>NC_091691.1:16392500-17642500 GCF_041296265.1 Equus caballus | reverse complement strand
CAAGTGGAGATACTGAGTCATATGCTGGATATAAATCTGGAGTTCAGAAGTGAGGTATGGACTGGGGATTTAAATTTGGGAATTATCCGCATATTGTTAATGGTATTAAAGCCATGCTACTGGATGAGATCACCAAAGACATGAGATGGATAAAAGATGAGGACATAGGTTCAAGCTCTGGAACACTCCAACTTCAGGAGAGTGAGGAGAAGAGGAAGAACCAACAAAGGCAACTGAGAAGGAACATCCAGTAAAATAAAAGGAAAACAAAGAGTGTGGCATCATGAAAGTCAAATGTAAAGTTTCAAAAAGACAGGCGTGATAACTGTGTTAAATGCTGATTGGTCAAATAAGAGATAACAATTGACCATCAGATATAGCAACATGGAAGTCATTATTGACCTTGACAAAGGCAAATTTGGTGGAGTAGTAGGGACACAGCTTTACTGGATAGGTTTAGGAAGGACTGGGAGGAAAGGAATTGGAGATAGCAAGTATAAACAACTCGAGTTTACTCGAGAAGAGGAGCAAAGAAATGCAGACTAGCTGGGAGGGAAAGTGGGGTTAAGAGGTTTTTGTTTGTTTTTAAGATGGGAGAAATAAGAACATGTCTGTAGGCTGATGGTAATAATCCAGGAAGAGGAAAAATTGATGTTGTAGGAGAGAAGGGTGAATTGCTGATGCAATGTTCTTGAGTGGACCAGAGAAGGTGGAACCTAGTGTACCAGTAAAGGAACTAGCTTTAGATAGGAGCATGGAGAGTAATCTATGATAGTTTATTTGCTTTGTAATTTTCAATAAATTACTTAATCCTTTTAGTAACGATTTCCTTCTCTGACAATAAAGATAAAAAAAATATGTTTTAGAAAGTAGTCCTGAGAATTAAACAAGAAAACATGTGTTTGACCCTTGGTAGGTATACTCATTATATGTTAGCTATCTTCTCTTTCCTCTCTTTATAACTTTTAACATGAAACTAACTTCATTTTATCTTGTATAGTAGTTTAAAAAAGCACACTTTTCTTCCTTTTTCAATTGTAAACTTCTTGAAGGTAGGAATGGTCTTTTTGCATTATTCCCCCAACACAAGGGTCTTGACTGAAACAGATTCTCAATAAATATTCTTTGAATTTATTTCAACAATGTAGGAAGAAAACTCTTTCCATGGTATATATAAATTGCCAACGATGTGAATAAATCTGTCCAGTCTTCTAAGTTTTAGTCTAGTTTGTCCATCTTTTAAAAAATCTTTGCCCACTTTTGATAAACAAAAATCTCGTGTTCTCTTTTTAAATAATTAAAAATTTCGAGACTTCACTGCACCCCTTCTGAGTAACGTATTGCACCTCCAGCATTAGGAATCACTGTTCTAGTATAAAAAATGGGAGGAATGGGCATAATGTAATTAGAGCAGGTAGCAGCCAACACATATTCTTTATGTTCCCATTGATTCAGATCCCCTAGAATGCTCTGGTATGATGCACTGGCAATCATACGGCCAGATCATATGGGCATGGGCGCACATGCGTGTGTACTAGCTGCTCCAGGGGAATGAGAAAGAGAGAAAATGATAAAAAGAAAACACGGCAAAAGCTTAAAATTTGGTGAACTAGGTAAAAGGTATATGGGTCTTTTCTGAATTATTCTTATAACTTTTCTGCATATTTGAAAAAGAAAAAAAGGAATGGGATGGGGAGACAGGTAGTCATCACTCTTTCATTAAATATTAGTTTAATTTTGACTTAATATAATATTGTAAGCCATCCATTTAATCTCTTACCTCAGTTTATTTTCCTGTAGAATGGGTGACATTTTTTCTGTCTTCACAGTTAAGGTATGTGACAGTTAATTATTATATATGCATTTTAAAGCTTTAAAATGCCAAAGTTCTTACATCTAAAAATTTTAAAAGAATGACTATTTCAAACCACGTTTAGCTTACCACATCTAGGTATCGAGCAGCTATAATAAACTTAATATAGATAGGCAGAACTGGGTCATTGTATATGAATATGGATTTTAAACAACTGTGATATAGGAAGCAAAACTGACCAATGAATAAAGCCACTGATCTGTTTGACTACTGTACTGTTTTAGAAAATAGATAACTACCTATTTGACTGCATGTAGGTAGGACTTGCACTGTTTCTTATACCACAGTTTCTACTACTTCTATGGTCTTACACTCTGAAGCTTTACACATTCACCTTTCCTCTCTGGTCCTGAGTTTGCTACCCCTGGAAAGATTTCTCTCTTCTTGTGATTAATAAGAATTTTTTAAATGATTGATAGTGGCCTCAGTCAAATCAGAAGTGAACAAGGTAAAAAGTTGCCCTGAGCACCAGAATGGAAAGTGAAGAGCTTAAAGCAGGAGTTTTTTAAACCTCAGATACCAGCTGCTAGGCTAAATAAAGAGATGTCATAATATGACAATTATTAATCAAATGTCATAAGGTTAAACTTTATGTCATCTGGCCTTTCCTTAATTTCCTGACTGCATTCCATATCCTTTTTGCCACACTGGCTTTCTTTTCATTCCTCAGAGCTTCATAGGGCTGGCTCCTTCTTGACTTTGAGATCTCTGCTCGAATGTTACCACCTCAGGGAGGCCCTCCCAGACCACCTTATTAAAGCACTTTTTCTCCCTCTCAGTGACTGTCATCACTCTGGTTTCTTTACGTCATAGCACTTGAATACATCTGAAGTTATTTATATGTTTGTTTATATTTTATTGCTTCTCTTCTGTCTGTCCTATTCACTGCTGTTATTCTCTCTTACAAAATAGGCACTCAACAAATATTTGTTAAGAAATAAAAGGAGACACCCAAATTGTGTTCTCATATTGGAATCAATTACATGGTAAAAAGTGATCTGCAAAATTCTACTAAGAATTCAAAAGAACCAGTGTCTATTTGGATAAAGCACACTGTTTAAAGTATAACAAAAATGTAATAATATTCAGGAATGTGGATAACAGAGTTGGTAATGTCAGGTTATATGCCCAAATAAAAGGTGATTTTTATTTTAACCCAAATTATTGCTCAGAAACAAGGAGTCATTCTATATTTCAATTCTTCCTTATAAAGTCTCTCAAATTCCAAGGTACTCCCACAGTTTCTTTTAAACAATAAATTATTAATTGAGGAAGACATATCAGTCCGAAATGACCCAATTAATGCTATTTTTGGACACTTAGAGAGGTCACTAAAAATAAAAGGGAAGTTTAGCAACTATTCTTGAGGGTGTCACCTCCAAACTAGAATACTAGATCAGTAATTCTCAAACTTTCATGTGTATCCATCACCTCAGTATCTTGTTAAATGCAGATTGTGCATAATGGAATACTACTCAGCCATAAAAAGACAAAATCGTGCCATTTGTGACAACATGGATGGACCTTGAGGGTATGCTAAGCAAAATAAATAAGCTAGAGAAGACAAATACTGTATGGTTTCACTCATATGTGGAAGACAAACAGATACATAGATAAGGAGAACAGGTTAGTGGTTACTAGAGGAAAATGGGGTAGTGGGAGGGCAAAAGGGGTAAAAGGGGCACATGTGTATGGTGATGGATAAAAACTAGACTATTGGTGGTGAACGCAATGCAATCTATATAGAAACTGAAATATAATAATGTACCCCTGAAATTTACACAATGTTAAAAGCCAATATGACCTCAATAAAATAAATAAGTCAAATAAAATAAATTAATTAATGAAATGCAGATTCTGAATGTCAGTAGGTCTGGGGCCAGAGAGTCTGTATTTCTAACAAGCTCCCAGGCCACTGCTGCCAGTCCACAGACTACACTTTGAATTGCAAGGCACGAGATGAAGTTGTAAACAAGGCTCTTCTGTCATTACATTTTTATGATTTTAAAATGTATATCTACATTCATAGGAAAAGAAAAGAGCATGCTAGGCAGCTGAAAGCTGCAAAGGGGATGAGGCTTTTCATAAAGTTAATACTACTTTATCACCTTGTCACCCCTGTAAATTCAAGTCCAGGTTTATGAAACCGGAGTTTTTTCAAGGCAACACCTTTAACTAGAATCAACTATTTAAACTTAATTAAATAATAAAACGGAAAAACACATTCATTTAAAGCTCCATTGTTCTTGGGGCTGGCCTGGTTGTGTAGTGATTGGGTTTGCATGCTCAACTTTGGTGGCCCGGGGTTCATGGGTTCAGATCCTGGGTGTGGACCTAGCACCACTGGTTAGGCGATGCTGTGGCAGCATCTCACATAAAATAGAGGAAGACTGGCACAGATGTTAGCTCAGGGCCAATGTTCCTCAAAAGAAATCTCCCTTGTTCTCTACTTCCCAATGCTCCAAATAATTTCATTTTAATCAGTATATATGGAAGCATCAAAGTCAGAAAAGGAACACTAATTTTGGTAGTAAAATTTGGGCAATTTTACTAGCCAAAAATGTATTTTTCTTCTTATAAAATTTACTATGTCTTAGTAGGTTATTAACCTATACTATAATTTTTAAATATATAAGATTATATTGAAAGGATAATTATACCAAAAAAGTTAAACCAAAAATAGAATCTCTCCAATACATAAAACATGACAATCTTCCAAATACTTGGGGAGTATTCACTTGTTTCAGCACGTTTTTACTTCCTTCATATAGGTAAGCTACTCTCAATTTAATACAAAATACTTAACAGTCTTATACGACCTTTTCCCTCTTCCATCTTTCTTGAGATCAAAATACAGTCTCAATTAAAAAAAAGATAATAGCTCATAATGGCAAATCAAAAATGGCACAAAATGTGTTTTGAGATGCTTTTTATAGGTCTAATGTACTCAAGCTTTCTCAAGATTTTGTGAACGATTATTAACAGAGTTCTATTTGTGTTTCAGTTTAAATTACTAAAGGTTATTTTTTTTTAATTTTAAGTGTTTATTCTTTGTAGCTGACAACTAGGAAAAAGAAAAACCCAGTTACACTATAAATGCATTCCTGCAAGACTCTGTTGAGGGAGTCAAGCTGATTTGATAGAGCTCAATTTGGGGGCAGTGGGTATTTTTTGCTTTCTTCTCCATTCATCCCCTTAACCCTGTAATTAAAGCCCAACATGTACAACTCAAGCAGGATTACTGGGCAAGAACCACTTCAAGAGGGTATGAACTGCTTCTGTGCTAGTTCTAGAATATCAGCTGGGAAACATCATCAAAAGGAAATCAAGGCGATTCCTTTTGCTGATAAGGAAATTGTAAGGAATCTGTTTAGAACTAGAAACAGCAAGCTCAGTAACGCTCATGCTCTTGTGTTCAACTAAAGAACAACAATCTCCCCATTTACTATTTAGCAAAGATTGAAAGAGCAGGACCAAAAGCTCAAAAGATGGAAGGTGTAAAAGAAGTCTCTTTTCTGCTCAGTGCTTTGGCAGGCATAATACTGAATTTGCATCTGTCTGGGTGGTAACTTCCAGAAGTCTGAGAAAGTAAATGTGAGCTGAATATCAAGTGATAAACGAGATAATTCTGAGAGACTGTGTGTTTGTGTGTGGAGAGTGGGGGTTGAGTGTCAAAGAGAGGATTAAGCATAGGGAAGAAAGCTGACAAACCTAAAACTCACCCTAGGTAAAGATGAACTTAGAGCAAGTTTTCTAAATAATCTCATCACATTAAATACACACACACACACACACTGAAAGATCTTTAGGATACTGAAGGATGTTTTGCAAAGTGCTCTCTTCTTCCTGAATTCTGCTGTTCTTTCTGTTCCTCAACAAGTATGTGTCCATGGTCTAACTATTTCCTCATTCTCTGCTCATCTTTCTGCTTTCTTAGGACCCTCCCTTCCTCTTTTTACCTCCCTCATACATCCAGAACTGACCAAATCCAGTTCTCCTTCCAGTATTGATGTTTTCCTGTGTCCTCTCCACTACTACTCACACCTGCCTGGGTTTCCTGAGCACTTGAAAAACATTAGATAATACAATGTCACAAGTAGCTGCAAAAGTCACCATCAGGAAGGCTTGATTACAGTGGCAAAGAGCTGGAAACATCAAAGCAAAATAGCTAATGGAAGCTTTAAAAAAGTAAAAGTTCTAGCACTTAGAGAGCCTGGTGCAGAGGGAACTTGATAATAAAAGGTTGCTTAAATGTTTGTTTAAATTTTAAGGTCCTTTCTCACCACAAGGAACCTTGTACTTTGTAGCTAGACTCCTCCCCAAAGCTAGAACAACTCATGAACAGTGATTCAGCAGAGATCCTATTTATTTTTCATTTAAATTTGCAGTTATTAATGCCTGATGCTGTGGTCAGAATATGTCAGGGTTCAAAGCATGATGAGCATGAGTGCATCAAAAGTAAGAAAGGCTGGAATGATCACATTATGATCATATTTTTTCTTCTCAGATTATCTATTCCCCTTTACCTTTCACAGAATTACACATTACTAAAAAGCAAAATTTAAATTCAGAATGCTTCTTTTAGAATATTTGTGTGCTTCCAGATATTTTTCTAGTAGATGTCTTTTGTCATTCTCTGCCCCTATTCATTCATCTCCAAGTGGGGAAAATAAAACAAAACAAAGCATGATTTTCTGCACAGATCAAGGAAGGAGCGTATGGTGACCTGTGCTGTCCTCAACACACTGATCATGCCCATACTCTGTTGGAGGGGTCAGGAGGCAGTGCAAATATGTTAGCAAGAGAGGAGAACATAGGTCAGGAACTCCAGGACTCAAAATGAATGACAGTGCAGCCTGGAAGGTTGTGGCACTGTCTCATCTCTATTGCCAACTACTGAAGACAGTTTAGCATGCTAGTTAAGAACATAACCTCCAATGCAAGATTATCTGTGTCTGAATGGTGCTTCTGCCTCTGACTCACAGTATTGGTCAGTTAACTGAACCTCTTCAAGCCTCACTTTTCTCATGGATAAACAGGGATAAGTTACAGTTGTTATAAGTATTACATGAAATATTTCAAGTAGAAGGCTGACTGTCACATATCAAATCACGCTTAATAAAGTTGTTAGTTATTATTGCTAATAAAAATGAATGGCAGCTCTTGTTTTCTATATATTTTGGTACTCCTATAAATGGTAGGTTCGTAAACAAACAGGGATAATGTCTTTCTAACTCCTCAAAGTACCTCCTATATTAAATACGCCGTATGTTGTAGTCCATTCTTGAAGAAGACAATCACAATATTTACTTTCAGAAAGATGGCTTGCCAAGATGCAGATGCTTTGCATTAGATAAATCCAAAATGAAGAAAGAATGCTGTGGCAGACCCTCTCCATTGGTTACCTACCTACAGGCATTTCCTTCCATTATTCTGCTGACAGAACAATTTTCTGCCCTGTGATACAGAATGAGCCTTAATAGGTATAAGCTAATTATGGTAATCTTTTTTTTTTTTAAAGATTTTATTTTTTTCCTTTTTCTCCCCAAAGACCCCCGGTACATAGCTGCATATTCTTCGCTGTGGGTCCCTCTAGGTGTGGCATGTGGGACGCTGCCTCAGCGTGGCTCGACGAGCAGTGCCATGTCCGCGCCCAGGATTCGAACCAACGAAACACAGGGCCGCTTGCAGCGGAGCGCGCAAACTTAACCACTCGGCCACGGGGCCAGCCCTAGTTATGGTAATCTTTTAATTGCCATTGCCAGCGATCAATCAAGGGGTAAGCACGTGACACAGTGCTGCACAATGGAACCTGAGAGGATGTCTGCTAGAGTTTTCTGAATAACTACCTAGAAAAAACAAAATCTTCCCTATCTGGAGCAAGAATTGGTAAGTTAGCAGTATTTGTCATTTATCCAATGTGTAAGATTCTGGAAAAGCCGTTTAAATAAGTATAAAATTTCCAACAACTATCATTAGTTTTTTCATGGAATGTTCGTAAAATGACAGGGTACAATAAGTAAGTTATTAACTAAAGAGAAGTAATAAAGACACTTCTCGGATTGACTTTTCTACCTGTGGTAGACACATGCAAGGATTAGTCATGTATTTCCGTATCCCTTGGGAATAATACTGTATATCAGCTGATGTGAGTTAGGATAAGGAAATGGAAAAGACCAAGAAGTTAAAGATGGTTTCAAGACTGAGTGACTGGGACAATGAGAGTGTCAGGGACTAAATCACTAAAAGGGAGTACAATCTGAGGGAATACTGATGAGGTCTGTCTTAAACAGGGTGAATTCAACATGACAACAAGAAAGCCCAGTGCAGGTAGTTGGAAAAATGGGGCAGAATGTCAATTCTTACAGGCGTTGATTTCAGCGCCACTAGCATACAACTGCCAACTGAAGACAGGAGAATGGATGAACTCTACAAGGTAGAGAAGACTGTGAAGAAAGGGCAGAGGGCTAATATCTAAGTCCTCTAGAATAATCTCAGTTAGTTTAACTGGTGGCTTCGCCATGTACTAGTTAATTGTGTGAGGTTGACAACTCCTTTAAGAGTTCTAAGTCTTATTTTCCTCATCTGTAAGAGAAATAACTACCATATCAAGTGGTTGTGAGAAATAAATGATATAATGAATATAAAGCCTTCAGCATAATGGCTGATCTATAAGTTCTTAAACATTTGTTTGAGGTCGGAAAGAGGAAGAAGAACCATGAAAGGAGACAGAGAAGAAGTGATATGTTCATGCATTCATTCATTCATAAAACAAATCAAAGTCCACTGAATATCTACAATGTAGAAGGCACTGGGCTGGAATAGAACCAAGAGAGTATAAAGCCATATTCAGTTCAGATTCAACCAATGTTTGCTGAGTACTTTCTTGTGTTGGGCCTTATGATATGCTCTCATTTATCTCACTCAAAGGATATAATGCAAGGTGGGAGATTTTCCAAAATATCAAGTGGGCAAGTTGGCAAAATGGAAATTACTGGTGATCTTTGAGAAAACTGTTTCAGTTCACTGGAATAGGGTTGGGTTGGGTTGGGGGGAAAGAAAGGAAGAAGGAAATGAAGGCAGAGGAAAAAGTTTTACAGGCATACCAGAGTAAAACAAGAGTAGCAGGGTCAAGTACAGGTTTGTGTAGATAAGCAGAGATCTGTGCTTGCCTGAAGGAAAGGGGGAAGTGGTCAGTGGAAAGGAAGAGACAAGGACAGCTAATACTTACTCATTTTTTTTAACTGTGGCAAAGAAAGAAATACACTTGAAAAAGAAACCGTTTTCTGCATATATTAGTCACTCAGTGAATGAACAACTATTCGATGCCAATACCTTGATAGACTTGGTTTTATAAAGAGACATGGGAACAGACAGACAGATTTTTCTTAACTATGATGACTTCTCAAGATTTTAAGAGGATGTAACAAAATTTTTTCTTAAGTGAAAAAATCTCATTATCACAAACACTCTTCTGTAAAAGTATTCTTCCTAACCGCACGAAGTGTGTGCTGAGATCTCAGGGGAAGATGAGTGGAACTGTGCTCTACTCTCAGTGATAATATCCTCAATACTACCAACCCATTTTATCTCAAGGGCCAATTGACCCTACGAAAAAACCAAATGTACTTCTAAAACATCTACCCAAACAAATAAAAGAACACATCCAGGACCTGGAGAGGGATAAACAAAGTACTTGACACATTTTCATTCCTTTATAGAATTATTTTCACTTATTCTCTCACTAGAGAAATGAGCTTGGCTGGCCCTGTTTCAACTTCAGCCTCTATAGACTAATATGATTTTAATAAAAAATATATTATAAACCCTAACCAGCTTCTTAAAACTGCAACTTCCCCCCCAATCCATTCCCTGTCCATGCTTTTTTACTCCACAGCATTTGACACCTTCTAAAACACTAAGTACTTTACTTAATTTGCATATTTTCTGTCTCCCCCTTCTAGAATGTAAACTTTGTAAGGGCAGGTTTCTTAGTCTGTTTTGTTCACTGTTGCATCTCTAATGCCTGAAACAATGTTTGACAGGTATTACTTATGCAAAAAATAGTTGATGAAAGATTGAAAACACCAATTCCAGTACAACAAAACAACACTGTAAAAAGCTTCTTTTGCATTGACTTTTATCTATTTATCTTTTATCTATTACCATTTTTTCCTGTGTTAATGTTACTTCACAAACCTCATATTATTTTATACGAATTGGTTTCTCTCAATTAGACTGTAACTTTCTGGAAAATGGCTCCACATGTTATTTAATTCTTTCCTTATTGCTCTCATATTTTAAATGCTAGCTAATCAATAAAGCATCATGATCTCTTCTTTATGTTCTTGGTCCCTCCCTTCCCTTTTGCTGCCTTGTACCAACCCCACTTGGCTGAAGAGAGTTTGGCACCGTTTCAGCAAAGTCATTCTCCACACTACATTGTTATGAAGTGATTGGATAGACTATAGTTTTAAGTTGTTGAAATGGCAAGCAGTGTTTTTCAAATGAAATTCTTTTATGAGTTCCAATGCAATAAAATAGTTCAGTGATTCAACTGGCTGAATTACATTTCATTCACTTAGAGGGAAATTCCACCAAAGAAAACTTCCTTCTCTTTTATTTTTGCTCTCCAGAAATTTCACACTTGGTGATATTTCTCATACTGAGCACTAGAACCCTCAAACGTCTCAGGGAACAGGCCTGGACTGTTTCCATGAATTTCCATTAAATATTATAAAATTATGGCCATTTCCTCCTTATTTTCAGTTGATATGAGAGGCATACGGCAAACCAGAAAGAACATGACACCTGGAATTAGAAAAGCATGTGTTTGAACCCTTCTATGCTACTTACTAGTATGGTCTTCAGCCTGCTACTTGGAAAGGCAGCTACAGTTAGGAGCACAGGGTTTTGATTAAAGCAGAACTGTGGTCAAATCCCAGGTCTATCCCTAACTAGCCATATGGTCATGGAAAAGTTTCAGCTTCCAAGGTTCAGCTTCGTCATCTGTAAAATGGACATAATAAATATATCTAACTCATAGTATTTTTTATTGTGAGAATTTAATAAGATGGTGCTAAACAGGGGGACTGGCACAGAATAAGTAGCCAATAAACCGTTACTGCTAATAAATAAAATAATTAGATGTGATAGTCTATGTAAAGCACAAATATAAATTGTGAAGTACTTAACTGTTAATTTTTTACTACTCTATATATGTCAAAAAATGGGCTCAATTGCCAATTACTCCCCTCTGCTGCTCTGGATATAGTAATAACACTTGTTACTATATTAGAACTAGGCATTAGTTTACTCTTCTTCCTTTACTGATGCTTAAATTTTCTTATAGGAACCAGTTTGAAGATACGTTCAAGAGGGGCCAGCCCCATAGCCGAGTGGTTAAGTTCACGCACTCTGCTTTGGCGGCCCAGGGTTTCGCTGGTTCGAATCCTGGGCGCAGACATGGCACCGCTCATCAAGTCTTGCTGAGGCAGCGTCCCACATGCCACAAATAGAAGGACTCACAGCTAAAAATACACAACCAGGGGGCTTTGGGGTGAAAAAGGAAAAATAAAATCTAAAAAAAAAGATATGTTCAAGAGAACAGCATATTTTCACAAAATAATAAAGAATGTTAAAGGATCATGTATCATTGTTTGAATCAGATTTTTCATGTCCTATCCTTTATTTACCAATAATTTTAATTATATCACTACTTTCTCTAAATTTTTCATCTTGATTTATTAAGGATTGTGAATGGAGGGAAATTTTTCATTATTTTTTTATCCATATATGTTTCCCTCAAGTTTATGAGTCTAAAATTAACATGGATCTGTCATTTTTATTTAGTGAACACTAAGCGTTCATTTTAGAAATATTATTATTTATGCCTAGAATAAGCAAGCCACAATGGTAGGTTCCATCTTCAAAAGTAATCATTTTACATACTGTGCTTTCGACTTTAATCATTTGATTGTAAACTAGATATACTTAACGCTAAACTTCTGCTCTCAGAGTTTGTTCTAGATCAATGCTTTCAAATAGAAAGTTCCATGACGATGGAAATAGTCTATATTTGCATTCTCCAATGTGGTAGCCACTAACCACATGTGGCCATTAAGGACTTGCAATGTGGCTAGTGTGACTGAGGAACTGAATTTCTAATTTTGTTAAATTTTAATTAAAATAACTACATGGCTAGCAGCTACTATGTTGGACAGCCTGGTTCTAGATAATTCAAAAAACAGTGGGTAATTATGTTGAAAATGCATAGTAATGATTCTCATAACTAAACTATGAAGGTTATATCATTGCCTCAGGAGTTGCTGACACATCTCTTGACTAATTGTGGAAGAAATACTGAGGTTTCAGCACTGTTTTACCGCCGTATGAATCAACCTTCCACCAGCCTCCCTCCAGCCCTCCCTGCCATCATTGGTGGCCTCATAGTCTCTCTTTGAAATCATTTGCAAAACAAAAAGCTAAGATCTAAAATCTAACTAGTAGTCTAACTCTGACCTTGGGCTGCTATGGGAATCCAATTGTTTCTGTTGGCCTAACCCCTGAGGGATCAATGTATTACCACCAATGTCATCTCTCTTTTTCTCTCTCTAATACCTTCTTCTCAGACTGTTCACATTTAGTTAGCTCCTTGACAAGCTGTCTTTGTTTTAAACAGGAATGAAAGAGAACCACAATAGGAAACAGGAACTGTTGCATTTGGTTATCACGTAGCAACGGGAAGGATGAGGGTGTATATGCATACGTGCTTTCACAGGGTCCAGGAGAGCAGCTGTAGCTACCCCTTCCTTCTGCCTCCCAGGCACTCAACAGTAGAGTCACACCACCAGCTAGAGGTAATTGTTCCTCCCTAAACTGTTAATGAAGTCCAGGGAGTTCTTTCCTTCAAAGATTTCTAAATGCTCAACTCTCTACCCAAGGAAATGGTATCTTATTACTCAAACATTACAAATGTTAGGCTGCATACTGCTCCAATGAGTAGTTTTAAGACTTGTTACCATCTTCACTGGTCATAGCAAAAAAGTATTTGGCACTGCAAGATAGATGCTGGTACTTTTTCTCAATAGCTGCTTAAAAGATACTCCTGGAATCAAGTTTGGTCTCCTTTTACATTTTAACAAATAACAACAACATTAAATCTTACATTTGTATAAAGTGCTTTCACATACCTAGCCACATTCAATGATTTTAACATCTTAGTAAAATAGGAAGCTCAGTTATTATTATTGTGATTTCTTATGACTGGCAACTGATTTCCAGTTTCTCACATTTTCCAGTATACCAACACTTCTACAAGGTAAGGGTGCTACCAAAAGATGGCTCTGGGAAAAAGTGGACATTGCAGAAAAAGTCTGTAATCCACTTCTTTATGATATTTAGATGTTCTTAATTGAGCTCTCAAATTTAGCCCCTGAAGCTTTTTCTTTCCCTTCTTTGTATTATATAGTTTTAAATGGAAATGTAAAAGTCATCTATAGTCGTGCTTGGGTAGATTTCTATTATTTGTCTACTTAATATATATGTCTCTATCTGATGTAATCTGTTAAATGTTTATAATCACCCTGCTATTATACTGTTACTAGTCGTATAAATAGGTTTACCACATCTGCTTGGTGATGTTGGCAGCTCTTTTCTCCTATTACAGAAGAGAGTATAGAGGAAGGATTTAAAGTATAGGACAGAATGGAGTCAAGAATGTATAAATCATATAGTGAAGATAATATGTTCTGAATTTAGAGTTTTAGGCCAGTGGGAAAACTAATCACATTCATAAGACATTAAAACTACATTATTTCCTCAGTCCATCTGTAAATAATAGCTACTGGCTATATCTACAAAATTTGTAGATATTCATAAATTGTCTATAGCCCAGTTTTTCTTATAAATGTGTCATGGATATTCATGTAGGAACTTTTTAAGTACAATTAATAAACTGTGTCTAGAAAAGGTTTGTATTGGCTTTTCCTTCAAAATTAAAGCAATAAAATTGTAAATCCATTGTCTCAGCAAAAGTAAAAGCTAAAATAACTCACAAATAAGTTTTCTGTAAGGATCTTCACCAATAATTACAGAAAACTCTTGCTAGCCTAAAACATAGCCTTGGACCTTTCCCCTACAAGAATAGCACAAGACCAAGGAAAATTCATCTCATTTAGAGAGGAATAATTACAAAAAGGACGCAGTATCAGATCTAGTAAAGATATTATAAAAACAAAATAAAACATAAAGAAATAGGGAAAAGAAATGGCAGGTGAACTCTCTTCAGAAAAAAAATGTTGTCATACATCACATGTGGAAGTTGTGTCAGAACATACTGCCAAAAAAAAGAACTCAATGAAGTACAGTCATGTGTTGCTTAACGACAGGGATACATTCTGAAAAATGCATCCTTAGGCCATCTTGCCCTTGTGAGAACATCATTGAGTATACTTACACAAACCTAGATGGTATAGCCTACCACACCTAGACTATACAGTACTAATCTTATGGGACTATTGTTGTATATATGGTCTGTCATTGATGGAAACGTTGTCAGGCAGCTCATGACCGCAACTGCTATGTAAAACAGAAGCTCATAGCAGGGATATAAGAGTTAATGCAAGATACGGTGAGCCAAAAGGGAATGAAACATGAGTCGGCAGAAGAGAGATGTGGGAAAAAAATAAAACCACTACCAAAATGAAGCCTGCATTGGAAGTAGAACAAAAAGGAACTTGTAATGTTGAAGAAAGCATGGTAAGGGACATGGAGCATAGAACTGAGAAAAGTAACAAAAGGGCCTTGAACAAAGTTAAAAAAAATAAAGACAATTATAGATATGAAAGATGAACATGCAGCAGTCCCCTTTAGCTATCATTTCATTTTCTGTAGTTTCTGTTACCTCTAGTTTCAATTACCTGCAGTTAACTGTAGTCCAAAAATATTAAATGGAAAATTCTAGGAGTAAACAGTTCGTAAGTTTTAGATTGTGTGCCATTCTGAGCAGCATGATGAAATCTTGCACCGGCCCACTCAGTCCTGCCTGGGACGTGACTCATCCCTTTGTCCAGCGTATCCACACTGTATACACTACCCACTTGTTAGTCAGTCTTGGTTATCAGAGGGACTGTCATGCTGTGGCAGTGTTGTGTTCAAGTAACCCTTATTTTACTTAATAATGGTCCCAGAAGGTCAAAGGTAATGCCTACATCATTTACCCTACTTCATCTCATCAAATAGGCACCATATCATCTCACGTCATCACAAGAAAAAGGGTGAGTACAGTATAATATTTTGAGAAAGAGACACCACATCACATAACTTTTACTACAGGATATTGTTATAATTGTTCTATTTTATTATTAGTTATTGTTGTTAATCTCTTACTGTGCCTAATTTATAATTAAACTTTATCATAGGTATGAATATATAGGAAAAAACTTAGTATGTATAGAGTTTGGTACTATCTGTGGTTTCAGGCATCCACTGGGGGTCTTGGAACTTACCCCCCACAGATAAGGGGGAACTGCTATATTCATAATCAGTAGCCTTGGAGAAGAGAATGGAAATATAATAAAATTTAAAAATTAATATAATTTTAAAAACTTGCTGGGAATAAGAAAAGACTTAAAGCTACAGATTGAAAGGTACACAGTATTCCAAGGAAAACGGTCATAGAACAATTAAACATTGAAACATGTCCTAATTTAGCTACTAAATTCCAAAGATGAAAAGAAAAAAAATTCTTCAGGCATTCAGGCAAAAAAGCTTCAAGAACAAGTCTGAAAATATTCGCAACCTTAAGACTACCATAATTCCAATATTCTTCTACTTGAATTACTAGTTTAAAAATTAATATTCATCATCACAATAGTTTTTCATGTGTGTATTACTTATTTCATCAAGAAACATTAGACAGAAATTACAACTATAGAAAATTAAAACAGATGAGTGAATAAAACTGTGAAACCTAAGGGATTCCCCAACATTAAGGATTAAAAATTTTAAGAAAACCTACTACCTTAATTTATAATTTAACATTTATTAAGACTTCTTAAAAGTCCCATAGAAGAAATATAGTTAAATTACATAAGCAATTGTGATTTTTAAAATAAGCAACAATGCCATATTATGGATTCTAATAGCTATCCATATTTTTACAATCTACAACTAGTTATGCCTTGGACAATTACAACAAAGTACGACGTTTTTCTTGAAGTAGGGAAGTGGATAGTAGTGAAGTAATAGCTTATTAAAATAAATTATTTATTGAAGTTTTATTGCTAATATCCAATTCAATAGGCATTATAACTTAACAAATGTTTTATAATTGAATTATTCACAAAATCTACAAGACAGCTTTTGTTAGCTTCATTTTACAAATGAAGAAATGAAAGCAAAGTTAAAGGAAACTAATTACCCAAAGTTGCATTTTGAATCAACAGAAAAAGAAGAGCACCACTTCTACTATAAATTTCTTGTTTTTCTCTAACAGCTTTTGTCACAATCTTACACTCTTACACTATTTTTGGCTACTGAGTAACAGCTATCTTAACCAGAGGCCTGTAGTATCACGATCTAGCACAACAAAATCATAATGAGACTGCTGAAAGACTATGGAGGAAAAAATACATTTGGGAAAACACAACAGATGTGAATTCCATCAATTGAAAGTGCTTATCTGCTGCGTCTCTATTCTGCTGATCCTTGTATTAAAAACTTGAGTGAAAATGAAACCACACACAAAAAATGCCTATCATTAAAGAGGAGAAAAAGGTAGAAAAGAGGCTACACCTATTAAAAAACAGTTAAAAGCAAACAAAATGAAATCTTTAAAAAGTGACAGTTTAAAACTCATAGCCATCAACTAGGGGTAACGCTGGATCCTAGCAGAAAGGTCAGGCAAGGCATTACAGAAGGAAGGTGTTTTCAGCTGTATTACAAAGAAAGATAGGCTGTCTCTTATAACTTCACCAAAGACTGGGACATTCTAACATTTTAAAGGTTATTGTCAATAGTAACCCCACCACAAGGTTGTATCAGACACTTCAATAGTAAGTTTTTACACAACGGAAATGACTAAACTGTCCAGTAACCTAAGGCCAAAAATTTAGAGAAACGAAAAACAAACTTTTTGCATTAAAGGAAAACCAGGACAACTTCTTATGAAGAACTCAAACTGGAATAAGTAATTATGATTCTATCTTATTTGGTGACTCAACCAAATAAGTTATTTTCCATCATTACTTTGCCCTTTTGTATTAGTTAAAATTTCTCCTCATCATGCTTTTAATCTTGCCTGCCTTTCTCCAGGAGTAGTAAAATGAATGATACTGCTAGTGGAGAAAACAAAGCCTAACAAGAAAGTTCTAGGCTCTTCCAAGCTCACAAAATGTAAATCTTTTAGCAATGACATTTTAATTTCCATCACAGCACATACCATCTATATATCTTTCAGAGTTATAACTGTATATTTGCCTTGGATTTCCTGAAATTAATGTTACAGGAAGTCTCCAACTTGCAAAAGGGTTGTGTTCCAAATGTTCACTTCCAAGTTAGGTATCTGTAACTGAATATGTTTTTATCCACGAATCAATTTAGGTTTAAGGAATTTAGGTTTCTAGTTAGTTCACAGAGCTTATTAACCATAATGCAAATCTAACACCTTATTGTGCATATTAAAATATTTTTAAAAGTACTATTGAAATACAACTACTTATGCAAATCAGAAAACATTCAACTGAGTAATAATTTTAAAACCATATCTTGAATTAAGATAGAATGCATTAAAATGACAAAATAAATGGAGACTTGAGGATTATGAACTGAACTTTTGGACTACTTAAGGACTTTAGGGACTGCTGACATTAGTTCTCCATTAGATCTAATTTCATTTAAAAATGTATTGTTCTTCTGTCTCTAGACATACAATACATCATTAACACTAAAACCACATAATATCAAGGTGGGAAAAGACTTCAGAGATCATAGTCAATTTAACCTTAACTTGGAGATGGAGAAACTGACTCAGATAGATGAAATAATTTAATACAAGTTATCCAACCAATTAGTTTTGGAGCTGAAACCCCATCCTAATTTTCATCCAGTGTTTTTTCCATCATAACAATGCTTACCAGTCATGATCAACACAATAGTTTTGCTCAGAAATAAAGTAAAAAGGAAACATTACTATAACCATTTTATCAGCATAATTTAACATTATCTAGTAAAGCTGAGGATGTGCATACTGCATGACCCCCGCATGGGCACATGAATATTTATTAAGGCATTGTTTGTAATGGTAAAAAATGAGAAACAACTTAAACATTCATCAATAGGGAAAATAATCATTGTGCTATAATCATCTGATGCAAATGCTGTACTGTAGTTTAAATCAATGAACTTGATCTACATTTATTAATATAGATAAATCTGAAAAACATAATGAAGGGAAAACCAAGTTGAAGAAGCATATGTAGGATATATTGAAATTTATGCAAATTTCAACACAAAAAAACGACATATTGTTTGTAGAAGCACACATATAATAAGAGTACAAATGGGAAGGGAGGGATACACACCAGCTTCAGAAGAGTAGATGGATCTGGGAAGGATGGAAAGAAATGGACTGGAAGGGGTACAAAGAAGACTTCAATTATATAATGTCGTATTTCTTAAAAAATTAATTCTGAGAGATAGGTTCATAGATGTTACATTCTGCCCATTTGAAATATCTTCTTAACTTTTTTTTAAAAAGAAAATAACCTTCCTTCCCCAGAAGAGGAGGATCTAAAATGGAAGAGACTAGACTGAACAATTATTTGAAGTAACTATGAGAGTCTTGGGAAAGAGTGAATATGTATATGTACATGAGAGAAAAAACTTGTTTAGGGTAAAATTAAATTGTAAGTGTAAATGACAAAGGAAAATTGATGGAAGAAATTGTAAATAAAGGAGATTATGAATTTTGGATTGTTGTTCTCCAAGCTCACCATGAGCTGGTGGTATTGATACAAGATGGTGTGGTTGCTGCTGGAATATTTTTAGGATAGTGAGACAAAGGAGGTTCCTAGGAGGTATTAACGCGAAGAACGGCACTGGCAAGATTGCAAAGGGGATAAGATGGGACATGACATATGCGTGACTTAGAAATTGTTTCCAATAATTTAATTTCTTCGATCTCCCCTCAATTTATTCCTAATGCTAATGTCCAGAATATATGAAGAATTTCTACAACTCAACAACAGAAAAAACAACCCAATTTAAAAATGGGCAAAGGATGTGAATAGGCATTTGTCTAAAGATATACAAATGGCCAATAAGCACTTGAAAAAATGCTCAACACTATTAGTCATTAGGGAAATGTAAATCAAAACCACAATGAGATACCACTTCACACCCATTAGGATGGATATAATTAAAAAGAAAAAAGGAAAATAAATGTTGGCAAGGAAGTGAAACATTGGAAACCCTTGATATTGCTGGTGGAAATGTAGAATGGTGTAGCTGCTGTAGAAAACACTTTTGGGGTTCCTCAAAAAGTTAAACATAGAATGACCATATCATCCAGCAATTCTACTCCTAGCTATATACCCAAAAGAACTGAAAACAGAGACTCAGATACTTGTACATCAGCGTTCACAGCCATATTATTCACAATAGCCAAAAGGTGGAAATAACCTGTGTTATTGGACAAACAAAACGTAGTGTATACATACGATGGAGTATTATTCAGCCATAAAAAGGATCGAAGTTTTGCTACGTGCTGCAACATGGATGAAATTTGAAAATATTATACTAATTGAAATAAGCCAGACCCAAAAGGACAAATACTATACGATTCCACTTGCATGAAATATCTAGAATAGGAAAATTCATAGAGACAGAAAGTAGATGAGTGGTTACCAGGGGCTGGACAAGGAGGGGAAAATGAAGAGTTAGTGCTTAATGGGTACAGGGTTTCTGTCTGGGATGATAAAAAACAAGTTCCGGAAATAGTGGTGATGTACCCATAATTATTTCCTTAGGATAAATTTCTACAAGTGGAATTGATGTGTCAAAAGGTATTTATAATAATTTTGGGGGCCGGCCCAGTGGCTGAGTGGTTAAGTTCGCACACTCCGCTGCGGCGGTCCAGGGTTTCGCTGGTTTGGATCCTGGGCACGGACATGGCACCACTCGTCAGGCCACATTGAGGTGGTGTCGCACATGCCACAACTAGAAGGACCTACAACTAAGATATACAACTATGTACTGGGGGCATTTGGGGAGATAAAGCAGAAAAAAAAAACCAAAACCAGAACTTAAAATAATAATAATAATAATAATTTTGATACTTAACCTTACCTCAATTTACATTTTTACATTATTGATAAAGTTTAACATTTTTCCACTTAATGATAAACTATTTGCAATCTCTTTTAATCACGTCTAGTGAAATATAGGATCACAGGTCCAGTGAAATCTAATGATCTTATAAAGGTTTATGACTTCTTTATGTTTTGAAAAATAGGTTTACGTAAGTTTTTTTAACCATCACTTCTTGAAGCTGACGATGCTAGTACATGAATAATGAAATAAGATAACATATTGGGAATGCCAGAATACCCAACAGGATAATACATTCTTTTTTTCTGTTCTCCTCATTAAAACATGTATTTTTACCCTGCAGATGAGAGATTTGTTTCGGCACACGCCCACCAATGAAAATCATTTTGCCACCATTTCATATACACTTTGTTTCACATACTTGATTAGCAATCCATCTCCTTGCAATCTGTTGGAAGTCCAAGGCAAATAGTTTATCAGTCATAGTCATAACTAACATTTTACAAACAACATAATTAGCAGTAACTATGATTGATTTGGTACACACTGGCCAATGACACTAGACTGTAAGGTCATTGATACAGGGCTGTTTTATTACTAAGGAAACAAAAACCAAAAAAATAGAAAGGACTTTGGTTAGCACACTGCTTTAAATTTAAAGAGGCCCTTACGCTGATGGGAGTTCATGAAAAAAGAAGGTCCCTAAGCTGGAGTATCTTAGAGTCAGAGTGGATGAATTGAAAATGAATCATACTGCTATTTATAATGATAATTACAGCATGGTTTGTAATAGAAAACATTTGGAAACAATCCAAATGTCCATCAAATAGGAATTGGTACAATTACACACTTGACTACTGTGTAGCTAATACACCCAGAAGCAGATCTGCAGGAAATATGTCCTACTAAAGTATGGTTAAGTAAATAGTAATATGCATAATATGATTACAATTTAAAATAACATTAATGAACAATGTTAAGAAAGACAAAGGAAAAATCCAGAAGAATATGCCTCAAACTGTTTACAGTGACTACATTTGTTGGGGGAAAGGTTGGTATGATGGGAAACTTTTGTTTGATTGGGGACATCTACCTTCTATATTGTACATTATTGTGTTATTTAAAATATAACTATTTTTGATTAAAAAATAATTTTAAACAACAAAATGAGTAATTTTCCCTTTGACTCATAATTAAAATGTGTGCTACAGCAACTAAATTAGATTACAAGATATTTCAAAAAGGAAATGATAATGTAAAATTCCAGGAAAATAATTTTTTTACCATCATCTATATTTTTACAAGTAAATAATTTCTATTTTCTCTGTTGTTTCACTTATCTAACTGATTGAGATGGCAATCTTGCTCTTAATCAGTGAGGACCTTATGATATGTCTTTATTATTTTTATAATGAGTATATTTAATTTTTAAAAAGGAATTTCATACATATATGTATATATAGAGAGAGATGGAGAGAGAGAGAAAAAACAGAGTGGGAGAAAAGAGCCCATCATCAACTGTTTACAACAACTCAAAAAATCCAGGAATAAATTTAATAGAAGTAACGTACAGGAACTAGATGGAAAAAAATTATGAAGTGCTACTAAGAGATACAACAGAAAATCTAAATAAATTAAAGATTTACCTTTGTCTTTGATAAGATTCAATATTGAAAAGACGTTATTTCTCCTTAATCTATACATTACATGAAATTCCAATAGATTTGTCTTTGAAACTACTTAAAATTTTATCTAGAACGGAGTCAAGTGAACTTCTTCTGTAATAGATCTGTAATATTTTAGGCTTTGTGGGCCATACAGTCTCTGATGTAACTACTCAATTCTGTCTTGTAGCATAAAAGCAGCCATAGATAATTCATAATAAATGAGCGTATGTTCCAATTAAACTTTATTTATGGACATTAAGATTTGGATGTCATAAAATTTTCAAATGTCAAGAAATAGTAGTCTTCTTTTGATTACTTCCCCCAACCATTAAAAAATTTAAAAACCATTCTTGGTTCAAAGGTATACAAAAACAGGCAGCAGACAAATTCAGTCTGTGGGCTACAGTTTGCCAACTCCTAATTTAGAATAAACATCTAAAAAGTAACCAGGGAAATTCAAGGAAAAAAAAAAAGGAGTAATGAAGGAGGACTTGTTCTATCAGGTACTAAATTGTAAAACTACAGCAAATCAAATATTGAGATCTAGAACTGGAATAGGACAGAAAGATCAATGAAACAGAATTGGCAGTCTCAAAAACAGAACCAAATCCATGTAGATGTTTAATATACAATATAGGTGGCATTTCAATCAGTGTGGGAAAATGGATCACTTATTCAATAGAATGGTATAAGGACAAGTGTCTAGTCATTCAAAGTGAAAAAAAGTAAACCTCTACCTTATTCTTTACATCAAAATAATTTAGTTATTTACATTAAAAAAATAAAAACATTAAATTACTGAAAATACAGATGAATATTTTTATAATCTTGGATTTTAAGTATGACACAAAATACAGAAACTCAAAGAAACACTTACTGATTTTGCTAAATAAAAATGAAAACCTCCAGGATGATGTTCACAGGAAATCTCAGGACAGTAACTGAGCAGTGGAGTTATAAGAACAACCAGTCCAGATTGGAGGAGGACAAAGGAATCCTTAGCGAAGTCTTCAAGGAAAAGATGCAACTGATAGATTACCTGATATAACCAAATATATTGAATGGATATATTGAGAGGACATTTATAATTCTGGTGTAGGATATAGGAATGAATTAATATAAATTAACAAAATAAAGATGAAGCTATTATTTACTCTAGGGAAAACAAAATATTATACAAAGAAAGCAAATTTAATCAGTACACTAAAAATCACAGCTGTAAATAATATATACAGTCATGATAATGTAAGCATTGTCTATTGAGCTAACCAAAGGTTATGATATAACTGTATCTAGAAGACGGGTGTAAAACACGTCAGTGTGTAAGAAAGTGAAATTCTGATCTTTCATCTAAAATTGAAATACTGAGATAGCAGCATAAATATGTTCTTTAGAAATATGGAGAAAAAATTCAGAGAAAATATCTATAGAACTTTAAAGTGGTTGCTTCCGGGAAGCAAGAATGGGGAGTAGGGGGGGAGATGTCAGGCAGGAGACAGCTGTTTTTCATCATAGGTTTTGAAGAAAACTTTTAAAACTGTATAAATGTATAATTTTGATAAAAATAATTTTGAAAAAATACATAAAAAATTAATGCTTCTTTGCCATAAAATGCTATTAAAAGAGAAAGACAACACATGGGGAAAAATACTTGTTTCATATACTACAAAGATTACCATTATCCAAATTATATAAAGAGCACCTATAAATGAAAAAGTGAAAAAAAGTATCAAAATGGGCAAAAGGAGGTAAATAGGCAATTTATAGAACTATAAATAGCTAAAGAACATGTGAAGAGATTTTTAACCACAGTAATAATCAAAGAAATGTAAATTAAATTATACCAATTTCTTCATACCAGAGCAGCAAAGTGTTAGAAGGGGTAAACAGACACTATATCAGATCCTGTGGGTGGGGGGTATGCAAGTCAGTATAATAATAGAAATTAACTCCATTGGCAGGCAAGCTGGCAACGTCTATCAAATTTTAAAATGGAGATACCTTGTCATCCAGCAATTCTACTTCTAGGCATTTGTTCTATTGAAATAACAGGTGGAACAGAAATGTTCAACATAGCAAGCTAATGCAAACAACCTTAACTTTCATCAACAACATTGATTAGATAAATTATGGTACAACAGGTTAGTGGTTAAAAAGAACAAGATAAGTATAATGTACTGATCTTATATATTAAGTGAAAAGAGAATATTGAAGAACAGTGCATATAATAAAATCCCATTTTTATTTAAGGAATATATACATATAATTGCATGTGGGTTTATGTATGCCCGTAGGAAAAATTCCAGAAAAATATATACCAAATTACTAACAATAAATAAACTTCAGTGGTGGTGTTACTAAAGAGGAATTTCACTTTCAACTTTTCTGTGTTGTTTGCATTTTTTACAGAAAAGAAACTACTCTTAATTAAAACTATCAAAGATACATCTTTAAGGTATCCAGCAAGGTGTCAGGTATTCTGGATTAATTAACTATAATTTTAACAGCAACCTCTCTATATCACTTCATTGTTATAATCATGGACATAATTCTACTAAAGTTATTAGATATGATAAAAAATAACTTACTCTTAGATTTCACTAGCACATCAGGCAGTTTATTAATTCTGCTTACAATCGTCACTCTACCAATTGCTGTCAAAACATTCACTGGTCTTTATTCATCTATTTTTTTTAAGATTTTATTTTTTCTTCTTCTCCCCAAAGCCCCCCAGTACATAGTTGTATATTTTAAGTTGTAGGTCCTTCTAGTTGTAGCATGTGGGATGCCGCCTCAGCATGGCCTGATGAGCGGTGTTAGGTCCGCGCCTAGGATCCGAACCGGCGAAATCCTCGGCCGCTGAAGTGGAGTGTAAGAACTTAACCACTAGGCCACTGGGCCAGCCCCTATTTTTGTTTTTTATTATAAAAGTAATACATATCCAACAACATTCCAGTATTTCAAAGAGGTATAGAGAAATAAAGATTTCCCCCTCCAATTGGCCTCCCCATTCTTGCTCCTCAAAGGTAATTACTCCTAAGAAACTATTGTATATTCTTCAAAAACATTTCTATAAATATGTATAGTAATGATCATCCCCTTTTTATTACACAATGGAGTCATTCTATAATACTGATCTGCAACTTGCTGACATATGTCTTTGCATATCAGCCTAAACAGATTACTACAAAAATACTCCTTAATGGTAGTTCTTATTTAAAAGACACATTTGGGCTAATTAGCGATCACAGTGACCAAAAACAAGCAAGCAAGCAACACACCTAACTCAATCCCTGCATCTGGCTTTAATAATAAAAACTACTGACTCCACCCTATCACTATCTATCTATGACATGCTTACTTTGCGCTGGAGGTTTTATACATATCAATTAATTCCCACAAGAATCCTAAGATTCTTGGCATGATTATCCCAATTTTGCAGATGAGGAAGCTGAGGTTCTGAAAAGGTTAAGAACCGGGACTAAGAAAATTCATTTTGTTAACTTTCTAATCACAGGATGAAAGCAAAAGTCTAAACAAGTTTGAACCACTTGTTTATATAATGTAAGCATATATCACTTTGAAAGAAAAGCACTTACACATGTCGAGAAACAATAATAGTGAAGGAAAATGTTCCAAACACTCATATAAATGCTATGTCTAAGCCATTCTGATCTTGTGCCAAAAATAATGAAATCAATCCGTGTTAGACAAAGAGTTAAGTTCATTCAATACCAAGTCCCTGGAGACTGGTTTCCAAACTCCAGTTTCCTTTCTGGCAGGAGAGGAACCTTTTATAAAAATCCTAAAACATAATGTTCACAAATAAGCCTCAGGATTATTGATATTTAGAGTTTCCATCTTATGTTTTCTTGGATTTACTTAGAGGCCACAAACACTATCTTTCTCAACTTCTATTGCTAGGTAAAATTTGAAAAGTCCATTTGCTCTTTATGGATTAATTTTAGACCCACTTTGCCTGAAAGAGTGACAATATTCTATAAAACTGACCCTAAAGTTGGGATTTTCCTAATCCCAATAGGATCTTTTTGCTTATTTTCAGAAAGCATATTATATTTAGACAATAAGTTCTACTTTTTAAATTGGCTGTATATGCACTCTACCACATAGAGTTCACTCAAAGAAAGATCTCCACTGTAGTGTTCCCACTTTCATGAATTTATACAACAAATTGTTATCGAGTTCCTAAAATGCCCAGATTGTGCTAGGTACCAACCAGACAGAAATACGACAGACACAAACCCTACTTTCAGGGAGCTTGCAGTCTACAGAAGAAAGATTTAATGAATTCAGTGCTCTACCTCCTACTTACACAGGGATGGAGATACCCGGCCCTCCTCCCCATTCAAGCTCAAAGCTCTACACTAAAGTACGGCAAACTCTGCAGCTTACTATTAAAACAACCAAACAACCCAGCTATTTCAGAAATTCACATTAATGGGTAACATATTATACTAATTATTTCCTCTGGGTAGACGAGCTACAATTTTTTCTTCAAGGGATACTGGAGATCTCTTACTAAAGAATCCATTTTGCCAGTCCAAAATTTAAAACGTAACTGAATAATTGAAACTTTCCACTTATATGAAGAAGTATAATGTCAATCAAGATAACAAATATCTTGGTATAGGGATTTATAAGGGCCTTTAAATTAGAAAGAAATATGAAATTAAGTAACTATTTTTTCCATTAATTTTATTTATTCAGCAAATATTTATTTAATATCTATTATGTGCTGGGCTTCCTGCCAGCTAGTAAAGATATAATCACGAACATGTTTAGATCTCTGTCCTTAAGGAGATCATATGTAGTGAGAAAGCAAGCCTGAAGCACAGGCAATATCAGAACAGCATAGCACAACATAAAGGGCATCTAACCCAGTCTCTTGTGGAAAGGGAATAAGGGAGTCCCAGAGAAACCAAAAGTATTTGAGGCAGGGGGTAGTTAACACAAAGGCCTGAAGGGAAGAGAGCATGACAGAATTCATGACTAATATTTAAACACAATCAACAGATTGAATAACAGAATATAGATGTTTCAGGCTTGAAACTTGCTTTAAACACTATGTGATGTTTCCTGAAAGAAATGGTGGTAGCCCCTTCTACTAGGTATGGTGATTTGGTTCTTGGAATTTGGATTATTTTCTCCCGAATTAACACAGGAATACACCAGGACTCTGTATCCTGAAAGACTTGAATTTCAAAGCAATTCAAATTCTCAACCTTTTAAAACCCAGCAAAACATCAAAAATACTGTATCATTTATTTCAGAGTCTAATTAGGAAAAGTAAAATGGAGAAAAGGAAGATAACATATTAAGACTAATGTTAAACATTTGCCAGAGCCATAAATAGCAAAACGACTATCTTCTATAGTATGTCATTTTCTATACATTCCATACTTAATAGCAGTTGGAGGAACAAGATTTTTATATCAAGACATAAAGCTAGCTTTATTCTATGACTTTGGTTTCCACTAGGAAGAAGGTCATTCTCTCTGCCCTTTGTAAATGGGAGTAACATTCAATTAACTACTGAGAGCTAAATAAAAACCAAAGGACATGGAAACACAAATATTCCCTCAATTCTGTTATTTCCCATAAGGATCCGAGATGACTTCTCTGACATGATACTGGTAAAAACCAAATGAGGATATACATAAAGTGGCTGTATAAAGCCACTTCTGTCATGACTTAAAAATGGAACTCTGGTATGTAGCTGACCAGAAACACAAGGCAGAGCAATAGGTTGCCTTTTAATTCTCATAAATAAAGACAGAAGAATGACAGTATATTATAACAATCTTTGCCATTAAGTCAGAACTCTGTGTCAAAAAAAACAACAAGAAAAGTATTTTGGCATTTTCAATATTTAGGGGGAAAAATACATTAGGAGTTCAATGGTGTATGTGTTCTAGAAGATCACAAAAGTCCTAAAATAAAATCTGAACTCTCATTTCCTGTCTTTTTTTTTTCTACAGACCAATTATTTATATCTAGAGACATGAGGATGGGAAACAAAATAAAACAAAACCCTCACTATAAAAAGTCAAAGTGAAAGTTGCAAAATTAAATGTAAAGATTATATCCAAGTCTATGAATGAAATTGTTTCAAAGTGGTTTGCTTAAGTTACATTTAAAAAGTTCTATTAGAAAAGAGGTTTCATAAGTCTTTACCCACTTCCTTTGTCGGCAAAGAATAGCTATATGTATTTTTATACATGCCAATATAAATCTATCTATTGGTGGTAGAAAAAAAGTCCCATTTCTAAATGAATTTTAAAATATGCCAAAGCAGCTTTGTGTATTTTTAGGTAGTGGTCATATTCTTGACCCAAATTCCATTATTGTAACTCAGGCTCTAGGCACTCTCCAGATAGTTAAGATACTATGTCTGTGTGTATCTGGTCCCAGTTGATAGTAAGGCAAAGAGGAAACTATCACAAAGAGGAAGTATACTGCACTGCAGCTCCTTTGGATTACAAAAGAAGGCAGTTGTTAATTAAACTTTAAATGTGCTGTTAATAAGAAGAAAGAAAAGAAAAAAAAGAGATCAAAAAAGGCAAAGAGGAAAGGAAAGAAGAGAAAAGAAAAAGAAAAAAGAAAGAAGAAGAGAAAAAGGCAGGAAGAAAGCTAGAAATGGGCATAAAGGTGCAGAAGGCAATCTCGGTGAATAACGATCCTTTGGTTTGACAGTAGTCATTTATCTTTATGAGGTTCATAAGTCTGAAACTGCCACAAACCTTGTGAAAATGTGAGACATCTGTTTCCTCTAGTGTGAAGAACAAGAACAGAATTTATCTCATCTAGGCTTAACTGTCACCTACCAAAAACAATCAAAAGACAAACAAATAATACAAAACTCCAGGTATGGTTCACATAGGTCATAGTGTCATTTTATGTTAGGGGGGAATTTCTTGAAACATACATACTATATATGATTAGTATTTTTTAAGAGGGAGCAATTACTAGAGAATATAAATGTAACTTGGAATTCAATTCCGTTTCCTTTAGAATGAAGTCTATAACATTTAACCTTTGATTACTGAATTGATGTAGAGAGAGAATGAATTTAAGAGGTAGACAGCGTGGGGTCCCAGAAAATGATTCCACCATGCTAAGATAGGAACCAAAGAGCTAGGTTCTGTCCCTGGCTGAGCCATTCACTAGCTTTGTGACTTTGGGTCAGTCGTTTACTCTAAAATAAGAATAATATCTGACCTTATGATAGTCTTGAGGATCAAATGAAACAATGCAGGGAAAGGGTTTACAAACCGCTATAAAATATAACGTGCTATTAGTAAAGCCAGTCCTGGTGGTGTAGTGGTTAAGATTCAGTGCTGTCACCACCACCACCCAGGTTTGTTTCCAGTTAGGGAACCAAACCACCCTTCTGCCAGTTGTCATACTGTGGTGGCTGCATGTTGCTGTGATGTTGAAAGCTATGCCACTGGTATTTCAAATACCAGCAGGGTCACCCATGGTGGACAGGTTTCAGCAGAGCTTCCAGACTAAGACAGACTAAGAAGAAGGACCTGGCCACCCAATTCCAAAAAACTGGCCATGACAACCCTGTGAATAGCAGCAAAGTATTGTCTGATATTGTACCAGGTGAGAGGATGGCACACAAAGACTGGGCAGGGTTCATCTCTGCTATACACAGGGTCGCTGGGAGTTGGAATTGACTTGATGGCACTAAAAACAACAAAAACTATTGGTAAGTAAAAGCATTTTGAAACCTATAAAGTATGATTATTATCACATCACAAATAAACAAATTTATTTCTAACACCTATGACACCTACAAATAGGACTGAAAATTAGGAAGAATATCTAGTGTTTATACTAATTATTTATTTTTTAAGAACTAAAGATTGCCTTTCCTTAGGTATTTTCTTCTTGTTATCCACCATCCCCCACTACAATCCAGCATTCAGTGTCTATTATATGACTTTATTTTCTCATACTTTGATTATAAACAAAGTTATCTTTTCTAAGATATTCTTCTCTTGTTCTATTTTTTTTCATTAATAAACCTGTCTTGTAGGAGTCTCTCTCTATTCTTTTTTTTTTTTAATTAATCACTTTTTAAAGTACCACTACAGAAATTTTTCTCGACTATTTATGGGCCAACTGACATCTTAGTAACACCTATATATCTTGTATTTCTTTTTTAGTATAAGGCTATAGTTAGGTCAGAATAATAAAGTGTCTTCATTAAAGAATTTTTTTGCTGCATTCCTTTGTTAAGATACACAGAAAGAAACTACGCTGTTGTCCTGTCATTAACTCAATTAGTCATTCCCTACTGCTTGATGATATAATTTTCCATAAAGAGAACTGCACGCATAGTCTCTTACACAATGGTGTGGATATGCGGTAGAATTAGATCATGTAGTCATCAAAGAGTTTATTTAAATTAAATGCTTGAAATCGTGTAAAAGTAGACTAAATTCTCATTTGTCCTAATCTACATAGCCAGAAAACCCAAAATAAGATTTTTAAAAATTGAATTCTATTTTTATAAAATGGAGACAAATATTAAATACTGATATTACAGACTTACAGATTATGTCACTTAATCATCACAAATTCAACTGAAGCTCCTATTCTACAATATATATTAAAAATGATATTCAGGGGGTTCACACCTATGAGGACTTGGGAGCATCTCAAACTTCTGTGACGCCCACAATGCTGGCCAGCCTCCTTCACCTCAGCTTCCAAAGAAAGAACTGAGAGGCTTGAAGAATCTCAGGTTTGTTATAAAAACTGGGAAATCACGGTTATCTTAGGAGAAGAAAAATGTTTGGTAAACTTACCATTTTCTATGCTGTTTAAAAAAAAATCTATACTTCAAATTTTCCTTTGTATAGGTTTATTTTAATAAAGTCCTTTTGGTTAAAAGATTTTCATAATGATGACCCAGAATCACACAAAATCCTGAAGCAACAGATACATCATCAGAAATTCAGTTATGTTCAGTATTGTTTTAGTGTCAGCTGTACAATATTTCTCTTCTTTAAAAATCCACGTAGGTTTCTGGTTCCAGGGCAAGACGGTTCATTTCTCCCTGTTTCTCCCTTTTAAATACAACTACACAACCTGGAAATAATTTAATAGACAATCATAAAGGACTCTGAAACATAGAAAGAAGAAGGCAGACAGGCTAGGGACCTCAGGACTTGAAGAGCAGCTTGACAAGTTCCCTGGGGTTTTGTTTTCTCTCTCTTATATTCCAGACTGGTCATGGAAGAGGTCTGCATCCCTGAATCACCAACAGGCACACAAAAACGGGGTGGGGGGCGGGTGGGGGGGGAAGCCTGCTCTTTCTGGCCAAAGGATTGGGAAAGGGAACTTAGCAGGGAGATCCATACCCAGTGGCAGGGCAGGACCAATCTGCCACAGAAGTAGCAATGGCAGAACCCAAGCAGGCTGATCTACTCTTGTCCCACAACAAGTGGCAACAGGCATGTCCCTCTACACACCCTAGTGACCCTAGGAGGCCTGATGTCTCCCAGCCTTCTACCCAGTGGCATAGAACCACCCAAAACTGGTGGCTCCTGGCCATCTACTCCGTGGCAGAAGACAATCCACGTCAGGCATCACCCACACCCTTCACCCAACAGCAGAAGGTGAACCAGGCCTAAAGCCTCCTGCCCTCTACCCAGTATCAGAGAGCCACCCAGACCACTTGGCTCCTAGCCCTCCACTAGCATCAGAAGGTGGTGCAGGTATGTATTCTCTTTCCAAGTAGCACCATCAGAGATAGAGTGGAAATACTAGGGTAAATGCTCTCCATCCTGGGAATCCAGCATCTCATATCTCCTACCTAATGACAATGGGAAGCCCAAGGAAACCCAGGCAAGTGTCATTCACCCCCATAGGTGGCACTAGCAGGGATCCAGTGGGACACTCAAGTGGAGCCAGAAGAATGAAGGAGACCAAAATAACACTGAAAAGAAGACTCAACAACTAAATTGTCATTGAAACTACGACCCACAAAAGTAAGAAAGACCTACGCACAAAACCTAAACTGGGCAACTGCCTGGTAAAATAGAAGATTTAAATAGGATTAGTAGTTCCAAACAAACATAATATCCACAGTATTCAGCATATAATAAAAAAGTCACCTGTCATACCAAGAACCAGGAAGACCACAACTTGAATGAGAAAAAACAATCAACTGATGCCAATACTAAGATGAATCAGAAGTTGGAACTATGTGACACAGATTTTAAAGCAGCCACCATAAAAGAGAGATTGACAGATTGGATAAAAATATATGACCTAACAATATGATGATTATAAGAAACTCAATTCAAATATAACATCACAGGTAGGATGAAAGTAAAAGAATGGAAAAGATATACTAACTTGAATCAAAAAAAGCAAGAGTAGCTATATTAATATCAGATAAAGTGGACTTCAGAGAAAATAAAATTACTAAGGACATTACATAGCAATAAAAGGATCAACCTACCAAAAGACACAGCAATCCTAAATGTGCCTGCACCAAAAACAGCTTCAACTTCAAAATATACAAAACAAAAACTGACAGAGCTAAAAGGAGAAACAAACAAATCTATAGTTACAGTTAGGGGCTTTAACACACTACTCTCAGCAATTGATAGAACTTCCAAACAGGAAATTAGCAAAGATATAAAAGAATTAAAGAATATCATCAACCGACATATCTAATTTGACATTTATAGAACATTCCACCCAACAACAGCAGAATACACATTCTTCTTGAGTACCCATGGAACATTCTCCATATCTTGGACAGAAAACAAACTGCATCAAATCTAAAACAACTAAAAGTCATATGTCTTCTGACCATAATGAAATTAAACCAGAAATCAATAATAGAAAGACAACAGAAATCTTCAAGCATTTGGAAATTAAACCATACATTTCTAAAAAAAATGCATGGTTTTTTATTTGTCAAATAAAATATTTCAAAGGAAATAAAGACATAGACCTGAAAATAAAAACACAGCATATCAAAATTTGTGGGATGCAACTAAAGCAGTGCTGAGAGGGAAATTCATAGTACTAAAATGCTTTTGTTAGGAAAGTGGAAAGGTCTCAAATTAATAATCCAAGTTTCTACCCTAAGAACCTATAAAAAGATAAGCAAATTAAACCCAAAGTAAGCAGAAAAAAGGAAATAATAAAATAAGAATAGATATCTATGAAATTGAAAACAGGAAAAAAATAAGAAAAAGCAAAGAAATGTAAAGCTGATTCTTTGGAAAAAAATCAATAAGATTGATAAAATTTTAGCAAGACTAACAAAGATGAAAAGAGAGAAGAGAGAGCCAGCTCTGATGGCCTAGCAGTTAAAATTTGGCATGCTCTGCTTTGGCAGCCCAGTGTTCACTTCCTGGGTGCAGAACCACACCACTCATCTGTCAGTAGCCTTGCTGTGGTGGTTGCTCACAAAGAACTAGAAGGACTTACAATTAGAATATACAACTATGTACTGGGGCCTTGGTGAGGGGAAAAAAGAAGAGAGGAAGATTGGCAACAGATGTTAGTGCAGGGCAAATCTCCCCCCATCCCCAAAAAAGAGAAGAGATAAATCACTAATATCAGACATGAGACATTATAACAGATCCTGTTGTCATTAAAAGGATAATAAGAGAATACTATGAACAACTTTATGTTCATAAATTTGACAACTTAGAAGAAATGGACCAATTTCTCCAAAACTACAAACCACCAAAAGTCCACCAACATTAAGTAGGTAACTTGCATAGTTTCAAAACCATGAAAAAAATTGAATTTGTAACATAAAGGATCCTGAAAAAGAAATCCCTGGGCCAAGAGGGCTTCATTAGAAAAATTTACCAAATATTTAAAGAAGAATTAACACCAGTTTTACATAACCTCTTTCAGAAAACAGAAGAGGAGGGGAATCTTTCCAATTCATTTTATGTGGCCAGTATCACCATGACATCAAAACCAGACAAAAGCAGCACAAAAAATAAAACTATAAACCAGTATCTCTTATGAACTTAGACACAAAAATCTTTAACAAAACATTAGCAAATTGAGTCTAACAATGTATAAAAAAGTTATACACCATGACAAGAGGGATTTACTTAAGGTATGCAAGGGTGGTTCAACATTTGAATGTAATCTATCTCATCAACAGGCAAAAGAAGAAAAATCAGCATCTGACAAAATCCAACATTCATTTATGAGTAAAAAAAAACCTCTTAGCAAGTTAGGAATAGAGGAGAACTACCTCAACTTGATAAAGAGCATCTATGAAAAATATATTTTTTAATATATTTATATAAATATAAATATATATATACCAAATATCATACTTAATGGTGAAAGACTGGATGCTTTCTCCCTAAGATCAGGAACAAGTTAAGGATATCCACTCTTGCTTCTTCTATTCAACATTGTACTGAAGGTTCTAGCCAGGGCAGTTGGGCAAGAAAAAGAAAGAAAAGGCATACAGATTAGAAAAGAAGAAATAAAACTGTCACTAGTTGCAGAAACATGATTATCTATATAGAAAACCCCAAGGAATATATAAAAACACTAGAATAAGTGAGTTGAGCAAGGCCACAAAGATGTGAAATCAGTCTATCGAATCAACTTCATTTCTATATATTAACACTTAACACGCAGAAACTGACATTAAAAACAGTATCATTTACAATCACTCAAAGGAAATGAAATACTTAGGTATAAACTCAATAAAACACCCACATAATCTGCAGGCTTACAATTACAAAATGTTGATGAAAGAAATCAAAGTTCTAAGTAAATGAAGAAACATACCATATTCAAGGATCAGAAGACTCAATATAGGAAAGATGTCACTTCTCTCCAAATTGATGTATAGTTTTAATGCAATCCTTATCAAAATCCCAGAGAGGTTTTTTTGTAGACATAGGCAAACTTATTCTAAAATTTACATGGAAAGGCAAAACAACTAGAATAGCTAAATAATCTTGAAAAAGAATAAATATCAGGAATCACTTTACCCAATGTTAAGGCTTAGTATGTAGATACTGTAATCAAAACAGTTTGGTACTGGTAGAGGAAGAGAAACATAGATCAACTACGCAGAATAGAGAACCCAGAAATACACACACACAAATATGCCCAAATGATTTCTGACAAAGGTACAAAAGCAATTCAATGGAGGAAGGATATCTTTTCAACAAATGGTGCTGGAGCAATTGGACATCCATAGGTTAAAAATAAAACTTGACATAAACCTCACACCCTATGGAAAAAACTAACTCAAAATAGATTACAGATTTAAATGTAAACATAAACTATAAAATGTTTAGAAAAAAGGCATAGGAGAAAATTTGGGAGATCTAGCGATAGGCAGAGTTCTTAGACTTACAAGCATGACTCATAAATGAAAAACTTAATAAACTGTATCTAAATTGTACCAAAATTTAAAACCTTTGGTTTGCAAAACATCTCGTTAAAAGGATGAAAAAGACAAGCTACAGATGGAGAGAAAATATTTGCATATGTTAGGTATGCAAGAGAAGTATGTAGAATATATTGAGAACTCTCAAAATTCAACATTAAAAAAAACCCAATTAGAAAATGAGTGAAAAACACAAACAGAAATTTCACTGGAGAGGACATACAGATGGCAAATAAGCACATGAAAAGATGTTTAATTTCATTAGCCATTAGGGAAATGCAAATAAAACCACAATGAGATATTACTATACCCCTATCAGAATGGTTAAAATAAAAAACAGTGACACAACCAAATGCTGGTGAGGATATGGAGAAACTGGATCTCTCCTACATATAAAATGGTACAGCCCTCTGGAAAACAGTGTGGCACTTTCTTATAAAACTCAACATGCAATTACCCTATGACCCAGCAATTGCATTCTTGGGCATTCATACCAGAGAAATGGAAATTTATGTTCACATAAAAACCTATACATGGGAGTCAGCCCAGTGGCGTAGCAGTTAGGTTTGTGTGCTCCACCTTGGTGGCCTGGGGTTTGCCGGTTCAGATTCCAGGTGTAGACCTACACACCGCTTATCAAGCCATGCTGTAGCAGGCATCCTATACACAAATTAGAGGAAGATGGGCTGTATGCTAACTCAAGGTCAATCTTCCTCAGCAAAAAGAAGAGGATTGGTGGTGGATGTTAGCTCAGGGCTAATCTTCCTAAAAGACAAAAAAGTGGGGCTGGCCCCGTGGCTGAGTGGTTAAGTTCACATGCTCCGCTTCAGTGGCCCAGGGTTTCACCAGTTTGGATCCTGGGTGCAGACCTAGCCCTACTCATCAAGTCATGCTGAGGCAGCGTCCCACATAGCAGAACTAGAAGGACTTACAACTAGAATATACAACTACATACTGGGGGGCTTTGGGGAGAAGAAGAAAAGAAAAAAAAAAAACCCTATACACAAATGTTCATAGCAGCATTATTTGTAATAGCTAAAAACCACAAACCAGCCAAAAAAGCCCTTTAATGGATAAATGATTAAACAAATTGTAATACATCCATACCATGAAATACTATTTAGCAATAAAAAAAGAATGAACTATTGATAAACACAACCTGAAAGAAACTCCAGAGAATCATACCAAGTGAAAAAAAGCCAATCTCCAAAGGTTACATACTGAATGATTCCATTTGTATAACTTTCTGGAAATGACACAATTACAGAAATGCAGAACAGATTAGTGGTTGCCAGAGGTTAAGGACAGGGGTTGGGGAGAAGTGGATGGGAGCAGGTGTGGTGATACAGCCTCGTGGTGATGGAACTGTTTTTAATTTAGACTGTGGGAGTAGATACACAAAGCTACACGTGAAAAATTGCATAGACCTAAATACACATACATATACACACATACGTACACACACACGAGAACCAGTAAAATGGGAAAATCTGAACAATATCAGTATCAAGTTGTGATATTATACTATAGTTTTGTAACATGTTATCTTTGGGGGAAACTTGGTAAAGGGTATGTGAGGTATGTCTATATTATTTCTTAAAACTGTGTGTGAATCTACCAAATCTCAAAATAAAGTTTAACCTAAAAAAATCCATGTCCAGTAGTTCATGTATGGTTATATATTCATCATTCACTTCTTTAACATTTATTGAGTTGCTCCTATGTGTAAGGCGTTAGTTTACGTGCTGGTGGGGTAGAGGTGGGGAGATAGAGCGTGGGCTGTCTACAAAGGGGTATTGAATAGAGACCCTACCTTCACTGATGTCACAATTGCAATTTTATAGATGTTTTTGTGATTACCTTTTTAATATATGTGTCTTTCACTAGCAGAGGGCAAAGACCGTGACTGTTTTAATTACCACTCTATCTCCAGTGCCAAAACAGTGTCTAGAACATAGTAACTTTTCAAGTAATACCTGATGAATGAATGAATGAAATAATCAATCAATAGAAAGGGTGATAAACACTACCAAATAGAATACAGTACAAAAAATAGTGGCATGATGAAAAGTGCTTATGATAACAGAGGAGGGAATAACTAGCGCTGTCTGGGGGAAGTGAGGTAAGGCTTCAAAGACGTGATCTTTCAACTCGTCTTACAAGATGAGATGGGAGAAGAGCAGAAAAACCATTCCAAGCAGAGGGAATAGAGCATTCAAAAGCACACTCTTATCAGAAAAGCAGAGGATTCCCTGGGACCAGAAAAACAGTTTGTTGTGCTTGAGTTTATAGCTCTCTATTGGGAGAGGCAAAAAAGGATGAAGACAGAAGTCTGCTTGTGTATGCTATACTAAGGCAATTTGGGCTTTTGCATGAACAATGTGGTGACACTGGTGTTTCAGAAGCTAGCGAATGATGATCTGATTTGTCTTTTAGAAAGTTAACTCTGATGGCAGTGAGGAGGATGTACGGCAGGGAGGAGAGAGAGAAGCTGAGGAACTAAAACATGGGCCTGAAAGGAAGGAAAATTCTCAGTTCTTTGTAATATTCAAGTTACCAGAGAACTCAGTTCCCAAACCTACTGCATTCGTGGAAGTTAAGTCTTCCTAACTACTAGCCTGAATCGTTCATAACATTGTTATTTTTAAATCTGTGTAATGAATCATATCATAGGGATATGAAGTAGAGACATTTATTGAGCATTTTAGTTGCTATTTGCTGCAGCTTCTTCCAATATAAGTATGCTGTCTTTAATCTGAAATTCTCCTTTTCCCAATCTTTAAAATTTTGAAATAATAAACTATTCTTCATATTTCACAAAATCTTGCATGTTGTGAATTTATTAATATCTTTGAACATCAAAAATGATTATTTCCACAGACTATTCATGCTATTAAGGAACTGCACTTATTTCTCTTAAAACACAAAATGACTATTTTAGCAACAAGTTAGAGCTTCAATAATTGATCTTTGGAGAGAATAAAATACAAATCTGAATTACGGAGAATAACTATAAGTACTTTCCATACATTCTGTTCACATATAGATGTAGTTGTTTGTGATAAAATGTAGATACAATTGAATGGTATCTCCCTAATGTAATGGTAACTTGGCTGCATCCTCCCCTTCCCCCCAAAAGAGAGAGAACTCTGGCCAGGTTGGAGAGAAAAGAAGAGCAAAGGAGTTAAATATAATTCCTTCTGGGCACAACTAAGTGATTTTCTCTCCTTTGCTTTCTTTTTTCACCATGTGACAATTTTAACAGCTCTTTTCTAACAGCAAAGAGAGGATCAGGAATATGGATTATGAGAAGAGATTGGCAAGGTGTAGAATTTACTGTAGGTAATGCTTTTCTTTCATTTTATAAGAAATAAAGACATTTAAATAGTTTTGTACATAAAAACTCATGGATGGGTTTTACATGTTATTTTTTGAATTTGTTTACTATAGAAAATATCAAACATAAGGAAAAGTTGAAAGAACAGTATAATGAACCACCTTAAGCCCAGGTTTAAATTATCAACTTATGGTCCACCCACTTCCCCAGTGCCACCTTCCACCATTTTGAAACAAATCCTAGATACACCATTTCATTCATAAACATTTCAGACTGTATATCTAAAGGAACGGTTTTGAAAAACATAACTATATCATTAGTATGCCTAAAATTTAACAATAAAACTTTGTCATCAAACATGAGGTCAAATCTAAGCTCAGATTTCCCAGATTGCCTCAAAATTTTTTTTATTCTGTTGCCTTTTACATGAGTTCAAATTAGGTCCAAATATTGTGGTTAGTTGATCTGTCCAAGTTTTATTTTAATGGCAATAATTCAATACATTTTAAAAATTAAACTTAGACTTTTTAATGAATTTAAATAATTACATCTAATATAAAAGGAGTGAATAACTAGACTAAGTCACCCTAGCAGGGCAATGTTGATACGTGTGCTACAAATGTATGGGCATGTGGTCAAACTAAACAAACTCAGAAAAAAATGTGGGGGGGAAGGGTTGATTTCATTTTTGCCTGTTTTCAAAATACTTCCTTCTCTGCTCACAGTTTTAACAACGAAACTGCCCATAATAATGATTTTAATAAGATTTTTATGAGGGAAGCCTACCAAACCATGCTAAAAAAAACCCTCTTCTATAACCTCTCACTTGTTTGTTTTAACATTTGTGCTGTTTTACTTTGGCCAAATACTTCCTCCTTCATTTGAAATTCGTTTGAAAGCATAGGATTTCAGAGTTGGGAGGGATCATGTAGCTTCCTCATCTCAGAGAGTAGGCAGCTTTGATATTATTATAGTATTGGTGTTTCCAGTGAGAAAGCTAGCATGAGGAACCAATCCTATGACAGCTACAGGCTATGTTCTAAATTGTTAACAGACACTCCTATGTAAATGTGATCAATAAAAGTTGTATTAGCACAATATGAAATAACTGTGAATTTTATCCTTTTATAAAGCTTGATATAGTATTTTCTCCAACATGTTAAAAAGATCTTGTTATACAAGCAAGCAAGAAACACATTTAGTTCAAGATTTGAACTAATAAAGGTTAGAAACTTATCACCCACAGAGGCCTGCAGAAATCAACATAGTAAATGCCAACCTCTTTACTCAGATAATAGTATAACAAAGACTTATAAACTTGTATACTATCAATAAATAAAATATGCAATATAAAATATTGGGTACTGATGGTACCTGATGGTAGTTGTGAGACTGTAAACCCCTGTTGGAAACTATTAGGTCTTCTGAAATTTGCCTATTAAGTTCCAATAGTATTTCTTAGGTTTTAAAAAAATTATATAGTAGTCCCTTCCACATCTATGGGTAAAGTCTAGATAGCACTTCACTGTGGAGTAAATTCATTAATCAAAAGCAAAAATCTGCTTTGGAAATTCAGGAGTCTCAGTCACTCCATATATATGGCAGTTTACATTAAACCTAGGTCTTAGAATGCCCAGGAAAATCATTAAAAATACTTAGTGAGTGCTTGACACGTGCAGGGAACTGCATCAGGTGCATCAGCAAACTGGAAAATAAAGTGTCAGAATGATAGTAAATTAAACCATTGATACATTTAGTTTAAAGGAAGAACTTCAAGATAGTAATCTAGAGATGGGAATTTTTGAGATTTAATGTTTTCTTTTAAACTCAGAGTATCTTATAAAAATTCCCTAGAATTTAATTGTTCCAGTTCTACAACATAAGAAACCCTACATGGACTTTACAATTTAGAACACTGACAATGGACTGACTTCTAATCTGCTTTATTTTTATTGTTTATATTGACTTCACTTATTTTATCTCAGAGTCCCTAATGTATTAGTTGCCCTCTATCCTGTGTACATTCTAATTTTTTTTTTTATTTACCAAAACACAAAAATTCAACCTCTTGATTCTTTTAAAACAAAGTAAAAGGAGGTGTCATAGTAAATATAATCCACTAGATTCAGGTAAGGCAATTATAGAGTTGATTTGTTGAGTTATGATATAAAAGTGCAGGTATAAATCTCTGTTAATACACAGAACAGACAGAATACCACATTCTAATACAACCATCCGTCTTACCTGGCTCACAAGGGAGAAGCAGTGTTCACATCAACAATGCCTATTCATACTTTGACAATGATGGAAATCTCATCTAAGAAATGTGGTATCAGCACTATCACTTTACAATATGTTCAATAACATGAAAGATATGTGGCAATTAGAACTTTTTGATCTCACAGTCCTGTTTTTTATCACTTGCACACATCTGTCTCTCTCTCCTTCTCTCTCATTACATATTAGAAACTAATGGAAAGAATTTAACTTAAAAAAAGGCTCCTTCTTAACTACAAAATAAATCATGATCAATTAATAATATTATATTAATAGTATTATGGCTTTTTAAATGATAATAGTTTACATTCTCATATTTAAAACTATTTAATTTCTCCTTCTGTCCTGCTTTTTCAAAGCCTGGAGCCCCCTGTTGCATTTACACTTTATTTTTTTAGTCCCTCATTGAATCATTCAGTATGTATCCTCTAGTTAACTTCCTCTTGTCAATACACATGTACTCCTTCACCTTGTCAAGCATAATTAGAACTTTAATTTGTTTTTCTAAGATGCTAGCCAGTTAAGCACATGTAGCAAATTTTATAAGCATGGTCTACTCAATCCCCTAGTCATTAAATAGAATGTTAAAGACCAAGCCTACTGAACCACGTCTATTTTTGGAAGCAGCTTCTAAACTTGCATTCCTATTTACTATAGTGATATAAATCCAAAGTAAAATTTTTTGTAAGATGAAAATTAAAATATCCATCATTTAGAGTCAGATCAGGACAAAATTTTTTAAATATAAAATAGAATAGATTAATTAAGGAGGCTGAAAAATAGTCTTTACAATAATGGACAAGAACTATTCATTAATTAAATGGCTGTAGTAACTAGCTACTTCGGACAAATCCAAAGTCTCTCCCCTCTTAATGATGATTTTAACAGGCTCAAACCAAGAGGTTTGAATGCAAAACTTGAAGAAAAAACTCCCGAATAGGCAGGAATATAAGAGGAAGGAACAGTGGCGATAGTCTAAGGGAAGAAGGGCAGCTAGAGTTCCTCTGGAGCAGATGAAGGCCAAGGAAAGGGCCATGTGTTTAGAGAGATAAGCATGCGTCCTTCTAAGCTCTTGTTGGTAGCTAGACTCGTCAGACACTGCTAGCTTGTGTTTCTAGTGGATGGGGAACAAAGGGGACATATTCTCAAGCAATGGGAGCCTTTGTTGAGACATATAGTATAATAATGCTATTTACCCACTCTATATGAAAAAATAAAATTTTTCCATGTTCTTGGAAACCAGGTTCTTATGGTCTATCTGCTATAGAATCTCCTATGACTGGAAAGAAACAGAGAGTTGTATAGGAGATAGAATAACTAAGGAGTTATTTAGAACAATTTGTAAGAATAAAAACTAAGAAAAAAAAATCCACCTTGAATATCCATATAACAATGCTGGCTTGAAAATGATGTGGAGGGGCCAGCCCGGTGGCACAGTGGTTAACTGCACACATTCCGCTTCGGCAGCCCGGGGTTCCCTGGTTCGGATCCCAGGTGCGGACATGGCACCACTTGGCAAGCCATGCTGTGGCAGGCGTCTCACATATAAAGTAGAGGAAGATGGGCATGGATGTTAGCTCAGGGCCAATCTTCCTCAGAAAAAAGAAGAGGATTGGCAGCAGTTAGCTCAGGGCTAATCTTCCTCAAAAAAAAAAAAAAAAGAAAATGATGTGGAAGCAGTATATTTAGACATAGAAATATGAATATTTGTTGATGTGGTACGATGATGTGGTATCTTCCACATTACCTGAAAGTCCTCTTGCTGGTAACTCCTAACTTCAGGACTAATCAGGAACCAATTTTGCAACATTACAAGGAAATTATAATTTTAAGGTGACATATATTCATCATTATTATTTTTAACTAAATAAATATTGTGTAGATTAAAATGTCTCCACAGGGCCTGCTACACTACAGAACAGATCACTAATAAATTTCTATTCTATAGAAAATTCAGCAGTATTAGTTTGGGGCATCTTTTAGAGAGAATAAAACATTTATACAAACAAGTTCAAACTGAAGATTATGAACTTTTAAACAAAATACTGCACTTGAGTTCCTACTATTATTAGCACTCAAAATACACAGCTTGAATAACTAGCAGAAAAACGACTCAACAGCCTAACTGGTAGTCTATATATTGCATCATGTAGTTATGCTTTGGGGAGGAAAATGAATTTAAAAGCACAGGTAAAGATATGCTCAATACACAGCTAAAGAATGAAACATATATACAGGATGGAAAGACAGAATTCAGTCTTTCTACATACGCCTGAGGTAGTTGAAGGTATTTTCTAATTCTAACTAGTCTATCTGTAGTACTACTAATAAGCAATAATACCATAAATTCTACATTGAGGCCATTCAGTGTAAGTGTCCTCAATTTTTCTCCATTCCATCTTAAAATTTCTCTGCGTACTCAAGTGTCTTTATCTTTCAGTCTTCCTTTTTCAGATTTAACCACCTTTCCCCAACAACACCAAAGAACCAGCCTCTTAATTCTGTATCCTACAACCTTCTCATTTCATTAACTTCTTTCATTTTTATTATCTCATTTCATTAATTTACTCCTCTCATTTTTACTAAATCTTCCATTGCTCCTCACTGACTCTTTTTGGCCTAAAATATGGTCAATGTTTGACTTATTGAGGAGAGGAGAGGGAACTTCCCCTGACAGGAAGATGCCCTGGTACTAATAAACTCACTAGCTCCAACCTCCTAATCTCCAAATCCAACAGGATTCTTCTCAGATCAGATCCTTCCATAACCTTTATGTAGCTTCTCCTTACATGGCTCTTGTTGCTTGGTTTGTGTGGCACTTTCCTCCATGAGTTCCTTTCCAATCCACCTCTGCTGGCTTGTCCTCCTCTCACCTCTTAACACAAGGGTCTGTGCTGGGCCTCTTCTCTTCACTCCACACTTTCTCTTATTTATCTGATTACCTCTTAGGCTTTCAGCTATCTCTCCCAAGCTGTTAATGCCCTAAAGAAATCTCTCACAAGCTGCTTTTCTTCCTTTCACTGAAGCTGTCCTAGTTCCAGAACCTCATTACCAGTCCAAGTTCTCATTCCCAATCTCTTTCTTCCTTTAAGTCATTCTACAAACTATTGATGGAGTAATCTTTCAAAGGCTCTGATTGCATCAGTCTCTTCTATTCAGGCACCTTAAATGGCTCCCCACTACCTAACGTTTAACGTTCAAACCTCTAGGTATGTGATTTGAGGGCCTCTGATTTGCCACTGTCCCTAAGTATCCCATACTTTATTCACATTTACACTTTAGTCTGAACTAGGCTGAAAAATACATTATGTCCCATTACATCTGCTGAAAAGCTACCCAGTAATCAAGACTCAGCTCAAATTCTATCTGCAAGTTACCCCATCTCCCTGGTACAGAAGTAATTGCTTCCTTCTTCATGGATAGAAAGTACTTAACTTCTTTTGGCATTGATGCCATTCTGCCTTGCTTTTAAAAGACATGGTCTCTTTCTTTTTTTTTTTTTTGAGGAAGATTAGCCCTGAGCTAACATCTGCCGCCAATCCTGCTCTTTTTTCTGAGGAAGATTGGCCCTGAGCTAACATCCATGCCCATCTTCCTCAATTTTATATGTAGAACACCTGCCACAACATGCCTGCTAAGTAGTGCGTAGGTCCACACCCGGGATCCAGGCCTGCAAATCCTGGGCTGCCCAAGTTGCAAGCACGAACTTAACCACTGCACCACTGGGCTGGCCTCTAAAAGACATGGACATATTTTAATTCCATTAATTGAACATGACTAGCAGTAGGAATCTTATTTGTCCTCCATAGTGTCTTGAATGGAGTAGGCAGTATTGAACTCACATTATATTCCTTTAGAATTAAAAACTATTTGTCCAGGATCTGCCCTATTTCTGAAGAAAAGCTCTCAAAAACAAATTAGCTCAATGAACAATATTGTGTGTGTGGGCGGGTGCTGAATAAATGACTCAAAAGAAATCATTTCAAAGCATTTTTGCATAAAATAATTATTCCAATGAAAATAATTATAAGCAATTCTACTCCGAAGTATATACCCAAGAGAACTGAAAACGTATGTCCACACAAAAACTTGTACATGAATGTGTACAGCAGCATCATTCATAATAGCCACAACTGGAAACAACTCAAATGTCCAACAACTGATGAATGGGTAAACAAAATGTGGAATATCCATACAATGGAATATTATTCAACCATAAAAAGGAATGAAGTACTGATACATGCTACAACATGGATGACCTTTGCAAACATTATGGTAAGTGGAGAACTCAGATACAAGCTACATATTGTATGAGTCCACATATATGAAATGTCCAGAATAGGCAAATCCATAGAGACAGAAAGTAAGTTAGTAGTTGCCAGGGGATGGGGCTAATTGAGAGGGACTGCTAACAGGTACAGGGTTTCTTTTTGGGGTGATAGAAATGTTCCGTAATTAGACAGTGGTGATGATTGCACAACATTGTGAATATACTAAAAACTTAAACTGAACAATTTAAAATGATGACTTTTATGTTATGTGAATTTTACCTTAAGTAGAAAAAAGAAAAACATAATTGTGAGCTTGGTCCCCCAAATAACTCGATTTGGATTTGTGGTATAATGGAAAAGATGTCTGACCTCTGAATCAGCAAATCTAGTTTTAAGTTAATTCTGCCACTTACCAGCTGTGTGATCTCAGGCATTGCTAACTTCTCTAAGCATCTAGTTTAATTTTCTGCTTATTAGTTAAAGAAAAGACATAGCCCTATTTAGCACTAATACAAGGCTTGACATAAGTAGATACCCAGTAAATATTTATTAAACAAATAAATGAATAAAGAGTATGGTGTTACTGGTTGCATCGACAATCAAACATCAACACAAAATCCAAAGCATTAATTAGACATTTCCAAATACCCATACTTTTACATATATAAAACATTTCACACTTTAAAAGTTTTCATTTGGGTATCTTACATGCTCTTTGGCATCAATAGGAAGAAAAGCATGCATAAAAAAAGTGGGAATGTAAACTGGTACAGCCACTATGGAAAACAGTATGGAGTTTCCCCCCAAAATTGAAGATAGAACTACCATATGATCCAGCAATTCCACTTCTGTGTATATATCCAAAGAAAATGAAAACACTATCTCGAAAAGATATCTGCACTCTTATGTTCACTGCAGCATTATTTACAACAGCCAAGACATGGAAAACAATCTAAGCGTCTATCAGTGGATGAATGGATAAAGAAAATGTGGTATGTATATATATATACATACACACACACAGACGCACACACGTAATGGATTATTATTCAGCCATAAAAAAGAAGGAACTCCTGACATTTGTGACAACGTGGATGGACCTTGAGGGCATAAAGCTAAGTGAGATAAGTGAAATAAGTCTGACAGAGAAGACATACTGTATGATCTCATTATATGTGGAATCCAAAAACAACTGAACTCAAAGTTACAGAGAACAGATTGGTGGTTGCCAAAGGCAGGAAGTGGAGGGTCGGGGAAATGGGCAAAGGTGGTGGAAAGGTAAAAATTTACAGTTATAAATAAATTCTGGGGATGTAGTGTACAGCACAGTGATTATAGTTAACAATACTGTATTGCATATCTGAAAGTTGCTAAGAAACTAAATCTTAAAAGTTCTCATCCCAAGGAAAAAAATTTATAACTCTGTGAGGTAACCGATGTTAATTAAACTTACTGTGGTAATAATTTCACAATCTATACACATAGCAAATCATTATATTGTACATTTTCGACTACAATGTTATATGTCAATTACACCTCAATAAAACTGGAAAAAAATAAAGAAAGGGAAAACATTAAAAAAAAAGTTTTTGTTTGGGTGTCCTATATGCTCTTTCTTATCAGTATAAAGGAATGTATTATTTCAAAAGTCAGGAGACTCATTTAGAATTAAAGCAATAGACATCCAATTGCAGTAACAAGTGTTCTTATGTTTAAGCTTCTGAGTAGTATATATTTTGTCTTTCCTAATAGAATTCCCTAAGAGTTTTTTGAGGGCAGAGATAATATGTAATTCATTTCAATATCCCTTTACAGAGTCTAACCTTATGCATAGTAGGCACTTAATTATACTTAGGTTACTTAAAGAATTAAGTCAGAATTCTGGGTTATATAAAATTTATTGATCATATTTAATCTATGGTAATAGGATGGAAAGTTGTCAATATCAAAACCAAACCTCTCCAAGTGCAGCTGGCTATATTAAGAAAGGAAACAAAATCATATATATATACGTGATTATTTTTTTATTTTTATTTTTTTTAAAGATTGGCACCTGAGCTAACAACTGTTGCCAATCTATTTTTTTTTTCTTTCCGCTCTTTCTCCCCAAATTCCCCCAGTACATAATTGTATATTTTAGTTGTGGGTCCTTCCAGTTGTGGCATGTGGGACGCTGCCTCAACGTGGCCTGATGAGGAGTGCCATGTCCGTGCCCAGGATCCGAACCAGCGAAACCCTGGGCCGCCACAGTGGAGCACGCAAACTTAACCACAGGGCCACGGGGCCGGCCCCCGTGATTATCTATATAAATAGATAGACACACATATATATAGTTTCTTATAAAGAAAATCAAACATGTCCATCTATGACCAGTTATAAAACAGTTTTCATTTGCCTCATGTTTTTCTGTAAATGAGGTGACAGATCTGACCCAAACTGGAAAAAGATTCGGCTCCCTTCAATAACACTAGGATTGTTGTTTTGTCTTTAGATAGGCATAATGAAATAGATTTACTTTCTTTTCTTTTCCTTCAAATCAGTCAACTACCTCAGCATTATGCTAGGAACTGGGAAAGATTTAATTGTAAGATATGGTCCTTGTATGCAAAATGTTTACATCATTAGTGAAGATAAAACAGTGAATGATATAAGATACTATGCACATTTTCGTTCACTAGTTTGCAAATTTAAAAAATCACCTGGGAGTTTGCAGCAAAACAGTAAGAACTGAAATAGTTAAGGAAAAGCTTCAAACAGGAGTAAACTTTATACAGGTTCTTGAAGAAAAGGTAAAATCTGAGTAGGAAGAGAGAAGGGTAGAGGGCTTTTTGAATGAAGTAAATAATGGTACCAGAGGAGCAGACTTGAAAAAGTATGGTGTGTTTGAGAGAAAGACTGACTTCAACAGAGCAGAAAGAATGTGCCAAAGAACATAGGAAATGAAGCTGGATAAGTAGTGTGGGACAGATTAGAAAGGGCCTTGAAAGGCAGAAGAGGTTAGACTTAATGTGGTGGAAAACAGGGAACCAATGAAGCTTTCTGAAAAGGGGAGTGACAAGGTAGAAGCAGTAGCATTTAAAGAAGTAAAGAAGGTTAATCAGGATGAGTTGGAAAAAGCAGCTGGAAGTGAAAGAAGGCAATTGTGGTAATCCAGGAACGAGGTGACAAGGGCCTGCGTAGGAGAGGTGCACAGAGACAGTGTGTTTCAGCTGCAATGTGATGGGCCCTAAAACTAAGATTGGGGGTACCAGAGACAAGGAAGAGACAGACTAATCCAGGGTTTGGCTAACATGTGAAGGGGCTGTACTACAGATTAAGACCTGGAAATTTCAAACACTGGAAATATATTCACACAGCCTAAATGTTTTTCAAGTACCCTATAAGTAGTTTCATTGTTTTGTTCAGCGAGTTTATTGCAGGTCCCCCCCCCCCCCACAACTTCACATTTGCTTTGCTAACACAGCCCTATGAAAATCTGCTTACATAAAAATTAGTTGTTTCTCAATATATAAACAAAGTTAAGTGACCCATTACAGGATATGAACCCCCAGGGACTAAGATAGTGAAAACAGAAAAACATTCTTCTTTACTCAAACGTATATTTTTTTATTATCTGGTTCTGCCTCCCATCCCCTCCCCCCTGGGAAAAAACCCACAACATTTTTTTTTAGCTGATCTAAAGTCTTGAGACATACTCCTACCTTGATCTGAGAGTGATCTAGTCAGAAACAAACAAACAAACTCTTGAAAAAAATGAATTAAGAAATCAATACTTTGCCATGTTGCTTTCCTGAGTTGTGCTATCAAACTGGGAGGAAATTCTCTTAAGTGAAAAACAAAAAGAAAAATGTTACTACAGATAAATTTGTTAGATTAACTAATTTTTTGGACTAATAATTATTTAAATCTACAATGAACTCTTCTCCTGCTTCCCCTCTCCCTTTAGAATGGGTAGTACATAATGTGGTAAGAGAAGAGGCATAAATAAGACCTGTAGATTCATTCGTCTGCTCCCATGGTGCTTTCTAAATACTTCTATTATTGTTAACACTGATTCTATTATCTATACGTGACTGCATGTATTGTTTTATATCTCTTCCCAAAATTATTTTCTGGGAGAGCTGTGAATAAGAATTGAAATGTCCAAAAATAAACATATCTATTATCACTCCCTGAGCTCTTCCTTTACTACGTCTGGCCAAACTTGTGCTTTTCATGCATAATCTCATTTAATCGTCACAACAATCTTGTCAGATAGGTGCCATGATTATGCCCATTTTACAGTTGAAGAAACTGAGGCTTTGGGAGTTAAGGGATTTGTACAAGGTCACAAAGCTTAAGCTAGTAAGTGGCAGACGTGGTCATCTGATATGTTCTTGTTGATTATTAGGTTATACTGCCAACCCTGAACATACATGACTGAAACCAAAAGTAAGAGATATAAGGAATCTGGACATGCTACTCACTGTGTGAAAGAGTTAGGAAGTGGCATCAATTGTAAGAACTGTGTCAGCGACGCAAATGGATAGATTCCTCGACTCACTTCTAACCTTCCCTTATACTGAAAGCGCTGCACTCTGTCCCTGAAGGAGAGGGGACACTGCTATGAAATGGGAGTTAACTGTCCTCTCTTTTAGTAGGACACTTATATTACATTACTGTTCGATGGCATTGACAGGATCTCAATATCTCCTCAATTTGGTCACATTTTAAAAAAATGCTACCACTAAAATCAGCAAGATCAGGAATAACTAGGCTGGTTGGTGACATCAAAATGCTTGAAAAAATACTTTCTTAGTAGAATATCCAGTGACCTGAGCAACCTATGTAATTCCTACCAGTGACCCTGAAATAAACCAACATTTTAAGGAAACTTCTCAGTACATAAAGAATATTCATAAGAAGACACTTCTAAAAATAACTCTCCACTGTAATTCCCTCCTTATGCATCTGGGCAGAGATGTCATATTTCCTCCACAAAGCTTCCTTTTATGTTGCAACAGTAAGAATCTCAATTTTGAGCTGAACCAGAACAATCAAGAACTACAAACTCCTTCACAAAAGATGATTATTTTTAGTAGTATTTTACGTAAATTGTCTAAATATGATGAAATGCCTTACACTTTAACTCTGCAATACTTGTAACTAGAAAGTAAAGCAGTTATAAAGTTCTGTCTCTCCTCACTCCTCTTTTTTCTGCTAACACACGGTCTTCCACAAAAGGGTCAGTGTGATCTTTGCCGACTACAGATAAGGAATTTGACCATGGTAAACAAAAGAATAGAAGATGAAGCACATGTCAAGTAATTCAGAAGTTTAAAACTTGTCATCTGTGTATGAAACTAGCAAACAGTTTTAACTGGTTAAATAAACATGTAGAAATGAATAGGATGCAGTTAGTAACTTCCACTTTTCCCTCCTACTAGTGGTGTTTTGGCAGGCAGCCATATAATCTGCAGTAATCTGTCACTACAGTGAAGACCTACCCACTTCCTTTGCTCCACCCCCATCCAAGCTATGACTGGGATACTTCTGGAGTGCTAACATAACATTCAGACAATCATAAAAGGCCTCCCTATCTGTAAAAACTGCAATTTACATAATTTGTACTTTTATGTGTTTAACATTCATAAATCTTAAGGAAAAAAACTGTATGACATCACATTTCAAAGATTATTTGAAAGTTTTAATCTCCTTTTTTATGTATTCGAAAGAATAGAGCTCCCAAATCAGTAATATCCACTGCAATGCTTTTTGAATGAAAATACATCCTACGTATAAGACTTTAATTTACACATCTACCATGGAAAGTATTAGGAATTTGGAAGTCAGGGTTATACATATTTCATTTAAACTTTGTTCCAAGAACCTAGTGAAACTGGTAAAGAAACTATTAAGGTAGCTTTCCTGGTTTATAAAATATTTTGCATTAACTTTTTACCATACAAACTATGAGATGTTAAATAAAAAATTATCTACTTTCCTACTTCACCTAATTTCATTTTATGCACTAGAGTAGTCCCATAAATTATTACCTCATGGCTAAAATATTTTATTTTTATACTTTAATAAGTAACTACCCTTATATATTAAAACAAAAAAAATGACAAGACAAAGTAAATTTGATCAAATCTGACTTTTCTGTCTCTAAATTTGGTATTACATTCAAGAAACTGCTCTGCATTCTATCCTATTTTCCCTTTCTGTAAAAGAAGAAAAATAAGAAGTGGCCTTGTTGCTATTTAAGATCTCTAGGATGAACAGTATGCTATTTTGAGTAGCTTAATTTTGAAATACTGTTTTACAGTAATAATATTCATTAGCATAAATTGCATTTATTTAATAAAGATGGCTTCAGTATATTTAAAATTTTTGTTTAAAAGACTCTTCTGACAAGATTTTGATATTTGATTTGCTGCTCGGTATTTATCTTACTTATCCAGGAGAAATGAGAAATCAAACGATTTTTGAAAAAAATTCCCACTAATATTTATTTGTAGAATATCAAACTACAAATTAAAATAAATAGAGTATATGAATCCAGTGACTTTTGAGGTTGCTTACTCTCAGCTGGACTTTGAGCTAAAGTCATAAATAGTCACATGACATTCAAAAAAGAGTTCATTAGCAATATGTAGACAAAAACCATATTTATAATAAAACATTAAATGTAAAACAAAACACCAAGCTTACTCACAGTACATCTTCTCAAATGTATTCCTACATTTCCAATCCAACATCCTAAAGACTAAAAATTCTTTCTTTAGCTACAGCAATCAGTAAGATTGCCCGAGATGGCTTTCTTTAAAGAGCTGCCTCTTATTCACTTAGGAAAGATAAAACTCAACTGAAGTTGTAAGAACACCATGCTATCTCCCGAGAAAGGAAGTTATTATAGACACGGTTTCATAAATGAGGCTTAAAGAGAGTACTTCCTGGTCAGACAGTTAACGTCAACAGCATTTTATACAGCTTTACATTTCAACGCTTCGGAAAGTACTTTCTAAAAACTTTTCCTGATTTTTTTTCTCCAGTCCCTACAAAAGAGGAATACTTGCTCAAGCTAAGCAAGTCTTAGGTAAAAATCCATGAAATTCTATCATTGCCTACCGTTATGGTATCACGTAAATATCAGAACCGGTTATTATTATTGATAATATCACCTTTAGATTTAATTATTTTACATTTATGCACCCTCCATCTCTCTCCTCCATGTGTGCTAGAGTGAGGTTTCACGGAACACAACAGTAGAAGGTAAAGAAAGAACTTAAAGGAGGACAACTCACCAATTCCTTGATAATGAAGAAAATGCAAACAGCCATTCACATTTAAATTTTCAAATTTAAAGTTAATTCTCTTTTAAACTTACATATTAAAAAACTTCAAGAAACCCTGTACGATCCTAACAGGGAACTGCAGATAAAAACAGCGTGACCTGCGCGCTGCACATTACTATCGGTATTGCAAGCTGAAGTATTTCCTGTTACAACGCCCATTGGTTCCTACAGGTGCAAGTGCCTATGGGTGCTGCCGATTTAGCCTTCCTTTTGTAATTGAACCACTAAAGGAGATTTCAGGTTGGCACAATCAACGCTAAGAACTATTAGGGCAGAACTACTTTGGGCTAATATCAAGAGCCTCCCAAACAAGGTTGATTGTGAATTGATGATTACTTAATTCAAAAGGGCTGGAGAAAATTTATTTCAACAGACTTCCAATATTTTTCTAAGATGCACTCTTCCATTATTTTTCTAAGATGCACTGTTATTAAGAATGTATGTGACTTTACTCAACAAATATGTATTAATTGCTTTCTCTGTGCAAAGCACTGTTATAGGCACTAAGTATACACTAATGAACAAAACAAAGTCCCTGTGGTCATTCATACACTACCTGGAGACTTTTGACAATTTCATGTATAATGAAAAAACTTCCATAAAGATAGAGACTAAAGAAATTTGTATGGAAATTTGGAAAGTCAAACGTAGTGCTTATTACTAAAAAGCATTATAATTAAGGCTACCACCTTAAACCTAAAAGAACTTTTCCAAAACCTAGTACATAAAATTAGAATTCTTTACGTTTTCAATGTTTCAAAAAGGTTAGGTTTGAGGCAACGGCACATGTTCCAGCAGGGAAAAGGAAAAACTTCTCACCATGAGTCACCAGTGACTAAGTTCTTTTTAATTCAGGCTTAAAACACATTTCAAACCCAATTACTTATACATGCAGAAAACTGATAACCCCAAATTAACATCAGAAGCTTGATTTGACCAATTTTCAGGGTTAATATCAGCATCTAAGAAAAACACAAATGAAGCACTTTCAATAGAATAATGCCTCTGCCCTGAAGTTTGTTATAATTTTGGTCTTATTAGTCCTTAATGCCTATGGGCCATGTCAGCAAGCTTCCATTGGATTTCGTTACAATGAACACAGTTTTCTTAGATTTTAGTTAGATTGAGACACAATCATCTTGGATGTTGTGGTAGGAATGGCTTTTCTTTGTATTCAATAAAACAAAAATTTAGTAAATTCAAGGCTGCTCAAAAAACCCCCATAAAACCTAGAGAGTAAGTGTACAGATAAACTCTACTCTTCTAAGCTATACTTTACTTCCTCAGGATTTTACTTTCTATCTTTAAAAAAACAAAACCTTCTTTTTAGTCAACAAACTGGAGGAATTTCCAAAACTAAATTGATTTATTCAATCATTCAACAAATATTTATTGAGTACCTACTACATGCTAGGCACTGTTCTACCAGTTGGAGATACAATAATGAATAACAAAAATCTCTGCTTTCACAGAGTCTCATTTCTAGTGTAGGGATATAAGACAAACAAATTATTTGGTATGCAGAAGGTAGCACTATGGAGAAGAACGCAATTTGAAAGAAAGGGATAAAAATAAGTTTATTTGTTCACAATTGCATATATCACAAAGTAACGAACTTTAATTTGGAAGACTAGAGTATCAGAGCTCTCCCAGAATCTACCTCTGACTCAAGTGATCAATTGCTTTCTGTTGCAAATGACAATCTAATTTCATTTGTTGCTAATACCAAGAGAAAGGATAACAAAGTTCCAAAGACCTGAAGTTAGAACCCATTGCTTACAGATAAAAACATCACCTAAAGAAACAAAAATAACAAATCCCAAACACTCAAGAGTCAAAGGTCACTTTAGGGAATGTTTATCATGCGGAATATGAACATACAAGTTTCCAAATACTTGCTACCGTTGCCACTGAATTTACCAACTGTCAGGGTCAGAAGTCAATTCTTCACTTAAGAATTATCACTGCTATCTTCACTGGCAGCAATAATTATATTTAATTTTTTTTTCTTTTTTGGTGAGGAAGATTGGCCCTGAGCTAACATCTGTTGACAATCTTCCCATTTTTTTTCTCCCCAAAGCCCCAGTACATAGTTGTATATCCTGGTTGTAAATCCCTCTAGTTCTTCTATGTGGGTTGTTGCCACAGCATGGCTTGATGAGCAGTGTGTAGGTCCGCACCTAGGATCCGAACAGGTGAACCCTGGGCCACTGAAGCAAAGCACGTGAACTTAACCACTACGCCACTGGGCCGGCCCCTAAACATCATTTTTGAACCTAAAATAAGTATCTAAATTTAACATAATTCAACAAATAATTATTGAGCAGATACTAGTTGCAAGACACTTCGTTAGATGCATAAGACACTGTCCTTTTAAAATCAAGAAGATGGACATCTAGGAAGGATAAGACAAGTACAAACCCTATAATGTAATATCAGGGCGAACATTAGTGTAATAAGAAAACCTGCAAAGCAAGTACTTAGGGAATTCAAAGGAGACAGTACCAAGGAGGATGATCAGAGAAAGCCTCATAAAAGATGGCCTTAAAGGCAGGTCTGAAAAATGAGGAACAGAAAGCATTCTAGGAAAAAGAAATGGCAGGAACAAAGACCTGAAGATGGCAAATCAGTAGGTGCTTTGCCAGTAAGCAGGCTGGTCTGGTTAGATATAAATATGGATTACGGGGCAACAGGAACCTAAAAACAGGTGGATAAATCTGTAATGAATTCAGATTTACAGTACAGTAATTCAGATTCAGTACAGTGGGCCATGGGAAATTATTAAAGGTTTTGAACATGTGAGTGACAAACTCAGAGCTGCACTTTAGGGAGAATAAGACAGCAACAGCGTGTTTGGAGGGATGAAAGCGGAAAGGAGACTGGAAAACTGTCACAGCAGTCCTGCCCTAGCACCACAGTAAGGCTCTTCCCTCTTGGCCATTTGAGAGGCATAGAGTGGAAAGTGCACTGAGCTGAAAACACAGATTTAGGTCATAGTGGTCAAGTTGCCCATTGTCTGTATGACCTTGAGAAGTCACTTACCCTCACTGAGTCTCAATTTCCCTATGTGTGATCTATTAAGTATTCTTTTTGGAGTCAAGAACCATGGAATTCAGCAATTGATCACACACTGAGAGTAGACCAAAAACAGCAATAAAAAATTATTTCAAGTGATTAAAATAATAAGCAGCTACCATTTATTAAACACTTCCTATGCCTCTGTCACTGTGCTTGGTGCTTTACATAAATTGCTTCATATATTCCTTATAAGAATCCTGTGAGGTACATATTCTTATTTTACAGACGAGAGAATTGAGGCCTTAAGACTTAAGTAGCTTACCCAAGGTAAGCCAGCTGGCAAGCGACAAAGCCAAAATAGGTGCCTAGGTCTCTCTGAGTCTAAGGCTCTTTCTCCTTCCAGTGTATCATGCTGTTTCTTATATGGTAGATGAATAATGCTAACATTTGTTCTTGTGTTCCAACCAGATCGCTGTCTCTTTTAACACCTCTTTGATATACTAAAAGCCCTCAATGAGGATAAGAAACAAAGTGTAAACATAAATATAATCTACTAATTTGCTGATGACTAATTCATTCACGCATTTGATTCCCATTTATTGAACATCCTTCATACTTTGTGCCTGGTACTATGCTTGGAATGGGGGATGCAAAGATGAATAAGACCTATCTCTGCCCTCAAAGTACCCATAAGCTGGGAAAAGACAAACACAAGGAAGCAAGGAACTGGCAGAGGAGAATTTTGCACAAGACTATGGAAGCATAAAGGTACATGAAGCATAATATTGTAATTTTGTATCTCTGCTATTAAATCTTGACCTAGATAATTTAAAAAGTATATTTATGTGGTTTTGGAAATATTTGTGTATTCACACACACACACGCTTCAAAAAGTAAAGGCTAATGTTCACTACAGAATGGAAAATTGACCATAAACTATGCTTCTTTTTTGTGTGCCTACTGCCAAGACTAATAAGGTTATTAGTTTATTTAAGAAAGTATTCTGCCTTGATTAGTGCTATCTATTGTTATGGGTAAATAAAAAGTATTTGAGTTGTCATAAGCCTTGACTGCTAAGGACTTAAGCCATGTCATTAGACAGAAAGTGAAACACATAAAAATATACTGCACAGAGTCCTAGTTTGATCTGGAAATAAAAGGTTATCCCACTGCCCATCAAAAATAGTGGAAGGAAGTAAAACCGAAGTTTTTCAATTAGTGCTTTGATAACTGACTAAAATATTAAGCACAACAAAACGTACACCATGAGGTTGCTTTTGCTATCCATCATTTCACTAAGGCCAGAGGGGAAGTGAAAGGGCCCAAAACACTAGACGCCAGAGTGTAAATTCCCAGTATTAGGGGCTAACACCACATGGGCCATACCTTTGTTTACTGGGAGTAGGTTTTGCTAGGTATAAAATGTTTATTCCAAGGCATTTTCCTTCTCTCACTCATTCTGGGGATGAAAAATGTGTATTTGTGAGATGCCTGACAATGGTTAGGAGACTGATCCTTGTTAACAAATCAAGAAATGGACCCCTAAGTCATTCTGTTGCAAAATAGAAATAATTTATAAAGACTTTAAATATACTCCAATGACTCTAACAAATCTTAAGTCAGAAAAAAAATACATGAAGTTAATTTATAAAGTATTCAGGTAACTTTAACAACATATAACTGGAATTATAAAATTTATCAATTTAATTCCTATTGGTTATCATAAAATTTCTCAATAGTCGTTGTTTTTAATTTGGTACTCAGGGCTTGGAAATGAATTATATCACATTTGGTCCATTCAACATATCTATAATCATAATTAGACAGATACTTTTTTTACTATGATTTTTTTTCACTGTCTTTTTTTACTAAGCTGAATCTGAGTTTAAGAAACAGTAACAAACTTTTAGTATATCCTCACAAATAACAAAGCAAGCAATTGAATGAATGATAAAGCTAAATAATCACAAACTAAACTCCCTGTGCTGAAATGCAGTTGTACAATATCCCACAACTTAAAACGAATTTGAAACTATCCTCTCTGATTGACAGGAAACTCTCATTGAAGATCGAAAAGAAGTCTTATGAAAAGAACTCTTAGGAGAATAACAAACCACTTTTACATGGAAGCTTTCTTTCTTTCTTTCTGTCTGTCTGTCAGTCTGTTTTATTTTTGGGAGGAGGGAAGAAACAGACTGGAGGAAAAGATTATAAAGGAAAGAAGCTTTTAACTAAGACTAAAATAAAAGTACCAATATGTAGTTTTCATTCATTCTCCTAATAACTACTGAAACCAACAAATATGAACACTGGCAAGCAATGAGAACTTTTCTTCAAGTTGGCTTACACATTAAACAAAATTAGCTATCAAGGTAGACTCTGAGATAACAATGGTTTGACTGTATATGACTCAAGTGGTAAAGAAAGTGTAAAACGGGTTATTGTATTTACTGGGCAGTACTTGCATCCTGCTAAGCTAAGACTAAGACTAGTTTAAGAACTCCAAACCAAAACCAACTTACATGCTGTGGTTGCTATAACCACACATATGGAAATATAAGGCTCCCTCTTAATCTCTTCTTTTGATTATATTTTTTAGTAGAAAAGAAATAGTTTAAATGAGCATAGGTCTAATAACTTCATATATTTATAGTTTCTCATAGCATAGTTTTATTTTGTCAAACAAATGAAAATAAATTCCCACAGAATTCTTACCATCCTACCCACCCAGGAATAAACAGTTATTATAGGCCCTTCCTATCACTGAAAATTACAATGAATTGCAATGAATATTACAATGAATCTCTCTTTATCGTCTCTGGATCAATATCATAATGTAATATGGTTCAGATGACTGCTTTAGTAATCACTCAGGGGAGTATCACAACACTTTCTTTTCTTACAAGGAAATAAACTTACTGTTTTGTCATAAGAAACTACCATTTGTACCAGTCAGAAATGAGCTAACAAGTATGACAAAAGAGCCTATCTGCTCAAACGTTCCCACCACTTTGTAGAATTATCGGTACTGAGAGTCCCAATCCTTCTACAGACTATGTCCTATGTTACATGCACTACATAACGAATATACGCCCCTTGTAAACACCCTCTTGAGTTAACTGACCTGACTTTTCCTTGAATTCTACCTAGGGTTCTGGAAAAATAAACTTAGTGTCAAAAACTTACACTCAATACACCTTAAATCACAGTGCCTCATGTTTTCAGTTTGTATTTGCTACTGTTGCTCCTCTCATCTCCATAACTTCTATATCTTAGGTGAGGACTTCTAGTTGGTGGCATTTTCATAACCACATCAAGTGCCACACTTTCTGAAGCCATGTAAGAACTTTCCTGTGTCAGGGAATATCAAATAAAATCCCCAAATGGCACAGTTCCTCTACTTATTATCACCATGATAAAAATGACTTGAGGAATGTTGTTGGGATTTAAATAGGCAGTGCTGTGGAAGCCTTTTGCATTGTCTTGGGAAATAATGCAGCATTTCTTTCTTCCTCTTAGTTGAAGCTGGTCATTACTAACCATGGGCAAAGTCTTCTTCTAAGACATATTCTAAACCTGAAGCAAAGAAGATAGCTAAATAACTGCGAAATGATATTGTAATTACATTTTTCATTATTTTCCCCAAACCATCATTTTCTAAGTCTGCTTTATAAAAAAAAGAAACCAGTCGAAGAGAGAAGGTGTGAGGAGAAGCAACACACAGAGAAAAAGGGGTCAAAAAATTCAAATGCAAAACTGCTGGCACCAGCATAACAAAGAATGTGCATTCAAGAGAACATTCGAAAGGCAGGCAGGGAGGTATTAACATATCCTAAGTACTGTGAACAACTAGCGTGGTCATTAGTTTAATTTTCACACCTGTCAAAGGAGGAGGCTGCCCCCCAATTCCCACCCCCTACTGCTTTCCACTATTTGTTTTAGCATTTTAATAGACACACACCTGCCTCCCACCAGGACATACAGTGTCTGGTTTAAATAGGCTTATCTCTCTCCTTAGCTTGTCCTGGAATTATGCCTGAAGCTCAGTCCTGGTAGCTTGTAGGATGCGAAGTCTAATTGGATGGTCCTGTTAGTTTAGCGACTCCAATACTTTCAATACTTTTTCCAATACTTTTCAAACTTTAGTTTGACCTTCCCACTATCCCCCACACATCAAAGTTAAACAGCTAAACTTAGTATATAGTTCCTTTAAATCTGCATTGTAAACATTGACACTGGTGTGCTGCCAAATCTGAAAGTTTCTTAGCTCCTTGGGCTAAAATGAAAAATACAGGGTCTATCAAAATAAACATCCTAATTAATGCAAAACCTGGGTCTCCAAAAGGAGCCCTTTCCCTTTCAACTTGTTAGTGGTGGGTAGGAGCGCTCGCCAACTTTTCACGTTCTGTGAAGCTGTTAAGGTCGGGAAGCCCCTCACTTTCAGGGCATGCACGCCCAACTCAGCAACGAATGGGAAGCCAGGGGGCCAGCGGGGAGAGGACCAGCGATTCGTCTCTCTCGATCTTTCCAGATCTCTGTGCTTCTGCCAGACCCTCCGGCCCGCGCGCTCTACTTGGGAGATGTTTCATTACATAATCCTTGTTCCACCGAGTCACCCACAGAGTCACGGGGGCGCAGGCTGTCCCACACCCCACACACTGCCCTTAGGGAGATCGGCTCACCGGGGACCCTGGGAGCAGCGCGCTCCCCTCTCCTCTGGGTCCGGCGGTCCCAACTCGGCCGAGACTGCGACCCTGACCCGAGCTCCCTCGCCTCTCCCACGCAGGGCCGGGCCGCGCGTCCACTCGCACGCTCAGAAGCCCTCCTCGGGGTCCCCTCACCGTCCCAAGCCCCCTGGAGGTCCCCCATCAGACCCGCTGTCCCGGCCCCTCTCAGTCCCTTCTCCAGACTCGCTGTCCTATCCCCTCTCCGGGACCACCACTCAGCCCTGCTGTCCCGGCCACTCTCAGGGACCCCTCCCTCAGCCCTGTTGCCCTAGCCCCTCTCGGGACCACCCCCAATAAACCGCTGTCCCGGCCACTCTCGGGACCACCCTTAGATCCGCTGTCCCGGCCCCTGCTGGGGTTCCCTCTCTTCAGACTCGCTGTCCCAGCCCGTCTCGGGGTCCCCCGTCAGACCCGCTCTCCTGGCCTCTCTCGGGTCCCCCTCAGACCCGCCGTCCCGACCCCTCTCCGGGTCTCCACTCCACAGTCGGGACTGTCAGACCCGCTCCCGGAACTCCCCTCACTCGGGTCCTCGCCGACCTCACTCTGCCCAGGGTCCCCTCGCCTGGGCTCACACTGTCACCGCCCCGCGCCCCGGTGCTCTCACCTCAGACCTGCTGTCACCACCCCCGGGCCCGGCGTCGCCGCCGCCGCTTCCTCTCCCACACTTGTTCCCGAGTCGCTCTTCTGCCGCTTGTCCCCCAGAGGATCCCCGGGTCCGGTCGCTGAGGGCCCAGTGCGGCCGCGGGGAGCCTCCGCCCGCGGTCTCCGCGTCGGGTCCCACTCTCTCGCGCAGGACCCCGCCGCCGGGCGCCACACGGACCCTCCCGCGGCCGCCGCTGCTGCTGTCCGAGGTGCGGCTCCTGCCAGGGGTGGCCAATCGCACCCGACTGCGCCGAGCGCGCTCCGCCCCGCCGTCTCAGGTGCCCGCCCCCTGCCCCCGACCACGCCCCCAGCTCGGCTCCGATAGGCTCTCTACTGACCTTCCCTGATCGCGGGGCATAGGCCTGGGGCCGGATATAGGCACTTGATTGGAGGCGCCTGGGAAGCAAGAGCGGTCGATGGCGCCTAAGGATTGGCGGAGTTGACGGGAGGCGGGACGAGGCGGGGCGGGGCTTCCTCAGACGCGGAAGACCTTGCAACTTCAGTTACCCGCGGGCCCGCCTGGGGTGCGGTCAGCCTTGTTTGTGCTGCGGTGGGGTCAAAGTTCATGGCACTCCTCCCTAAGCCTTTACTTTTCTTGGGAGACTCCCAAAGGCCGAGGCCTTCTGGGACTCCCCGGGACCACCGTGCTGGAGCCTTCGAGGGGGTCCCCGTTCCCCCGCTAGACCTTGCACAGCTTTCTAAGTAATTCTGCCGTCAATTAATACAGCATTGATCTACTCAGGACTTGTAAATATTTCCTGGATTTTAACTTTTGTATCTTTGGCAAGGGAGTTGCCCTTCCTTGCATGCGTTCAACAGACGTCACTTTAATGCTGTTGGGAAAAAATAAAATCTATATATAGATGCATACTCTGCACAACTAGGTGTTCAACACTGATGGGTCACGTTCTGATAGTACAAGGATAAAGCTCTAGATGTACTGTTTGTAGGTTTTGATTATCATTGTGACAGGAGGAACAGGAACTGTGTCATAGAGGAACCCTTGTTAGCTTTAGCGAGGCTTCAGGCTATTCAACATACTCTTTTTCAGGGCAACTGTTTTAATGATTCTGTGTGAACTAATGGCCAAAGTATAATGAATTTTGTCCCAAGTGCAACCTGTGAAAACCAGAGACCCGTCTTGACCCAAGCTGAAAGATGGTGCCAGACAGGGGTCAGAGTGCATCATATTACTCAGCGCCATGCTTTCTGTTTTTGTGAAACTGGATATGTTGATTAAATCAATACTGGGAACTGAAAACTGCTTTCCTTGACCTTAAACCCCAAAGTTTATGGACCTTGACAATTTAGTGTTTTATCAAGAAATTGTTTCATTTCAGGAACACAGTTTGATCCTAGGCCTTGTCAGACGTATACAGGACTTCTCTCTCAGAAAACTCTCCATCATTAACTCCTTTGTTTTAACTTCCACTGACAAAATTTGTGTTCTAAAAACACTCTACATGTTTTCACTAGTGTTTTAAAATCATGCCCCATTTTAATTACAATGCTTGCCTTTAAAGTTTAAGATTGAGCTTGAGGGTATGCAGAGTGGGCCTGCGGAAACAGGGCTGGCAGGACTTCATTTGAGACGGGTTCTGAAGTACATGTCTCCTGAGCAGCGAGACTGAGTGCCACCTTAGGAAGGGATGCAGAGAGATTTCAAGGTGGTAAAACTTGGTTTAGAGGGAACTTGATTTTTATAGGCCTAGAGAGTCTGTCCAAAAGCATTATATTAAACAACTGTAAAGGTGGGTAAGACTAAAGTCATGCAGGGATTTTTTTTGACTAGGTACTCCTTCTCTAAAGAGTATTTATTAGTTAAGAACTCATCCTACCAACTCTGCAGTTGACAATATGAATGGAAGAAATAGGGTGAGTTTTCACCACCCAAGCGTTCAGCTGTGTCTGTCCATATAAAAAAGAAATGCATGACCATTAACAGATGTTATTTGCAATCAAGAAGATAGAAATAAAACATAAGCAAAATAAAAATCCCAGCGTCTTGAAAAGAAACCACTTAGCAATGAAATCAGCTCTTTTCTTTTGATTCATATCAACGAACTCTAATTTCTAAAATGTTGCTGCCTTTTCTGGTCTATGATTATTGCTACTGATAGCAACTCAGTTGCTCAATATAGTTGATTACAGATAATTTATATGTGATCTAACAGCATAAGAAAAGAAAATGACTTCATCTTTTGGACAAGAGACAGTTCTGAAATCTTAGTTTAAATATAGATGGTGGGTCCACAGTGAACCTTGAGAATGACTCTTATTTAGAAGGAGCTTCAGAAGATCTCTGAACTCCTGGAAAGACACTGGAGCATTCCATTCTGGAAATTCTTGACTTTTGGTGGGAGGAAAAACCCTTCACAAATAGAGCCAAGATTTTAATTAAAGTAAAAAATCAGAGATGTTAAATGTGATGAGCATAAATTTTTTCACTTTCATTAGACTCTATGGGGGCCAATTCAGAGATAAATTTGGGCACGAAGGATCTGAGAATCAGAATATTAGGTTCCACCCTGGCTTTTATATCTGTCTACTTGTAAGTTACTTTTTCTGTGGAGACTTGGGTGCAACAAAAAGAGTAGGGTTACTTTGGACAAACCGTTAAACATCTCTGGGCCCTTTCCCTTGTTACACACAACTGGACAAAGGACACCCTAAATGTGTTCATTAAGCAAAGCTTATAACACTGTGTCCCCTTCTGCTCAGAGGAAATCACACGAATTAATTCATGCAGATATTCAGTTCTCGTTTTCTAAATTTCCACATAGCACCTTCCTTACATTAGCCTAATTAACTTCCTGTAGACAAATGTTTCACTCGCTCAGTTGACAGTTGATTAGCAAGTTATTGGATTGGGCAAAACCACCTTTTAAAAACTAAGAAATATGAGGGCCTGGGTCTGAGACTCTAAACATGGCAGATTGAATGCTACCATTTTTAAGGCAAGCGACAGCTCTTTTCTCATCTGTAGGATAGGGAGAACACCTTATTGAGTAAACCTCTACAAACAGAAAGGACTTCCACCGAATGGAGAAATACCGTTGTGCTGACCCCAGAATGGAATATTAGCATCCTCGTCTTTTAGTTTTTAATAAAACTCCAATTAGGGGAGAAGCCGGCTCCTTTTCTTCGAGATGATCACGCAAACTCTAGATGTCTGGGTTTCCCGACCTATAAAGGGGATGGTTCATGTCGTTCACCCGTTTAAATTAAAGAAGAGACACTTCCACCTGCCGGGAGCCTTTCAAACCCTCCGCTTCTCAGGTCGCTAACGATCCTCGCTTTAGTTCTGGCTCCAGGCGCCGCCTGGCGGCTGTTGCCGGAAGTCGCCTCTGCGCTTCGGGGTCCTGGCCGCGGCCAAGCCTGCCCAAGGATTTGCCTAATTCTAGAGATCCTGCCTCCGCCCCTTCCCACCACCCGAGGAGGATTTTAAGACGACCATGAAGGGGCTGGAGTTAAGGCGAAGGGGACGTCCGGCGGCCTCTCTACTCCCTTTAGGATGGCGGAGTCAGGCGGTCCTCGGGCAGCTCGCGACCCGGAAGTGGCCGCCGGCGCGAGGCCCCCGTTGCCGAGCGCGGGCGCGAGGGGCGGAGCTTGGCGGAGCAGGGGAAGGGGTCGCCGCGGCTCCCGCTCTTCGAGTTGGCGGCTCCCTCGGGCGCTGCTAGGCGGACGTCGGGTCCGCAGGGCGGGTGGCCGCGGTCGCCCGGCGGCACGCTCAGCTGCGGTCAGGGGCGACATGAGTGCGGCGGGGCTGTTGGCTCCGGCCCCGGCCCCGGCCGGAGCGCCGCCGGCCGCGGAGTACTACCCTGAGGAGGACGAGGAGCTGGAGAGCGCCGAGGAGGACGAGCGCAGCTGCCGGGGCCGCGAGTCCGACGAAGGTGCGTCGTTGGCCCGCTGGGCAGCCGAGGCGGGGGTGGGACCGCTCTGGGAGAGGGTGGGGCTGCATGGGAGAGGGGCGGGGCGACCTCTGGGGTTTGGGGTCGGTGGAGGGGCAGCTGCGAGGAGCGCGGCTCCAGGAAGTAAGGAGAAGCCGTGGGTACGTTGTCCCCCACAGTTATGGGGAGAAGGGACTTAGCTGTTCTCAGAGCTGCAGGTCCCTTTAAGATCTTGCCTCGCTCCCCCCAACAGTCTGGTGGAACCTCAGGTGTTCACTGGGTGGAATGAGAAAGCCGTCCACTGAGTGCACTGAGTACTCCTTCTCTTTAGTTCCTGAGAGGCTCAGAGCAAATCCCAGTTTGGCTTCCTGGTTCCCAAGTTGCTCCCTCCCACCCCGGGGAAATGCTTCAGCCAGCCTTGCTTTGGGCAGTGCGGCGCAGGATTGAGGGTGCACGTTGGTTAAAAGAATGGGGCCTGGAATCAGCCGGATCAAATTCGGTCTAAATTTGGCTCACTTAACCCAGCCTTGTGACGTTAGACAAGTTAAGCTCCCGAGCCTCAGTTTCCCCAACTGTAATGGAGCCGTTGGTAGTACCTCCTTCCTAGGTAGGTCTAAGGAGTAAATGAGATGAGCATAAGTACTTGGCCTGGTACCCAGTAAATACTCAGTAGATGTTTTCACGTTGAGGAAACAGGTTTAGGAGATAGGGATTTGCTTAATGATGCCCAGGTGTTGTGTTTTCAGTTCGGTGCTCTTAATATTATGTTACTGCCTCGCAGAGCCTGGCTTTGCCGGCTGGGCTTTACAGTTTGGAAAGTGTGAGGGACGCTCTTTTTGAGGGATTGAGGAAGGAGCTGTCTGCAGGCCGAGAAAGGTGAAGAAACAGAAAAGGACGAGAGAAAAAAGAAGAGACGAAAGAGAGGCCAATATATGGATGGAATATTCTGGCCCCAAATAGGGCTGTGGAGCGGAAGCTGGACCAGCTGCCTGGAATGAGGAGTATGTTTCATTCATCCCGGTTCCTCGAGTGCCGGGTACTGTGACTGGCTGGCATATGACAGGAACTCAATGAAGGTTTCTTCCCTGAAGGAGAGAAGAAGGGTTTGTGGAGAATTGGGATCTGCAGCAGCCTTTAGAAAGACAGCTGCAAATGCAGACGTAAAGTTGAAAGGAACTGATTGCATTTGGTTAAACAACGTTTGAAAACAAGGTTTAACCAAAGATTTTCAATAGGAATCACTTGCGCTGCTTTTACTGCCCACAAGGGGGAGCGGTGAAGCCAAAGTTGATTTTTTCCCCTCAAGTAGGGCTGTTGAAATTATGTAGACACACTGGCCATTTGCCTATTCTGAGAATAGTGTTTAAAATGTTCTGAAACAGTTTCTGTTTGTTCTTCTTGTCTCCTGCCTTCTCCCTTCAGTTGTAACTTTGGAAATGTTTCGGTTATCAGAGTTCAGTTAGTTGGTTTGGCTTCTCCTTTGTATATATGTGATGTAAAATCTGTTAAGGGAGTCAAACTGGGCAGCTGCCAGGAGGGAATGTACATATCAGATTTTTTTTGAGTAGTGAGCAAGGCTTGGCTGCCTGTAGTTTTCCAGTCTTAACACCCACATCTCCTGTCCCTGAACTGCCAGCGTTGGTTCTGCAGAAGTAGCAGCCTTGACCATGACTGCCTCTGTCTGATACACACTGTTCTATGGCTGCACTTCAGAAAATGGCAAGCTGTTTGCATAAATCTGGCTGTGTGTAAGTTGGAAATGGAATTTTCTTTTCTAACGTAACCGTATGTCATATTTTTGGTTGATGGTTTCACACAGGCCGGCAGTGAGTAGAAGTTCAGTTTACAGAAGTAAGTGTCATTGTGTCAGATGATACCACCTCTGAATTATGATTTTAACAAGCTTTTCTTCCCCAATTTTACTTAGACACTGAGGATGCTAGTGAAACTGACCTGGCAAAGCATGACGAGGAAGACTATGTAGAAATGAAGGAACAGTGAGTAGGATTTTCATATTTCTTTTTTGGAATACAGAATTGACAAGGAAATCTTTATAGTGACCTTGCGTGCGTGGTTTTGACCTTAGTGCTTCCAAAGACCATGGATGTTTGTGCGATTACCCCTTTAGATTTGTCACATTTAATCAGTCTTCCTGTTACAAGAATCTTTTGAGGGTAGGCTAGTAAGAACCTCGAGGGAAAGGATGCCGGGGAATAAGCCCATATTATAGGAGAGAACTGTTTTCCATTTCTTCATTTTTTTTTTTTTAGATGTGAAAACCATTGTTCAGAGAGGGTAACTGGTGTCTCACAGCTGCTGGGTTCTCAGATGGGCTTGACCCCACCAACCACGACTGCCTGCTAGAAGGTGTGCTGGGTGTCAGAGAGCTCAGGGAGGCCAGGGCCGGAGAGCAGGGCTCCTGACTCCTGCTCCGGTGTCCTTGCTGCTTACCCCACATCCACACCCAAGCCTTCCCGTTGTCTTCAACAGAGTCGCAACGAAATATGCCCAGGGAAATTAAAACCATTCACTTTTATTGTAAACACAGATGCAGGACAGTATAAAATATATCCAGTAAGTGTTTATTGAATGTATTTTGAGGATCTTGATTTGATTTTTCAGATTCTTTGTCTTTAAACTAGAAGATCCACATTCCTTTCTTTATAGATATTTGCAAATGTTTTGTGACCATCCTCTGGATTCTGTCATCCTTTTCAAGCTTTGGAACCCAAAGGGATAATTCAGCTAAGTCTGATCAGTGCTGAATAAAGAAGGATTACTTTAATAATTCATGTGGTTTTTCTCACAGCCTCATCCCTGAAACTGCTTGCTTTTTATTTTACTTTTATTCTCTTCAGGCTTTTTACCCATTGACCTTAACCCATTTGAGATGTATTTTCACATACCTATTCTTTTACCCTGTATGTGATCTCAAAGAATCTGAATTTTTGTTTGTTTCCTTCTTCAATCTGTTAATATTTCATTTTGAAGACAGACTGAATTCAAAGGTGTTGTCTGGCACACTCACTGTGGTGGGAAATTTAACACACTGTGTTCCAAATACTTCTTGTGAGCAGTTTACACATCTGTTCCCTTTCCTGTACTTGATATGTTTAAGCATTTTTTTTTTTTTTTGCTGAGGAAGAGTCACCCTGAGCTAACATCTGTTGCCAATGTTCCTCTTTTTGCTTGAGGAAGATTTACCCTGACTAACGTCTGTGCTAGTCTTCCTCTTTTTGCTTGAAGAAGATTCACCCTGAGCTAACATCTATGCCAGTCTTCCTCTGTTTTGTATGTGGGTCACCACCACAGCATGGCTACCAACAAGTGGTGTAGGTCTGCACTGGCAAACTGAAGCCAGGCTGCCACAGTGGAGCTTGCTGAACTTAACCACTAGGCGACGGGGCTGGCCCCATGGTTAAGCATTCTTTTAAGACAATCTTTTAATTGAATGTGCCTCCTTAATATTTGATAGTATAGAAAATAATTTTTATTAAAATTGAATGCCTTGTGTAATTCAAAGTGAGCATAGAGAGCGCATCAGAATTCTCCCTAAAAGACCATCTGGGTAATTCTCAGATTCCACCTCCTCTTTCCTCAACCTGTAGATAGGTGGGGTGTATTTGAGGCCCTTACTTGAGCAATCCAAAGGCTATTGTGTCTGTTCTCTGTTGGATGGTGTTCTTGCACATTCCAAATCTTGTTTCTGTCACTGTGAGATTGGGGGTGTTTTTCAGGTAGAAGCAAAAATACTACTGAAATGTGATTTATGTGTGGAATCCACCGTTCAGACAGACTTGGCAGAGTGTATAATTGCCTATGATCCATTTCGTGTCGGGGGAAAAGAACAACATGCCAGATCCTTTGGCTTTGTGTGTGCTGTGTGTTCTTATCCAGCTGGGACTGCAAATAAATCCTGCATTTTAACTTTCACTGAATTATTGTCATTTCTCTGATCCTGAAAGAATAGTGCTTTTAAAACTGACATGAAGGTTTATTAACTTGGTGCTTACACAGCTATGCTATCTATATAAAAATCGTGCTGAAGGCGTAATCTTAGGGCTTTGGAACTTATAATCTAATTGTAGAGTTGATGTAAGAGCTGTGTTTAATGCCTTTCTACGTTTTCTTGTATATGTTACTTATGCTTCTAAATCTGGAAGGAAATGGCATCACACTTTCAATTTTTCTTTGTGTTCTTTGCCTAATTCTGTTTATTACTGTCACTTATTAAAATATGCGTATCTTCATATTTGTAGATTTCAGACTGATTCTCTAAAGGTCGAGTAACACAGGAGAATCTACAAAATTAGAATATGATTTGAAAACACAAAATTCTTGTCCATTTCTGATCCCTTTAGCTGCTCGTCCATTTTAAACCCGCCGGCGGACTTTGATTTTCTCACTCCATGAAGAACGTCAGTGACATTCCCATAACAACCCAGGTAGTTCCTGTGTGTGGGTTCTTTTGGAATTATTAAGGTTATTTCTTTGAGTGTGGCTTTCCCTTTTTTACAGGATGTATCAGGATAAACTGGCTTCTCTCAAGAGACAGTTGCAGCAACTTCAGGAAGGTTGGTGTGTGATTTAATTATTTCTAAAGACTTCTTCATGTTGCAAACCTTTGAAATCTGTGTATTTCACTTCTCTGTGGGAGTGTCTTAAAATTTGGTCTGGATGATTTTAGCTGTCCAGTACACATTTTGCTATCTTCTGTCAGTAAAGGGGCGATTTTCAAACTTTTTTGAAATCTCACTTAGGGCCTCTGTAGAGCATGAACTGAAGACTGCTGTGCCTAATGCTAGCCATTTTTAGGAGAGATGTTGTTACCAGAGAATAAATAAGATGGTACTGTTCTTTCCAAACTAAATGGTAGTGACCTGTGGGTTTTCTTCACTATCTTCTTTTTCGCTTAGGTAAACTAAAAGTGGATTGTGTCTTGTCACATGTTTCCCACTAAAGGTAGTTCAGCGTGGAGGTGAAGAGCATGGGCTCTCCAGTCCCATCACTGGTTTGAATCCCAACTTCACTACTTTCTAGAAATTGGACGTTGGGCACACCTCTTTCTCTTGCTTAATTTGTTTTCTCATCTTTGAAATGAAGAAAATGAAAGGTGAGGTTATGCATGAGGAGTGACTAGCACTGTCAGGCACACTATGAGAACTCAGGGACCGTTAGCTGCTGCCATTAGCTCTTGGGTTTCATTTTCTGGAGTCCCCTTCTCAGTGAAACTGCTTTTCCACTAGGTACTTTTATTGCTTGGACTAGCCCATCTTAATATTGATTTCTGCTTAATAGTGGAAAATGTTCCCATGAGTTGCCATCACATACCTTTGTTTGAGTTTTATTTTTTCTTTCCATGATAATGAAAGTGTTGCCAGAGGAAGAAATATATTCCACTCTAGCAAGTCTTTAAGGCATGCCTGGCAAGGCTGGGTGAGGGATTTTGAAAAAGATACCATTAATATATCCTATTAAAGCATTATGATCAAGAAATGCTTCTTCTAGTGGGACCTTCATAATTAGCTGCTTTGGGGAGGAGCAGTGAAATGAGTAGAGATTTGGTAAGAATCTGTAACTGAGCTGTTGAGTATTGTCACTAGCCATGTGCGGCTATTTAAATTTAATTAAATTAATAACTTAGGTCCTCAGTTGCACTAGCCGCATTTCACCTGCTCAATAGCCACATGGGACTAGTGGCTACCATATTAGACAGTGCAATGTAGAACGTTTCCACCGTTACAGAGAAAGTTCTGCTAGATGGCGTTCATCTGGACGTTACTGAAGGAGAAGGAGCTTTTTCCTGGAAAGGGAAGCCCGTTGACTCAAACTGTAGCAGCAAGGAGTCAGACTCCCTTGGGGATGCCTGCGCCTTTCTCCCCTTCACTTGCTGGAGAGTTTAGTCCACGTGGGGTGATGTCTGCTGAGTGCCTTGGTTGAGAACCAGAGTCCAGCTGGCTCTGTGTATGCCTTTCCTTGGTTTGTGTTTTACTGTCATGTTACTAAAACAGTCATTGGTGGTGCTAGGAAATAATTTTGGGAACCAAAATGTGGAGCAGATTGGTCTTCACAGTAACTTTTTATTTTGTAAATCTCAATATCAGGTACATTACAGGAATATCAGAAAAGGATGAAAAAACTAGATCAACAGTACAGAGAGAGAATACGAAATGCAGGTAAGCCTCTAGGTTAAATGGAAAAAAATCACCTTCACACTTTCCTCCTTTTGCTGATCATTGATGTAATGTGGCCATAAGAGCTGTTCTCCAAAATGTATCTCGGCTATCCCATTGCGGGGAAAGTTTTGGGGAAGAGAGCTGCAGTTATGTCAGACTAGTTCATGTGTTTTCCAGTGGCCAGTGAGGGGCCTGTAGTTGAGGTTATTAGTGGTGCCTCCTGGCAGTCGGGTTGTGCTCCCTGGTGCCCCAAGAGAGGTCTTGCACATCTTTATGATGTCTGCATGGCTGGCTTAGTGGGCCATCAGAGGAGGCGACGTGGAAAAGGATTGTAGGTTGTTTCACGCCTATTTTTTAAGTTTGCTTCTTCTGGTATTTTGTGCTCTGGGAGGAAAGGGTGTCCTCATGTTTTTTCCCTCAAATATTGTATTATAAGCACTTAAAGAATAAGAGGATGCTTTTGGTCTGTTGTACACAGTAAATGTATTCGTTCAGCAAAGATTTGTTGAGCATCTGCTACATGTAAACTCTGTGAGTGATATAAAGTGTGTAACACATTGTCCTTGACTTTAGGAAACTCACTGTTCCATTGACAAAAGATATCTAAATGTGTAAAATTAAGGAACATTGTGAGTTAAATAAAGAATCCTGCAGAAAGTAAGATGTCATGACAGTTGAAAGTGTATAAACACAGATTAAACACAGATTCCTGTGCTTACAGGAAATCTGTTGTGTTAAATTTTGAAGCTCTTCATCAGCCAGCATTTTGAGTGCCAGCGTGGTGCATGTTCCTGCTGTGGCAGAAGTAATGTTGGCTTTTAAAATGGGGTTGGAGGCTGCTGTCATCTTGCTTTCTGGTCCAGTGACTCCAACTTTCTGTCGATGCAACCCTTCCTTCTCTTCCCCACTGAGTAGATGTCCAGTTACTCCAGTAGATAGAAAAGGAGCTGAAAGGTGTGGCGGGCGCTAGGAAAATGGAGATACAGCCGTCAGCCTTCTGCCTTCTGCCCATCCACGTCCCGCCTGCCCCTGTGGTGACCCCCCACTCAGCTCTGAGTTCCTGAGGCATCTCCTTGGGACATCTGGGAAATCCTCACCCATCTTCCTGGAGTGTCCTTTTAGTAGGGAAAGGAGGTGGCGCCATGAAGGGTGCGGTCCTAGGGTTAGGTCTTCCTCCCATCACTTTAGGTCTCGTGCTTTTAAGCAAGTTACATGCTCTTGGAGCCTCAGTTTCCCCATCTGTAGAGGGGAATACTGATACCTCATGAAACTGGTTTAAGATGTAAGTAAGGAAAGAAAATTGATGTGAACCATTTTTCTTAAGCTAGAACTGCAGGTGAGTATTGACTTGCTTTTCTTTTTTTTTTTGGAAGATTAGCCCTGAGCTACCTACTGGCAGTCCTCCTCTTTTTGCTGAGGAACCCTGGCCCTGAGCCAGCATCCGTGCCCATCTTCCTCTGCTTTATATGTGGGACGCCTACTACAGCATGGTGTGCCAAACGGTGCCGTGTCTGCACCCGGGATCCGAACTGGCGAACCCTGGGCCACCGAGAAGCAGAACGTGCGCACTTAACCGCTGTGCCACGGGTCCAGTCCCTGACTTGTTTTTCTTAATTCCACTCTCAGCTCTGTTCTCCTGTGTTCATCCATAAACATTTCTCCCTCTCCCTGGTAAAAATGCAGATGCGGTCCTAAATCAGTCATGTCTTGAGCTTTAAAAAGCACATTCTGTGCAGAAATAGCTCACCTGCCTTAGTCGTGTCTGGTGTCTTGCTGCTTTAACAAAAACAACCTCCACCAACTCGAAGGGTTAGTTGTCGGTTTCACTTGTTGGTGCAGGTGTGATTTCTCAGAGTGGCGCAAACTTCAGATGTCCAGCCCATTCGTGCGTGGTACAAGTCTGAAGCAAGCATAAGAGTGAGCATGTTGGGCTAGTGTGCTTGGGCTCGTGTGCCCAGTTATTCCCAGTGCCAGAATGATCAGGGCTTCTGTGGGCTTAGAAAATAGAGTGGCTTGTCCCTTTTCTCAATTAATTTTCCCGTTGAACTGTTAATTGACACTTGGATTCTTAATCTGGAGTCCCTGACACTCTTAGAATTTTATGAAGTGTGTGTGAATGTGCATATGTGCTTTTTGATGGGGAATGGATCCATAGGATTTATCAGATTTGCAAAGGAGACCATGGTAAAATGTGAACAGTGAAGTTAGTGGTCCACCAACAATCTTTGTGGACTGTGTGCAGCAGCCCTGCTGTCACCTAGGAAAGATTAGAAACCACAGCCCGGTTTTGTTACAAGTACCGGGTTTGTAGAAGGGCCATAATCAAGTGGTGGAGGGAGCTGCTGGGTAAGCGGGTGCTCATCGCCTGGCGCATGGTGGGTGCCGAAGCATCTGTTGAGTACTGGAGGGTGGATGCTTTCAGGTGTCTGCATGGGGGTTGGTGAGTGAAGGGTCTTCCGGGAAGGCCTCATGGAGGAGGCTGCATTAGATCTGAAGTGCAGTGAGAGAGACCAGAGAGTGTTGCTGGTGGAGGCATGGGCACGAGGAGAAGCTTGGTGGCCTGAGAGGAAAGCCTAGGAGGGCTCGGGACCTCTGTCCCCTGAATTCTCAGGAGGTGTCCTTCCTTACCACACGGGCCTTCACTCAGTGCTTTAAAAACGTCAGTGTTGACTCTCCTTCTGGAGTAATTGCATTGTTTCTTCGTGACCCATCCTGCCCTGTAGGACCATTGGACAGTATGTACTGACTGAAAGAAGGGATAACTTTTGTTTTTATTTTGCCGAGGTAGTGCGGTTCCTGCTGATTGTTTTTGCCCTTGGGCAGAACTGCCAGAGACGATTCTGTTCAGGGCCAAATTTGAACTAGACACTAGAACTTCCTGCATCCTTCCCCTTCATGTATATCAACACTTTACTGATGAAAGCATTTGCTCTGTGTAACCGTGCTTTCAGAAAGCAATCACTACTTCTAAATGAGTCCTAACATCACTGTCTAGAAAGGTGACAGAGCCTAGCGAGTCTAATTGCACATTTTATCTCTTTCAGAACTCTTCCTGCAGCTGGAAGTAAGTACCATGGATCTTCTGGGTTTGCGGGCTCTTTCTGGGACTGGAGTCTTTCTCTCCCAATCCGGTGGCCCTTCCTCCTATCTCCACATAGATAGTTGGGAAGCCCCCAGCTGGAAGCCTTCGTCACTGTTCTCTTTGACCAAAGGACTTTTGGTCTCAATTCAGAACTTCTGTCTGTTCATTTGTTGGTTGGGCAGCCTCTGCTTGTTGCAGGGGATTAAGGGATACTCACCCCTCACTGCTTTCTTGTTGACTTTTGTCTCATGTTAAAGCCATTTGGGAGTATGTCTGAATTATAAAGCCCTAATAATTTCTTACATTGGTCCTTAAAGCAGCCCAGTCTCTGAATTGGCTCAGCCGTTCAGTTTGACAGCTAAAGCTCTCTGGGTCACTAGGAGAGATGGATTTAAAATTTTTCCTTTCATTCAAACGTCTAAGAGCTGGTTCTGTGTGAGGCACAGTGCTTTGGTAGAGAGATAAGGGCCTGAATCGTGAATGATGTACTGCTCCTGGGTGGCTGGTGTCGGGGTGTGTGTAGGGGGTCATGAGTTTAGCTGAGCTGTGCATGAGTGTGAGACAGTCATGGTTTATCAGAGCCACATTATTGGAAACCATTTTATTAGTGAAGTCAGTGCAATGTACATAGTCACAGGCTGAAGGATCACGTGCACAGCCATAGACACTGTAAGCCCCCTTGTTCTTCACTTAATGCACTGGTGAGATTTAGAAAATGGAAGCTTACACATTTCTTTAGTATAATTTCAATGTTTGAGTCCTTTGGGGTTCAGGCACCTAATAAATGGTCTTCTACTCTAGTTGATCTAGTTGTAAGTATCGAAAAATAAGGTAACTCATGCTATCTTGACTCAGTATTCTGTAATTAATTTTGAATATAGATATTTCATCTGGAATGTACTATCTTCCTTCTACATTGTGTCCTTAAAAGGGTTTATTTACTATCTTTGAGACATTTATGTTCTATTTTAACATACAAGCCATAAAATATAAGATGTGGAAGAAAGGAAATACCTGAATAGCAAGTGAAGCACGCTCATAGAAACGAGCGGAAGGGGTGTGGTTCGATTTTATGCCTTCCTTGGGAAACTTGTTCCCTGCCACCCTCTTTCTGCAGGTGTGTGTGTGAGTGCAGCTGTTTCTCATATTTCTAGTAAAGGTATTTTCTTTGCTCTTGAGTGTGGAGCCAGACCTCGAGTTGGAGCCCTGACTTCCAGGGCCAGGTACTCTAGCCTCTATTTCTCTTTCTCTCAGACTGAACAAGTGGAAAGAAATTACATTAAAGAAAAGAAGGCAGCAGTGAAAGAATTTGAAGACAAGAAGGTTGAGCTGAAAGAGAACCTGATTGCTGAGCTAGAAGAAAAGAAGAAAATGATTGAAAATGAAAAGCTCACAATGGAACTGACTGGAGGTATGTAAGCACCAGGAGCAGGATCCTGGGGGCCCTGGAGGGGCATTCCAGTTACTCCTGTCTCATCAGAGCAGAGCAAGCTGAAGGGATAGTGGGCTTTCATATGACAGGTCAGAGTTCTAGCTCCATCTTGCATTGGCTGTGTGACTTTAGTGAAGCTGCTAAACCGTTCTGAACCTGTTTCCCTGTCTGTAAAATGGGGCTGGTCGTACCCTGTTTCACAGGATTGTGGTTAGAAATATGAGTGCCTAGTGTAGTGCTCAAACAACAGGTATTCAATAAATGGTAGACCTTTAATGGTAACTGCAGCCTTTGGCTTATGCTGTAATTCCTGGGTCAGCTGCCATTCGTGTCTTGGTTTACATTCACAAATTACCCAGGTCCCTCTGTGGTGCTGGGAGTCCCTCTGCTTTGCTTTTTTTAGTCTGCCTTAATTACAGAAAAGACATTGTCTTCCTTTGACCTAGATGTGAGAACAAAGGCTTTTAGCCGTGTCATCTGCTCTGTTAGATCCTTTCTCCCAACCGTTACTGGGAACATTTCAGAAAGAGTGGATACAGTTTCAGCAGGGGTAGCTGAACTGAACTCTTCCTGTAAAGGTAGTAAAGTTACATTAGACTCAGAGCCAATCCCTCCCTTGGCCTTCTAGGATTTAGTAACGCGCATATGGGAACTCAGTGGGTTGTAGGGAGAAGCAGTATGGGCCGTCTGTTGCCATATGTAGACTGATGAATCCTAGAAGGATACAGGGCGGGAATTGGCTTGAACTAGCTATTTTGGTGCTTGGTAAAATTTCCATCAGCAAATACAGCAAGGAAAGTCAGTGGTGAGTTTGTCACTTGGCTGTGTAAGTGGCGTGCTTTCTGCACACCCCAAAATTTAACTTTTGTAATCGTATTCTGAAGGTGCTGGGGCTCTGGTGTGTCTGACTTAGCAGGCGTCCGTAGGAAACGCATTGTTTTCATGTAAGTCCTTGGGGTTGACTTTGAAACTGAAAGTAGCAGTTAAGAACTGTGTTTCTGGTGCTGTGAACCAATGTGGCTCTCCAGTTCACACACACTTCTGGCCCCGATCCCCATGATACACCAGTGAGAATGTGCTTATGTCTAAAGTGAGAGTCTGACTCTTGAAAAATCTCTCCTCTGTTAGCTTCCTCATTGAAAGACTTGGCAAAATGAGTTAATTCCTTGAAGGCCTCTGAAAGAGGCTAAGAAACGTTTTTTGGGTGAGAATGCATGCTAAGATAGCATCTTCGGACAGCACCATCTTCTTCTTGTTGAAATCCTTTTTTAATTAGACTGTGAGTGCTGTGGTACCTTGTCCGGTACCAGTCTGCCTGCCTGTTTTCTGAGCTGCACACCGTTTTCTTTGACAGTGGCTGTGGCTGGCATTGATGCCTCATCGCTCTCTGCTAGAGCCACCAGATGTTGAGGAGCCTTCATTAGGCTGGGGGAAATATTGTCAGTTGATGACTGCTCCCTTTCCATCTGCAGGGAAGTATAGCATCCCCTTACCTGTGGTTTGGCATCCTAGTTGTTGACAAGTGATAGACATTGTTTGGCCAGGCAGTTTTAACTGGGGCAGGAGGCATCCCTGGTGATTTGAGGCTGAGCGTGCCAGTGTAGAAAAGACAAATAAACGTGGGGAAGTCATTTGTAATGCAGTAAAATAGATTACAAAGTGCTTAGAGCTAGCCATGGGCATTAAAGGTACCGATGTCCTTCCTCAAGCCGTTTGGTACCCTTGGTATGGAAAGCGCTGCCAGGGTAATGATAGAGTGTGGGAAGAAAAGGCACTGGAGCTCGAAGGGTAATTAGCATTTCCACAGATGGCGCTGCTATGGTGCTGGATTTAAGGCCTGTTTTCATTCCTCTCTCTGAGTGACTTATTTCACCTTTGTGGATTGATGCCCAATGTCATGCTGCCTACCTCTGCCCAGAAAAGATATTTCTTAAACTCTCCTTTTCTGGTTCAATATGAAGATCTGTTGAAAACCAAGGTGGAATGAGAGGCTGATGAGCAGCTTAGAGCAAATAACCTATTGGAAACAGGTGTAACCAGTGATCTGCTCTGTCTGAACAGGACTGAAAGCATTTACAGACCTCCATGGGAATTAGTGGGTGTTCTCTCTACCCCCCTGACCTCTGGTGGAGAACTTAGGACAACTGGGTTTTGTAGGCAGAAAGATGTGGTACTGTCGCTGAAGAACCTAGGATAAGTGTAGGTCAGTGCTTCTCCAACTTGAATGTGTGTATGAGACTCTTGATAAAATGCAGATTCTGGTTTGTGGGTCTGGAGTGGAGACCAAGAGCCTGTATTTCTGACCACCTCCCAGAGGCTGCCGGTGCTGCCAGTCAGACCACACTTTGAGTAGTGAGGTTATAGGTAGAATTATCTGAGTGTCCTCTGGAGTTGAGGCCAAGCTTATAAGTAACTCAGTAATCAGTGAGAACTTAATGAGCTTTAAAATGTGGAGAGCTTTATCATTTTTAATTTGTTTGTCCTCTTCCTATCTTTCGGACAGCTGCCTTTTCTCCGTTCTTCCAACAGCCCACTAATTGCCACTTCATTTTCTTTTGTAAGTTCTTGCCTCAGTAGGGGTATCTTCCAACCCTCAGGCCCCTATGGAAGTTACTCATGACCTCAGTAAAGCCTGTGAGTTTCCATTAGAAGATACTAGATTCATAACTGGAGCCATGAGTCATTACACTATCAGAATAGAAGCTCTGTTTCCTGAGTACTTATACGTTGAGCCAGGTATTGTATAAAAATATTAAAGCTGCCTCTACAGGCTGACACTTGTAGATGAATCCTAGCCCTGTCATGAACTTAGTTCTGTGGTGGGGTTTTCTCATTTGGCCAGGAGATGATAGAACCTGCTGTGCAGAGTTGGTGTAAAGATCAGCTGAGATAACGTCTATAAGATGCTTTGAAGAGTGCCTGGCATGCAGAGTAACAGTTAGGGATTGAGAAGTTGTAACCTCATTCGGTTCCTGCAATTCCCTTTGACTTGGCTTGGCAAAGCAGGCTGAGAGGAACGGAGCTGTGTGCTCAGAGTGCCCCAGTGAGATTGTAGTTAAGCCCGAATTGATTCCAAGCGTGTTCTTTTAACTACCACGTTATACAGACTCTCTGCATATACAGTGGATTCATGTGGTTCTAAGTAGTTCACCAAATGAGGCTAATAGGTGAGGTCTATCCCCAAGGGCCTTGTGTTCTATTACAAGACTGACACAGCTTCCATGTCTTCCTCAACGTGAGGTGGTGTCGAGAGTTAGGGCTCCTAAATGAAGGTAAAGATTTGTAAGGCTCGTTTTTACTGATTATGAAACCTTTAAAATGTGTATGTGGTTGTCCTGATGTAGCAGTGGTTTCACACAATATGTAACATGTCAATGAGCAGGGAACTGTGTAAGTCAAGAATAGGAGGAGCAGTCCCGCACAAATATCTGGAGGGGGACAATGGAAGCCTTGACTTGGTTTTTGGTTGGAGCAGGCTTGTCCCCAATACTGCCATTGCAGGATCCAGGCTATGTAAGTGGTTGAGGGTGCAGAGGAGGGCTCCATCAAGTCACTCTTTAAATGCCGCGCATGCCTTATGGGCAGCTTGGGCCTAATGGAGATTTCTCCCTTCATGCCTGCTCTGGTTTGGCCACTGAAGACCTGAGGTGACCTCGATTCTTATATTGCCCTCCCTCCCACCTCCTACAGGCAGGCATTTATGGTTGCCACTGCAGCATTGGTTTGTGATGTTGAGGAGCCTGTCGCCCATTAGAGAGGGGCTCGGGGTGTGCTGGGGTTTGCTCCGGGCCTCTAGTCTAGCCCCGTATTGTACTGACCCTGGTTTGGGGGTAAGTGCCAATCTGCCACAATGTTTGTGGGGGCTTTTCTTTCTTCTACTTACATTCTTGTTCTTAAGGATGCTCCTTTGAGTCACTGCAACTGATGTTTTTCAATAGCTAAACAGGTATGAGTTTGTCTTAATGGTTAAAGTATCTTAAAATGAAGCTTGTATTGCACTTGCACACTGGAGGCCGGTGAGCTGTTGGAGTGAAAGTCTAGGGCTAGAGAAGTGCAGAACAAAAGGCCAGCCAGTAAATGGTAATTGTGTGTTAATTGCGGGTAATTAATATTATCAGGAATGTCGCTCTGTGCGGTGCTGTAATGACTGCCTAGCACTCGTTAGGCCTGCGCCCCCATTTCATAGCCGGCATACCCAGTGCTACCGGGAGAGTGCCTATATTGGTCAGGTTTGGCCCTTCACGCTCGCCTTCTGGTGAGCGCAGCAATAGGGTTTACACTATTAAGGGTCCTCTGTACGAGATGGTTCACAGAGGAGTTGTGTATCTAGTCTCGCGGCCTCTTCTGTGCTTTTTGTCATGTGTACTCCCCTGCCTCTGATTTAATTGTTTGCTGTTCAGTTAGATTCTGCAAATAGTATCCCCACTGAAGCGAACCTGTGAAGAGTCCTCTGGATCAGAGAGGCTTTCTGATTTAAGCCATTTGGAGAGGTTTTGTTCCTGGCGCACCATGTCTGAGGGGAAGACTGATTTCCTGTTCAAGTGCCTTCTCCAGGATTGCCACTGCCAAGGTCTGAGTTTCAGTTCCAGAAGTTTGATTTTTGTCAGTGCACCCAGATTGAGCCCCTTACTGGCCAAATTCACAGAATACTAATGTTAGAAACTCAGAGTGCCAGCCTGTCGAGCTGCCAGTGAGAAATGGAACTTCCAGGAAGACTCAGACCCGGGTGGTCAGGATATCCCATCCCTCTGTGAAGAATCTGCCTTAGAAGCCAAGCTGGCAAACCTGGGATTGGGGCAAAGTGAGTGAAGTAGATAATCTTACTGTGTAGTTTTGGGTGTGATGCTTACTTGTCCATCTTCCCCTCGAGTCACATCCTCCACCGGGACCACCGGCCAGCACTGCTCTCTCTCTCCTGGATGGTGTTGGGGACATGCTAACAAACTTTGGAGGCTTCCTCAGAGCCCCTTCCTTCTGCTGAAGCAGTCTTTTGGATAAAATGACTAGATTATTGCTGTGGCTAGGCTAATAAAATGCGTTGATTTTCACCATTTCCTAGGAAGAATTCGATTATATTTTCTGAGTGTGAATGATGCAGTTAGGATTTTCCAAGTGTATTGGCCGTGATTAGACCGGGTTGTTCCCAGATCCTCTCAGCTCTACCTGTACTTGGCTTGCTTCCATCATGTTTCTCACCGCCCGCCCACCCCCCCAGACTTGGCAGCCACTCGGCCATTGTCTTTGGTGGACAGAACATTCCATAATGTTCACATGCTAGATGCTTTTTCTCTGGTGCCCTTTCTATGTGAAGGGCTGGTGAGCTCCCTTCACACTTTGTTTTCCAAATTAGATCTGAATGTTGCAAACCCTCACAGTTGATATCACTTGTAACTTCTGTTTCAGCTGTTTGCACCTTGACTTTTAAAAAGATCCTCGTATAGTCTCTTCCTGGTGAATAATAAGAACTGGCATTGATTGAGCTCCTGTTATGCCAGGCACTGTGTTGAGGGCTTTGCATGTGTCATCTCACGTGATCCTCCCAACAGCCTGCGAGGGAAGTATTACTGATACTTCCGTTTTATGGGTGAGGAAGCTTGAGACCTGGGCTATTTACGTAGCCTGCCTTAGGTCACACAGCTGCGGCAGGGGTTCAGAGCCTCCGGCCAGTGAGTAACTGGAGGAGGGTGGCATCTCAGCCCAGGGTAAGAGATTTCTTTTTAGAGAGAAGGCTCCCCGCCTTTTCCCAGGGGTGGGTATGTGTTTGCCCCCCTTCCTTCTGCCCCCCCCCCCCCCCCCCCCCCCCCCCCCCCGCTTCCAGGTGCACCTTTATGAATATTCATTAGGTCTATGGTTCTTACTGCTTTCGGAGGGGGAAAATCAGTATTGCCCATTTCTCTTCTTCAGAGCAACATGCAGGAATGTCTTTTGCCTTTGTATGCATGTTTATTACATACTCTCAGATCCCGCACATTTCCATAGTGGAAGGGCCACATATGAGTTCCATAAGGCTGTGCCGTCTGCTCTGCTGCTAGTGTGCATGGTCATGAATTGACAGGCCTGACCCCATCTAGTCATTCTGCAGGAAACTCTCTGAAGCCCCTACTGTGTGCCAGAACTATACTGGTTGCTGGGGTGGAGACAGATTCCATCTTGGGGTGGAATTCTAGCGTCTGCTGGGGGAGATGTCCCATACGGGGTGGCGCTTGGCAGTAGAGGTTTGTACAAGTGCTCTGGGTAGTTGGAAGATGGCAGGACTGTCTGTGGAAGCTGTCACAGAAGGGGGACTGTTGAGCTGACTCTTAAAGGATGTTGTGTACGGAGTTTGCCGGGATGAAGAGAGGAGGGTAGGCAGAGAAGACAGCGTGCAAAGGCTTGAAGGCATAAACATCAGTGCCTTAGGGTAACAGACCAGCAAAAAGCTCACACACAGGATACATGTTAAGGAGAAGTGAGGAAGACCTGAAATGAGACTTGGCCTTTATTCTCTAGAGATGGTGAGTCATTGAAATATTTAATGAGTGATATGCAAAATGATGTGATTTGTGTCTTTGGAAGATCACTTTGAGGGAGGTGAGGAGATGATGAGGGGGTGGAATTGAGAGGTAGTTAAAAGGCGGAACTGCCATTATCTCGTGGCTTTGATGCCTGAGGAAGGAAGACACATCACAGATGACAGATTTGGTTCTGGTGGGAAGGATGGATAGATGTGATGCCCCTGAGATGCAGGAGCAGAGGCAGCCTTGGGAGCTGAAACAAGGAGAAGAAACGAGTTCACTTGGAACCTGGAGAGTGTATGGTGTCGTGGGGAAAGTTTGCCGTTCAGAAGGGTGGGTGCAGCTGGAATTGGTGGTCGGAGATTCATTGGGATACAGGCCTGAGAAGTGACTGGACCTCAGAGATCACCAGCATTTAAGGAGCAGGCTGGCGAAAAGGACCCCAGGGAGGCAAATAAGGACAAGAGGAGAGATTTGTGTGGCAGTGGCTGGGGGAGGAGAGATTTTTAAGGCAAGGGCAGTCAGCAACAGTGTCAGACTGCAGAGAGACGTCAAGAAGAATGAAAAGAGGCCTTTATTATATCATTCTTGATAGTCAAGTAGCTACAGAAGGTTATAAACTAAAGACTCTGAGGTTGCAAATGAAGAGCTCATATAAAAATGTTGGCACTGAGGCCACAATGGCCCTGAAAGGAGCCTTTTATACCACTGGGCTTCAGTTCACCCACCCTCTGTGGGAACAGCAGGAATTAGTCAACTGAGATGATCCGAGTGTTTCTTCCAGTCCCAAGAGTCTAGCACTCTGTGGCCTCTTGTTTTGAAGGGAGAGGACGAAAATCCCCAGGTTTTAGGTGCCAGAGAGATGCCTGCAGCAGCTACGGTGGTAGACTGCAGGGCTGGGCTGCACTTCTGAGGGGGACGTGCACTTGGGTCAGCCGGTCTGAATCTCCAAGCACAGACTGTCTCTCTGAAGTTTGGTGAGGGCGTCTGGCTTGGGCCATGTGTGGACCAAACGTCCCCAGTAAAACGGTTCTGATTGGGTGGCTGCGGGGTGGATATTCTTACACTAGAGAAGATCTTACTGACTTTAGGTGGGAGTTGGATAGATTTACCCATTCCATTCTTGCCACAGATTCTATGGAAGTGAAACCCATCATGACCAGAAAGTTGCGGAGGCGACCAAATGATCCCGTCCCCATCCCAGACAAGAGGAGAAAACCTGCTCCTGATATCCGTTTGTGTCAAGCCTTAATCACTTTTTTCTTAAGACTACTGGAATCCTTTGCTTATCCATTCGATAGAATATGTATGGCCATTGTCCTACAGACATTGTTATATTTTATTGGAAAGCGTATGTGAGGTATTTATCCGTGAGATAGAGGATGACCATTTCATTATGGCTGCTGTGTTTAGTGGGAGGGATTTACAGAGAACGGTTATTTGGAAAGGTACTTTGTGTTCTAAGTTCAACCTGGTTTTAATATTCACTTGGAGATTTAAGGGCAACTGAAAATTTCATGTGCCTTAATTTTTCCCCTGTAACATGAGGACAGTAACATGTGCCTTTGTGTCTCAGTTATCTGTATCCCTAATGGTGTTAAAGCAAATTTCAATCAAATGTAAAAAAGCCCTTTTGTCATAAAAATGGGAATGGGAAGAGGGGACATGAGGATGGCTTGTTTCTCTCCTCTTGAGGAGATAATGAATAGCTCTTTGCACAAAATGGTTCAGTTATTTGTCTACCACCAGGAAAGGGCACCAGGAAACTTCAGGTCCCTTCATGTTCACAATTGAGGATTTCAGTTACTAGGGAGAAGTTAGCCCACGTGTGTGTGAAAGCCTTCAGATCTCTGGAACAAGAGCACTTCATAAATTCGGAGTGAAGTTCTGTTACTGTGTCCTGCGCTCCCGCTGTTATCGTTACCTAATGAATCTCATTCCACCTTCTCATCACAGAAGTTTGTAAGATGGGGGATGTGAATTCTTTTATATTCCTGGGCACCACGACATTTAGTAGGGGAATCAAAAACTTCCAAGAGGCAGGCTATTGTAAAAACATCATCTAACATAGTCACACTTTGTAAATTCTAAAATACTATTACCATTTTGTTGATTTCTGTTTGCTTGGGAGCCGTGCTTTTCAGACACGTTCCTTTAACTCTCAGCACCCCAGCTAAACTATTTGTTAACAGACGAACAGATCATGGAGGATCTGAGAACGTTAAATAAGGTACAGTTTGATTTTCTGATTTATTTCAAAGCTTAGGCTTGCTACGGTTTTCTGCTTTACTTTGTTCACATGTTGTTAAATCATTTTGATACATTTGACATCTTAAGTTGCATCTGAAATGATTTTCTCTAAGATTTTTTGTTGTTCTTCCTACAGCTTAAGTCGCCCAAGAGACCAGGTAAGTGCATGATGTTATGGGCATTTGTGCAATCTTTATATCACGTTGTTGGAAAAGCCTGCGCATACCTGACACGGAATTGTTGCAGTTTTTAAGAATAAAATGTTCATGGTTTGTCTAAGGTAGCCATCATGAAAACTGAGGGGAACCTTAAGTACACCCTCCCCTGATTTTTTTTTTAACCCAGCTATGTTAAAGTTATTTTTTGCCTTTTCCTTAGGATTTATTGTAAAAGAGACATTTGATTGATTGGCTGGTAAAGGTTTCCTTCTGTGTAGGCATCAAGCATAAGATTTAAGTACACATCCCTTTCTGAAAATGAAACTAGAAGGATTTTTCAGTATCACTTGCTTTGGGGAGTTAAGTACTAGGCACTGCTGTTCCGGTGGCTTTTTGTGGCCTGGCTCTGAAAAGGACTTGCAGGCGGCTCCCAGTCCCAGCTTATAGAAGAGCCCAGCCAAGTGCCCACGGTGGTTCTTTCCAGAGCAGCACTTGAGAGTCAGTGCTCTGCTAGGTTGCAAAATAGAGTTTTGAACTGGCAAAACATTTTGTTTTAAGCACTGTGATTACTCACACATCCCTCTGCTCACCAAGTCTTGTGGAAGAAAATAAGATTCTTCTTTCTCTAAATAATTTACTCTTGAGAGCCTCTGTGGTCCACAGAGAGGTCCTCAGTTTCTGAAGGCATGATGGGGAAGGGGGTTGTGTGAATGAGTGTGTGAATTTAGATCATCTGAACCCACCATAGTTATTAGCACTGTATTAGCTTGACTCCATACATATCCGATGGCCTGTTCTACCTAGTAGTAAATATTTCTAGAAATGACTTCAGTTTTATAAATTTAAAGAGATTTTCCCAGTTCTTGCTCTTTTGGGCTGCTCATAATCCCTGGAGTTTTAGTCCTACTCTAAGTGACGGTGGGCAAATTCCTTGGCCTGCCTGAGCCTTAGATTTCTCTGCTGTTCAGTAAGGTTAATCTTTTCTTTGCCTACCACACAGGGTTGCTCGAGGATCAAGTTAGATGAAATATACAAGAATATTGTTAAATTCTTATTTATTAAAACTGTAAGAACTTGATGATCCTGGTTATTCCACCTTTAATAGCATTTCAGTTAAAGCATATTAGCTGGTAGACTCATGTTTGTTAAGTGCTCAGTCATTGAAACATCTCTGGTTCCTCCAGCATCCCCGTCCTCCCCTGAACACTTGCCTGCCACACCTGCGGAGTCTCCAGCCCAGAGATTTGAAGCTCGGATAGAAGATGGCAAACTGTACTATGATAAAAGATGGTATGTTATGGAAAACACAGATTACTCATAAGACTCGCAAAAGAACCACTTGGAAAGAGGGCTGGGGCTGTCTGTGGTTGTTAGTTCAGAGCGTGGCTGCTGCTTAACTTATATAGTACTGAGAGTGGAGTGATACTTAAAAGTGTATCAAGAGTCATTTGAGTGGTACTACTTGTTAGATCTCTGAAGGCAGTGTTTCCCAAAAACATGTTCTTCTGGTGGTGGCCCACCTTCTCTCTCTATGCTGCTGTCACCATACTAGAATTTGCAGGCTCACATCTTGTGTGGATCCCCTTGTAGACTGGGGAGAGGGTTTATGTCCTTCTCTGCCTCCTCTTTTTTTTTTGGCGAGGAAGATTTGCCCTGAGCTAACATCTGTGCCAATCTTCCTCTTTTTTCTTAAGGAAGATTGTCATTGAGCTAACATCTGTGCCAGTCTTCCTCTATTTTATGTGGGATGCCGCCTCAGCATGCCTTGATGAATGGTGCTAGGTCCATGCCCAGGATCCAAACCTGTGAACCCCAGGCTGCTGAAGCAGAGCACATGAACTTAACCACTACGCCACCAGGCTGGCCCCTCTGCCTCCTCTTAACTCTTCCCTGTGTGCTAAAATTAATGGGTGTTCTGTGGAAAAAAGGATTTTGTGGTCAACTGAGTTTGGGGGATGATCATGTTAATTAAGATGAATGGTTTCTTCCCTGAAGCACTCTTTGGGTCGTCTGGTTTGCTAATATGCACCATGAATTTCTAAGATGTTATTAGGTGTTCTTTATTTGACTGAGGTAACCTTTTTGCGTCCATCATCCCGCTGCACAAGTGTTCCAGGAAACATTTTGGGGGAATTGTATCCTAAAAATTAGTATTTAGATTGAAGATGGTTTGAAACTGTCAGACTACCAGCATTTTCATTGGGAAGGAAATGGCTAAACAATATGAAAGAAGCTTAAAAGCTTATACATTTATTCATTCAGCAGACATTTACTGTGTGCTCTGTATTAGGCATTCTGCTAGGTATTAAGTCACTCCAGATCCTGCCACCTTCTCAGAGCTCTTTTAATTCTGATATATCCCTTTTATTCATTGTCCATATGCAGGCGGTATCTTTCTCACTTTAAGTCATGGTAGACACATATTTGTGTTCTGCCTTTCCACCTGGAGAATGTTTTTCTGGGTTATTATAGGCTCTCTGTAATTATCATTTATAAAGGCTATGTAATGATCTTTTGAATTGCAATATATTTATTTAACCCAAAATTCCAAAATTAGATCAATGGCTATTTTGAATTTTTTGAGCTTTCTTAAAGGGAAAATACCCAACGTTGTGTTCGTTGGTTACCTTATAATAGTATACTTCTGAAGTTGGCAAAAATGTTTGGACATCTAGTCATTGCCTGAAATAAGTCAGTTCCACCTATTAGATTGTGTTGAGTCAACTACCTCGTAGACGATGAATCCTTGCTCTGTGAGCCTGATCTTAGTGACTTCTGCCCCTCTCATTTGCCTATTTGGCATTCTTCAAAAAGGCCAGTTATATCTGATTTAACATTACTTATCAGAACTCATCACCACTAGATGGCAGGCCCTAACAGCTCAACACACTGAGGGGCAAAATAAGATGAAAAATGTTTCTAATAATGAAAACCAAATAACCTTTAAAGATCAAGCCAACACATAAGAACCGTCTTCAAAAATGATGAGATTTATCACTAATATTTTTACGGATCTATGAGTCTAAAGCCATGTGATATTTCAAATGATGTTTGTTTTGTAATTGCTTTGCTTCAGATCTTCCTCTTTCTAAGGCTTAATCCTTAGATTTTGTGAGACGTGTCTTCAGGGTGAAAAAGCAGTAAAATGAAATTCTTGTTTTTCTAAGGAAAGGATCCACAGTGGCGTTTCATAATGTAAACAGAGTGGTCAGGTTTGATGTGTTAGACCTATTAAGTGTTTTGAAGGAATTTCACTGTCTTTCTCACAATGGTGGCAGAAATTTTAAAAATAAAGCCTCCGGGAGCTTTTTACTTTTTCGATGAATTTAAAGTAGCTTATTCTCTTGTTAACTTTGGGACTCGTTTTCTTCTGGATTCTGTGCGTTTTTCTTCTTTGGCCTTGGTGGTCAGAGTTCAGGACACATTTGTTGAAAGGTAGGTCCTCCCTTCCCTGTGTGTTGGAAGGTGTTCCTGGGCAGTCCTGGTCGACCCTTTCTCTGTGCAGAGCCAGCCTCTCCCGTTGTACCAGGCTCTTGAGGTTTGGCTTTTGTGTCCTTGGCAGTTTGAGGGCTTTCGTTTTTCCTTCTTTTTCAGCGGTCACGGCCTGAGAGGTCATCCAATAGCTTTATGCTCTTTCCAGTTGTGTGGAGTATTTTGGTGAAACAGTATTTCTGGCAAAACAGATTTCATTGAGTTTTAAATAACTTCAGGGAAAGGAGTGTGATTTGGGCTTCCCATCTTGGCATGAACGCTTATCAAGCTACATTTCATTTTGAAAGATAAGCATCTTCCCTTTGCCTTGGTTTTATACTGCTTTAAGGCATTTTATATCCAGCTGTAAGTTTTCCTCACATTTTGATTTGGACTAATGACCTTTCTTAGAAAGTACCATGAGAGTGGCTGATATTTTAAAATAATTCACTAACTCATGATGCCGGCGGACTGGTTTTTCTCTTCTCACTTTAAATCTGGGGCTGTTACTGTGAATCAGAAATGAAGTCACCGAGTTGCTCAGTTGGATTTAACCCTCCAACCTTCAGTTGACACAAAAGGCTGTTAACTCAAAGCAGTGAATATTTAAACAACTAGAATTGGGACTCATTGAGATTCCAAAGCGGTAACGTGACATTATTTTGGAGGGAGGAACGAAAGGTTAATATCAGGATTCCCAGTAGGATACAAAATTAATAAATTCTACTCCCTTCTCACCCCACTTTTGGACCCACCTTATAAAGAAATTACTTTCTTCCTTAATAGTGGTGGTGATTCTAGTTCATTGGGTTTAGTAGTAGAGGCAAAGCTTTAAGAGCTCAATTGTAGGGATTCCCAGGTCAGAATTTCCATTACTAATAAAGTAAATTTGACACTTGGGGCTTGTTCTCTAAGGCTTTTTAAAGTATTTTTTCAGCAGAGATGAGTTGCAGCTTGTAAAATGAGTTAATTGGCAAAAAAGTGATAATGTACATTTTTTCTATTGATGTTGCTCTCTCTCTCTTTTTTTTTTTTGCTGAGGAAGACTAACCCTGAGCTGACATCCACTGCCAGTCTTCCTCTTTTTTTTTTCTTTTTGAGGAAGATTAGCCCTGAGCTAACATCTGCTGCCAATCCTCCTCTTTTTGCTGAGGAAGACTGGTCCTGAGCTAACATCTGTGCCCATCTTCCTCTACTTTATATGTGGGATGCCTACCAGAGCATGGCTTGCCAAGCAATGACATGTCCACATCCGGGATCCAAACCAGCGAACCCTGGGCTGCCAAAGCAGAACGTGTGCACTTAACTGCTGTGCCACCAGGCCAGCCCCCTGGTCTTCCTCTTTTTGTATGTGAACTGCCACCATAGCATGCCCACTGACAAATGAGTGGTGTAGGTCTGCACCCAGCAACTGAACCTGGGCCACTGAAGCAGAGTGTGCTGAACTTAACCACTAGCCCACTGGGACTGGCCCTGTTGATGTTTTTTAACATTTTTTTTATGTCTAAGTGTATTTTGAATTTTCCCCCTTTATTTTTCTTAGTTGTTAGAAATTGGAAAGTAAATTTGTATGTTAAGATTGTTATATGCTTTTTGGTTTTGTCTTGAAAATGCCCCCAATGTGAGCTCATTAATTTTTGAGGCTTATTTTTTTTCAGAGAATTCAGATAATTTAATAGATTTGATATCCAGGGTCATGGTTCCCCAAGACTTGTGTGGTGCATGAGAAGCCCCTGGACGTCTCAGAGGCTCTGCTTCAGGAGGACCTGGGAATCAGTTGGCTTGGGTGGGCTGCTTTGGGAAACATGCTGCCAGCCCTCCCTTGGAGCAGATGGTGACCAGTGGTGGATGTTCAAGTCACCACCGTTTGGTGATCCCAGAGCAGGTAGATTTGGGAGGAGGCCAGATGCTCAGGTCTCAGACCACTTCTCAGGAGTGATGACCAGATTGCATTGTCACTCCTGATGTTTACTTTAAAGCCGGTCAGGTATGTTGGGGTTTGGGCTCTGAGCACATTTGAAGGAAAATGCAACATCCATGAGAATTGTGTGAGTAGTCTCCAGAGGTAACTGCTGTCTTTAGCAGACACTAAGACGGTAATTTGTGACATTGTTTTCTTTCCACTCCATCTTTGTTATTTAGGTATTTTCTAGTACCATGACTTATAAGAAAATATTTACTTTTTATTATAACTAATACCTGTTTATTCTGGAAAAAAGAAAGCTATGCAATAAGAGGAATACTGTTCTTAATTTACATTTTATATTTTTATAAAATTTTAATGTACATTTGTTAATATATAAATTTACCCAGTTTTTCCTATTTGTATGATATACATGTAATGTGTTTTATTACAAGCACAGGAACATAATGGACATAGTTGTTTTCCTCCACTTAGCAGTATATTGAGCATGTTTCCACACAAGTAATGTACTTCTGTGCCATACCTATGACCTTTCTTTATTAAAGCATTCAGAAAGTAGTATCAGAGTGACTTGAGGCTAGTTGCCATGTTGTTTTGTGTGTTTATCTCTTTAATGACTTCCAATCCCCGTAGAATAACTGAATGTTCTCTCTCTCTCTCTTTTTATTCTAACCATTACTCAAGGCATTACTGTTTACATAGGTGAGCTGGCTTAGATGTGGGAGGGAAACTCAAGTTAGAGTTTTGCTGTGAATTCACTCAGCCTTTCCTTATTATGCCTTGTACAATTCAGACCTTGTAAAACTGCATATTTAGTGTAATGAAGGTCCCCTGACCCAGTGTGGCAACTCATCCTTGACCAAAGGCAACTTTAAAACTGGATCTAAACCAATCTCATTCTTCTAATTGCATTATGATTCTATTTCTCTTAACAGTGTTTTCAGGAAGTAAATTGACTTGGAAACCTGAGTCTTCAGTTCCTAAGTAGCAGGTTAAAGAGTGCTGGGAACTTAGATTGAAAAAAGCTCATTGTGGGAGTGAAGTACATCTTTTACTACATCTTTTACTGTGATATCTTGGCAGTAGATTATTTCATTATACCAGCAAAACAGAGTCTACCTTCTTCCCCCACAGAAATAATGAAAAGATGCAGTGCTTTGCTTGGGATGGGTTTTGGTGGAATTCACATGAGTTAGTGAGTGTGTTTAGCCAGATGTCTGCAGCCAGAATGAACCAAAGGTTATGTTCTGACTGAACTAGGGCTGGTCCAGGCCAGGGCTGCCAGCAGCAGCTCAGCTGATGTTTCAACTCTTGTCATCCAGCAGCTGCTCCTTCATCCTGTGGCAGCTGTTGTTCCATTTTGGGTTTGGCCCTGGCTTCCTCACTTTCATCCTTGGCCTTGTCCCTGAACTCGTAGAGGTTGAAGGTGGGCCTGCACTACAGGCTAAGAGAGTAGATACAGGAGCTGAAAGGGGAGTGTCTGCCTTGTCTACTCCGTTAAAAGCCCCTCTCCTGACTGGCCAGGCCAAATTAGATACCCTTTGGTGCATGTCATGACACTCAGAACTTCACCCAATTAGCTCTTGCTAGGTGTGATCATTTAATATTCTTCATTGCCGCTGTGTTTGAAGCTCTGCAGGGTCCTTGTGGCTTTGTTCACTGCCTACCTCTAACCTGTAGCATAGTCAGTGGTACATAGTAAGTGTTTAATGAGTATTTGTTGGATGAGTGACCACAGTGAGAGCTGAATTTGGCCTTCCTTGTTAATGACTTATTTGGCCAGATAGAAAAATAAAGAACAGAACAATTATTTACGTCCATCTATTGGTTTTGTCCACCCAACTTGCTTCACTGTTTTGGGGTAGGGGCAAAAAGTGGGAACAGAGGTTTTACTTGAAAAGCTTTAACTTACTTTTTGAACTGGCTCACTTAGTCCAAAAAAAGGTAAACTTACAGAGCTAGTTTCCCAGCTCTTTCCTCGGCCCCCTTTTTCCCCTCTGAGGAGGGACCAAGGAATGTAAGTTTTATGTCTGGAAGAATATTAGGAGGTCATCTAATCTAATCAAGGATGGAAGCCTTTAAATTAAACCTGAAATCCAGACTCTTCCTCAAATATAGTTAAGACTTTTAATTATATTTTTTGTTGTTTTTACTCCCTCCCTTCCCTTTTTTTTTAAGTTTGTGCTGTTAACAATACTTTATTGTATCCTTAAAATTTGTTGAGACGGTAGATCCTATGTTGTGTTCTTACTACAAAAAAAACCCCCGGAACCAATAATTATAATAAAGAGAGTGGAGGAAAATTCGGGTTGAGATGGATATGTTTATGGCCTGATAGTGGTGATGGTTTCCTGGGTGTCTGCTTATCCCCAGACTCATTGAGTTGTGTATGTTAAATATGTACAGCATTTTACGTGTCAATCATGCCTTGCTAAAGTGATTTAAAAATAAACAAATTCGTGTCCTGTTTTGGGCAGGTACCACAAGAGCCAAGCCATCTATCTGGAGTCAAAGGACAACCAGAAACTGAGCTGTGTCATCAGCTCTGTGGGGGCCAATGAGGTAGGTACTGGACTCCCTCCCCTTTAAGCAAGTACAATGTGACGAACCTGCAGTGCAAGTGCCACCGTGAAAGTACAGTGGAATCGTGTAAAATTTGGGTCAGGTTCTGAAGTCAGCACTTTCAGGCAGAAACTGCACATGGGCAAAATCACCCTTGATCATCCCTTTCTTTGCTTGACTGTGATATATGCGAATTTGTGTGTTCCTTGTGGTATTTGTGAACTCCCTGTATGGTCCTTGAGTTGGGAACCACTAGCTAGACGACAGGAAAGAACAAAAGGCGAGTTTGTGACACCTGCATTCAAATCCTGCTGCTACTCAGAATGGAACTTGCCTGTGGAACACACTCCATCTTTGTTTTGTTATGTCTCTACCACTTTCATGTGTACTGAGATATGTTTCATGCTGTGAGGATTTAAGGAGGCACCTGGCACAGGGTCTGGCACACAGTAAGTGCTCAATAAGTGGATCCTGCCCTGATCTGACCCCCACACTACTATTTGTCTGCCATCTTTCCAATCTGACATGTCCTGTTGTGCCTCTGAACAGCGAGCTACCAGGCTTCTGCCCGTAGGTATTGGTCTTCTCCAGTCTCTCCTGTCAGATGGGAACTGGTTCTAAAGTCAGCTCAGAGGGTTCTGCTGAAGGGTGATGTGACTCGCACTTCAGTAGGAGGATGTCTGCAGTGTGTAACTTATTAGTAGTTAAGAAAAAGTTTAAAACTTTAATAGCTGGATTGGCTTGATCTTTTATCAGTCCACAAATGTCTGCAAAGAAGTTGATTTTTATGTGTCTACCCTCTGTAACTTATTCATGCCGGTGCACAGTAAATCTAATGAAACTGGATTATGAAATAACTTAAGCCTCTTCTATTGTCCCAGCTTCCTGAATTGAAAATGCCCTCAAATGTGACTAGTTTGCAAAATGATTGTTTATTTAGAAGTTAGGGAGAGCCTTCCAGATAAATGACTGTCATTCCTCTCTGGGCTCAGGATCTGTGTGTCACCTCAAGCTAAGTCAAAACCAGGAGAGGGGATCCAACAGACCTGTTGTTCCTCAGCAAGAGGCACCACGATTTCACGACAGAGCTTTTGTGCCTGACCGTGTGGGCTGCTTGACGCAGCGTGTGTAGCCTCCTCGTCCTTCAGCCTACCTCAGAACAGTGCACTCTTCTCTGTGACACCTCAAGATGTTTCAGGAAAATAGAAATGCAAGTCAGATTTTTTTCTCTGTCGAAGATTGTCACCCTTTGACATAATAGAGTCAACGAGGTCTGACAAGGAAACGGTGACACTGAGACACGTCTCCTGGAGGGGAGAAGCCTCAGTGCGTTGGAGGCATGCAGCTCTGGTCATGGAAAAACACTTCTCACTTCCTGGAAGTATTCCAGCTTGTTTTCAGGTCAAATCCTGAGTGACCCTGGAGCTTGGCCTTTGCGTAACTTGACTCTAGGCAGATTTGGTGGGTGGATCTGAGTGTTTAGGTGACTCCCCAGTTCAGCCCTCCTTGGGGTCACTTTTCAGTTTAAAATGATTCTGCAAGGTCCTTTAGAGACTCAGCTTCATCTGAGGTCTTTAACTTTATTTTTAAACCAGTGTATTTGATTTTAAAGTCTCTTTATTACTAAATAATTACATTAAAGAAATTGAGATAAAACTGAAAATAACCTTTTTTTTGGTGAGGAAGATTGTCCCTGAGCTAACATCTGTGCCAGTCTTCCTCTATTTTGTATGTGGAACACTGCTACAGCATGGCTTGATGATGTGTAGGTCCACACTCAGCATCTGAACCTGTGAACCCTTGACCACTGAAGTGGAGCGCATGAACTTAACCACTACGCCATGGGGCTGGTGCTGAGAATAAGCTTTTTTAAAACTTACTCTTTTTTAAAACTGCATGGGGGAGGGAGGAGATATATCTGTAAAATTGTACTTATATGGGTGAGATGCGGATCTTTAAAAGAATTATGCTTTGGGCTCCATCAAATTGCATGTTAATTAAACAGATGAGAGAATGGGTGAGAGTCAGGGGCGGGTTTAGTGGAGAAGAGCAAGGGGCTTTGATGTCAGGTGCCAAGATTCACGTCAGACACGGAACTCAGCCTTGTTTTTCTATAAAATGGGGGAGATGATAGAGCTTACTTCATAGGGTTGTTCTCAGGATGAAAAAGCTCAGCTTGATTAGCACAGTGTCTGGCACACAGGAACCCCTCACTCAGGTGCGTCAGGTGACTGAGGAGGCAACTCTCCTTCCCATCCCTGACTGCAGCGATGCCAGTTACTGAGTGTACTTGTCACCTCTGGCAGCCTCCCTGCCACAGGAGTTCATTCTCAATTCTAGGGAAGAATGCATCTGCCCTGCAGAATGTCATACATCTGATCCCATCTGTGGGAGAATGACACGGTCAGGAGCGAAGGACTGTCTTAGGCTAATTTAGCCTTCTCATGATCCTAATTGGGCCTTTGCTCACTCATGGGCATTTTTTCCCCTCCTTTTCCTGTCATGGCCATTAGCCTTCGTTGCCGGGAAACCAGAGTATTGAAAGGCTATAATATGGAAGTCCCCTGGGGCAAGGGAAGTATTTCCAAAGTTGATTGAAAGTTTAAGTTCATGAATATATGTATCTTGACTGTTGATAACGCTGCAATCAAACCAAATCAGAAAGAGTCCTTAAGATCAAGGCAAAAATGGAACCCATGATTTCCATTTTCTTAATCAAAGGCGTAAGAGGATTGGCTGGGAGAAACCAGTTCAAGGGCTGATGACTGCCCTCTTCAGTAAAGGCGAGCCTTGGGAGGGCTGGAGGGCAGGAGGTGCCCATGAAGCCCTCACAGGTGGACAGGAAGAGGTTGCCAGTTTTGTGCCTACATCTGATTCACGCACATATTTCGATGCTCTGGAAGATTTGCTCCTCAGTATTACCCTCTCTCATCTTGTTCCCTTTCCTTCCTCACAGATCTGGGTGAGGAAGACAAGCGACAGCACCAAGATGAGGATTTACTTGGGCCAGCTTCAGCGCGGGCTCTTTGTCATCCGCCGGAGGTCAGCGGCTTGACTTTCTACAGTGTTCTTCCCTTGACCCTATTTCTGGAGTGGTTTTTGGTTTGGTTTGGTTTGGTTTTCTTCTTAATAGAGTTTTTAACTTGGAAATTGCTCCTTGGCCTTGGAAAATGGAGAACACTGTTGTGGATTCTGCACGGCACTTTTGTGGCCAGCCACTTCCATCTTTGTGTCATTCTTTCCGGCCTCGACTTCTTCCAGCCATCAGTCCCCATGAGACTGTTTTACTTTTGGGAGTGTTGAGAGTTTGATTTACTTATGTCTTTAGTTTTTGCTTATACTTTGTCCTTTTTTTAAGCCTCCTTTGAGTTTGAAGGGACATCTCTCTTTATTAATCATCTTTCGGTCTTTCTGCCATGAAGAGGAGCAGGAAGGGATCCACTCTGCGGTGCGTTTTCATGCTTTCAGTCTGATTAGTGGACCACGTACCTACTTCACTTGTTGAACCCAATTCACTATTTGCCCAGAAGCTTGGGGCAGAGGTCCTAGTAGAAGGAGATTAGTTCTCCTGGCTCTCAGCCTTCTTGGAGAAATAAATGCCTGGTGTAACATCTGGCGTATGCCATCTACTCCACAGGCTGAACGACAGAAAAATATGCCTGGGAGCCTACGTGCACTGAAGTAAATCGGGCTTGGGGGAGGGGGCCTTTCATATTCATAATGTGCTGAAGGTACCATATTTTAAATGTTATTTAATGCAGGTGGTTTATTCAAACACATTTGTTCTAGCTCAAGCTGGAACAAGAAGTGGTCATTTCAGAAGTTTTCATTTGTAGTTCATTTCTCTCCCCTGCTCCCAGGTAGATGGAGTGGGACCTGCCACAGGCTGATGATTGGGTTATCTCTTGTAGGTGGGGAGGTGGGATTGATAGTGCAATAATCGGTGATCTGTAGACTCTCACTCATAACTCAAAGTGCCCTCTTGTCGCTGATGCCAGTATTGCACACTGGCTGTTCCAAGCTCGTGGAACCCTGTTGTTGGCACTCCCAGCCTCCCAGGAGATCTCCCCGGAGATCTGGCCTAGGTTGAAGACAAAGAAAGCTCTGCTGTGGCTCCACTAAGCCAGCGCTCTTCCTAGTGAATCCTGATGAAACAGCCTTCCTGCACTCCCTGCTCCCTCTCCCTCATTCCCATAGTTGGACTAATGATTCGTTGGGTGATGGGGTTTTCTATGTTCTGGTTGCCACCTTAAGATGTTTAAAGAACTTGCGGTTTGAGTAAGTGTTAGCCTCTGTGGGAACTCAGTAGACCTTAGACTCCCCAGGAAATCTTAATTCCCCTGGTCTCAAGTGATTCTCTCCATGTTGTCCCTTGACGTACACACCCCAAAGCAACCTGGGGGTCTGTGATGACAAGTAAATCAGCTTCTCGTAAGTCCTGGCTTTCATCAGAGACCAAACCTTACTCACTCGGAGTAAAGATTTGTACAGCTATGTTTTTGTGTTAATTTATAACCCATTTTTTTCCTCTCATTTTTTTTCTGGTGTTGGAGTCTTATTTAGAAAACAGGATAAATGATGCTCATTTATTAAAAGTTGCCTGGGTGTTCTGTGTTTTTTCTGCCCCCCACCCCCCGGTCCTCCTTGTTATGATGTTTACTATAGTGAACCAAGTCCACAGTAAACAGGGGCTTCACCTTTTGTTTCTTCTTGGTGGCCTTTGCTGTAAGGGAGGACCTCTCCTGAATTGTCACCAGTGTGTGTAACATCCCAGATTGTCAGGTAGCTATTGGTTATTATCTAGTGCTCTGTGATAGAAATTTATTTAGATATATTAAGTGTGTGTTGTTATCAAAGGTGTTTTTTTTTTTTTTTAAATGATCATCTTATTTGTCTTCCTAACAGTACACACCAAAGTTTGTTTTTTAGGAAAGGATTGTATTGATGACCATTGGGGGTTCAGCATCGAAGCAGCAGCAAGTTGCCTTTTTTCCTCGCCTTGTCTGGTGGCATCTCTGTGCTTTTGTGAAATCACCATTTGAAGACCAGGGTGTGGGTGCTTTGCCCTTTGCTCTTCTGTAAATTTGAGTGTTTCAGGCCATGCTTCACGCAATCTCAGCCCCATCACTGCCTTCTGCTCCTCAATATCCTCCCAACCCTTAATCATGATCTAGTGAGGATGGGGGGAAATGTGAAGTAGACTTGAGACACAGCACAGTAAATTATATTCCTAATCTCGGAAGATTTAATATGTTAGTCACCCTAGGGATGAAAAGTCCGCAGCCCCTGTGCTGACCAGCCCCTGTGCTGCCCAGGGGTGGAAGAGCTCCCTTGTTAGGAGGTGGAGGTACTTTTGTGGTGGGCAGAAGCGAACTAGAGGGGAAAAACAGACTTTGAAATTCCTAGAATAAGAAGGGGCTGGCTTTTAGCCCAGGTGGCCACACTTATTCCAAAAGGTCTTTGTCTCTCACTAGACCCCGGAGAACCAGATGAATTCCCAAATTCAGACTATTTCCTACAAGTGATACTTGGAAAAAAGTTGGTCCGAACACTTCTGATCAAAAACCTGTATGTGTGTTACTCTGATTAAGAACCTTTACATTTGTTGTTCTAATCAGGAACTTCTCCGTGTGTTTTGTTCGAGGCGTCTGCCTCAGTATTATACACAGTGTTTGCTATGGATATGTCCCCATATTTATTTTACCTCTGCTTGGGGGTTTTTATGTGCCCTCCACCCAGACTCCCTCTCTCCTAAGCCAGTGTCCTCTTGGACAATTTCCAGATTTCTGTAGCCATACCAAAGCCAGGATGTTTTCATTCATTTGCATACCAGTATTTATGGATGTCTAACTACCTAACTTAATTTTTTAAAAAAATACTTGTAAGTGGGGCCAGTGTAAGATCCCAGAGGCTGATCTGCAAATAAAGCGGCTTACAATGTGTGCAAGACCCTGTGTTCAGGATTTGGTGACTTTTCTAAGAGAAATATTGGGGGTGGGGTGGGATTGGTTGCATTTTTTTACCTAACTCGAGGGGGAAAATCCTATTTTTTACAATATTTTTGGTTTTGTTTTTCTATTAACATTTCCTTTTAGCCTCGAATCTTTGCTAAATTTCCTCCTGACTTAAAAATCTTGTTTCTAATCTGGGAATTTGAAATCTTGGTATTAATGTTATACCAATTTTTCCAAAGAGTTCAAACCACTTTAATACCAGAACATGGTAAAAAAATTTGCAGCCATTTCAAGCATCTGGTGGGCTTTTTATATGACATCATTATCTGGTACCGATAAATGTTCTGAGAGGTGAATGTAAGATGTAAAAAGTATAGGTTTTGTTTTTAATAACAATAAACTTTCAAAGAGAAAACCAGCATGTGGTCTGTGTTATATGCATTGACTTGATAAATGATTGAAATTTGAGATTTTCCCTCCAGCGACTGTGGGAGAAGGAAGTTGGGGAAGAGGGAGGGATATACCAGATATTTGCTCCTTATGATGAGTCAGATGTGGAACGACGTGGCGAAGGCTGACTCTGAGTTTTACAAAGAGCAGTCTAGGTGTGCTGACCCTTAACTGTAGTGTACTCTCTCCTTGTTGGAGATGATAAAAGCAGTCTAATTAAAAAGTGAGAAATAAAATTGACCTGCGATAGGAAAAACCTTAAGGTAGACTCACTCGTGTGATTGAGGAAGATGTTGTTGCGTTGGTACTCTAGAGCAGTACTTCCCAATCTTATCCAAAAGTGATAGTATTTCTACAGCTCCCTGGAGGGTAGAGCGATGCGCAGCTGCTTGCTGCCACAGGTGACTGATGGGGCGTGCTTATAACGCAGTTGTGGCATACCCGTTGGGAAGGGCTGCTTTATTACAGCTTTGGATAACGGAGAGGGTGGTCACTACTTTTACATTTTTTTATTGTAACGAAGCTTTCATACAGAAAAGCGCACAGATCTTAATTGTAGAAGTTTTGAGTTTTCTCAAAGTGAACGCATTCATGTAACCAGCATCTAGATCAAGAAATAGCATTCCCAGCACCCACAAGCCCCTAGGCTTCCTTCCAATTTTTACTGCTCGCTGGGGTAACTGCTAGCCTGACTAGTTTTCTCTGTTTTAATCGCCTCAGCCTTCAAGCTCTTGAGCTGCTGGGTTTTTCTGTAGTTGTTCTGGAAGAGCCAAGTCCCTGCTGTAGGCTAGGGGCTAGCTTTCTGTGAGAGCTGGTAGCAAAGCGTGTGGTCAAAGCGGGAGGCGAAAAGGCAGATTCAGGTCGACCCTCTCACCCTCGTTTGTTACCAAGGCAGATGGGGCTTGCCCGTCATGTGACTGTCTGCCTTTTCTTCAGGACTTTGTAGATGGCAGGCGCTATACTAAACTTCATGGGAGGCATTTTTTCACGTGATCCTCCTAATAGCCTGTGAGAGAGTACTAATACTCCCAAACCTAAGGCTGGCTTGTTAATATAAGCAAACCAAGACTTAATTTTCCTATGAAACCCAGAGCTCAGCGCTGTGCCTAGTCGTCGTAAGTGCTCTGTAAATGTTAGTTGTCAAATAATGTTAGTGTAAAATGGCATGTAAAGAAAGGCAAACTGGTTGATAGTAATGATTAATAACAACACCTCCAGTTCGAGGTACTGTGCTTTTGACTTGCATTATCTCATTTAAGTCTCATAACACCTTGGAGAAAATACACTGTTGTTATCACCAGTTTTCAGAGAAGGAGACAGAAGATGGTCTGGTACCTCTCCAAGGTCACACACTAAGTGGCAGAGTCCAGATCTTTCAGATTCTAAGGCAGGTCTACCACCTGCTACCCTTTGGGTCCTTTCTGGACCCCCTTTGTTAAAATTGCTTTCAACATTTCCGCCTCTCTCCTTAAGCACTTCCCTGGGAGTTGTTTTTATCTGCTCTCGCCTCTTAGACACACATGCTCACAGTGCAAACTTTAGAGGTAAAAACACTGTTACTTGCTAGGACCCTTTCCCCTGCTGGATAACTCTGGGCTCCTCCCTTGGCAGTGCGTTGAGAGTCACAGTTAATAACCAAGAGGTTGCTTTCCTTTGAAACGGCATGAGCATAACAGTTCTAAGAAGGAAGGAACCATTTAGAATGTAAAGAGTAATTGGTCTTGATGGAGCCGACTTTATCTAATAAGCAACGTGAGAGCCTTTGGAGGAAAACACATCGCTAGGTTTCTCCAGATCATTTCTTCCTGCCTGCCTTTCTTATTGGACTGTGAGGTAAGGAGGAGGGGTCGGAGCCACTGAACTGGTTTCTGAACATGTAGATGGAGAGCTGGACATCCTGCATCTTGCTGCTCTCTGGATCTTGGTGGGCCTTTTTGTGTCATGTCCTACTGTGGAGTCACTGAACGGAGGAACACACCAGTTCCATGTCACCTGTTTCAGACTGCCTGATCAGCTCCAGCCAGCAACCTGCATAACAACCAAACCTGGGGTTTTTGCAGCCTTTGGGCAGGGGCAGGAATAGAGCCAATTTCTGGTCTTTTTCACTAGTGTTAGACCCGAAGCCCCATCTTTGATAAAGCTAAGCACCTTTCCTGCTTTTAAAAAGAAAGCCTTAGATGGAATGAATTAGAAACATGGGCACGAGCTCACTCTCTTTGGACATAATAGCATGGTGAGAAGTATATTAGCTTTAGGAACTTTAATGTTTACCAGAATAGATATTTTTGTGAATAACTATGATTATTAAGACAAGAAGAGATATATGTTTAGGAGGATCCCTAGGGGAGTGAGGGAGATAAGATACAGCATAGGTACCTAGAAGCTTAATCCTTTTACCCATTTTCTCTAATCTGTGTTTGCTCAATTCCCTGGAAGATGCAGATCTATAAAATAGCAAAATTCACTTTACTGATATGGGAAGACCAATAATCAGAATCTTAAAGACTCTCTCCTCTTTCTTGGAAGTTGGAGACTTGGCAGTGTGCTCTGGTTTTCTGCAGGCTGATGCTCAAATCTGTAGGCATCTCTCTATTTTGCCAAGGATGTGGATGGGCAACGGGTGAAAGTAGGCGATGTTCCAGAGCCAGCTGGGAAAGTGATGCTGGTCAGGAACAAACAGGTTATAAAGTCCCAGGTTGGCAAGTCCCTGCAGATAAGAGTCACTTTTATGTTACCATCGACTCCTTGAGTGTTTGAATGTTTACTGAGATGCAATGTGACAAAGCAAAAGCTTCGGAGCAAGTATGCGAATCCGGCTCTTGCTGCCTAACTATCTCTGTGACCTTGGGCAACTTAATCTCTCTGAACCTCAGTTCCCTCGTCTGTTAAATAAGAATATCCACCTCAGAGGGTGGTTTTGAGGATTCTGATGACATTAACGCGTGTAATTAACACACGTGCTAAGCATTTTACACATACTACCTCATTGAATCCTTGTGATAACCCTATGAGGTAGGTACTATTATAAGCCTCATTTTGTAGTTGAGGAAATTGAGAAACAGATTAAGTAACTTGCCCAAGGTCACCCAACTTGTAAATGGTGGGCCAGGGTTCTGAGCCCAGTCTCTGCAGAGTCCCTGCTCTTGTTCACCATGCTGTACTGGGAGGCATACGTAGCACAATACTGGATACAGGGAGTGCCCAGTCTATGGGGACTGTCCGTCCATTGGCATTGCCACTGCTGTCTGTCTGCTCGCAGTGCTTGGATGTTCGTCTGAATGCCAAATCCTGAGAGACCAGAACGATTTCAGGAAGCTAGTTTGGCACCAACCAACTTTGAAGATAAAGCTGCTGGCTTTAGAGATTATGCTACGCATCAGCTCCTACAAATGGGTTGTGAATGCCCAGTGTGCTGGGTTAAGAAGGATTCTGAGGTCCAGGTTCTGGAGAATTGGCCTAATCAATCGCTATTGCCTGCCATGGGCAAGGTTTCCCATTTATTTGCCATTGCTGATTTAGCTTCATCCCTTCATTTAAAAGACAAAAACCACTGAGGCCCAGAGGTGTTAAATGACTTGCCCAAGGTCACGTGGCTAGCTACAGGCAGTAGAGATGATGGGGGTCCTGGGTTTATAATCATGGCTGGTCATTCATTAACCTTGGGACCTTAATGTGTGTGCTTCAGTGTTGGGGTACGCTCATCCCAGTGTGCCTGGGACTTTTCCAGTTTTAGCACTGAAAGTCTTACATCCCAAGAACCCTCAAGACCCAGGCAAGCCAAGTTTGTCACCCTACATAGTTTCCTCCTCTGTAAAATGGGGATGAAAATTGCCCCTTTTCCATGGGTTGCTTTGAGGATTAATTGATTCATTAGGGGTAAAGCACTTAGTATTTGGGATGTAGTGAATCCTGAGTACATGTTATTTGTCTATTCTTGTTCTTGTTTTCATTATTATTGGAACAAAGGGTCCCCACCACAGAATGGGTTCCCAGAGACTTCCACTCTCATCCCAAGCACGACAGGGAACCTTGCCATGATCATCTGGTCACCTTTAGCCAATTGTTTGGTATGTTTTTCTACTTGAAATAGTAAATAATCATGAGCTTGAGGATTTTGGTAGTCATTGCATTCAACCCAAATGACGTTTACTCTGCCTCTATTACATGTTAGGTAGTGTTCTAGGCTCTTTTGGGGGAGTCAAAGACAAATAAAAGCGTTGTTCCTTCCATCTGGGACAGCGGGATGGGCACCCAGGGTTGTCAGTAATTCTAGTTCAGTGTAACAGGAGCTACACCTGAGACGTAGAGAAGGCGGGACTGGAACGTGGACAACAGTGAAAATAACAGCAGCTGACATTGATTGAGCAGGCGGTTCTTCGCTTCACGTGCATCCTCTCATTAAATATTTGTTGTAACCCTACGAGTTTGTTATTACGTATCTGCATTTTACAGACTGTGAAACTGAGGTTTAGAGAGGTTAAGAAACTGGGCTCGAGTTCACCCAACTTGATTCCAAAAGCAGGTCTTGCCGACCCAAAGTCTACATTCTTATTAATCACGAATGCTGTCAGTGTTTCTGAAAGAAGAGACAATGTGAGCTTGACCTGAAAGCTAGGTGGGCCTTGAGGAGCATCTGTGGCTAGGAATAGGCATTCCACACAGAGGAAATGTCTTGAGTGAAGCACGGTTGGGGGTGGGGTGGGGGGGCATGTTTAAAAAGTCAAATGAGAGTGTGCAATAATAATTCGGGATGAACGAGCTTTGAACTTTTAAATCAGTTTGCTCCCCAGGCCAGTATCTTTTGTCCTTCCACACCTGGGGCTCACCTTCCTTGCCTGTCTGTGTCTCTCCTTTCTTCTCCCTTTGCCTGGCCCATCCCATTCCCTCCTCCACCCCCTTTTATATCGCCAGTGCAGTGGCTCGTGGCAGTCCTGCAATGATGCTTTCCAATTTCACACTTACATGCTCCTGAAAGTATTCGTCAACTAACTCGTATGTAAAACCAATAAAGGGCGACAGTGCACATTCCTGTTAGACAGTAATTCTGTTTGACTCCCTTTCTTCTGCTTTGATCTCTCTGCTTCCCGCAAACATGGTGCTTTGGCCTTACCAGAAGTGGAAGCTTTCAGGAATCCAAACGTGGTGGGCTCAGTAAGCATGTGAGTAATGGGAATGAAAAAGGACTCATGTTTATTGTGCACTTACTATGGGCCTGGGTGAGTGCTAAGTACTTTTCATACATTATGTTATTTAATACACTCAACAACCAAGTGATGTATGTCTTAATGATTCCCATTTTACAGATGAGGAAATTGAGGCTCGGAGGAGGAAAGAGTCTTTACTTCTGTACCACATTCATACATTTCCTTTTCCCTTTGGCTTCCCCCATCCTAACGTAGATTGCTGAAGTATAAAGGATGCTTAGTTGTCATCTGAGCCAACTCTCTCCACTTTTCATGTCTGGAAACACACACCAACAAGGGAAGGGACTTGCCTAAGGTCACACAGCTGATTAATGGTAGAGCAGGAGCTAGAATCCAGGTCTTGGAACTCTCAATCCAATGACTGAGAAAAATTCCAGTCTTGAGGCCAAAGAGCATGGATTTAAGAATTGAGTTTGAATTTCAGCTCTGCCGCTTACAAGCTATGTGACCTCAGGCAAGTCACATAACTTCTCTGGGCTCCAGTTTCCTCATCTAGAAAGTGGGGATAGTAATAATAGCCACCTCAGAAGGTTTTTTAAAAAAAATTTAAATGGAAGATTTTTCTAAAAAATTATTTTCTTGAGGTCTTATTGGTTTATAACATTGTGTTATTTCAGGGGTACATTATTAGATATCAGTGTCTGTATAGACTGCATCGTGCTCACCACAAATAGTCTGTCGTGAGGATTAAATGAGGTTATGCCAGAAAGCAGCCGGCACATTGACCCTCGCTCGTGCTTGAAATAAGCCTTAGGTCACTGTAGTGCTTTAGAAAATGTACCCCTCATTGCCGACTGCCTGTGTAAGGGGGCCATTGTTATTTGAGGAGTTCTCTGCTGCAACTGCTCAGGTACCGTCCTGCCTTGAGGCTAAGCCAACAGCAACCTTCCCAGGGTACCCCTGCCCAAGGGCAGGCCAACAGAAGCCACTAGCCGCAAACCTTGAACTTCAAGACAAGCAGAGGTCCAGGTAGCTGTTCTCCACCTTATTAACGCTTCAGTAGAAAAGAGTGAATTGCTGCCCCCCTGGCTGTGTTGAGAACCCCCTGGACTGTGAGCTGGGGGAGAACAGGGACTGGATTCAGACCCCCCACCCCCGGCCCCGTTTCAAATCCCCAGGGACTGGTATACTGCAGGCACACATTAAATGTTTATTGAATGAATGAATGCTTGGTTATTACCTCATCATTTGTCACTGCAGCATATTAATGTCTTTCTAAGATCAAAGGAATACATGTGCAGTTTAAAAGTCAAAGGATTCCACAAAGTTGGCCACAAAATATGGTAGTTCCCTATTTTCTCCCTCATTTCCCCTCCCGGGAGTGACCATTTCACCTTTCAGCTGATTATTTTTGTATTTAACTTCTATTTCTATCTACTTATTACTAATGCTAGGTATTTCAGTTCTAGGCATTCTCTATTAAATTCTCACTGTGAAAGTCATCCTTCACTCCCCCGATATGCTTATTTCATAATTTTGATTAGGTCAGTATTCAGTATTTACATTATTATGGCTATGTAAACGCTAGCCACAGCTGAGCTATGTTGTGAAACATGATTGCCTTTTCTTTCTCTGACAGCGTTCCCCCCAGGAGTTAATAATTGTCTTGTATTTTTTCTCCTTTTTGTTGTTTGCTTGGTTTTCTGTGTACTTGTTATGAATTTGACCTCTAAGCCTTCACCAGGAGTCTGAATTGCCCCTAAGCATTGCACCTGAATTGCCCCTGAATTGCCCCTGAATTGCACCAGGCATTCCATCAATTTCATCACCCTGAAAAAGCTTTCTCCTTGGGGACCTTTGGGACCTCTGGACTGGTTTGCTCCACACCTCTCCCTTTGGAGTCTCCCTTCACCACCGTACTGGAGCTCCCCTTTACCACTCTTTGGGTTTGGATTTCCCATTTCTTGTTTCTTTTGTCTTCCTGTTTCTCTACTTTACTCCTCCCATTTTGGTAAAACATGTCTTGCAGTAACTTACCAAACATGATTAAAAAACACTTTCAGGGGCTGGCCCCATGGCTGAGTGGTTAAGTTCACGCGCTCTGCTTTGGCGGCCCAGGGTTTTGCCGACTCGGATCCTGGGTGCGGCCATGGCACCACTCATCAAGCCATGCTGAGGTGGCATCCCACATGGTACAACCAGAAGGACATACAACTGTATACTGGGGGGATTTGGGGAGAAGAGGGAAAACGAAAAGAAGATTGGCAGCAGATGTTAGCTCAGGTGCCAATCTTAAAAAAAAACACTTTCACTCTGTTCTCTGGTTTGGTTAGTAGAACTACATTTTTAATTCCTGGAATTTAGGGCCATACCTTTTCAGAATTGAAAAGGCCCACTAAATGCTTAGCACTTAACTGTATTTCCAGCAGCCCCTGCCCTTCCTTCACCTCATTTCTAGAGGTTCCTTGTGCCACTAATTCTTTATTCTCAGGTTTCTCAATTGCCAATTTTAAGATTCAGTTTTGTTTTTTTTATTTACTTTCCAGTTTCTAAAATTTGGTTGTTTCCTCTCCAATGTTTTCCATTCTGGTGGGTTTAATTCTAGCTTGGAAGTCCTTTTCCTTCAAGATTTTGAAAGCATTGTTTATCGTCTTCTAGCTTCCAATGTTGCCCATGGGAAGTCTGAAGCCATTCTGATTATTGATTCTTTGATCTGAATTCCGCCCCCCAGCTTTATTGAGATATAATTGACATATAACATTGTGTAAGTTTAAAGTGTACAACGTGATTTGATATATGTATATATTAGGAAGTGATTACCACAGTAAGGTTAGTTACATATCCACCACCTCAATAGATACCACTTTTTTTGTGTGTGGTAAGAACTTTTTTTTTTTTTGAGGAAGATTAGTCCTGAGCTAACTAGTGCCAATCCTCTTTTTGCTGAGGAAGCCTGGCCCTGAGCTAACATCGTGCCCATCTTCCTCCACTTTATATGTGGGACGCCTACCACAGCATGGCATGCCAAGCGGTGCCATGTCCGCACCCGGGATCCGAACCAGCGAACCCCGGGCCAGCGAGAAGCGGAACGTGCGAACTTAACCCCTGCGCCAATGGGCTGGCCCCTGGTGAGAACTTTTAAGATCTACAGTCTGAGCAACTTCCAAGTATACGATACGGTATTGTTAGCTATAGTCACCATGCTGTACATTACAGCCCCCAAATTTATTTATCTTATAACTGAAAGTTTGTACCCCTTGACCACATTCACCCATTCCCCCAAACCCCCACCCCCTGCCTCTGGCAACCACCAATCTACTCTCTCTTTCTGTGAGTTCCTTTTTTTTGAAGATTCTACATACAAGTGACGTCATATAGTATTTGTCTTTCTTTATCTGACTTACTTCACTTAGCTTAATGCCCTCAAGGTTCATCCATATTGTTGCACATGGTAGGATTTTCTTCTTTTTGTTTGGCTGAATAATAATCCATTATATATAAACCACATTTTCTTTATCCATTCATCCGTCTACTGACACTTAGGTTTTTTCCATGTCTTGGCTGTTGTGAATAATGCTGCGATGAACATGGGGGTGCAGATATCTCTTTGAGATGTTGATTTCATCTCTTTTGAATATACACCCAGAAGTAGAGTTGCTGGGTCATGTGGTAGTTCTCTTTGTAATTTTTTGAGGGGCCTTTGTACTGTTTTCCATAGTGGCTGCACCAATTTATGTTTCATGAACAGTGCACAAGGGTCCCCTTTGCTGCATATCCCCTCCAGCATTTATCGCTTGTCTTTTTGATAATAACCATTCTAACAGGTGTGAGGTGGTATCTCATTGTGGTTTTGATTTTCGTTTCCCTTGTGATTAGTGCTGTTGAGCATCTTTTCATGTACCTGTTGGCTGTTTGTGTGTCTTCTTTGATGATCTGACTTTTTAACATCTCTGGAAGCTCATAGGATCCTTGGCATTTTGAAAGGTCCTGATGATAGGCCTTAGTGTGGGCCCACTGTGCCAAGCAGGTAGTGGGCTTATTTAATTCTGGAAAGCTGTGTCCTTAAATTCTGAGAAGTAGAATATACATATACGTAAATATGCATGCATACACATTTCATGGATGTGGTAGCTAGCCTCCAAGATGGCCCCAATGATCCTTGCCTTCTGATAGTCATGCTGTTATATGGTCCACTCTCATTATTGGGCCAGAGTCACTCTCTGTGACCGGTAGCGTACAGCAGAAGTGATAGAAATTCACTTCTGAGATTGGAATATAAAAGACACCGTAACTTCTGTTTGGTCATGCTTTCTCTTTCTCTTGGATTATTTGCTTTGGGGGAAGCCAGCTAGCTACCATGTGAAGCAGCCCTATAGGGAGGCCCACATGGCAGGCAACTGAGGCTTCTGCCAATAGCCATTGAGTGAGAGTCACTTTGGAAGAAATCCTCCAGCCCCAGTCTAGCCTTCAGATGAGACTTCAGCCCCTGCTGACAGCTCGACTGCAACCTTGCGGGAGACCCTGAACCAGAACTACACAACTAAGCTGCTCCCAGATGCCTGACCCTCAGAAACTGCGTAAGTGAATAAATAGTGTTATAAGCTGCTGAGTAATTGGGGTAATTTGTTATGCAGCAATAGATAACTAATATAATGGATGATTTCCTCCCCTCTCTCTCCTCTGTTCTTGCATTCAGGGATCCCTGTTACTTGGATAGAAGACTTCCACCCACAGTCTTCCCGTTTTCTTTCCTATTTTCTATCTCTTTGTCTTTTTACTTTCTGTTCTGGCAGATTTCCTTAACTTTATTTTGTGACCTTTTTATTGAGTTTTATTTTCGCTCTTTCATTAAAAAAAATTCTGAGCTATTTTTTGTTTGTTTTCTGATTTTTCATCTCCTCTTTTGAAAACGTAGTACACAGTTAATCCAGAGACCTTTTGTTTTATCTTCTCTAGAGAAGAAATCTCCAGTCTTTTGCCAGGTTGGGATCTTGGCAATCTTGCTGTATGAAGTAGGGAAGCAGATCTGGGGAACTGACAGCTTCTTAAACTGAATTTCACCCAGTACTGTCTTCACCTTCATTTCTAGGGGTACCTTCATTTCTTCTTAGGTGCTGCTCATCCATGATTCTCAGCTTTCTCCACTGTTGGCTTAAGACTCTTGTGTTTTTTTCATCTATATTCAGCTTCTACAATTTGGTTTTTTTCTTACCTATGCTCTCCATTCTGGTGGGTTTAAGTCCTAAAACAAAATATAACAAAGCAAAACACCTCTATCATTGTTTTAGTGGGATTTCATGGAAAAGAGAAAAACAGATCTGTGTATTTACCCAACTCTCTTTACGTCAACCCTTCATGCTTTGCCTGCCTCCCCACCCACCTCCCCGGGACCTTTTGTGACTCATTCATCCTCTTGCTCATCAAGACAATGAAGGGGACATTGGCTATCTCACAGTCACTGTGGTTCTGAGGTCACAGTCTATGAATAACTTCAGTGGGAACATTAGTAGGTCATTTCCAAATTATCAGTACATCCTTATTGCAAAGCTGCTGGTTTGTGCCTAAAGACACATTAGTCAGTGGCCTTTAACTGCAGACTTTGACTTCGGAGCTGAGTGTCCAGATTTAAGAGGAGGAATTTGCATACACGCACCTTGAAGGTCCAAATGCGTGTACGTAACACAATGCCTCTGGGCTTATATGCATATATGTGCACGTACACATACACACGTCTCAAAAATGAGCCTTCTTGCCAAACAAAACCCACCTTTGGACTGTAGGTGAATTGAGAAGCATGAAAAATGTTTGGCCTAAAGTATGTTTGAATATTCATGACATCTCCAAAGCAAAGCTGTTGGGAAGACTAAGCCACCTGGAACACAGCTGTGATAGTACGATGAGGCATCTTGAAAATTCAGTGTCTCTTGCAGGGCTGGGAAGAATATTCAGGGGTGACCTAGCGCAGCCCCCTGCTGCCCACTGTAAAAAAACTATTTTGAATATGTCATGTCCATTATTAGCAAGATCAGATTAATATTTAGAAAGTGTAGTACAGCTTGCAGATACTTATGTTTGTGGTTATCCAACATATTTGGGGTAAAAAATTCCATTTATTACCTATCTTTCCTCATGTGACACGGTTTTAGAGATGGCAGTGTGTGGCACACTCCTCACTACTTTTTCCCTGGACCCATGGTAGACGTTACTAATCAGCCATGGCCCTCCTTCTCTCTAGGCCCAGATGTGAGGTCTCAGAATCCTTTTCCACACAGTGCTCCTTGCAGCCAGTAGCAATTGATTGAGGGTGGGGTGGGGTGGTGGGCACACCAAACGAAACATATAAGCCATTTCTGATTGGGTCTTTGTCACCAATCTCAGGTGAACATGCTTCAATTCACATGACTTTACATGGTCCATCCAGAATAGACCAGGATAGAATTTCGGCTTTTGTGGCCTAAAATCTCTTTAGCAATTTTGTTTTTTTTTTTTTTTTTGATATCTCACCTCCCATGATTGTCTGAGTTTTGATTTAAATTCCAAGGGTTTAAGTTCTGGTCCAGTTGTTTTCTTGAACTGAATAGCATACTTTATCCTATTGCACGTTATCGTCTTTTTATTCTAAACCAGGGGCCAGCAAACCGTGACCCATAGGCCAAATTTAGCCCATTGTCCATCTTTGTAAATAAAGTTTTATTGGACCACAGCCACACCCATCAGATTATGCACTACTGTCCATGATTGCGTTTGCACTAAAAGGGCAGAATGGAAGTAGTTGCAACAGATAGACTGGCCCACAAAGGTGAAAATATTCACTATCTCACCGTCTAAAGATAGTTTCCTGACCCAGTTCTAAATGAATATTCAAGCCTCTTTTGGATCTCAACTAGTATCCACTATTTTCTCTGTGGTATATTTAACTATTCTACTAACCAACTTCATTATACTTTCATCCAGCCCACATTTCTCCTTTATACTCAGAGGCCCTCCTGAGCAATAGTAAGTGCCCTGTTGCCATTCCAGTAAGCTGTGACCTCTTCATTAAACCTTGTTGTCTGTTTCTGCTATATTTTCCTGAGTTACCGGTTTAGTAATCTGTCAAGTAATTAGAATAATGGGCATTATATATATTATATGTAGTACATATATATTCGTGTGTATATGTGTGTGGTGTAGTGTATTATCTCAGATCCTCATAACAAACATGCAGGTTAGATATTGTTCCCCCATTTTACAGATGAAGAAACTGAGGCCAAGAGAATGTTACACAGATAGTAAGCTGTTTGTTGGGACAGTTCTAAGTTGTTATGACTCGGAAACCTTTATCCCACACTGCTGTGATACACAAGCATGATATGAGGCTGAGGGACGTTCATTCAGCAGTTTCTGCAGTTATATTTGCAGAGCGCGCACCTTACACCAGCTACTGTGTTCAATCCATGATATATTTTTTTATAGTGAATTCCTTTCCAAGTGCTCAGAAGCTGTCTAATTGTCTAATTTTTTTTAAATTTATTGTACTTAGTAGCAGATTTTGGGGTTGCATTCTCAACTCTTCCAAAAAAATTGAAATCTAAGCTATTTTGTCCCTCAATTTCCCCATCTGTGAATTGAGAAAGAAAATACCTGTTTTTACATTTTCTAAGCTTAGGTGATTTCAAACAAGAGAGTTTGCATTGAACAGAGATTGCAATGTGGAAGTCTGTGGGTAGGATGCAATCCAGGTATCCTCTTTGGCTCACACAGTGAATTGTAAGAAATTGATTTAATTAAAAATTTAAAACTGAGAGATTTTTGAGCTTCTCCTGAGTAATTAGATAACTTTGCAGGACTGAGTTTGTTGTCCTACCTGGACACAATGGCTGGAGCTGAGTAGGAGCTTCTCCCTTCAGAGAACACATGCTCTCCTGGTGATCAGTCCCCATCATGTCTGTTGTCTCCCCAACACTGAAGTCATCTCACTTACAAAATGTCCCATTTTAGTTGTTTTCTTTGCTCTCTGATCTTTGTAGACTGTTGAATTTGCAGCTTCCACATTCAAGCTGGTGAGATTTCAGCTAGGTATAAGAAAGAACATCATCTGTGAGATGAAATGTGCTTTACAACCATTTGAACTAAATTGATAGAAAACTTTAACTCCCTGAATATGTATTTTAAGGGAACTTATCTTTAAATCAGAACAAGACATTTAAAATAAGAATAAGTGAAAGAAAAGTTTTTTTAATACACACACATATGTAATTATATATTGTGATGTTCACCTACTTATTGAGGGCAAAATGTTACCTCTCTGAATTTATGGGGGAATTGTAATTATGTTCAAATCCCAGCCAGACTCACTGAGAAGCCCTTGGTACCTTGGACAGCACCATCCTAATTCTTTGGCATGAGTTTGGTCTTTTGGAGGGGAAGTTGTGTTTAGCATACTCTCTTAAATTCCAGCTAACTCTGGGCTCTTATTTTTTAAGTGGATGTCACTCCTATAAAGGGGAACAGTAAGTAAGAGAATGAGTAACTCTACCAAAATGTCGATTCTTCTGGACATTTTAATTATTTCCTTTATGTACTTTCTGGGTTTATTTACTGCTTATTTTAAAGGACTGAATAGTGGCAGGAAGTTATTTCTTCCTCCTGAAAGCTACAAAACATTTGCCCTTTTCTTTCTGCACTGCTGTTTCCATAGTGCCTGGTACATAGTGAGTGGTCAGTAATGCTCATAGAATGATGCTTGCCCCTCCTCTGGTGACATTTCCAGTTGCTCATCTCGGTCACAACAAGCATGGTGCGAATGGGAAAGAGGCAGAGCATTTGATCCCTTTCTGGAAAGTGTGTTTTGTTTGGGCTTGCTGAAATAGGGTGCATTACCTCCCCTGCCAGCTTTCTTCACAAGTGAACAGAGTGAAATAAGAGAATTGGATCTAGCATCCTCCCTCACTCCCAGTACACACACGCACACTGCAATTCAAAGTGTACTCCCCACAAAATACACAGCACATATCATCAGCACCAAAGTCATTCCTTGAGTCTAGGTCCTTGCTTAAACTTCCTGTTTCCACCCCATTCTTTGGCAGCTAACTGAACAGCAGTTAGAGCTTGTGGAGCCAAGCAGAAATCTCCTTCCCCATCCACACTACTCCGTGATAATATCATTTCCCCTTCAACTCTGAGCACTTACGCTCTGTACTACTCACTTGGCAGGTAATCATGCACATCTCCTGTTCTGTTATTTAAATCTGGTATTTAACCTTTCTCGTGTTGGTTTCTTTCTCTCTCTGCTGGATCATATGCCAATTGAGTGTGCGGAAAGGTAGACGTTAGCATGGTTCCCTGTACATAGTAAGCCTGTTTCTTAGTTTACTCCAGAAGCATGCCTTGAGACAGGATTTGGGTCCAGTTAGTTTATTTGGGAGGTGACCCCATGCAACTCGGTGAGGGAGTAGGAAAGTGAGACCAGCAAAGCAAGAAAGACAGAAAAGGGTGTCAGAGAGAGTGGGTTACCACTGTGGGCAGCTGGGCTCAATCCTGCTGGGGACCCTCTAAGATAATATGGGATAATAGAAAAATAATGCAAGCCACATGTGTAGTTTTAATTTTTTTCATAGCCACTTTAAAAAAGTAAAGAGAAACAGGTAAAATTAACTTTAATATTTCATTAAACCCAATATATCCAAAATATCACTTCAGTATATGATCAATATAAAATTTACTTGTTGGCTGATTGAAAATCTCTAGATTCCTGCCATGGCAGCCTTTTCACCTTAGTTTTGGTGTTGGCATTAAGGACTGCCATACGTGGTTGTACACGTTGAGCACTGCATAACTCTAGAGGGCACCAGTCACCTAGGCTTCCATAGACTGCAGTATGCATGGTGCTCCTAAAGTTGTGCAGTGCCCAACCTGCACAACTCCTCATGTGAGGGCTGTCAGCCCCTTACCTCTTGATTATTACTGTGCTCATCACTTTGGGGAAAGAATAAAGGATTGTTCAAGCAGACATATTCACCTGGGCTTAGCTACAATATTCTGTCTTTTAAACATTTGGAGCACCTGGCCCCGTTTCCTTTCAAGCCAGCATCATGAGTAATCAGCAGAACCAGCACCTCAAGGGCCCTGCAATCACTCTGAAAGAGTCAGCTTCACACCCGCTGCTAATTTTAGTATGCAATCTGCAGAGGGTACCAATGAGGCTTTTTGCCAAGCACCGTTACAGACATGGCTTGAAGTGGCTCACCCAGGCTAGGGCTGCGAGATGGGAAGGAGCAATATCTGTGGCCCGAGCTTCCTTCCCATTGGTGGGGTTCCCCACTCCCCCTTGCCCAGACCCCTCTTTCTACACTGGCTTCCTCACCGCAGTCACCCACAAGGTGTCTGGCTGCCAGAGTGATTGAACTCTGGATGCCTGAGGCCAGTCACTCGGTCACAGAGGGGCTCCCAGTTCATTTCACTCTTTCCTTTGTTCCTTTGTGGTCAGCGGCAAGCCATGTAAGTAGAATCAAATTGGGCTGATTGGTAGCATCTAGAAAAAAATATTCAAAGCAGTTTGCAGGAAGGAAGTCATGAAATTAACTGGATACAGAATTGGAAAGGAACTCAGAAATCAAGCACTCCAGCCATTTTCTGTTACAGATGACGCATAGGAGAATCTGAGAGGTTGAGGAGCTCACTCAGGGTCACACAGTGGGCTAGTGGCAGAGGATTAGCTTCCTTGTGGAAGAGACTGTGTCTTATTTACCTCCCCAATGCATTGTGTCTGGCACATGGTTAGCATTCAACAAAAGTTTGTGGAATTAAATGATGCATTTTTATAATACCCAGATCACCTAGAGGCCGAAATATATACTTTTGTGTGTGTGTGTGAGCTAATATCTGTTGCCAATCTTCCTCATTTTTTTTCTTTTTTGCTTGAGGAAGATTGGCCCTGAGCTAACATCTGTACCAGACTTCCTCTACTTTGTATGTGGGATGCCTCCACAGCATGGGTCATGAGTGGAGTAGGTCCGCACCCAGGATCCGAACCCACGAACCCCGGGCCACTGAACTGGAGCACGTGGAACTTTAACCACTCAGCCACGGAGCTGGCCCCTACTTTTTTTTTTTGTATCTATCTAGTTTGCATTTGTTGATTTGCAAATCCCAACATCCATTATCCTTCCTGCTTATAGTACATCCCTAACCCACACTGGAGGAGCCATGTGATCCAAGTGTGGCCAGTCAGAGCGTTTTATTCCTCTAACCACAGTGATTTGTTCAACGATCGACATGTGATCCAAGCCAGACCACTCATAGCCAATGAGAACTCAGTTCTGGGACTTTTTTTGGCTATGCTCTCCCAACAGAGGAGAGCGAGCCTAAGAATAGAAGCCAGTCCAGAGGAAAGCAGCACTGAGAGCTGGAGACAGTAATGCTAAGTTTTGGTGATGGCATTTGACCACCAATATTCATGTGTATCTGAAGCCAGTGTCTATCCCTGGATTTTTCAATTCTGTGAGCTGATAATCCCTTCTTTTTAAAAAACCAGTTAGGTTTTTATCATTTGCGTCTGCAACCAAATGACAAGTAAACTAGCTCTGAAGCACCAATGAAACAACCAACAGATTAGTTAGCATCTTCAACATCTCCTATTGTTTGGATGTTCACCCTTCCGTGAGATCAGGGAAAGTGGTCCCTCTCCAGTCTTAAGGGATAAACTTTGATTAGCCTAATTGAGCTAGTGATTTTATTCTCTTTGCCAGTGACCACTTTAGCCCTGAGCAGGTGATGCAGCCCTCATGAATGAGACTCAGAGGGAATTTGCTGCTGGCATTCTGGGATAGGTTTTCCTCTTGGGTACAAAAAGGTAAACCTTTTCCTGCCTCTGTACATGGCATGTGAGGATGTGATGACAGGATCTGCAGCAATCTGGTTGAGGCCATGAGGAGACAAGTCTGAAGATAGGAGCAAACATGCCAAGGGTGACAAAGCAGAGATGGAAAAAGCCTGTGTCGTTGATGGTGTCATTGAACTACTAAACTTCATTATTTCTAGACTTTTAAAAACTTGAGATATCATTTTTTTTTTAAAGATTTTATTTTTTCCTTTTTCTCCCCAAAGCCCCCTGGGTTCATAGTTGTATATTCTTCATTGTGGGTCCTTCTAATTGTGGCATGTGGGATGCTGCCTCAGCGTGGCTTGATGAGCAGTGCCATGTCCACGCCCAGGATTCGAACCAACAAAACACTGGGCCGCCTGCAGCAGAGCGCGGGAACTTAACCACTCAGCCACGGGGCCAGCCCCGGGATGTCATTATTTTTTAAACCACTTTTCATTTGGCATTCTGTTACTTGTATCCAAAAGCATCTTGATTAAAATAACTGTTTTTAAAATATATTTTTAAGTAGAAAAGAGAAGTGAGAACTTTGAAAGAAATATTACAGGGAAGACCAATATGTAAAATAATGAAATGAGGAGTTGCTTTAGTGGAAGTGGGAATGGGGTGCTGAAACCTTGTTCACTTGGACCCCAATATCTTCCCTATAGCAGGCCCCAAGTTTCCTCTGGAATCCTGTGGCTCTACAGAACCTAGTGTGAAGACTGGCCTAGAGGCTAGCTTTTTAACTAGAACAAGGTTTCTTCTCCTTGTCACTACGGATATTTTGGGCTATAATTCTGTGTTGTGAGGAGTGTCCTGTGCATGTAGGACGTTTAGTGGTATCCCTGGGCTCTACCCGCTAGATGCCAGGAGCACCCTGTCCCCAGTCATGACAACTAAAAATGTTTCCAGACATTGTCAAGTTTTCCTTAGGTGGGCAAAATTGTCCCTAGTTGAGAACCACTAGACTAGAGTTATTTACTTCTCAAGTATGTTAGAACAATAAGTTTGCTATATTGTTGGGACAGTCTTGAGATGTCATTAAAAACAGATGAGTTACAGAGCCAGTGCTGAGGGTCTAATGATTAAATTTCGGTGCTCTCACTGCTGCAGCAGCCTGGGTTCATCTCCCCAGAGCCACACCACCTGTCTGTCAGTAGCCATGCTGTGGCGGTGGCTCACAAAGAAGAACTAGAAGGACTTAAACTGGGATATACAACTATGCACTCGGGAGCTTTGGGGAGATTAAAAAAAGAGGAAGTTTGGCAACACATGTTAGCTCAGGGCAAATCTTTCCCTGCAAAAAACAAAAATAGGGGCCGGCCCCATGGCCGAGTGGTTAAGTTCACACACTCTGCTTCGGCAGCCCAGGGTTTCGCCGGTTCGGATCCTGGGCGCGGACATGGCACCGCTTGTCAGGCCACGCTGAGGTGGCGTCCCACATAGCACCACCAGAGGTACTCACAACTAGAATACACAACTATGTACTGGGGGGGTTTTGGGGAGAAAAAGCAGAAAAAAAAAGAAGAAGAAGATTGGGAACAGTTGTTAGCTCAGGTGCCAATCTTTAAGAAAAAAACAAAAACAGAACAAAGAAACAAAAAGCAAAAACAAAAACAAAAGAAACAAAAAAAACCCAAATGAATTACAGAAAATAACACGAGATGGAGATGTGGAGAAATTGGAACTCTTGTACATTGCTGCTGGGAGTGTAAAATGGTGCAGCCTCCTTGGAAAAGAATTTGGTGTTTCTTTAAAAAGTTAAACATAGAATTACCATATGATCCGGCAATTCCATTCCTGGGTATATACTGCAAAGAAGTGAGAGCAGGGACTCAAACGGATATTTGTACACTAATGTTCAGAGCAGCATTATTCACAGTTACCAGAAGGTGGGAGCAACCCAAGTGTCTATTGACAGATCAATGAATAAGCAAAATGTAGTCTCTACGTACAATGGAATATTATTCAGCTGTAAAAAGGAGTGAAGTTCTCATACATGCTACAGTATGGATGACGCTTGAAAACATTATGCTAAGTGAAATAAGCCACACAAAAGGACAAATATTATATGATTTCGTTTATATGAAATATCTAGAATAGGAAAATTCATCGAGACAGAAAGTAGAGTAAAGGTTACCAGGGGCTAGGAGAGAAGAGAATGGGGAGTTAATCCCTAGTGTGTACAGAGTTTTGATTTAGGGTGATGAAAAATTTTGGAGCTAGATAGTGGTGATAGTTGCACAACATTGTGAATGTAATTAATGCCATTGAATTGTATGCTTAAATCTGGTTAAAATAGCAAATTTTATATATATTTTTACCACAATAAAAAAAAATAAACAAAAAACCCCAAATGAGTTAAAGTTTTAAACTTTTGCCAAGCCCTGTAGTGTTTTGTTGCAATGCACTACCAAGGTGCTGTGGCATGTGATAGAACGTTTGAGGGGAAGGAGTAGGTGGGATCTGGGGACTCTGTCTTCTGGCCATTAAGGTTAGAGTCTGCAGAGTTCTAAGACATGCATGTTACAGTTATAGGTTCTGTTGAGTATTTGCCATGTACCAAGCGCTGTGCTAAGGTCTTTATACAAGTCACCTCATACAAGGTGGGTGCTTATACTGGCCCATTATATATATAAGTAAACTGAGGCTCAGAGAAGGAAGTAGAGCCAGTATTCAGACAAACCCATGTAGTCAGGTTCCATATGGGTCCCATGCTGTTAACCATTGGACTCTGTTTTTTGCTGAGGTTTGGAATTAAAATGCTTACCTTTGGATTAAAAACCCTATTTTGAGTATTTACTTAGTGAAACAGTAATAAAGGGGAAATGAAGCTGTTAGTGGCTCCCAAGCAACTCTCTGGTCTTTCTGACTACACAGTTAAAAAAAAAAATCACATTCCACAGAAGATGTGTTTTCCTCTGAACAATGTCAATGAGAGCAGAGGAGCGTTTTTCCCAGGAGGAAGGCTGAAGCACGTGGGCATGTCAGTGGGCCAGGGTGCTCCTGAGATGTGGATTTGCATTTTCCTGCTGGGGCTTAGATGGCTATATACAAATTTTCTTGTCTATCTTTCTGCCTTATTGGGGTGTGGATTATGGCACTTGATGGTTTAATCGGTGTAATCTCTAGACAAAACGTGTCTCCACTTGGCTGCCAGGAAAATGTTGATTTATTCTGCTTCTGGATCTAGAGAGGTAAATGAAGTGATTGAAAATGCAGTGTGTGTGTGTGTGTGTGTCAGTGTATGCATGTGTGTGTTGGTACACAAGGATCTGTGTAAAGAGAAGCAAACAAGCCTTAAATCTAGGGATTTTAAGTAGAAGTTTCTTGAGTCTCCTTTAAGGGTTTAAGGGATTGCAACTCCCCTCCTCCAAATTATGTGCAAAACTTTGTGTCCGTGGTATGATTATCTTTTTGGAGGGTGCACAATATAGTGTTCATCAGAATCTCAAAGGGGTTTCAGAGAATGTCAGTCTGTAATTTTGTGAGGCCTATTACCTGGCACGTCTTTCTCTTTGAAGAGCCACAATCATCTTGGGTATGAGAGGTCCTTGACATTTAAGAAACACCTTTATTTAGGTAAGGGGCTGAGTGCAGAGAGCAGCAATGGGAATTGTTATTATTTTGAGCTTGTTAAGTTTGAAGCTTGAAAAAACCCAGCCAGATTGAAATAAACTTTGGCAAAATGAGCCTGAGCATGCGAATCTCCTCCTTCAACCATCCCCTCTCCTTCCGGTTCCTTCCGCTCCTTCTGTTCTGCTGTTCCAGCCCCTGCCCAATTATGTGCTACAGGCCTGGAACCAAGATGGGGAATGTGTAGACCAAATACTTTCAATTTATTCAACTTGTGTCTGGCACATAGTAGGAATTCAAAAAAGGCTAGCTTAAAAAAAGCGTACCCATCCAGATCTCTGTGAAATGGTCATTTGTTCCAGACATAGAACAAGGAGAGACTCCCGTTCTTCTCTTATAACCTAAGTAGAACCCATAGACAAGCTCAGATTTTACACATTCATGGCAAATGGGAAGCCATCTGAATGTGATTTTTGTAACTTGAAAACAAACAAGTATGATTAGCTGAGTTTTCACCACATGCCATGCTCTGTATATGACCCTTAATGTCCTTTATCTCCATCAGTCATCACAGCAATTGGGGAGGTTGGTACTCTCAAACCCATGTTAGAGCTGAGGAAACAGGTTTACAGAGATGAACCAATTTGCCCAAGGTCAAACAGCAAGCATCAAGAGTGAGGATTTGAAAGCCTGTTGCTTCCATGATGCGATGCCATTCATATGAACCTTGCATTTTCTGTTTTGATTAGGAAAGTCTTCCTGTGTGAGAAGCACCATGAAGTGAATGTTAACAAATGGTATGATATATTCAGTGGATGTGTCTGTCTGTAATTCACTTGGGACTGAGCAATCCTCAAACTACTGTGTATACAGAGCACCCAGGAATCTCATTAAAATGCAGATTCTGATTCAGCAGGTGAGTGAAGCCTGGAGTGGAGCCCGAGATCCACATTTCTAACCAGCTCCCAGCCGATGCTGCTGCTGTTGATCTGTGGATATTTTGAGTAGCCAGGGGATACAGTGTTAAGTTTATAAAGGACTTGCTCATTTATGATCTCATTTGCTCCTCACCCAAACCCTGTGTGATATCCATTATTATTTCTACCTTCAAGATGGGGAAACTGAGGGTCTGATTAGAAATAGCTACCATTTTCAAGTGTCAGGCATTTCTAGGGACACAATAGCAAACAAGACAGATATGGTTCTTATTTAAAGAAATTGACAATCCAGGAAGGAAGACTCTGAATAATTAAATTTGAAAAGCTGTGAGTGCCTCAATGAATTTTGGTAAAATGGATGAATGGCTTGGGCTCTTGGTGTTGTGGTTCATCATAGGAGGAAGAGAAACAGGCTTGGGGCAGGAGAAGATGAGGTACTCAGTCTTGGACATTGTGGTGACATCCTAGTGGAGCCGTCTAGTAGGCAGGTCTGGGTCTGGAGTTTAGGAGAGTGATTCAGGCTGAGGAGAATTGAGAGTTTGAGAACCATCAGTGCAAAAGTGGTAGTTGAAGTTACACAAGATTAGATTCAGGATACAGAAGATTGTGAAGCTGCCTAAGAGAGTTTAAAGTGTGAAGAGACTAGAATAGGCTCCTAGTGTGGGAACCTGCCTGGCCAATTATGGGTTGGCAGAGGAAGAGGAGCCCATGAAAAAAACCAAGAAATATTTGCCAGGGAGGTTGGAGGAAAGCCACAGAAGCCGAGGGAAAAGAGAGCCTCAAGGAAGGAGTGGTTCATCACTGATAATCCGATAAGCTGGTATCACGTGCCTCCTAATGCCACACATCGAAGAGGACACAACATCTCTTCTGCGATACTGCTGCCCAAAAATGCATATCCAGAATCTAATCATGAGAAAACATCAGACAAACCCAAATTAAGGGACATTCTGCAAAACAAATGGACTGTACTTTTCAAAAAATATTTGCGTCTTGAAAGACTAACAAATTGCTCCAGGTAAAAGGAGACTAAAGACACATGACAACTAGACGCACTATATGGTTATAGATTTGATCTTAGATCAGAAAAAAATTGCTATCAAAGACATTCTAGGAACAATTTACAACATTTTAAAGTGGGCTATCTATTAGATGAGTTGCTATAGACTGAATGTTTCTGTCCTGCCCAAATTCACATGTCACATCCTAGCCCCCAATATGATGGCATTGGAGGTGGGGCCTTTGGGAAGTGATTAGGTAATCAAGGTGGAGCCCTCATGAATGCGATTAGTACTCCTATAAAAGAGACCCCAGAGACCTCCCTTGCCCTCTTCCGTCGTGTGAGGACATAGCAATAAGATGGTCGTCTGTGAACCAGAAAGTGGCTCCTCACCAGACTGAATTTGCCAGCACCTTGATCTTGGACTCCCCAGCCTCCAGAACTGTGAGGGGTAAATTTCTGTTGTTTATAAGCCACTCAGTCTATGGTATTCTGTTACAGCAGCCCAAACGGACTAAGACAATAGTATTGCATCAATGTTATTTTTCCAGAATTTAATAACTCTGCTGTGGTTCTGAAGTATTTAGGAGTGAAGGGTTGTGATATCTGCAACTTACTCTCCATGGTGCAGGAAAAAAAGACAAATACGTAAGGCAAAAAAAAATTAATTGGGAATCTGGGTGAAGGAGACATTGGTAGTTACTGTACTATTCTTATAACTTTTCTTCACGCTCGAAAAATTTCAAAGTAAAATATTTAAAAAGAGAAAGGAGTGATATACACACTATCAAATTCTGTGGAGAAGTCAGGAAAAATAAAGGTCCAAAGTGTCCATTTGATTTAGCAATGTGGATTAAGCCTGGAATTCATGGCACTTAAATTCTAGAAGGAAACCCGTAAGTGAATATATAATTACAAATTGGAGTAGGGGGTGGAAAAAAAAGAACAGGGTGGATGTAAGAGAAAAACATGGATGTAATTAGTGCTTTGGTCAAACCAGTTCTAGTGGAGTAGAGGAGGCAAAACCCAGACTGCGATGGAGTGAACAAGGGAGGCGAGGATGTGGAAACTGGGAGAGAAGACGCCGTCTTTAAGAAGCTTGAGTAAAGAGCAGGGAGCCAAAAGGAACAGCTGCTAGAGGGAGAGGTGGGATCCGGATGGAAAAGGCGAGACAGGGAAGGTTGGGAAGAGGTTACATTTGCACAGGGTGTGAAATGATGGTCAGGGGTTTCCAGGAAGGTGGAACATGCATGTTCTATACAGGGGAGCAAGGATGGGCGTTGAGAAAGTTGCTGTGTCTAGAGCATGGCATGTGTGCAGGTGGGTGGTGGAAACGGCAGCTGAGAAAGCAGGTAGGGGCTAGATTTAGAAGAACCTTGGTTTCCAGGCTGAATACCTTGACCTTTGCCTGAAGAGGTTAAACCTCTTGTCTGGTGTCTCAGCCAGAAGATAGCTTCCAAAACTCCTCTACACAGAGGAAAATGTGTTTTATTAAGTGTTCCCAGGTACTCACGCCAGAAGCCAATGTACCGTTCTTGCCACTGCCCCTCCTTCAGTCCCCACACCCAAAGGGCCGTGAAGCCTGTCAGTTCCACCTTGTAAATATGTGTCTGTTCACAGTTCTCCACCTCTACTGCCACCATCCTGGTCAAACACCATCATCGTTCTCCTAGCTGATCCCCTGGCTGCAACCCCTTCTCCGCTCACCAGATGACGTGATATTTAACAATGCAAATAGACCCCTATCACCCCATCTCCTCCACCTTCTCCAAAATTATTCAACGACTTCCTTTTGTAATTCAGGAGAAAATGTCAAGATCTTTAACGTGGCCAGTCAGGTTCTACATGTTCAGGCTTCTGCCTCTCTCTCCAGTCTTACTTTCTCCCATCCTTCCTCTTCTCTGCTCAGCTCCAAACGCATTCATCTTTTGGGTTTTCGATTCTTTGATGGGGCAAAGCTCTTTTCTGACTCTGGGTCTTTGCTCTTTCTTGCTCTTTCCTCTGCCTGGACCTCTCTCTTCCCCACCCAGATCCTTTACCTCGTAAACCCCTGTATTAGTTTGCTAGGGCTGCCATAACAAAGTACCACAGACTGGGGGGTTTAAACGACAGAAATTAATTTTCTTACAGTTCTGGAGGCTAGAAGTCTGAGATCAACCTGTCAGCAGGTTGGTTTCTTCTAAGGTCTCTCTCCTGGGCTTGTGATGGCCTCCTTCTCCCCGCATTCTTACATGGTCTTCCCCCCGTGTGTGTGTCTGTATCTAAATTTCCTCTTCTTCTAAGACACTAGTCATATTGGATCAAGGCCCACCCTAATGACCTCATTTTAACTTAGTGACCTCTTTAAAGACCCTGTCTCCAAATACAGTCACATTCTAAGGTCCTAGAGGTTAGGGCTTCAACATATGAATTTTGGGGGGACATAATTCAGCCCATAACTACTCTTCTCAGTGTTTAGATTGCAGCTTAAATGTCCCTTCCTCAGGGACATTACTCCGTCCAATCCAAGTTAGATTTCTTGTTATTCTTGTATATAGCACTCTGGGTTTTTTTTCCTCTCCAATACCTATTTAATTTTGTAACTGCATATTCATGTATGGGTCTCCACCTAGAATTTAAGTGCCATGAATTCAAGGACCATATCTTTTCTGGTCACTGCTATATCCCCAGCATCTAGCACAGTCCCTGGCCCACAGTAAGCAGTCAATGCAAATTCGTTGAATGAATGAACGTAAAGTCCAGAGACTACACAGAATCTAGCAACTTTGCATCTAGTTAAACTGAGACCAAACCCTTGAAAGGAAAGATGATTCTTACCTGTGTTTAAAGATCTGCAGAATGAGTGATTTCACACTAACCTTTAGTACCCCCACTGCAGCCTTTTGGCATGAAATGTGCAAACTGTGACCGGAAATTGATTCACGCTCAGAGATAGGCAGCTGAGGAAAACAGATTTGTAAAATTATTGCTGATGTGTGCTGTGACATAGCCCAGTGTGACACCACAGGCCAGTGTATGACCAAAACTAACGATATTGGGCTTTTTGCTTAAAAAATAGGAACATTCAACCTTAAGTAGGGACTCAGAACAAATGGGATTCTTGTTCAATTGTTTTAGATGTTGGGATTTAGACTTGATTTGAATTGGTTTTCTAGGTGGATCCATTTTCAAAATTTAATATTTGGTAAGGTTTAGGGCATCAGTACAGTTTTACTTTAGCTTCTGGTTCACAGACAGTGTCTGGAAGATCACTGTGAGTCCCAGGCATTCTCAGGCAAGATCATAAATCCCAGTAATCCTCTCACTAGAAGGTCCTAGAGAATTGTTTTATCCAGTCCTCTGCCTGCAAAGGGTCATTTGATTTGTCTGGGGCAGATTTTTCATTTATTTTTATTTATTTAGCAAATATTTATTCAGTGTTTACTCTCTGCCAAGCATCATGAGTTAACAAAGAAGGGTAAGATATAATATCCACTCTCAAAGTTGCTCCTTGTCGGCAAAAGTCAAATCTTGGTCTTATTTTCTCTTACACAGCGCCTGGTCCAGTTGTGGCAGTAATGACAGTGCAGTGATATTTGTCGTTTTTTGGTGCCCAGTATTAGAATCTCCATGCTACCTTTGGAAAATTTCCCATTACATGAGTCTTAGGGGGAGGTGGGGCCCTTCCTTCACTACAGGAGCTCCAAGGATGAGGTATTGCCTTCCCAATGTCCTTTGCAGCTCAGATGTGAGCATTTGACCTAGACTTAGCCAATTAGATGCACATGTGTGAGACTTTGAAATGGGAGCAGTGTTATGCAGAATTAGGGGCAGTGGAGGATCTATTTTGGAGATGGCGTGAGCAGCAATGGCTTTCTGAAGGCCAATGATAGTGCCAAAGGCAGCACTCAGTGCCCAGGGCCAGTAGGGGCAGAGATCTGAGCTGTGGTACCCTCGGTTCAGTGGCTGTTGCAGTCTTGTCCTCTCTGAACTGCTCTTGTCACTTGCATTTGGCAGTGGTCATGGCTGCTGGCCAGGTTGCCTTTATGCCTACCCACTTGCCAGGCCTGGCTCTCCAGACTTCTTGGTGATTCTGTGAGCTCCCCACCATCCCCAGAATGCTTAAAGGAGGCAGAGTTGGTTTCTGTTGCTTGCAACTAGGGAGCCTGACTTGTGTAAACTCTTGGGCCACTAACCCAGGAATAGCAGTAACTTTCTTACTTTTCCATAATTCAATTTAATTTGTATTCTGAACTCCCATTATCATGGGTAGTAGATGTGTAATCTCAGTCAATTCAGCATCTCTTCTCTCCACCTATCTTTCTTTAAGGTAACATCTAAAAGTAATTTTTAATATTATAAGAGCACAGAAGCATGAAAAATAGAGGAAATGCCACAGATAATCCCACGATTCTAATTCAACAACTATTGCTTGCACCTTCTTCGTCTTTTTCATGTGTAAGTTTTTACAAAGTTACAAATAAACTTAATGCAAATCATTCTTTATGCTGCTTAGCACATTTAAATTAATATTATTGGATCAACATTTTTCCTTGTGACTTCTGGCATTCATAATTACAATTAAGAATTTTATTATATAAATTTTATATATTTTTAAAAATTAAGAGGCGTGACATCAGCAACATGGTGGAATGAGCTGTCCCCTTTGTCTCTCCCTTCAAACTACAACTAAATGGACATTCATTGATCAGCAGAGGATGCTCACACAGCACATCAGGATGCCTGAGAGACCCACACAGCTATACATCTGAAGGGGATGGACTACTCCAAGGGAGGCGGTAGAGATAGATGACCACTCTCTGGCCCCTGGCAGCCCTCTACATGTGTGTGACTGCTCTTCTGGCTGGAGTTCCCATAGCACCACTGTGGCCCAGAGCATGGGAGCACATCTTGGCGGGACTCTGGGAGTAGGCAGCAGCAGCCCTGAGCCCTGACATGATTGCTTTCCCACTCAGTGGGAGAGCCCACATGGCTGCTGCAGTCCCAAGGAGTGGTCCAGGCTTGGACAGGCACAGCTGAAATGGATCACAGCGGACTCAGAATACACAGTTCCTGCTCCCCCTCCCTCCAGTGGCAGCAGGTGGAATCTGTGATCAAGTACTATCACTATGCAAAAGCACAGATCCACCCCATCAAATAGTATGAAGAAGTATATTAATATTCCAGACCATAAAGACAAATACCCAGAAATCAATCCTGAAGGCACAGAAATCTACAATCTAAATGACAGAGAATTCAAAATAGCTGTCATAAACTGAAGGAGTTACAAGAGAACTCAGAAAGGCAGTTCAATGAAATCAGGAACAAAATTAATGAACAGAGGGAATTCTTCACAAAAGAGATTGAAGCTATAAAGAAAAACCAATCAGAAATGTTGGAAATGAAAAACACAATGATGACATAAAGAAAAATCTGCAGTCCTTAAATAACAGAGCTGATATTATGGAGGATAGAAGTAGCAGTTTAGAGGACAGAAATATACAAATGCTGCAGATGGAGGAGAGAGAACTAAGACTAAAAAGAAATGAAATTCTCTGAGAAATACCTGACTCAATTAAGAAATGCAACATAAGGGTTATAGGTGTTACAGAGGGAGAAGAGAGGGAAAAAGGAGCAGAGAACTTGTTCAAAGAAATAATAGCTGAGAACTTCCCAAACCTGGGGAAGGAGCTGAAATTACAAGTAAAAGAAGCTAATAGAACTCCTAATTACATCAATATAAAAAGACTTTCTCCATGGCATATATTAATAGAAGTGGAAAAAGTCAATGAGAAGGAAAAAATATTAAGGGCAGCAAGGCAGAAGAAAATAACCTACAAAGAAATCCCTATCAGGCTTTCAGTGGATTTCTCAGCAAACCTTGCAGGATAGGAGAGAGTGGAATGATATATTCATAATTCTGAAAGACAAAAACTTTCAGCAGAGAATACTCTTTCCAGCCAAAATGTCCTTCAGATATAATGAAGAAATAAAAACTTTACCAGATAAACAAAAATTGAGGGAGTTCATTGCCACAAGACATGCCCCCCCCCCCCCTTACAAGATATGATCAAGAAGGCTCTCATACATGGAAAAAAAAGGGTTTACAAAGCCTTGAGCAAGGAGATAAAGAGGCAGACAAAATCAGAAAATTGCGACTTTGTATCAGAACAGACTAGCAAACACTTATAACATTAAAGATAAAGAGAAGGAAAACATCAAGAATAAATATAATCCCTTTATTCTAACCACAAACTCAGAACACAAAATGGAATAAATTGTGACAACAATAACTTAGAAAGGGGAGAGAAAAGGGATGGAACCTGCTTAGACTAAGGGAATAAAAGGCTATCTGAAAATGGACTATGTCATCTGCAAGATCTTTTATACAAACCTCACGGTAACCACTAAATAAAAAGTCAGAACAGACGAAAATGAGAAATAAAGAGAAAACTGAGAAGTGCATCATAGAGCACCACCAAACTGAATTGGCAGTCAGAAATACATGGGACAAGAAATAAGGGAAATACAGAACAACTGGAAAACAAGTGATAAAATGGCAGCGTTAGGCCATCATATGTCAATAATCACTAAATGTAAATGGAATGAATACCCTACTCAAAAGACACAGAGTGGCTGGGGACGGCCCCATGGCATAGTGGTTAAAGTTCTGCATGCTCTGCTTTGGTGGCCCAGGTTTGCAGGTTCAGATCCTGATCCTGATCCTGGGTGTGGACCTACTCTGCTCATCAGCCATGCTGTGGAGGCATCCCACATACAAAAAATAGAGGAAGATTGGCACAGTTGTTAGCTCAGGGCTAATCTTCCTCAGGCAGAAAAAAAGAGGAAGATTGGCAACAGATGTTAGCTCAGGGCAAGTCTTCCTCACCAAAAAAAACCCCACCCAAAACACTATGCTGCCTCCAGAAAACCCATCTCACCTCTAAAGACAAACACAGGCTTAGAGTGAGGGGATGGAAGATGATACTCCAAGCTAATGGCAAACTAAAGAAAGCAGGTGTTGCCAAACTTATATTAGACAAGGTAGACTTCGAGATAAAAAAGACAATGAGAGACAGAGAGAGGCAGTATATAATGATAAAAGGGACACTCCACCAAGAGGACATAACACTTATAAATATACATGCACCTTATGAAAGGTAATATAATAAACATTATAAAGGCCATATATGGCAAAGCCACAGCCAACATCATGCTCAACAAGGAAAAACTGAACACCATCCCTCTGAGAACAGGAACAAGACAAGGGTGCCCACTCTTACCACTCTTATTCAACATAGTATTGGAGGTTTTGGCCAGAGCAATTAGGCAAGTAAAAGAAATAAAATGTATCAAAATTGGCAAGGAAGAAACTTTTGCTGTTTGCCAACGACGTGATTTTATATATAGAAAACCCTAAAGAATCCATTGGAAAACTATTAGAAATAATTAACAACTACAGCAAAGTTGCAGGGTACAAAATCAACTTACAAAAATCAGTTGCATTTCTATACTCTGATAATGAACTAACAGAAAGAGAACTCAAGAATACAATCCCATTTACAATTGCAACAAAAAGAATAAAATATCTAAGATTAAATTTAACCAAGGAGGTGAAAGACCCAAGCAATGAAAACTATAAGACATTACTGAAAGAAATTGATGATGACATAAAGAAATGGAAAGATATTCCACACACATGGATTGGAAGAACAAACATAGCCAAAATGTCCATACTACCCAAAGCAATCTACAGATTCAGTGCAATCCCAATCAGAACCCCAGTGACATTCTTCACAGAAATAGAGCAAAGAATCCTAAAATTCATATGGGGCAACCAAAGACCCCGAATGGCTAAAGCAATCCTGAGAAAAAAGAACAAAGCTGGAGGCATCACAATCCCTGACTTCAAAATATACTACAAATCCATAGAAATCAAAATAGCATGGTACTGGTACAAGAACAGACACACAGATCAATGGAACAGAACTGAAAGCCCAGAAATAAAACCACACATCTACAGACAGCTAATCTCCGCCAAAGGGGCTAAGAACATACAATGGAGAAACGAAAGTCTCTTCAATGAATGGTGTTGGGAAAGCTGGACAGCCACATGCAAAAGAATGAAAGTAGATCACTAATTTATACCATACACAAAAATTAACTCAGAATGGATTAAAGACTTGAAGATAAGACATGAAACCATAAAACTCCTAGAAGAAAATACAGGCAGTACACTCTTTGACGTTGGTCTTAGAAGGATTTTTTGAATAACGACATCTACTCAAGCAAGGGAAACAAAAGAAAAAATAAACAAATGGGACTTCATGAGACTAAAGAGCTTCTGCAAGGTGAAGGAAACCATGAACAAAATGAAAAGACAGCCCACCAAGTGGGAGATAATATTTGCAGAACATATAAAAATCTGACAAGGGGTTAATATCCAAAATACATAAGGAACTCATACAACTCATCAGCAAAAAAAAAAAACCTGATCAAAAAGTGGGCAGAGGATATGAACACACGTTTTTCCAAAGAAGATATACAGATGGCCAACAGGCACATGAAAAGATGTTCAACAACACTAATCATCAGGAAAATGCAAATCAAAACTACAATGAGATATCATACATGTTACAATGGCTATAATTACCAAGACAAAAAACAACAAATGTTGGAGAGGATGTGGAGAAAAGGGAACCCTCATACACTGCTGGTGGGAATGCAAACTGGTACAGCTATTATGGAAAACAATATGGAGATTTCTCAAAAAGTTAAAAATAGAAATACCATACGACCCAGCCATTGCACTACTGGGTATTTATCCAAAGAACTTGAAATCAACAATTCAAAGAGACTTATGCACCCCTATGTTCATTGCAGCATTGTTCAAAATAGCCAAGACATTGTGGAAGCAACCCAAGTGTCCATCGACTGATGCGTGGATAAAGAAGATGTGGAATATATATACAATGGACTGCTACTTGGCCATAAAAAAAGACAAAATCATTCTCATTTGCAACAACATGGATGGAACTTGAGGGTATTATGTTAAGTGAAATAGGCCAGACAGAGAAAGACAAACACCATAAGATTTCACTCATATATGGAAGATAAGTACATGGACGAAGAGAACAGATTAGCGGTTCCTGGAGGGGAAGAGGGATGGGAGCGGGCATAAGGGGTAAAGGGGCACACATAATATGGTGACTGACAATAATGTACAACTGACTTTTCACAATGTTATAAACTATTATGACCTCAATAAAATAAAAAATTTATATAAGATCAATTACTACACGAAAAAACCCCTAAAATCTACAGAAGAATTGAAACAATAGTACAGTGAGCACCCATATACCCCCCACATCAATTGTTAACATTTTGCTAGATTTGCTTTCCATCTGTCTCTCTTATGTACCTTTATGTTTTCCCTTTGAATTATTTGAAAATAAGTTGCAGAAATTATGGTATTTTACCTCTTAATAGTTCAGCGTGTGTTTTCCTGAGTAAAAGGACTTTCTCCTACATAATTGCAAAACCGTTATCACAGTTTAAGAAAATTCACAACAATTTCCTACTACCATCTAAAATTTAGTCCATATTTTAAAGTTCCCAGTCATCCCAAGGACGTCTCTTATAGCTGGGTTCTGAGAGCCTGACTCCTTTTTTAAGTTCCAGAAGGTTTAAATAATATCAGAGTTTTTCAGGGGTGAGGGGTGAGGCATGCAGTTCTCTCTGGGAGGAAGTCTGTCAGACTGTTTCATGTGCCTGCATCCTAGCCATTTCCCCTCTTGGTTCTTGCTGGCTCCTTGGGCGATCAGAGCACAGATCCCCAGCACTCAGCTTCCCAACTGAGGTTTCTATTGATAGTTGGGTGGGGGGTAGGTACTCCCCAATGCCCAAGCTGTCCCCTTTTCCCTTCCTCTTTTATCTCTTCTGGAAGGCAAGAAACTCTGGTCTGCCTCTTTGTGTTTGTTTTCCTCAGGCCCAAGTCCCTTTAAGGTTCAGGCTTTGAAAACTTAAAAGCCTTTTTTCTGCTTTCATGGTCTGACCATGGTCTGACCTGTTAAACAGAGAATGGTCATGGAATTACAGGACATACTGGTGGTGGGAGAAAAGAACGTCAGTTAATCTTTCAAAATATTATCCTGGCTTATTTGTTCTGTGCTGACATTAGCACATGTATTTAGCTGTTATGCCCCAGGATGGCCATACTGGATGTTAAAACATTAAAATGCCTCTGAACTAGACCACTAATCCTATCATCCTAAAAGACAACTTTTCCTTGTGTATATTTTCTTCATCTTTCTCATATGTATATTTTTAGATGTTTATGAATATAATTAATGCATCGGCATGTTAATCCTATACAGTGATAAAAAGCCACTGTCCTGAGCCCCCTGTCCCCCAGGCAGCCCCAGCCTCTCCCCTGGGACACTTCAGACCTCTAGCAGCCAGTGGGTAAATGCCTAGCAGAACAGAGTACCCCCAGGACCCTGTCTGAATCCCTTCTGATGGGTGAGTGCCAAGACTTCCAGCCTGTTAAATGTCTTGAATAGCCCCGAGGAGCAAATGTGGATCATATCACCCTCCTGCTTAAAACCCTTCACTGGCTTCCTGTCTCACTCAGAACTAAGTTCCAACTGCTTCACGGGGCTCACAAGGCATTACAAGGTCTGGCCCTTGCTTTCCTCCTTAGCTTCTTACTATTTTCCCTCCTGCTTCCTATCCTGCCTCCTGCTACCCATGTCCTAGCCGAACTGAACTCATTTGTTCCGTAAAAACTCCATGCTCTTTTTGGAATCTGGGTCTTCTCAAGTGTTCCCTCTGCCTAGAGTTGCCTCACTAATTGCTACTGACCTTTAGGGCTTAGGGTAAGTGTCATTTGCTCTGGGAAGTGGTCCATCAACCTTCTTGGTCTGGGTTGAGGCCTCCTGTAGCTCTTTGATTTTCTTTTTTTGGAGAATTTATCATAACGATTTCTTCTTATTGCTGCTCTCTTCCCATTAGGACTCTGAGCTCCAGAAGGCCAGCGTCCGTGCTTATCTTGCTCATCATTTTACCCAAAGTGTCTAGCCTTGTACTAAATGTTCACTGGAAGAAATAATGAAGTTTGCTCACACATTCATAAACATGTACGTGTATATACGTTTATTCATACACATCCACACATGAGAGCATGAACAGATGGGAATCAGAAAAAGGGGACCATCTGGAATGTGGCTAAAAATGGAATGATGCCACCTCAGGTGTCTGAATGGGAACACTGGTGTTTGCGTGTAGGAGGAGATAACTTGAAATCTAGTAGCCTGGTGAAAGGAAGTTAGCAGAACTGATATGGACTGGGATGGAAGATTGTTTTACAGATAATTCACATCCTAGATGCCTTATCATGGCATCCTAAGGCCTGTTAGAGATAGAAGTTTAGGGAAAAACTTGGGTTGCCTGTACCTTTACAATGTGAAGGAAGCAGGAAAATAAACATAGGCAATCTGCCCTCCATGCCCCTGAATCCATCAGCAGAGCAAAGAGACTCCTTTCTCTTGTCACTATGGGAGATAAGGCATTCTAGATCGATATTTGACCCAAGGTCATTAAAAACATAATAATGGGGCTGCACCCCAACATGTTTTTCCGCCTATCAGTGCTTCTTGTCTACCACAGATGCTGGCTCCTCATCCTGCAAAGTCCCACCTGTTTCATAAAGGTTGGCCAACCTGTCATAAGCAATGGCTGCTTAGCCACTTGGGGAACAAATGTTCTGTTTGTGCTGTAATCATGGGGAGCCTGCATGGAGGTGGTGTCTGCCTCCAACCAGCTAACAAAGTGGTCCCTGAGGGTGGGGCCAGTTCGGGCAGGGTGTTTTAAGAAAGCCAGTGACTGGCTAGCCAGGGCTTGGCATGAGGGGATGCTTCTCAAGGAGCTAGTTTTCACTTGTACCATAATATATAGAAGGGTTTGTTCATTTATTCCCTTACTCACCCTTTCGGAGGAGTTGCAAGCTTAAATTCCAGCAGGGAATGGATGTAATATATGAAGCGTGGTGAATGACGAGAGGTATGTGTCGAACTAGAGAGTAAATGTCCCATGGAAATGAGGCAGCTGTTTTTCAGCTCCGGCCAGTTGTTTCCCTGGGATAGGTTTGTATTAGTGCTTTTCAGATATTCCAGTTTCCCTCCTGCAGTGGCCCTCGCTGCAGGGGCTTTATAGTCCCACCCTGTTGGCTTTGGCCAATGAAATGTGGGTAGAAGAAGTTTGTGTCGCTTCTGGGTGAAAGCAGTGAGAGAGTGCATGATTTGCCGTGTCTCCTTTTCCTTCTGCCACCATGACTGTCAGCGTTCCGGATAGAACTCAGGGAGCAGAGCCACAGCCTGCCCACAACGGAAATGTGGTGTGAGTGAGAAACCAATCTGAGATTTTGGTGGTGTTACTGTAACATTGCTCGCCTGTCCTGACTCATATATGCAGTATTGCCAAATCTTTGGATACTGTTTTTCAAGAGAAGTCAGAAATCTAGCCTTTCTGTGAAAAAAAAAAAAATATATATATATATATATATATGTGTGTGTGTGTACGTATGTATATAAAGTTTTGTAGTAAATTCAAATTGTAAAAAAAAAAAGCATTGGGAGGATGGGTCAAAAAAACATATGTGGGCCGTTGGTTTCCTACCTCTGGGCCAGGTACTAGGCACATTGTGATAAATAAAACAGACATGCTCCTTACTTCATGGGGCTTACAGTCAAATGGAGGAAATGAACATTAGACAAAAGAAATGCAAGAATAATTATTGAGTTATCCTTGCAATAAGTACTACAAAACACAAGTATAGGGTTCAGAGAGAGCTATCCCAGGGAAATTAACCTAGCGGAGGGTCAGGAAAGGCTTCACTAGGAGATGAGAAGGACTTGGCCAGGGCCGGCCTGGTGGCGCAGCAGTTAAGTTCACACGTTCTGCTTTGGTGGCCCGGGGTTCGCCAGTTCGGATCCTGGGTGCGGACATGGCACCGCTTGGCAAGCCATGCTGTGGCAGGCGTCCCACATATAAAGTAGAGGAAGATGGGCACAGATGTTAGGTCAGGGCCAGTCTTCCTCAGCAAAAAGAGGAGGATTGGCAGCAGATGTTAGCTCAGGGCTAATCTTCCTCAAAAACAACAAAAAAAGGAAAGACTTAGCCAGATGAGGGGGGTAGCAGTGGGGTTGGGGGTAGGTGAAAAGGGCTGGGTGAAAGGCCTTGAGCAGACAAGTAAGAACTCTGACCCTACCTAACTCAGAATTTGAGGAGCTGAAAGAAGTTTAGTGTAGCTGGAGCTCCAAGAGGCAAGAGATGAGGCTTAAGTGGTGAGCAGGTCCTTGTAAGTTGTGAAAAATAGTTTGGGCTTCAGCTTAAGGCTAATAGGGAGCCAATGAATGATTCTTAGCAGGGGAGTGTCATATTCTGAAGCTGTGGGAAAGTAATATTTATTTAATCATTTATTCTCTTATGGACTTTTTTTCTCCTTCTTCTCCCCAAAGCCCCGCAGTACATAGTTGTATATTCTAGTTGTAGGTCCTTCTGGTTGTGCTATGTGGGACACTGCCTCAGCATGGCTTGATGAGTGGTGCCATGTCCGTGCCCAGGATCCGAACCAGCGAAACCCTGGGCTGCCAAAGTGGAGTATGCGAATTTAACCACTCAGGCAGGGGACCAGCCCCTCTTTTATGGATTTATTTGGCAGATCTTTGCGTGTCCACTCTGTGGCAGGCATTGTGCTAAGCACAGGAAATGCAAAGATAAATTCTGCCCTCAAGGAACTCATAGCTTAACTTAATAAGGTTGATAACACATAAACACAGCTATAAGTAAAAGTAGAAAGTGGTGTATGCCACATTCATTCATTCACTTTTTTATTCAACACACATTTATTGAGCACTGACACATATGTGCCAGGCACTTTTTATATACACTGGGTATATAGTAAGCAAGACGTCATGGAGCTTACAATTCAGGTCACCTCATAAGGCAAAGTTCCCATATTCCTAAAATGGGAAAAGTATTCACATCACAACAAAATTGTGGTGATGTTTACATGAGAGAAAATGCTTAGCATAATGTCTGGAAGACAAGTGCTCTATAGAAGGCAGCTGTTTACTATTACTATTGTCGTTGTTGTTTGCCTCATGCAAGGGAAGAATTCCTAAGATCAATATGATTAGAGGTATTGGATGTAGAAGGAGTCAAGCCTGGGGAAAATGAGTGGCTCCAGAGAGACTAGAACTAATCAGGGGTGGCAGGTGTGTGTGTGTGCGTACGTGTGTGCATGCACATGCTCATGCGCATGCTCATGCACATGCTCACATGTACATTGGGAAAGTCACTGTAGCATACCTTTGACAAGTGGAAATTTCAAGATCATGATTGACAGGTAATATGACTTTCCCTTTCCCTGAGCTAGGAGAGGAAGGGAGAATACGGAGAATGAGGCTGAATGGAAAAGCTGATGCATGGAGAGATTTATAGGGAACAAAGGAAGTAGGTACACAGTCATTTCCTGCCTGATTCTGAATGTGTGCTCATTCGGTGTGCATAACCATTGTCAGGAGGGCCGTAATCCTTTCTGAACTAATAAGGTGAAGAGAAATAAAAAATTCCCAAAAGTTTGTCGTCTCTGCTAAGGCCATGCGATGTCAGACTAAGTCAGGTGCGCAGATGAGTACACTCAGGCTGAGTTAGAAAGTGCTTTCTGAATTGGAAGTCGGGGCTTCCAATGATGGGGGCAGCCGTTTTAGTTGACGTTGAAAAGCTGGCAATTATTTTGACATTGAACACATTTTTCTAAGTGTTTGGTAATAATACGGTGATAGATGCTATATTATAAACTAGATTGTAAATATATCATGTGTACACACATGTATATACATACTTTGCTAAAACTTAGAGAGTAGTGCTGTCCAATAGGTATATGACAACCACATATATAATTAGAATTTTTCTAGTAGTAACATTATAACAGTAAAAGAAACATGTGAAACTAATTTTAATAGCATTTTATTTAACATAATATATCCGAAGTGAAATGTTATATTTCAACATGTAATCAATATAAAAATTATTAATTAGATATTCTACATTCTTTTTTTCATATTGAGTCTTTGAAATTCAGTGTGTATTTTATACTTACAGCACATGTTAATTCTGATCAACCGCATTTCAAGTGCTCAGTAGCTGTGTGTACCTAATGGCTCCCACTATAGCACAGAATATAGGACAGTGACTTTCAAACGTTTTTGACCAGAGTAAGAAACACAAACACACACACGTATTGTAAAAATGAAGCAAAACTTTTGTGAAATAATAATCATACTATGAATCTTTCACTCTGATGTTTTCTATTCGGTTCTATTTAATTTTTTTAAAAATGCTGATCATGACCCACTAAATTGATTTTATGACCAGCTATGGTGGAGGCCTGCAGTTTGAGAACCACTGATATGGACAGCCTGTGGGGTTACGTCTTGAATGGGAGGTTAAAGGGATAGGTTCTAGTGTTAGTGCTTAAGGCAAAACTCTTGTGTGGCTAAAATTACCTTAAATTGCCCTGGGTCTTTACAAGGGTGAAAGGCAAGAATTAACTTATCTTGTTTCTCTTTGCATTTTGAATGTGACCTTCCTTTCTCTGAGGCATTGAGGCCAAATTCTAGTGTGATTGGTTTTAAGAGCTGCAGGATAAATTTTTCTCTTACTCACAATTGAATTCAAGTAAGGTAAATGTGTGTGTGTTGCCAATACACTGGATACAATATCTGTTTAATTGATTTATATATTATACTTCTATATACATGTAAAATCTTACTAGGTCCAAGTTATGGCCTTGAGGTGAAGGACGTGAACCACCTGAAGTTGTATGCAACTTAAAAATATTACTTATTGTCTTCCAAAAGGTTTTTGTTCCTCCAAAAGCTAAGAGGATAGAGTGGTGTGGACCAACAACTTTCAGGGTTCTGAGAGGGTAATCCAGTGTTCTCAGCAGGAAGTGATTTTGTACACCGTACCCCCCTGCGACCTGCAAGGGGATATTTGGCAATGTCTGGAGACAGTTTTGATTGTTACAGCTAGGTGAGGGGGATGCTGCTGGCATCTAGTGGTTAGAGGCCAGGGATGCTGCTTAAATATGCTAGAATGCACAGGACAGCCCCCACAACAAAGAATATTATCCCAAAATGTCAGTAGTGCCTAGTTGAGAGACCCTGGGATAGCCTTATTGTTCTTTTCTGCCTGTGTCCTTAAAATAAATTCCACTTTGTTTATACCACCCTGAGTTCTCTCTCCCTCAGCTAATAATGCTAGCTAACATTTATTGAGTGTTTACTATATGCTAGTACCATGTTAAGCCTTTTCTAGACATTATCATATTTAATCTTCAAAACCAAATTTATAAGGCAGGAACTATTATTAGCTCATTTTATCCATGGAGAAACTGAGGCTTAGAGACTCAGTTAACTTGCCCAAGACAAGAGTCAAGGTCATGAATCCAGAAAGTTTGGCTTCAGAGCTTAAGCTCTTAACTATTATGTATAGAGACAAAGGCCAAAAAGCTGTAGAAGGGAGCCACAAAAACTCCAAAGGCTCAGTAGCTTTGGAAGGGGAGCATTTAACTTAGGAGCACAAACCCCACATGCCACAATAGCAACAGAAGATAATACCATTTTAGAGTCCAGTAATCATAATAACATTTTCAAGTGTTTACTGTGTTCAGTACATCTATGCCATGCAAAAAACTTGGCTTATGAGGCTGGCTTTATTATTATCCCTGTTTTACAGATGAGGAAACCAATGTACAGAGGAGTGAAGTAAATGCCACAGAGCTAGTAAATGGCAGCCTTGACTTCATCCCAGATGGTCTGGCTCAAAATCTGTGCATTTTCCCATCACGGTAGTATAGGGGAGGAAGACATTTCCTCTACCTGCTCTTGGTTCTTCTGGCTGGAGAACAAATTAAATTCACATGAGACAGAATAACAGGAGAAAATGAAACAAAGCTTTATAACATGTATACATGGGAGAGGCTCAGGCAGCCTGAGCAACTCACCAAAATGGCTGAAGCCACCACCTTAAATATCATCTTCAGCTAAAGACAAAGGAGGATGTTGTGGGTAGGGGGAGTCAGTTACAGGAGATTACCAGAAAAGTATAGTAAACAGGAGTCAGGTTATTATGCACACTTGAGTCCTTGCCTTCCACATTGATAAGAGTTTCTGGAGATAAGGTCATCCCTCCTTCCTGGTACAGAGAGGGAGACAGATTTACAGATGGAGATTTCCTTTACAATGCAAATGTCTCTTAACAAAAGGTAAATAAATTCTACTTTTCAGAGTTTCTTTCCTGTCTGCAGTTTTTAAAAGCAGCCAGCCCCAAATAATCCCCATGCCAAAGAGATATATCTTGGGGTGGCCAATTCCAGTTCCCCACACTAGGCTACCTCTCAGTTCAAATGAGAAGAAACATTTACAGTGTCGAAAGTAAGTCAAGACTCTTATGTTTTAGAAGATGGAAATTAAAAGAAGGGGCCTGGAGAAGGAGTGAACAATATGAGCAAAGATTTGAAGGTATGAAAATGCAGGTTCAAATTCAGGGAGTCCATTCATGCTGCTGTGTCTGGGATGGGGTGATGGATGCCTCGGGTGCTTGACTTAAGCCTGAAACGACAAAGTGGAGCTAAAGTGAAGGAATCTTGAAGTCCATGGTGAAAGTGTGAGGCTTATTGTGTTGGTCTAGGAGAGCCAAAGGTTTTTGGGCAGAGGAATGAAGATTATGGTTATGCATGTTAGAAAGAGAGTCCCCTGTGACAGCACAGAGCATGTATTGGGACAGTGAGGAAGTGGTGTCAGGGAGACCTGCCGAGTGATACTGACCTTGGCCAGAGGGAAGGCCATAGTGAGGATCTGAGAAACGTTTCAGAGATAGAAACGTTTGGCTCAGCATATGGCTGGATTTAGGAACGAGAGAGAGAGAGGAGGTAAAAATGAAGGTAAAATCCTAGATAGGGATTGGGTGGTTGCTGAATCTTGGAAAGAAATACAGCAAATAGGACAATAAAAAATGTAGCGTTTAAGAGTAAAAGTAATACAACATGATTTTTGAATGTGGTGGAGTAAAATTTTCCAATCCCAATCCCCAGGAGTAACCCACTTTCATCTTTTTGTGAAAACGTGTGTGCGTGCGTGTGTGTGTGTGTGTGTGCATTAGTCTTGGATTATATTATTCTGCAACTTTTTTTTTTCTAGGAAGATTGGCCCTGAGCTAACATCTGTCTGCAACTTTTTTTCCACAATATATTATGAACCAAACCAATTCATATACACTTACAACATTGTTATTAATGGCTACCTAGTATTTCACTGTATGAGTGTATTAAGATTCATTTAGCCAACTGACCATTGATGGAAATATGGGTAGTTTCCAGTTTTTGTGGGCTTTTTTCTTTTTATTACCAAATAAGCAATGAATGCTTTTGTATATTTTTGGATTTTTGTGCCAGTGAATTTATAGGATAATTTTTTGGGGGTAGAATTGCTGGGTCAAAGGTTAAGCACATTTAAAATTTTGTGAAAAAATACTAATGACCCCAAAATCAATTAGTAACACAGGTTAGGACTGTGAAGAAAAGTGACAACTAGAGATGAGCCAAAAGCAGAGCTATGAAAATTGTAAGCCTTCATAATGATTTAAGATAATAAACTATGCTTCAAATATAAATAAACACATTAATTATAAAAGGTTCTCAATGTACTGTGAAAGTGTATATATAGCACATAAAAACACAATTCCGTCTTAAATTTACTGTAAAACTAATACATTAGCTATGATAAATATTAATTAAACTTCCACATGATAATCTCTCTTGCCTCTTTAAAGTTAGAAGGGCTTTTGGAGGATGGTCTGGATTCCTGAGATCAGTTGAAAGCAGTTACCAAGTGTCAGTGCCCTTCAGCTAAAGACCACGAGGAGCACACTTGCTGTTGACCAAATTCTTCATTGCAGTCAGGGCAGAAATGCACTATGGGAATCTTGGGGGCTCTTAGTAAGAGGATGTGAGAAAGGACTAGTATAGGATTTGGACTTAGTTGGGTGATTTGGGGGAGGGTTTAAGAAACGGGCTTTGCTCTGGATTGGATACTGGCAGGAAGTGGAAGTAATTCTACTATTAGGCATCTTAATAAATTTTACCCAAAGGGAGAAAAGATTGGATTGAGACTCAAGCTTACTTGGTACATCGGTCAAGAAGCAGCAACCCCTCATGTTAGACAAGGTAGGGGAATTTTGGTCATTTATGTGGTTGGGCAGGGTTCATGTCTGGTCTGTGTTCAGACACGCTCATTTTTGTCTTGCTTCCTTGTGGTCTCAGAGTGGCCTTGTCTGATGTTGATATTGTATGCAATTATTTACTTTTGACAGGAGAACACCAAGCCCTGGCTGTGAGTGCCAGCAAATGAGCTCATAGCAACCCCAAGGCCAAAGTGATAGTAAGTATGAGGCCAGTTCGTGGATGTCAGTGTCTTCTTTTCTCTTTCTCGGAAGTTTCCACTGTGTTTGCCTGGCTACTCCCTACGGCTCCTTCAGATCTCAGCTTAAATCTCCTTTCCTAAGGATGGTCTTTCCTGATCCACTCCCCCAAAATAAGTAGATCAAGTCTCTGTGTTACACAGTCCTTATACCTTCTGCTTCTCCTTTGCAGCACTCATCACAATTGCCATTGCTTATTGTGCCGTGGGTTATCCAATACTTGTCTCTCCAGCTCACCTGTAAACTCCACGAGAGCAGGGACCATGTCGGTCTTGTTCATCCCAGGATCCTGAGTGACTCACACTGCAACAAACACTTAGTAAATACTCGAAATTAGTATTTGATGAGTGAATATTGATGAACATGGGACAGTGAGCTTCTTGTGTGTGTGTGTTTCATGCCTCACTTAGGTTTGTATTCCAGGGCCTATAAAAGTGCTTTGCACCTAGTCGGTGCTCAATAAATATTTGTGTAATGGGTTGTGATGGTTAATTTTATGTGTCAACTTGACTGGGCTATGGGATGCCCAGCTGGTTAAATATTATTTCTGGTTGTGTCTTGAGGGTGTTTCTGTAAGAGGTTAGCATTTGAATTGGTGAACAGAGTAAAGCAGGTGGCCCTCACCAATGTGTGTGGGCACTGTCTTCGGTTGAGGGCCTGAATAGAATAAAAAGGTGGAGGAAGGTTGAATTAACTGACTGTGTGAGCTGGGACATTGATCTCCTCCTGCCCTTGGCACTCCTACTTCTCAGGCCTTTGGACCTGGACTGGAGTCTATACCATCAGCTCTCTGGCTCTGGGGCCTTTGAACTACACCACTGGCTTTCCTGGGTCGCCAGCTTGCAGATGACAGATCCTGGGACTTCTCAGCCTCCACAGTTGTGTGAGCCAATATCTATAATAAATTTTTTTATATGTGTTTATGTGTGTGTATCCTATTGGTTCTGTTTATCTGGATAACCCTGACTGATACATGGGTCAATGACCTAATTCTTTTCCATTCATTTTATTCTGTCCAAGAAACCATTTCAGTGGCCTCAGAGTTATCCCAAATAATTGAGTATGTTCAATGCAAAGGTAGTTGATGGCTCCAGTGTATAGAGTGGTTAGCTGAAAACCATTTTGAAAAGTATTTGGCTCAGATTTTCTGTTTTCCTCACATACCTTTTTTTTTTAATCTATCAGAAGCTCTGCACAGTCTCAGGTCAAAAAAAGGCCCTAAAGAAAGCAGTGATGGCTATCAGAGCTCTGCACACTTCATTGGGAAGCCATAAACACAATTACTAGATCATTAGGGACTGTAAAACAGAAGCTTTGAAGCAACATGCACAACGTCGCCTAGTTGAGCATGAACAGTGTCCTGCATGTGCCCATGCCTCCCTGTTGGAAGCCACCTAGGAAAAGACAGAGAATTGTGAACTGAAATATCATAGTGGTAGGTATGAGCAAATCTGATAAAGAAGACCTGGCTTCCACTCATAACTCTGATGCCCCTTGAGCAATATGTTAACTGGACTCTCAGAGCCTCAGTTTTCTCACTGTAAAATAAGGTATTGAGGACTGCTTGCATTAATGCTTAATTCTTTACCTCTTGTATTAGTTTGCTATGGCTGCCTTAACAAAGTATCACAAACTGAGTGGCTTACATGATAGAAATTTGTTGTCTGACAGTTCTGGAGGCTGGAAGTTCGGGATCAAGGTGTCTGCAGAGTTGGTTCCCTCTGAGGACTTGAGGGAGAATCTGTTCCATGCCTCTCTCCTTGGCTTGTAGATGGCAGTCTTCTCCCTGTGTCTTTAGATCATCTTCCCTCTGTGCGTGTCTGTGTCCAAATTTGCCCATCTTGCGGGAACACTAGTCATATTGGATTAGGGACCACCCCAGTGACCTATTTTAGTTTGATTACCTCTGTAAAGACCCTATATCCATGTATTGTCACCTTCTGAGATCCTGAGGGTTAGGACTTCAACATCTGAATTTTGGAGAGGCACAGTTCAACTCCTAACACCCTCCTGCACTCAACAGCCTTTGTAGTTCCTCTCATAAGAGAGGTGGAGTGTATTTACCCATCCTTTGAATCTATACTGGCCTTGTGACTTGCTTTGGCCAATGGGATATTAGCAAAGATGATGCAAGCAGAGGCCTGAAAAGTGTCTGTGCATTTCTACTTCCACTCTACTTCCTCCGCAATTGCCACAGGAAAATCCCCAGGCTACCATGCTGGAGGATGAGAGGCCCATGTTGTGGAGTCAAGTTGTCCCCGACATCCCAGCCAGCCAAACCCCAGACATGCGGGCAAGTCCAGCCAACATCAGCAGAGCTTCCTAGATAGCCTGCAGTTAACCACAGACATGTGAGCGAGGCAGCAAAGTCAGATGGGCCTAGCCCAGGCCAGCTGAACCCCACATAAATGTTTATTGATATATGCCTTGAGGTTTCTTGTTATGCACCATTATTGGGGGAACGTATGACTGATTCAGGAGTAGTAATACCTACTCACTGAGTTGTGAGCACCTATGAGAGAGTGCATATGTCTTAAAAGAATTGTAGCCATGGTATTACAGTGTTTTACAAACTCTTGAGTCTTATATAGAAGTAAAGAAAGAGTCACCAATACACAATAACATGCATGTAATAATGATAAGAAGATTGGAATGAACAAAACTAACAAATTGTGCACTGGCTATAATGTATTAATATGAGCCTACACTCATGAACATAAACCATTCATAAGATTATACAATGTCTGCTCTGTGTGGGTTTTTAGGGACTGTCTATGAGAAAAATGAGGCTCAGAGAATCAAATTGATTCACTCTGGGTCACATTGCTCATAACGGGCAGAGCTTTCACTAGGTTTGAGGTGTCTATAATTTGTCTAACATGGGAAGATATATTTTCATATTTCCCCCTAAGGAAGCTATTGGCTTTAAAAAATAAACAGAGATGATCACTTCATTTCTGGAAATCTTTGTGTTGATTTGAAGTTTGAAATGGGGGCAGAAAAGGAGATTAGACATTCATTCATCCATCCATCTATTCATTCATTCATTCAGTTATCTACTCATTCAATAAATAATGATGGAGGACCTACCATGCACCAGGCACTATCCTAGGCACTCCATGAAATGGGAATATGATCAGTGAATGGTGTAACATTAGACACTGACTTTTATTGAGCACTTAGTGTGTGCAAGCATTGTGTTAAATACTTTGCCATTTGCATGCTCCCATTTAATCCTTAAGGCAATATTATGAGTAAGGCAGGCTCAGAGCACTTCGGTAACTTGTCCAAAATCACACAGCTGGTAAGTAGGATGCAGAGTCTAGACTCAAATTCAGGCTGTAGGCTATCTAAGATTTTACTCTAGTACAACACCAATGGTTACTGGCCCCAGGGATGCCTTCCAGAAATTTGTGAGGACGATTTTGGTAGTTACATTACAAAGTCATGTAACGTAGATTACAAAATCATGATCTTAGTGTCGTTTACTTTAGAGTCCCAGGTGGGTTAGATATTCGGCACTGTGTGGGGAAGACCTGTCTGGTATCCTGCTTGACTTTCCAGTGTCCTGTCAGACCTTCACGTGGGTGAGAAACCCATTTATTATCATTGAGTCTGTTTTACATATAAACATAGACTACATCTTGCGTGATTTTAGCATACTCTGATTTGTCTGAGAGTGCTACTTACTGTGTACATCAGGGGATGGTTGTGGTTAATTTTGCTCCAAATTTTACCAATAGTTGTACATCATTTCAGAAAAATCATCTCACCAATGGCAATGCTGCTCTAGGTATCTGAGGGGCCAAAAACAACCCCTGAATCAGCTTGCATTGTAGCTGTAGTATACACAGTGGTTCTTTGTCTAGAGCCAACATCAGACTACCTAGGTCTTCTAGCATTTACATATGAAAGTGATTTTTGAAAATTTATATGTATATAGGTTATATTATCTCTGAATTTCATTTCAGGGTAGTAAAGGGACCATTACAATATATTTGTTATAAAAGGGTGAGTAGAATGGATCCTTGCTCCCATTCTTCATTCTCTCTCTTAATGGAATTACACATCAACATCTTTTGCCACGTGACTTTGCAGTACCTCCAACTAGAGTGGGTGAAGAATGTTTCTGTGCCTCACTGATTTGGAGCTTGACCATGAGACTTGCTTTGGCCAATGAAATGTGGACACCCAAGTGGAAATGTGTGAGTCCTGAGCCTGGTCCTCAAAAGGCACCATGTGTTTTCACTAGTCCTCTGTGCTTCTGCCATTTGCTGTGAGAAAAACATGCCTCAAGTGGCCACTGCTCTCTGGAGAATGGGGAGACGCTTGGAACAGATCTGAGCCCACCCTGGAGCCTGGAGCCCAGCTCATGGAGTCCCAGATGAGCTCAGCAGAACCACAGACTCGTGAGTAAAAAAATAAGTAGTATTATTTTCTGGTAAGTCATTGAGATTTTGAGATTGTTATGTACCGGAAGCTAACCGATACAGGAAGGTGTTGGGTCTGATACGATTGATCAACACTGCATCCTACTATTCCTCCTGTAATCAGAGCAGTTAGCTCAGATCTTGGCATACACAGAGTGATGCTTTATAAATAGGAATTGTATTATCATTGAAGAATGGCTCAATGATATTCGGATACCATGTTAAAGGGGATTATAGATAGATGGCTTTCAAATCCTTAGGTTTAGGGGCTCTGCAATTACTGTTGAACTCTCTGACCACCAGGGTAAGTGCTGGTGCTTTAGGAGGGTGTAAATTCACAGAGCAAGCAGGTCAGAGATAATTGATGAGTTCTCTTCTTTAAAAGGGGGTCTGGTGCCATGGAAACGACAAGCGTGTTCAGCTTTGTGACTGTGGATTATAATTACCAAGTTATTAACCAGAGCGTTATGTGAAAGATTGATAGTTCTTGCTCAATGTAATGTGTCCTTTAAATGCTAAATAATAAGTTAAATGCAAGGAATAAATAAGTTCTATGGCTTATTTATGGGGTAATTATGGGATATTTTCAGCCCATAAACTAGGGCATCTGTAGAAACCCAATGCTATGGAGGAGAATTAGAAATCAGGAGACCTGGATTATTTGCCACTTGCCAGCTAGTGACCTTGAACGGGTTATGTCCCTGCTCTAAGCCCCAGTCCCTTCATTGGAAAAATGGAGGAGGGGGCATCAAAATACCCATCTCATAGAGTGGTTATGAGGAGTCAATGTCAATGACATGGTTATGTGAGGTGCTGAGCGCAGTGCCCAGCATATAATAAGTGGTTACAAAATGTTAACTGTCATTATATCATCATATTTGAAATAAGAAATTTGGCCCTTCTAGTAAGAGATTTCCTACTTTATGTTTTTAGTCAATAAGTAATTGGTACGACTTGCAATAGACCATCACTGAATTCTTATTTTAAAAACACCCTTTAATTGTCCTTCTCTGCTTAAAAAATAATCAGAAACTTGGGTAAATACAGGCAGGAATAAAGAAGAAAATAAGTATCATCCATCTAACCCAACATCTAAATATAACCACTGTTAACATTTTAATGTAGACTTCTAGTCTTCATTTTTTTTTACCCATGTATAGAATTTCTTTCTTAAATCTGAAATTGGAATCATGCTGTACATGCTGATTTGCCACCTGCTTTTGAGATGTTTCCAATGTCATTAAATATTCTCTTAAAACACACTTTTCAATGGCTGCAGAGTAGGGTGTTCTTGAGGAAATCGTCTAAGTGGAAGAGAGATTCGTGGAAGCCTGCTTAGCCCATTCACTTAAATTATACTTTCAGACTTTCTGAAATCTTCATTTCAAATCGGTCTTAAATGGGCCAGGGCTTGGCTTTAAGATTCCTCTCCGCCTCCTCCTTCCTCCCCCAGCTGCCCCCAGGTTCTCTGTCAAGTAGTTAATGATTGTACTAGGTAGTTATTCAGTAGGGGAGCTCTCAGTTTAAAGGGTCTCCATGGTGAGCCATTTTGTAAAAGGGAAGAATGTCATTCAAATAATCACCCTCTAATTTCTCTGCCAGCTGAATTTTTTTTTTTTTTTAAATTGGGTTCTCTCCTAAAGTCCATCTTCAGATAAAAACTTCCCTACTAACCTTCTTAAACTACCTTGCTTGATGCCAAGTGGCACTTTTTCTCTGAATAACAAGAAGAAATACTTCTTTCTGTCCCTTGTGCCACTCACAATCTGGGCTTATTGTCTCCTACTGGTAGGATTTGAGTTGAGTTTCAGTGGTTTGTACATAAGCATCAAAAAATTAAGAGTTGAGGGGCCGGCCCAGTGGCGCAGTCATTAAGTTCGCATGTTGCACTTTGGCAGCCCAGGGTTTTCCAGTTCGGATCCTGGGTGCAGACCTATGCACCACTAGTCAAGCCATGCTGTGGCAGGCATCTCACATATAAAGTAGAGGAAGATGGGCAAGGATGTTAGCTCAGGACCAATCTTCCTCAGCAAAAAGAGGAAGATTGGTGGCCGATGGCAGCTCAGGGCTAATCTTCCTCAAAAAAAATTAATAGTTGAGCCAGCCTTCATGGCCTAATGGTTAAAGTTCAGCATGCTTTGGTGGCCCGAGTTTGGTTCCTGGGTGCAGAACCACACCACTCATCTGTCAGTAGCCATGCTGCGGTGGTGGCTTGCACAAAAGAACTAGAAGAACTTACAACTATACTCAACTATGTATTGGGGCTTTGTCGGAGGAAAAACAGGAAGAAGAAGGAGGAAGATTGGCAACAAATGTTAGTGTAGGGCAAATCTTCCCCTGCAAAAAAAAGAAAAGGAATGGTTGTGTACTTATTTTAATGTGGATTAGAAATATATAGGTACATTATATGTAATATACCACATATGTGATATGTAATATACCACATATACCACATATGTGTGGTATGTGGTATATTATATGTACATCCATCTATCTTGCAAATTAACCTTGAGATTTCATGGGTATTATTGCTTAGGGTGAGGTAGAATTTATTTAAGCACAAAATACATTTATGTGAAAATTACATGGCAAAAGTCAGAGATGGTATGGGAATTTTGGTGAATTTGGTGATTGCCATTTTCCAGCTGACATTTGGTAGTTGACATTGGGTAATCATTGTCCTGGTTCAAGCCACTGCCATCTGCCTGGATTTCTAAAGCCCCCTCCTAACATATCCCTCTGCTTTCACTCTTGCCCTCCTCCCACCCATTCTCCACACAACAGCCAATATGATTTTCTCAAAACAAGTTGAAGAACTCGTCTCATTCAGTGCCCATCAAGGGCTTCCCATTGTTCTTAAAAATCAAAATTCTTAACCTCTGATTCTCACAACAAAGGCTATGAGATAGGTGTTAATGTCCTTCTTTTATAGATGAGGAAACTGAAGTTCAGACAGGGTAAATGACTGGTTCAAGGGTACACAGCTAGTAGGTAATAGAGGAAGGACTCAAACCCATGTCTTCTGATTCTAGATTTCTGTTTGTTATACCTAAGCCATCTCCCAGTGCACGTGACTGCAACACATCCTTTGCTCAGACAGAAGAAGCTGGGTATGTCAATTGGTAGGGTTAGTTGGAAGTCAGAGAAAAAACACAACTCAAATTGCCTTAAGCAAAGAAGGGACTTTATTGGCCCAAGTAACTGATAAGTCCAGGGGTACGTCAGGGCATGGCTGGATCCAGGAGCCTAAATGATATCATCAGGTTGCATTGTTTCTCCCTATCTCTTTGTTCTGTTTTTATGAGTTGATACCATTCACAGACAAGTTTTCCCTTTAGGGTCTTATAATGACTGCCAGCACTTCCCAGGAATACTTTCTTTCAGGTCTACATACAACAGAAAAGTAAGGGTCTTTGTCCCAGCATTCCTAGCAAAAGTCTCGTTGCATCTCATGGGCTCTCATTGGCTCACATGATTATCCCTGAACCAATCATTTTGACTAGAAGGAGTTAATGGTTTCTGGGCTGGTTGGATTGGACCTGAATCATATGTTTTGACCCTGGGCTGAGGATGGACCCACACCTATAGCACATTGGATAAGAGTGGAAAGACTGTATTCTCCAGAGATAATTCAGGATACTTTGCTAGGAGAACAGTGAATGGATTCAGGCTGGCAAAAACTACAAGTGTCCAATACCTTCGTCCTACCTATGGACATGACTCTGAGTGTTAGTGTGGAAAATTTGAAGACTTGTGTAGGAAAGAGGAGAAGTAGGTAGGAGAGGAGAGAAGTGAGGGTGTCTTGTACATTTGGAAGATGGCCACGTGGAGTGATGGTGGTTCTGGTCCTGGGCAGAAGCAAAGCTTAGTTCCCCACTTGGTGCCAGTTTCCTTTAAGGCTCCTGTAGCGGTTAGATCTCACGTGCACGTGCAGGTTAAGCGAAACAGCAGTTCAGATTTAGGGGAAGTTGGAGAAAGCTGTTATTCCATTTCCTTTCTGGAGATCCTTTTTTATTCCTTTAAAATGAACATTTATTGCTCTTTTTTAATTACAAAAATAAAACATGATCGTAAAAAGGGAAATACGGAAAACACTCGGTAGGTACACAATAATTAAGAGGTGACTGAAGGAATAAAAATAAAAATTACCCATAATTTTGTAACTCAGAGCTAACCTCTTTAACATTTTTTTTGACCTTTTTCTATGCATGTGAATATTTTGGTTGTGCATAATGCACATGCATGCACACACAAATTTTTAAAAGAATTTTGGATCTTATTACAATACTCTTTAGAATTTGTTTTCTTCCACTTAAGAATGTATCAGAGATGTTTTCTACTCATTAAATGGCTTTGGAAATTGTGAGTTTTAATGACTCCATAGTATTTCAATATATGTATGTAGCATAATTAATTTAACCAATGCCCTATTGTTGGACATTTTGGTAATTTGGAAATTTCCCATATTATAAATAAGATTGAGACAAACATTCATATTCACAAATGGCTCTGTTAATTTGTCTCAAGCACAGTTTTAAAATTTGTAATACATATTGCCATTTTGCTTGAGCGCTTTTATTTAAAAATGAATTTTTATTATAAAGTCCGTATATACTCTTTAAAATATTCTAAAGTTACAAAGGGTATTAAAGTAAATAGAGAAATATCCTACCCTCTTCCCCTTCCACTCTCTAGAGGTAATTACTGTTAGCAATCTTAATATATTCTTGTAGACGTTTTTCCGCGTGCACCCACATCAAGCATACAACCAGGTGTGTTAATTTCTTTTCCCTCCCTGCCTCCTGCCCTCTCTTCCACAAATATTTCCCAAGTGCCAGTCTTGTGCTGAACACAATAACAGGACATTGAGTGATTATTTCTGGAATTTTCCACAAACAGAGCTAGTAATTATGTACTTTAAAAAACCACAAAACTTGTGATAAATTCATATTGCTACTTCCAATTCACATCGTGGTTATAGGGTCTTTTTTTTTTTAAAGACTTAATCTTTTAAAAGTAGTGTTAGGGTTTCAATAAAACTGAGAGACAGGTACAGAGATTTCCCATATACCCCCTGGCCCCACACATGCATAGTCTCCGCCATTATCAACATCACTCACCAGAATGGTAGATTTTTTTTATCAAAGATGAACCTACATTGACACATCACAATCACCCAAAGTCTGTAGTTTGCCTTAGGGCTCACTCTGGGTGTTGAACATTCTGTGGGTTTGGGCAAATGTATAATGACATGAATCCATCATTATAACATCATATAGAGTATTTGCACTGCCGTAAAACTCCTCTGTGCTCCTCCTGATCATCTTCCCACTCCCAACCCCTAGCACCCCCTGATTTTTTTATTGTCTCTTCCAGCATAAAGTTTTCTCTTTTCCAGGATGTCATATAGTTGGAATCATTCAGTATGTAGCCTTTTCTGGTCGGCTTCTTTCACTTAGTAATTTAAGATTTAAGTAATTTAAGATTCCTCCATGTCTTTTCATGGCTCGGTAGTTCGTTTCTTTTTGGTGCTGAATAATGTTCCATTGTTTGGATATACCAAAGTTTATTTATCCATTCAACCTACTTCCAGGTTTCGGCAATTATGAATAAAGGTGCTATAAACCTCCCTGTGCAGGTTTTTGTGTGGACATGTGTTTTCAACTCCTTTGGGTAAATACCAAGGAGTGTGATTGCTGGATTGTATGTTAAGAGTATGTTTAGTTTTATAAGAATAGGGTTTTCATTTAACCTCACTTCTCTTACATCTGTATTTCCTTTCCCCAGTGCTGAGAATCTTGGTTCCCAAAGATATCAACATAATTATTCTTTTGCTTCATTCCATAATATCCCACAGTACGCACACAACAGTCTGGAAATAACAATATCATCATGTATACCATTGATGTCGTTAATAAAAATAGTTTAAGGTTTTTTCTTTGTTGAGGTGAATTCACGTAACATAAAAATCACCTTTTTAACTATTTTAAAATGTATAATTCAATGGATTTAAGTACATTCACAATGTTGTGCAACTATCACAATTATTTTACTCTGAAACATTTTTCATCACCCCAATCAGAAGTCCCCTACCCATTAAGCAGTGACTCCTTCTTTTTTCTCCCCCATCCCTGGATCCCTGGCAACCACTAACGTATTTCTGTCTCTATAGATTTGCCTATTCTAGACATTTCACGTAAATGGAATCATATACTATGCGGCCTTTTGTATCTGGCTCTTCCCTTAGCATGATGTTTTCAGGTTCATCTATGTTGTAGCATGTGTCAGCACTGCATTCATTTTTGTGCGTGAATCATATTCCATTGCACAGATAGACCACATTTGTTTATGCGTTCATCCATTGATGGACACTTGGGTTGTTTCCACATTTTGCCTATTATGAATAATGCTGCTGTGAGCATTCATGTACAAGTTTCCTTTGAACATTTCATTTTCAATTCTTGTTGGTATATTGTTTTTTGCAGTCCTTTTTTGTTCTTGGAGTATACCCCATAAGGGATATCTAGTCAAATTTTATATTTTAATGTTATGTGGAAGAATTCTTTGCTGTGTGGTTACAATACTAAGTGAATACATATTTAGATTTGTTTATTTTGTTTTACTTTGAATTTTCAGGAGTTGCTTTTAAAATTTAATTTTGTTTGAAAGATAGAAATTTAGGATAGAAATTCTTGGCTCACATTTTCTTTCCTTGAGGATCCTAAATATGATTCTTCATTTCTTTTAGCATAAAGTGCTGCTAGTAAAAAGCCTAAAGACAATCTGATTTTATTTACCTTATAAGTGACTTGATCCTTTTGGTCTGGTGCCCAAAGTACAATCTTTTTCTTGTTTTTCCTCTTAAGTTCAATAATTATCTTGGGCATGTTTCAGTGTTGGTCATTTTGGGTTGATTTTTTTGAATTATGAGTCTTAGTATTTTTTCTATTTCATTGCTTTGGATTTCTTTTTAGGGGATTTGTATTATATGAATACCTTAAAGCTATTACCTTCTTAATTTCTTTTAGCCCATTTTGCAATATCAGGTTATAGTTTTCTCTTTTTTTTCCTTCCCTTTCTGGCATGTATTTCTGTCCTGCTTTCCTTGTCTGTAAATTCTGTGTTTTCCTATAATTTGACAGTGATACTTTTTTGTTACTCACTGTTTAAATGAAATGAGTTTTCCTATATTTTTATGTGGAAAAACCAGGCTGGGACAGCATTTCAAGCTTCCTGTTTCTAGAGCTCCATCTTCAGTTGTTCTTACTACATGATCAAAAATATGGCCTCACCCTTTCAGCCGCGTCCCTTCTCTACTCTCCACTTTCGTTACATCCGGGCATTCTCTTTCCTTTGCCCCTGCTGTCCCTGTGCTATTTGGATTCTACTCTCAGCAGTTTCTCCTCAGGGCAGGGCTTTGCCTTGGAAAAGCGCTTTGATTCGCTAGACTTGAGACCAGCACCCAGACCTTCCTTATCACGTGCTGTTCTCCTTGTACTCACTTGTGAGTTGGGATCCGCAGACCCCCCCCCCCCAACCTCCCCAGTTCCAGCTGATGTTCTCAGATGGGCCTGCCTTGCTTCCCTGTGAGCGTCAGTTCATTTGCAGGGCTCAAGAGCACCCCTTTTCCTTCTCTCTGTTTCATCTTGCAAAGATGCTTATACCACATGGGTCCAGTACCTGCTGGTTTGTCCCCATTCACTCATAGTTTGGGATTTTGGGGGACGCCAGTCGCCTAGTTTTGTTGCAGGTCTTGTCTGTGAGTTTCTGGTTTTGCTCCCTGTTTTGGGTCATGTTCCCTAGAGGCAGAGCCTGTGGTGGGGACTCTGGTGCATGTGATTAATTAGGGAAGTGCTCTCAGAAGAAAAGGAGGGAGGAAGCAGGAGACAGCAGAGGAAGGAGCTAAGCAATGATGGGGTCTCAGCTGGAGAAGACCACTAGCCTGATCCCATAGAATGTCTGGGGTGTGACTTGCACCACAGAGTTGTCCCACCTTAAGTAAGGGGGTCACATTTCTACCCCCCATGTTAGCCAGTCATTGGCTGTGGGCTGCCCCTGAGAGGTGTAGCCTGGACAACGGGCTCTCATTGGACTGAGAGCAATTCTGCAGAGAAAGGAGCAGCTGTGAACTGTTAGTGTGGGGTATGGGTGCATCAGTCCAGTAAAGGGGGCATGGGGGCACCAATAGCATCCACTACATCCAGTACTCTCCCAGCTATTCTCTCTGTTTTTATGGGGGACTTGGGACAATTCTATGACCCTGTCACTGTCTTTGTCACCTTCCCCTAATCTGAGTTATCCTTTATACATGATCTTTCTTCCTCCAGCAAGCACTGGTCCCTTCTCTACGCAAAGTCTCCATCTGAGAGAAACAGAATCATACAATAATAACTTAAGGATTATATAAAGATTTCCTTGAGGCAAGACTTTATCTATTTACTTTTGAGTCCCCAGTGCCTTGCAAAATCCATATGGTGGGTATCACGAGTTCATTGGATAGGCTTGACTTGATGGGGTACAAAGAGGAAAGACCACTGCCCATGGACTTGTCCTTTCCTGATCTTGGAAGAAATCTTAGGCAAGTCCCATAGCTTTAGGGAACCATTCAGTTACAAGGACAGGCTCCTTTATTAACTGCAAAGCTGTGACCCATCTAATTTAAATCTTCTCCTTCTCTCTATGAAGGAGGCAAGCTGGAGGAGGGAGCATGGGAGACTTTCCACTAGGTCTACAGTCCACTTCCTTCTTCATTGAAGCCTGCAGTTTTTGTCCCCTTGAGGTTGAAGGAGGGTGGATTGAAAGGAGAGATTGGGGTACAGGGTGGGGCAGCGATGAGGAAACTCTCATGCAACTGATGCGGTTGCAATTTGAGATTGCTATCTTGTGGACAGAGTGGAAGTCAAAGCTTACTCTTTCCCATGAGGCAGTTTTGTGGGTTCTGAAGAGAGCCTCCCACTTGGGTCTCTGACTACAGAGCTCTTTCTGCCCTCCTAGCCACACATTGGTCCCTTCGTGTCTCCAAGTGGTTCTCTTGAGCAGGATACTCTTTAAGATGATGCCAGCCAGCTCCCTTCTGTGGCAACCATATTAGTGTCCAGGAAACTCATTCCTCTGACTCCCTCTGCTGTGGAGAGGCAGCTTGCTCCCAGTGAAGTCCTCTTTTCATTCTCCTCCCCAGCATAGAAAATTCCAGACATACCCTCTGGTCCTGTTGGACTTGGGTTGAGGGTCCAACACCACGCACTGAGCAGACTCCAAGAGGCATGTATCAAGCTCTCTGACTCCTCTTCTGCTTGCCTTGACGTGAGAGGACATACTCCCCTTACCCTGTGGTGGAGTTTGGGGGAGCACAGCCCTCAACAAATACCCATCATAAAATCCTCACTCCAACTCCTTCAACCCCTACTCTCATCTTTGTAGTTCAGAGATGTGAGATGGGCTAATGCCTGACAATACAATTTAATAGTCCCTTAGCATGTCCTGTACAGGTAGGGCAGTACCTTAATTTAGGATGTGGAGTATTGGTCCAACTCCAAGAAAGAAAACTATTTTAATTTCCTGTTTTGTAGCCATTCAATAAATATTTGTTTGCTGGCTTGCTTGTATAGGATTATAATTTTGTTTTTAACTGAGAGAAGCTAATCTTTGTTCTTTGTTGGGAAAATGTAGGGTGCTATCTGGCCACTGTCCTGGGATTGGTACGTTAGAAAAACTCTTGGGATTCAATCAAGGTTGCCTTCCAGGTTGCCTGGTATGCAAAGCCACAAGAGGGGAAAAGTTGGATCAATTTGCATCAAGCTTCTGGGGCTTCCTGGGAAGACCGAATCAATACACCAATCTCTAATCTCCCAAATTAATAGTTAGGGAGACCCAGTGGGAGGAATTTGTGGGGATCTTGACCAAAATCTACTGGCACAAAGAAGAGCTATGGGAGCCATGAAATAATATCAAGTTGAAGAAAAACACAGTCGAGGCTGATGACCCGGGCTCAACATGAAGCGTTAAAATTTCCTCTGGAATTGAAAGCAGGGACTCAAACAGATACTTGTATAGCAATGTTTATAGCAGCATTATTCACAAAAGCCAAAAGGTGGAAACAACACAAGCGTCCATCAACAGAGGAATGGATAAGCAAATGTGCTGTAGCCATACAGTGGAATATTATTCAGCCATGAGAAGAAATGAAGGTTTACAACATGGAAGAACCTGGAAAGCATTGTGCTAAGGGAAAGAAGGCAGACACAAAAGGACAAACATTGTATGATTCTACTTATGTGAGGTACCTAGAATAGGCAAATTCATAGAGACAGAAAGTAGAATAGAAGTTACCAGGATCTGGGGGGAGGGGACATTGGGGAGCTGTTGCTTAATGAGTATGGAGTGTCTGCTTGGGATGATAAAATAGTTCTGGAGATGGTTGCTATGGTCTGAATGCTTGTGTCTTCCATAAACTTGTCTGTTGCAATCCTGTTGCCCAATGTTTTGGTATGAGGAGGTGGGACCTTTGGGAGGGGATTAGGTCATGAGGGTGGAGCTCTCGTGAATGGGATTAGTGCTCTTATAGAAGAGGCCCCAGAGAGCTCGCTGGCCTCCCCATCCACCAAGTGAGGATAGCATGAGAAGGCTGCAGCCTGGAAAAGGGCTTTCACTAGAACACCACTATGCTGGAGACTTGATCCTGGACTTCCGAGCCTCCAGAACTGTGAGCAATAAATTCCTGTCGTTTATAAGCCACCTGGTCTGTGGTATTTTATTGTAGTAGACTGAATGAACTAATACAGTAGTGATGGTTACACAACACTGTGAGTACTTAATGCCACTGAATGGTACACGTAAAAATGGTTAAAACGGTAATTTTTATGTTATGTATATATTTTACCACAATAGAAAAAATTTCCTCTGGACCCACCCACTGTGTTGTCCCTAGAAAACACAAGATTAGGTGAATAATGGAAAAATGAACCCAAGGGTGGTCTGCTCAGCTGGATTGGCATCTGAGAGTGAATGGTGCTATCTTCCTTACAAGAGGGGTCATGGCCAAGTCTGGGAGCTGGCCCAGCAAGGGGCCATTGCAGAATGACCCAGTATTGCTGGGCACACTATGACATTCATTTTCTCCCTGGGATATCAAGCAACAGAGTCAGCAAACACTCACCCATTGAACAACAGCACCCCCACCCCCCATTGAGATGTGGATGTTGGACAGGATGCTTCCTTGGACTGCTTAATGTCCCTGGGCATTATGGGCTGGATCGTGTCCCCCAAAAATCCATAAGTTGAAGCCATAACCCCCAGTACCTCAAAAAGTGACTGTATTTGGTGATAAGGTCTCTAAGGAAGTAGTTGAGGTTAAATGAGGTCATTGGGGTGGGCCCTAATCCGATATGACTGGTGTCTTTATTTATAAGCAGAGGTTAGGACACAGACAGGTACAGAGGGAAGACCTTGAGTTTGGATTTCCAGCCTCCAGAACTGTGGGAAAATAAATTTCTGCTTTTTAAGCCACTGAGTCTGTGGTACTTTGTCATGGCAGCCCTAGCAAACTAATATGCTGGGTAATTTGAATAATTTACAGGCCAGGGGAAGTTCCCATAGGGACATATTGACTTCTGCTAGTGCAGCCTGTGGAATTCTTGAGTATTATTTAAAACAAGATCATCAGGTCACAAGAGGGTAATGCTTCTCACAAAAGAATGTATTGCTCATGGAGGAATTTCAAGGAAAGCTTGAGAAGGTACTATTTTGGGGTAGTGCTTTCCTTTAAATTATATTAAAATATTTCATGTATTCTAGCCCTGAACATGGCATTGAGTGTTTGTGTGTGTGTGTGTGTGTGTGTGTGTTTTCGAGACACAGGGAAAGGAGTGGGAAGGAAAGGCTGAAGAAAAAGAAAGAACAGATCAGACTCCCTTCTGTTCATGTTGCCTTTAATAAGGAAGAGTGACCGAACCAGGATTTTTTATGACTGGTTGTCTGTGTGAACTCGACTGGACAGGAATCATCTTTCAAAGCCGTTCTGAGTTGTCTTTAACACTCTGCCTGGAATAGCAACAGCATCAGCAGGAGCTTTTGCAGGTCAGACCAGCTCTGTTTCCCTGACAGTAAGATCGTCCTATCTGGACCTAGGTACTGCTTAACCAAGTTAGGTACAGAATAATTTAAAGCCTCAGCACTCTGGATTTGGAAATCAGCAGAAGGAATGACAGGCTAAGGGCTGATTTATCCCTTATTTGTCCTGGAGGGATAAAGGGAAGAATAATTGAGCACATGAGTCTTGCACAAAATTGGTATGAATGCATATTAGAGAGGATTGTTATATTCCCTGAATTTTATGATGTTACAGACTCTGCCCTCATCACCTGGACAATATTTTGATAACTGTTCTGGTTACTATTAGCAAAAATTTTTATTCTATGTATAAAATGCTTCATGCAAGGGCATTAGAGGCCTCTTGAGTACCTATTTTCCACCCATCTATAACCAACCCATCCATGTATTCCTCTACCCATCCATTGATTCACCCACCCATCCATTTACCCACATATCCGGTCATCCACCCATTTACCCATCCATCCACAAATCCATCCATCCATCTATCCATCTATCCAACTATTCATCCATCCACTCACCTATCCCTCCACCCACCTACTCACCCCCTTTTAATATCTCTCCGATCTAGTAACTTCTCTCCATCCCAGTTTTCTTCCTTGTGTGTCTGTAACAGCCTCCTCACTGGTCTCCTTGCCTCCAGCCTTTCTCATCTTGCAACTTTTGTCCACATTGCAGCCTGAATGATCTTTATGCACTTCAGTCTCTTTATTTGTAAAATCAAGGTAATATTTATTTCTTTGGACTGTTGTAAATGGGATTATCATTTATTCATCCAACAATGATTTATTGAGCTCCTACCTCATGTGTCAGTCTCCATTGTAAGCACTGGGGACACAGCTGCAAACAAGACAAGCAGATCCCTGCCCTCCTGGAGCTCCCATTACGGTGAGAGAGACCCGCAGTAAGTGCATAATCAAATACATGATGCAATTTCAGGTAGGAGCAAATGTTCAGTAGAAAAGTAATAATGCATGTGAAGTGCTTGGTACCATGTTTGGCACATATAGCTGTTTAATTAATGGTAGTTGTCATATTACCAGCAATCAGTATTATCATAATATCAGTCTCTCTAAAACCTTTCAATAATACTTATAATTGTTGAGTATTTATTGAGCACTTAATATGAACCAACCACTATGCTAAGCACTTTTTTGTTTTTGTTGTTGTTGTTGAGGAAGACTCACCCTGAGCTAACATCTGTTGCCAATCTTCCTCTATTTTGTATGTGGGTCACCGCCACAACATGGCTGGCAGCGAGTGGTGTAGGCCTGCGCCCTGGAACCAAACCCAGATCATCGAAGGGGAGGGCATCGAACTTAACCAGTAGGCTGCAGGGCCAGCCCCGTATGCTAAGCACTTTAATCTCACAACAACTCTATGAGGTGGAAATGATTATTTCCCTCATTTTAGATGTGGAAACTGAGACGCAATCCTTTGTTGTCTTCAAGGAAAGGTCTGAACTCCTTACTTGGGTACTCAAGAACTTTCATGATCTGGGAATTTCCCTGGGAAAGAATTTCCCTGGGACCTGATGTTGATTAGGAACCCCAGAAAGGGGTTCCAATTCTGACCTGTTATAGGCTGTGTGACCCATAGTTAGGTACTCAACTTCCCTGTGCCTCTGCTAGACAATACAAAAAAATACAAAGTTGGTAGGAAAGCATTTTGCAGACAAACAAGAGCCAAGAAACAGAGAGCCAATTGGTAGCATTGATAAAAGCATATTTGGTTAGGTCTGAATTTAATGTCCTGGCTTGACATATTTGCCACAGAAAAAAATCCCAGATTTTTTAGAATCTAAATTTATAAGCTAGGAGTAGATTAAAAGATGAAATAAAAAAGGCTTCTTGCTCTTTGAAAGGGACCCACCTACTTGACCTTTCTAAATAACAACTTCTCTACAACAATCAAGTATGATGCCAAGAGCAGAGACTTTGCACTAAAGTATCTGGCTCAAATTCCCCTTACGCCACTTACCAGTGTGAGACCATGAGCACAGTCTTAACCTCTCTGTTCCTCAGTTTTACCATTTGTAAAATGAAGAAATATAAGCTCTTGGTTCCAGTGCTTGTTGTGAGGATTAAATTAGAAAATAATGTCTGTGAACTGCCTGGCAGTACCTGTTTCTTTGTATTTACTTTTAATGTGGCTACTAGAAACGTTCACATTACAAACGTGGCTTGTGTTATAATTATACTGGACAGCGTTGTTCAAGACTGGCTTCCTGGAGGGTTTGGACTGTATTTCCTCATCTCTGTCTGTAGAATCCAGCACTTGGTCTGGGTGTGTGTGCACTGAATGTGTCCACGAGAAGTGTTCGGCTTCACTGTGGTCTCGCTGGAGGAAATCAGTTTGTGCAACTCGGAATGGTCATCTGACTGATCTTGCCTTGGTTGTGGTTCAAATGCAAGAACTCCTTTTCCAAAACCTCAGCCTGAGAAGGATGGGTTGGAAAAAGCCAGGGCATAAAGCTGGGCACCACTGCCCTCCACCTGCTAAGGGCAGCCTGGAAACCCCGATGGTGGCCCCTGGGGACACCTCTAGGACAGATTGGCCTTCAGGAAGCGAATGGTTCTGCTTTCAGGAAAGAGAAGCTATTCCAGAGGAAGTCAGAGAGAGTAGGTTTTGTTCCAGGAGTAGTATCGCCTCAGGCACTCCCAGAAAAAACTGGAGAAGCAGCAGATGGGGAAGGAATATTGGCCAGGATATGACGGTTCTCATTCAATTAAAATATCAAACAGGGAAGTCATAGGAACAAGGTAGTTAGTGGTGGGCTTCTGATAACTTACAGGCCAGGCTGAGCGAGCAGGAAGATCAAAGTGACATTCTTATCACATGCGGAAGAGAAATGGCCATGGATTTTTTCCATTTAAAAAAGTTTTTCCCTTCTTAGTCCTTTTAGGAGTTGATATTGACTTATATTTGACAAGTCCAGTACCATTTAGAGTAGCTATTAAAAGAAACCTTTAAAATAACTATAAAAAGTCAGGTAGAATTTTCGCTCCTGGGTGTCTTAGTTTTTAAGTCTTGAATGTTCTGACAGGCCTCTCTGGACCCGCCCAACTTCCTGCCAAGAGGGCTGGGGATCCCTGGGTGACTGGGATTGAAGGAGAGAGGAGGAGCCAGTCAGCCCTTGGGCAGATGTTCGCCCTGCCCCTGAGGCATTGAGGGTGAGGTCCTGGAAAGGGTGTCCAGTAACTCAGGGGGTCTCATCTTCCTCACGAATCTTTTGGTTCCAAGCGCCAGAAACCTACCTAGACTGGTTGAGGAAAGAGGGCTTACTAAACAGGCATTGTGAAAGCTCATAGGACGCAGGGCATTGCGGGACAGAATTGTTGTCAGGCCACCATTTTTCTGGAGATGCTTCTTGCATCTGTCCCATGATTCTCTCTTCTGAGTAACTTCCTCTCCTAGGAGTATTCTAAAATACTTCAGTATTTTCCTCTCCCTTGATTTCGGCATGGCTTTGGTCTGCCACAGAGCCTACCCCAGGCCCAACTCTGAGATTTCGTGGCCTCAGAACTCACCACTCTCTGATGATCATTTCTATCTCTTTGCGATAGGTGTTGAATGAGGGAAAATCTTGATTTTTTTGGTGAAGAGGTCAGAAGCTTTACACCTCTTACCAACTTAAAAATTGTGTAAGGCCTAAGTCCCTCGTCTTTGTAATAAATCCTTTATCTGGAAATAAATTTTCCTCAGGAAAGTCCGTACTGAGAGCTATGCCCTCCAGTGTGACCTCCAGAAATAGACTTCTCTTGGTAGTGGTTACATTTATTACTTCTCAATATCGATGTTACTCCTCCTTCCTGGCAGAATCCTAATTTTGTTTACAGATTCTCTCATCCCCAGCTTTAAGGGTCCATCTAGATCAAGGATCAGCAGGCTTTTTCAGAGAAAGGCCAGAGAGTAAATATTTTAAGCTCTAGGGAGGCTTATGGTCTCTGTCACAACCAGCAGTGTGACAATTCTCTGTTGTAGTGAGAAAGCAGTCACAGACAATATGTAAATGAATGAGGGTGGCTGTGTTCCAATAAAACTTTATTTGTAAAATCAGGCAGTGGGCCAGATGTGGCCCATGGGTTGTAGTTTGCCAACGTCAGTCTAGATTAATCTGAGCCAGGGTTTCTCAATCTCAGTACTATTGACATTTTGGACCAGATAATTCTTGGCTGTGGGGGATTGTTCTGTGCGTTATAGTATGTTTAGCAGCCTCCCTGGCCTCTACCCACTAGATGCCAGTCACATCCCGCCCTCCCCCAGTGGCAACTAAAAATGTTTCCAGACTTGCCAAATGTCCCTGGGGGGCATATCTCTCGTAACTGTTATTGGTCTGGAGTAGTCATGTGACTTGAGCTGGTCCAAATGGGCTAATGGGAAGGGCATATAGCCCATGATTTGGAGGGAGCTTCCCTCTCTCTCGTCTTAGACTTAAACAAAGGATTAGCACCAAGTGCTACCCACAGTCATCTTTTAACAGTGACAGGAATCAGCCTCGGATGGAGACTGCACTGCAGATGGTAGAGCAGAGGGACGGCAAGAACCCGGGACCTCGTTGAACAGCTGAATCAACTAGACCTGAAACCCTCCTTACATATGGACTTCTTGTGGGATAAGATGACACATTTCCTTGTTGTTTCAGATGGAGTTTCTCAGGGGCATTCAGGGAGGTAATTTATCAGTGTGCACAGAAGGCTTTCAATGTTTTAGCCCCCAGTGTGCCTTATTTGTGTGTAATGGCTAGATATCAGTCATGAGACCAACAGGGTGGCAGGGGCTGTTACTGAGGGCAGATTCTCTTAGCAAGGGTGCAGATGGGGGAGGCACCGATTGGTGTCTTGGTACCTTTATGTTTCCTTTTGACTCCACAAAGCCCTTTGTGAATTTATCCTACTACCTGGCCCCCTGCAAATGCGGCGGTGCATGGCATTTTCCTGGCTGTATTGGGATTGGAGTCCTCTGTGAACTTGTTCAGTGATTCGGGTCTTTTAGAAGAGCTTAGATTGCCTGATGGCTACAGAGAATTTTTTTTTTTAAAAAGATTGGCACCTGCGCTAACAACTGTTGCCAATCTTCTTTTTTTTTTTTCCTGCTTTTTCTCCCCAAACCCCCCCAGTACATAGTTGTATATTCTAGTTGTAGGTCCTTCTGGCTGTGCTATGTGGGACGCCTCTTCAACGTGGCCTGATGAGCGGTGCCATGTCCATGCCCAGGATCTGAACCAGTGGAACCCTAGGCCGCTGAAGCAGAGAGCGTGAACTTAACCACTCGGCCATGGGGCCGGGCCCCATACAGAGAATTTTTGAATAGTGTCTTCCTGGAAAGGAGATTTGATCAGAAAACGGTAGCAGTGTTTGGCCTGATAGAAGGGTGTCAGGTCCTGAATTGCAAACGTGGTGGCTCCAAAGATAACAGGAGGCCAATTTTTCCTCAGTTCCAAGCGCAGTTCCTCCTGGGATCATGCCCTTGTTGTTTTCAAGCCTTCCCTGTCTCCCCGCCCCTTCCCCACCCTCCCCTCCAGTTCTTGGCTGATGCTGAGCTGGTGAAAATGCGTGTAGAACAAAATCAAGAAAAAGCAGACTTCTAAGAAAGTTTTCAGTGCAAGCCATCGAGTGGTGTTGGAAAGGCCACTGGACTTAGGTCAAGAGGCCCTGGCTTCGGAACTCGGCCCTGAGCTTGCAGGTCATTTCACTTTGCTCAGCCTCAATTTACTCATCTGTGGGAAAGGGTTGAATGAGATGTCCCGGTAGATTGAATGAGATAATGTATGTGACATAGTTTACTGAGGCAGGAGATGGGACGAGAGCTGCTTGAACAGACCAGGCACGCGATCAGTGGATATTTGAGGCCTGCATTCTTCTCCTTTTCTCTTCTGGTGGTACCCACAGGAACCAAGGGTGTAACCTCTAATTCCTTCTATCCCCTTGGTATTTTTTGATTGTGGCTGAGGTTTCCTTAGACTGGGCTGAGATTAACAGGAGGTGCAGAACTGGGGTATTTGCTGGACATTGCTGAGGACATAAGACTCTAGGCAGTGGTCTCAGAGCCAGGTGTCAGGGGCACCTCTAGTCAGTTTCCCAGGTCTCAGGGGCAACGACTGGCAGTCCCAGGATATGCAGGGCCCACGACAAGAAGACAGGATCACCAGCTGGTCCTCAAGGACAGACCTGTCCAAATGGGGAACAAAGGGACGGGCTATAGCTTTATAATCTGCCAGTCCTGAGTCTGAACCCCCCTCTGCCATTGATTGGCTGTGTGGCTCTTGGGCAAAATAGTTAACCTCTCTAAGCTTCATCAGTAAAATGGTAATCATAATAGGCATTTTATCAGAGGGTATTTGAGAGAATTACATGAAATATATGCCTGGCACATAATGAGGATGCAAAAATTGCTAGCTTTGATTTTTACTGTTATTATTTGGAGGCCTGCTCCCTCCTTCTTCCCTCAACCTCCCCGACAGCGTATTATGGACTGTGGTGGTTATGGTGAAGGGAGGGACTGGGGAAGATGCTGCCTGGCGGATCGTTGAACCCCCTGGATAAAGCTTTGTGAAAGCTGCTTCTCTGGGGCCAGGCTTGAGACCTCCCCTCCCTCGCTCCTGAGAGTCATCTTGGATTCCTCCAGCTGCTTCGACCCTTGCACTCAACCCACCACGATGTTCTGCTGGCGTTTCCCCGGAGATGCATCCTGAACGGAGCCTGTTTCTCCATCTTCTCTGCTCTCGGCCTCCTGGGAGCCACCATTATCTCTCCCAAAACCCTCGCAGCAGCCTCCGAGCTGGTCTCTCTGCTCCTGTCTCCCTGCCACCCACTCTTCCTCAACAGCTGTTTGCAGATATAAGTCAGACCACATCTCCAGCTCTGTAAAACCCCCAGTGCCACCCCCCCCAACAAACACCTAGAATAGCACCCAACACTCCTTACAGGCTGGTGGGAAGTGTTCTCCCCCACCCCTCAGGGGGCTGAATTCTCATCTTTCAGGTCTTCCTTTAAGTATGCCTCTGAACTATTTAAGTTAGCGCTTCTCATCCCCTTTGTGTCTGCAGTATTTACCACTAGTAATTATGAACCTGTTTGTGTGTTTATTCATTCCGTGTCTGTCTTTCCCACCGGACTGTAAGCCTCGGGAGGGCAGGGACAGGGTCTGTCTTGTTTACCACTCCATCCGTGTGCCTGGCACACAGTAGCTACTTTGTAAATATCTGGTCCAGAGGCTGAATGCCATTGGGCCAGTGATTCTGTTTGTCTTTCTTCACTTCCTGCCTTCTGAGGGGGAGAAGCCCCTCAGACAGACAGGTGCTGGGAAGCGCTCTGCAACTGGCTTCTCACTCCAGCAGTTAAGAGGCAGGAGAGCTTAGTGGTTAAATATGTGCATTCTGGTGCCAGACTCTCTGGGTTCGAATCTCAGCTCTGCCCCTTACCTGTGTGTGTTTAGCAAGTTACTTAACCTCTCTTTGACTCAGTTTCCCCTGTTTTCAAGTAGGGATAATGCCAGTATCTACTTATGAAGGCCAACTGAGGTGACGTTTGTGAAACCATTGACATGGACCTGGGCCGTTGTGTGTGCTAAGCCATGATGGCTGTGATTATCCAATTTAGTAGAACTTCCATTTCTGAGTGATGTTATGCCTGCCTTCTTTTTCTATTTTTTGAAGTCAAAGCATTATTTATTTGACTCCACATTGAGCATCTGTTTTGTGTTCCACTCTGGGGATATAGAAATGATCCCAAAATACAGTCCCTGGTCTCATGGGGCTTACATTTCAGTGGGGAATACAGCCTTTGAACAAATAGTTACAGGTAAGATGGCTGAAATGAAAAAGACATAGTGTGCAAGGAGAACAAATTCCAAGGGTACGAAAACTTTTGTGTGTGTGGGGTGTGGTCAGTGAAGTTATCCCTGAGAATGTAGATCTAAGCCAAAGGTAGAGTGAGCTCCATCCAGGAGATGGAAGGGGCAGTGGGGTGGGGGTGGGGGCAATGGGAGAGTATGCTAGGTGAGGGAAGTGCTTGTGCAAAGGTCCTGAGGCTGCAGAGAAAATGGCACATTCATGACTAATATGTAGAAATAAGTACATTGCTGGAAAACCTGGTTATGGAAAATAATTGCTTTTTCAAGGATCTCCCCAAAGAAGAGCCTGACATAAAGATTTGAATGCAAGAAGTTTATCTGGCAAGTGATTCTGAATACCAGTTGAGGGAGGTGAGACAGGGAAGGGAAGGAGCCAGCAAAGGATTCATTATCAAGGAAGTTACTACTGTGGGCAGGTGGGGAACTCTCAGGGCCAGTGGCAAACATGCCCCTCATTATTTCACCCAGTGGGTGCTAGAGCTGGGGTATTTATACACCATCTTCCTTCAATCATTGTTTGAAGGTTGCTCTCGGTGGGGGGACATTAATTCCCTGGCACTTCCATCCTGCCACTGGAAAGTGGGTCCCAGTCTCTATCAAGCAAATGAACACTGGTGCTGGCTATTGGAAGCTGAGCCAGTTTGGTAAAAGTGAGGGAACCCAGCAGGGCACCATGCATCTGCTACACGCCCCAACCTCCTTTGATGCTTGAAGCTGTTGGGGTTGGCCAGGATCAGCTTGTGAAGGCCCTTGTGAGCTGCTGTGAAAGATTCTGGACTCTCTCCTTTGGGGAGCCACTCTTGGCTTTTAAGGTGAAGTGAGGCTTAATCAGACCTGCAACACAGAAAGATCACGATGGTCATTGGGTGGAGAATGGACTGTTGTGGCCCAGGAGCAAATACAAAGAGGGAGGATTTGGAGGCAGTCACAGCTCTCCAGGCAAGTGGTGATGGTGGCTTAGAGCAAGTAGGGTGGGGATGGAGCGCAAGCTGGGGAGAGGTTGAGGAGACGAATAGACCAGATTTAGTGAGAGTCTGCATCTGGGGAAGGTGGCAGCCCTTTTCCGTAATATCCTCCTTATGCTAAATTAGACGCAGGTGTCTCTGAGACTTGGCAAGTGGGGCTGTAATTTCCCCGTGCCCCCCGTCCGCCACCCCTTACCTGATAAAGCTCTGTCATCTGCTGTGGTCTCGCTGCCCACTTTTCACAGTACTTTCCAGGCTGCTGGGGCCAGCGTAAAATAAATAGCCCCTACTTCCCACCTTGCCAGCTTTCCTTCTGCCTTGCCCACCCTGCTATGCCCAGCAAGGGTTGACTCCAGTGCCAGCTTCTGAACCGGCGGTATTGTCAAGGAATGTGGAAGCAGCAGGGCCAGGGAGAAGGGGCGGGGATGAACATTCCATTTGCCATCTGCGGCTCAAATGAGAGCTGTGCTGATGAGAGCCAGGACCATCTCCTAGTGATCTGGAGAAGCGCATTTCAGCTGAACTGGCCACGGGACATCCTCTGCAGGCTCATGTGTGTATCCTGTGCGGTCACTGTCTTCTCTGAGCGTGGGGCTGGCCAATGGTTGAGATGAGGGGCTGGTGATGCAGGGTATAAGGGTCTGCCTTGTCCCCAAACCCTACTCCTCTGCCGGGCCCTGCTGGGCACAAAATGCTGCCATGCGGTGTGTGCAGCTCAAGAATGGTGCCAGCCCTGGCCAAACATATTGTCGTCGTTAAAAATCACTCTGTTGGCCATTTTCAACCATAAACACTTTATCTGGAGTTCAAATCTTAAAATTTTTCCGAATTTAAAGGGATCTTAAGGGTCATTCATCTAACAAATATTTATTTCTGGAAAATTCCTCTTTTCTTCCGAGTAAAGCTCACCCCCACCCCAATTCAGTGCTCTCATCACAAGGGCACCAACAGAGCTATTGTTACCACAATGAGACTTGGCCTTGGCCTTTGATGCCTGGTCCAGATACAGACTCCAGACCTGAGCTGGGCCTGTTAGAATGCTTCCCTGGGAGTCTGCTCTGAAAATAGAGAAGAAAAGTTATCCTCTAGGGCCTGAAATTGTCACACATGGGAGCTGGTGGATGGCTGTTTTTCTCCCATGAATACAAGAGAAAGAGAGGAAACTGGTGGGGTTGGGGTGGAGCCTGAGGGGAGGAGAGAGAAGAGGAAAGGCACAGATCGTTCCTGGTCCAGCTATTTCCTATTCTTTTAGTTCCTTGAAACCCCTCAATGTTCTTATAGTAAATTTGCCCTTTTTAATTATGCTTGGTCAAAGTGAGCATCTTTTATGTGGATGAGAGGAAAAAAATCTCTGCCCACATACTGGCAACCCTTTAGAATCCCTTGAAGGGTAGAAGAGAAAGTTTGTCTCAACTCCTGATCCTGGAAATTCTTTTGGTATTTACAGAGGCACCCTAAAAAGAAACCCTGAGCCCATGAGCCACCACTGCCCACTCCTCCCTGCGGCGCCCCTGCCCAGCCCCTAGCAACTGCTGATCTTTCTGCATCTGTAGATTTGCCTACTCCGAGCATTTCACATAAATGGAATCATTCACTGCGTGGCCTTTTGTGTCTGGTTTCTTTCCCTTAGCATCCTGTTTTCAAAGTTTATCCGTGTTGCAGCGTGTGTCAGACTGCATTCCATGTATAGCCGAGTCCTATTCCTTTGGATGGATAGACCACATTTTGTTTCTCCATTCATCAGTTGATGGACATCTGGATTGTTTCCACTCTTTGGTTATTGTGACTCATGCTGCTATGAGCATTTAAAATAGAAGGGCAAAGCATGTCACTCCTGTGCTCAAACTCTCTCGTGGCTTCCAAGCTCACGATAAGATCACAAGCTCTTGCCATGGCCCAGGGGACCCTGCCTGACCTGGCTCCTGCCTCCCTCTCTGACTCCCCTCTTCTTGCTGTTCTTCGGACACACCAAGCTTGGAATGTCCTTTCCCCAGGTATTCCCAGGACTCCCTCCCCTACTTTACTAACATCTCTGATCAAATGTTGCTTCCTCGGAGAGGCCTGCTCATCCATCACTCCTGACCCCACTGTGTTCTTCTTCACAGGATTTTCCACAAGTGATGTTGTATTACTCATGTGTTTGCCTTTTTGTTTTTCTTCCTAGAAGGTAAATTCTATGATAGGAGGGACTTTTTCACTGCTGTGTCCCCTGTGCTTGGCACATATTAGGAGCTCAACAAATATTTGTTGAAGGAGTGAATGAATGAAAAGATGGGACCTTGCAGATGACAGATGAGAAGCTGAAGCCCGGGGAGGGGAAGGGCCTGCCCAAGTTTACATGGCTAAGTTGGTCTGGGCCCCAATTCCAGTCCTGTGTTTGTTTTTCAAAACTCCCAATCCCCTAGACATTTGGATGCTGGTATTTTATGTTAATTCTGGCCACCCCTACTTGGAACTACTTCCTCCTAAACCAACAAATAAATCAAAATGTCAAACCCTTCAGACTGGGCACTTCTCACATTTTCCTTACCTCGCCCAACATTTCCCTGAGACGCATCCTGCCTTTCTACCCTTCTGAAGGCCTTGCAGTACCTTGAACACCTGCTGTTCCCTCATGCCTCTGTACCTTTGCCCATGCTGCTCCCTCTGTCTGAAACACTCTTCCCGCAACCACCTTCTATAGGTGCTCAACTCAGACTCATTTTCATGACTTTGGTGGCCTTCTATTCCTTTATGAAGCCTTCCCTGCTATGTCCTTCCAGCCAGACTGAGTCAGATGCCTCTCCACTGCATTCTCATAGCCCCTGTCATAACCATTGCACTCTACTGGGGTTGACTGGGTCTCCTCTAGATTGTAGACTCCATGAGTCTACTGTGAGAGGGTCATGCCTGTCATGCTCAAGGCTTTATCCCCAGCCTCCTGCACAGTGCCTGGCACAGTGAAGGCACTCGACAGCTGTAGGTTTGTGTAAGTTCCTTTGTTTTGTTCGGAGGTAAAGTGGATACAACAGATACCCATAGCCCTCCTACCTTTCACTGTGCTCTGGCCAGCTTCCAACTGCCAGTGTCTGTGCTGTGCCAGAACTGCCTGGATTCAGACTGCCATGAGTGGCAGGCCAGAGTGTCAAGGAATTAACACCCCCTGTTTCAGGCACAGCCCTCAAGCAGTGACTCTTGGGAGCTGATGTATAAATACCCAAGCTCCCTTGCTCCTTAGGTGGGTTATTTTGTCTGAGACCTGAGTGATGAGTACGAGGGAAAACCCCAGAGTTTCCTCATGGGATCTTACTCCTACTCCTACTGCCCTCTGTGGTAGCTCGCTTAATAGCACATCCATTATTTGCTATATCTTCCTCGCTTCTATACTACCGTTTCCTCCACTTCTTAAATATACCACTTTCATTAGTTCATTGCCCAATCCAGTGGCATTGTCAGAATGCCGACACCCTAGCCAAAGGCCCCAGCATGCATGGGTTCCTTTTATCTTCAAGACCATGATGACACCAGCCTGAAGATATCAACCAACCAAACAAACTCATAAATGTCAATTAGTTATATTGATGAGCAATGTTTATGGGTTCCTGCAGATCAATTCGTAAATATTATAAATTGCAACAATTTCTAAATAATGTCCTGTGACTAATGGCTCTACTTGTAGTGGATTTTATCACTTTGTTGAGTACCTAATCGTCCTCAGCCTTGCTGAGTGTTTCTGTGACCTGCGACAACACTACAGTGACTCAGAGCCCAGCAACTTCAAGGTCAAAGAGCCTGTGTTTCTAGCTTCTGTCCTGGCTGACAGGGATGCTGGTATTTCACTTTTGAAACTAGCTAGTGGTCCAATCGTTTTTTGGTAGTGGAGAGCTGGCCTTCTCCACTGACTTAGGAAATATCATATGTTCTGACTTCTACCGGTTGTTTCAGAGGCTCATTCATTCATTTAACAAATATTATGGAGTACTTTCTATGTGCCCAACACTATGTGAATGTTGGGAATATAGTGGTATATTGGTTAGGGTAGGCTGGGTTGTGCTGCCATAATAAGGTAACTGAAATCCCAGAAGCTTAACAGAACAGAGCTTTTTCTTCTCATTCATGCTACATGTCCAGTGTGGATCCACAGAGGGCGCTCCTCCATATAGTCATTCAGGGGCCCAGGCTGATGGAACATTGCCAACCACTGCAGTAGGGGAATTGGTAACTGGAGAGTTACTGTGCCAGCTTTGCTATGCTTCAGCCCAGAAGTGACATGTATCACTTCTGTACTCAGCTCATGAGCCCGGATTAGTCACATGGCCCCAATTAACTTCAAAAGAGGCTGAGGAATGTGGAGGGAACACATGGAATATTTGGTATGCTTAACTGTCCTTGGAGAGCTTGTATTATAGCTTACATTGTAGGAGAAGGCAGGGATCAAACAAATTATTGCAGAAATAATTGTTTAACAGTAATTGGGATGAAGGCTACAAAGAGACTTGAGGTGCTGTGAGAGTGTGAAACAGGAGACTTGATGCCTTCTAGGTGGTCTGGGGAGGTTATTTCAGCCAAGACCTGAGAAGTGAATAGGAGCTGGTCAGGAGAAGAGAGGGAGTGAGGCACCCACAAAGACAGATCACCTCAGATTCTACTCCCAAAGAGTTACAGTGTAGCTTGAGAGATGAGAAATACATAGAAGTAATGATAATACCAGTTAGCCAACAATGGCAGCCTCCACGGTTGAGCATGTGCTACATTAAGTGCTTTCTGTGCACTATCTCACTTAATCTGCTCCCACAGTGGGTTTAGAAACACACTGCCCAGCAAGTGCCTGGGCAGAACTTGAACTCATGTGTACCTGGAGTTCGTGTGTGCTCCTCCTTCTGGGGTGATTGCTCAGTGACTGATGGGTTTAGCTCAGAGCTCTGTGACTGCTGGGCTGTAAGAGAAAAAGCTCTCACTTCTAGGCAGATCTTCCTCTGTGTCGGGACCCAGGGCTGGCCACTCCAAGATATTCCACAAGAACATACTAATTATTTTGAATGAAAGTTACTTGATAAGTGAAAACAGCATTCTGACCCTCCTGTTTCTGTTCCCCTGAAAGCAGTAAAGAAATCTCCCCTGTGAAGGGTGCTCTCCCTGCATCCTTAGCCCCAGCGCTGGGGATTCAGGGCTGGGAAACCTGCACAAGCAAACCTTGCTAATTTACTACCTCAAGTCTAAGCTCTACTTAAATTCCTCACTAATTACATAGCCCAAACCTAAGTTTCTTTGTCCTGTCAATTCTTCACAAATATATGTTTCTTTGTGTAAAAGATAAATATCCTGCTTGCTTTGTTCATTCTCTGAGCATCATTTCTTTATGATCTCCAATACATACGTATTAAACTGGGGTTTTCTCCTGTTAATCTGGTCTTGTGTCAATTTTACTATGAGTCTAGCCACAAGAACACAAGAAAGGAAGAAAGGGGATTTTCCTTTGCCCTGACATCTGCTTCTCTGATAAGTCACTGAATCTCCTCGGATCTCAGTTCATCATTAAAATGAGATTATTTGGCTAGATCAGAGCTTTTCAAAACTGTTTTAATGTAGTGGAATATTAAAAAAAAAAAAAAAAACGCAATCCCATATATAAAGCAGGTGGGAGTAGTTAGTAGCCTGGGGAGGATTCAGATGTCATCCCCGTATCTTCCCATCCCCTTTAGCAGTTCCTGGGGCCCCTCTGGGGGACCTGGCATGTGGGAAGTGCTCAGTAAACTGCTGGACCATCTAAGGTTGTTTCCAGCCCTCAAGTCTGCTGCATGTTCCTAGTATTACGATTAGCTGTGGCTATTCGATTATAAGAATGGACTCCTTTCTTGTCCCTTGTTGTAGGTAGAATAATGACCCCGCCCCGCCCAAGAATAGCCACATCCTCATCCCTGAAACCTGTGAATATATTACCTTCCATGGCAAAAGGGGCTTTGCAAGATAAAGTTAAGGATCTTGACGTGAGAGGATTATACTAGATGATCTGGGTGGGGCCCATGTAACCTCAAGGGTCCTTATAAGAGGGGATGGGTGAGTCAGAGAAGATGTGATGACAGAATCAGAGGTCAGAGAGAGGCAGATTTGAGGATGCTAAGCTGCTGTTTTTGAAGATGGAGAAAGGGGCCCTGAGTCAAGGAATGTGGGCAGCCTCTAGGAGCTGGGAAAGGCAAGAAAATGGGTTCTTCTCTAGCGCCTCCAGAAGGAACACAGCTCTGCTGACACCTTGCAGTTAGCCCTGTAAGACTCATTTTGGACTCTTGACCTCCAGAACTGTCAGATAATAAATGTGAGTTTGTTTTAAACCACTAAGTTTGTAGTCATTTGTTCCAGCAGCAACAGGACACTCCTACATCCCTCTGAGACAAGAATCTGCCCCACACCACAAGTTGCTTGTATCCGTATTTAGTGACCAGGCCATTATCTGAAGCTACGATTTGCCAGCCACTATGCTTAGTGATTTATTTCTCTTATTTTATTTAATTCTCCAAACAGCCCTGTGAGTAGAGACTGTCATGTCCATTTAGTAAAGATGAGGAAATGGGGGCTCTGAGAAGTTCCGTCACCAGCTCCAGGGCAAACCGGTGAACACCGTTATGACTTCAAACTCAATATCATGGAAATTATTTATCTCCATTTCATTAAGGTTTTTTCTGAGGTTTTGTTCTTTCATTTGAAACATCTTTCTTTGTTTCTTCATTTTGCTTGACTCTCTGTGTTGGTTTCTACGCATCAGATAAAGCAGGCCCCTCTCCCAGTCTTGAGGGCGTGGCCTCCTGTAGGAGATGAACCTCATCATTGAGCCCTGCTCTGGTTCTTGGTTGTCTCTTAAATCTTTGTGATTGTCCATTTTCTTTTTCACGGCTCCCAGTAGCTGAGGGTGTGCTGAAAACTGTCCCAAAGGGGAGGATCTCAGTCAGCACTTAGATTCAGGTTGATTGGAAGCCAGACCCTCAGGCAGAAGCTTTTAAAGTTTGCAAATATACAGTCCTGTGGCACCGCAAGTGTCAGCCTGTCTGGCCACCAGAGCCAGGCCTTCCGGAGATGTCCCCCTGGGCAGCAGTCACAAAAATCCGGGCTCCAGACAAGTACATAAGCGCCTTTCTGGGACATTCCTGGGAACTGTTGTGAGGCGGGAGAGTGCAAAGATGGCGTCTACCGGCCTACATTCCCTGTCTGCCTCTAGATGCGTGCCAGACCTCAAGCTTGCCCCTCAGGCCGAAGCTCCAGGACAAGCAAATAGGGCTCTTTCACAGGAAGACTGGGCTGTGTTTGTCTTTTATCTGTGCAGTACCCTGGGTGGTGGTCTGCCAAGAACTGTCCTTCTAATAGTTCTAGTCCTGTCAGACTCAGGATCACAAGCTCCCTGGCCCCCAGAGCCAGTCTATCAAGGGGCATCCCTTGGGCGGCAGCCACAAAACTAGTCATGGGATGTAAAAACTGGGGCGCCAGATGCATCTAAAAGCTCCTGATACTGGTGCTCTGGAGTGTGGCAGAGGGAGAGTGTGAAGATGGCATAGCTAGAACAAGACAGAAGGAAAATGTACAGATGGTGCCCACAGATAAAAGAAAGAAGGGGGGGGGAACCCCTAGAGTTTAAAAAAAAAAAAAAGATGGTGCCCACTGGCTAGAGTGAGGCAGAGAGAGCAAAAATGGTGCCCACCAGCCAGCAGGCCCCTAGATGTGTGCTAAATTAGATGCCTGCCCTCAGGCCTACACTCTAAGATGCCATCCACATAAAGCCTGGGCCGTCTAGATCGGCTGCCTCTGCGCTGAGCCCTGGGCTGGGTGAGTGCACGTGTGAGCCCTTCCAGAGCTGTTTCTCAATGTTTTGTAGCCTTGTGGGTCTCGTGGGTGTGAGTCCTGTTGGCTTTCAAAGCTGCATGTTTTGGGGGCTTGTCTCTCAGGTGCAGGTCTTAAAAGTTGGGGTGCCTGATGGAGGGTTCAGACCTTTTGCCCTTCAGGGGGAAGCTCCAGGTTCTGAATTCTCTCATGATTATGGGTTGCCCTCACTGGGGATGGTGTTTGTGTTGTGATTGTGTCCCAGCCTCTCCTACCTGCGTCAATGTGGGCCTTCTCTCATTTGCTGACGCGTAGGAGTTGCTCTGCCAGTTTTTAGGATTTTTCAGAGAAAATTGTTCCATATGTAGCTGCAGATTTGGTGTGTCAGGGTTAGATGTGAGTTCATGATCCTCCTCCATTGCCATCTTGAACCAGAACCAAGGTCACACAGCTAGAAAGTGTGCATGTGTGTGTGAGCTTTGATGCAAATCCAAGTGTGTATAACTCTAAAACCATCATTTTGTCTTTCTTCCTTTAGAAGATAACTATTTCCAGTGGGTGCTGGGAAGGGATCCAGACCACACCTTGCAAATAATGCCTCGTGCAAAGTCAGACTACAAGCTCACACCAGCTGGTGTAGGACGTCGGTGTCTTTATGGGTGTGTTGGTGTGTGGAAGGAGAGTGGAATTTTGAATTATATTTAATTTCATCTCGGTGGCACATTCCTTGGGAAGCTCAATTCTCTTCCCCGAAAAGGGAGAGGAACAAACTTCCCTACTACTCCTTACGCTTATTTCTTCTGGGGCAATTACTGAACCTTGTTTGTTCAATGTGCAGAATCCTTCATTTGAAAGGAGGAGACAGGGAGAATCGAGTGATCACTCTTAGTCTGAGCACAGACCAGGCTTCTTAGGAAATGCAGCGGACTGGTCTGGCTCTTGTGAGTGTGGGGTCCTTCTATGTGGATATTCACAGGGTTTGGCAAATCAGAAGTTGAGCAAACGTAATTCAAACCGTAGATACAAAAGTCACCAAGCCCTTTTTAAATGTGCTTTGCTCATTTCTTTTGGTAAGTGACATTTAATATAATTTTTAGTATTTGTTGTTCCTGATTATAAAAGTCATAAATGCTCATTTTAGAAGTGTTGGAAAACACAGAAAAGGATCAATAAGGGCAGTCACCCCAAATCCCACCATTCAGACCAAGTTACAGTTTATATTTTGGGATATTTTTCTTTTTTCTATGACTTTTATCTAGGTGAGGTCATGTAATTTGGGGTCTGTATTTTTTCACTTAATATTACGTCATAGATACTTCCCCATATCTTTACAAAATCATTTCGAGTTAGAGGCAGTGTAGTGGTAAAGAACTTGGTCTCCAGCATGTGCAGCCTGGATTGGAATCCCAGCTTGCCACTTGCTATGCGACCACGGAAGATCACCTAACCCAGTGGTTCTCAACCAGGGGGAATTCTGCACCCTCAGTGGGCATTTGGCAATGTCTGGTATTCACAAATTTTGGATATTTTGGATATTTTGGATATTTGCAAATCGGGGAGGGTGAGGCTGCTCCTGGCATCCAGTGGGTAGAGGCCAAGGATGCTGCTAAACATCCTACAATGCATGGTCAGCCCCCATAAGAATGATCTGGTTTCATGTGTCAATTCGGTTGTGGTTGGGAAACTTCAACCTAACTTCTCTGAGCTTCAGTTTCCCTGCTTGTTAAATGAGGAGGACTCGTAACCACCATAGGTTTAGCGTGAGGTTTAAATGAAAGTCTGTTTAAAGTGCTTGGCAGCTAAGTGCTCAATAAGTGTTAGCTATTATTATTAATATATTAGCAACATTTAAAATATATACCAGACCCTCAGCTAGGCACAAGAGATATAGAACAAATGATAATGTACACACAATCCTTGATTTTTTACTTAGAGGCTATTCATGTAACAAACAGAAACTACTTTGGTGAGCTCAGGAAAGGGATATTCTTGGGAATCTCAGGGACACAGGAAATAAAACAGATCTGAGCCTCCTGGAAACTGGAACGTGGAGACCACTAGGCACAGAGCAGCCCTCCCTGCTTCCCAAGGTGAACATGTTCTCTCCTCTCCATTTCTATATCTTCTTTCTCTTGAGTGGCCTTCTCTGTCTATCGATGACTCAGCATGTCTGCCAGCCCCACAGCTGTTTGACCTGATAACCTCATTGTCCATCACAGATGAGAGAGAGAGAGAGAGAGAATGAATGACTATGAATGAGAATCCAATTGGTTACTGACCAGAAAAAGGGATTGGCTTTCTTTGGGTCCTGTGTGCAACTCTGATCCAATCAGCTGTGACTGTGGAAGGCAAGGTCATCTGAAGGCAAGGTCAGTGCCTAGACCTGCCCTACCAAATTATGAGTTCCTTCTCAGATGAGGGATATGGGGCAAGAGTGGAGCCCTAAAACATGTCTGCTACTCCCTACCCTTAAGAGAGTTAAGCCTAGTTAGGGAACATCGGTAGAAGCAGTGGCTGGCTGAGAAGAGAAGAGGCAAAGTGGGGATCTAGGATGCACTAGAGAGAATCATTCTTTAGTTGAGAGGGTCAAACTTGGAAGGAGCCTTAGCAATCACTCAGGCCCACTCACTCCCTAGTGGGAAACAGGCCCAGGTCAGGAAGATATTTGTTGGCAGATCTTGGAGTAGAAAGCAGGAGCCCCGGTCTGTTGATTTGCCACCTCACTCTCTCCTCTCTCTTTCTGCTGCCTTTCCTGACTCCTTTTAAAAAAAATGGGCCCTTGAAGACCTGAGATCAGCTTCTGTTTTTTGGGACTCCAGGAGGACTCTAGCCATTTTCCATCGGGCAATTTGAGATGCCAGGTTTGAACCACTACGCTTCTTTCCTTGTCGTCTTCCTCTTCTGCCTTCCCTTTCTTTCCTCCCTCCTTCCTCCCTTCCTTCCAAGGGACACACACTGCCTTTTTAATTAAACAATACATTAGGCTTGTCATTACATGCCAACAAACATAATTGTATATCATACTATTTTTGATGACTATATTCCCTGGCATGTTAGATTGTGATTGATATGACAAATCCCCTTCAGGTGGACACTTAGGTTGTTTCCACTCTTTCATCATTATTTTCAAAATTGCTCTGATGAACAGCTTGGTAGCTAATTCATCATCAGGATACATTTTTAGAAGAGGAATTGCTGGTTGAAGGGTTGATGCCTAGGCACAGGCATGCTTTCTAAAAGAAAACACTCAACATCATAACTTCATTATTCAGAGCCAGGAAATTCTTCAGGATTTGGACATAACTAGCTGTTGGCTGCTGCTCGCTATGGCCAGCCTGCTGCGGCCTTATCCCAAGCAGATGTTGCTGCAAAGGTCAGTCTGCTGAATTCCATCGTTAGCCTGCCAGCTCCCTGCTGCTGAGCTGGGGGGGCCACTGGAGTCAAAATCTTCTCAACAGGCAGGAACCAGAATACAGCTGGTTCCCAACCTTGGACAATTAATCATATCCGGAGAGATCCAGGTCTGGGAAAATGGTTTATTTACAGCTCAGTACTTCTTTCGGCCCCAGGTGCATTTTGCAATTGCATTTCATCTTCTGGATCCACACCTGGACTGTCTTCTAAATACCATCTGAATCATGAGCGGGAGGTCAAGTGCAGCACAGATTTTATGTCTCCTGGCTTGAGATGTTTGTGGACTAGGCTGGCTTTGGCTTCTGTACCTTAGGTTTGTGGCTGAGAAGAAGGTAAAAAGCCCGTGACAGTCGAACTGTGAAATGCTTTCCCCACCCCCAAGCCACTGGGAGCAACCGTTTAGCAGTGATGTGCCCAGACTTCAAAATGGCAGAGAGATGCTGATAACGAGGGGAAGGAGGACTTGCCCTGGCTTGATGTCACCACTGAGACTGGTAGAGTTTCCTTAGAGAGCTCCCTCACCTTCTAATCAATCAATCGATCAATCAATTCAACAAGTATACATTGAGTGTTTATGAGCCAGGCACTGTCTCGGCACCGAGAATGCAGTGGTCTCGAAGTGTTGCAGAGAAATTTCCCTGAGAAACAGACTCTGAGGCAGAGATTAATATGCAGCAGGTTTATCAGGGAGCTCTCTGGGATCAACGTCTGTTGGGGGGAAGGGACTGAAGCAGGACTGAGCAGAGGGGGAAACTGACCTGTGATGAAGTTGTGCTTGAGCCATGATGACTACCTGATGTCGTCTAAATGGAAGCCTTAGCCAACTCTCTGGGGAGTCCTGAAACTGGGGATCCTTTGGGTCTGCCCCAGGTTGGGGATGAGAGGACCATCAGTCCTTGGATGTGGGCAGCCCTAGGAAGTGGCCTTGAGTGAAACAGCTCTTTTCAGCGGAGGCAATCCCTGGAGGAACCCAGTGGTGGGGGGAATTAAGCCCTTTAGTCCTGAAGGAGGACCTGGACGGTGCAGCACAGAGTCCACCGCAGCCCTCTGGAGCCCACAGTGTGGTGAATGGTGTGTGTCGTGGTTGGGGTTCACTTCAAAGCAGGGCCTGAGACGAGGACTTGGGTGTAGATAGTATTCAGGAGGTGACCTCAGGAAGCAAGAATGAGAGAATGGGGATAATGAGACAGGGAAGGACAGAGAGATAATAAAGGACGCATTCTGGAGCAGGTCAACATTGTAAGGCAACCCTCAGGGGAACCATGGAGAAAGCACTTCAGAACTGTCAGCCGAGGGACAGGAGATGCGTACCCACTGCCTTCTATTCTGCATTGGTCAAGGGTTGCCCCAGGGGACGAGAACCTCTCTATACTTCTAGAATGCACCTGTAAAAGCTGTGCCTATGGTTTCAAGGCAGAAAATGAGAGAGTCAAGAGGGCTTTTGATGTGGGATGTTGTCAGTGGACTTGCGCTTGTCCCCCATAGATGCAGCTGAAATCTGAAGTGGGTTAAGGGGATGTGGCATGGACCCTCACTTCTTTGGGAAAGAAAGAGTCTACAACAGAAATCATGAGGAAATTAATCTTGTATAGGGTAAGAGATTGTAAGAGGGTGTCTAATCCGGCCCCATCCCTCCGTAATCCTGTAATGAAGATACCCACTTTAGAAAATTACATCCTCTCCTCTTAAATCTAACCAACTAACTAGCCAATCAGCCAACCAACTAACTAACGTGTATTGAGCACTGACTGGAGCCAGGCATTGTGCTGAGGGCTATCACAGTCCTTCCAAGAGTTCTTCCTCTCTTTTCCTACTTTTCTCGAGCCCCCCAGCCCCATTTTCTGTCTTCCAACCTTGCTTTTCGGGTCCCAGCAGGGGACCTTGGCTTCTACTTTGCTTCAGAGGTTGGGGCCATCACACCTGAATTCCTTCAGGTGACCCCTCCACCTTTAAACATGTCCTCACCGTCATTTCTTCTGTCCTTCCAGCCTTGGAGGTAGAAGAATTCTTTCTTTGTTTTGTTTTTTTCCTACAAGTGAACCCATCTCTGTTGCTCATCACACCTCTAGGCACTGCCTTTCAAGGCCTCACCCCAAGAATTCTTCTTTTCTCTAGCATCTTTGATTTCAGCATCTTCACAGAGTCTTTCTTTGCCTACAATCATATATATACACACAGATATATATACACTCTTTAAAAAGGAAAAAATAAAGACCTTTTCCTTGAACTTGCTCTCCTTTTTGGCTACCTTATTCCCATTCTTCTTTTCTTCTTCTTAAAAAATATTTGCAGCCTCCATTTCACCGTCCACTCAACCCCAACCCCCAGCAAGTTTGCTTCCAAACCCCACTTGACCCGCATATCTATTGAATCTCAACTTGCAAAGGACAACAGAGATCTTGCAAATGTAATTCTCCGTTCTCTTTTTCCTCTTCTCTCAATTTTCTTCATTCCAGCAGCATGGTCCCTCTTCTCCTTTAAAAATTCCTCCTTAGTTTTGAAAAATTCCCTAGTTTTCACGACATTGTTCTGCTATCTCTGTAAACTTTCTTTATCCATCTTTCTCTTTCAAAACTCACTTCTTCCTCTCTTCCGAGAGCAAATGCTTTTGAAGGTTTAATGCTTATAACTCTCTTCTTGCTGGCACAGCAGTGGTTCTCAAGCCTGGCTGTACCTTACTTAGAGTCACCTGGGGAATTTCAGAAAATACTGATGCCCACAGAGGACTTTTAGGACAAGGAAACTGTTCTGTATGATGCTACAACGGTGGATACATGTCATCATACATTTGCAAAACTGTGGGGACTGGAATTGGCCACCCCAAGATATGTCTCTTTGGCATGATGATTATTTGAGGCTAGTTACTTTGCAGACAGGAAAGCAACTGAAAAGCAGAATTTACTTACCATTTGTAAGAGACATTTACATTGTAAAGGAACTCTCCATCTGTAAAGATATCTCCCTCTGTACCAGATAGAAGGGGGGATGACCTTATCTCTAGAAATTCTTAATCAATGGGGAAGGCAGGACTTAAATCTGCATTTGTGTATTGTGCTTGTCTGGTAACCTCCTGTAACTGACTTCCCTCCCCATTTCTTTAAAGATTAAGCATCTTTCCTTAGGCTAGGAACTGATTGCTGCGCTCACCTGTGACCACCCAGCTCAAGACAATAGACTTGCCTCCTGCTACGCCCTCCAAGATAGCAGACCCACTATCTGCTGTGTCCATCAAGCGCTATGCCGACAGGGCAATCTTGTGACTATTGTGGGAGGGACATTTCAATCATAAGTGAAATATCCTGTTTGGGGGTATATAACCATTCTGTGTGATGCGGGGTCGGTGAGCCGAGGAGTCGAAAGAAAGATTTCTTGGACTCTCAAGATCTGGCAGTAGAGCTCTTTTATTTAGAGAATAGTATGGAATAGCATGGGGACAGGGCCATGGGCAGTCAGAGCTTCTGCTGCTGCTGCCTCTGCTGCCCCGGCTAGCATGGGGACAGGACCCACGGGCAGTCAGAGCTCCTGCTGCTGCCCCGAGTTGAGGGTTAGGGCTAAATTTAAGGCATAGGTATGTGACTCATCTCTTTACGAAGACAAAGGAAGAACATGAAAAAAGTTAAAATGGTATCAGTGCAGGTGGGGTCTGGTCGTTGGGTGATCCCATAACTTTTAGACAAGAATCAAATCGGATTAAGTAAAGATCAGAAGCCACCACCCAAAATCAGTTACATGAGATTGCCAGACAGCAACCAACTTAAGTTCTTGCCTTCCCCATTAAGAGTTTCTAGGGATAAGTTCATCTCTCTTCTTCTTCCTGGTACAGAGAGGGAGGTTACAGATAGATTTACCTTACAAATGTAAATGTGTCCCAACAAGGGTAAGTTCCATTCCCCAGAGCCTCCTTCCCTGTCCCTGTTATCAAAAGCGATCAGCCCCAAACAATCCCAATGCCAAAGAGACATATCCTGGGGTGGCCAATTTCAGGTCCCTACAAGGTCATCCCCCCTTCCTTCACAAATGCAAATGTCTCTCAAAACGGCAAGCAAAATTCCAGTCCTCGGAGCCTGCTTCTCATGTGCAGTTTTAAAAGTAACCAGCCTAAAGATCCTCATCATAAACCGTTTTAAAATTAAGCAGCCTAAAAATCCTCATCACTGTGCACCCCACTTCTTCGGTGACCTTTCTTCCTTCGGGCAGAAAGGCCCTGGGCCATGGTCCTCATAAAGCTTTGTTTAATGTTCTCCTGCTATTCTGTCTCATGTGAATTTAATTCGTTCTCTGGCCAGACGAACCCACATTAGGTAGAGGAATAGTCTTCCTCCCCTACAAAACCATAGAACGTACAACACTAAGAGTGAAGCCGAATGTAAACTGTGGACTTGGGGTGATAATGATGTGTCAGTGTAGGTCCATCAGCTGGAACAAATGTCCCCTCTGGTGGGATGTTGACGGTGGAGGAGCCTGTGCATGTACGAGGAGGGGTGATGTGAGAACTCTCTGTACTTTTTGTTCACTTTTACTGTGAACCTAAAACTGCTCTTAAAAATAAAGTCTATTAATTAAAATTACTGATGGCCCCATGACCAGAAATTCTGACTTATGTGGCACAGTAGGTTCTAAGGTGCAACAGGGCAGAGAAATACTGGGCAAGGCTCTCTTCCTGACCATCTTTCTCTCTGTCAGGCTTCACTGATCACTTTGAAGAAGGAAAGTCCCGAATTTAACTTTCTAACTCTGCCCTTTTCTGTGATCCCTTTTCCATGAGGTTTACAACCTCAACTTGTACGGATGTGTCTGAAATCATATCAAACTCACTATTTTGTTCATTTTTCCAGACTCCTTCTGTCGTCCAGTTTTTGATCAGTGCACTCATCATTAGCCTGGTTATTCAGACTTTATAAACCTCCAAATCCCAGCAGTAAGGATTCTTTGAGCTCAGATCTCTGACCTTCCCTCCAAGCTGGAACTCCTGAGCCCCGTTCCCTGCCTCTGCTTGAACCTTTCTAGCCTTGGAAGCTCAGTCCTTGGCAAGTATCATCTGCTTTTCAAAGATACCTTTATTTTTTCATATTACACAAGCTGGTACATATGCATTATAAAGATAAAAATAAATATTGGAAAGCATGCTATCCCCCACCAATGACGACTAATGTTTAGGTGTATAAAAGTAAACAAGGAAAAAAGATTACCTTGTGAAATGTATTTTATGTCACTTTTCTCTTAGCATGACATCGTGAATATTCCTCCATCATAATGACAAATAAAAATGGCAAGTAATAGGATATACTGGAATATATGAGGAAGCCATTTGGTGTAAACCTAATTCCGCCTGACCTTGTCTTTCCAAAAGGGCCTGACCTTGGCCGTTGAGCACGCATTGTATATCTGCTTTAGAGATTCCCTCTGGCAAGAGCAAAAGGCCCTTGAGATAAAGCTGCAACTTCCCTCCCCCTCCCAAAGTTGGCGTCTCCTTAAGGATTAAGCATCTTTCCTTAGGCTAGAAACTGATTGCTGCGCTCACCTGTGACCGCCCAGCTCCAGACAATACCTGCTACGCCCACCAAGATAGCTGACCCACTACCTGCTGTGTCCATCAAGTGCTGTGCTGACAGGGCAATCTTGTGACTATTGTGGGAGGGACATTTCGATCATATGTGAAACACCCTCTTTGAGGGTATATAACCACCCTGTGTACCCCCACTTCTTTGGAGTGCTCTGTTCCTTTGTGGAAAGACTCTCCCGGGTTATAATCCTAAGATTTAAGCTCAGAATAAACTCACCCAAATTTTCATTTATAGATTGGTTATGGATTATTTTCGTCCACAATAAATACTTTCAAACCATTTAAAATAACTTCATATTATTTTGTCTGCAAAAGTAGTACCTGTTCGTTGTCCAAAAGTCAAACAGTGGAGAAGTCTGTGGAATAGACAATAAAAGTCTCCCCACTCCCTCCTGCCGGATTCTGCAAAGAGCAGTCTAAGGGGTCCCTCCCCCCATTTTTCTTGTTGGGACAGACTATGATATTTCAAGGAAAGCATTTGTTGGCATTCCTTACGCTTATTTTCAGGATTTTTTTTTTTAAAAATTGGATTATATAATCTTCCCAGAGCTCAGGGCATCTTGAAGTTTTAAGTGGGCTCTTTGGGGCCACCTTACCTCCCTCCGCCACCAGCTCCCTGGGGCTCACCACACTTAATGTTTGCAACGTGCTTTTTAATGGCTAAGGCAGCCTTTCTTTTTAAGGGCAGTTCCGAGGGTTGGAAAGCTCTTCTTTATGTTGTGTTGAAAACTGCTCTGTCCCCTTTACTCTTGGCCCCAGGCATGCTTTATGGAGCTAGTAAAAAACCCCCAAAATCTAACAAAACAAAAAACATTACACAAATAGACGAAAAAAAAAAACAAAACAAACACCCAAACAGACAACCTCTAGCGTCTTTTGACTTGTGTCCTTGCCTCCATCTCCACTGAGGCCTGATGTTTGGCTGCCTTTGGAGGCAGGATGAGGTCAAGAGCACAGCTGTGTTGCCAGCCCCCCGGGGTTCCTTGGGCAAGTGTCTTAATTCTCTCTGACCCTCAGTGTCCCCATCTGTCAAGTGGGGATAATAGCAGCGCCTACCTCGTCAGCTGCTGTGGGGATTAAATGAGTGATGTGTGTGAAGCCCTCAGACCAGGCCTGGCATGCGCTGTCATGGTATCCATGGGGTCTGGCTTCTCCACAGAGAAGGGGCAGGTGGCAAGATGGTCAGGCTCTGCGACTCTCACCTGGAAAACTCGCCAGGACACAGGGACCCTGTTTTTGTTTGCATCTTTGACTCAGAACTCCTTTTGGCGATTAACGTTGCCTGTGGCTGCAGGGTCCAGAACCCAAAGTTGTGAGAATGGTGGGAAGAACACAGGGGACAGACACAGGACCAGGAAGAGGGAAGACGCACAGCCCGGTGTGGCATGCTGTAAGAAGCAGCAAGGGGTTTCTGACAGCTGCTGGCCCCAGTGCTTAGCAGCTGGGTGAACTTGGACAAGCTGTCTAAGCCTCAATTTTCTCATCTGCAAAATGGGTTCATTAATGCGTGATGAGGAATAATAACATGACTTACCTTAATTATTCAACTCTTATTTGATGCTACCCAGCTTCACTTCTTTAATTCTCATAACAACTCTATGAGGCAGAAATCAACATCTCTGCTCTACAAATGCTACACGGAGGCCCTGAGAGGTGAGTCGCTTTCTCACATCCCCACATGGAGGGAGCCACAGGGCTGGGATTGGATCCCAGGCAGGCTCCACAGTGTGGGCTTTTAACCACCTCATTATGCTGATAAGACAAATAACAATCAGCCCACCACTTACTGGGCTGCTTCTTCGAAACCACCTTTTCTCCTTTCATCCTCATAACCCTGGTTAAATGACTGGTCCCTGAAAATCAGCCGGTAGGTGTGCAAGGACTCTCTTCCCTTGGGTGGGACCCTCTTTGTTTCAGAGCAGGGGTCCTCAGCCCTGCCTGCACATTAGGTTCATGCAGGGAACTCATAAAAAGTAACAATGCCAGGCTGCACACGAGAACTTCTGATTCCATTAGTCTGGGGCGGGGGGCCTTGCATGGGGAGTTTTTAAAAAGCATCCTGGGTGATTCCAATCTGTAGGCAGGATTGGGAACCATGGTGTAGTGGGGTTTACCCCCCTCCAGGTGTGGTTCTCAACCTCAGCTGCATGGTAGAATCATCTGGGAGCTTCTAGATTCTGAGCTCATTGGTTTGAGCATCAGCCATAGTCACTGAGCTAATTAATGCCTATTGGACCTTACTTGGTGCCAGACACTGCATGAACTCATTGAATCCTGAGACAACCTACTTGTCCTGGTTTGCTGGGGAAATTCCATTCCAAGAACCCCCTCAGGTCAGATGCGGGCAAACCAGGGTGGTTGGTGAGCCTATTTACTCCTTCCCTAAACCTTTGTTTCTTACTGACCTCATTCACTTATTTCACAACAAATCTCTAAGGAAAATATACTAGTCAACCCATGTTGCAAATGAAGAAACTGAGGCGCAGAGAGAATTGGTGACACAGTTGGTAAAGAGTGGTTACAGAATACTTCCACAATCAGGATTTCATTTCCTCTCAGGGCGACCTGTAAGGTTAGCAGGGAATGTCTCGGTCCTCATTTTACAGATGGGGAGAGCGAGGTTCAGGAAGGGTGATGACTTTCCCATGGTCAGTGGCCACCACATTAGATGGGAAATGGGATCTTCTGACCCCCAGGCATTGCACGACTTCTGTTATGTTGCGCGGGAGGATGAAGAACGTCCCCTTGAAGAGGCTTGAGGTTCACTGGCCCTGACACTCTTCGCATCTGTCGGCAGATCTTGGGCCCCCCGGCCTTCCCTCATGCAGGAGCTGAGAGGCTCGCTGTGGACTCCTTTCCCGGGAGCTGTGGGCTCCAGGAGTTAGAAAGGACCAAGATGATTACCGGCAGTCGGGTGCTATTCATTTAGAACATCTGCCCGCAGGTCCCCAAGGCCAGCTCCATCAGAGGACACACATCTGAGCCAAGCACAGCCAGACTGAAAACAGCCTCTTGCCCTCTGGGGAGAGATCAGGCTGCTGAAAAGTCACCCGAGGTGCCGAGTCATGGGGGACATGCGGGCAGAAAGGCAAACTTGTACAAAGGAGTATGCTAGCATCATCTGGTGTTCCTGGGATAAATGGGGAGAGAAATGGGAGATAAGGGCGGCCTGATAACTCTAGGCAGCCAGAATTTTTTTTTCTCCAGAAAAGTGATCAGCTGAGTGTGTTCCAGGGGAGAGAGGTGGGGCCCACCCTGCCCTGGAGCAGTTCAGCAGCCTGTTTTGAAGGAAGATCTGAGTATTTGAAACATCAGTGCAGGAATTCTCATAGTACCTGTGCTGATTCTAAGAGGTCCAAGGGCGCACTTAAAAATGTTCATTGTCATATTAATAGAAATACAAAAACTGTAATATAACTATGCACTCAAATGGAAGTTCACAAGGGCAGGGACGTTTGTGAATTTTATTCCTAGCTGTAGACGCAGGATCTGGGACAGCTCCTGGCACATAGTTGGTGCCCAGTGAATAAACGAATGAAGTCTCCCAGCACGTGTGTGGCTTTACCCGAAAATGGAATTTGAATTTAGGCTTATAGGATGGGTAGGATTTAGTTAGGAAAAAATAAGAGAGACTAGGGGGCAGGGACAGTCCAGGTGGGGAACAGCGTAAGTGAAGGCTAGGAGGTAGCGTAAAGTCGGCCCACAGCAGTGTAAGCTAACAGCCGCTGTTGCCTCCTAGTGCCAGGCAGTCTGCTGAGCGCTTTCATGTGCTACCTCGAAATAGCTCCACTTTACAGCTAGGGAAATGGAGGCCCAGAGCAGTGAAGTATCTTGTCCACCGACAGGCTGTAGCCCTGGCTCGGCTGTTTCCAAGAGTCCTGCGCGGTCCTGGGGTCTCAGGCCCCTGTGGCCATGCGCAGCAGGTGGAGCGTGTGCCCAGCCTGCTCCAGGCCACCTGCGCTTCCGCTCGAGCAGCAAAGGCCGGGCATCCTTCCTGCTCTCGGCCTGCAGGAGTTGGCTGGGCGCGCACCGGGCCTGCTCCCGCTTTAACCCAGCTGCTGTTTTCCCAGCTTTCCATTTTTAGCTCCCCAGCCCGAAATGCAGTGTTCACTGCACTGTAAAGCTCACTGTCAGTTTGATTATACGAGAGGCGGGTGTGGGCTCCCGTGCCATTTCCAGGGCTAATAATAACCCTCCGGAGTCGCTGGCTCCTTTTCTTCCAAGGCCCTCAAAGCGTTTCATGCGCAATGTCCCATTTAAGCCTCCCGTTCCCCAGGGAGGCAGCTGGTGGCTATTATGTGAAAAGACTTCGGCAACTATTCAGTTCTCTTCAAATGGAAAAGGTTACGGTCATCTCTGTCTTAAATGTGGGAGAACCGAGTCATGGGAGAGTAAAGAGAAATGCTAAAGGGAGCTGGTGTTTAATGTTGCCTACTGTGTGCATCTTATCTTATCAACCCTCGGAGGTGCACCTGTGAATTGTCCTTTTTTATGGATGAGATAAATGGCTCAGAGAGGCCAAGTGACCTGTTCAATGTCACACAGCTAAAACTTGCTAGACTATGGATTTGACTCTGGATTTACCTCCAAGGCCTTTGGTTTCTCTATTCCATCCCTCATTGAATGGGCTGTTGTGGAAATAAACGCACAGTCAGAGCTTAATTCTCTTGGCTCCCATACCAAGCCAGCCCCCTGTCCCTTTCCTTCGAGCTTCACGTAAGGAAACTATAGATTGGAAGAATTCTCTCTCATCAGTCCTGACCATCTCTCCCCTTCTAAAAAATATTGAAAATAGGAAACTACTCATTTAGTTTTCCTTCCATCTCATCCTTCATTCATTCACGTGTTCATTCATTCATTCATGCATTCAGAAAGCATTTACTCTTCCCTTTTCTGTGAGCGTGAATGGGACGAAGACACTGTCCCACTGAGTGTCTTTTCTCCAGGGTCTTGATTTCTGCTAAAATCCCTGTGGGCTCTGGAATAAGTGACTTCGCCTCCCTGAGTCCCAGTGTCCTCATCTGAAGAACGGGGTAATAATGGCTCCTAGTTCATCGGTGTTGTACGAGGAGCAAAAAGTGTTTGAGAGTCAAGGGATGAAGCACCGTCTAGGGCAGACACGTGGGCCCTGCCAGGAGTGTGTGGGGAGATGTTCTGGGGGCAGAAGAATGTACCTAGTTCAGTGCTACTGGCATTGTTCTATGGAGATGATGACCTCCACTGTTAGGCTGCCCAAACTTACTGTATCCTGTCCCACACATTGGCTGTTCGGGGGAGGTTGGAAAGTTGAATTGATTTAAATCAAAAAGCCTTGACTGAGTACTTATTTGGCAGAGAGGCTGTGGGGCCTGGATTCAAGTCCTAGCTCTGCCACATGGCAGCTGTGTGACTTTGGGACAGCTGATACACCTCTCTGGACCTCAGTTTCCACTTCTGTGAATGGGAAATGATTATGTCTGCAGAATTCTTGTGAGGATTAGAAATGATGCTTAGAAAGTACTTAGCAGAGTGCCTGACACCTGTTGTTGCCCAGTAAACGGATATTATTACTAATGCTGTATGAGATGCTGATTGGGATTCTAGTGCATCAAAAAACTTACCTTAAAATCTATGGGTTAGGTCTTCAGGTACAGCTGGATCCAGGTGCTCTTATGGTGTCATGACCAGGTCCCCATTCCATACTCCTCTCAGCTCTGCTTTCATTCATGTTGGCTTTGCTCCCAGGAAGGCCCCCTCCTGATGGCAAGATGGTCCCCAGTAACTCAAGACTTATATACTACCGACAAACTCAATGGAACAAGATCTTCTTTTTCCCTATAGTTATAGCAAAACCTATGGTCTTGAGTTCCATTGGACCAACTTGGATCATGTGCCCATCCTTGAACCAATCACTGAGGTCATGGGTGGATAAATTAAGGTGATTGTCCAGGTCTGGGGTGTGTCCTTCCCTCAAGCTGGGGCATGGTGTCATCAGCCTTAAACAAACCACAAGGACTAAGAGTGGGAGAGGGCAATTTCTCCCAGGGAAAATCTAGATTCTTTTATTAGGAGGGGAATGGGTGCCGGACGTGTATCTTAGGCTGGGTTCTCCCAGCAGCAGACTAAAGATGAGGATTTGTGTGCGAGTAATTTATTAGGAAATGCTTATGGGAGAAACTGGTAAGGGAGTGGGGGAAGCAGAATAAGGAAAGGGGGGGCAGTCAAGTAAGGAGGTGATTTCAGGGGAAGTCCCAGCCTTAGCCTGATCCTGTGGGGAGCTCTGGAGTGTAAATTACACCTCAGAGTATGTCCTACATTGAGGCACAGGGACTGGACATTTGTACTCGTCAACCAGGCATTGGCAATGGGCTTTCCTGTGTCTGTGTCCCAAGGACTTCTGGGTCTCCAAATGGGGGACACAGCAACAGTAGCTTGAGGACAGTGCTCTGAAGAAGCTCATAGATGTGAGTCTTTGGTGACAAAGCACATGGGGAGAGTAAGAGAGGTGCAAGGGGACCTGGTGCCCACTGTTATAGTGAGGAAAATCACACCTGTCTGCAACAGAAGGATATAAAGGAGGAGGGAAGGGGCGGGACAATGGAAGGGGAAGAACGGGCACCAGTAGAAGACGGACAGATGAGATGGTCTCTCGTCCTGGTCGGGGTCGAGGAGGAGAACCAAGAAGAACCCCCCTCCTCCCCTGTTCTCCTGCCACCCTACCACTGACAATAATCATCATCCCTGACAGTCCTCAGTAACACGCTGAGACCTCACTGTGCAGAAACAAGCGAGGAGGTGATTCAGCAAAGGGCACAGGTAGCCAAGAAGCCAGAAGGACGGCCTCAGCCTCCCGCTAGATGGATGATGTTGGCATGAGGTCACTGGGCCCAGGGAGCCCTGGGTACCTGCCCATGCCAAGGCTCATCCTCCAGCAGCTGGAGGTCTGGAGGTTCAGACGTCTCTCGGGCGCATTTAGTCTCTAACTGCCTCCTCCCTTCCCTCCTCTCACCCCTCCGGTGGCCTCTCTATCCATCAGGAGCAGCTACCACCTTTGCTGTACCAGCTCTCATCTGTCATTGTCTTCCCCAAGCCATCTGGCACTGGAGCTTTGTGCAGAGGGAGCTGAGAGGCAGTGAGGGAGAAGTAAGTGAATGCACCAGGCCAAGCCAGCAGCTCTGTCCTCAGGGTCATAGCTGCTGCTTTGCTAATTATTTTGAGGGTGATGAGGTGGTTCAGGCCAGGGATGATGAAAAGAGTCATTTTTGAGCCAGGCTTAATTATATTAAATGTGCCAGGCTCTGTGCTAAATGCCCCACAAGCATTATCTCATGTCATCATCTCCAACAGGCATAGGAACTGGCATACTAGGACTCTTTTGGTTACAAGTAATAGAAACTCAAGCCAAACTGGCTTGAAGGGAAAAAGAATTGTTTGGCACATGAAATGGCAGAGTTTAGGGGAATTAGGCACAGCTGGATCCAGGAGTTTAAATTAGGTCACCGGTCTCTGTCTTTCTGCTGTGCTTTCTTCTGTGTTGGCTTCACTCTCAGACAGCTTCTCTCTTCCTGTCCCTTCAGTGATGGCACTTTGGGCTCTGGCAGTCACAAGGGTGCCAGTAACCAGCTCAACAAACCCACTGGGAAGAGAGGTTCATACCATAATGGTGCCTCATTGGACAAACTTGGGTCTTATGTTAATTTCTCAACCAATCACTATGGCTGGGGATGGAATACTCTCATGGGCCAGGTCTTGGTCATGTGCCCACATCTGGAGCTGGGGGGTGTGGTTAACTCCATCTGAAACACGCGGACTAAGAATGGGGGAGGGGTGGTTCTCCAAAGGAAAAGTCTACATATTCATATTCCTCCCAGAAGAGGGGGACTGAGTCCTGGGACAGAGAACTAAAGGATGAGAGGTCTACTGGGGTTCAAGTTACTATTATCCTCATTGACATATTAAAAAACTGAGGTTCAGACAGATAAAATACGGCCCTCAAGACTATACGTCGAGTAAGTGACAGGTTGGTGATTGGGAACCAGTCTGATTCCAGGGTCTGCGCTCTTGACCACCACGCCAGCGTCCTGCTTTGATGAGAGAAGAGGTGGCTCCATTCTTGGGGGTCACTGCCTGTATCAATACATATTGATTCATTTATTGGGAACACATCTTGGATTAGAATTCAGGAATCATGGGTTCTACTTCTGGGATCCCAGTTGTTGCACATATGACCTAGGGCAAGAAATGTAACTCTGAACCCCTTTTTCCTCATCTAGGTACAGGACGGAATGGCAGCCCCTCTGCCTACTTCATGGGGTAGAAATGGGATGTGAAAATGCCTCTGCGTCTGCTTTTCCTTCTGCGTGGTGTGACTTTTCCTCCAGGCGGAGGCAGGTGCCCTCCTCTGTGCCATTGCAGTGACAGATTTATGAGTCCACTTTCTCCTGAGGGCAAGGACAGACTGCATTCATTCATTCATTATTTCAATTAGGAATTTTGAATACCTACTACGTGCTGGACATTGTGCTCTGTACTGGTTTATTCATCTGATGCCTGGCCCATAGTAGGTCCTGGGTAAATTTTGATTAAAGTGAACCTTCATGTCATTGTCCCGATTTAGCAGTGAGTGATGGTCCTGACGACCTCCTGCCTTCTGCTTCTTGCTACTGTTAACCAAACCACTAGGGATGTGTCCTAACCTTCACACTACACCTGAAAAAAGTCACAGTGTGGATTTTGGGGAAAATGTATTAAAAACCTCAAGAATGAGAGAATCAAAGTCATAAAAGACTGTGCTTGGGCACGAAGGTGCTCTCGCTGACAGGCTTCCTGTGGGACTTGCTGGCTTGGGCAGCTTTGGGGGATGCAGTTTCTGGGAGCCCCCATGGGACCAATGATCCTGGCTGGGCACGTCCCAGGTAGTTGGAATGAGCCCTAGTCAAGGCACTGGCAGCATATGCCTGGCTGGGTTTCAGAATTGCTATGGACCCTTGCATGCCTCTCACTTCACTGCTTTGCAGTGGGGATGTCTGTGGCGGTGTGGCTGTCCCATCGTTGTAAGTTGGGTGTGCTGAGGGAACGTGTTCTGTCTATTTAGTCCACAGGTCTTCAGATCAAGAGACACTGCACTTGAGGAGCTGTGCTTGTGGGATTTCATCTGAGAAGCCTGACCCACCCTTAGACCTAATTTAAACAACAGGATCCTCAGCTGAGCTTGATGCTTCTAGATGAGATTTTGGGGTGTCCTCGGGAGTGTGTCTATGTGTGTTGCATGTATATAATTTGTGCCATGAGGGCAGACTGCAGTGGTTTTGAAACATGTCCACACACTCCTTGACACTCCTCCAATGAAGAAGCTGAGCCTGTGTTTTCTGTCCTTTAATCTGGCCAGGCCTTTTGTCCACCTGGATGAAAGAATGCAATGGAGGTGACACTGTGTACTTCCAAGGCTAGGTTAGAACAGAAAGGCATGCAGCCTCTGCTAGTTTCTCTTGGGACATTCACTCTGGGAGCCTTCAGCCACCATGTAAGAAGTAGGGCTACCCTGCATGCATTATGTCGAGAGATCACGTAGAGAAGAAGAAATGTTCACAGAGCCCCAGCTGTCCCCACCCTCAGTTGTCTGAGTCTTCCCAGTCCGAGCACCAGGCATATGAGTGAAGGGGTGACCCAGCCCAGCCACAATGATTGCAGGTGCATGAGAGATCCCAAGCAAAAGGTGCCTGGCTAAGCCCAGCCAACCCACAGATTCAGGAGCAAAATAAATGATTGCTATTGTTTTAAGCGCTGTTTGGGGAACTTTGTTATATAGCGATAAGTGACCAGATCCTGCTATCAAGAGCAAGGGTGAGGCAGCATTTCTTAAGAGAGGGCCCCACTATGGACCCCAGGGTTTTCATTCAAGCCCCCGACACCCATTCTGCAAGTGTTAATGCTGATGCTTTCTTGGTCTTACCAGGAAGCATCAAAGGAAGGTTCTCAGACAACAACCAGGACTTGTGGTCCTTGCTCATGTGATCCTGATATGAGTTTTAAATTGCAGCATTGAGAAGGTGCAGTTGTCTGCTCAGACCATGAGGAAAACCAACCCAGTTCACCCATCTGCAGGGGATGTCCATTGCATCACAACTGCCGTCTGGTCACGGAGCAATGAGATGCCTTCGATTCCAGGACCCACTCTCATTTCATCCAGGTGACACTGCACATCTGCAATGAAGATCTCAGCCATAGAACGGGGGTAATAGTGTCTCTCTGTGGTGTGGGGAGCCCCCTGCACAGCTCCAGGCCCATGGTAGACTGTCAATGAGCAGAGGCTCTCAGTGCAGAGGCATATTATTACATCGACCCTGCACAAGGAAGTGGGCGGAGGGTAGTGAGTCAGGCACTGAAACCCCAGGAAAAGGAAGTGCAAACCAGAGCGGAGAGGGGAGCCCCGAGGAAACGGCTCAGCTGTTGCAGTGCCAGGACCTCATGAAAAGCAATGCATCAGAAACGCTTTGGTTACTCGAGTGAAAAAATCAAATTAAACTTTGCATCCAGGAGTTGGGCTGCTCTAGCCAGGAAACAGTGTCAGCTTCACTGAAAAGGGCTGCGTTGCCACTCCCTCAGCCCCAGGAAAGCCAGGAGCTCCAGGGGGGCCTGCCGTGTTCTCCCGGGGGTGGTTTCTTTCTAGGACATGGTATTTAAATATCTCACTCATGTGATTCTGTGTGACAGCAGCTGTCCCTTGCTCTGTCTCTGGGTGAAGCCCCCCTTTCTCAGAAGGGGGCCTTGTTTATACCAGGCTCCCCTCACTCCTCAGATAAAGCTAGGAGAGATGGAGAATGAGGAAGTTGCAGGAAAGCAGCAAAGAAGGACTGCGATTAAAATTTTTTTTTTTTTAATTTGTGGCTGCAGAATGCTTTGATCAAATGGAATCTTACTACGAAATCTAACAGGAAAGGAAATCTTTAAAGAAGCTTCTGGTGTAAACACTTTGGATAGCATTTTTGCAATATCTAGTAAAGCTAAATAAACATGGGCACATTCCATGACCCAGTAATTCCACTTGTTGGTGTGTCCTCTAGAGAACCGCTCAAACTTCAATGGGCAGATGAAGAACCTGGAGATCTTATCAAAATGCAGCTTCTGGTTCAGTCGATCCTGGTTGGGGCCTGAGAGTCTGTATTTCTGGCTGGCTCCCAGGTGATGCCGATGCTCAGACCATCCTTTGAGTAGCAAGGCCCCAGGGAACTGTTTTCTAAACTTTCTTTTGGCTGTGACTGCCAGTGAGAAATACATTCTAGAATGCAGCCCAGTGTACACTTATGTATAATTGAAACAAAAGTTTTATGAAGCAATACTTACCCTTGCTCTGTGATGCACACTACTATTTTCTCCTCTCTTTTGCCGAAAGGAAAAAAAGCGATGTTGACCACAAAGCGACTGAAATGATTTCATTATTCACCAGTGGGTCTCAAGCCACACTTTGAGAAACAGAACCCTGGAGAAATTCTTGCACATGCAGACCAAGAAACAGGAAGTCTCGCTGATGAATTGTTTGTAATAACAAAAAATTTGGAAAAAACAAAAGAAAAAGAAAACGAGAAAAACCAACAACCCGTAAGATCCATCCACAGGAGAATTTATCAGGACATTTTTGGGATATGCACACAGTGGAACAGTGAAAATAAATGAATTCGAACCACGTGAATCAGCATGTATCTCAAAAACAACACTGAGGAAAAATACAAGTTGAGAAAGGATATATAGGACACCATTTATATACACTTTAGAAACAGGCAAAAGAATTCTGTTTGTGGTTTAGGAATTCATACATATGTAGTAAGGATATAAAAACTCATGAGGGAATATTAACACTGAATTCAGGAGAGCGATTGCCTCTTTGGGAGGGAGTGGACTGGGATGGGGTGCCTCTGAGGCATCGTTAGTATGTGTAAAGCTTCATTTCCCGAGATGGGAGATGTGTCCATGGTGCTCATTATATTGATGTCTATCATTTTTCGTAGACTTGAGGCATTTGGTAATAATTAAAATTTAAAAAAGAAAGAAAAAGAAAATGAAAGGAGGAGGTTCTTGAGTTGAAGTTTGTGGGAGGTTCTGTCAGTTTCCTGGGGCTGCCATGACAAATTCCTAAAACTTTGGAGGCTTAGAACGACAGATACTTATTCTTGCACAGTTCTCAAGGCCAGAAGTCTGAACCTAAGGTGTCCACAGGGGTTGTTCTCTTTGGAGGCTCCGAGGGAGCATCCGCTCCAGGCCTTTCTCCCAGCTGCTGATGACTGCTGGCCACCCTTGGCGTTCCTGTGGTGTGGGGCTTCCGTACTCGCATCTCTGCCACTGTCTTCACATGGCCTTCTCTCTGCGTCTCACTCCTTCCTCTCCTTTCTTTATAAGGAGACCAGTCACTGGATTTAGGGCCCACCATAAATCCTGGATGCTCTCATCTGGAGATCCTTAATTAATTCCTTCTGCAAAGACCCTCTTTCCAGATAAATTCACATTCAAAGGTATTGGGAGTTAGGACTTGGGCATATCTTTTTGGGGGCCAAAATTCAACCCACTATAGGGGTATAAAACCCATATAACTCTTTCCCTTCAATATTATTATGATTATATTGCTTATTGCAGGGTTTCTCAATGTCAGCACTCTTAACATTTTGGGTTGGATAATTCTTGTCACGGGGGGCTTTCCTGTGCCTTGAAGGATGTTTAGTAGCATCCCATTAGATGCCAGTAGTACCCCTCACTAGTTGTAGCAGCCAAAAATGTCTCCAGACATTGCCAAATGTCTCGTGGGAGTAGGGTTGCAAGATAAAACATAGGGCCCCAGTTAAATATGAATTTCAGACAAACAATGAATACTTTTTTAGTACATGTCCCAAATAGTGCATGGGACATGCTTATGTGAAAAAAGTATTCATTGTTTATACTGGGCATCCTGGTTTTATTTTCCCCATCACATCTGACAACCCTACCTAGGGGGCAAAATCACCCCTGGGTAAGAACAACTAGTTAAGAACCATCCTATGAATCCTATTCATCAGGTTCTTACTCTCGACCCACCCCGGTGCCAAGCCCTGTTCATGATTTATTGCATTTACTCCTCGAAACGGTGCTGAGAAATAGATGCTATGATTACCTCCAACAAGTCAGTAGAGGGATTAGGTTTGGAACTCAGATCCGTGTTGTCACAGATAGTGTGTGTTGGGTGGGCGGTGGCTGCTCGGCTGATTGTGTTCCCCTCCTGTGCTGAGTGGAAAATGGTGCAGATGTCCAGACCGTCAGGGTGAGAGGTGCTGGATTAGAGAGAATGAGAACCGCAGCGGGGGGATGGCTCGAGGAGAACGTGGGCGAGTATAGGGCGAGCTGCTTGTTGAAGATGGTCTGTCATGGACGATGCTGGCCTGTGGGGTCATTTACCCAGAAGAGGAGCAGCAGAGTTGTGAGTCCTGGTGGGAAGATCACACTATTTAGCAGACCTGGGTTTGAGTGTTGGCCTTGGGTAGGGGCTGTAGTGACAGCAAGATCTGACACTTAGTATGCACTTGGTGTGTGCGGGGACTGCTCCAAGTGCCAGCCCTGCATGATCTCGTTTAAGCCCCAAGTGCCCCTTTTAGGGCAGGTCCTCTTACAGAAGAGGATGCTGAGGCTTCAGAGAGGTTAAGAAACTTGCTGGTATCGTGAGGTCGTGAGGGGCAGAGCTGGGACTTCCACAGGGATGTCTGGACCCCAGCACCCATGTTTTCACATCGCTGTTTTCTCCTGTCTCCATCAATACCTCTTTAGATCTCAGTTTCCTCCTCTCTCCAATGGGAAGAACAGTCCTGGCCTCTTAGGATTAAGTGAGTTTGTGTGTCTAAAGCACTTAGTGTGGAGCCTGGCACAGAGTAACTAGCAGTTATTACTGTTGAGAGAGAGAGAGTGGGCCTGAAGCAGGGTCCCTCCTGCCCTCCTCACCAGGCTATATGTGCTTAGTGGGTTGTGTCTCGCTCATCCTTGTTCATCTCATTTTTAAATCAATGTGCCGTGAGCACTTACGATGTGCCAGTCACTGTTCTAGGCCCTAAGCCTGCAGCTAAGACTACGACACAATCCCTGCCCTCAAAGTCTAGCCTTTCCCCACCAAGCCCGGAGCCCATAGTAAGCCCTACTATGACTACACGAATGAATGACTACATGAATGAATGAATGCAGAGAGCCAGCGAGTCCTGCCTCCCCAACAGAGGCATCGATCTAGCTGTGAGAATTGCCAAGGCTGGTCCTGGGATAATGGATGAGCATTGTCTTCCAATAAGGGTGTTTCATCCATTTGAAGGATGGGGGTAATAATATATTCCCTGCAAAGCTGTTGGGCGGCTTAATTAACAAATATTTATAAAGTGCCTCCAAAGCTACGGATGAAAAACAAGGTAAAAACACCTTGTGCTATTGGTATTAATAATTGACTGCCCCCTGCACAGGGCCTTTCAGATGTGTTTCTCGAAGAAGGAAGAGGTAGCACCTAGTTTTAAGATAATTAAACCCTAGATAAAGATCATCTGCTCCTTGATTAGAGCCAAGCCCTTCTCCTTTCTGTGGAGTCTCTGCATGTTCCTCGTAGTCAGCCGAGCTGCCTTGTTTTGGGAACATCTGCTGTTGAGACAGTAGCTTTCTCTTTGTATCTGTCATTGAAGGCAGGTATTTCCACTAAAGTCTTCCTGGCGCCTCACCCACGCCTATGAAATAGAAGGGCCACGAGGCTATTTGCATAACTAGCTGTTGTTTTGCATATAATTTGCATAACCCGTCTTGGTCCCATGCAGTTATATTTATGTGATTCCAAAAGCTTTGTCGTTTCTGTTTATGTGATCATAAACGTGCCAAAGATCTCAGATGGTACAAGGGACTCATTCCACCAGAGTTATTGGAGGGGTAGAAGGAAGGGACATTTGTTGAACACCTACCATGTGCTTACAAATGTCATTTCATTTAGTCCACGTGTTCTCAGGTTTGGCTGCACATTGGAATCATCTAGGGAGCTGAAAATTACTGATGCCTAGTGCCCACCCTCAGAGGTTAGGATGGAATCAGGAGTAACTGCGGGGTGGCGGCCATAGTGTCAGGATCTTTAACTCCTCCCCAGGTGATTCTAAGATGCAGCAAAAATTGAGAACTTCTCATTTAATCCTCATAAAAACCCACGAACAACCTCCCACTTCCATGTTAAAAGTGTGGAAACTGAGGCTTGGGGCATTAGGGGAAGGACATTCATAATAATATTTTTAATGTTAATAGCTGATCACTTTTGTACTTAGTGTGTGCCCGACTGTGCTAAGCACATTGATGTGTGTGTGTATTTAATTCTTGCAATGATGCTTTGAGGCAGGGATTAATATCCCCCTTTTCTAGATGAATAAACTGAGGCTCGAAAAGTATGTAATCTTCCCCAAAACTAGCAAGGGATCATTCACAGGGGAGGATGATGGTGCTGGATTAGGGTTAGACTGTGCTGGGATTTGAGTTTTTCTCTTGACCTCTAGCTCCTGCCGGATCCAGCCTGTATGTTCATTGAGGATCCTATCTTTGTCTTCTCTGTTCCTCTGGGCTTCACATAGTCCTGGGATCTTAAAGGGCACCTGGAAAATACTGAGGGTTGGCATGGAGCAACTGGAGCCAAGGAGTGGACTTTTCAGGCAATAAGGAGCAAGAATTTTTGGCCTGGTGGATTGCTTCTTTCTCCCTCCCTCCCTCCAAAATTTATTGAGCTCCCTGCCAAAGACACAAGGCAGACAAGGGCTGTTATGTAGCATCCATCATCTGTCAGCCAATATTGGAGCTTTGAATTAACCTACAGATGTAGGACTGTGCTTTTTTCTCCCTGTAAAGTGAACTGAAGCTGATGTGGGGCAATAGTTAGTTTCAGCACACCAAAGGGAAGAACGGTGACTGGTTTTTATTTATTTGGAGGGGTTTTTTCTTCTCATCTGGGAAGTGGCAAGAGGAAAGAAATTTTATCACAGTCATCCAGCAAAATGTGCCCCTGAATGGGAAGTCGTTTGGTGCCATCCTGTTCAAATATAAATTCATTCATTTCCTCAATACTTTTTGAGCTCCTGCCATGTGCCTGGCACTATTCTGGATGATGGGACATACTAAAAAATGAAACAAAGTCCATTTATCCCTTTCGACCTGAATGATGAGAACAAGTCCCGTGTAGATCTGGAGGAACAGTGTTCTGAGCAGAGGGAACAGCAAGTTAGAACTCTGAGATGGGAATGAGCTTGGGGGGGTTTAAGGAACAGCAGGATGGAACGTGGCACACAGTGGACGAGTAGGGAGAGAGTCAGAGAGGTGGGCAGGAGCCAGACCACACAGTGCCCTGTAGCCGTGATGATGCATTTGAATGTTCCTCTGAATGAGACGGGAAGCCATTGGATGGTTTTAGTAGGGAAAGTGACACAATTCAACTTACACTTCCAAAGGATCATTCTGGATGCTGTTGAGAGAATAGACTGTAGGGGGCAGGAGTGGGAGCTGGCAGCTGAGTTAGGAGGTGCGAGATGACGGCGGTTTGAACCAGAGGGCAGTGATGGAGGTAGTTAGAAGTGGTTTTATTTGACATCTATTTTGAAAGTTGAGCCTACAGGACTTGCTGATTAATTCACAGTGTTGTGTGAGGAAAAGAGGGGAATTTTGGCCTGAATGAGTTAGGCCAATAATGTATTAGGGAAATATGAATGAAGTCTTCTGAGATGGGAGAGACTGAAGGAGAAACAGTCCATATTCAACTAAATTTGAAAAACATCACCTATTGTATTTTCTTTGTAGCAAATTCACAGTAGCACGTTAAAGGTTCTGAGATGGCCCGCAATAAAGATACCTGCTTAGCTTTGGTTAACCCAGCATTTGCCACGCTTATTTGATCAAGTAATTTTGCTTTCAGACTCTCCTTGAATAACACCAGCATTAGAGTGTAGAATCTTTTCTCTTTCTCTTTCTCTGTCTCTGTCTCTGCCTCTCTTTCTTTCTGTGCGTGTGCGTGTGCGTGTGTGTCTGCCCAGGTTTGGGAAGTGTCTTGCCGCTGCGCAGTGTTCTAACCTCTCATGGATGTGCTGTGTGCTTCTGCTCTTTCCACCTTCAGATACTTCACCATTTCCACCTTCACTTCCATCTAATGAGTATTTCCCTCCAGTCTCACCAAAGCGTGTCTCCTCACCAAATGAAAGAGAGCGAATAGGAAAATCTGTGCCACTCCCCTGCCTTAAACTTTAAATGGCTCCTCATTGCCTTCAGGATGAATACCAAATGCTTTACCATGGCTTCACCGTATGCTTCGCAAAATGACTTTCTCCCTACCTTCCCAGCCACATTTTCACTCTATTTTCTAGTTAAACAGAACTTTTTAAAGCTTCTTATGCTCTCTCTCACCTCTGTGCTTTTGCACATGCTCCTCCCTCTACCTGAAATACTTTCCAAGCTTCTTTTCCTCAATCTTTAGGCATCATTTTGGATAGCACCCCTCTGGGATGCTATTAGCAACTCTGTGCCAGGAATGGGGACAAAGACCAAACATACATTTCTTATTATAAATCACAATATCAGACCTTTGCATTACTCACATGTCCAATGTGCCAGGTATTGTGCCAGATGCTGGAAGCACAGTGATGAAGCAAGAAGACAAGGTGCACTCATGGTCCCCTAGGCTCCCCCATCCAGCGTTACTGAGGTATAATTGACAAATAGAAATTGTATATATTTAGGAGTACAACTTGATGTTTTAGTATGTGTAGACATTGTGAAATAGTCACCACAATCAAGCTGATGTCTAGACAATGATGTTTTGGATATGACACCAAAAGCAGAGGCAACAAAAGCCAAAATAGATAAGTGGGATTGCATCGAACTAAAAAACTCCTGCACAGAAAGGGAAACAATCAACAGAGAGAAAAGGCAACCTAATGGGAGAAAATATTTGCAAACCGTATATCAGATGGGGTATTCCCTATATCTGATAATATTCCAAAATGTGTAAGGAACTCTTACAACTCATTAGCAAAAAACCAAATATCTAGATTAAAAAATGGGCAAAGGACCTGAAGAAGACATACAGATGGCCAACAGGTACAGGAAAAGGTGCTCAACCTCACTGATGATAGCAGGGAAGAAGTGTGAGCTTGTTGCTAATGTTTCCTACACCTCTCAACATTGGCTAATCTACCTTTGAACAAGAAAAGAAAGCAGCCCCTAGCCTGAGAGTTTCCAGTGGGCAGCAGTACCTATCGAGAATTTGGCAGAATTTGGGTATATTGTATTTATTTTTTTGCAGTTGCCTTCTAATAATGATAAGGGATAGTGGTTTTCCATTTATGTTATATGCTAGAATTTATATGTCAGAATTTTCCTAAGTAAATAGATGTGAGTCAATTTAAAGAGGCCGGACTGGTGGTGCAGTGGTTGTGTTCGCACGTTCCGCTTCTCGGTGGCCCGGGGTTCGGATCCCGGAAGCGGACATGGCACCACTTGGCCAAAAGCCATGCTGTGGTAGGCATGCCACATATAGAATGGAGGCGGATTGGCAGAGATGTTAGCTCAGGGCCAGTCTTCCTCAGCAAGAAGAGGAGGATTGGCAGTAGTTAGATCAGGGCTAATTTTCCTCACAAAAAAAAAAAAAAGAAATGCATAATAGTTTTTGGTGAAAATTGTTAAGGTGGTAAAGGACTGAAGTCTGTGAAGCAATGGTTGGATCGACATGGGGAACCAACCAAGCAACATTACTTTTATTGTTCAGTCCTCTTGATGTATCTAGGCTCAGTTCAGACCCATCATAGTAGGGTGTTTAATAAATATTTGTTGAATGAATGAATGAATGAATAAGTCCTTCAAAAAGTCTTAGCCCCTTCCAGCTATAGGAATTCCTCCCACCTGGAAACTCACAGCACTTATTGGACTAGTACTCATTCAATAAGCAGTTTTTGGACGCCTGTTGTGTGCCTGGTACCAAGGCAGCAGTCAACAAATGCCAGATAGCAAGCAATTAAACAAATATGCCATGTGACAAGGCTTCTATATTACGTTATAAAATTTGTATGGTAATATGTACTTTTTCATATGCAGGCCCTATTTTGCATATTAATTCTAACCTCGAAGCCAGGGTCCAAATGACATACTGAGAACATTAGAGAAAATAGAATGAAAAAGGAAAAAAAAAAAAAATGAAATGATGATACAGCTAGACCTGCACTGCCCATTATGGTAACCGCTAGTCACATGTGGCTATTGAGCACATGAAATGTGGCTAGTCTGAATTGAGATGTTTCTTAAGCATAAATTACACACTGGCTTTCAAAGACTTAGTAGGAATAAAAGAATGTGAGATATCTCATTTGTAATTCCATATATTGTAACATGTTGAAATTATATTTGGGATGTGTTGGGGTAAATGGAGTATATTATTAAAATGAATTACAGCTACTTCTTTTTACTTCTTTAATGTGACCAGTAGAAAATTTAAAATTACAGATGTGGCTCACATTCTGTTTCTATTGGACAGTGTCAATGGCTGGTCTGTAAGGTCCAGGAGGGTAGACACCTTGTCTTCTTGCTTCATCACTGCGCATCCAGCATCTGGCACAATACCTGGCACATTGGACATGTGAGTCATGCAAAGGTGTGATATTGTGATTTATAACAGGAAATGTATGTTTGGTCTTTGTCCCCATTCCTGGCGTAGAGCTCCTAAAACTTGGAATTTCCTAAGCGCAATAAAGGTGTCTTTTATTATGTTAATGAGGCAACTTTTGGACCCCCACCTAAGCATGGTTGTTTGCCAGGAGAACCAACCATGTGATTAGAGGGTTGGAACTTTTAGTTCCACCCCCTAGACCTCTGGGGAGAGGAGAGAGTCTGGAGTTGAACTAATCACCAATGGCCAATGATTTAATCAATCACGCCTATGTAATGAAGCCTCTGTAAAAACCCAAAAGGACTGGGTTTGCAGAGCTTCCGGGTTGGAGATTCAAGGAGAGTGGTGCGCTCCGAGAGGGCATGGAAGCTCCTGGCCCTTTCCCCATACCTTGCCCTGTGCATCTCTTCCATCTGGTTGTTCCTGAGTTACATCCTTTTATAATAAACAAGTAATCCAGTAAGTAAAGTGTTTCTCTGAGTTCTGTGAGCCGCTCAGCAAATTAATCACAAGCAGGGTGTCATGGGAACCTCTGATTTATAGCCAGTCGGTCAGAAGCACAGGTAACAAGCTGGGCTTGTGACTGGCATCCGAAATGGGGTGGGTGGGGCAGTCTGTAGAACTGAATCCTTAGCCTGTGGAATCTAATTTTATCTCCGGGTAGATAGTGTCAGAATCGAATTGAATTCTGACACTTTGCTGGATATGTGGGGAAACCCTCCCCATGCTCGGTGGAATGGGTACCTATTTAAAAGCCTTCTTCAACAATTGGTTCAGTATCCAACGATCATTGCTATTTCTTGGACTTTACTAATTTTTTTCTGCAAATCTTTAAGAACTCTATTTTTTTTTTAAGTGCCTCGGATAATGATTTAATTTAGATTTAACAAGCCAGTTATTGGAGGTCAATTAAGTGCCACTTTACGATTTAAAACCTATTTATTCAGATTAACAGCCATTAAATGGTTTTATCACACCTCTTTTTGGTTAATATTATTTAAAACTATTTTCAATTATTTAAAACGTCATTTTCTATCCACGAACACTTAAAATAAACCTTTTAAAGTCAAGATGATCTGTTTTTAAAAAAATCTCTTTGGTCATTTGCAACCTGATTTGCTATGGACGAATACGCAGATATATTTTGCTAAGAAGCAAAATAAACAAAATATCTTTCAAGAGTTCTTCAGACAATTAATAGAAGGTGACAAGCAGGTAGATGAAGTTGACTGAGCAGTGAGGTCATGTTTAAGTATTACTATTTTTTCAATAACAGATTTATTGAGGTATAATTCACATACTATAAAGTTCACCCTTTTAAAGTATTCAGTTCAGTGGTTTTTAGTATATTTACAGAGTTCTACAACCATCAGCATTATCTATTCCAGAACCTTCCCATCACTGCAAAAAGGAAATCCTATACCTATTAGCAGTCAGTCCCAGTTCCCATCTCTCCCCATCCCCTGGCAACCACTAATAGACTTTCAGTCCCTATAGATTTGCCCACTCTGGACATTTCATGTAAGTGGAATCATACAATATGTGGTCTTTTGTGTCTGGCTTCTTTCACTTAGCATAATATGTTCAAGGTTCAACTATGGTTTTTTTTTTTTTTGAGGAGGATTAGCCCTGAGCTAACTACTGCCAGTCCTCCTCTTTTTGCTGAGGAAGCCTGGCCCTGAGCTAACATCGTGCCCATCTTCCTCTACTTTATATGTGGGACGCTTACGACAGCATGGCTTTTTGCCAAGCAGTGCCATGTCTGCCCCCGGGATCCGGGCTGGCGAACCCCGGGCCACTGAGAAGCAGAACGTGCGAACTTAACTGCTGCGCCACCAGGCCAGCCCCAAGGTTCAACCATGTTTTAACATGTATCAGTATTTCCTTCCTTTTTATTTTTGAATAATATTCCATTGTATGGATATACCACATTTATTTATCTGCTCATCAACTAATGAACGTTTGGGTTGTTGAAAAGTAGTATTCTTTTAAAATTACACAGCTTATAACATAAATCCCACATGATATATACATGTACTAATCATGATCACTAATATTTATTCGGCACTTATTATGTACAAGGTGTTGTTCTAAATGCTTGTATGTTTGAGCCTATTTGTGTTGACAACAACCCTGGGAAGAGGTGTCACTATTACCTCTGTTATTCTTATGAGGAAATGGGGAATTAGGGAGATTAAGTCACGTGTCTCAGGATAAGCAGCTAGTAAGTGATTCAAACCTAGGAAGTCAGGCTGCAAAGCCTGCACTTTATTTTTCTTAAAAAAATTACTATGTAATAAAACTGACTTTTTTGGGGGGATATATAGTTCTATGAATTTTAACACATACATATAAATTTGTGTAACCACCACCACAAAGAAAGAAAGAACTATTCCGTAATGCCAAAATACTGTTTTGTATATCACCCTAACCTGTCCTAACTGTTGGAGGAGGTCAGCGAGACGACATGACCACTGTTGACCCTCTCGCAGAATCCGGGGCTCCTTTCTCCCTCCCTTGTCCTTGAAATATACATTCTGCCCACTGCTCCCACAGTGGGAGCCGGTTACAAGGACGTAGCCTTGAGAGAGTAAGGTGTTGTTGAGACCATCTGGACTGAATATGTGGGGCTGAACCCCATTAGGGCCTCTCTATAAACTTTTAAGATTCTGGTGGGTGAGGGTGCAGAGATCTACTCATCTTGAGGCCGCCTAAGACAAACCTTGTACGTAAGTTCCCTTGTTTACTAAACCTGCCACCCACCAATCAGGAGAGGTCTGCCTCTTTCTTTAGTCTCTCCTTGCCCTCTGTGTATGGGGGCCAGTTTGAAGATCCATAACTAACTCCATGGCAACCACTGATCTATTCTCCATCCTACAGTTTTGGTTTTTTTAAGAGCCTGTCATATAAATGGAATCATGCAGTACGTAACTTTTGAGACTGGCTTATGTCACTTAGCATAACGCCTATGAGATTCATCCAACTTGTCGCACGTAACAATAGTCTATTCCTTTTTAGTGCTGAGTCGTATTCAATTGTATGGATGTGCCACAGTTTATCCATCCACTTTTTTAAAAATAAAATTTTAATCGAGGTGTAACATTCAAACAGAAAGTGCGCAAATTATATGGATACAGACAGATGAATTCATGAACACACTGGTATAATCACCTCCTAGATTAAGAACTAGAACCTTGCCAGTGGCCTAGAGGTTACTTTTTGTGCTCTCTTCCAGGTAACCTTACTTCTATTTTTACTTCTATCTCCACGGGCTAATTTGGCCTGTCTTGGAACTTTATAGAAATGCGCTCGTATAAAATTTGTTCTTTTTATCTGGCTTCTTTTGGGCAATATTACGTTTATGAATTTTATTCATGTAGCTGTAGTTTATTCTTTCTCATTGCTCTGTAATATTCCATTTAAAAATATATCACAATTTATTTATCTATGCTACTATCTATTTATTTATCTATGATGGTGGACATTTGGGTTGTGTCCAATTTTGGGCTATTTTGAGGAGTGGAATTGCTGGATGATAGGGTGTGTATATGTTCAACTATAATAGATGATACCAAACACTTTTCCAAAGTGACTGTATCAATTTTCATTGCACTAGCTGTGTATGAGAGTTCCAGTCGCCCTATGCCCTTGATAACACTTGGTATTGTCACTGTAAAAGGATTAAGCTATTTTGGGGCCGGCCTCATGGCATAGTGGTTAAGTTTGGTGTGCTCCACTTTGGTGGCCCAGGTTCACGGGTTCGGACCCCGGGCATGGACCTAAACAACTCATCAGCCATGCTGTGGCAGCATCCCACATACAAAATCAAGGAAGATTGGCACAGATGTTAGCTCAGGGATGATCTTCCTCAAGCAAAAAGAAGAAGATTGGAGATGGACATTAGCTCAGGGCGAATCTTCCTCAGCAACAATAAAAACAACAACAACAAAAATAAATACATAAATAAATACATAAATAAATGATTAAGCTATTTTGGCATATGTGCAGTGGTGTCATTGAAATTTTAGTTTGTGCTTCCCTAATGACCAATGATATTGAGCATCTTTTCTTTTGTTTCCTGATCGTTTATATATTCTTTGTGAAGTGCCTGTTCACGTCTTTTGCCCATTTAAAAATGGGTTTTCTGTTTCTTTTTTATTGATTTGTATGTTTAACTCTGTATATTCTGGCTCTGAGGCTTTTGTTAGTTATGTGTTTTGAAAGTATCTTCTCCCGCACCAGGGTTTGCCCTTTTGGTCTCTTATTGATGAGGCTTTTTTATTTCGGTGAAATACAAATAACATAAAATTTATTACTTTTACCATTTTAAAGCGTACAATTCAATGACTTCAAATACATTTACAATGTTGTATAAGCACATCACCACTATTTAGCTCCAGAATTTTTTCATCACCCCAAGAGGAAATCCATACCTGTTAACGCAATGACTTCCCATTCGTTTCTCCCCTCAGCCGCTGGCCACCACTAATCTACTATCTGTCTCCATGGATTTGTCTGTTCTGGACATTTCATATAAATGGAATCAGATAGTATGTGTGGCCTTTTGTGCCTGACTTCTTTCAATAAGCGCACTGTCTTCAAGGTTTATCTAAGTTGTAGCATCTTTTATGTGTTAGTACTTTACTCCTTTTTACGAGTCTTTAGGGAAATGCAAATCAAAGCCACAATGAGCTACCACTTCACATCTGTTAGGATGGCCATAATAATAAAGAAGGAAAGAAAAATAACAAGTGTTGGTGAAGATGTGGAGAAATCGGAACCCTTATACGTTGCAGGTGGGGATATGGGATGGTGCGGCCACTGTGGAAAACAGTTTGGCACTTCCTCAATATTTCATTGGTGAGTTTCATGAACAGAAGTTCTTCATTTTACTGATGTCTAATTTATCAATCATTTAAGGTCAGTGCTTTATAGGTCCTGTTGAAAAATCTTTGTCTATTCTAGGTTTATTTTCAGAAGCTTTGCTGTATTTTGCATTTAAGTCTACCATCCACCTGAAATTTATTTTTGTATATAGTGTGAAGCAAGATTCTTTTTTTCCCATGTGGATTTCCATCAACTGAGCCCCAGTTTTCAACAATCGTGTCTTTCCCTCCTGGACTTCAATGGTCTCTTTGTTGTAAATCAAGTAACCATATATCATAGGTCTGTTTCTGAACTGTATTCTCTTCTACTGATCGATTGATCTAAACTTGTGCCATTATCCCACTGTCTTAATGACTGCAGTTTTATCATAATTCTTAATATCTGGAAGTGTAAATCTTCCATCTTAGTTCATCGTCAAGATTATCTTGGATGTTCTTGGCCTCTTTTATTTCCGTATAAATTATAGAATAAACATGTCAATTCCAACAGAAAAGAAACCTGTTGGGATTTTTATTGGGGTTTTGTTAAATCTATAGCTCAATTTAGGGAGAGTTACTTCTTTACAACACTGAGTCTTCCAATCCATCAACATTATTTAATCCTGCACTTATTTAGGTCTTATATCAGTCAGGGTCCAATTAGGAGACAGAAACTAGACCAGTAATTTGAACAGAGAAAATTTAATATAAAAATGTATTAGCTAGTATAACTAGTAAAAAGTGGATGACCATTTAAAAGGGCAGAAGATGACTCTAAGAAGTGTAGAAAGAGCTACCACAGAAAGTGGCTACTACCTCTGGGGCAGAGAGATAATAAATAAGTGAAGATGCCTGGAAACTTAAAAGGCCCCTCTCCCCACTGCCACGGCTGAGATTCAGGCCTCTTTGGAGAAGGTGTGACTGCCATAGAAACATGCGGTCCATCAACGATGGAGAAATAGGAGGATGTGGGCCACAGCTGACCAGTAGGGGTGGAGGAGGAAGTTGCCAGAGGACATGGGCTGAACAGCTGGTCTGCAGGACTGCTGATTTGTGGGTAGAAGTGGTGATAATGGGTGTCCTTAACTCATTCCCAACCTTATAGAGAAATTTTTCAGTATTTCATCATTACGTGTGATGTTGGCTCTGGTTTTTTTGTAGCTACCTTTTATCAAAACTATCTTAGTTTGCTAAGATTAAACTGTGAATGGGTATTTGACTTTTTCAAATGTTTTTCTTCATCTATTGAGATGGTTCTATGCTTTTTTTTTGTCCTTTATTCCATTAATATGGAGAATTATAGTGATTTCTTTTCAAATGTGAAACCAATTTTGTACTCTTGGAATAAACCAAACTTGGTCATGATATAGCATCCTTTTTATGTGTAACTGCATTTGATTTGATAATATTTTGTTTAGGAGTTTTGCATCTGGGTCTGTGAGAAAGATTGTACTGTAATTTTCGTCCTTCTACTTTCCTTGTCAGGTTTTGGTATCTGGGTGTTTGTACCAAGGTTATACTGCCTCAAAAAATGAATTGAGAAGTGCTTCATCTTTTTATATTTCCTAGTAGAGGTTGTGAAGGTCACTATTATTTCTCTTCTAAATGCTTGGAAGAATTTACCAGTGATGATATCTGGGCCTGGAAATTTCTTTGTGGGAATGTTAATTACAGGTTCAGTACCTTTAATAGGTATAGGAGTATTCAGATGATGTATTTCTTCTTGTGTCAATTTTTGGTAAGGTGTGTTTTTCTAGTTTATATACTTCATCTCAATTGTCAAATTCTATTGGCATAAAGTTGTTCATAATATTCTATTATTATCTTTTCAATGCCGGTAAGATCTTGCTTGGCACTTATCAATTTTATTAGCCTTTTGGAAGGACCAATTTTGGGCTTTATTGATTTTTCTCTATTGTAGGTTTGCTTTCTATTTTATTGATTTCTGCTTTTATCGTTATTATTTTCTTCCTTCTACTTTCTTTGAGTTTGATTTGTTGTTCTTTTTCTAACTTCTCGAGATGGATATTTATATCATTGATTTCTGTCCTCTCTTCTTTTCTAATATATCTATTTTAAGCTGTAAGTTTTTGTCTAGCCAGAGGTTTAGCTACTTACCACACTTTTTGATATATCATATTGTTATTATCATTCAGTTCAAAATATTCCTAATTTTCTTTGTGATTTCTTCCTAATTTCCAAGCAGGTTTTAAGAGAGTTTTTAGTTATCATTATTGATTTCTAGCAAAAATGCATTGTAGTCAGCACATATATTCTGAATAATATTAATCCTGGAAATTGGTTTAAATTTGTTTTATGACCTGGTGTTTCATCATTTTAGGTAAATGCTCCATGTGCACTTGTAAGGACGTGTATTCTGCTATCCTTGAGTGCAGTGGATGATCTTTACTGACTTATCTCCTGTTTTACTAATCCTTTTTTTTTTTTAGGCTGTGTCCAGTCTGTTGCTAAACACGCTAGTGTCAAACAAGTCAAATTCATTAATCATGTTGTTTAGGCCTTTATATTTCTACCAATTTTTTTGTCTGCTTGTTTTATTAGCTACTGAGAGAGGTTGTTAAAATATTGCACTATTATTATAGATTTATCTACTTTTCTTTTTAGTTTTTTGATTTGTGTATTTTGAAAATATGCTCTTCCGTGCATGCAAATATAAAATTGTTATATTTTCCTGGTGGATTAATCTTTTTATTGAAGTTTTTCTTTTCATGCCTGCTTATGTATCTTGCCTTCAAGTTTACTTGGCTTGAGATTAATATAATTCTACCATCTTTCTTTTAGTTTTTTTTTTATCCTTTTACTTTTGATCTTTTTGCGTCCTTATGTTTAGGGTGCATCTCGTATAAGCAGTATATAACTGTTTTATTCTAATGTAGTTTGACAAGCTAGGTCTATTCATTGGTGTGTTTAGTCTATTTACATGTAATGTCATTACTGATATATTTGGTTTAATCTTGACAATATTACTATTTTTTCTGTTTGCCCCACTTTTTTTCCTCGTTTCTTGCCTTAATTTGAAAGAATCAATTTTTTTTATTAAACCAGTTTTTCTTTTATTAGCTTGTTAGTTATACCTTCTTTTAGTAATTACCTTGGAAACGAAGACTTACCTCCTTTCTTTATTTGAATCTGCTATAAATCAATGTTTTTACCACTTTCCAGATAATTCTAGGGCCTATTACACTGTAACTTATCTTCCTGCCTTTTGTGTTTTTAATGTTATTCGTTTAAATCAACATATGTTTAAACCCCATAAGAAGTTATTGCTGTTGTTTTCAATATGCGTTTAGATTTATTCATGTCCTTTTTCTGTTGCTCTTCAGTCTTCCCTGCATTTCTGTCTAAGATCATTTTTCTTTTGGCTAAAGAACCCCCTTTATTATTTGTTTTAGTTGGATCTGCTGGTGACAAATATTCTCAGTTTTAATTTGTCTGAAAATATCTTTATTTTGCTTCCATGTTTGAAGGATATCTTTGGTATGTGTTGAAATCTAATGACATCACTTCCTGTCATTATCTTTCTGCTTCCATCATATCTGTTGAGAAGTCAGCTCATATAGTTGCTTCTTTGGAGTTAATGTTTTTCTTTTTCTCTGAGTACTTTTAAGTTTTTCTATATCCTTTTTTAGTTCAAAAATTATTATTGAAAACTTTTACTGTACGTGGTAAAATAAAAGACATAGTCCCTTAAAACCTTTTCTATTTCATTTGTTTTCAGGTCTCACTATACTGTGATGTGCTTAGCTTTGGTTTTCTTTAGATTTATCTACTTGGGGTTCTCAGAACTTCTCAAATCTATGTCTTGATATTTTTCCTCAGTTTTGGACATTTCTTGGCTGTGAGTTCTTCATATATTGCTTCTTCTGCATGTTCTCTATTTTTTAATTCTGGTGCTAATTATGCATATGTTATAACTTTGAACTGTATCTCTTATCCTTCTTATTTTCTTTTCTGATTTTCCATGTCATTTATTCTTTAGCTTCAATCTGGATATTTTCTACTGACTTATTTCTTGTTTCAATAGTACTTTTTTTTTTTTGAGGAAGATTAGCCCTGAGCTAACATCTGCCGCCAATCCTCCTCTTTTTGCTGAGGAAGACTGGCCCTGAGCTAACATCCATGCCCATCTTCCTCTACTTTATACGTGGGACGCCTGCCACAGCATGGCTTGCCAAGTAGTGCATAGGTCTGCACCTGGCACTCGAACCAGCAAAACCCGGGCTGCAAAAGTGGAATGTGTGAACTTAACTGTTGCATCATGGGGCCAGCCCCCCCGCTTTTTTTTTTTTAAAGTTGTGTCTGATCTACTGTTAAACATTCTACTAAATTCTTAATTTCAGTTTTTGCATTTTCAGGTTCTAGGATTTCTATTTGTTCTGTTTTCGTTGATTTAAGTTCTCTGGTGAAGTTCTCTCTCTTGTCGTCTATTTTCTTGATTATACTAACCATGATTATTTTAGATAACTCCAATATCTGGATCACCTATGAGTTTGTTTCTATTGACTATTTTTTTTCTCGGGCTGGGGTTTTAGTATGCCTGGTAAATTTTGATGGAATATCAGACATTGTGTATACAAATTGTGAGGCCCTAGGTGATATATCTTCTTCTGAGGAGCGTTCTCCCTCTCCTCTGACAGGCAGCTAGCGAGGGACAGATCACCTCTATCCACTCAGGGACTAAGTTGACTAAGGGTCGGATTGTGATCTTTGTAACTGCTCTGATCTACCCCCACTCCTCTGGAACCAGGGCTCCCAAATGAAAGCCAGAGCTGTTTACTAGGGTATCTCCTAATTGGTGGTCCCGAACTCTAATTTTACGCCCCAGTATTGGGAGGATGCCAAAAACTCCACTCAACTTTTCAGCTGCTTTTCTTTGATTCTATACCACTAGCCTTATATAGCACAAATAAGGGGGAAACTGATGTAGTGTTTTGGAATCATTTCTCATTACCTCCTTTTTTTGGAGAGGAGTATTTTGGACCCTCAACTCCTAGCTGTTTTGATATCCCCAGATGCTAATTTTAATCTCCCACCTTCATGAGGCTTCTTGATCACTCTGATGGTTTCCCTGCCTTTTAGCAGCTGCCCTGTACTCTGCTTCTGAGCTTCTTGTCCCATGGTCCTGAAGAGTCATGACTGCGCATGGGAAAAGGTGATGTGCACAATGTCAGGCTCATTTCACTGAACCTCCCTTCTTCCCAGGATTTTTGTACCTCAAGTCCTGGCTGCTTCCTGATGCTTTCAAACAGAATTTTTGTGTGTTTGTGTCTTATCCAGCTTTTCTAGTTATACTTGGTGGGAAAATTGGTCTGCCTCCATTACTCCATCACAGCTGCACTTGGAAGTTCCATAATTTATTTTTTCTTCTGAATGCTTTCTCTTGCACACTTTGTGTTTTATTTATGGTTCTGCTCTCTTGCAGTTTCTATTTCACGCATATTGCCTACCAGGGCTGCTGATCCTGCAACACAGGCTGTGTGTTCAACGTAATTGGTGTCTCCTGTGGTTGTGTAATGTGGCGGCCCTGAAGTTCACCCTGTAAGGCCCAGCATAATCTGGCCCCTTGCTTACTCTCTCAGTTCCACTTTCTATCCTCTTACCACATTGGGAAATACGCTTGCAGTGCAGAATGAGCAAGAGAGCTCTTCTTTAGGGAGGCCTTGCTTAACCTCAGCCAGGTGGTCCTACCAAACTCTCGTTAACAACTTACGTTATTTCTTCTTAGCGATTCTCACAAGTGTATTTTTCCATTGATTTGTGCAGTTGGCTGAGTAATTTATCTATTCCTCTCCAGAATGTGGTCTGGACTGTGAGGACAGTGGCCTTGTCAGTCTTGTTTTTCACTATATTGCCAGAGTCCACCACAGTGCCAATACACATTTACTGACCGAGTTTGAGCCTTATAATGATGTGTGATGAAAAGGAGGGGATGAGAACTACCATTCACTAAAATTTTACTATTTACCATCTCATTTAGTTTTCATCTTAACTCTTTGAGGCAGATGGTGTTACCATTTTAAGTGGAATAAACCATGGCTCAGAGAAATTAGGTTGTTTTCCCAAAGTCACACAGTTTCTAAGTGTCAGATGTAGAATTCAAACCCAGGCCTACCTGGTTCGAAAGTAACCAGACTCTGTGAATTGTTAAATACTTCTCACTCATCTATGTGTTTTGTATTTTTCTCCTTTATTTATCAACTTTTCAGTCTTTATCTGAGGCTCGTAGAATGCTAGGTTACATCAGGTGATTTTTTCTGGAAAAAAAAGAGGAAAAAATAAAGAAGAAGAGCTGACAGTTTTTTTCCTGTTATTTCAAAACCAAAACGACATGCCTTTTCTATTTGGGTGGCAGGATTATGTGGGTCAACCTAGATTGGTGGGTATATTCTTACTTCCTTCAAATGGCCCAGTTAAGGGGGAACATTAATTTGTTTAACGAACATTTGTTAACTTCAGTTAAAAAGAGGTACTGGGGTTGGCCCCGTGGCTGAGTGGTTAAGTTCGCGGGCTCCACTATAGGTGGCCCAGTGTTTCGTCGGTTCGAATCCTGGGCGCGGACGTGGCACTGCTCATCAAACCACGCTGAGGCAGCGTCCCACATGCCACAACTAGAAGGACCCACAGCGAAGAATATACAACTATGTACCAGGGGGCTTTGGGGAGAAAAAGGGAAAAAATAAAATCTTTAAAAAAAAGAAAGAGGTACTTACAGTCATAGCAATAACTATTTATTGAGAACCTTACTCTATGCCCTGCCCCAAGCTGGGCACTTCACATACCTTCTCTTCAATCTCAAAACACTCCTGGAAGATAGATATGATTGTTTCTATTGTACAGATTTGGAAATTGAGACTCAGAGAAGTGAAGAAACTTGCCTTAGGAAGTTTCAGATCCAGAATTTGAACCCCTTTATGGACTTCCATAAAGACTGCTTATTTCTACAGACACTACTCAAAGCATCAAGGCTGGAACACGGAAGGAGCTTAATAAATGTTTGCTTTTTCCAGATTAGTGATAATATGGTGAGCTTCCCAGGAAAGTCACAAAGTAATACAATGAGGCTTCTTTGTGTCTTGACAGGGACTGTGAACAGTATCTTCAAACTGACCTCTTGGAAAAATCCCACAGCTTCCAAGTCACAACATCTTCCAAGTGTCAGGTAAGGATCACGTTGGTCTCAATTGCAGGCTCTACGCTGCTGTTTGCTCCAAATATTTTCTGGTTGCAAATGTTATTGATCTGCCAGTTTATTTCCCAAGACACATTAGTTCCAAACTGATGTGATATGAAAGTCCCATCCTAAGGAAATTGGCCTTGTGAATGGTTATCCTCTGGGAGGAGCGTGCTGCACTTATGACTTTGCTAATGTGATGAAGAAGCTGCAAATACAATTAGCGGGCTTGGCTGGTGATTTTCCAATAACGATATCTGGGGTACATTATTGGTTTAGCTGTAATTGAGCTTAAGATGATCTGAAAATGTTTAAACTCATGTGAAAGTCGTTCGCGGCTGTGGCTCCAGTGGGGATGTTCATGAACCACATGGACTGATGACACTTGGATGTGCTCAGACTGGGGCATGTCTTCCTGGACAGCCCGTGGCTTGTCTCTTAATTCTCTTTGATTTCACTCTGTCACTAGTAAGGTGACAACAGCTTCATCATCTTCCATCCTCTCCCAAATCCCACACCCATCCTTATCATTTGGAGTTTACTATTTATTTTCCAGCTCTCTTATTTCTCATACAAGTATAACTTGTTTAATGACTTTAAAGTCATCTTTATTAGGATACTTAATGCTAGCTGTCACAATAAACAAGACTTGAAATCTCAGTGGTTGAACATCACGTCAACGCTCACGTGGGTCGGCAGAGGCTTCCTTCCATCGGGTGACTCAGGGATCCAGGCTCCGTCCATCCTGTGGCGCCAGCACCTCGGCACATATCTGTTGGGAGACAATTCTCCCTTGATTTATTGGGTTCTTGTATAGTCTGGGCCTTTCCAGGAAAGGGCACTGACGAGTTTTGTTCAGGGATGACTGAACAGCTTACTGAAGAGAGCAAACCTCTCTCTCCCTGGAGACGCTCCAGGATGATAAAGTTCCTTCTCTTCCTGCAGGAGGTTTGTTTATATTTGAGGGCAGTACACCTAGAGACGCCTTCCCCCATGTGCCAGAGCCATTTACTTACTGTCTCGGGTAAGGAGTAATCTCTCTCCGGAGGGGTGATGGACAGGTTACCAGCAGCTTGATGGGAACGCAGAGTCTGCCAGGTTCAGGGTTCCTCTCCAGTGGTGCAGTGATCCGACTAGAGCAAGGTCAGACTCCTCTCACTCCATGCTGTCGTCCAGTATCGTAAACGTACGTTCTTCCCTTTCCCATTCAAACCCCTTTCACAGGGCGCTGTAATGGGTCCCAAGCAAAGCAGTTCCGAATTGCAACAGAGAATTATAACGCAATTTATGGGTAAAGAAAGGGCCAGTTACAGGTCGGCTAACGGTGAGGGTTCACACTTGAACACTTGAAAGTTTCCTCTCTGAGTTATTAGACCTCATTAAAATTAATACTCAGCTACTGTATAATTATCAATGTAGTTCTTTAACAATTGGTACACGAGAATTTGCAAATATAGTATTATACCAAATTCATTATTTAAAGGATGTCTATGTTGAATCATAAAATGCAAAAGGTTTCTTAGTAAGCCCTCAAGCCCACAAATATTTTTTGAGTGCCTATTTCATGCTGGGCACTAGGGACACATTGCAAGACATTGCTTCTGCCTCCGAGAAGCCCGTGGTTTAGTGAAGAACTCCTTGCCTTTACTACTATGCAGAGTCAAATTTTCTTGCATTGGCTGGATTAAAGGAATACACATCTGTTCTTAAATCCACCCTGATTCCTGTGTTATGTGGTCATGATTACCCACCTAATTTGTTCTGTAAATATTCCTTCCACTTTCCAGCCCTGTTCCTTGATCCTCTCCTTTTCTTTCTATTTCCTTGGCATCTGCAAGCTCCTTAATAATTAAGTAGGGGCTATACTAGTCAAGACTTCTTCAGTTAAAAGTGACAAACCCAACTCAAACTGGCTGAAAGCACAAAAAGGGGTGTTTAGTGGATTATATGAGTGAAGTGTCAAAGTGAGCTTCAGACTCAGCTGGATCCAGGGTCTCAGATGATGCTATCAAAACGCGGTCTCTCTTTTTCCCTCTCTCTATTATGTTTTCTTCTATATCGGCCCTTTCCACATGATGACCCCAGCAGCTCCACTTCGCATTATCTTCATGGCTCACCATCTTGCAGATGAAAAAATTCTCTGTACCTAATAAAAATTTTTAGAAAAATGCCTAAGAATCAATCACTCTAACTAGGGGGAAGGGGAATATTTGGGGAGATCTGGGTCACAAGTTGTTATGGGCTGAATTGTGTCTCCCCCAAATTTATATGTTGGAGTCCTAACCCCTAGTACCTCATAGTGTGACTGACTGTATTTGGGGATAGGGTCTTTAAAGAGGTAATTAAAGTTAAATGAGGTCAAACGGGTGGGCCCTGATCCAATGTGACTGGTGTTCTCATAAGAAGAGGACATTAGGTCACAGACACACAGAGGGAGACCATGTGAGGACACAGGGTGAAGACGGCCATCTGCAAGCCCAGGACAGAGGCCTCAGAAGAAACCAACTCTGCCGACACCTTGATCTTGAACTCCCAGCCTCCAGAACTGTGGGAAAATTTCTATTGTTTAAGCTACCCAGGCTTAAACAGGCTGTGCAGCCCTGGCAAGCTAATGCACAGTGTCAGCCTTGGGATTGGGGTAGATTTATTTAGTCCCCCTGGAACCACCCTATGAGTGGAGGAGGGGTGCTGCTCAAAGGAGACCGAATGGGCTATTACCACAGGAGGAATAATGGACACCTAGTGGGGAAAAAAAGGCAGATTATCTTCCCCAGGGTCAGATTCATAATAATTTTTGGACATTCATTGTGTGTGAGCTCTTGAAAGCACCTTATACTTAAGACAATAACCCCATGAGGTAGATACTATTATTTTTCTCATTTTACAGATGAGAAAACTGAGGCACACATGGATTAAGTGACTTACCCAAGATCATGCAGTCAGTCAGTGGCAGAGCCGAGACTTACGTCCATGCCTGTCTGGCTGCCGAGCCTCAGCTTTTTACCCCTATACTCTTTTGAGAGCCAATGACTTAGTTTTAGATGCTCTTGCTTTTCTGTTCCCAAGACTGAAAAAGCTCTGACTCAAGGCATGGGAAGGATGTATGCTAATATGTTAATTAAGGAAAATTCACAGTCTGCAGAATTCACAACCTCGTTTTCAGAACTGTTTCTGATCTGGGCAAGCCTTTGACAGATTTGAGTTAATTAGCATTGCAGAACATGAAGTAATTGCTGTTGTGTCTCAAAATTGGGGGCGAGGAGACACCCAGTGACCCAGCCCTGACTCCTAAGACTGTGGAACGGAAGCCCAAAGCCCCAGCAAGGAGACAAGGTGGAGAGATTCATCTATGCCTCTGCCTCTTCTCCTCTTGGTGTGGATGATGTTTCCTGTCCCACGATTAGGAAGGCAAGCCCCACGTCTATCTGAATCAGGGGGTGAAATCTACATCTGTCTGAATCAGGGTGTGAAATCCACAGCTGAGTAGGGGACCTGTCCTGAATTTCATCAACAGGATTTCCAGTTTGAACCATGTAGGCTGATATTTGAATGTTTTCACCTGGGAAATAAATTCGGAAAATAGCAGAACCAAACATGGTCATTGTATTTTTTCCAAGCGGGTCTGGTATTTCTGTTGAAAGCATCTGGAGACCCTATGCGTAAACCCTGATTGTCATTGGCAAGACTTCCCCGTTGCAAGAAAGGGCAATCCAGGCGAGCTAGTTCACAAGCAAAATTCAGAAGGTCCTTGTTCCTGAGTATTTATGATCTGAGTCCTTGAGATTATGAAGTTTCATAGTGAAGCAAAAGTCATAGTAAAATTTTTTCAATAATTATACAACTTCAGTTATTAAAATTTTAATAATTAAATGACCCTCCCCGTTTAATACCAGCATGAATCCTTTTCTACCACGTCAGCATCCTTGTGGCTCAGTCCCTCTGAAGGACTCTCTGAATTTTGAATGCCCATCACATGTCCTTGAATGGATTGCCGTTTCTTACAACCACCGAGTCCTGTCAAAGAATGTCAGTCTCTCACTGGCTGTCTGACCCTGGTGCTCATAAAGCGTAATCCAACTGCCAACGTTTGATTGAAAACCTTGCCCAAAATATAGGATTCCTTGAAGTTGGTGAACGTGGTGTTGAAACATGCTTAAAGAACAGAAAACTTACAGACAAGGTGTGAGAATCCAGTGGTTTCAGAAAATCAGTGCAGATACTCACCTGGAACCCGCAGGTTCGGCCACACTGGCTCTTGCAGTACTGTTCTCATTCATCGATGCCTGCATCGTACTGCTTATTCAATATTTTGAACATCATCCCCAGAAGAGATAACAGCTGAAGGAAAAAAAAATGACAAGGAAAGTGACATGGTGAGTGCTTCAAAAGAGAAAGATTTCAATATCAAAAGATTCAAGAGGGCCCTAGGAAAAATGGGTGAAGCTCTTGAATATTTTTTTAAATGACCTTTTTGCTATCATGCTATGAAAGCCAAACCTGAAGTGAAGGATTTTGTCAGAAAAATTATACCCCCCAAATTTACTGCTTAATTCATTTTTCGCTCTTCATGAGAATTCATGCGTCGTTGAAAAGGTAACCTAAATTTTGTTATGTTGATAAGCTTTAGTTTCATTTTTCAAGATGAAGTTTCAAATCAAATCCCGCTTCTCCCCCATGATTTGCTCTGAAAATTGGGCTCGTTATTAAGTGAGTGACGTTAAGTATCTTCCACAGGCATTGATTTACTCTCAGGGATGGAAGGAAGAAAGCCAATGATGGGAGCCCCTCCCTCCTTTTCTCATGGAGCTGCACAGCCTTCCCCTTCTGCTTCTGGCCATGACCACCCCTTTCCCCTGCTTCTGCCGTCACACCTGTGTTCTCTGCTCCCTCGTGGTGTACCTGCGAAGACATCCATGTTTATACCATATGTCTCCTGTTCCCAGTTATTGGATCAGGGATGGCCCATGACCCAAGGGCAGCTATTCCATAGGCTGGCCGGGGACCCAGACTTTATGAAAAGGACAAGCTGGACCAATCCGGTTGACTCTCAGGAATCTCTCAGGAATGCAGTCACATTTAGTCAGATACCACGATGACCTGATAGTAGATCAGCACAATGTAGAGAGAGTCTGGAGGTCCTAATGGGCCAGATGCAAGCTTCAGGAGCAAGAGTGAGCAATCCAGCAGAACCAGGATGATAACTCAGGCTTCAGACTCCCCACCCAGTGCCCTACTACCATGTCACATACAGTGTGTGGCTATTCACTCTTCTTCTGATGACAGTACTCCACATTTTTGCAACGCATGTAACTTGGGTGGAACTGATCCTGTCCTTATATCTGGGATCATCATGTAACGCAGGCCTGGCCAATCAGCTCATTACATGCCCTTGGCCATAGGATTGCTTAAGGGTGGGCATATTGCCCAACTTGGGCCAATAGCAGGCAGGAGGACTTGTATCTAAAGAGTTAGGGAAAGAGAACCCAGCAGGATGTGCACCTGAGGCTGCTGGCAGCCAATCGGGAAATGAAGCAACCTGGAGGAGATCAGGACTCAGAGGTGGAGAAAATAGGTTCTGCTTACCATGTTTGAGTTGCTGGATCCCACCATGCGTGAAACTGGAAAAACTCTCTCAGACTTCCAGCCAATTTTTCTCCCTTTTCCTTAAGCTAGTTTGAATTGGATTTTATATCACCTGTTACCAAGAGCCATAACTGACACAACATGCTTATGTGATTATGATAATAATAATAATCCCTCTTAACCATTCCGAGATATTTACCAGCCATCCCATCTGATTCTCTCAACAATCCTGTGATGCAGACAGGGCAAGAATTATCATCTTGATGAAGATTGCTGCCAGATCTAGGGAGCTATGGTGATGTTTTCTCAAGCACTTGGAAAACGAAGGGAGTGAAGATTGCCTTCTGAGAGTTAAACCACGAAGTCAATATATTATAGATCAAAGCAAAGCGATGCAAAGTCACCTTAAAGAGACAGGATGGCTCCTAGGCCTGCAAGACGTGTCTGTCATGTGATCGAACTTAACATGTTTAAAGAAAGGCTGTGTCCATCATGATCTGCCACAGAAGCCTGGAGACAGGGGGCTGCAAATGCTGGCCTTGGCAGTGCCGCCACTGCAGCTGGTCCCAGTGGAGAGGGAGTCTGGATCTTTAATATTTCTTGTTCCAGCGGCAAGGCTGGATTTAGAAACGCTTTCAGCTCCAAGTCGTATAGAAGCAGATTGATAACTGTGGTCAATTTAAGGTGGCTGAAACTTCCTGGCCACTCCTCCCATTAAGGTGCAGGGTCTCTTTCCCTTCCCTTTGACTCCGAGCTCAGCCGGTGACGTACTCTGAAAAATAGAACGAAGTACAAGTGATACCGTGTGATTGCTTTCTCAGCTGGGCGGCAGAAGATCTGCAGCTTCTACTTTCGCGCACGTGGAAGACTTCCTTTTGGCACCCGGCTGCCATGCTGTGAGAAGCCCAAGCCATGTGGAGAAAGGCTGAGCTGTCGGCCACTGCCAGTCACGTGAGTGGTACTTTGGGCATTCCTCCCAGTGGAGTCTCCAGATGACTACAGCCCCAGTCAACACCATATGGAGCAGAATAGCCACCCCATCGAGCCCAGTCAACTCACAGAATCGTGAGAGACAAGAAATGGTTGTTGTTTTAAGCCACTAAGTTTTGGGGTGATTTGTAATAGTGGAACAGATAACTGAAATAACCATGACTTAAGCAACAAAGACATTTAATGATCTTCTCTAAAGGGAAGGCTGGATATAGGAAATTTCAGGTTTGGTGCAGCAGATCAACAATGTTGTCAACAATCTGTGCCCTTTCTCCCTTACCATTCCATAATCCTTAGCACATTGGCTTTTCATCTTCCTCATGGTTACAAAATGGCTGCTGAAGCTCAAGGTATCACATCCATGTCTAGAGGAGAAAGACGGGGAAAGAAGTAGTGCCTGTGAGCTCTTCTCTTGCCTCTGTACTTTGCACCAGGAAGCCAGATATCTTCCCAGAAGCCCATAAGATGACTTGCCATTATGTCTCATTGGTGAGATATGACAACCCTTAGTTCCAAGGAAAGTGAGTGTATGTTTATCTAATCTCTATAGTGTGAAGCAGCCATGGGAAGGGGGTCAACAATGGCTTTTTGGCAGCAACCAAAAATCTCTATTACAAGATGGATGCAGGTATTGTTGCCAATTGGCTTATGACAGTTATGAGCCCATCTGAACTCTCCTTTCCATAAGATGTTTGCTCCCAGCCATTTCGGTCTATTCCCACTGAACATTCCATGAATGAATTCATCCCTCCTTGTCCCAATTTTATTCATTAGGAAACCAGATTATTGTTTATTTCTCCAGGCTGGTTTTCTTACCAGGAGAGAAAGTACTGGTTGTGTAAACTTTCTGAACCAATCCCTACAACAGTAATTTCTCTTTGTAAATGAATAAATTATCATCTGGTTTATACATCAGTCTCAAAGTGTGGCTAATGTGAGTCTAACCCTGAGAGGTGACACCCCTCTCAGAGTGTTAAGAAAGCATGTTTCCATGTTTGTAGCAATGTGGGTAAAGTCACTTCACCTTCATGCTGTCACATAAATCTCTTTGGGAGATAGCTTGCTGGTTCTTTATTTTAGTGGAGACACAAGTGCTGGCTAGAGAAGACATCCAGAATTACTACAGAGACGAGAATGAATAGGGCTGAGTGGCCATCTGTCCTGCTTCCTGCCCTCCGAAATACACAGAAACCCTGGTGACTTCAGGCTGAGGGAGATGTTTGCCCTCATGTCCCAGATTTCTTGATTCTATCCTGATTTAAAACAATCTGCCCCATGAACCTCAAAATGTCAGTGTAGCGGTTAAGAAGATCAGCTCAAGCTTGTCTGTCAGCTCTACCACATACTGACTGTGTGACCTCGGGCGAGTGTCTTCCCCTCTCTGAGCCTCAGTTTCCTCATCTGTAAAATGGAGACAGTATTCAGACCTCTACCTTGCGAGACACCACCATGAGAACTGACAGGTGTGATGTGAAAAAAGAAATGTAAGACATGCTCGCCGGGGTCAGGGAAGTTATCACCCGGTTGGAGAGCAATATATAAAAATATGGAATGGTTAAGTAACCACGCATGGCATCTCAAGATGATGGAGTCTCCCCGAGGGCAACGAAGGCTGCTTTCATCCCGCCTGTCCTGCCTGGTGTGGTGGAAATCACAGTGGACTGGGAGTCCAACAGTCCCCCTGGACAGTCCCCACCCGTTTGCCCCTGGGATACCACTTTGAGAGTACTCACCAGGTTGAAATGTGGTTGTTCACTCGTCAGCCTCCCCTGTTAAACTGGGAGCAATGGAGGGCTCTCATTCATTTATTCATTCATCGAGCAAGTGCGTATTGGGCACCTGCCATGTGCCAGGCACTGTTCTGGGCAATGAGAACAAGACAGTCGTCACTTATATCCTTGAAAACCTCACAGTCCAGTTGTTTGGAAAGACACTAAACGAGGACGTATGTGGATAGATCTGAAGCCGGGTGGTGGTGAGCACGGACCCAGCAGGGTAAGGAGTGTGGGAGGCATGGAGATGCGCTGTCCACACACCCATTGAGGAAGAACTCACCGTTCAGCTGTGCGGAGGGTGGTCAGCAGGCGGCCCCACCCGTCGGCTCCTTCAGGTGCTGCCTAAGCTGCTGAGAGCCACCTTGCCCAGGCTCACGGCTTTTCCAGGGCAGCTGCGTCCAGTGACATGGGAGGAGGGGAGCAAAGGCCCGGCCATTTCAACCTGACTCAAGACATTCTGGTGGGCAATGCTTGCTCATCGCCAATGTGGACGAGGCTTTGTCGAGCCTGTGTCACTGTTTATCTTCCCCCCTTTACCCAACCTTCCTTCCCCCCAACACCCCACACTCCGCTCTGTTTGTTTCAGGAGAACCCGACGTGCGACAAGGTGATGAGCATCATGGCCTGGGAGGGGCTGGCCAGTTTGGTTAAGGTGGTCAGGGACGTCCTCTCTGAGAGGTGACATTTGAGCAGAGACCAGGAGGGGAAGGAGTCACTTATGCAAAAATCTGGAGGAACAGTGCTCCAGGCAGAAGGAACAGCAAGTACAAAAGCCCTGAGATGGGAATGCACTTGGCACCTTTGAGCCCCATCAGCAAGGCAGCGTGGTGGGCTGAGGCCCAGTGGTGGAGGGCGACTGCTGGAAATGCAGATGGAGAGGCAGCCAGAAGTCACATATGTAAGGACCTCCCTACCGGGTATTCCTAGTGCCAGCACATAGTAGGCACTCCATAAATGTCTGTCGCACCTAACTGGGTTGTCCTTCCAGTTCCTCTTCTCTCTCCCCATGTGATCATAGACAGGTAGCTACGTAACCTTTCAGTGCCTCAGTTTCCCCACCTGTGATCAGTGGCAAAGGTGGGACTCTTGAGCTCTGCTTTAGAGCTCTTGCCACCATACCAGTTTTTCTTCTTGCAGTCCCTTTTTCCCTCTCCCTTCTCCCTCCAGGGATGGGGAGCATGCCTGGCCCCACCCCCAGCCTCTCAGCAGATGTCCCCACTAGGAAGGTGGCTGCTCTTGGCAGCTCAGCTGCGTCTCCCGGAGCCCCTGAGCTGAGAAGCAGCCACGCCAGGGCGGTGGGTGGAGGAGGTGGCAGAGCAGGGAGAGTTAGACTTCTCTCCTCTGATAATAAATAAATCCGATTAAGGCATCCCCATACCCGCGGGGCAGGGTGCTCCTTTGGTGGGCCTTATTGCTTTGATAAAAACTGCAATATCTGAAAATTGTCTCGGGCGCCTGAGAACTCCCATTTTATGACTTGCACGTGCCTGGGATAAATTGCTTTTGCTGCCTTGTTATATATAATTCAGGTCCTTATGGATGCTGGTGGGATGCGGAACGCTCTCCTGTAATGATTTATTCATCGGGGGAAGGAGAGTGCACCACTGGGTCTGCCTAGCTTGTCTGACAGCTCAGAGGGTGGGTGCTGCTGAGCGTGTGGGATCCGCCTTGGAGGGAGGAGCCGGGTTGGGCAGCTCTGCATTCCTGGAAAGCAGACCTGGGAAAGAGGAGGGCGGCTTGTCAGGATGAGGCTTGCTCTAAGGCAGTCACTGGCCACGCTAGGGCCTTTGCAGGTGTGATTTCAAGCTTTCTCACCACCACCTGGGGATGTAGGGTACTCATAATCCCATTTTATGGATGGATGAGGTTCGAAGAAGTTATGATGAGATTCAGAGAAGTTAGGTCCCTTCATGGTTTGGCCAAGGTCACCTGGCCAAGTGGTGAAGGGATTTTCATATCAGATGGGTCAGCCTTCATTTTGCCCATTTGCACCTGAGCCAGGTGCTTAACACACATCTGGACTCACTTCCTCTTTGGCACGCACCTGTCAGGTACAGGTGATTTACTTCCCCAGTTGACAGACAGGGACATGAGGCTCAGAGGGGAAGACAGTGACCAGGTTTCCCCCTCTAGAAGTTGAACGCCTGGGATTTTAGCATAGGTCAACATTCATTCATTCCTGTATTCATTTATTCATTCATTCACCTCTCCTGCCTCAGTTTCCTCATCTGTCAACTGGGGATAATATTAGTACCCACCTCGTGCGGTTGTGGTGAGGTTAAATGAGGGGTTAGAAAAATGAGTTAACACACAAAAAGCGTGAAGAACAGTGTCTGGCACACACGAAAGTGTGCAACAAATTTTAACTGCAATAATAATTATTTTATCATTCACTTATTCATTCTTTCATTCCACAAATATTTTTAAGCATCCTACTATGTGCCAGGAACTCTCATAGGTGCATTGCACACATGAGCTCATTTTCATCCTCACCGCTATCCTCAACTCAGATGGGGAAACAGCTCAGAGAGGTGAAATAAATTGACGGTGGTCCCCCAGGTAGGAGGTGAGTGAGTTCAACATTCATTCATTCATTTGATATCTTTTCATTAAGAATATATTGTGTGTGGGCTAGGTGTTGCATATATTTTTGGTGACTAAGTGAGTGAATGAATACAAGGGTGCATATGATTGGTTCCTGTCCTCAAGATGTGTGATCTTTTCTGTGGAATATAGCAAGCAGATAGGAAAAGACTGTATTTCTTGAATTCTGAGATACACTTTTATTCACATTGAGCCTCTCTGAGATTGGAATGCATCTTAAAGTTGATGCTGTAAAGTCACTGTTGACCAGCAGTGGTCAGGATGCGGGCAGCCTGCCTGGAGATAACGGTGGAGCTATCTTTCAAAAACTCTTGCGTCTCTAATGCAGATAATGTCACAGAGGACAATGTTTTATAGGAAAACATGGACACTGGCAACTGTGGTTTAAAAAATGATTTAGAAGACCCAGATTTTGTATTGAAGACATTTTTGGAATATCTTAGCCAGTATATTTTGCTTCTGTTTTCTTTTTTTTAAGTGTACCAGAGTGATACATTATAAAAAAATGATGTCTAAATAAGTCTAAAAGCGCTTTTTATATAAGTAGAAATAAACATTCTAAGTGATAAGAAAGCATTGTGACTCCTAGGGGTAGACCCAAGAGAAATGAAAACATACGTCTGCATAAAAGCGTGTGCGCACACGTTCACAGCAGCACTATTCACGATAGGCAAATGGCAGAAACAAGCCAGATGTCCATCAACTGATGAACAGATGGACAAAATGTGCTCTGTCCACACAATGGGATATTCTTCTAGCATAGAAAGGAAGGGAGTACTGATACAGGCTACAATGTGTGTGAACCTTGAAAATGTTATGCTAAGTGAAAGAAGCCAGGCATGTAAGTCCATGTATTATACGATTCTTCATATAAAAATCCAGAATAAGGAGATCCATAGACGTAGAAAGTAGGTTAGTGGTTGCTTATGACGGGGTAGGGGAGGGGGTAGAAGGGTAGGGAGGTGACAGCTAATGGGTACAGGGTTTCTTTTTGAGATGGTGATGGTTGTGTATATCTGTGAATATACTAAAACCCATTGAATTGTATGCTTTCAAAGGGTGAATTATGTGGTATATGAATTATATCTTAACAAAGCTGTTAAAAAAAGAAAGCACTGCGTCAGTCTGTCTTAGGGTTACACGCAATAATGATGGTGCCTTAGATTTGTTGAATTCAGGATAATGTAATGTGTCAGTGTTATGTCTGGGGTAAAGATGGGGCTGAGGAGGTGCTGAGAAGGCAGGCAGGCTCACCGCGGGGAGCAGGCAGGCTTCTTGGAGGTGGTGGTAGTGGTAGAGATGTCAAAGCTGGAGCTGTGAGAGTGGGGGGAGGGTGGTCCATGCAGAGGCACCAGCACGTGCAATGGCTTGGAGGTGAGACTCTGACCTTTACTTTAAGGAAATGACGTTTTCCCAATGCAAATGCCTGCCCCCCCACTCCTGGGGTTTGGAGGGACATAAGGATGAGTAAATTGTGGTCTCTGCTTCCAGGAGCTCGTGTTCTAGTCGTGAGGATAAAGCGTGTACACCCTTTCTGGGTCCGCTTCAACAAACGGGCATCGGTGTGTTCAAGGAAAGGAAAGGGCGTGGGAGGATGGAGAGTTATGCTTGGCTGAGGTTTTCCAAAGCAGGAGGGGCCGTGGAGGCAGACAACTTCCACACCGCTAGTGACAGAGTAAATGACAGCTTTTCCAGAGGGCAGGTAATTTGGCAAGGAGCTTGCCTTTCCACGCGGCTGTGCCCAACTAGGCATTTATCCTAAAGAAATAGTCACGCTGAGCCCCAGGTCTCTGTTCACAGCACATCCGCATAACGAACGACACGGAATCACTCTGGGTACATGGTGAGGGGCCCATCGACTCAAGACACTACAGCGCCTTCATCAAATGGGATCCGGAGGCGGTCAAGTGCGTTGGTTAAGGGCACACCTGGATGTGAGATGCACCTGCATTGAAGACAGGACTGTGTCCTGACCTTGGGCAAACCTCTGGAGAGTTTCCACAGTTTCCTCGGGTGTCAAATGGGACGACAATAATAGAACTTACTCCACAGGGTTGAGGTGAGGATCAAAGGCGCCGAGACCTGAGAAGGGCCAGTGAGTTCCAGCTCGATGGTGATTTTACTGTGGGGCTGGTAAAACAGGTGCGCTTCAAGTCTGTTAAATGAAACTGGAGGGTAGTCAAGATCAGTTATTAGGTGAAAAAAGGCCTTTGAGAAGGGACCTCATTTCTGCGTCTGTGTATGTTATATATGTATATTATGTATGTATATATGTATATATATATAAGATTTATTTTTTCTTCTTGGTGCTTTAAAAAAAATTTCCTAAAATTTTCTTTAAAAAAGGAGACACTGAAGACACATCTCTCACTGCAAGAACACAGGCAGCTCTGGGCGCATCTTCCACTGGCCCAGGGATCCTTTCTTGGAGGCTTCCTCCAGCAGCCGGGCTCCCACCTGCGCTCGCTTTGAGGCTACTTGGAGCGTGGTGCCGGCTGCGCGATCTCAGAGCAGGCGGAAGGAGCGGAGTCCGCGGCTGCTCCGGGTCCCCCCTTGAAGGGGCTCCTTGGCTGACAGAGACCCAAAGTTGTCTAAAACCAGGCCGGGCTCCTGGCAGCAGCTCTGTTGGATGGAACCAGGCTTTTCACCCCGTAGCCCGAGCCTTCCCGGGTCAGCGGGCAGGGTGGGGGCTGGAGCTCATTCTAGACGTCTTGCCAGAGATTTCTGATGCTCTTGGGGAATCCTGTCTCTTGGGGCTGTGTGTGCCACGGAGGCATCTCTGGTCTGAGTGACAGCCACAGCTTGGAGAGAGGGCGCTGCTCACCAGCCCTGGGACGGAGCTGTGAGCTGCTGGCCCGGAGGCTCATTTCTCTTCCAGACTAAGGGAGGGACAGACCTGCTGAGTCCATCCCCTGTCCTCAGCCTGACCCCCTCTATCCATGTTTTCTTTTTAAATGTTTGTCTTCCTTTAAAACTGAGGTATAAAACATACAATAAAGCGCATAGATCTTAAGTGCACAGCCGATGAATTTTACACGCCAGCACACTCGTATAACCACCGCCTACATCAAGAAAGCATTTCTCAGGCCCCACCTGGCTCTCTCACGCTCCCTCCGGGTCAGTGTCACCCCAACGGTAACCACGGCCCAGCCGCCATCACCTGGGATTAATCCTGCCTGTTTCGAACTTCCTATGAGTGGATTCACACAATGTGCTGTTTTTGGCTTCTCAGCGTTGTGTCTGGGAGATTCGTCCGCGTCCTCGTGGGAGCAGGTTTTCCTTTTCATTGCTGTGTGGGCTCGCGCCGTGTGACTGTCCCGCAGCTTCTTTAGACAGGCTGCTGTTGATGAGCGTGTGGCTTGTCTCCGGTTGGTGGCTGTTATGAGTAATGCCGCTGTGGACATTCCTGTACGTGTCTTATGGTGGACGTAAAGCTTTATTTCTACCGTGATTTCTTGCACCAACAACTACAGTGTTGTCTTCACTAATGTCCCAGCTTCTACCCTTCCCGCCTGTAACCCACTCTCTACACAGCTCTCAGTGTGGTCTGAAATAAGATTGTGCGACTCAACTGCCGAAGCCTCCAGAGGCTTCCTGTTGCACTCAGAGCAAACCCCAGACTCTGGCCTCTAAAACCCACATGACCTGGCTCCTCCCTGCCATGCCTGGTGTTCTTGAAACACTCTCCCTCTCCCCGTGCTTTGGCCACCCGGCCTTCTCTCTGTCCTTACTATGCCAAACCTGCCCCCTGCATGGACCTTGGCACTAGTTGCTCCCCCTTTCTGGAACTTCTTTCCAAAACCTTCCCCTAAGATTGATCCCTTTTGGTCAGTCACATCTCATCTTCAAAGAGATCTTCCCTGACCTCAGAGGGAGCCCCCGTATCCATTTGTCCTTTGTCACATTTTCCGCTCTCTAAGTCTCTTGACTTCCTGTCTCCTTGAGAGTAAGGAACTTGTCCCACTTATTGACGTCTGCGTCCCCAGTGACTCGCCTGCTGCCCGGCACGCAGTCGATGCTTGTGAGTGTCTGTCAGGGGCTGAATGAAGACACCAGCCATAGACACCCAGGTCCTTTTAAAGGTGGGGCAGTGTGGCTTAGCGGGACTTAGGGGCGACCTTGGAGTTTGATAATCAGATGCCTGAGTTTGAGGCAAGGCTTCACCTCTTACTGGTGATGTGGTCATAATCATCTCACCTCCCCGTGCCTCAGTTTTCCCATCTGTACAGTGGGGATAATAGGTTGTTACAGAGACCTGGGACCTTCTATTGCTGTTTATGGAACAGCTGTTTTGCAGGGCAGCTGTGCTCTTCCTTTTTGACACACGAAGAGCAAAAAATGTTGGTTGAGTGTGGACAGTGAGGTCCAGAGACTGCTCAGATCACACAGGTACAAGGTGGCAGGGCTGGGACTTGACTCCGGGTCAGGCTCCACTCCAGAGCCCGCGCAGACCCCTGTGGGAAGCAGCTACCGTGGGAATGAATTGAGGGCCTTCCTCTGGCCAGGCTGGGTGGCACCAGCGTGTTTCTATAACGATAGATTCCACTAACACATCAGCAGCTCCTGAAGGTGTACAGACCAGTTCCACTCGGTGGATTCACGTGGTTCTCACGGGAGACCTGTGAAGCACGCGGCACCAGGAGGGTTCCTTTATGTTACAGGGAATGACCTGGGGCTCTGGCACTTGCCTTGAGTTACTCTCTGGCCCCCAGATCCACTGCTATCGCTGCTGCCAATACCCCCCGGCACTCTGGCAGTGCTATCAATGGTTTAAGCATTTCCACATCTATCACCTGGTGTCTTCCGGACTTTGGGCTTTTGCATAGCCCCTTTACCATTCTTTAAATCTGCTCACTTAAAAACCAAAACTGAAACAAAATAATGATTCAACCCTAAGTAATAATATCAGTGAACTCATGGTTTGATATTCATTCAACAAACATTTATTAAACACCTACTATGGAGCAGGCACTGTTTTGGGCACTGGGAGTATGTGAGCAAACCTAGGGATAACCCCTGATCTCATAGTGAGGGAGACACGCAATGAATAAATTAATAAATTTATGCAGTGTCAGATGGTAATACTGATCTGAGGTAAAATAAAGCAGATGGGGGCGACAGAGACCAACACGGTAATCAATAACTATGTATATATGTATATTTCTTGATGCATATAAAATCAGTAGATAACTGTTCGAATAAAAATGTCCATTCCTGTACCATCTGGATTTGCCGTATATCACCAGATCTGGGCAAAATACATACTGCCACTTGGAAAACCTTCAAACTACTCCAAGAGGAAGGCAGATCAGGAGAGACTGCCTCCTTTTACTGAGGAAGAAACTGAGGTTCCGAGGGGTGCAGTGACCCGCCCACGCTCACACAGCCAGAGGGGCTGGGGCAGGGCCCTCGGGCGCCATCTCGTGCCTCTGTCACTTTCCACATTGGATGCAGATTCTGCCCTCAGGGAGAGTTTGAACCTGCAACTCTGACTTCCCTGAAGGGCTGGACCGCTCCTCCACAGCCGAGCTGGAGCTCAGCCCCACCGGGCGTGGGCTGGGGGCGTCCCCCAGCATCCTTGGAGGGCCGAAGTGCCGTAACTGAGCGCCCTGTTGCCTTTGCTCCCTGCCTTGCCGAGTCACTGCTGGAGATGAACGGCTGACATCTCAGTCGGGGAGATGGCATCTCTCCGGCCGTCCCACTTTACTAAGCTCCCAGTCATTGGAGATGGCGACAGCCCTGTCTCCTTCTGCAGATGGGCCTTCCTGCCTCCAGCCCCTCACGTGGTTATGTTTCCAGGGGCCGGACGCCTGCCCAACTGCTCAAGATTAAAAACAAAACAGGACCCCCCAGTCTCAGAATGGGTATGTGTCACATGTGGTGTCTTTGAAGACTCAATGCCCCATTCAAGGATGTGGTCTTATTTGACCTCAGAAGGTATTCTTCTGATGTGAGGTATCCAGGGATGATCACTGTGCTCAGGTTTCAACTGGGAAATATGAAGCTCAGAGAGGTCAAGTGACTTGCTTAAGGTAGCTCAGCATAGGTGAAGAATAGCCTTGAATTAAGGTAGGCAGGGAAACTGGGGATAAAAATTCCCAAGAGAGACTCAGGTATGAATTTTGGCTACTTTGCCGACTGTATTGCTCTTGAACAAGCCATTGAAGTCTTCGGTGCCTCTGCTTCATCACCTGTAAAATGGGAATGATAATCGCACTAGCTACTGTAGCACAGAGTTATTACGAAGCTTAAATGAGCTGAAATATTTAAAGCACAGTGGTGGCCCAAAGTAGACAGTTAATAAATGGTGCTATTATTATTCTTGTTGTTTGCTGGAGAAAAAGTTCAGTTTACCTCCTGCTCTGGGGAACTCCTAAGGTAAATTCGGAGAAGGGGTTAACGAGAGAGGACAGGCAGCAGGTTCGTTTTTTGTTGCTCGAAGTGTGGTCTGTGCGCCGGCAGCAGTGTCACCGGGAGCTTGTTAGAAATGCAGAGTCACAGGCCTTCCCCAGACCTGCTGAGTCAGACCTGCATTCTAACAAGATCCCCAGGGCTTCACGTGCACCGTAGGATTCGAGAAGCACTGAGCTAGAGCAACTCTCAACTTTCCCTGTGCAGCAGGTCACCACCGGGAGTTTTAAAAAATTCAGATGCCTGGGCCCCACCCCCTCAGATTTTGATGCATTGGTCTAGGGTAGGTTCCGGGCATCGTTATTTTTTGAAATCTCCCCTGGTGACTGGGATGCGTTGCAAGGTGCGCATCCCAGGTGTGGTGGGGGCTGACTTGCTCTGGAGTTGGAGAGAATTAAGTTGGAAGCTAAGGCCTTTCTACTTACGAGCTGTGTGACCTTAGGCAAGTTGCTTAGCTTCTCTGATCCTCAGTGTCTTCATTGTAACGTGAGAAGAATGATCCTCCTGCCTCCCTCTCCCAGCTGTTATGAATTTAACGCTGATCAGGTGTAACAACCTGGCAACAATGTATTGCTGAAGGTGAATGGACTCCCCCTCCTGTGTGAACCACACTGTGCCAGGCCCAGAGACGGCATATTATTGTTATCAATATCAATGATTAGTAGCATGATACTGTCTTCAAACATGAAGGATCAGGAGCTCAATGGGGCATGGCGCGTCTCCTGTGGCAACGCAGGAAATTTCTATAGATGGATGGGGAAGGCAGCCCCAACAAGGTCAGGGAAACGACAATCCTTGCTTCCGTTGATGAAGCTCTAACCACGCGCTGGGCACCGCACTAAGCACTTTATGAAAGAATTTTAAAAATTAAAGTTATACACATACTTTAGATCAGAGCTTTTCAGTGTGTGTGTGTGTGTGTGTGTATGGTGATCTTGCCTCCAGGGGACATTTGGAAATGTCTGGAGACATTTCTGTTGTCACAACTGGGCGCGGGGGCCTTCTTTGCTACTGGCATCAGGGGGTAAGGGCCAGGGATGCGGCTCAACCTCCTACGTGCGCAGAACCTCTCCCAGCGCAGCGCACTGTCTGGCCCCGAATGTCCGTGGTGCTGAGGCTGAGAAGTCCTGGCTTAGATTCCAGTAGGCCTGCGGAGCACGTCGTAGGAGAGGGCAGGCCTCCGCCCCTTGCTCCCTCCCCCTCCCCAGAAGCAACCACCTTTGCCTTTCGGTGGGTTACTTTATTTACCTTCAGGTCTCTAAAGAGCTTGCTTGTGTCCTGACTTCTCGATGACTCCATTCGAGACTTTGCCCCCTGGCTTCTCACTGTGGAAGGTGAGGACTTAGCTCTCAAACCTGGCCCCGCCCCCAGAGCTGTTGTAACTTCTGTGGGATCAATATTCAGTGTTGATACGACGACGCTAACTGGAAACGGGGTGTGCTGCTCATGCGCGGTCTCCTCCCATGACTTCCCCTCCTGCCTCTCCTTTTGTTCTCTTTGAAGTTAGTAATTGCCTTGTTTTCCCTGGGCTGTGTTGTCTCTGTGCTTCCCACCAGCTCAACCTCAACACTTTGCTAATTGTCTAAATCGCCTTTCCAAGTACTCAGACCCAACCGGGAGGACATCTATCAAGTTTGCCTGTCGGAAGGAAGGCGTCTCTCCCAGAACAGGCTAAGTATGTAAGACTCACGGCAGCCCTGGGGAGTGGGTACTGTCATCATCGTTATCATTTGACATCTGAGGAAAGTGGCTCTCAGAGAGGTCATTTGGGTGACCAAGATCACACAGCAGTGTAGGAGGAGTCAGGACTAGCTCAAGGGACTATGTGACTCCATGGCTCTGGAATTCTTTACATCCAGACTGTTCCTCTAGGAGAAGCCACCCCCTCTTTTTTTTTTTGAGGAAGATTAGCCCTGAGCTAACTGCTGCCAATCCTCCTCTTTTTGCTGAGGAAGGCTGGCCCTGAGCTAACATCTGTACCCATCTTCCTCTACTTTATATGTGGGACACCTGCCACAGCATAGCTTGCCAAGCGGTGCCATGTCCGCACCCGGGACCCGAACCGGCCAACCCCAGGCCGCCAAAGTGGAACGTGCGCACTAACCACGGTGCCACCGTGCCAGCCCCTAGGAGAAGCCCTTTGAAGTAAGTACCTCCTCTACCCAGACGATAACCTGCTTCAAAGAAACTGCAGGAGCTTATTCATTTCTGCGTCTGCAACACCCATCACAAGGCCAGGCATAGAGCAGGACTGGAGTATTGCTTGTTGAATGAATAAATGAAGAATTTCGAGATGCAGTGGGAGGAGGGCCCAGTGCTCCCGGGCAGGGGAGCAGAGGAGCTGGGGCTTGGCTGGGTAACCATGGATGGGCTGCTTAACTTCTCTGGCCTCAGCCTCTTCGTCTGTAAAATGGAACTGAGAATACGTGCTTCACAGGGCTGTTTGCGAGCAGCCAGAAGCAGCTGGTAAACTGCAGATGCTCAGGAACCTATAAAACCCTACACACGCTGCACGGGCGCGGTCACCAGGCGGGGAACAGCTTTCTGCAAAGCTCCTCCCTCCCTCCCTTTTCTCCCATCTTTCCTCTCTCCTTCCTGCCTGCCTTCCTTCTTTTCTTCTAAGTGAAACGTGGCATGATTTAGAAAAGAAAAAGAAATGCCTATGGTTGAGAAAAAGATATATTATAGCCCAAGCTAGTTCTAATATGATAAAATATTTATATTAATGTACCATAAAAATTGATTTGCTCTTCCCTCGCCTGGTATCATTAATGGGTAGATATGTAACATCTTATTTTCTTGACTTCTCTTTGTCTCTCTCTTTTCTAGCAATGTACAGTTTCAAACGACTATGAGGACACCATTTTCACGAGTAATGATAGTAATAATAATAGATGATATTTATTTGGTTCTTACTATGTACCAGTCACCATGACAAGCCCTTTTACATTTGAACTCGCTTAATTCTCACCCAACCCTGGGAGGCAGGTACTGTCATTATTCCCGTTTGACAGATAAGAAGACTGAGGCACACGTTGGTCAAACCTGTCCATTGTGACTTCAAGGCTCGTGGCTCCTTCTGCCAACCCCATGCGATACTGCTCCAGCCCCGCAGCTCTCAAATAGAAGCCAACGTCCCACGGGTTTTTAGTGGGGAAAGGCGCCTAATATTCAAAGCCTTTTCAGTTTGCAGTAAATGGATGGACCAAGAACTCTGAATTTTTGCAGCTCAAATTTTGGGTGATGATGTAGGTTTTCTAGCCACGAGTGGAAAAATCCAGAAATTCCACTTCCAGCAAGGTTTTGGGTCTTGGCAATGCCGCAGTGGCACACCAGCTCCCCAGTGGTGGAGAGAGGAGCCCCCGAGGAGGGCCTGGGATAGCCAGTCCCTGCGAAGCCAGTTTTGCATCTTAGGAATGCGACTTTTTAGTTTCTAGACCGCACGCCCTGGCATCTTCCCGCCCTGCCTTGCAGCTTCAGCGTCAATCTTCCTGGCCCCAGTGCGCACTGTCCCCAGGAGCTTTTCAGAGTCAGGCTGTGGTGGAGAAGAGACTGCAGTGGGGCTCCCAGCCCACAGCTGCTCCAAGGGCCAACACACACGTAGATACACACACACAGACGTACCTCGAGATACACATTCACAGACACACGCATGGATACATACATGGACATACACAGAGACATACGTTCACACACACACATGAAGACACACATACAGACACTAGACACATTCAGAGACACAGAGACACACACAAAGACACACATATACACATACGCACACATAGAGCCACACAGAGACACAGATGCACGGAGACACACATTCACAGACATACACAAAGACACATATACAGGCATACACACATTCACAGACATACACAAAGACACACATACAGGCATACACACATTCACAGACACACACAGACACGTACAGACAGACACAGAGACACACATATACAGACACACACGGAGAGACACAGATACACACACATACGAACACAGACACACATGCAGGCACACACACACGTTGGTACACACACACACAGGCACACACTCCTCTGCCCATTTGTCTCCTTCATTATTCCTTTATCACAATATCCAAGGCCCTAGAGTCAGGTCCCAGCACATGGAAAATGTCTGACAAATGCCTCTTGGATGAATAAGTGCACGAATGATTCAGTTCCTCTCTCCTTGCCCCATCCCTGAATATTTTGGTATTTGTTGCTTTGGCTTGCCTGGCTACAATTGGAAAAGAGAACTAGACGGGAGTCCTGTATTCATTTCGGATGGATACCAAGTTCCTTAGCTTGGCTTGTGAGGTTCTTCACCATCTGGCTCCTGCCAACTTTTTCTGCCTCATTCCCCATAACCCTGTGGTGTGTCCATCTCCGCTTTCAGTAGATTTTAATTTTTCCTAAGTCACAGAATTCTTTGGGGAGCTGATGAAAGCCAGGGACCCTCTTCTCCAATACATAGACATCCCCATTATTTCTGGGGATCCCCATGGCCCATTCATGGATCTCCAAGGAGTGTACAGGGCCCCGGTGGAGGAACTCTGCACTGTAGGGCCAGGAAAATCCAGAAACGGAAACGCCTTGTCTAGGGTCATGAGTGACGGAACTGGAACCGAGATCCGGGTCTCTGGATCTCAAGTTCGGGACTTTCTTCCTTCGGCATCCTGTGTTGATGAATGAACACCATGTAATTGCCTGATACAATGAACAATTAAATCGGACACTCTCCTCAGCCTTCTCCATCCATCAAACCCTCAACACTGGCAGCTCTGTCAGGCACTCAAATACCAACGGTGTCTGGAGTACAGCATTCCTCCTTGTAGTCTGGTATTTTCCTGATGATTATAAATGGGAGTGATTACAGAAGAGTCTTGTTCGCTGTTCCGCTGAGCATCTGCCACGTAACAGAAAGCTCATCCTCAGGCTTGCAAACTGGAGTCAGGAGAGTGCGCCAAAAACAGGCTGTTTGTCCCACCTGTTGTAAACTGCCATGTCCATAACTCTTAGGTCAGGAGATGCTGTCAGCTCGTTCTTCAGTGCTCTGTTTCTCATCTAATGGCTTGCCACTTCCCCAGTTCCCTAAGCCAGAACCCAGGGCATAGCCTGACATATCCCCCTCCTCATCTTCTCAGTCTAATCTGTCACCAAGACTTGTCTCTTTTCACTGCGTATCTAATCTATCCACTTCTGTCATCTCTGCTGCCACCACTTTTACAAACCACGCTGCTGTTATCTGTAGCATGGAGAATGGCCCCACCTCCGTGGCTGGATGGCCTGCTGAGATATTAGCTAGTGAGTGCTTTTTCTTTTCACTTTCAGCGTCTGCTGTTTGGGCCAGAAACATGATATATTAGTCAGGACAGGCAATGCTATGCTGCTGTAACAGAAAGCCAGTCAGTTTGAAATAAAAGCTTATTTTGCAACTCGTGCAAAGTTGGCTATAAGCCTGGTGATGCTCCGGGGCAGCTGTTTCCATGACTAGTTCATCAGTCCAGGCTGCTTTGATCTCATGGATCTTCTCTGTCAATGGAAGCAAGCATGATTCCATGATTGCCACAGGAGGAGGAGCAGGAGAAAGAGAATTACGCGGCAGCTCTGAAATGCTTCCACCCAGAAGGAACACGAGTCACTCTTGCTCACATTTTATTGGCCACCGAAGGTAGTATGACCATGTCCAAGTCAAGAAAGCAGAGGAGCAATCGGAAGAAGAAGAATTGGAAATTTCGGTGAGCAGCACCGCTTCGTATCTAATCACATCCCCCAGGGAAAGGGTGGTGGAACGGGAGCTGATAATAAGGGTGGTGATTTATCACCTCCTTAGTTCAAAATATTGATCTGACTGCAAGACAGAAAGATTCAGGAAATCAACATCCGCCAGACCCAGTTCCCCTCCTCACGCCTCTCACTAGAGGCCAAGCTGGGGGGAGTTTGAAGATGAGGCGGAGGAGGAAAAGAAGGAGAAGAGAGAGGAGAGGAAGGGAGGGAGGGAGAGAAAGAGAGAGAGAAGGAAGGAGTGAGACAGACAGATGGAGAGAGATACTTGAGAGAGAAAAAGAGGGAGGATGGAAGAGAGAGAAACAGAAGGAGAGACAGGAAAGAAGGGAGGGAGGGAGAGAGAGACAGAGAGAGAAGGTGGAGAGAGAAATTCATATAAGTGTGTTTGCTCCTCCTTCTTGAGTTGACTACTGGGGCACCACCTTGGGGACAGAGAGCCAAGTCTCAAGGGGCACCTGCGTCTTTTGGCTCCCTCAGATACTCTGATAATCAGCAGCCTTGCTCTCTTCTGGCTCTCTTCTGGCAAGGTCAGGGGTGGCTGAGAGGAGTGTTGGGTAGAGGGAAGGCTGGCTGAAAGCAGCGGGGGAGTTGTGTGTGGCCTCGGAGGGGATGGGAAAGGAGCCAGCTGGGGGGGGGGGGGAGGGCAGGAGGGCCAGAGGGAAGGCTGGTCCCAGGATGAGGGGACTTGTGCAGCAGAGGATGCATTGATGAGCTGAACAGGTGAGGACCAAAAGAGGATGCGGTTCCATCTCAGCGGAGGTCAGTGCAGGACAGAAGATGAGACAAGGACCGGAAGAGACAAGTACATCTAGGACAGGAACTGGCACGGGGCAGAGGCAGATAAAGACAAAAAGGAGCAGCCCCTTCCTACCCAGACCCTGCCGGCTGGGGTGTGCGTGAGTCCCCCGGGCTGTGGAGGAGAACAAACACCCGCCTGGATGTGAGTAGTGACCTGCCGGTTTATCTGGAGGGCTGAGAATGTGTTTCCTGCATCAGGCTGAACAGAGGCCAGGCGTCAGAAACTCAACCAGGTTCAAGAAAATAAAGTTGTTTTCTCTTTGGACACCGAGTCCGTCTTGGGAACTCATTCGTGCTGCCTCACTGCTACTCAAACTGTCCTCTACACGCTAGGGACCATCCGTAAACTAACTGGTCCACAACGAGTAAGTAAAGAAACCGAGGGTGTTTGGAAACTGTATGGCAACTTGACGTTGTGGTGACATCCAAGGGAATTTTTGTCGTATTTTACAAAAGCATAGGTTCCTGATGGAGTGGGGAGAAAATGGTCCTTTACTACAGATCGTCTGAAGAGCACTATTCTGGGTCCCTCAGTGGCTTCTCTCATTCCATGCAGGTCCCCTCCTAATCTGTCTCCCTTCCTGGTCTTCCTAGAGTGCAAATAGGACTTGCAGAAAGACCAACCTCTTTACAAGGGTGTGCGAGGCTCTGTGTCATCCGGTCCTTGCTTGCCTCCCCAGCCTCCTCCCCTCTGCTCTCTCCCCGATCCCTCTCTGCTCCTCGGCCACACTTCCTTTTACAGATCCTCACAAACACCAAGCTCCTCTGACCCCAGGGCCTTTGCCTGGGCTATATCCTCTCCCTGGCAGGCTTTCCCTCCATCTTGGTGGAGTTGACTCCTGTTCTGCCTTTGACTCCCAGCTCACGAATCACCTCCACAGCGAGGCCTTCTTTGCCGTCCTGGGCTGGTTGATGTCCCTGCTTCTTGCCTTAATAACACCACCTACTTACTTGAATGCACCTGTAAATAACTTGTTTCTTGTCTGCCTTCCCCCAGGTCTGTGAACTCCGAGAGGGCAGACACCTTGCTTCCTTTGTTTACCGCCATATCCCACAGCCCAGCTCAGCTCTAGGTCTCAGTAAATATTTGTTGAATGAATGAATGAGTAAATGAAGGCAACCCACAGAGCTTGTGGGAAAGGCGTTTGAGATTGTGAAGTGTGCCCTTTGGGGGCCAGGCCTTTATTTGGTACAACAGTTCCCATGCCTCCTTCCTCTGCTCGGAACCTGGCAGCCTGTCCCCAGCTCCTGCTGATAAATCACTTTATTGGCCCAGCTGGACAGGAAAGGACAGAGTGAGTAATGGGAGTCAGGCACCGCGTCGCGGACAGAGGCTCCAGTTGACATGGTAGCAACAGGCAGACCGATGTGGCCCGGGCAGTAGTCTGGCCCCTGGACACATCTGAGACCAGGCCCTGGGTCATTTTTCCTCTGTGCCGGGGAGTGTGAAAAGGCCAGGGAGGGGATGTGGGGAGGGGGCCTGTGGAGGCCTGCTTCTCCCCACTGCGGGATGGGCTGGAAGCAGCTTTGGCTGATAGTGGTAGTGCCCTACGTTTTTGGGCTTGAGAATGCCTTTTAATATAGATTTTTGATATATAAAATACATTTACATGCATATTATAGATTAGACTATTATTTTAGATTTTATATTGCGCCATGTTTTTAAATTGCAATAGTAATTCCGTGCTTTTATCACGAGTCATAATGGGTGGCGATGTGTAGAGGGGTTAGATGTGGAGGCTTGGGGACCTGGCTGCCTGGGTTCACAATCTGGCTGCATCCCATCTCAGTTTTGGGATCACGGACAAGTGGCTTAATCTCTGTGTGCTCCCATTTCCTCGGAGGCACACTGGGGATAAAGATGGCATCTTCTGAGTAGGGTTTCTATGAGGGGTACATGAGGCCGTGCGTGTCAGCACTTAGCATGCAGTAAACAATAATAGCTGCTTTTGGAAGAACAGTCAAACAATTTAGAAGTGAATAAAGAAGGAAACTCTCTATCCGCAGCCCATTTTCCAGATGTAAGTTCCCCAGGAAGTGTCTGCCCAGGTTTTTAAACCTCTGCAAACATATCCAGGCGATATGGTGAGGTGAGGGTGAGGCGGGCGAGGTGCCGAGGGCATGCGCTGTAAGGGTGTGCTCACTCTCAGGCACCAGCCCTTCATTTGCGTGCACCTGAGAGCAAGCACATCCTCACATTTTGAACCCTGGGTGCCTCGCTTGCCTCACCCCAGCCGGGCCCTGACCCAGGTAATGTGAGACTTCTGCTTCTGATAATGACAGACAAGGTAACTTGGACTAATCCTCCCACTAGACAGGCTGGAATATATATATATATATTCACACACACACACACACAGACACAGACACACACACATACAACACACATATATATGTATACACACACGCATGCACACAAACACATGCTACTTCAAGGCATCAGAGAGCTAACAAGTAGTGAAATTCACCAGGATCTGGGGAGGCTGATGGTCCAGGGAGATGAGACCAGTATCTGGCAATTATAAGCATGATGAGAGGTAAAGAGGCTGAGTGGTCATTTTAGCACCCTCACTGGGCCAGGGGCACAGGTTTGGAACTCAGGGCCTGCCCTAAGTGAACCCTCCTTACGTGTGGTTGGAATCCTCAAGGGCTACACCCTGGGGGCAAAGGTGAAATGGAAGTCAACAGACTCTTGCAGGGACTACAGCTCAGCAATGACTGTATCAACCTCTGTGTTTGTATTGAGGTGGCCTCAGATTGCTCGTTCCTGTGGGACCCGGAAGAAGCAAATATAAATTCTTCCTGGAGAAAAGTAACATCATCAAAGGTCTCAAATGATTTCCACAAACAGGTTTGCAAATGCAATGTCTGGTGTGCAATAAAACAGTCATCAGGCATGTGAGGAGTTGTGCCAATAACAACCAGCAGAAACAACAGCCAAGTGAAACAGATCCACAGAACCTCCAACTATTGATGTTATCAGGCAGACTTTAAAATAACTCTGCTTACCGTGTACAGGGAGGTAAAAGGCAAAACTGAATTTTGGTGGAAAACTAGAAATAATAAAAAGAAGCAATTGGAAGTTCTAGAAATGAAGACAAATGACAAATTAAGAACTCAGCGAACTAGACCTAGTTTGAAGAGAGACTCAGTGCATTGGAAGATGAGTCAGAAGAAAATATTCAGAATCAAGAATGGAGAGATAAAAGGATGGTAAGTTCAGAGGAGAAGAAAGAGAGTTGGAGCACATGGTGAGAAGGTCTGACTGGACTCCCAGAAGGAGAAGAGACGGAGGGAATGTGGCAGAAGGAGAGAGTGGCTAAAACTTTTCCAAAACTGATGAAAGGCATCGAGCCATGTTAAGATGCCCTACAAACTTTAAGCAGGATAAATATAAAGAAATCAATACCTGGATACGTTCTCGAAAAATTTTAGGAAATTAAAACAAAGAGAAAAATCTCTCCTTACTTGGCCTCAGGGTGAGCAAAATATCTTCCTACCACTTTACCGTATAGGGAGGGTTGGGAATCACTTGTCATCACAAAACTTTACCCAGCCTGCTGTGGCTGCCTTCTTTTATAGTCTGGGAAGAGACAGAGGTAGCGGGTGAGAGTAGGGGGTGGTAGGGTCAGGTCGTACTTCTCTTGGTGAGCCTTTGAGGTAGATGTCTGACCTCAGAGTTAGGAGGCTCATTTTATTTTATTTTTTATTTTTTTCCTTTTTCTCCCCAAAGCCCCCTGGTGCATAGTTGTATATTCTTAGTTGTGGGTCCTTCTAGTTGTGGCATGTGGGATGCCGCCTCAGCGTGGCTTGATGAGCGGTGCCATGTCCGCGCCCAGGATTCGAACCGACGAAACACTGGGCCTCCGCAGAGGAGTGCCCGAACTTAACCACTCGGCCACGGGGCCGGCCCCAGGAGGCTCATTTTAAAACGAGTAGGTTCTTAAGATCTCGTTGGTATTAGCTTTAAGTTCTAGTCACCATTTTGGAGCATTTGTGCGTTTATTCAACATCTATGTGTCAAGGACCTACTATGTGCCAGGCACTTGGGATATATCAGCAAACGAAAGGGACTGAAATCTTTGTCTTCATGGCTCTTCCATTCTAATGGGGTGAGACAGCAAGAAACACAAGGAATAAAATGTGCAGTGTCTCGGATGATTATAGGTGCTGTAGGCAAAGTGAGCAGGAAGGGGTGTAGGGAGTGTTGCCATTTCATCTGACTGAGATGATAACATTTGAGCAAAGATCTGAAGGAGGTGAGGGGGCGAGCCAGGCAGACATCTGGGGGGAAGATCATGGCTCCTACATTTGGTTCTATTATAAGTGTATAGTTTAATTAAATATTACAAATCACAGATGAAATACAAAACTTAAAAGAGAGGAGTTGTTTCTGTGAATACTAAGATAAATGCTTTGAAAGGACTTGAAAAGGTGAGTTGCAAAGAAATGCTGTCAAATTAGGGGACAAAAACTAAGAGATTGGCAAAAAAAAAAAATCACAAAAATCTGGAAGAGTGTGGCACTCAGGTTACTTCACATGTGCCTTCTTTAAAGTACTCCACTCTAAAGAAAGGGGAATTGGATATCAAAGGCAATATATTATGGTTGTGATTTATGGAAGAAAGAGAAAAGGGAATTCCATTAGGGCTCCTGTGCTCCAAGACAAGACCTTTTCCCTCCCTCAAAAGACTGGCAGACAAATGACATTGCTTTGTTTTAGGTTACACTAGAATGTTTAAAGCATGACTGCATTATGTTGTATGAGTCTTCATTGGGCTTTGTTGAATAACCCACCAGCTCCTAGTTCTGGCATTGGAAGCAGGCCACTTTGCTAAACATCAGTGAGTGGAAAGCTATTTTTCTGAAAATCAGTGTGTCCAAGTGGCATTCTCCATCCAGAACTGGATGGATCTAAGAACTAAATCTATCCAGAACAAAATCCGTCCAGTTCTTTCTTGGAGATCACTGCAGAGAACGGGCAGGAGAGGGAGGGGAATGATGGGAAAAAAGAGATGTGTGATGTAGGGGAACCAAATTGAGGAGACCCAGCCCAGGTTCAGATCACAACTTACTGGGAGACCTTGGGCAAGTCATTTTATCTCTTGGAACCTCCGTCTATTCACCTGTGACGTGGGCACAATACCTCATAGGGTTCTCATAAGGATTGGATAGAGGTGGTGCATTCCACATGCTTAGCACACTGCTTGGCATGTTGGAAATGCTGAGGAGCGAGGTGACTGTAATTATTTTACTGCTGACATGCATTGAAACTCGAGTAGCTATAACTGCATTTGGTGGCAGATCATCTCTGATAGAGCCTGAAGTAGACAAGCTGGAATAGATTCAGAGAGGCAGAGGACGCTCCCACAGGAGCAGAATAACCCCCAGGGGGAGACAGGGAAGCGTTGACCTCAGAGGTGGATGTAACGGTAGTTTGTGGGTCTGAGAGTCCCATGTGGTGTTCAGTGAGCAGATCTTCGTTTTGAACAGAGAAAGGTCAGCCCCAAACTCTCTAAGTCCTGGCTGGGGTTAGGACTTGGCAAGCAGAAGGCCCAGACCCCAGGACTTTGCAGGTGGACCTGGGAAGTTGGCACCGTCTCCAGATGTACCATTTTGGATTTTGAGAGATGGGTAGAGAGGACATGTGTATGATGTTGAGCTCTTGGGTGCACTCCCCCTAGGTCCTGTATCTCCCCTGTGGTCTGTGGTCTCATAGGATGCCCTTTTACTTAGCGTTTCCCAGACTGGGTTCTGTAATGCTCCTTGAGATACTAAGGGATGGTGTATGGTGAAAGGTTCCCCTGCCATATAAATCTGGGAAATACAGCAAACTATAGTAACGATCGTAATGACTAATAGTTTTGGAGGGGAGGTGACCACTGCATGTCAGGAAGCCTACTAAGTATTTTCAGAGTTTGTCCCACTTAATTCTCTCAATGTCCCAATGAGATAGGTGCCATTATTATCCCCATTTCTCATGTGAGGAAATGGAACATCAAGAGATGGTGCTCAGAGAGATTAGTTAACTTACCCAAGGTTGCATGGCAAATGAGTGGAAGAACAAGGATTAGGACCGATGTATTTGACCCCAAAGCTTCTGTTCTTGAATTAAGAGTGTTTTTCAGACCCTTGACTTACAGTGGGGTGATGGAAGAATGTATCCAATATCCCATCTAGGAATATTGTGAGCAGAGCAGAGACCTTTGTTTTTCAAACTCAGAAGAATATAGGTAAATGCAAAGCACGCTCCCTCCCTGGAGGCATCTTCTGTCCATTTGAAAGAGCAGCAGCTGTTTCTATCCCCAGAGGCAACCTGTGCTCTCCCTTCAATACTCAGTCCAGAATTAGCATACAAGGGGTCCTGAAAGTTCTGCCATGAAGAAACCTCTTTATCTTTCTTTAACCCAGTTTGTCCACCCTATTTTTCCTCCAGAATCCCTTCTTTGCTTCCCTTGTTCTTTCAGATCATGTATTAGTGTCTACAGGAAGAGTGGTCCATGAAACATAGTTTGAGTAATTCCCCTTGTGGGGGAGGCATTTAAGGCTGTGTATAATTTATTCCCCAAATGGGGGAAAAAACAACCCATTTCATTGTGCATCCCCTAGATATTGTTCTAGGAATTAACTACTTGGAATTTCACAGTAGGGAGGGTTTTGGAGGGAAATGGCAAATCATGATTTATTGATGTACCCTAAAATGTTCAACGTGTCATAAAGGGGAACTTGACAAGAGGGAACCTCTTAAGAGTCTTGGATGACATTTGCTTGAAATTGGCTTATGGTATTTTCTCCTTTGCAGACCAAGCCCTGGACGACTATGCGAGTAATATCTTCCTTTTGAAAGCTTTCCATTCTTTACATCGTTTTCTTAGTCCTTGGCAAGACTGCTTAGGGGGCCGTATTCATTTCTAATCCACGGAGAAGAAAGCCTGGCTCTCCCTGAGACTCCAACCCCGCAAAGCAGGCAAGCTCATGATAGTGTAAAGCCGTTATACAGACTTTAAATAGCTACCAATGTGAATATAAAACCGCAAGGCACATGAATAAAAGCTTCCTGAACACTCCAGAAGGGAAGAGAAGGTTGAGTGAACTTTTGCAAGTTCTCAAAAGATACAACCAGAATAAATGATTATTGGGAAGCAGTGAGGCAGGAATACTAGCTGATCAGCAAATTAGCATCCCTTCTTCTTAGGCACACAGACTACATTTCCCAGCCTCCCTTGCAGCAGGTGTCACCGTGTGACTGCGTTGTAGCCAGTGGAATGTAAACAGAAATGATGTGGGCTGCCTCCTGTGTGGCCCATAAAAACCTCCCACCCACAATCTTTCTTGTTCTTTTCCCACCCTGGCAAACTTGGAAGCCATTTGGTTTTTGAGGATGATGAAGCCAGGATATAGAAAGGTCCTGGGTTCTTGAGTCACTGTTCTGCCCGAGGCTGCCGTACCACTCAGGAACACTGCTTTGGAGTATTACACGAGTGAGGAATCAACTACTAATACGTTTGAGCCATTACGCCTCTCGAGGATTGTTTGCTCTCATGGCTGAAAGTCTGCACAGGGAGTTTGCACCTGGTGGTGGCTGGCCAGAGTGCTTGCTGAGAAAGCCTTTTGTAGTTAAAAGGTCGTGAGCTGCAGAGTGAGACAGACATGGGATAAAGTCTTGGCTCTGCCATTCCCTTGACTCTCTGATCATGGGCAGCTTACTTAATCTCCCTCAACCTTCATGTTTTCCCTTTAGAAAATGGAAATCATGTTTACCCTGCAGGCTTGTTTTAAAAGTTAAAGAAAACGTGTTTAACATGTCTGGCACAACGATGGGCATATAGGAGCTCACTAAATGGTAGCTGTTGTTGTTTGATGCGGGGTCAGTGAGCCAAGGAGTCGAAAGAAAGATTTCTTAGACTCTTAAGATCTGGCAGTAGTGCTCTTTTATTTAGAGAATAGTATAGAATAGCATGGGGACAGGACCCATGGGCAGTCAGAGCTTCTGCTGCTCCAAGTTGAGGGTTAGAGCTAAATTTAAGGCATAGATATGTGAGTTATCTCTTTACAAGACAGAGGAAAGAATACGTAAAAAAGTTAAAATGGTATCAGTGCCCGTCCCACAACTTTTAGATAAGAATCAAATCGGATTGAGTAAATGGCAGAAGTCACCGCTTAAATATTATCCTCAGCTAAAGACAAAGGAGGATTTGGGGGGTGGGGCGGGGGAGTCAGTTACATGAGGTTGCCAGACAGTAAACAACTTAAGTTCTTGCCTCTGGCATTGATTAAGAGTTTCTAGAGATAAGGCCATCCCCCTTCTTCCTGGCACAGAGAGGGAGGCATCTTTACAGATAGAGGTTTCCCTTACAAATGTAAATATTTCCCAACAAAGGGGCAAGCAAATTCCACTCCTTGGAGCCTGCTTCTCATCTGCAGTTTTAAAATTAACCAACCTAAAAATCCTCATCATTGTTGACTTTTCCAGTCACTTTTAAAAGAATTCTATTTTCCTTGTTTGGTTCTGCAGGTTCTATCTCCATCCTCAAATAAACTAAACAAAAATACCAAAAAAAACAGAGAGGACAAATTTGTCCCTGTCTCCTTTTCAGTTCACCACAGTTGTGACTAAATAGTTATTTGAACAATGATGAGTTTAATCTCTCTCCCTTTTCAGGCTCCTTGAGGGCAGGCATTGTGTCTGTTTTGGACTCATGTGTCTGCCCAGCCTGGCATACAGCCTCACACGGAGAGGAGGTTCGATAACTACTTCTCCAAAGTATGAATCGATGAGGACATGAATGCTCCACATGTAAATCTTTGCAGGGCTCCACAAACACTGAACCCAGAGGTAGGCAGAGGAGAGACACTGCAAGGCCAGCCATGTCAAAGATGTCTTCTCATTGGCCTGACTGAAATGACACCATCAGAGTCACGCCTTGGTCTTAAGTAGAGGGATAAACTGGTGGTCTGTGTGCCAAATTCAGTTCATCAATACATTTTATTTATTCTGTACTGTGTTTTAAAAAGTTTAATTTACTGCTGACATTTAAAACTTTGGAGATTTCACATTTTCTGTTTCTGTTGAAAAATGGAAAAAAAAAAATAGATCTGGCAACTCTGGGCTTGATTCTGACAAGGCAAGGGTTGGCTGGAGTTGAGTACCAGTGCCTCATTTAGGACCTGTGCCCTCCGGTTCACCCCATCAGGCCCACTCCTGCCCTCATTTGTGTTACCAGCCTGGCCCTTGAGTTTGCAATGCCCTATTATGATCCCTTGGTCTATTTACTCATTCTATCATTCATTCATTCAACAGATATTTAAATGTTGCCAAAACTGTGAATCCACAAAAATATTACCTGTGTTTCCTGATTTCAAGGAGTTTATAGATTGTTGAGTAATAAGATACATGGAGTCAAACCTTAAAAAATACTAATTAATTGATAACATAGTCCAATTGTTGTGGGTTAAGTAGTGTCCCCTCAAAATTTATATCTACTCAGAGCCTCAGAATGTGACCTTATTTAGAAATAAGGTCTTTGCAGATGTAATTAGTTAAGATGAGATCACAGTGGATTAGGGTGGGCCCTAAATCAAATGACTGGTGTCCTGCCAAGGCTGTGTTCATCGGCTGTGGCAGGGCATTAGGAAACTAGTATACCAACGATATAAAAATATAACATGTCATATACATACATAAAATGAGATAGAAAAAAGGAGGTGGTTGAGGTGATGCTTAATGTCTTCATGGAAGAGAAGAGATTTGAACGGAGTCTTCAAAAACCAGTAGGACAGGGGTGGGGGGAGGAGGAGGCAGTCAGGCAGGACTCCAAGTGGTCGTGATTGTGAGTGGTGCAGTCAGACGGGTCTAGGCACCGACCCAGCTGTGTGATCTTAGGCAAGTCACTGAAGCCCTTTAACGCTCCTTCTTCTCATCTGTAGAATGGGAATAATAATACTTACCATGCATGTTTGTGATGAGGATGAAATAAAATATTGTATGTAAGGCACTTAATACAGTGGCTGGCAATTAATGCATGCTCAGTAAGTGGGATAATATTATTATGACTATTTTGAAAGCAAGTGTGAATGACAGGCCCCTGTCAGAGTACAAATATACCATAAAGCATGTCACAGTGGTACTTCACATTGCCATAGCATTTGTACTGGAGTCTCCATTTGCCCCTTAGATTCGCTTTTTCTTTCTCCTCTTTACTTTGTTCCCTGGGAAGCAGACTCTATGTACATCATCAACCAGGCTTCCTTGGCCTCTGACTTCCCACTGGGTTCAGCCAATGGGAGGTAAGGGGCAGGAGATTAAGAGGGAGGGTGGAGGGAGAGACTGAGTATTCCCCCCGCCTGCTTCTTGCTCACTCCATCCCTGTGTATTAAGCATGTATTTTTTAAAAATTATTTTATTGGGGGGCTGGCCCCGTGGCCGAGTGGTTAAGTTTGCACGCTCTGCTGCAGGCGGCCCAGTGTTTCGTTAGTTCGAATCCTGGGCGCGGACATGGCACTGCTCATGAGACCACGCTGAGGCAGCGTCCCACATGCCACAACTAGAAGGACCCACAACGAAGAATATACAACTATGTACCGGGGGACTTTGGGGAGAAAAAGGAATAAAATAAAAAATCTTAAAAAAAAATTATTTTATTGAGGTCATATTGGCTTATAACATTGTGTAATTTCAGGTGTGCATTATTACATATCAGTTTCTGTATACACTGCATCATGTTCACCAGCAATAGTTTAGTTTTATCAGTCACCGTACATATGTGTCTCTTGACCCGTTTTGCCCTCTTCCAGCCCCTTTCCCCTCTGGTAACCACTAATTAGTTCTCTTTATCCCTATGTTTGTTTATCTTCCACATACGAGTGAAGTCATATGGTGTTTGTCTCTCTCTGTTGGCTTGTTTTGCTTAGCATAATACCCTCAAGGTCCATCCATGTTGTTACAAATGGGACAATTTTGTCTTTTTTATGGCTGAGTAGTATTCCATTGTGTGTGTATACTACGTCTTCTTTATCCATTCATCAGTTGATGAGCACTTGGGTTGTTTCCAGTCTTGGTTATTGTGAATAATGCTGCGATGAACATAGGGGTACATAAGTCTCTTTGAATTGTTGATTTCATGTTCTTTGGATAAATACCCAGTAGTACCCAGGATAGCTGGATCATGTGGTATTTCTATTTTTAATTTTTTGAGAAATTTCCATACTGTTTTCCATAGTGGCAGCACCAGTTTGCATTCCCACCAGCAGTATATGAACATTCCTTTTTCTCCACACCCTTTCCAACATTTGTTATTTCTTTTCTTAATTATAGCCATTCTGACAGGTGTAAGGTGATATGTCATTGTAGTTTTGTTTTGTGTTTCCCTAATAATTAGTGATGTTGAACATCTTTTCATGTGTTGACCATCTGTATATCTTCCTTGGAAAAATGTCTGTTCATATCCTCTGCTCATTTTTTTGACTGAGTTGTTTGTTTTTTTGTTGTTGAGTTGTGTGAGTTCTTTATATGTTTTGGAGCTCAACCCCTTGTCGGATATATGATTGGAAATATTTTCTTCCAGTTGGTGAGTTGTCTTTTCGTTTTGTTGATGGTTTCCTTTGTCTTGCAGAAGCTTTTTAGTCTGATGTAGTCCCATTTGCTTATTTTTTCTTTATTTCCTTTGCCCAAGTAGACATCGTATTTGCTAAGACCAGTGTCAAAGAGTGTACTGCCTATATTTTCTTCTAAGAGTTTTTTGGTTTCAGTTCTTACATTCAAGTCTTTAATCCATTTTGAGTTAATTTTTGTGTATGGTGTAAGATAATGGTCTACTTTCATTCTTTTGCATGTGGCTGTCCTGTTTCCCCAACACCCTTTATTGAAGAGACTTTCCTTTCTCCATTGAATGTTCTTGGCTCCTTTGTTGAAGTTTAGCTGTCCATGGATGTGTGGGTTGATTTCTGGTTAAGTATGTATTTTTATTCTGATGCTTTGACATCTTGTGGCCTTGCTGACACTAGAAGGGACTGCCCCTCCCAGACGTGGCTAATTCCTACAGAGAGCAAGCAGCTCGCCTGGGAGTGTGCCTTTCATATGCAAGCCAACAGTCCAAAGCCCATACCCTCCAGCCACCTCCTCAGTGGTCCTCTTATACTCTGGGTCACTGTCCATCTGCCCTCACCATCCAAGGGCCAGGTGCCAGAAACTAGGGACAGCCCCGCTGCCCCAGAGCTTGCTGAAATTATTCAAACTAGCCCATGCTAAGCCTGCTCACCCTGCCTTCCCTCTTCCTTCCCATGGAAACCACAATAAAGGCTCTTGTCCATGTTTTCTCCTTGATCCCTCTGCCTTCTGACTGACCCTGGTGTTTCCTCGTGTGGCCCTGCATGGCATGGTGTGCCCCCTCCTCTTGGGTACTGTGAGTAGCAGACTATCTTTTCAGTGGCAGTCATCTTCTGATCTGTTGGCCTCACTATACTTGAATGATAATAAAACCTACATTTTAAAACACCCTCTGGAGCTGGGGTTTGATAGGGGCCACAGCTCCTGTTGGGGGGCTTCTCTACATGTCACAGTTCTCACCAGGCTCTGGTCTCACCACTCCCCCCTCAAGGCCTTCATGGTGGTAACAGCTTCCTGCTACTGCTGGTCCCTGGGTTTTATTACAGCCTCTCCATCTCTTACCAGTTCTGTTAACCATTCCCAGACCTCTATAAATAGTCCTTTCATTAAACATTCTTCAAATAACTCTTTAACTATGTCAGCCAGGCTCTTGACTGATAAGCATTCTGAAATTTCCAAAGCATTTTTCCATCTTTCATCTCTGAGATTCACAATGTCTTTAGGAAGTGGGTGGGATCATTGTCATTTTACTGAGGAGGAAACTGATGTTCTGAGGAGTTAAGCAACTTGTCCAAAGTCAATCTTTTGCCTCCAAATCTGTTACTCTTCCCACCATATGTCACTGGCTGGATCTGTCTTGTTTGCTGCTGTGTATTCAACTATAGTGCCCGGAACAGAGTAGGCGCTCAGTTAATACTGCTTGAACAGAATGAAATGAATGACCAGAAAGCAAGACCTTGAAGGAATGGGACAGAAGATGGGGGAAGTCTTCCATAATGGAGGGAATCTGCGATTACCCCCACACAATGCCTAGGACATAGCAGATGCTTAGTAAATACTTGCTAAACATTGAATGAATGAATAGGACTTTGGAGGTGGGCTTCCCTGAGGCACCACAGCAGTGACCTGTGAGCATTGGGTGTTTGATGTGGGGAGTCCCCAAAAGGGAACTGCTAGACATATACCCCGCCTGCTTCCCAATTTGAGGAGAATTCACACTGCCTCTTCTCCTTCACCACTCGCAAGATCAGGGAACTTGGCCAATTCAAAATGTGCTAACTTCATCCCTGCCTGGCTTTCTGCCCACTCCCTGACACCTGTGCCATGTTTAAAATAGATATTGGTTTGCAAATTTTAAACAGCTGGATTTGCCTCAGGCCAGCTGCTGCTGGCTAACAGGGCTGAGGTCGGTAGCATTTGAGCTGCCCCGTGGGATTTGAATCCTTGTGGGGGCACCTCTCTGTGCATCTGATTGTGAAGCTCAGAGTCAGGCAGCGCTCTGTTAACTGCAATTTCCCCAGAAACGCAGAAGAGTGATGGAGGGAGGGTGTCAACCTCATCTCATTATTTATTTTTGCTCTAAAGTGGGCGTTTCTAAGGTAACATGTATCAGGAGGCCTTCCCACAGTGCTGCTTGGGTGACACTTCATATTTTGTCGAGCAGACACTCCCTTGGTGCCACGGTCCCTCTGCCTGATTAATGACATCTCCTTCAACCTGACTCTGTGCCTTTTATGTCTCCCTGGATCCCCTGCGGAGCTGCCTAGCTGGCTTCTCACCACGATGACAGCTGACACAGAGCGATTTCATTGCAAATTTCAAGGTCACTCCCTCTTTGTTGCCCCTAGCACCCACCCCATACACACACATACCACCGAGACTGGTTCATTAGAAGTGGCCTCAAGATACAGCCTGTTGGCAGAAAAACTCAAAGACCCTGCCAGAGAAAGTGTACACACCAGCTTCTAAAAATACCCAAATCTTCTGAGAGAACTGGCATCGGCTCTAAGAACATGGCCAGGAGACGGTGTGAGAGGAAGACAGAACTGGATTCCTATGCAGTAGAGTGGGACGATTAAGAGCATAGAGTCATGTGTGCTTGCGTTTGCCCTTCCTAAATACATCATCTTGGTCTCTGAGCCTCAAGTCCCTCATCTGCCAAATGGGGACAATAGTACCAAGTCATAAAGTTACTTTGGAAGGTAAATGAGGTGAAGCATGTATAGTGCTTTGCATATAGTAGCTGCTCAATAAATATTAGCCCTATTATTATTACTCATAAAAATAATAATGAAGCCATTTCCAAACATTAGGCCAGGAGAAGCAAGCTGTAATGACAATCTGGGTGAACGGATTTGAAAACGAGGATGGCATTGGGGATGTTACACTTGACTCACAATTTTGGAGGAAAAGTTGTGCCTAGCAACCGGGTCAGGAGGCTGACAAGGAGTCAGAGACTTGGGGTGTATGAGTCAGGGTTCAAATTAGGAAAATAGAAACTTTCTGAGCTCTTAATACAAAAGGAATTTAATGCAGGGAATAGGTTATACAGATGAGCAAAGAACAGAAAAGCCAAACTGAAGTGAGAGGACACTCAGAGATTGGCCACAGCAGAAAGCTGCTACTATTCCTAGACCAGAGAAACAGAGAGGAGGCGGTGTGACCAGGAGCCGGAGTCACCCTTTGGAAACTGGAAACATACAGAGCCTTCTAGCAGGAGCTGGACTTACAGAAGCAACAGGGCTGCTTCTAGAGATGCTGCCTGAGACAGAGAAGAAGAGAAAGACTGACTTCTCTCTTACTGTTACCCACCACTCTCCCACCTGGGCTTCCCACTGGCCAAATCCAATCAGAAGCCCACTGGCAAAGGATTCTGGGAAATGTAGTCCACAGAGGTCAGACCCCTGTGATACAAAGGTGAGCAGAAAAAGGTAGGGGATGGAACTGAGGGCAAATTGGTCCAGGTGTAAAAAGGCTAAAATATGGTTGCCAGATAATATACAGTTAAATTTGAGTTTCAGATAAACAATGAAATTTTTTTAGTGTAAGTATGTCAAAATGAAATTATTTCAAAATCATTATTCATTTTGACATACTAAAAACTTTCATTTCTTATCTGAAATTCAAATTTAACTGAATATCTTGTGTTTTATTTGCTGCCCCAAAATTTGCAGCCTGGGGGTCCTCAGCTTGGATGAAAACTCTGGCAACAATAGTGGGACACTGAAAGAAAGTGTTATCACCAATGTGGTGGTACAATGAGCGGCATGTGTGAAAAAAGAAATGGACATCTTTAATGGTGAGTCAAAAGTGATTTAGAAGAATTGGATTCTGAACATAAAGGAGTTTTAAGAACACCCTACCAATTTCTTTTGCTTATATTTCCCTTTTTTATGTTTCTAAGAATAATACATGATAAAACTCTGAACAAATAAGTCTAAAAGAGCTCTTTAAATAGGCATAAAATAAAAATTATGAGTGATAAGAAAGCTCTATGCCATAGTTTAATTGGTAGTATATTTTCTTTCTTAGGGCTACATAAAATAGTGGTCAGTCAAGGATGAATCTCACAAATATAATGTTGAATGATAGAAGTCATAAACAAAAGAATATATAATGTATGATTCTACTTACATGAAGTTCAAAAAACCAGGCAAAACCAAGATATAGTGTTATAAGTCAAGGCTGTTGTTATTTTCTGAGAGGACAGAGGGAACACGACAGGGGACTTCTGAAAGGCTGGTATCATTCTATTTCTTGACCTGGCTGGTGGTCATGCAGATGTTTGTTTTGTGATTGTTCACATTGAATTACACATTTATGTTTTATACTCTTTTCTCTATGTGTGCTATGCTTCAATAATTTTTTTTCTTGAGGAAGATTGGCCCTGAGCTAACATCTGTGACAATCTTCCTCTATTTTGTATGTGGGACACTGCCATAGCATGGCTTGACGAGTGGTGTGTAGGTCCGCACCCAGGATCCTAACTGGTGGACCCCAGGCCACCGGAGTGGAGTGCATGAACTTAACCACTATGCAACTGGGCCGGCCCTCAGTAAAATTTTTAAAAAATGATTTGTCTTGTAGTTACTAGCATTTTAGATTTGATGAAATGCAGAAATGTTTGTGTGTGTGTATGTGTGGAGTATCTTGTTTTCTCTCTTTCCTAGGATGTATTCTTCCTTGGCTAGTCAGAGGCTTCTATCTTGCCTTTAGGAGAGTTAGGGTGGATGTGGCAGGAACACAGTAACAAATTTTTTGGTTTACAAAATAGGCTCTTGACAATCCAAAGGGAAGAGCTTGAGAGGAGCACAGCATGGAGTTTACGCCACAACCGTGTGTATGACATAGAATGGAGAAGGAGCAGCAAATGCTGCATACATCCACCAGAGATGAGAGTCATCATGGCTGGAGGGAAGTGGAGACGGTGATGGGCATGGAAGAGACACTGAGGAGAGGACCACACCTGGCAGAAACCATGTAGAACAGGGTTGAATTAACATGAAGATACAGCCAACCACTTTCTGAAAGCAGGGCCAGGATTGGTATATAAAATTCTGGAAGGAGTTACAGTGTTTACTTCTAGGTACTAGTATCACGTGTGTTTAAAAAAATTATTTATGCTTCCTTGTATTTTTCGAAATCTTCTGCAATTAACATATATGGTGCTTATATTAAGAAAAGCTATTTTTAATTAAAAAATATAGGCTTGAATTCCACCCCATGTTAGGTTGTGTATGGTACTGGTGCCTACTGGTGCCTGTGGATGCTCTTACCATCCAGGGACTGTATTTATAGCATCTTAAATCTTCTAACCCGCATGCAGTATTCTGAACACTAAAGGCAGGGTGGGCACCCAAAGCTTCCCACTGAGAGCGCTATATGGAGACCCATCATTCTGAATGGTCTGAGCTTTCAGTTGCCCTCACTCTCACTTGGTGCCTTTTGTCTTCTGTATTACTAGTATGACCGTACAGAACTTCGGACAGATGCAATCTGTTGGAGGCAAACACGAATTTGGTTTAAAATGCTCCCTTTTTTGCCAGTGGCATCAGCTTTTCTTTCAACCACTTCCCAGCAGAGCACATCACCATATGGTGCCCACCCTGTCCCTCTGTGAGTGCCTCGAGGACGCTTAGATGTAGAGAAAAATAAAACATAGTCTGCGCCCTCAGGGAGCCCACAGTGTCCTCGAGGAAGCAGATTGTATACAACTAATCAAAATACAGTGTGATGACGATTATGATAGAGGAGTGCGGGGACATATTTTTCTCTCTTCACTCCCACCTTCCTGTGGCATATATGAAGGCTGGTTTAACAGTAGGATATAGATATTCTTTTAGCATAATAATGCATAGGGGATGAGATAGTGCCCCGTGGGGGGAGGTGAATCTTGGCAGTGTGATAGATCTGATTGCTTTTTTGATAATCACTGTGAGGGAGGCCAGGGTGAGTAACTCTCCTCTCCTCCTCAAAGGATCTGGGCCACATCCTCATGCCCCAACCTCCAACCCAACGGTGGAACAAAAGGAGGATCCAAATGGCTGAAAAATTGCAGTGGAAACTGATCACAAGAAAAATGAGCAATGGCTTGAATAAGCTAAGGGTCCAGGGGGGAGGAGAAGTAGAGAATGAGGGTTCAAGTAGAGGCTTACAAGTTGGATAATGCCTCAGGGGATATCATTCCTGAGAATCAAGAAGAAAATGCCAGTGCCCACTGGAGTAGCTTGTAGGCATTGGCATAGTGTTAGGATAAAGAAACAATTCCAAAATCTTTATCCTCTTTGCAGTCTATAGGGATTGGAATATATCATGCAAATCCCAAGTAAACGACTGTTTGTAGAGTCTTCTGAATTTGGCAGGGGGGATTGACCAGCTACGCATATTTGTTTATGGGCTTTATAACCACATCCTTCTAGATAAAGAGCATAGTTATAGAGCTACAGTAAATTTTTTTTCTATTTCAACATATATAGCAAATATTTACTGTGTGCAAGGCGCTGTCCTGGGTGCTGAAGATTCAGCTGTGAACAAAACAGAAATCCCTGCCCTCTTGGAGCTTATATGCTGTCGGGGAGACGTAGTCTCATGGGAGCACAAAGAAGAAAGTGATTGTTAGTGCCTGAAAGAGGAGACGTCGGCAAGGCCTTCCAATGAGTAAGCATTTGAGCTAGACCTTGGAGGATGAGGAAGCCACTGCCACAGAAGAAGGAGGCAGAAGCTAGTGTGAGGGCAGACTCAGGGGCATGCTCCTGGTGTATCTAGAGACTGTGGGTGTTTGGGTGTGGACTGCACCTGGAGAGGTTGCTAATTGGTTGCATATGGGCTGAATTTGGCTCACAGTCATGTTTCGTTGCGTGAGCACAGATTTTTAAAAATCTGAATTCAAACGTCCTTAGAGTCATTTGCCTCCCTATTCACTGCAGCCCCTACCACTTTCTTTTCCCTCATGCCTGGCCCACTGGGCCATTTCTTTCACATACATTAAGAACTCATAGTGGCTTCTGAAGCCATTTGGGTTTGCAAGTCATTGGCTCAAATTAATTTTTTAATTTAAAAGAAAAAAATAAATTATAACCTAAAAATAGTAAAAAGCAAAAATTGTAAGCACATGTGCTGCAATGAATGTTTGCAATCTGAACGTATGCATGTAACCAGCACCCAGATCAAGAAATGGATAATTGCTAGCATTCCTCAATTTCCGCCATAACCCCTTTTTGTCACTCCCATCCCCACGGGTATCCACTCTCTGTCTTCTCACAGAATAGATTATCTTGCTTTTTTTTTTTGGACTTTATATAAATCAAACCATACATTAGTATCCTTGTATCTGGTTATTTCACTCAACATTGTATTTGTCATATTCATCCACATTGTTGCCTGTAGTTATTGTTTGTTAATTCTCATTACTATGGTCCATTGTGTGATTATACCACAACATATTTGTTCATTCTGTCCATTCTACCATTGATGTGTGTTTTAGTGGTTTCCAGTCTGGGGCCATTGTGAAGAGTGATGTTATGAACATCCTTATACATGTCTGTTAGTGAACAGACATGCACATTTCTACTGAGCATTTACCTAGGAATGGGATTTCTGGGTCATCGTGTATGCATATATCCAGCTTTAGTAGAGACTGACAAATAATTTTTCAAAGTACTTGTACAAATTTACATTTCCACCATCAATAGACGAGACCTTCACTTCCTCCACATTTTTGCCTTGGCTAGAGGTTCAGTTGCATGGTGGGGAATGGAGAGACGAAACTGGAGAAATTGACAGCAACAAGATATTGCAAGATTTTCAGAAAGGGTGCTACAGCGTTTATTTATTTATTCATTCATGCTTTCAACAAATATTTGATGAGGATTTGCTATATATCTGGCGCTGTGCTAGGCTCTGGGGATGCATCTGTAAAGGGATGGACAGACTTCCTGTCCTCATAGAGTTTACAGTCTGTTGGGAAAAGAATCCTCCATTGTCAGAACTTTAGGCCCTGTCCAATTTCTTTCAGGCCACAGTCTGCTGGGCTCTGGCTAATTCAACTGGCTTCTCTGGGGATTGTTGATTTCTTGGACATCTGGAATCATTTAGATTCCAAAACTCCAATGCCACTCCTGGAGGTCAATTAGTGTGTGGACTGGATCTTTGCAGCTTGGTAATGGTTCCAGATTTCTGATTTGTCATCTCCATTTCTCTTGCTGAAGGCAGCTGTAAAAGATGAAGTCTGCACCTCAGCCACTGCAGAGCCCTCATTAAATTCACACTTCTCCCTGTTGATTAACTGAACCATTTTCTTTTTCAGGAACTTCTATCCCTCCTCACACCTCACTTCCATGATTGGAAGTTGTAGAAGCCTTTTCTTATTTGAATCATTCTGTCTTTCCTCTTGAGATGCCAAATGTCAGTTTTCTAATAATACCCAGCCATGAAAAGTAATCATCCCATTGGTATAAGGGTAGACCAGACAGCGAAGCCTTCCTTCATAGCCCGCAGGGAAGAAGCTGTCTATATTACTTCAAAGTGATTGTTGTAACTGGAACTGGACCAAATTAGGAAGGGTTTAGGGCATTATGTAACGTGGATGTGGGGCAAACTTTGCTCCTCATTTATTCCCCCGTAATTTATTGAGTAACTACCTTGTGCCAGGCATTTGCGCTGGGCACTGGTAACATATTGGTAAGCAAGTCATGGTCCCTGCCCTTACAAAGCTCAGTCTAGTGGGGGAAACAGACGTGTAAACAACAACAACAAAATACAGTGCGGTATATAAATACTACCAATGCAGAAGTTCAACGTGCTAGGGGCTTGTAGAGAGGGGGCATTCACCCCCTGTCCCTGTGGTAGGAGGAAGGCTTCCTGGAAGAAGAACCACTAAACCGAGACCTGAGGGAGCTATAGGAGTGTAGGAAAGTGAGGAAAAGTATTACAAGCAAGGGGAACAGCATATGCAAAGGCCTGGAGGAAAGAGAACATCGTGAATTTGAGGGACATAAATAGTGCAGTATAACTGGGTGGGGCGTACAAGGTGAGGTGAGGAGAGATCAGGCTTCAGAGGTGGGCAGGGGCCAGGCGGGCCTTTCAAGCCAGGGTAAGAAATTGGGATTTCTTCGTATATCAGAGAGGGAGGCAGGATGGAATTTTAAGCAGAGGGAGTGACATATTCAGTTTTGTACTTTAGGGAGAAAACTCTAATTGCAGTTTGGCAAAAGGCTGGTTCTCTGAATGCTGTGATAATTGGGCAGTTGGGAAGAGGAGTGGGAGCTGCCTTGTATGGCAGAAAAATTCTTTTAGGATTGTTTGTGGTTAACAATTTGTTGGTTTAGGAGATACTCTGGCTGCTCCACCGATTTGCCCTTGGCACTCATCATTCCATGAATGCTCAGCCCAGGGCTCCCAAGAGCGGCATTGTCACTCTGCCCGATGGCTTTCTCTGGTAACTGGAGCCCAGTGAGCCTGTGCCCAGGAAGTTCCAAAGAGTCAATGCTCCTCGGGATTAGCTCTCAACCAATGACTGATGCAAGTTGATGAATAAATACCCCAGCTCCCTTGCTATCCCAGGTGGGATAATCTGATTGCCTGCAGTGGTAACCTGCTCAATAACACACTATTTGTTGGCTTATTTTCTTTCATTGTCTCACTTACCCCACCCTCTACTGTGTTGCACACTGTGATGCACCATCCAGAAGCCACTTCACTGAAGGACTTGTTGCCCTCACTGCTGGCAGTGCTGTTGGCAGATGAACTTCAGTTGTCAGTTCCTTTAGGGATCACCTCAGCTGCAGAGAGCTGCCTTGCTCAAGGACACACATCTTTCTGGGGAATCCCACATCCAATGACTGACTAATGTGGGGTTGTAAAGGCTTGGCTATCCCCAGCCAAGTTTAAGACGACTCAGAAGTGTTGTCCTAGCTCCAGAGCTCTTGTAGGGTTGGCTCAGGTTGTTGCTGGGCTGCATTGTGGTTCACCTTCTACTTCTGCCCATCCTGGCTTCCTTTGCCTTCCTTTTGTGGGTGTTGATTCCAAGGGAATTCTTTAATAAACATCCTGCATGCTAACTCCATCTCAGAGTCTGCATTCTGGGGAAACCCAACCAGTGACACCTACTTTCCTGGGATCATCTCTTAAATAAACTACCTGAATTATTGTCTCTTCAGCCTTTTCTGGGAGAACCAAGCCCAAGCCAGTACTAGATCTTGCTAATAAGCTGGGTGAAGAAAGTTGGCTCAGCCTGACTTCCAGGGCAGAAGGGAAAAGCCATGAAAGCCCAGTGGTTTTGGAAGGAAATGATTAAGGACAGGGGATATTTCTTTGGATAGAGCCACAAATTCACTATCACCTGCTTCCCCCTAGTTGATTGTTGGACTCTCTAACCATTCATACATAAATAAATCTCTCTGCATCGCCTCTAAAGTACACTACCTAGAGCTGCCCATGTGAGAAGCAGCTGAATCTCAAGTGAATGCTGTATATTGGAGTGTCTACCCTTACGACTTTCTTTCGGAGCTCGTTTTTGAAACCACTGTGTGTTTTCTCTGTCCACAATTTTGTAACATATCACATAGCATGTCTGGATGGTCACCAAATTCTTGTGCCAAGTTTCACCTCCTCTGGGGGATGGCTGCTGTAGCAGATATTGTTGATGCCCCATACATAGCCCCCTCAGTCCATGTGAATTCACCTGCAGCCATGCACGGTCTCCACCAGCATCTGTCTTCTCTGTCCAAGGGCTTTCTCTGGCACCAGGGAGAAGGATATCAGGAGTTAATGCCCAGAAGGAAACCCTCAACTCCTGGGGATGGGAATCATTGAATAAATGCCCTAGCCTCCTCAATGTCCAATGAGAACATTCAGAAGTGTGTTTCACACGATTTCTCAGAAGACTTCTAACAGGACTGAGCCTTTGTTGTGCACGGTGGTGATCAGCTCATTGGCACACGCTTTGTTGATGCTTACCCTTCTCTGGCTCGCTTTCTCCATTTCTTCACTTGTGCTTCCTGGGGTCACCTCTCAAATAAGCTACCTGCACCCGAGTCCAGCACCTGATTTTGGAGAAACCCAAAGTAAGACAACTGCCTATCTCTAAATTGAAATTCATCAACCTCGCATAGCCTCTACTTTTTGGTAGATCATCCCAAACATACCTTCCAAATTTAGTGAAAACCTGCTCTACTTTTTTTTTGGTATGATGTGGTATGCAAACAGAAAAAAACTCTTAATTTTATTTATAGAGAAAAAAAGAGACTCTATCCATGAAACGAAATCTTTCTCTGAGTAAGAAGTCCAGCCTTTGAACTGCACAGTTGGGCCCATGAGAACCTCCTTCCACCCACGGGCCCATTTCCAGTCCCGGAGAAAAGAACAGAGTTTTGGAGTTTGTGCCTTGTCGTGCTTGGATTGACAAAGAAGCGTCTGGCCGTGACTGAGTTTGGGAGGAAGTCTGTGCAGACAGTCCCCAGCTTTCCTCTTCCTGTGCACTTTGCAGGGCTGCTTTTTCATTCCACGTCACCAATTTGGGAAGGCCCATCTGCCTGTTTGATTAATGAGCCCTCTCTGCAAAAGCAACAGAGATAAATGTCCTCTAGGAACCCAGCAAAGAGAAATGAAGAAATAGGATGGCTAATTTTCAGCCATTATTTTGGAGTCTGAAGTCCTTCCCCGCATCAATTTAGCTATTATTTCAAAAACTAATTAATCTTCACTCAGGCAGCTCCAAGGGAGCTGTGTTTAGATAATTAACAACCGTGGATTATGAAAAGTCTCACTTGCAAATCTGGCCGCAGCATTTGGGTAGAAGAACTCTTTTAGTATTATTCCATTTAAACCCTCTTCCATCCATCCTTCATTTCCTGACAATTAAGAGCAAATAATTAACCATGATGGATTTTGCTTGCCTATTTGCTGCTCAGATAATGTTCTGCCTTCCTCTTTGTTCTCAAACCACCTCCATCTGAGCATTTTTGACCAGCTTTCTAGATAATTGCATTGAACCAGGTAACAGTAGGCTTAATTCGCAATTAACACGTATCAAGAGCATTTGGATTTTGCCTTGTGTGGGGAGTGGGAGGGAATTCCCAGGGCTCAGAGAAGCAGCTTGTAATTTCTCCTTGGCTCTCAAAGACTACAGCATTCAGGTGTAACTCTAGTCGTAAAATGTTTTCTCTGCCAAGAGAAAGGAGGAATTTAGGCTAGACATTAAGGATGATTTTGTGACTGAGAAGGTTGAGACATGCTAGAACCGGCCACCAAAAGAAATATGAGTTTCTATAAAATTTCAAAACCACCTCCTCCTGGAAATTTCATTCATTCAACAAATTGGGTGCCTACTGTGTGCCGGGCACTATAGAAATTTCTGGAAACACAGTGACAAGGAAATCAAATGCTATTCTTGCTCTCGTGAAACTTATAGTCTAGTCAGGAGGTCAGATATTAATGAAATGTTCCACCAAATTAAAAAAAAAATACATCTGGAGAAAGAGAATGATAGGGAAGCATTTAATAGGAAGACCTGACATAGCAGAAGTGGTCGTAGGAGGTTGGGAAGGCTCCTCCGAGCACAGAACATTTGAGCTGAGACATGAAGGATGAGTAAATGCTAACTCTTGTGGGAAGAACATTGCATCCAGAGAGAACAGCATGTACAAAACCTCTGAAATTTTGAAGGAGCTTGGGTGGACCGAAATCTGAGAAAAAAAAATCCAGTAGATTTGGAATATAGAGAATAAGGGAGAAAGAACAGCTCAAGATATATTTTATTTTCAAAGTTTATATAGGTTTTTTTTTCTCATTTTAAAATTAACTCTCAGAAAATTAAAAGCTAGAAAAGTGGAGGAAAAAGTAGAACACAATCTCACAAAATTTAACTGCCTAAATACCTCTCTGGAATTGCAGAATCGTAGACCTCTAGAGGTCAACTGAGCCAGGAAACTGAAGCTCAGAGAGGGTAAGTAACTGGCTAGAGTTGCACAGCTAATTAGTGGCAGGTATCCTATCAGGAGTGTAAATGGGGTTGGTAATCAGGAAGGTTTTAGGATGTGCATCTACAAATACTTTCTATTTGACTAGTTAAGGTTTAATTAAATGTATCAGGAAAAATATAAGTGGTTCATCAAATGTTTGATCTCATGGATGGTATTGCTTAGAATGAGGTTATGCGGAAAAAAGTGAGTTGCTTTAAAGTCAACCAAAGCTTCCTAAATAATACTGCAGTTGATATACAAATATAACAAAGCCCACCAACAGGTTAAGCAAATGGCTGACAGATGGGATTGTGTGCACTGCACTAAGCTGACGGGTGACCCTCTGCTCAGAGAAGTTTAGGGTAAATTACTGGGAACCAGAGATTTCCCAGTTCACCTTAGAACATCCCTTTAGGACTTTCAGCTTGTTTCTCTGGTTTTCCTCTCCATGAAAACACCCCCTTGGTTCATCTCTCTTCAAACTGTGGGGGAAGGAAGTAAAAGGTTGTGGACTTCACGTAATCCTAAAAATAACAGCTGTGAATATAATTTGGGTTATGGCAAGCGAGAGATTGGTAAAGGGGGCTGTCAGCGCCGTTCAGAGACTGAGCAGTTAATGAAAGTGAATTTAGGAAGCAGATTAAGGCGCTCTGGCAGATAAACCCCTTAGCAGGCAAATTATGCTTATTTAGAAGCCGGTAATTTACTCAGTCCCCCTTTTTCCAGGTTGGTTCTTCAGGAAAATTGGCTGCCCATCCTCGTGAGCTCTCAGGATGAGCTGGGGGGGTGGGGTGGAGGGCAGGCACAGGAGAATACTTGCTGCTCAGTGGGCACAGGTTTCTGCTGAAAAAGTTTCTTTCTGAGAGCAGGTGTGATCAGGGCTGATTGACCCACTGGCAGGGTAGGTGCAGCACATAGGGCCTGTAAAGATGTTTTAATTTCTTTTAAAATCAGAAGAAAGACATGAATATAATTCATCCAGGGTTATATTTGTCTTTATACCAATACAGTCATAAAATATAATTTTTCATGTATATATATTCTTTGGAGGAAGGGACCCATGAAGACAAAAGTGCCTGAGACTCCTGAAAGTCATAATGTGGCCCTGGGTACAGTAGGCATCCTTATTTTTGTCTGCCCACCATGTATTTCCTCTTCTTCTGGGAACTCAGAACCTCAGTGTTCCTTCAGGGGACCACTCCTATATTCTCAGTCCTGTGAGATTCGGATGGGTTTTTGTCAATCCTGGAATCCAAGAATGCTCATGTGACTCAGGCCCAGCCAATCAGAAGCCCACATCCCTTGCCCTCTGTGATTGGCTCACCATGAGTCAGTGACTCAAGTCGGGCCAATCAGGGCCAACGAGACCCACTTCTGGGACTTTTCTTGGAACTGTGGGCCGTGAGGAATAGAATGTAGGCCAGAGATGCTGGTCTCCATCTTTGTCACTACGTGGGGGTTGAGAAACAAGCCTGTAAGCAGAATAGTTTCTGAGCCTCCAGCAGTAGGAGTTTGGGGACTTTGACGTCAGAGCTAGGATACTTCCCGCACCAGGTCCTCTCTGGAGAGAATCTGATTGCTTCATCCTCGGGCAGGTGTCCACCTCCTGCCCACTTAGCTGTGGCTAAGGGGTCGAGTGGCAGAGTAAGGTTCTACAAACGTGATTGTCAAGGCTCAGTGCTGTGTGGGAGTCTTGGGCTGGGCAGAAGATGTCACATATAGGTTATTTGCTAGAAGGATTTTTTTTTCAGGTTTGGAAGCTGTGGCATGTCAGATGATATGAATTGGCTTCTGATTTTGAGTGGGAGATTTCAAGAAGCTTTGATTTAATTCAGAATTTCTCAGACCATGTTTGTGGATACTAACGTCAGTGGGGATTTTCGAAAGGATTTTGTAGGGGGTCGGCTCCGTGGCCGAGTGGATAAGTTCGTGCGCTCCGCTGCGGCAGCCCAGGGTTCGGATCCTGGGCGCGGACATGGCACCGCTCGTCAGGCCACGTTGAGGCCGCGTCCCACGTGCCACAACTGGAAGGACCTGCAACCAAGATATACAACTACGTACCAGGGGGGATTTGGGGAGATAAAAGCAGAAAAAAAAAAAAAGAAAAAGAAAAAGAAAAGATTGGCCACGGTTGTTAGCTCAGGTGCCAATTTTTTTTTTTAAAAAAAAGGATTTTGTAGTCCGGTATGCTTGGGAAATGTCAGCTTCACTAACATCATGCAGACTTCCTTCCTGCAGGATTTCTCGAATCTTTAATAGGTTCGTGTGCATTATGAATCTCCAGGGCAGGAGGAAATAGTACGTCCAGTCTTTCTCAAACTGGTATGAGCACCAAACTAGGGATTTCAGGGAACTCCTAGCTTTGAAGGAAACTGGGAATTTTGAGGAATACAATCTGAAATATGCTGGTCAAGTTAACTAACCTTGACAGCATTAAATGCTATAAAGGAAAAGTACTTACAAATCGAAAACCTTACAAAAAAATGCCCCTTTTCTTAAGGATGCACTGAGAATTTGATAAGTTCACAGTTTTTCCTAGTAAGAGACATGGGTGGTGTCTTGTACCAGCTCCATCAATATTGAAAATCATAAAAAGCAACCTTTATCTAATGCTTACTCTAAGCCCTGGGAAACTCTGCTAAGAAGTTTATGTTCACTGACTCACTTAATCCTCACCACAATATAAGGAGATGGGTGCTACAATCAGTCCCATTTCATAGGTGAGAAAACTGAGGCACAGAGAGAGAAAGTAACTTGAATGTGGTGGAGGTAGAATCTGATTCTATGCAGTCTGACTTCAGACTCCAACCTCTATTCTAATGCTGAAATAATTTGCATATTAAATTAGGCAAGTCTATTCTCTTTTTGAATCTCCATTTCTTGATCTGTAAATTGAGGGCATCATACTAGAGAGACTTTGAAAGCAGTCTGGCTCTATCTAGATTTTCCATGATTTCATGATTCGATATCTGTTAACCCCCCCTGAGGAAGGTGACTATTGATAAAATATTTTCCTTGCTGCAAGATGAAGTGATTTAAGACATGGGGGAGAGTGGAGATAAAACGGGGAAACTTGACAAGTGCTTAGAAAGAGGAGCAGCAGCCCCGAATGAAGGTCTCACCACTGCAAAATGACATGCCTGTGAGCCAGGAGAACCTGTGAAGTGAGGTCTCCGGAGGAGCCTCTATTGATTGCCAGTCTGAATTTAGCTGAGATATGAGATGCCCAGACAGATATCAATGGCTGCCCCAGAAGCCCCGGCTTCTTTTCTGGCATACGGCAGATGGGTGTTTGAGCCAGTCTCAGCAGTTCACTGGTTTACCATCCATCAACCTGAGGCAGGCTCCTTGAGTCATCTCCCCTTCTGGCTCTGCATTGCTCATGTCAGACAGATGTCATGTGCCAGAATTGATGCTTCCTTCAAAAGCAAGAGGACAGAATTGGGGAGGCATGTTAAGGGAACCCTTGATGGTTCTGTGTATCTCTGGGCCACTTTACACCTCCCATTTCATGAGGGCCTCACAATGACCCTGAGAGGTGGGTAATCATAGAAACAGCTAAAATATATCAAGCACATACCATATTTCAGACATGGGGATAAATGCTTTCAATGCATTATTTCATTGGGGTCCATATAACTAGAGGGACCATATGTCTTGGGTTACCTGGGGCTGTCCTGATTCACACATGCTGTTCTGGCCTTCTCATTAATAGCACCCATTTCACCCTCAAAAGAATCATATTTTGCACAGTAAATTATATAGTCAGCTTACGTATGGTTATACTGCCTGGATTAAATTCTGGTACTGCTATTAAGAGCTATGTACTACCTGCCTCAATTTCTTCCCATAAAACGAGGCTAATAATAGGAATATCTCTCACTATCTAACGAAGAGATCAATATAGCAAAATACATCAGTAGAAATTCATAGGATTGTGTGTGTGTGTATGTGTGTGTGTGTAAATACATATAAGCTATGCATATAGCTTAGTAGACTGCCTGGCACTTAGTGAGTGTTCTATAACATAGTAGCTTTTTACTTCTCTATTTTTTCACCTGTAAAATGGCAACAATAATATCTTACATTTCTGGCATATATCAAATGCTCAGTGAATGGTTATGATTATTAGCTTAGTCTTGCTAAATATAAGCATTTTTTCCCCAAGCTCCTTCTGAGGAGGATTTCAGGTGAGAGAACTGGTTGTCTCACTGCACCCAGTGCTTTTTCTAAATTTGTTTTTCTGGTTAATAACATCAAGAAGAGGCAATGCCATGCCCTTGGCTGTGAAAGAGGTCCTGGAGAAACTGACCTTGTGTTGATCTGGAAGGGTGCTGGGACGGTGCTCTCCAAGGTCCTGAAGTACTGTCCCATTTTGTAACCAGAGGACATTTCGAGACACCTTGGTGCATTTTGTGGGAGACAAATAGATGGTTTGTGTTCAGTGAGTATCATGGCCCTGCAATTGAAAAATGAGCTGAAATATTAATAGGTCTTACCAACTGCTGGGTGGTTGTGGATTTGAAAAGGCAGAGGAAGCGTTTGGGACAGGATTGCTATTTGGTAGAACAGAAATGATAGGACGGGAAAAAAGCTGTGGGCCAGGAAGAATGGCTGCCCAAATCGAGCAGGCTATTACTTGAGGGCAGAGACCACATATTCTCTTTGCTGTTAGGTGAACCATACCCCTTAGGATTAACAGTAGGTCACTTGGATCCATGATGAGGGAATTCACAAGACCAGGTTGAATTGCATGACGGTCGCAGGCAAAATGATAAAATAGGAATGGTTTAGTTTTAGTGCCCTGTTCACATCCTCTATGTCATCCCCACAACTTGGATACAAGAACATATCCCCATATGTTGGACCTGCCTGCTATAGCTCCATATTCTGTGAAAGGACCTGTATAGTTAGAAATACATTTAGGTGCAAGTAAAACTCACCTATAGTAGCTTATAATGAGAGGTCAGGAGGTAAATAGTTACTGGTGTTGGTTCAGTGAGTGGCTTGGGAATGTCAGGGCCATGTATCTGTTCTTTCCTCAGTCTTCCCTTCATGCTTGTTATCTTAAGATCACAGCATAGCTGCTTCATTTCAGATATCTCTTATATGTTCAAGACAGACGGAAAAAGGACAGGGAAAGGCAAAGGCACCATACCAGCTGCTTCTGATTCCTCTTACCAGAAAAGCAAATGTGTTTGCAGGACTGACCCGAGTAGATTTTGTTTACATCTGTTGGCTGTACCTGGGTCACATGACCATCCCTAGCTGCAAGAGAGGCCGAGAAGAGGGAACAAGATTGTCATGACCAACTTAGACTGATCATAATCCATTGCCTGGAATTGGCACTTTACCTTTCCAAATACAATTTGGTTCTGTTAGCAAGAAAGAGGGGGAATAGATATTGCTGAGGCAATTAATAGTGTCTTTCAATGTCTTTTTCTTTACAATCTGAGGTTGTATTCTTGGGCAACTGATTTCTATTTTTTTTTAATACCTTAAGGGCCTTGAATTGTGCTTATAGCTGCTTAGAAAATGTTTAAATGAATAGACGACTGAGTGGATTTCTGCCAAATTATCAAATAGACCAAGTAGTCTCATTTTCTGTTAATATATTTTGGTTTGGGGCTAGGATTTTTATGAAAACCCACCTTAATTTGAAGGTGTGGTTCTAATAATGAAGATTTCAGCTAACAACAGGTCAGCAAGGGCACATCTCATTTTTCACAGAGCATTGGAGAGTCCAGTATCCCCTGGTTAAGACTTTCATTGCTTTTCCATTTTGTGAAGACAGACCTAACACATCACCCTGGAAGGAGTCTTCAATAATGATAATCGATAGGTAGAATTTTTTGAACACTTGCCATCTGCTAGGCACTCTACTAGGACTTTAAAATTACCAACTCATTCAATCCTTATGATGAACCCAGGAGTTAGATATAACTATAATCCCAATTTCACAGAGGTGCAAATTAAGACCCAGACAGATGTAATAGCCCACCTAAGTCATATTGGAAGTGGGGGAGCTTGGATTCAAATCCAGACTGCCTGGATTTCCAGAGCACATACTCATAGGCGAAGTGGCCTCTTTAATAATAGTGGCTATCCTTGATTGAGAGTCTATTTATGCAAAACTAGCACCTATCATGTGTTTACATAGTTTACATAAGCATATTATATACACTTTCTCATTTCTCACAACAACCTTATGAGGTAATTACAATTCTTATCCTCCTTTTACAGTTAAAGAAACAAAAGCACAGAGAGGTTAAGTGACTTGGCCCTGGATTGCAGAGCTTGTGTAGGGTGAACTCAGGCTTACCAGGGCTCTGAACTCGGGGTCTTTCCTTAAGTCATTCTGTATCTCTTGAGATCAGTTCTTTTTAAACTCTTCATTTTAGAGACGAGATTCAACAGGAATAGGATGAAGAAAAGCTCAGTGAGGGTGATTACATGTTAGGAAATCTGTGAGGTAAGGGTCATTGTCCTCTTTTTATATACATTGGTTATCATACATACTAAAGTGCTGTAACCAAGAGGCCCCCAAATGCAGTGACTTAAACAAGATGGAAGCTTATTTCTCTTTTGTGTAACTGGCAGTTTGGTGGTCTGAGGCTGGCTTCCATTTGTGGATTCAAGGCAGCTGTTCTACTTCTTGTAATTTCTTAGCCAGGAGAAAGGCAATGTGGAGGGAAAACAGCCTGCTTTACATATACCACACAGTTTCTCCTACTTCAATTACATTGGTCAGAATATGGTCACATGGCACCTAAGCTGCAAGGCAGGCTGGGAAATGTCTATAGGGGTGGCCATAAGCTCTGGGAAAGGAAGGAGGGAGTAATGGATCTTGGGAGCTGTCAGCAGTCTCTGCCACATCACAGGTGAGGACATGGAGACTCAGGGGGTAAATATTTGCCCAATGCCACATAGTTCATGGCAAACATGGAACAAGCACATTTTGAAGAGGAATAGATGTGGGAGAAGTGTCAGTATGTGGGGCAATAGCTTGACAGGCCAGACAGGGAGGCAGAGAAAGCACATTGCAAAGCGATGAGTGGCAAAAACATGCCATGGTGAAAGAATCAGGGACCTGGAAGAGCCAATCTCAGAGGTTGGTAGAGCGGATAGCTGGGTGCTCATTTGTGCTTATGGAATGGATGATGTGATCTGAGGTAATGACAGGAAGTGGGGCTTTAGGGTTGCACGACTCTAGGGAGTACCACTTCCAAACAGTACCATGGGAGTGATGCCCCCTGGGGTCATGCACCATGTTGACTCTGCCCAGAAGGCTCTTCTCCTCCTGCCCTGTTACAGGTTGGATTCCTTGGGGAAGAGACATTGAGATGGGAGTTGGCATCCAGGAGATTTATTAGGGAGAGCTCTTGGGATCAATACCTATGGGGGGAAGGGAAGGAAGCAGGATTGAAAAGAGGAGGAAACTGAGCTGTAATATAGTCTCAACAGAAAGCTCAGCCAACCTTAGGGGGAGTCCAAAGGTGGGATGATCTTCCAAACTTGTCTCTGAAGTTGTTCAACCAGAAAGCTGGGCCTGCACACCCTCTGTTAATCACCAGTTGGGTGCAGGCTGCCCGGGCAATGAGGCATGACCTTGGGAATGACCTTGGATGAGGTATCTCTCTTCAGCTGAAGCAATCCCTGAAAGGGCCTAACTGCAAAGGGCTCTCTTTTAAAAGTCCTTCAAAGGTTGAGATAATACATCATCCCTCCTTTCTCAGGGGGATCTTGGCAGCACCTCCCAGCATCCACTCGATCAACGCACTGCACTGCCTGCTCTTCCTCGTCATAGAGTCTGTGTCTCGAAGACTTTGGGCTCCGCGACAGCTCCCTTTTTCAAGTCTCAAATATGCCTGGATTGGTGGGGAGGGGTATCTACAGCTTAGATTTCATTATCAGTTAATTAGCAGCTGGTTTAACTGTCAGCCCCTCCTGGGGTCTTTTGCTAGCATCAGAGAACACTAATGGGACAGACGACATCAAGACTGGATGGGACAAGTGACAAGAGGTCTACCATGAAGCAGAAGGAGAAGCTGAGAGGGAGGGAAAGTCACATTCCTCTTTTCCTCCCTGAGCTCAAGGCAGATTCTGCCTGGGGTGAGGGTAGGAGAGAACAGGGCAATGTGGGGGTTTTAAGTCAGACTTTGCCAACCTCACAATTTTGCCCAAGGCCAATCCTACCTCAGACATCCCCTCTTCCTCTTGTTTGAACTTCTAATTTTCTGTTTGCCAAGATGGCTGCCTGTTCAGATGAATGAAAGATCACAGTTTGATCTGACCCAGAGTTTGGTTCTTTTCTCCCTCCTTCAGCATCACAGTTCACGCATCTGAGGGCTGCAGCTAAAAAGTGATTTTTAAAGACTTCTCATTGGCAAAGAAATCAATGGAAAGAAACCTCTGCCCCCCTCTCCATTCTGCTTTTAGTCTTTGTTCTCCTCCAATCCCCTGCTAGGCAAGTTTTGTCTGAGGCCATCTAACACACTTTGTCAGAAAGTTGCCTTGTTAAGGATTGAGGTCCTGCTGGGTGAGCTGAGGAGGTGGTGAGATTTCCCCACAGTCTTGGCAATTAACTCAGCTTGAGGAAGGGGGTAGAATCAAGAATTCTATCAGGAAGATGGAATCCTAAGGCAAAGTCATCTTTCAAGGACAGGGTTATTGCTAAAATAGCTCTATGGCAGCCTCCAAGGAACAAGTCCCTGGAAGGAGTGGTGTTACCTGGAGGGGACAGGTAGGAGGGGGATGACCTTTCAAAAAGGTGTGGAAGAAAAGGCTCAGGCACCCAGGATGCTCTGCACTCCAGCTGACACTCAATGGCTGTGTCATCTTGGGTAAGTCGGTTAACCTCTCTGAGCCTCAGTTTCCTATGAAACGGGCAAATACTCTACATGTTTTAGTGAGATAAGGCAAGGAGGTACTGGCAAGGAACATAGGCCAGTATAAATAAAAGGGGCATTTAAAAATTGTGGTAAGAGCACAACATGAGAGCTAATCTCATAACAAGTTTTTAAGTGCACACTGCAGTATTGTTAACTATAGGCACAATGTTGTAAAGCAGGTTTCTAGAACTTATTCATCTTGCATAACTGAAACTGTATACCCTTTGAACAGCAACTCCCTATTTTGCCTTCCCCCTAACCCCAGGCAATCACCATTTTCCTCTCTGTTTCTATAAGTTTGATTATTTTAATTCCTCCTGTAAGTGGAATCACGCAGTATTTGTCCTTCTGAGACTGGCTTATTTCACTTAGCATGATGTCCCCCAGGTTCATCCATGTTGTTGCATATGGTCTTCTAAAAAGCTGACTAGTATTCCATCGTGTGTATATACTACATTTTCTTTATGCATAGAAAAAAATAAATAACCTGATTAGAAAATGGGCAAAGGGCTTGAACAGACATTTCTCCAAAGAAGATATATAAATGGCCAACAAGTATATGAAAAGGTGTTCAACATCACTAATTGTCAGGGAAATGCAAATCAAAACCACAATCAGATCTCACCTCACGTGTGTCAGGTTGGCTATTATCAAAAAAGACAAAAGATAACAAGTGTTGAGGAGGATGTAGAAAAAAGGGATCCCTTGTCCACTATTGCTGGGAATGTAAACTGGTGCAGTCACTACGGAAAACAGTATGGAGGCCCATCAAAAAATTAAAATTAGAACCACCATATGACTCAGCAATTCCACTTCTGGGTATAAAAGGGGCTTAATCATAAAGTCCCTGGAACTGGAATGGAAAGTTCTCAGAATCTGAAATAGCTCTAATGACTGTCTTCGCTCTCCTTTTGTAACTCATTGTCTTTATCTTTGGGGACAGCTCCACTCTTCTCTGCACAGACCACCTCATCTATAACTCATAGTTTCTGCAGATCAAAATATCAGCTTGCACCAGACTTTGCAGGTGCTCCATCCCTACTCTGCCTCATGAGCTTTCGGCTTTCATTCCCATGAACAGATGCCACCTTGTGTTTCTTAGTTCACATTCTGAGAGAGGGAGTCTGATTGGTTCAGCTCATCTTTATGCACTACGCCTCTGGATTGGCTGCCTTTAGGTCAGGTGATTGAATCTAAGCCAATCAGCTGTCCACAGAAGGGTGGACTCACACCTCGTAGCTTGGAAGCTGGCTCAGAAGGGACTGGTGCAGAGTGTGGCTGCCTACACGGGAACTGAGGTGCATATGCTAGCTCTTTTTAGTGAATAAATATTTTATCAAAAATTGTTAGGCCCAAAGGCAGTGCAGAAGCAGGGTGGGAGCACTGACCTTGGGCTGAAGAGCTGGTTACAAGTCCTGGCTCCAGTCCATTTGAACCTGATCTTCAGTTCACTTTCCTGGGCCTCCATTTTTACATTTCAAAATGAGGGGTTGAACTTGGCTGCAGTATCTGTGATTTTCTCTGTGTTGTCCCCACCCACCATTCCCAGAGCCACCTCCTGCAAATGACCAGATGAAGAAAATGTAGCCAAAGCTGCCCAAACCAGCAGGTTCACACAGGAAGTCCAAACCAATTAGGAAATGGACATGAAGTCAGTTCAATGTCTTATGAGGCTCCTGGCTTAGCATTCTTAGCTCTAATCTGATAAGGCTGTTTGGAAGAGACAACTAATTTAGGTGGAATGTTTTCCTTGAAGGGTGGAGGCTGGGGGCAGAGAAAGGGTCTAAGTCTAAGCATGGAAGATTGTATTTTCCAAAGATGGCCACAGCAATATCTCCACTCCCACGTGCTTTTCTAGCCATCAAGAGTCTAGGTCATTTCCCTGTGAACCTGGGTGGACTTGTGTGGTTGCCTTCAGCAAGAGAATCTCATGGAAATGGTGCCATGTGATGTCCCAGTCTAGTTCATAAAAATGCTATGCACTTCCTTCTTGCTCTCTTAGGACACTCACTTTTGGGACACAGACACCATGCTGTGAGGAAGCCCAAGCAGCCTGAAGAGAGCAACCAAGCTCCCCAGCCCATAGCTCTGGCTGGGTTCCCAGGCTAAAACTGGCACCAACTTGCTGGCCATGTAAAGGAGCCATCTTGAAAGTGAGTCCTGCAGCTGCCAGCTGAGCTGCCTCATCCGATGCTGCTTGGAGCAGAGAACAGGCATCTCTGCAAAGCCCTGCCCAGATTGCAGGTTCAGGAGCAAAATAAATGATTGTGGTTGTTTTAGGCCACTAATTTTGGGGTGTTTTGTTAGACAGCAAATACAGCGTTGAATAAACACTCTCAAGAACTTTCCTAGTTTTGCTTGTTAATGGAGAGTGAGGAGGGTAAAAGTTCAAGTAGAGAGCGAGGACGGCTGAAAAAGGATGAGGGGGGTTCCTGGGCTACAAAGGGAAGGATTTACCCCAATGCTAGTGATGCCACTTACTGAGCCCTTGCTGTGCACCAGACTCTGAGCTAAGGGCTTCAGTCTAATCCCTTTGACCTTCCTGGGAGGTGGGGACTGTTATTGTCTCCATTTGACAGCTAAGGAAACTGATGCCTACAGAGCTTATCTTTCACTTAAGGTCACAAAGCCCGTATGTCATAGAGCTTGTATTTGAACCCAGCTCTATCTTCTTGACCGCTGCACGATGCCAGATGCCATTCGTTCTTGACCAGAGGCCTATTCTTAACAGATGTATAAACATTCAGCCAGGAAACTTTTGAGTCCCCATTGGGACTCAAAGTCCCAATTGGGAAAGAGGAGAGTGCGTTGGAATGAAATACTGTATAATTCATTTATCTTCTTTACTGAGGAAATCTCCCTATAATTTATCAGTAGGAAAGGTTTAAGTTAGTTTTGTAGTTCCTTTTATGTGCCCTTAAGAGGCAGGTTGCACTTTGCCAATGAGGGCTTTTTCATCATTCCCTTGAACCACAAGTGGGAATCATGCTTTAGGAAAAAGAGAGGAGTTCTAAGAAAAACAAACAAGCCAGAATTTTCTCAACTTAAAAGCTACATGCCCCAATGCAAAGAGAATATAAAATGTGACCCAGAATATAAATTTCTTTCTCTATACCCAATACAGTGTGATCATGGATACACACACACACACACTCACATAATCTAACACATGTGTGTAGCCACACACATAATCCCACGTGCATAGTCACACATAGACACGTACACATAGTCATGCACAGACACACACAGACACAGAAACACACACCACTGTGATTCCTTGAACATTAGGTTTTTTAGGCATCTCTACTTCTAAAATTCTATTGAGTTCCTGGACCTGAGGCTAGTCTGCCTGAGTTCAAATTCTGTTTCTGCCCCTTGCTAGCTTTGTATCCTTGGTCAATTTACTGAACCTCTCTGTGCCTCAGTTTCCTCATTTATAAAATGGACATAATAATATGTCTAATTCATAGAGTTGCTGTGAGGATTGAGTTATTGCATGTATAGTGCTTAGAAAAATGTCTGGTGCACAGAGGCTGTCCATCAATGTGAGCGATTATTGTTGCTGTGAGTTGGGTAAATATCACCATAGTTGTCGTCATTTGTCATCATCAAAATCTCCCTCTTGTTGACCCCTGGTGTGCTAGGCCCTATGCCAAGTGGATTACTTGAATTATCTCATTTAATACTCAAAGCAGCTGCATGAGGTAGGCATGATTCTTTTGATACAGAAGGTGATTGAGACCTGGAAATGTTCAATAAATTGTCACCTATCTGGTAAATGGCTAAACGGGGACTTGAACCTAGGTCTGTTTCATTCCGAGCTCCAGTTGTTAACTATATACAACAGATGATCTCAACCATGGCCACTTAGTTCAGGAAAATTCTCCTCTGCTGGGTTATAAGCTCCCCGAGGGACTGAAGCTGTCCTGTTCATTGCTGTTTCTCAGCACATAGAACAGGACCAAACTCCAGGAAATCTGCTTCCCTTTGAAAGAAACATGAGTTCATTCACCTGCAAAATGGGGATGATAATATCCACCTTACAGTGCTACAAAAATTAAATAGGATAATGTCTTTGAAAGAGCCTGGAACATAGCAGGGACCAATAAATGGTAACTTCAGGATTTTTGTTGAATTAGAGAAAAAAGGATGACTCGGAGACATAAATCTTCAGGGAATGGGAGAACAGCAATGCCATCAGTAGAATGAAGAAGGAAAATTGGGCTGCTGTAAGGGAACACAAAAATGTTGGTTTGATGTAGGTAGAACAGGAGGTGTCAGCCTCCTGTGTCCACATGGAATGACTTCGCAGGCAGGTGGGCATGGAGAGATGAAAGGGTCACGACAGAAATGGTGACTCTCCTTGGAGTTGATGGGACAGCCCTGCGTGCTATGCAGCCCCCAAGATGGCCCCAGTGATCCCCACCTCCTGGTGTGCGTGCCCTTGAGTAATCCCTTCCTTCTGAGTGTGGATGGGACTTTGGCTGGATTCTAACGCATAGAATAGGGCAAAAGTGATGGGATGGCACTTCTGAGATTTGGTTATAGAAAGACTGTGGCTTCCATCTTTGGGGCTTTCTCTTGGATCACTCACTCTTGCGGAAGCCAAGTGCTATGTTGTGATGCAGCCCTATGAGAAGCACACGTGGCAAGGAATGGAGGTCTGCCAACAGCCACATCAGCGAGCTTCAAAGTGGATTCTCCCCCAGTCATGCCTTGAGATGACTCGGTCCTGGCTGACACCTTGATTATAGCCTCGTGAGAGACCTTGAGCCAGAATCACCTGCTAAAGCCACTCCTGGATTCTTGACTGGAAGAAACTGTGAGATAACACATTTGTTGTTTTCAGCTGCTAAGTTTTGGGGTACTTTGTAATATAGCGGTAGATAACTAATACACCAGGAATGGTTAAGATCAGGAGGGAGAAGTAGATAGAAGAGTCTGAAGTCAGAGGCTGGGGAAATGTCCCCATTGTAAGGGTAGGAAGAGGCAGAGGAACCAATAAAACAGAGAGGAAAGAGAGAGCAAGAGAGAGAGAGGGAGAAAGAGAGAGACAGGATGAATAGTGGGATGCTGGAGCCCAGAAGAAATCAGACCAGACCATCAAGGAGTGGAGGAAGTGGTGGATCAGCCATATTACATACAGCAGATAGATCTGGACTGAGAAATGTGGGTCCATAGGGTAGGCTAACAATTTTTCACTCTTCAAAATGATGTTTTTTACATATTTTCTTGGCATTAATTTGGAGGAGAGTCTGAAGAATGCTTGGGGCAAAGCCCTCTTCTCTGTTGACCCAAGCAGTTAGCTCTGGCTCCAGGTTTGTTCCATATTCAGCAAAACAAAAGCCCTGTGGTTAAAAAGACCAGCCCTCATAGGAGGGCAGCGGAAAGCATTTACTGTTACTTAGGCATGGCTCTTGGGGAGATCTACAGCTCTTCCCCAAGTAACTTATGAAAGTTTGCTTTCCAACTGCACACAGTACCCTCCTGCTCTGAGTTTCCTTCATTTGTTACATTTCCAGCGATGTCTTAGAGCCTCGTATAGACTGGATTCCTGGGCAGCTGCCTGGCTGTCCTGCCAATTAATCAGGTCCAGGAAGAGGGAGCATGGGGAGAACCATTCGATTGGCTATTGTTGATAACCTTGGGCAGAGCGCTGTCGGTGGGAATGTGGGGGAGGCTGCTAGACGCAGCGAAGAGCAAATGTGTGCTGAGGCTGTGGAATCAGTAAGTGTGAAGAGGTGCTTCTGAGAAGTTTGATAGATTGAGGAGAGAACAGGGTGGAAGGAAATGGCCCTCATTTTTCTTTAATTATAGGGACGATCTGATAGTGTTGCCAAGCAGAGGGAAAGGATCCATTAGACAGAGAGACTTCCACTGTGTAGGAGAAGGAGCCATTTGAGGGGCAAAGAATGTCAAGAGGACACGGGAGTGAGAAGGACCGAGAGTGGCTGAGAGCTTGTGCTTTGGAGTTGGATGTACTTGGATTTTAATCCTGGCTCTACCTCTTTCTAGCTGTGCATCCTTAGGCAAATTGCTTAACCTTTCTGGTTCTCAGTTTTCTCAACTCTAAAATGGGGATAACAATGCTTACCTAGCAGAGTTGTTCTACGGGATGAATAAGATGTTTGTAGAGTGCTGAGCAGCATGCCTAGCACTTAGTAATATTCATAAATGCTGCTAAAATGAACAACAAAATCAGAAGTGAGGCTAGGGGAAAATCTGGTGACACCTAGAAATGGAGCTGAGGGTAAATACTTGTTAAGTTTTACTCCTGGGAAGTTTAAGACCTTTTCTGGCCAGTGAAATTTTGGGGAAATTCTGCTGGGGGCAGGAGTTTCTGGGAAAGGTTTTTATCATTCATAAAAAGAGAGTTGAGAAGATAAAGATCTCTTTTGAATGCCATTGGATGATGTTATGAGTTGTGATGCCTGGAGCTGTGGCAGCCATTTTGCCATCTTGAGGGGGAGGGACGAAGAGGAGTGTGAAGCCTGAGAATGTTGAGCCGCTGAACAAACTCTTGGTAATTCCTTATTGTTTAAGCTGTTTTCAGTTGGATGTCCTGCTAATTGTAGTCAAATACATTGTAATTGATAAAGTGTCCCTGGAAGAGGGCACAGCATTTGCAAAAATATAAGGAGGCTGGAGCGAATATGCTCAGGGAACCTTAAATAGTTTGGCTGCAGGATAGAGTGGAAGGTAGGAAAGAGAATTCTGAGAAGTGCAGAAGAAATACAACTATGGAAGTGAGAAAGAGCTCAGTGTAAGTGGAATGTTCCCCAATATTTAAAATATTAAATTTCTTGATACTGAAGAACAAAGTAAAAGCAGTGAAACAATGAGTGACAAGGACGGAGACACTTGCAGGGGCCAGATCATGGAGGGCTTTGAACACCATGCTGGATGGATATGTTGGTTCAGTGGGGAACCACTGAATAATTTTAAACACTCGGGACTTCATGAGCATTAACAAGTAGAGTACGTGCTGCAGTAAGATTGACCTGTTCCCACTTATATATTTTCTGCTTCTAAATGGCATTTGTATTTCTTGTTCTTCCTTTGGTATGAAATCCTTGCTTATGCTCGATGAATAAGTTAACTCTGTCTAGGTCACAGATTCCAGGATAAATGGGGGCCCTGGCTTTATTATGAGGACAGACCAGAACATGTGTTAATCTTCAGCAATGTGATATTTCTCTTGTACTTTCATTTAGCAGCCTTGTCTCTTATTAAATCTAATTAGTTTCTCTGCTGCTAAGAGATGGAGGGCATTCTGAAAAGGAAAATATGTAGCCTGAGTCAGATTTAGCAGAGTTCCTTCTCCAGGGTTTTCTGTCGCCCTTTTCATAGGTTCTTAGCTTTTGGACTCCAGCTTGCCACCTCCTAGTCCTTGTCAATTGTTTGAAGGATAATAGAATTTTTAGAAGTTGAAGGATCTTAGAATGTACACAGTCCAGTCATTTTGCGGTTGAGGAAGCTGATTCCCAGGAAAGAGAAATGACTTGCCCAATGTTATGCAGCCAATCAGAGACAGAGGTGGAACTGGAGCACAGGTTTTCTGACTCCCAATCTATTGCCTTTATGGCTCTATCAAGGTGGACATCAACTGTAGACTTTTGAATGCCATCAATGCATGAAAATATTCACTAATGAGCTGTCCATTTAAAAAAATCAATGCCCATACAGATATTTCTTTTCACACAATACTAGTCTTTCCCCACCCTCTAGTCAGTGTCTCAGTCAGCCTCTTCCTCAATTATCAGAGGTTATAAACACCAAGAGTGTTAAGGAAAAAGAATGCAATCTGCCCGCAAAGTGGGACTGCAAATCTTGCATAAGATGCAGGATTTCATGAAGCTGATGACAAGATGCTTGGTGAACTGCTCAAATCTCATGCAAAGCCCTTGGCAACTGAGTACCTGGCACAGTTAGGCAATTAAAGAAGAGAAAAATCCACAAGAGGGACCCCACAATGGGAGCCGCAAAGGGGAGGGATGACAATAGCAGAAGATTAAGAGACTAGAGGCAAATTGATGAAGTTCATCTTATTGAACTTGCTGTGAAAGTCACATCTGAGGTGAGGCATCTCCACAAGATGTTCGGATGTAATTTGATTAGAAGAATTATGCCCTGTGCCAAATAAACCAATAATACATTCTTAGCTTTAAGAATTAGAACATGGAATTATAGAGCAACTTAATTACAACTTAAATTTGTTTTAAATGAGATATCATATTTTCATAATTTTGTTTCATTTTAAAGATAAAATCCCAATCAAACCCTTTTCCCCACTATTTTTATCAGGCAGGATTTTATTCATCTGTAATTAGCATAAACCTGACTATAGTGATCTAATTTTTTTTTTAATAACGTGAAGTTCAGGGAAGGTGGGTTTCTAACTCTTGTGCACTGACTCAATCATTCCAGAATGATGCCTCTGTAATTCTCTTGTATTTTCCCTCAAGGTTGCAAGATGGCTGTTGCTGTTCCAGCTTTCACATCTGTGCTTAATTCAAGAAGTGAGTGGGGAGAAAGCTGTGCTAGTCTTGTCTGACTCTTTAGAAATCAGAAAATGAAAACCTTCCCCAGAAGCCTCATTGAAGATGTCTGTATATATATTTCATAGGTCATAACTCTCCTGGCTTCAAGGGAGTCTGGAAATTGAAGATTTGGCTTTCCAGCCTTTAAGTAGTGAGAGGTGGCAAGGGCTAAAGGTATCATGAATGACCGGCGTCTACCACAATGTTTCATGTGGCCTTTAATAAAAACTGGTATTAACTTTTGATGATGGTAAGACTCGCCTGTACCTGGAAATTTATCTTCAAGGCCTGGGAAGCTCCCAGAGATCAGACCTTGGCACATCTTTAGCAGGATCTGAAAGTGAAATGGAAACTGCTTTGGGCAATGTCAACTTGACATGATTCTGGCTTTTAGAAATGGCAACAACTGCAGTGTGCAAGCAGTTTACTTTCCATGTGTATTATCTCATTTGATTCTTACAACAACTCCCAGGAGGTACATAAAGGAGGCATTGTTATAGTTGGCATATCACACATGGGGAAACTGAGGGTCAGAGAGATTAAGCATCCTGTCTAAGGTTACCCAGCTGGAAAGTGGTAAAGTTGGGACTTGAATCTTGGTTTGTCTGACTCTAGATTTCTTGCTCTTTCCATTATGCTGTAATGTGTAATGGATATCAGCATTTTTCAAAACATGTCCCTTGGAAATAGAGTTAAGGCATTCCAAAAAAATGTGGAGGATAACATGTTCAAATAAAGGCTTCTCTGATATTACACTGTCATTCCCCAAGAGAGGGCTAGGATCTGCATGCTTCCCACAATTATTTGACTGTAGACCTTTTCAAATACAGCATCCAATAGGACTCTACATTCATTTGTTCATCTCACAGAAATTGTTGAGCTCCAACCATGTTGCAGGCATTTTTCCAGCTCTTAGGAAACGTCGTTGATCAAGATAGACCTGGTCCTTGTCCTCAAAGAGCCAGCAGTCCAGCTTACAGATGACTTCTCCAAATGCTCTTTGAGGAAAACTCTGATACTTAGGTGGGCTCACCTGTTCCTAGAGAGGATGCATCCCGAGGGTAGTGATGACCAGACTCTAGTCCTGGCCTTGCACGGTAGCCTTAGCCCAGCTTGATTTGCTACCTGAAGTCTGCCTGTTGGCTTTCCAAGTATAAGAGGGGACATTCTCTCCTCTTCCTGCCCCACATGGAAGGAGAGATAGGTGAGTCAACAGAGGCAGAATGTTCTAGAAAGAAGAGAAATAGGAAGGGAAGAATGGTTGACCAGATGTTCTGGTGATACTTCTGTCTCACAGGCTTAGAACCTATGAAGGCAGGTGCCCCAAGATCCTCGACTCTCCTCGTGGGATTGGCTGTTCTCCCCTCTACTCGTTGCTCTGGCCCCTCCCCTACGGCTTCCTTTCACCTCTCTTTTTGCTTTGAGTTGCTTATTTTCCCTGATGACAGCTGGCCTCTCTGTTTTCAATCCATTTCTAGAGTGAACAACTGGCTATAAAATATTAAATCCTAGTAAATATTAATGCCCCATCAATGTCACATTAATTCAGCCCTGTGAATTGAGAAGTCAGGATTGGGTTGATGAGTGGGGCTATCTCATTTACCCATTACTACCACTGCCGTCATCCCCACCACCCTTCCTACTACCACTGCCACAAATTGCTGCCACCAGCAACTTTATAAGATCTTCTAGTGATTGAGAAACCATCCATTTGGGAGCCTCAGGGACTTTTCATTCTATTTATTCTCTTTGCCAACTAGTTTCTAGGGCTCAAAAGGTGGATTGGCCCTGTAGGGCCATTAAATTTTAAAGATCTGTTGCTAAAAGAGGCGTCTTGAGATCCCAAGGCAAATTCTAATCTGGATGGTGAAAGATGTGTCACTTCTCTCTCCATCCTTATCATTTTATTTTTCATCATTGTCCTTATGGTCAATACAGTTCTTCATAATAATAGTGTGATGAATGGGTAAACCTAAAAAATATTTTCCACAATGTTGAGAGAAATTGCTACACTTCCAGCTGCTTTTATTTCTAGAGGTAGAGGCTTTGCTTGAGTGGCTTATGTAGATGCAAAGCAAGTATGTACCCACTGTTCCAGGGGAAGAACATAGCATGTGTGTTTTGGGATAGATAAAGGCTTTCTCTCTACATATTCCTTTTATATGCACCTTGATGATTTATGGGAAAGAGTTGGACAATTTGCATAGGAACCTCAAAGATTCTTGGGAGAAAAAGAGATTGAGGTTCTATCCCCTACCTTTTGGAGTTTAATATTCTTAGAATATCTTTGAGGGACTAGGGAAAAATGGACTAAAGTTAGCTGATTGGGCTCTTGGGACTCTGAGGGGAACTCTTGATGGGCGTGGGGTGGGGAGGAAGCTGGAATGATGACTTGGTTCTACATCAGGGCCCAGGGCTTCTTAGGAAATGTCGTAGTGTATGGATGATGTTGACATGACTTCTGACCCAGCTGTCTCGGCACTCTGGGTATTCTGCAGGACTTATCTCTGTGTGTTGTTGTATGTGTGTGTTAAGAGCAATTTTGCGATTAATATCCTTCAACATGTATCTACGTATACAAAATATCCTCTAACATGTTTATCTATGTGTCCAAGTGTTTCCTTATGATGTAACTCTAGAGATGGGCATACGAGGTCAAAGGATGTGTCAGTCAGCATAGGTAGGATATACTGCAGTAACAAACAACCCTAAAATTCTTAAAACAACAAAGGCTTGTTTCCCACCTGTTGTACATACCCAGCTGGGATCTATATATCTCACTGTGGGATCAAGGCTGATGGAACTGCCACCATTTCAAACATTGATAGTCACCATGGAAGAAGGAAAGAGTTCTCTGGGTGTTACATTGACAATTTGATGCCCTGGCCTAGGAGTGGTACTCATCACTTCCTCTTACAACTCATTAGCCAGAACCAGGCACCTGGATAATAATTAGGGGGATAATAATTAAGAGGCCATGAAGTTCAGTTCTACCATGTGTCTGGAAGGTGGAGAGCCAGAAACGTTGGGAACAGTATTAGTGGGGTCAACATTTTTAAGGCTTCTGGGGTGTATTGCCAGATTATCTTCCAGAATGGCTGTGCTGGTTTACCCACTCATCTGTTAAACTGACCAGGACTTGTTTTAATAACTCTGCCATACTTCACTGCATGGGTGTACCATAAGTTATTCCATCACTCCCCTGCCAGTGGGTACTTCTAATTTTTTCTGTTACAGCGATGTTGTTGTACACACATATATTTGTCCCCTTATTTCTTTAGGATAAATGAGTAGAAATCAGGTTGCTGAATCAAAGTATATGAATATTCTTAAGGTTTTTGATACATGCTATTATATTGCCCTCTAAAATGTTGTACCTATTTATACTCCTACCATCAGAATAGAAGAGTGCCTGTTTCATTGATTTGGAAAGAGTGAAAGTAGCAGTTGTGGCTGTCTTCCAAGTTCCTTAATTCCAGTCTCCAAGTCCGAATGCTCCTGACCTTGGGTGGCTAGAGGTTGAGTTCAGACACTTGGATTTGCATCAGGTGAGGAATAAAAAGAAGAGAGAATTTATCTGCAAAGGCCATTCCAGGCTGGGCAGGCATTGAGTGTTCAAACTTGCTTTTCTCTTAACTTAGAGTGTCTGACTGCCAGGTTTACCTTGAATCCATTGACTCAACTCAGCCAAGCTAATGGATGAAGCTCACCAGATGACAGAAAAACTAATGGGGCACTTGTTTGACGTGCTCCTTCAGCGGACTGCTCAGTTTTCTTTGTGGTAGTGGCCAAGTCAGCCCCACCCTGCTGATCACAGTGTAAAAGGAGAGGGCAGCCGGCAAACTGAAGCTATTAATAGAGTGACTGGGGAAGGACAGATGAAGGAGAGAGTGACAGCAAGGACTTGGAGATGCGTTTTCTGACAATGGATATATAACTTTCGGGAAAGCTACATCCATTGAAAGGGATCAGGGTTTTGTGGCTTGAGACAATAGTGAGAATAGAGTGTGTGGGGAGAAGGGAGGCACACAGCTCTGCCTTAAAGATTCATGAGACATTTGGGAGAAGACGAATTCTCCGATTATGATGTCATTATTTGTTTCTCTCTCACGTTCTTTCTGTTTCCACAATAATGATGTTTACTAAGGAGGGAAGAGAAAGCATGGAAAATTTTAAGTAGCAGTACTATAAAACATTCTTTCCAAGCTTTAGTAGAGTCATGCATGTGCTTAAGTGTGTGCAAAAATAGGCACACATACGTGCACACACATGCTTTGTACCTCTCTCTAGCCCTTTGTTAATTAGAATGTGTTGGCTGCGTAGAATAAACCTGACTCATAGTGACTTGAATAATAGGGACATTCATTATTGGTAGGGAGACCATATAATCTATCATTTAAACCAGGAAACTTGTGTTCAGGACAAATGCTAATCTAACAGTACACTGGCACAAATGTGAACTGGTACATTTCTGAGAAAACCAGGACTGTTATGGCCTGAATGTGTCCTGACAACAACCATATGTTGAAATCTAATCCTCAATGTGATGGTATTTGGAGGTGGGGCTTTTGGGAGGTAATTAAGTCATGAGGGTGGGGCCCTCAGGAATGGAATTAGTGCCCTTATAAGAAGAGGCCAGAGAGCTAGCCAGCCATCTCTTTCTTCCACGTGAGGATACAAGGGGAAGTTGACCTTCTGCAACCTGAAAGAGGGTCCTCACCAGAACCTGACCATGCTGGCACTCTGATTTCAGACTTCCAGCCTCCAGAACTGTGAGAAATAAATTTTTATTGTTTAAGCCACTCAGTCTTTGGCAATTTGTTATATCAGCCCGAGGTGAGTAAGACAAAGATGTGTGATCACCAGATTTATCCTACCTATCAAGATATCTCCAGGCAGGGCAGCTCTAGAGTTAATTCCAAAGATCAAAGACATTGAGGCTCTCAAAGCCTCAGTGGCTAGCTTTAGTCCTTATACTTTTCCCTTTGAGCTCAGAGATGGCTACAATAGCTCCAAGCATTAAGATACCAAGATCATCAAAGGCATCAACTTTGTAAGAGCAGGGATTGCATTTCCCAAGCCCCCGGCAGACTTCCTTTCATATCCATTGGTCAGAATTGCATCACATGTCCGTGCTTCAACCAATCACTGGCAAAGGCAATAGCATTGCTATGATTGGTTTTGACCAGTCAAGAATCACCCCTCCATTGGGACTAAGAGGGGTACAGCCCCATCTCAAGCACTTGCTTGTTAGAACAGTGACTAAAATCGGAGTTCTATTGGGAAGGAGGAGAGGGTTAATGGTTGTTGGGGAGCCAGTCAAGAGGGCTACACTAGCCCACTCTGGCCAGATCTCCCATCTGGGATTAGCTGAGAGGCAGACATAGATAATCGATGGAATGCATAAGGTCCCACAGTATCTGTGCATATGATTTAATGTTACAAAGAACCCTCCTACCCTTTGTCTCCCTAGATCCCTACAACAACCCTGTGATATTGGCAGAACAGGTATTAGGGTCCACATTTCTCAGCAGCATTCGGGGTCCAGAGGCTGAGGTGTCAATGACCGCATCCAGTGGGGAGGAAAATGGGCTCTGAGTAGTTAGTAACTTGATATTGATCCCATAGCTACTAAATGTCCAAGAAAAGATTAGAACTCCATTCTTTCTGACACCAGTGTCCTTTATCATGCTATACTATACTAATCTCAGAAGTCAAAACCTTTTTCTTTGGTGGGAAGTGAAGGGTCTAGGAAGTAAAGGGCAAACATCACTTATAATTGGACTGAGAAGATGAGGTTGGTCGGGGTTGTGAGCCACACTCGGAACTCTGTATTTTCCCCTCTCCTATGTAACACAGGATATTGGAATATAATTATCAGAGAATGATGTTAGAGAGACAACTCAAATCTATTTTAATTAATTTTTTAAAGGATTGAAGAAAGGCATAAGAAGGAAGAAAGGGAGAAAATCATTGTCAGCCTTTGGCATCTTTTTAAACTGTTGTTAATAATTTTTAACCACCACTGGGTTCCTTTTACCACATTTCATTATCAATTTCCATACATTAGAGTGTGCCAACCTACCTTGTTGAGAACTGGTGCTCTGCAAGTCCCCAGAGGGTGGAGTAGAAGGAAGGGAGTGAGGAGAAGTAGGAAAACCTCAATTCCCTCAAAAATACTTTATCTTGGATGGTACCACATGTGTGGGGGACTCGCAGGCAACCGCCACCCACCATCTCTCTCTTCTTTCATGCCCCATGTCCTCCTCCTTTCTCTTCTTCCAATTAAGCCTATTCGGGACCCATTTCCAACAAGGGGCTGTGTGCGAGCGCTTCCTGATGATTTCATTTTCAACATGTCATGAGTCAGGAGGCAGCTGGGAGCAGAGCAGCTCAGATATGAGCAGTCCTGGCTAATTAGGTTCCCGGCTTCCTTCTTCCTCTACCCAACACCCTACCAGTCTGCCACCCTGTCATGCCCTCTGTTGGATTTCATTCCGCTGGTTGTCTTTGTTAATTTGCAGATCTCACACAGAACTATACCATCTTCTACATTTATTAAAGGTTTCTCTGCGGGGGCCGATAATATCAGAAATAATTAGCAAATTCTTCATCCCCTGGGGCTGTCTCCTCCACGAGTGACCTCGTAGTGGTCAGAGAGGGTGGACACTGCCAAAGGGACATTTGTCAATGTGTGGGGGCATTTTGGCTGACAAAATGACTGGAGGAGGGGCGTTAGCATCTACCTGAGAGGGCCAAAAATGCAAAACTTCTTGCAAAGTCCGTCCTGCACAATGAAGAATTGTTCTGCCCAATATGCCAATAGAGGCCCACTGTAAAACACTGGAAAATGCAGAGAGTGGGAGGGATCTTCAGCTTCAATTGCTTCCCTTTCAGAGGCTTCCAATCTAGGTTTGGAGGTGGGAGAAAGAGGCTTCTACTCTTTGTCTGTAGGCGTTTGGGGCACTTCTGGCTCATTCTGTTTCTGTTTCATCTCTGGGCCTCCAGGACCCCACATGATGCCAGGCACCTAGTAGATGCTCAGTCGTTTAGCATTGATTTGAGTTGTTCGTGTTGTTTTGTAACCACAGAATGGTACATGGCTTCAAGGACATTTTAATTGAATGTCTACTGTATCATCAGGGTCCAGTGAGGAAGACAGAAACCACACTAGGTATTTTAACAGAGAGAGTTTAATATAGGGAATTAGATAGACAGCTTGTGGAGCATAGAAAAGTGAAAGCAGAACAAAGAGATAGCCCAGATGTAACAACTGGAGGAGGTAGCTACTGCCCCTGGAGCTGGAGGGACAAAGGGAAAAGCATGCGTTCGTCAAGGCCTAGAAGCTGGGAGGAGGGGCTCATGGAGCTGGGGCTTAGACCTCTGGTAAGCCCTTTTCCCTGAACTCAACCTTGATTTCCTCCAGCACCTAGTTCTCTATCAACTCCTGCTGCCTCCTGGGTTGCTGTCTTCTATGACACGGTCATTGTGTGGATAAATAACTTTGTGTGTTACTCACTACTCCTCCCAACTCGCCTTCTCTTTGCTGAACTCAGAGTAGTTACTCAAGAGATGATTGATTTAATCTCACTTGTAATAAAAATTGCAAATTAAACTATCCTTGAAACATAATTTCTCATCTCTCAAATTGAAAGGTATGTAAAAAATGATAGTACCCAGTGAGAGTGCAAATGTGAGGAAGTAGGCATTGTGGGAGGGTGAATGCACACAAGCTTTATAGAAAGGGATTAAATAAAATGCATCAACAGCCGTATACATGTGTATAGCCCCCAACACTACAATTTCACTTCTAGGAATCTATCCTGAGGAAATAATCACAAATATGCTCAAAGATATAGCTATGAAGATGTTCACGGCAGCATTTTTTTATAATACTGAGCTAGCTAAGTGTTTAACAATCAGGACTGGGTAAACAAAATGTGGCATACACTTACAATGGCTTTTGTTGGAACCTTCAAAATGATGTCATGGAAGAACATTTAATGTTGGGAGAATATATTTATGATATGTTTTTAAGTTAAATGAGAAAATTTTAAAACAGCAAGATCATAATGTAAAAAGTTACCTATTAAAAAAGTATATGATATGTATATATGTATGATATATGTATGTGTATATGAGAAATGTGTATATGATAGCATATGATATGCATATGTATAGGATATGTATATATATGCACATGATATGCATATACTTACAATAGCATATGATATATATACGATATATGTATATTATACATATATGTGTAGCACCTGGGAAGTAAATGCTGGAATAGTGAGGGTAAATATTTCTTAATGATGAGATTAAGAGTGGCTTTTCTTTTGTGTGTTTTGCTAATTTGCATTTCTTTCAGTTTCACACCATGTACACGTGTTGACTAAAAAGGCATAAAACAATATAAGTTATTATTTCAATGGAATATGTGTTTGATAAAATGAAGCAAACCAGCCAATCACATCATTGCTGCACTCGGGGTCACACTGCCTGGGTTCGGTTTGGTGTAGGATTCTGCCCTAGTTTCATTCATGAAGATTAATTCAGCACCCATGGGAGGTGGACGGCCATCATCCATAGTCAATCAAGCAATAGCAGAGCCCTGCTTTATACATGAGGGATGGTTGAAGGGTTGGCGAGAGTGCCCACCTCGTAGTCTGTTGTGAGATTAAATAAGATGATGTAGGTTAAGCAGTGAGGCCAGGTCTGGCACAGAGTAGGTTTTCAGAAAATGTGAGGCCCCTTGTCCTCCCCTCACAGTGACTCGTGTCTGAGTCCCTGTCCTGGTCTGGGTACATCCTCATCTACTTTGTGTCCTTTAAATCAGCCATCCTTGAAGCTTGTGAATGACCCCTCTTGGATGTCCCTGTATTGCTGGGAATCTGGGGAGCACAGAACTGTCTGAATCTTTGAGACACTCTGCGGTCTTCACCCTGTATCTCTCAGTTGTGTAGTTGATGGGAACTGAAAACCCTTGATAATTTACCAAGAACCTGCTCTGCGAGGACCTGTGTGGGGTCCTGGGGTACAAACACAGGCCCTGCTCTCTGGGAACTAAGAGTCTTCACCTTGGTACCTCTGAGGTTTTAAGATCTTGAGGGAAAGAGGGAGTCAGGTTTGCTCCCTGCTCCCTTCCCAGTTTCTGGAACAGAGCCTAGCACATAGTAGGGGCTCACAAATATTTTTAATAAAACAACGGGGGCCAAAGAAGGAGGAAGGGGAAAAGGATAAAAGCTAAAAAGCATCAGTAAGGTGGATCTTCCAAATCCTACTTCAACAGAAGGTGCCTGGCCAGGATCCACAGCTGAGCATTTTCTGTGGCACGCTTCCTCATGCGTGGCCTAGCTCCCAGTGGACAGTCTCAAACTCCGGCCAGTTCTGTACTCAGACTAGTTTCTCCACCATTTGGCTGGACAGAAAAACCAATCAAGACTAGTTTCTGCCCCCAGAGAAGAGGCTAGCGATCCCCCAGAAACTCAGACAGACCTAAGCCCAAATTCTCATCCCCTGACTTGTCAGTTTTGCTTCTCCGGAGAAGCCATTGAGTTTCTAGAGCCTTGTTCCCTTGCACAAAGGGGAGGACTCTACCTTCCTCAACGGGGCTGCCGCGAGGTTGAATGTGATAACATGGACTTGGGGGAAGCCTGACGCTTCCGCCTTTGTGGGGTTCTTTGGTCCCTGAAACATTCGAGTTCACCTGTCATCCTAGACTCAGATCAGGCCTTAGCCTCCACTGCCCAAAGGGAAAAATGGACTTCAGTGACATATGTAGCTTTGGAAGTCCAAACACTAAGGTCTTGGCAGGAACAAGCGTTTAGAAGATTTCCTTGGGAGCCATTTATCCCCCAAACTCCCTAAACTCCAGAAGGTGGAAGGGAGGAGAGCTAAACACTTAGATGCAGGTAGGCCTCTGAACAGTGCCTCTCTCGGAGCAAAGCTCTGGAGGGGTGTGGGGAGCAGGACCCCGCTTTTAGTTTTGCATTCCATAGGTGTCTCATTGCCCTGGTAAAGCCCGGCAATGTCTGGGTTCAAATCCAGCCCCACCTTTTCATGGCCGTGTGACCTTACTCAGGGGACTTAAGCTTTTGGACCTCAGTTTCTACCTCTGTGATGGGAGATAATAATGGATCTTACCTTGTAGAGCTGTTGGCAGGAGTAAGTGAACATCCTGTGAAGCTGAGAATGGTGCCTGAGAAAGGCTAATGTGGTGAGAAAGAAAGAAAGGACGGAAGGAAGGAAGAAAGGGCGGGAGGGAGGGAGGGAGAGAGAAAGAGAGAAAGAAAGAAAGAAAGAAAAGAAAGAAAGAAAGCCAAGGAAGATGGCAGGCCTCTTGGAGATGTCCCCAATGCCCTCATGGCATTGTAGTGTACTAGCTGGAGAGACCATAGCAATGGTGGGTGGTATTACAAGACATGTGAAGTCCAGGGGGTGTCTTTCCAGTGTCCCTGGAGTGTCATGGGTCCTAGCCCCCAAGTGGGACTTGGAGATTAGGAAGGAGGAGGGAGAGAGTGAAACGGCAGCTCTGCAAGGCTTCTTCTGGCCCGGAAGCCAGTACCACAGCAAAGGGTGTGAGAAACAGATGAGGTGTGTCCCGTCCCAGGAGTCAGCCAATGTGGAAGGTGACCCTGGCATGGGTTACATCTCAGTGGATGCCCAGTAGAGGACATGGACAGATGAAATACAGACCTGGCCACCCCTGCCCACTGATGGCATGGGGACATTTGTACACCCCCTGGAGCTTGGCATCTTTCCCACTGAGAGGAAAGGAGAGAAAAATCCAAAACCTGACTTGCCCTGAAATCAAAGAGAAAAATAGAAATCACTAAAATGATTGGGTTCTTCTGGAAGTGACAAGATTAAATGTTCTGCTTCAGAGAGTTTGGGGGGCTCAAGATAGAATTTAAGTTCAGTGGGAGAACACACACACACACACACACACAGAAGCTAACGTGTTTTCACTCCTGAGAAGGTGCTGGGAAATTGGTAATCACTGCATTTGCAAAGGGCTTGGCACATGGTAAGTGCTCCACAAATGCAAAATAAATACTTAAATAATCATTAAAAAAACCTACATCTGCTCATGGCAACGGCCAGTGTTTCCAGTTGTTGGAAGGGATGGGAGCTGAGAATTAGCCAGGCTCGGGCCTCTCCCTCCTTCCTCCTGACTAGTCCCCTTGTTGGGCAACACCTTCTCCCTGCCAAGTCTGGAAAGCAGGGCACAGACAGGGCAGTAGACTGTGAGTGCATGCCATCTCATAAATACTTCCAGTGGAAAGAGAGATTTATGGCGTTATAAATGCCAGCGGCAGGCCCAGTTCGTGTTAACAGCCTTATTAGCTGCATTGCTGTAAAATCCGGATCGCCACACTGTTTAACAGCTGCATTTCTGCTCCACAGCGTTAATTCAATAAATTGAGGACCCTTGACATAAATCTTACAGCCCCTGCAACCTGATTAGGAAATCCCTCCTGATGGGTTAGGGATGGACGGATGGAGCGAGGCCAATGAGCTTCTAGCAGGAATGGTGAACCTCATGACACAGCGTCTGCTGAGGTTGTCAGTGTTGGTCATTTCCTGTCCATAACCCCCCAATGGGCTGGATCTTGACCTTGAATGTGGAGAGGCTGAGAGGGATTCTGGAGACCCAGGGGAGGTGAATTCAGAGCCCCTGTTAACCCCTGCAGTGCCTTTGTGCAAATTAGAAAAAAGTGCCCTCCCCAAGTGGATGCAGCCCACGGGGGATGGCTTACCGGGAGAATGGCACCTTTGTATTGATTAGGAAAAGTCCAGAGGAGCTGCAGGTTGGATTTCAGCCCCCACATACACCCTTGGCTGGGAATCCTGTGCCCCAAAGAGTCCACACAACCAAACATGGCGGCCTGAGTGAACTTGTAAAATTCAACCACAACCAAAGAAACGAGAGCCTATAACTGAAAGACCTAGAAATTACAAAGTTAAAAACAAAGCCAGAAAAATTTATTGTTAGATATGTATGTGAATAAACTAAAGTAAAAATCAATGGAATGATTAATCCAACATTTAGGATTGTAGTTACCTTTAAGAGAAAGGCAAGAGATGAGATGGGAAGAGCACGTGGGTGGATAAAATTATTGCTAATATTTAGGGTCTTGATTTGAGCAGTGAGTTCATGGTGTTAGTTATATTATTTAAAAAATAATACACAAAATAAAAGGGCTAATCATTAGCTAATAATGAGTCTGATTCTATGTAGCTGGGGAGACAGGTACAAAACACAGGACGCGAGAAAGAAACTAGAGAGACTAGATCTGATATTGTCCCTGTTTTCCTTCCATCCCTCACTCCTAATAACAACCCACACATACTGAGCCCTGTGCTGGACACCTTACGTCCATCATCCCATTTAGTGCTCATAACCACCCTATGTGCTAGCAGAGTCCTGGGTCGAATCCTGACTCAACCACTTACAAGCTGTGTGATCTTGGGCAAGTTACTGATCACTTTGTACTTTAGTTTCCTCAGCTGTGACATCTGGTTAAATTGCAAAGCTCAGAACAAAACAAAATTAGGGTGAGTTTTGGGCATAAAAATAGGCAACAAGAATAGATGAATAAAATGTGGGTAGCTAATAGTAGCCACTTTGTAGGCTACAAGGATTAAATGAGATAATGGGTTTGGACCTGTGCTGGATATAGTAAGTATTCCATAAATGTTAGCTTTCAGAACATCATTACGCCCATTTTACAGATGAAGAAGGGAAATGATGTGTGGAAATGTTAAGCAACTTGCCCGGGGAAGGCTTCCTGGAATAGGCAACATCTACCTGACATCTACAGTTTAAATAGGAGTAGGCTGGAGGCCATGGAATATTGAACAGAGGAACAGCATGTGTGAAGGCTCAGAGGCAAAAGGGAACATGGAGCTTTCTGAGAATTAAAGGAAGTTCAGCAAGGAAAGGAGTGGGAGTAGCAAGAAGTGAGGCCAGGGAGGCAGGCAGGGCCTTGTAGACTAGTGCTTTATCTTGAGGACAGTGAGGAGCCGTTGAAGGAGTTTGAGTCTGGGAGTGACAGGGCCTAACTTAAGTTTTAAGAAGGTCCCTCTGGCTTCTCTAAGAAGAATATAGATTGCAGGAAGCCAGAATGGATGTTCTGAGATCAGTAAGAAGCCTGTGGAGTTGGCCAAGCAAGAGATGGCAGTGGTGACGATGGAGATGGAGGGGTATGGGTGGATGGGGAAAATTTTCAGAAGGTCAATATCATGGTAGGACAGGGCCGGGGCATCCATCCAATGCCCCTGGGCTTGAACTAAAGGGGTTCCCTTCTCCCTTACACCCTGGTCCCATCAGTCTCCAGGTGCACTAAAACTTTTCTTCCTTTCCTTTCTATGGCAACCACCTACCCTCCCCACCCATGGCTGGGGGGTCTCAATAATCTACTAATTAGTCTCCCTGTCCTCTGGGTCTCCCCTTTCCAGTGCATGCTGGACTAGAGTAAGTATTCTACAACATAGCTTTACATAACGTCAGCTCTCTTTGGAAAACAGCAGAACCGTGCTGGGGCTTCCGATCCCAACAGGAGAAAATGAAAAAAGTCTTTCACGTGGCATTTCAGGTATTTCTCAGTGCAGTCTTCTAAAACTTATCCCCTTCTGTTGTTCAATAGGATCCCACCTGCCAGATATAAAAATGTTTGGTTGGGGAATTCTGGGATGACCACGATAACAGTGATGATCACATAGTGGTCCTTGCGTTTTGACTCAGTGAGGTAGACAAGGAGACGCACAACTCAGATCCTCTTTTCAAGGGAGGGTTTGCTGTGGAAGTGTGGTTGGCAGATGGCTTCCGGTCGTCAGCTCCTTCAGCAGCTGCAGAGAGCTCCCTCACCCAAGGCCGTGACCTTCCGGAGCAGCAACATCCAGTAACTGAGCGAGACAGGCGTACAAAGGTGTGGCTGTTTGGACTCAGCCCTTCTCTGCCTGATTGGCTGGCTTTGTGGAGCCTGCATTGCAGTTTGACTTTTCGTCTGCCCAATTCTGCTTCTTCCTCCTTTCCTTCAACATCTTTTGCACAGCTTTATTGAAACGTAATTCACATACCGTATAATTCACCTACTTAAAGTGTACAATTAGTTTTTAGTATATTCGCAGAGTTGTGAATCACAATGAATTTTAGGATATTTTCACTCCAAAAAGAAACCCCATACCCAGCAGCATTCACTCCTCCTTTTTAACCCCCGAACTTCCAGCCCTAGGCAAGCACGAACATACTTTTCATCTCTAAAGATTTGCTGATTCTGGACATTTTAGAGGAATAAAATTATACAGTATGTGGTCTCTTGTGTCTGGCTTATTTTACTCAGCATAATGTTCTCAATGTTAATCCATGTTATAGCGTGTATCAATTCATCCCTTTTTATTATCAGATACTTTAGTGTGGATATGCCACATTTTATCCATCCGTTCATCAGCTGATGGACATTTGGGTTGTTTCCACTTTTTTGGCTATTATGAATAATGCTGCTATGAACATTCATGTACAAGTTTTTCGTGGACATATGTTCCTAAGAAACATTTTGCAACCCAAACTGCATCTCAGTGTCTGTTCCAGAGAATCCAACCTGTGACATTTGGCAGCCTCCCTTTAGGAATTTATCCTCCAGCTGTACTTGCGCAATATGAAATGACATATGTACAACATGATTCACAACAGTGTTGTTTGCATTGGCAAAATGTTGGAAGCAACAAGATTAAAAGATTAGCTCAGAGTGATCAGAGAGGTTAAGTGACCCGTTAAGTAGCACAGCAAGTGAGTGTTGGGCCCAGGGTTTGAAATCAGGTCCTTGACTCCATAGCATGTCGTCTTTCTGCTCCCCTCCCTCCCTCCCTTCTATCTGGTCTTTGTACACCCAGCCCACAAACTGGCTGCCCTCCATCTAGAAATAGCCTGTACATGTGTTTAGTTAGGACTGTACAAGTATGCCATGTTTACAAATCTGGAGATTTTCCATGAAAATGCAGATGAGTTTCTTTTTTGAAAATGAAAGGGCACAATCTGCCAGCATTTGACTTGTGCATCCACGGCAAAGCTGGCTGATGCTCAGAAGTGTTTGCATCTCAAACATGGCACTTTTGATCCCTACCTCTCCCTTCTTGCTCATCAGCTCACTTCACTCACTTTTGTTTCTTTCCTGGCCCTTCTGTGCATTGGAGTTAGAAACCTTTGCAGTGTCAGTGTTTCACTCATTTTGGGTGTGTCCTGTTCTTAGAGGCCATCTCTGGCTGGTGACCTAGCCCTCATGCTCGGGAAACTCCGCTCCTCAGTTTTCCCTTTGCTGATTTTCTTTCTTTCTCTCCTTGGGAGGAGTGAGAGGGAGGGAGATGGTGTCTCAGTCTGTTAGGGCTGCCATAACAAAATACTGTAGACTGGGGGGCTTAAGCAACAGAAATTTATTTTCTCACATTTCTGGAGGCTGGTAGGTCCAAGATCAGGGCTCTGGCAGGGTTTGGTTCCCGGTGAGAGCTCTCTTCTTGGCCAGCAGACAGCTGCCTTCTTGTTCTTTCTCTTCTTCTTCTTCTAAGGGCCCTATCAGATTAGGGCCCAACCCTTGCGACCCCGTTTAACCTTTATCATCTTCTCACAGGCCCTACCTTCAAATACAGTCATAGTGGAGTTTAGGGCTTCATCATATGAATTTTGGTGGAACACAAACATTCAGTCCATAACAGATGGATTGTCTTTTTTGGTTCCTATAGTAAACCGATGTCTAGTTCCAGGTGATGCCGGTGGTCGAGCTAATTCTTTGCCTACAGATTCTGTAAAACACTCTGCTATACTTCCTTATAACAAACACCCTTTGTGCTTAAGCTAGCTTCAGTGGGTTCCTCTTACTTTCTCCCAAGGGTGACAATAAGAACTATGAATGACGGGAGCTAGCGTACAGTGGTTATGAGCATGAATCTTGGAGTCAGCCAGCTTTTGCCACTCAATTGTTCCCCATCCACAGGCAAGTGACTTGGACTCCAAGATCCTCAGTTCCCTCATCTGTAAAGTGAGGATGAAATGGTACCAAATAGGGTGGTTTATTGTAAGGATTTATGATGATGTACATAAATTCTCGGCCGAGTGCCTGGTACATAGCAAGTACTTAATAGATGGTTGTTTTTATAATCATAATTATTGTTATTATCTTTATTATTCAGTGGAACAGCTGAGCCAGATAATTTCTAAGATTTCTTCTGGTTCTGACATTCTCATCCTGGCTTTTAACCTCGTCTCAGAATGGGGTTTTTTGAATATCTCCTCTGCTCCTGAAATTTTATCTAACATTTTGTGCAGAAGTGTTTTCTCATGGCTAGAGGAGTCCAGTCTTTTCATCAGATTCTTAAAAGGGTCTGTGCCTACTCCCTTCAAACAGCTGTGGATCACTCCTCTGGAATATTCTAACTTCAATGGGTTCCTGTTACCAGATATTTCAGGGGGACCCTGAAGAAGTAGAAGTCGGTCCTCTTGAGGAGTAGGTCAGTGCTAAGACAGATTTCAGGTCAAAGCCTTAAGGTAACTTCCAGAAAAGCTCAGCTATCTAAGGCCCGCGATCAACTTTATCAAAGTAATTTAGCAGCGGACATAGCTAACTCCCAGCAGCTGGCAGCCCCACGGGGAATAAAATTTTGATGGGAGCAGCGAGGACTCTGGTGTCCTTGGGAAAGTCCACTTTGATACATGAAAGAGCCAGCAGGATAATCAAGTGAGTGGGGTGACTGGAATGTTCTGGAATGAGACCACCGGCTTGACCTCATGTCAAGATTCGTGTGGGACTTCAGGGACATTTGCTGCAAACTTGACCCTGGAAATTATGGACAAGGAGTGTCATGATCCAGAGCCATCTTCTAAATGTACACTTAAGATCAGGTCACACCATTCCACAAAACCCTTTGGTGGCTGCCTCTTATTCAAAGCCATATTTCTCAAACTGGGGCACCTGTAGCCCTGAAGACGGATGACAATGGGCCAGGAGAGACAGAAAGCCACAGTATAAACAGGAAGAACTTCCTGGAACTAACAACTTTAAGATTTTTTTGAGAGTAGAGTTTATTAAGCATTAGGACAAATAATTAAAATACATATACGTGTATACAAGCTAAGACAAGAATTTTGGGGGAAACATTGCAGTTGAGGTCACGGTTCAGCACTTCAGAATGGACAGCTACCAAATTCTTTCTCTGCTGTTTATAGACACTTTGGTGAAAAAATTGGAGCTGCCCTCGACTTCAGAGTGAAGCCTTCATACTTCATAGCATAGTGTAAAAGCTCTTCACGATTATAGTCAACTAGCCGAGCCCTACAGTGAAAGGGAACATCATTTCCCAGTGGTTTCAATAGATGTCCCAGGGTTGATGTCCGTTGACATTAATTAGGTCTTGTGCACATCCCAAAACAAATTATTGTGATTCTGATTGGCCAGGCTTGGATCTGGGGGCTTGGTGGTCAGCTCCATCTGAACCTCAAGGGCTGAGAATGCATGGGGGCTTCCTTAAAGAAAATCAGGGTAGTGTTATTGGAAGAGAGTCTGGATGCTGGGCAGGCCAGACCACAATGAAGCCAAGCGTCATGTATTGTATGAGATCTGTTTGATCCCAAAGCCCACACTTTCTTTATCTACACTCTTCTCGTCCCTTTTATAGAGGTAGTGCTGAGGTCAGAGAAGAGCAGGGCCTTTCTGAAAGTCACACATTGCTTCAGCAGCAGAGGTGGTTTGGGGACTCAGATGTCCTGCTATTCAGTCAAGGCTACACTCCGAGTCATGCAGGAGACCAAGGAGCTAATTTGCTTGGCAAGCGTGGGGAGCGGCCATGGTGCATGCCGTCATAATTCCGTTTATTACTTTGTAGACGTTAAGAATAACAGGAGGATAAACAACAATGAAAACTGATTGGATGGCTAATGCTGGGCAGCAGCCTTAAACCAAAAAATTGGTGCTGCTAATGCACTTTAGCAGGTGGGCGTTAGGATGCCTGCTCGGATGAGAATGGATGAGAGGCTCCTGGGAAATCTCGGTGTCTGGCACAGTACCACCTCTTTTGCAGATATCTTTTTTCCCTTGTTGCTTTTACTTGGCTTTCCCCTGAGGACGCACTTCCCTAGACCTCTCTCAAGTGGTGGCTGGTTTTCTTGCACGTGCCTCATGCTCTTGGAGTACTCCTGGATGGGAGGTAGGCGTCCTCCTTGCTCATGCTTACCAGTTCCCAGTCCTTCTTTCCCCTCCCAGCTTCTAATCTCCTGTCACCTCTCCATCCCCCACTACCCCACCTTGTTGTAGTCACCTTTGCCTCTGTCATTGCCCCCCATTGATGATTTAATGGCCTACTCACTATCAGCACTTGGATGTCTAATGAGCAGTTCAAATTTACCATGTCCCAAATGAGCTCCTGATCTGTATCCTCCACCCACTTCATAGCTACTCCTGCCACACTGTAATCCATCTCAGTTAATGGCAACTCCACCCTTACAGTGGCTTGGAACAGAAGCCCTGACTCCTCTCTTTCTTTCACACCCCATCAGCAAATCCTATAGCTTCCATCTTGATAGAATGGAATACCACACAGCAGTGAAAAAGAACAAGCTTTGAATACATGCAACAACATAGGTGGATCTCAGAGATATAATGAAGAGTAAAAGAGGTCAGATGTGAAAGAGTTCCATCTATAAGGAGGTTCAAAAACATCTAAAATTTATAGAAGTCAGAACATGAAAACATCTATAAAGATGTAAGAACATCTAAACTTATAGAAGTCAAAAACTTATACCTTTGTTTGGGCATTGACTAGGAGGGATGCGAGGGCACATTCTGAGATGCTGAAAGTGATATGTAAGGTACTCTGCATGGTTGTTATATGGGTGAATACAAAGGTAAACATTTATTGAGCTGTTCGCTGAAGCTTTGTTTATTTTACTGTAAATGTGTGTATTCAGAATCTAGGCTTAGCCCTTAAATCATGCGGGGTGGTCTTCCAGGTCTGTTTTCCTGCTGTGGTGACTTGGAGCAAGGTTCTTCTCTTTCCTTCATGCTCTCATTCAAAATATAAGTAAGTCTTGTCAGCTCTACTGTCAGAAACATCTAGAATTTGTTCCCTTTGCTTGATCTTCACTTCTCTTCAGTGCAAGTCATTGTCATCTGTCATCTGGACAATGAAATAGCTTTGTACTTTCTGATGACCATATGGTATTCCATCATGTACTATATATGGTGAGCAGAATGGTGGCCCCAAAGATATGCCCATATCCCAATCCCTGGAATCTTGTCTCAGTCTGTTCTGGGTGCCATAACAAAACCCCACAGACTGGTGGCTTAAATAACATAAATTTGTTTCTCACAGTTCTCAAGGCTGGGGAGTTCAAGATCAAGGTGCCAGCAAGGGAGGTTTCATTCTGAGGCCTCTTCTCTTGGCTTGTTGGCGGCTGCCATCTTGCTGTGTGCTCACATGACCTCTTCTTAGTGGGCACATGGGAGAGTGAGTGTGCTGTCTGGTGTCTCTTTATATAAGGGCACTGTTCCATCATGAGGGCACTACACTCATCTAAACCTAATTACTTCCCAAAGGCCTGACCCCCAAATATCGTTACATTTCAGGATTAGGGCTTCAACATAGAAATTTTGTGGGAGCAAACATTCAGTCCATAACAAATCTGTGAATGTCACCTTATTTGGAAAATGGGTCTTTGCAGATGTGATTAAATTAAGCATCTTGAAATGAGATCATCCTGAGTTATCCTGTGGACCCTAAAAGAAATTACACATATCCTTATAAGAAGGAGGCAGGGAAGCTTTTAAACACAGATAGACGCACAGAGGAGAAGGCGCATGTGAAGATGAAGCAGAGAGACACGTCCACAAGCCAAGGAATGCTAACAGCCACCAGAAGCTGGAAGAGGCAAGGAATGGATTCTTCCCCAGACTCTGTGGAGGAAGAGGGCCCTCCTGACACCTTGACTTCAGCCTTCACTTCCAGAACTGAGAGAGAATCAATTTCTGTTGTTTTTAGGCACTGGGTTGGCGGTAATTTGTTACAGTAGCCCTGGCAAACTAGTGCACTTTACGGTAATTTATGTGACCATCCCCAGTTGATGGACATTTAGGTTATGGTCAAGTTTTCTCTACACGAAACAGTGTTGCCGTGAACATTCTTGCTCCTTGTCCTTTTACAGCAGCACCAACTCTTCTGTTGGAGAAACTCCCAGAAATGGAATTATGGGAATTATTTGGGGATTAAAATTTTGATAACGGGAGGGTGCTGGGCTCTTCAAAAAAAAGGTGCTCCTATGCTATGCACGTCACATACATATTGGTTTTATTATTGTTTATTCCTTTTATAGATTAGGAAACTGAGGCTCAGAGAGGTAAAATCACTTGTCCAAAGTTATGCATTTGGGAAATGGCTAAGTCAAGGTATAAATCCTGTCTCTGACGTTTTGTTTAAGATAATGCATGTAAATCACTTAGCACCCTACTTGGTGCTGAGTCAAGGTTGTTATTATTATTATTATATATGTATAATAGAGTATATTATTATTATCACTCTTTTGGGATTTTTTTCAAGGTATGTTATGAAAGTAGTATCATGTATGATGAAATCAATAGATACTTATTGAATACCTACTATGGACCACACATAAGGCTTGATGCTGGGGGTACAGCCATGAATATGTCGGATATGGTCCCCGCCCTCCTGGAGCTTATATTCCAACAGTGGAGACAGATTTTGGTCTAATATTCCAAATGTGATGAGCATATGGGGGAGAAGTGCCAAACTGCGGGGGCATTTGAGAGGTAGGGAAACTTGTGGCCCCCTGTGCCTAGTAGGCGAGGCAAGTCTGGCTCTCCCCAGTGGCTTGTAGCCCTCTTCAAACACCCACATTACAGAGAACAGTCCTGAGAAATGGCAATTTGTCAGTTTCAGGCCTTGGGGGCCTTTACTGGGTCTAAATCAAATTCAGAAGCTGAAGAGCCAGCCCTGAGCTTCGTGTGGATTTTACAGGTCAGTGAGGCTGAACAGCAGCTCCCCAGCTGGTGATAAATGTGTTGAGATCTGTCTTTGGCTCTGCCAAGGCCACTGTCAACTCAGTGTCTTCATTTCCCCAGATCGTTATGGAGAGGCTGGAAATAATCATCAGGCCGGAATCCTATCCTCCACCGGGGGTCTTTAGGAGAACTTTCTGGTGAGCTGAGCCTCCTCTCCTGTCCTGGGTGATCCAGGGCATCCTCTCTCCTGGGAAGGGGCTAAGATAGGAGGAGATGGGGGTGAGCTCCTAAGAGCAGGGACCATGTATTACCATCCCCATATCTCTGTGCCAAGAATTGTGCCAGCGTGAACAAATATCTGTTGAATGACCAAATGAGCAAAGATAAGGTGCCTTACATGAAAAGCAGAGACGACATTTATGAATGTATGACTATCCACAACGTTTTCCCCATCCCTCATTCTTTTGGGATGATTTCTGGTATTGCCCATTTAGTATCAAGGTTCAAATGCAGAATGTGCTATTCAGTGGATGAAGAACCAGAGAAGAGAAAGTGGAATTTCTTCTGAAAAGACATAGATGGGCTTGTCACTGAGAAAAGAGAACAGCGTTATACTAGAGGGAGAGGCCATGTGAGACACTCATAGGTAGGGGGGTTTGGAGGTTTTGGGGCAGAGTTGGGAGGGAGGAATGCACTGACCAGGTATGGGGGAGAGTTGGTGTGTGAGACAAAGGGTCCTTTAAAGAAGTGTTACTGTAGATCATGAATTTTATCCCTCTTTAATGCTGACCAAAAGATGCAGAAAAGACCGGACTGGCAGGCTTTTGGTTGCTGGGCTGTTTCTTTAAATTCTGCAGTTCTCCAGATGTGATGTGGCCACGTGGTCACCTGAGTTTAATTAGGGTTACATGTGTACTCTCAGATCATTTCTGGCTTCTAATAACTGTTGGCCTTGACCATTCTGAAATCTCCCTGTAATTGTTGGTAGTCTTGACCCTTTTGCACAACAATACCAATAGCTAACAAATCGCAAGAGCTCACTGAGTGCCAGGTACTTTCTAGGCTTAGTTAATGTTCATGACAATATTGCAAGGTAGGTATTATTATTATTTCCATTTTAAAGATGAAGAAACTGATAAAAGAGAGGTGAAGCAACTTCCCCAAGGTCACAGAGATGGGTAGACGGTAGAAGTGGGGTGTGCACCTAAGAAGTGTGATTCTAGCCCCAGAGTTCTCAACCTCCCTTCTAAGCAGCTGTCCGGACCTTTGATTCTCATGGTGCCATGGTGGCTCAGTATTCTGTTGTGATGTGAGAAGATAAATCCCCTGTCCTTCCCACACTTAAGTAGAGGTTTCACAGCACTATTTCTCAGAGCCTTTTTTCTCCCCAGGACACGCACACTCACACACATATATCCCTCCATTTGGGTCATGGCAAGTTCTAGCTGTTGCGTTTTACCTGGACCCCTTCCTCCCTCTGCCCTGCAGACTTTGCTGTTCAGTCTTCCCCGTGCCCGTCTCCTTATCCTTTTGTGATAAAGTTCTCTTGGGACCTGAACCACCCCTCCCTATGCCTGGGCTTCCATTGGCTTCTCCCTCTTGTCTATTTCTCTTTCAGATGATGTTTGAACATGTGTAAATCCCAACTACGGATAGGATTCAAGTTTTTTGTCTCTGTCTTATATTTCAGTTGGGTATAAGCAAATACCTGGGGGAAGGAGCATTACTCATCTCCACAGGTGGCAGTCTGTAAACCCCTGCTCAGACCCTGCTGGGCTCCCCAGGAGAGTTTAATAAGTTCTATGTCATGCTGTAAGCAGCCTACAAGTGGACTTATTAATAATGCATGTATTTTTGTAAATAACAACTAGGATCAATGGTAGATATTTGGGGGAGAGATTTAGGCTCCTAAATGGAAGCTGTCGCAGACACTTGTGGGAAGAACCCCTTTCTTCCTTGATAGTAGAACATTTTTCTTTTTTTTTTTTTTACCGGCAGTAGTATATCCAGTCCTAGGCTATGAGTCATGACGAGTTGAAGCCAATTATGACAATCTTGTTCCTTATTTTGCCAGTCTCTCTTGCAGGTAGAAGTGACACAAATTAGGTCAATGGGACATAAATGGAGGTGTACTGTGAGTGCTTCTGGGAAAAAGGGTATCTCCTAATAAGAGGGGAAATACACAGCTGGCACCATTTCTCTTCCCTTTTTCTGCTTGGAAAGTGGGTGTGGCGTCCACAGATGCAATAGCCACCTTGGAACAATGAAGTGAGAAGCACAGGGCTAAACACTGGTGTGCTGGGAATGGCTCATGGCCCCGAGTCCCTGAAAACTGAACTAACAGCAGCCACTTACTTGTAGACGTCTTGTTAAAAACAACCCCCCGACCTTTATTGTCTGTCACTGTTAAGATTTTTCTGTTACTTGCAACCAAATGCATTCTGAGCTGACATTAACAGACTTTTTTTTTCTTTCTTGTTGACAACTAATAAATGCTCATTCTAGAAAAAAATTTTAAAAACAGGCCAGCAAAATAAAAATGATCCATAAATAATCATCATTGACTTCTTTTTGAAACTTTTCTATGACGAAACATTTAGTTAACATTTACTGAGTTTTTATGACAAGCTTGTGCTAAGTTTTACTTCCTTTATTTCATTTTATTCTCACAACAACTTAGGAGGCATGTGTCATTACAATTCAGAAAAAAATACACACTTATCCCTCTAAATTTCCCTCTCCCTATTAAAGATACCCTCTGTTACTGATTTGTTCTTATGATTCTGGATTTCTTCCTGTGCAATTACATCTGCTCTCAGAAAGTTTTGTATTTTGCATAATAAGGAGATCATACTAGGCATATAGTCCTTCAACTTGCTTTTTGCCTTTAATAATTCATCTTGGAGATTTTTCTGTCAGTTCAAACAGATCTATCTCAAAATTCTCAACAGCTGTGTAGTGAGTAAGGTAGCTCTTCCTCAGAGTCAGAACTGCTCAAAGGCGGGGACGGCTGCTTACGAGCCACTGATCTCCCCATTCCTGGAGGAACCAAGGAGAAACAAGGGAACTGCCTGAGAGGGAGGTTAGCATCTGATGCCAGCTCGGACTATGCTGGCCTTTAATGGACACACTCACCCTGAGATCGTATGATTCTCTGGCTCGACAGGAAGGTTCTAGCAACAATCTGGATTTAGTGGCAAGGAAAGAGGTTTTTTAGTTTTTAAGTTGTTCTAGAATAGTGATTAAAAGCACAGCTTACCAGGTATATAAGTCACTTCACCTCTGTGAGCCTCAGTTTCTGCATAAACAAAATAGGGCATTAGTTACACCTGGTTCCGTGGTTCTCAACATTGGCAGCATGTTAGAATCGCCGGGAGGGCCTTTGGTCTGCACCCAGTGAATGGACCAGCTGAAAAAAGAAAATCTTTGGGGATGAGGCCTGGGCATCTGTAACCAGGAAAGAAAATCCCCCAGATGAATCTACTGCACAGTTAGAGTTGAGAGCCGTTGACCTGGCCCAGGTGTGCGGGCCACCTGGTCATACTTAATCTCACAAGCAGCCTCTAAGATAAGCAGTGTCCATGTCACAGATGAGAAAACCGAGGTTTGGCGAGGTGAACTGACTTGGCTCAAGAGGTGAAGCCAGGATCCCACCCAACTCTGCGGTCTTGTTATTAATTGCGGTAATTACTGCCGATTTTTGAAATCACCTGGAGAACTTTACAAATCCTGATGCCCAGGCTGTATCTCAGACCGAGGAAGCGAGGCCCAGGCAGGAATAATTGTTTCCAAAGTGCCAGGGGATTCTAACGTGTAATCAGAGTTGACAGTCTCTGGTGTAGACACGAATAAAGCACTTGTCATAGAAGGGGTTCAGTGAATGACTCTCTCTGTTAGTATTACTTATCTTTTTGAGAGGAAATACAGCAATTTCCTCTCAATGTTTGTATGATCTTTGGAATCAACCAGACCCAGCTGGGAACCCTCTGAGATTCCTCTGGCACTTTCTGGCTGCGAGGTCTGGGCGTGTGCTGGTCTCAGTCTCAACTGCATGGTCCACAAAGTGGGGATAAAAATATGTCCCTCAAAACACGGTGATTGCAGTGATTAGACAGAAGAATATTTGAAATGCGCTGTGCACAGGGGCAGGCAAACGGTGGGCACTAAAATGCTTTCAGCAGTAATTGCTGTAACTGATAACAAGACTCCCGACTTGGGTGGGAATCCTGGCTTCCCCTCTCGAGCCAAATCAATTCACCTCTCTGAGCCTCAGTTTTCCTATCTGTGACATGGACGCTGCTTATCTTAGAGGCTTCTTGTGAAATGAAGTGGGATAATGTCTATAAAACCGCACAGTGTGTCTGTCTAATAAATGAGAACTTGAATGCTTACACACACACACCGCAGAGGGTCACACTTCTCTCCTGATTTCTCCATCAAATACATCTAGTTTTAAAGCTGAGATCCCAGTCTGGCTACATTTGACCAAAAAATGTGATTATTTGGCCTGAATAGTGTTTCTAGAAATCTATATATTTAGCAGACTTTATTTTTAGAGGAGTTTTGGGTTTGCAACAAGATTGAGTGGAAAGTACAGAGAATTCTCATACACCCCCTGCCGGCACAGCCTACCCCTCCATCGATATCCTCCTGCGCCAGAGGGTACATTTGCTACAATCGATGAATCTACACCATTATCACCCAAAGACAAGAGCATAGTTCACCTTAGGGTTCACTCTTGGTGGTGTACGTGCTATGGGTATTGACAAATGTATCATAACATGTAGCCACCATTACAGTACATACATAGTTTCACTGCCCTAGAAAATCCTGTGCTCCGCCTAGCCATTCCTCGCTCCCCTAGACCCCTGACAGCCTCTGATCTTTTCACTGTGTTTATATCATTTTAAAATTAGTTGCCAGTTCTTTGAAAATCAGGAGCTTGCAGGTAAATGTCTGGATGCCCAGTTTCTACTGAAATATGGAGAGATCGGGCAAAATCATTGTGCCAAAATCCACAGGGCATCCTTTCTACAACTCAATAGTGGCATTTAGATGACATCAGTCCTCAGTCAGACTCAATGCCCCTTTTTATAAATGAAAAAAAAAATTTTATAACACCCTCTTTACTATCCAAAAATGAATTTCACAGATAATAGAATCTATATATACACATAACTTCAAAAAATCAATAAAATGCCCTAGCAGTATTATCACAGAGAATAAAGTGAACGTAGTCTATAATAACATAGTATATATTTCAATATGTAAATGCTTGGATATGACTCTACTATAAAACATAATGATAGAGCCAGATAATTGCTTCTATATATAATCGCGGGGACTGCCGTAGCTGCGAAGGCAAACTTGGACAGATGCGATGTGTCACCTACAAAACATACTATGCTCAGCGCTGTCGGCAACGACCTGGTTTCCGGGTTCATGACTTTTGGCAATGTTCTGAACAAATGAAAGAACAGCTGTTGCTCAGTTGACCCAGTAGTTATATTCCTTTAGAATTCCATGGATACTTAAACCGCAGGAAAGAATTTTTTGTTTAGATGCACAAAGGAGTTAGGGTTGGGCTCAGGTGGTTACGATAAATTTATTTTTCACGGATGTAAGTGTCTGGCAGGAAATTTCTGTGAATGTGCAGCACCCCCCTGAGCCTGGTGATAATCTGACCTACCCCCCCCCCCCCCCACCGTTTCCAGATCTCTCCCTAGGGGGCAGCACCACCCCTGCTGAGAACTTCGCTTGAGGACAAAAGGGGGCCTGAGGGCTCGGGGCCTTTGGGGGAACTTCATTGCGGGAACTGTTTCACCAGACCTTTCATTTCCAGTTAGCAAGTGCTTGCCTTAGGGTTTTTTCGCTTTTTGTCTTTGCTTTTGTTTTTAACGGTGAAAGGCATTTCTCTGGGTGAGAAGAACTTCTTTTGTCCTCATGGAGTCAACTGAGGGAGCAGGGATTTATTATCTCAAAGAAGAAAAGCCATAAAAAATGAAAGATCTGCAGGCCGGCCGGTGGCACAGCAGTTAAGTGAGCACGTTCCGCTTCGGCGGCCCGGGGTTCACCAGTTCCGATCCCGGTGCAGACATGGCACCGCTTGGCACTCCATGCTGTGGTAGGCGTCCCACATAGACAGTAGAGGAAGATGGGCACAGATGTTAGCTCAGGGCCAGTCTTCCTCAGCAAAAAGAGGAGGATTGGCAGCAGTTAGCTCAGGGCTAATCTTCCTCAAACAAACAAACAAAAAAGAAAAATCTGTTAAAAAGAGCGATTATTTACTTAAGGAAATATTGAATCATGATAGCGGCAATGGCTGTCTTTCTTTTTGAATTTTTATTGAGGTATAATTGACATGTAACATTGTGTAAGTTTCAGGTGCACAGTGTGTTGATTTGATACATTTATCTGTGTCTCCCTAACTCAGGTCTACCATATTGGTTTTTGATAGCATTTCTCGCCTAGATCGTGTACTCATTTATGAGGATTTTTGTGTGACTCCTTCCTAGTGTGATAGCAACTCAGGGACAGGATTCTTTCACTGCTTTGCTTGTTGATATGTCCCACATGCCTGGAATGGTGCCTGGCACGTGGTAGATGAGCCATAAATATTTATGGGATGAATGAGTAAATTTCATGTAATTCTCACATCACCCTCTTGGTGCAGCTGTTATTATGCCCACTGTGCAGTTGGGGGAACTGAGGCTCAGATGTATAAAGGAGTCTGCCCAAATCACAGTGGCTGAGCCTGGTCTCCAGCCTCCCACGTCGTCCTTGTTTAATTGTGGCAGCTTGTTGGGGTGGTTCAGGACATGGGCACTGGGGTCAAATCCTGGGTCAGACTGGTGCTGGCTGTGTGGTAATGCCCTCTGCATGACATGTGACCTCTAGGCCTATTTCCACACCTGTAAAAATAAAGCAAAACCAAGAGACTGACCCATTACACGTGATACGATCATGAACTCAGGAGCCACATTACTCCTGCCTCTCCCTCAGCTCAACATCAAATACAAGGTGAGAGCTTGACTGTTCTGCCTTCAAAGTGTGCCAGAATACCTCTCAAATCTGCTCCCTCTCTCTGTCTTCACCTCGATCACTCCAGTCCAGGCTATGAACATTTCTTTCTGGGACTATTTCGGTAGCTTCCTTGACTGGTCTCTGCTTCTACTGCTTGCCTGGGAATCATCCAGTACATGACAGCCGGAGTCATCCCTTATATAAATCAGATCACGTTACTCCAATGTTTAAAACGCTTCATTATCTTCCCATCAGCCTTAGATCAAAATCCAGCCTCCTTACCTGCCCTGCACAGCACTGCATGCCCTGGGCCCTGCCCCCATCCCTGGCCTCACTGCTTTCTGCCTCCCTCACTACACATCAGTCCATTTGGCCTCTGCCACTAGGACCTCCAGACGCTTCTGCCACAGGGCCTTCGCACTTGCTGTTCCCCTGCCTGGAAGGCTCTTTCCTTGTCATTGATAGCTTGGCTCAAATGCAACTGTGTCAGAGCACTAAAGCAACACAGCAAGGCTTGGTGATGGTGGTGGTGGGCATCGTAGCAGGAGACGAGACTGCCCACTTTGCCTTTTTTGTCATTTTTCCCAGCCTCTCAGGTCCACCTAGGACCTCCTTACCATGTGTAGAGTCCAATCCATCTGGGGCATCAGACCTTGGCCAGGTGACAGACTTGGCTTCACATCTGCCTGCAGGTGAAACGCTCCCTCTCTTTCCTCCCAGGGGGTTTGTCTTGTTCAGCGATGTTCTGCTCAGCAGTCGTCATTTAATACCCATCGAATCAGAAGGCAGTTGATCAGGGCACTTCCCTTTCAGTCAGTCCAGTGGCGGGCAGGTAGGACGGAGCTTGGCGCCCCTCACGGGGGGCTCTGGCACAGATTCAAGGGAAAGGGATCCCAAGGGTAAGGATCAGGGACCTGATGGAACCCAGCTGGACCCCCGGGGACTCTGCTGTGGGTCAGGTCATCCGGACCGTGAAGGCCTCCCCTGCTGCTTCATTTCCAGCAGTTCCCCCTGACTTGCCCTGGTCCCTCCCTCCTTCATATTCAGTGCTGTGTATTCTGCCTGGGGAGGCTTCCCCTTCCCCTGTCCACCTGGAAAATGCCTTTGTGGGCTCCAAGCCTCAGCTCCAAAGCCACCTCCTCCTGGAAGTCTTCCCAGGCCTGAGATTGCATTGCTGTGAGCACTTCTGTGGTCCTTTCTCTGTGCCTTTGTTGTGACGGCAGTTAATCTCATTACATTGTAGGTTGTTTTCAGTCAGTGACTCAGTCCATTCGTTTATTCATTTATCAGCTTTCTATTGAACACCTGTGATGTGGCAGCCAGGGTTCTAGAACAGCGTTCTCAGGAGTGTTTTTGGAGAACTGCCTGCCTCACAATCAACAAGCACTTGTTAAAATGTGGAGTCCCAGAGCCCACACTGGAACTGCCAGGTCAGACAGTCTGGGCCCAGGGTCCGGGGATCGGCACAATAAAGATGAAAACTTGCTCTTGCAGAGTGTGCAGAGTTGACCAAGGATGTGCGCCCCGTCCTTGGGGTGTTCACAGTCTGGTAGACTGTCAGCCTTTCTCACTAATTGTGAACTACTCAAGGGCAGCACCCATCATTTATTCAGGACCAAGGCCAGGGCCTGGCATAAAGCAGTGTAATATTTGTGGAATGAATAAATAAACACATTCATTTAAAAATATTTATTTAACATTTACTGCGTTCCAGGAACCATTCTAGACACAGGATGCAGCAGTAAACCAAACAGACAACATCCCTGCCCTCGTGGAGCTCACAAAACGAACTAGAAGATAAACAGAGGCATCTCTAACTCTATTTGTTACTCTGGTCTAAGCCGCCTGCTCTCACTCAAGTCTCTTCTCAGCTTGACTCCTGAGGACATTTCTAACTGCACCCCGTAACATGCCCCTCCTTGCTCTCTCTAACTGCACCCCGTAACATGCTCTTCCTTGCTCTCTCTGCTCCAGCCACGTCTCCTTTCAGTCTCTCCTACTTCCATGCTCCCTCCTGCCACAGGGCCTTTACACATGTAGTTCCCTGTACCTGAAATGGCTTTCCCTCCCTTCTTCATGTGGATAATGACTACTACATATCCAGCTAGTCATCACCTCCTCGGAGAAGCCTTCCCTGATCTCCTTCCTGGGTTATTTCCTCCTGCTATAGGCCCTCTGAGCACGAACATCTCTCTTTCTAAGCACATGGTACAGGCACGGTTATACATTTGCATGACTCAGATTAATATCTGCATCCTCTGCTAAACTGAGCTCTGTGAAGTCAGAAGCCGAATCTGTCTTGTCCACCACTTTGTTCCCAGCACCCCTCAGTGCACGGCACAATAAACATGTGCTGAACGAAGAGATGAGTGGTAGAAACCCCAACTCTTGACTTCTCTGTGCCTGCGGCCCACACATATGTGTGTGTGTGTGACAAAATTAAGCCATTTAAAGAGTGACAGGAAGTCTGCAGAGGACAAAGAGCTTGACCTTTCCCCTTTCCTCAAGTCTGAGGGCACAGTGCCCAGGTCCCCCGTGATGATATGACCCTATGAAAGGTGAAGTGCCCAGCACTGGGATGTGAACAGCCTGCATTCCAATCCAGTCTCTGCACTTGTTAGCTGTGTGGGTTGGGCAAGTCATTTCCTGCCCGTGAGCCTCAGTGTCCTCATCTGCAGAATGGGCTGATGATACCTGCTCCACAGGGTCATTGGGAGGATTAGCGCAGCCTGACGTTTATGGAGCACAACCACGTGCTCATCTCACCCTTAGAGGGACCCTATGAAGAGGGCATTATTAATCACATCGTCCTCGTTTTACAGATGAGGAAACTGAGGCCCAAGGTCACACAGGCAGTGAGTGGTAGGTCCAGTGTATAAGGCAGTGTGACCCTGAGCCCGTGCTGTACTCTCAGGTGACCTCAGTGTGTCCCATCTTGTCCAGTAAATCACTTAACAGCGCCTGGCACATATGATCACTCACTAAATGGGGTCTTCCTTCTCACTGTCCCCTTGGCTTGAACTGGGGATCAGAGAGGACTTCCCTTTTTGCATTTATTCATGGCTTAGCTCCATCTGGGAGATAAAGTAAAGGCCTGAGGAGTGAACCTCAACCTTTGAGATGCTTGGCATGCTCCTGTCAGCCTCTCGGCCCCACATCAAAAGGCATTTTGACAAACATCTTTATCACCAACGTGAAGGAGGCCCTTTGGTGCTCAAAGCCCGGCTTTCCAACTGTCTCCATGGGTGACCTAGGGCAGGGCTTTAGTAGTTTTCCTTTTGGCACTGCTGCCATCCTTCCCACATTTTTAATTATCTCAGCAGGCAATTATTCGGCAGCTACTGCATGTGCAGCACAATGCTACACATGCTGGAGGATGCAAAAGAAATGGGAGATGCAGCCCCTGCCCTCCAGGAGAGTATAGTCTTACAGTGTGGGCTTCGGATTCAGAAAGACCTGGTACGAGTCCCAGCTCCATTTTTGACAATAAGTGACTTCAGATGAGTGACATAACCCTACAAAACCTCAATTTCCTCATGTGTAAAATAATAGTAACAACACCTTCTTCAGAGGCTTGGCATGTGCTAAAGTGTATACGTGCTCAATACAAGATTGATTGAATGGAATTGCGAAATCAGTGTTAGCCACTAGGATGATGATGATGGGGATGATAGTGATGGCAATAATGGTGATGATGATGATGATGATGATAAGGAGGGTGATGATGTTGACTGTGATGATGGTGATGATGAGAGTGATGGTGATGATTGTGTGGTAATGATGGTGGTGATGATGATGAGAAGGATGGTGATGATGGTGACAGTGACTGTGATGATGGTGATGGTGATAGTGACGGTGACCATGATGATGGTGACAATGATGGTGATAGTGATGATGGTGGTAATGATGATGATGGTGATGATGTGGTGATGGTGACAGTGATGTCGGTGATAATGATGGTGATATATGATGATGATAATGGCAGTGGATATGATTATGATGATACAGCAAACACACTGAGTTAAGTCCCAACTTAATACCAGATTTGAGAAGAACCCTTACATGGGTTCAGACAGACCTGGCTTCAAATATGAGCTCCACCAAGTCTTCAGCTGTGTGACCTTGGGCCAGGCTCTTAACCTCTCTGAGCTGTAGGTCCTCCCTCTATCAAATTTTGATGATTGTCCCTACCTCGTAGGGTGGTCTCAATCCAGATGTTGATGTGAGTGGGCCCCAAGTAGAGGGGCTGTACCCAACAGATGCTCATTAGATGGTATTCTTTTTGTCCTTTCTTTTCCTTCCTCATAGAACCCCTCATTAAATCCTAGGGAATAGCATATGCCCAAGAAAAGAGTTTGGACCCTGAAATCTCTTTCCTTTGGCCTCAAAACTCTCTTCTCCAACTAAGAGAAATCTCCTCAGAGTGGTTTAAGGAAAAAGTGGGGTTTGTTAAAAGCCCACAGCACTGACTCAGGAAGCCCCTGGAAGAACAGATGCAGCCTGGCCTTCCACGGCTCTGCAACCACGAGCCCGAGAAGATCCGGAACCAAGGCAAATTCTCTCTCACCCTTTCCCCTTGTAGACACAGACCTGGAGAGACCTCTCCCTCCACACTCTACTCTGCTTCCTTGGTCAGACAGTGGAAGATGGTATCCTCGGGGGTCCTGAATTTACATGTCCTCAGTTGAAACAGCAAGCAGAGTCTTACTAGTTCTTTTAGTTCCATCCCAGGTTCCTGGGAGGGAGAATCTGATTGGTCCAGATTGGGCGAGTTTTCCTCCATGGTCCATCCAGTATTGGCTGGAAACGTTGCTGGGCTTCCAGATAGTATAAATATGGCTTCCAATGTTTAAACTGGGGTGTGGAGTGAGGGATATTTTTAGAGAAAGAGGACAAAAACTAGACAAGTTGCCTAGTACAGCTTGGCTAAGATTTATTGCACACTTCCCATGAGCAGGGCACTATACTTCACATGTGTTATTATTTAATTGTCCCACTAGCCCCTGAATTTGGTCCTCCTTTTGTCCTCATTTCACAAATGGGGAAACTGAGGCTCAGAGCAATGCAGTAATGCACCCAAAGTCATATAGGTGGAACCAGCAGAGCCTTCATCCCGCAGCAGTTTTCCTGGGGGCTGCTTCCAGATTGATGTACTCTTGCTCTTTGAATCTTGGAGGACAAGAGGCTCCATCCCTTGCTGAAACTCTGACTGCTTGATGATGATTGTTATAAAGTTAGAGCACCTGAGTTTTGATCGCTCAGCATTAGCTATGCTGGTCGTATCCCGTTTTCCAGAACTGTGTTGAGAAATGCAATTTGTAGCATCCCAGGTGGAAAATTTCTGATTCTCTCTGACGGAGGATGCCAAGGAGAATTGGTCTCTATCCTGGTGGAAACATAAACATCAATTCTGAGAATGAAAGGGGGGAAATGAGGTCCTGGAAATTGATGGAAAGCTGGCTGTTTGGCATCTTCAAATTAACCAGGACTCTCCCTGTTGCTGGCTTCTTGGGCTCTGTCTATGGGTTTCTGAGACACATTTTTAATCCTCTTGTCATTTCATTTGACCCGGAAAAGAATATAGATTGTTAGGTGCTCGGGCTATAGAATTTACACACAGAGAGAATTGACCTGATCGGGGCTGAGGTCACTCAGCGACCACACGGTTTCATGCTCAGATGATGGACGTGTCCGGGACATTGGCTGGCACACAGCGGCAACTCAGTGCCTGTCCATTTTCTTCCTGTCCTTTCCTTCCGAGCAAATTTCATGCTGAGTTTGGGAGGTTATTTGTTGCTACTGCCAGCTGGCAGAGGGCGCTATGAATGCAATTGGTGCAAATTGAAGAGAGACCATTCTAGGAAGGAGGAAATAGTACAGTATAACGAAATATGGCACTGCATGGTAAATTTATTGACAGTTAATGTCTCCATGGGCACATTCTTCCAGATATTCAGCAACCAGGTATTAAACACCCTGGGCTAGATGCTAGGAAGGATGTAATAAACCAAATTATTCTCTACTTCTACCAGGTATAGTAAAGCAGAGCCTACAGTTTATCAGGTTAAAGGAGACAAGGATAATAAAAGCTATAAAGTAATGGCTAACGTTTATTAAGCACTCACCATGTGCCAAGCATTGTGCTAAATGCTTTTTATGTATTATCTCACTTAAGCCATTCATCGACTCCAGAAAGGAGGCATTTTACAGAAGAGGAAACTGAGGTTTAGGAAAAAAGGTTAAGTCAATACATTTTTGAATGACAGAATGGGGATTTAAATACAAGTGTGTACAGCTTCAAAGTCCATGCGTTTAACTTCAAGTCATAAGTGGCTTGGACAAGGTGTTTAGGCAATAGAGAGCTGTGACTGTGGGGCATGATGACCGTACCTGTTACTTCATCTCCAGGCTTTAGGTACCGCTGAGGACTTAAGATTAACCATGTGCCTCTTGGCAAGTTTATTTAGCTTGCTATAAGGTGATCTTAGGTCTATAAGAGCATATATAAGGCAGGGAAGCAAGGACACACACACTCACACACACACACCCACACACGCATGCACACACACACCCATACCCCTTTCTTAGGTCCCTCAGAGTAAGAAGAACAGGCTAGATGCTTAAAGAGAAACATGGTCTTATGCACTCCCCTCCCCCAATAAACCTAGTCTGGTGCACCGCACCCCCAATATTTGTACATGAATTAGATATTAAAGAGCTTGAATACTGTTTCACATTCATCAGGATATTAGCTAGCTATCTGTTTATTTATACCAAGCTTACTCCCAAAAATATTCAAGGAGGCTTACAAGGATGCACAAAAAGCAGCAGAATAAAATAAATGAAAATTAAGATATTAAGATAGAAAGTAAGACAAAGGAGGGAAACAGCCCAGAAAAATAAGATGGATTTAGGAAAGAGATTAATGCTTGAATTACAAGGCAAGTCATGCTCTCCTGGTCTGTAAGCTGCCTGCAGCCAATGCAAAGAGGGAAATTTGTCACTTACAGGATGCCTACGGTTCATAAGGCAAAAAGAATCTGGTGGCTCTGGAGAGACACACCGATTATTGATTCTAAGATCAGGAAGGTGTTTTTTTTTTTCCTGGAGCCTCAGAGAGAAGACCCTGTGTAAAGTAATGAACATGATAAGATGCAAGACTGCTCCATGACGACATAGTACGCTATTAAGATCATGTTGTTAGGGACATAAAGAGGAACTAGATGATGAGATTATTATGATCATGAAGACTACACAGGTAGTGTGAACATCTGGGGCAGAGTTGGAAAGTGGGTTTAATCTTGCATGGCATCCCCAGTCATTTAGTAGTGAGTGACTTTCTTCAATAAATGGGATGAGAAACATCTGAAGCTATGTCCGGGATGAAAGGGTGCTGTAATTGATTAGTGGTGTACGCTATGAACGAGGTGCATCATTTATGCTAGGAATTTGTTGGCATTTACGCTAGGACTGTTGTCGATGCTTGTTAAGGATCCTAGCTCTGAAGGAGGTCATAGGTCCCCTTAGTCACCATAGCCCCTTACTCTCTCAGAGTTGTGTTCCTAAGTGAGCCCATGGAGATGGGTATCTCTTATTTTGATATTCTTCCTACATTAGCCAAATGTGTTCCCTGGAGCACTGGAGGATAGTCAATAAATCCATGCTTGTGTTCACATTTCATTTTGCCTTCAGCTGTCTGGGGCCACAAGAGAAATCCCAAGTCACTCAACTTCATCCTCTCATAGCACAGAGCTGGGAGAAGGGTGGTCCGCAGAGTGCTTTGGGCAAGGGAAGTGGCTTGAGGAGAGCTGGGTTTCTTGTGTGTTTTTGGAGCTCTGACGTCTCCAAATTAGGAGGAGCTTTTCATTCTCCAGGGCTTTCTTTGTGTAGGGATTTCCTTCTGGAGGGACTGCCTCTAAAGTCCTTAACCATCACAGATGATCAGACTTGTGCAGTCATGATGACTAACAAGAAGGACATCTGTTTTCCTCAAATCATCTCCCATAGCAACAGGCAGGAGAGAAAACCCTGGTATTCAAGTACCAAAAGCCAGCAGAGAAGATTGCAGAATCATGGTGTACATTTATTCTATTCTATTTATTCATTCATTAGTTAATTAAACAAACACTTCCTGAGCATCCATCGTACGCCTGGGTGTTTATGTTTGTTGAAGATACAAACAAACATAGGATATCTTCTCTACCCCCTCCCCCCAAGCACTCAGAGCTGAACAGGAAAGACAGGCATGAACATAATTCCAGTGCACAATGGCAGTGGCAGGAGCTATAGTAAGGGTATGTTCAAGGTATGAAGGGGAGAATAATGGAAAATAATAATGGTAGCCATTTACTGAACACTGCTTACTATGTGCCAGGCACTGTGCGGAAGGATTATATGCATTAGCTTATTGAGTATTTATAACAGCCTACAAGACAGGCAGGCACTATTGTGTCCCCATTCCACAGATGATGAAATTGAGGCTTATGGTTGGAGGTACCCAAAGTACCAAGTAGCAGAGCCTGTATTTAATGACAAACTATCTTTAGATACAATGGTGGGATAGGTGTAGGATAATTACTATAGACATTCTTGTTCATAAAGGGCAAAGTGTGAGGCACACTGGAGTCACTGTAGAAATCTGAAATTCAGCGGGACGCAAATTGTCAGTTCCTTGATTCAGACTCAGGGCCTGGGAATAATTTTTCATGGCTCTTGGCTCCTATCTTTTGGCTCTTGGTTTCACCCTGAGTCGTCTTTCCTTTTACATAAAAAGTGGTATGCATTTGCCCTGAATAGTTTTCTCAGTCTGGCTTCTGCTTGTAGAAATTTCGTGATCTGAATGTTTCTTTTCACTTAGTACTCTCTCTATCCCTTTCATTTCAAGGTCACAGTGTTTCTTCAAATATAATTCTCTTAAAAACTTCATATGTCTCCAGTGAATCTTACCTAGTTTAACCCCCTTGCCCAAGTGCAAAAACTACTGTGCTACCCCACAAAGCGAGAAACTTTGCCTGGAAAGGCAAAGGTGTCAGGGAAGAAGACACAGAGGAGGTGAGACCCTTATTCTGTCCTTTTGTGATGTCCAGAGCAACTGCAGCCATCTTACAATTATGAGAGGAGGGCCAAGAGAGTTGCAGAGGACCTGATCCAGGGCCCTTATGTGGTTGATCCACTGAACCAACCCTCGAGCCATCTACCCCTGCACCCCTTTCTTTGAGAAAAAACAGCCACCACCACCCTGTTTTTTATGCCAAAACAGGATGCAGCTGAAAGCATCCTGACTATTCACACTTTCCCTTTTTATTTATTTATTTTTGGCTTGGCATGCCCTGCCTACCTGAACTTCTCTTGCCCAGCTAATTTCTGTTTTCCATACAAGACTCATATCCATCCCTTTACTGACCCCTCTTGACCTTCTTCACCCCCAGGGAGGCAAGAGGCCCTCTGTCTAGCCTCCCACAGCTCCTGTGCTCACTTCTCTTATAACACCTACCACAGTCCATTGGCACCTCATATCCTTTCTGTAGAAAGCTAAAATTGAAGTGAATAATAGTCATTGTAGGGTCTCATAATGGGGAGATTACTTATCTATATAATCTTATCTGACCCATAGACTGGGTCATGTCTTGTACATCTTTGTTCAAAGCCCACTGTTAGGCACACGGAAGAATCTTAACACATCTTTCAAATCAAAGGTTGGATGAAAAAGGTGCTTACACCAACTTCTCCCAGAACCAAGACCTACTCTTTCTCTGTTATTGTCTACAACACCTGGAAAGAAAGAACGAGCCTGGGTTCCTGATGGCTGAACTAAAGTCACTGTCTACCTCTGGACTTCTTGTAATGCAATAAGAACAAACACTTATTTATCCACTGTTACTTGCAGCCGGACACATTCTGAACTGAAACAGAAGTGTCCTCTTTTTCATTCTTATATATGATTAACAGATGCTCATCATAGAAAAATTAAAAAAAAAAAACAAAACAACAATGCAATCCACAGCTGTGAAAAAGAGCGCCTGGACGAAAACTGATTGCAGTTGAGACAGGGATGCGTCCTCGCCAAGTGTGGCCTCTCAGTCAAGGGAGATGGTTAAAAAGGGGAACCCTGGATCAGACAATGGGGTTCAAGTCCTGAGTCTACCACACGCATTTGGGCTTCACTCCTCTTAGCTTCTGTTTCCTTCTCTAAAATGAGGATCCCATTGGTGCTTACCTCATAGAGTTGAGTGGAATAATTAAACGAGATGGTGCATGTAAACCCTTGGCCCGTAGTAAGGATGCAATGAATATTTGCTCCTATTAACAACTGCTGTGAGTCTGATAATGAGATAAATGCTATAGAATAGTCTCTTGAACAAAGGTTTCTGTTGGGGGGTGCTGCCAACCATAGACCCCTCTTGGAGATTCACGATGTCCATTAAAGACTCTGAGAAGTCCTGGAGTTAACTTGTTTCTCTATCTTTTTAGATATGTAACACACCAAATGCTTGAAGAAACAGGATTGTGTAAGACGCTCTAGGTCCTTGCTACTCAAAGTAGCGTCAGTGTCACTTGGGAGCTTGTTGGAAATGCAGAGACTTACACCCTCCCCATGACCTACAGGATCAGAATCTCTAACTCCCAAGATCTCTAGGGCACTCATGGACATATTACAGTGTGAGATGTGCTGGACTAGGAGGTATATCTGTGGGGGATACGTGAGGCGTATGAGCCAGAGTCTCAACCCTCAAAGGGGCTCCAAGATCTCACCCACCTGAAACCAGTAAAGTGCAATGTAAAGAAAAGGGGGCTGGATTGTTGCAGACTGTCACAGGGATGCAGAGATGGGAAAAAGAGTATGTAGCTTGCAAAAGCACGGGAGGGAAAGCTTCTTGGAGGAGGTGAGCCTGAATCTGAAAATCAGAGGACAGGGGTGGTGGAAAGAGGTGGGGAGGATGCTGAGTTTGAAGAGGAATATAAGGGAAGACCCTTCTGGTCCAGCATAGACCCACAGGCTTGGAGAGGCTCACCCTCTCATCATTCCCTTGAGAGGAGGCCTCTGCTCTGCACCGTCAAGTGACGTTGATGCTGAGACCTCAATTGGTCTTAGAGGCCCTTAAAAGCAAATTCAAGAGCTGCAAAGCTCATAGCTCCAAAGCCTCCACTTTGGCTGAATGCAGAAAGCCCTTTGGTGCCAAGACATTCCCGGTCCTGGGCTGAGAAGCCTCTTTCTCCACAGGCGCCAATGTGTGACTTGCGTCATCACAGCATTTACCATTTATTGAGCACCTACTACGCGCCGGCACACTTCACATATTATCTCTGATCTGCACGACAGCCCTGTGGGTCTTATTTATTCATAATGCAGTTCACCTTTCAAGTCTCTGACCAATGCTGAAGAAAATGGGGCAAAGTCCCTTTATTTGGGGCATCTCCATCTATCTCTCTTGGCTGCACTGAAGTCCTTCTTCATCAGAGCTCTCCAGGGCACCGGGCCCTTCTAACATTGTGTTGGGCTCAGCACTGATGAAACTTGGGACCAATTCATCTTGGTGCTTCCTATTATCTGAGACCTCATCCTTAATCCATTCTGGGAAAAAAATAGCGAGGCCAGGGACATTGTGAGTTTTTAGAAGCCTCCTAAAGGTCATTAATTTGCATCAGTTTATTAGGAACTGGGCACTTAGAATCCCCTTAAAGGATTATTTGCAAGAGCTCTTTTCATTAGCATGCTGGGTTTAGTTTTCTGTTAAATAATGCCCTGGTGAGGAAGTTGGAGGGAGACTTTATTGTCTACGGGAAAATGCGTTAATCAAGGGTGCTAGAGCAGACAGAGTTGGATTAAGAAGCAGGTAATCAGGGCAGTGGGCCAGTTTCAAGAGGGGCTAAAACATCACTGGAAATAAAAAAAAGATGGAGAAAATTGTGGTGACCAGAACATCTCTCAGAAAGATTTCAGTATGTGTTTGGAAGGAATTCTTGGCTAAGTTGCTTTGATGGGGATGGGGCATGCTGCCATAACAATAGAAACTCACTCAATTGCCTTCTAGTAAGTGAAGTCTCCTTACCTGCTGGACTCTGCCCAGTAGGCTAAGCAAGCTAGAGACCAGAGCTGAGTTCTCTGGACAACGGGTGAGAGGCTGCAGTGATTTAGATGGGGCTTATTATAAGCTTGCTAGGTTTGTTCATCCACTCATTGATTCATTGTTCTAATCAACCATTCAATCATGTGTTCACTAAGTCCCTATCTGGCTCCTACCTTGAGCCATGTACCTTTCTAGATGTTGGGGATAAAACTATGACCATAACAGAAAAGGTTCTGGTCCCTCAGGAACATTCTAGGGAGGATGGGGGCAAGCAATAAACAAATAAATGAACAGAGTACTTTCAGGTTTCCCTAACGGTTGGGCTGGCCAATGACCTATGACCTGGCCTTTTATGGAGACTCTTCAAACAGAGATGAAGATGAGTCTCTGGGCCAATGGGGTCTCTTCTCTTGGGAATTTGAACTAGAGACACAGGAAAGTTGGTCAGTTAGTTGCTGTAGGAGAAAACATTCCATCTCTCTTTTGTCCAGTCTACTATGGTCCACTAAAATAATAACTTCCACCCTTTTGGAAGTGCTGGAGAGGGTGCCAGTCCATCCTTCCTCTTCCCTTTGTCACTCTACCCAGTGGGAGTGAACAGACGATCTATTGGTGGAGCTGGAACTGGTCTGAATGTGGCCAGCTCAGTCTCCTCTTCAAGTTCTGGTTTCACAGTTGCCCTGCTGTGAGAACCATCTATTCTCAGCCCCTGCTTTACGTAGTGAGATGACCTGTTCTCCACCCCTCCTCAAGTCTCTTCTTGCTCAGCAGGTGGCGGGCAGGCTGGCTGGGGAGCCCATACTCTTGGTTCATGGAAATTCCAAGGTCTAGACATGGGGAGAAGGAAGGGAATTCTTGCCTCTTATCGCAAGCCTACACTGTGCTCTCCAGCTCAGCTTTACCACCTCTGAAGCTGATATCTTCATCCAGCTTGACTCCTATGACCATTTCTCAATTGGAGCAGAACTCACAGGGGGGAAGAGATGTGACTGGAAACTCAGAGACCTCAATGGAACCAGAAAGTTGTACAAAGAGAGGCAAGACAGAGAGAACGGAGGAGTTATACTGATGATAGATCTCTGGAGGGAAGATACAAGAACACTCTGCAGCTCAGGGGAGGTGACAAGATAGTCCAATCACAGGGGCTGATCTCGGAGTCTGAGCCGGCTTCGTATTCCCCAGTTATGCTCCTGCCTTGGTGTGGTCTGCCTGGCTGGTTGTTGTACGGTTCCCTAGAGAGGACTGTCTCTATTCCTGCAGGCACATCCTTGAAACAAGCTTCCTTGCTTGTGTTAGCTCCAGTGAGCCCTTGGCAACAGGCAGAACCTAACTCCCATGGAGTAAAAAGGCTTAACATACACCCTTCCTCCATCCCCAGAGATTCAATACGCTTCAACTAGCAAACACCTTTTTGAAGCCCTAGCATATGCCAAGTCCTTTGCCAGAACTTGAGAATAATAAGACCTAATATTTATAGTGTTTTCTGTAGATCAGGCACTTTTCCAAGCTCAACTTAGCTCATCTCATCCTCATAACGCAATTCCATAAGAAAAATTATTCCCATTTACAGAGGAGGAAATCGAGGCACAGAGAGCTTAAGTAACATGCTCCAGGTCTCACAGCTAGCAGGGGTTAGCTGTCAATTTGGACTCCCCTGGAAGCAGCCCCTGAGACAAGGATTTGAGTGCAAATAGGGGAGGGAAGGTGAGAGAGTGGGGGAGTGAGACAGAAAGGGAAGGCAGCTAGGCAGAGGTGCATTACCAAGCATCGTTGTTAACTTTATGTGTCAACTTGGCTAGGCTAAGGCATGCCCAGAATGTGAGTAAAACATTATTTCTAGGTGTGTCTATGAGGGCGTTCCCAGAGAGATCAACATTTGAATCCATAGACTGAGTAAAGATGTGCCCACCAATGTGGGTGGGTATCATCCAGTCCCTTGAGAGCCTGAATAGAACAAAAGGGTGGAGGAAGCGTGGATTTGCTCTCTCTCTGCCTGAGGTGCGACACTCCACTTCTGCTCGCAGACAGGGGCGTTCCTGGGTCTCTGACGTTTCGACTCAGACTGAAGTACACCGCTGGCTTTCCTGGGTCTTTAGCTTGTAGGTGGCAGACCTAGGGACTTCTCAGCCTCCATAATCACATGGACCCATTCCTATAATAAATATCCTCATATAGATACAGATCAATGCAGTATATGTATTATATATATAGTATAGATTGATTTACATCTATATCTATCCTCCTGGTTCTGTTTTTCTGGAAAACCCCGACTGATACATCAAGCCAGCTACCACTCTGCTGTGTGATACAACCCTGCAGTGCCCTCAAGGAGCTCATTGTGGGAGAGTGAGGAAGGAACCCGACCTCCTTCTTACAAGATGGTTGTGTTCAGACTTTGATGGAGGGGGAGGGAGCACTGGGCAGGAAGAGTCGGCTTCTGCTGGGGTCAGGGTAGGGGCTCCAGGACGCTTCTCTGAGGAGGTGCCCATGGGGCTGGGCCCTGAACGATGAGCAGGACGGACTGGGAGGTGGGAAAGGTATAGAGAACAAGGTCTTACAGCAGCAGAGTTATGAAGAAGCACGGCAGTGCTTGGGGAGCAGGGCATGGCTGGAGTTGGGAAGAACAGAAAGGTGAGGTTGAAACGCAGGTTAGCACCAGTGTGGACAGAAGAGCAGCAGTGGAAGCACTGAGTATATTGACTAAGGACTTACGCGGCGCCAGGATTTCCAACAATCTCACTTAATCCTTCGGGTAATCCCCATCTGCAGCTTGTCCTTTAATTCCCACGCTGCAGATGCCGAAAGGGAGGCTCAGTGGGAGGCTGTGATTTCTGAGGTCCTGCAGCTAACAAGTGGCACTGCCACAATTTGAACCCAGATCGGCTGACCCGTGAGCCCACTTTTTTACTCTTAACTGAAATCATGCTCCCTTGAAGGGCCTTGGAGTTCATTAGAGAGATCTGAACATAACTTTTTAGAGCAGGGGGCTGATTTAGCAGACTTTTCAGAGATGGAGCCAACAAGACGTGGTGACCAACTAAATGTGGGCTCAGGATGGGGACCCCAAGGTCTACAGGCATTTTCAGCACAGAGAGAGGGGAAAAGGATGTGGGATTAGACCCACCTGTAACATTAGTGGGTTCTGTTTGTTTTTTTAATGCTGTCTTGACCCAGTTTTGAGGCCTTGGCTAGAGCTGGTAAGTTCCTCTTCTTGAGCAGCTAATTAAGTTCACACTCCAACCACATCCCTTATCAGGCTCTCACACTCCAGGGTCACTATGCACCTGCCCTAATCATGCCAGGGCCAGGGACCGGACAACCAGGGACAGCCCCTATGCCCCAGAGCCCACCACAAATTATTCAAATTAGCCAATCCACAGGGAGCCGAGAGACCTAGATAATCTCAGTCTGCTTGCCCTATGTGAGCTGCCTCTGTGACAGCTCCAGTTTGCTGTTCCCCTGTCCCGGGGTAGAGCCCCTTGTGTGGCCCTGCATGGTGGCCTTCTTTCACTTGGAGCTGCAAGTAACAAAGGCTTCCGCCTGTCATCTCGCTGAGTGTCAGTACGTTATGTCCTGTCATCAAAAGAATGTTTACCTCTCACAGAACATCCCCTGGTTCTGCCACTTAATCACTGAGTGATCCTGGGAAAATTGCTTCCCCTCTCTGAGTCTTGGTGTTTTCATCCCTGGAGCAGGGTCAGTAATCCATGCCTTGGGTGGACCAGGGGAGGAGTAAACGAAATGTAGACAGCATCTCTGGCATGGGTTAACGGCCTCTCATTTTCAGAAAGGGCCATTTCAGGCATCAGGAAGCAGGGCCGAGGGATGTTTTGGGGCTGAGAGTTTGAGGGGGGTGGGGAGACTTCCCAATGGCCTGCAAACCCCGGAATAAAAATATCGTCTGTGTTACCCACCGGGAAGACCCCGGTCAACACCTGTAAACATCAGGAGATGAGGGTCTCTGGGGTGGGGAGACATCTTGGGAGGCTCCGGGGAGTCGCTGAGATAAACAGATAAGCTCTTGTGCTGGGTGTGTGTTGCTTCGTGGCGCCTGCTCGCCTGTTTCCTCTGTGCCCGTGAATTCCAGCACACAGCTGAGCACGCCCGGTCAACCTCAGAGATGGGGATGCTACAGGGCACGAAGCGCAACACCTCCAAGCTGCTGCTGACGGGGGAGAAAGACTGCAAATAACCCTCCATCTCGCCGTCTCCTTCCCCGACAGGAGCTACGGAGGGAGACCCGGGGGACCATCAAAATGAAAAACGCAGGCCTGTTTTCCACGCATGGGGGGCTGTCGATGCGTCGGGAATCAGCTATTTCGCAACCTGTTTGTCCGGGATCTTATATCTAAATTATGTTCCTCAAAATTTAATAAATGAGGTTTAATAGAATGCACTCAGGTGGCACTGATGAAAGCTGGCGTGGAAAACATTACGATTTCATTGTTTTTTTAATAACCTCCTTGGAACCTGCTTCTTATTCTCGCATCTCTGCCTTTCCCTCCCATCTTCAGGGTTTTAGGTTTTTAGCTTCGCGATAGCGTCCTGCGAGGCCGGTGGAGACCGTCCCCCTCTCTCCTCCATTGCCCACGGCAGGGAGAGGCTGCGTGTCTGGTCGAACCCTTGCCCGCAGTAAACAAAGTTGTAAACAGTTGTTTTAAAAAATCTTTGGTTTCAGATGAAAAATGTCTGTGTTCAGTTTATCTTCTGTACCTAGAAAGCCATAGTGGCACTTCTTTCCGAGGGAAAGACGTTAGATGGTTCAGCACTGGTGTACAGCCAGTCACCAGTGTCATGGGAATCCTGTGCTGGAAGGGACAGATGAGATCATCTCAGCCACAGCTGTGTGCTGGGCTCCCTGATAACAGCTTACCCTGATGTTTCATCCTTATGACAATCCTACGAGGTAGGTCCTTTTACTGTCACTATCTACTGAAGAAGAAATTGGGGCTCAGAGAGGTTTAGTTACTTGCTCAAGTCACACAGCACCAATGGTGGAGGCAGGATTTGAACTGAAGTCAGTCTGAATTATTCAAAGCCTTTGGCCGTAGCTCTTGTACAACGCGGTCCTCTGCTGTCTCATTTTACAGATAGGGAAACTGAGGCTCAGGAAAGTGAAGCATGAGTTGTAGTTAAGAGCCCAGGTTCTAGAGGTCAAATTTGTGCTGTTTTACCTTGAGTAAATGACTTACCCTCTCTGAACCTCAATTTTTACATTTATAGAATGGGTTGCTGTGAGGAACTGGAGAGAATAGATATAATGTACTTAGTACATGCTTGTCACAGGGTGAGTGCTCAATAAATATTAATTTTAAAAAGAAATGACTGGCTCAAGGTCAGTTCGAAGTGAGTGTGTCTGCAAGTAACTAAAGACCTGACAAACTTGTCAGGGGTTTTATTTGGTCCGTGAACCAAGGGGCTTGCTGTCAGATGCTCAAGATTTCATCTACAAGAACATCCTCGGGGACCCAGCTGCCTCTAATCTTCCTGCTCTACCATTCTCCATTCTCACAGTGTGGCTTTCTTCCTCATGGTTGCATGATGGCTGCTGCTGCCCCTTCAAGCATCTTGTCCATGATCCAGGCAATAGAAAGGGGACGTGGCAAGCCCTTTCTCCTCTTGAAACTTTGTCTCTTAATTCTGGAAGAGACACTTTCCCTAGAGACTCGTGCCTCTTCACTGGCCATAGGTACCTTGAGCTGCAGGAGGTTCTGGAAAGGTGGGGATTTAGCTTTCTTGCCTCTGTTGAGGAGGAAGGCGAGAGGACGAGCCATGAATGGCTGTTGAGGGGTGAATCCATACTGTTAGCCACATGGGCTAAATATATGTCTGAGTTGGGATCTGAACCCAGCTCTGACTAAGGCCAAAGCTTCAGGCTCTACCACAACCCCATCACTCCTCTTATTGTCTCTGGTATGCCCCAGTTGCACATGGGGAACCCGAGGCCCGAGAGGAAAGGTGACAGGCCCATTGTCACTGGATCACACGTTACAGCTAGAGCCAGTTTTCTGACTTCCAGTCCGGCCTTTCCATTGTGTCGGGCAATCTTGCCAATGAGGATTTCATGTTTACATAAATTGAAAGCCTCTGGTTTTAAACCCCAGACCTTATCTTCAAAGAAATAGGCCAGAGGATGTGACAGAGGCTGGAGGACAAAGTCATGTCAGGGGCAGTGCGGGCCTCGAGCAAAATCATTAAATAACCCTCTCTAGCTTCCTGTTTTTCATGCCCAGAGCCCGTGGTGCCTCCTTAATGCCTCAGACCGTCTCCCCACCCCCCCACGCTAGGGCCCCGTGGGCAGAGCAGGTGTCATCCATTCTCATCCTGTGTCCTCATCCCGTGAAACTCTGCCTTCTGCTCTCCAAGGGGACGTTCTTGTCACAAGGTGTCCCCCAGCGGGGACTCAATGAAGCAGCTCATTTGATGAGCAAACTTTGCGAATCCGTACGAGGGCCTCTGCTCTGAAGGAGCATTTTCGCAGGGGCCTTCTGGAGACAATCCCTTCATCTGAGGTGAGACCCCATCAGGGAAGGTTCTGATCCAGTCACGGGTGCCTGGGTGGGGGATATTTCGGGAAGCTTCCAAGGGTTCTCAGACTCTCCCATCTGCCGGTTAACTGGCAATTTGTTGCCCTATTCTGGCTGGGGGGTTGGGAGAGAATGTGTTGGGGCTGCCCCTGAGGGGCACCCCATCTGAACAGGGGTCTTGGGGATAAGATTGAGCTAGAGATATTGCCTCGAGCAGTCTCTAGGGCTGTGTGGAACCAAGGAGAGATGATGACAACCTTGGGTAAGAAGCCGGGAGACACTGATGAAGGCAGGCGGCCAGACTGAGCACCCAGATGGGTTGAGGGGTTGAGGTGTGGACTGACGAGGATGTGCACCCCAGGATGAGAGGAAGTCTTTCCTTAATGTGCCCCTGCCACTGGCACATAGGAGGCTTGTTACCTGCCCACCCCAGGTGGCTCTGACACTTGTAGTGGGAGTCCTGTTAGGAGGATTGGGGACACTTGGTGGAGCAGGATCTTTAAAGAAAGACAACTTTTCCTGTGTATTCCTTAGTGTAGCAGTTACCAGCAAGGCCTTTAGAATCACCTGCCTTGGCTCTAACCCCATTTACACCATTTACTATGTGGCCTTGGGGACAATTATAAAAATAATCTCATATGCCTGTTGTGAGTTTTCAGTGAGATTATATCTTTTAGCACTTAGCACATGCTAGGTGTTGTATTAGTCAGGGTTCTTCAGAGAGAGAGAGAGAGAGATGTGCATGTGTGTGTGTGTGTGTGTGTGTGTGTGTGTGTGTGAGTGTGTGTGTATTTATTACAAGGAATTGTCCCACTCGATGATGGAGTCCCAAGATCGGCAGTCATCAAGCTGGAGACCCCGGAGAGCTGATGGTGTAGTTCCAGTCCAAAGGCTGGTAGTCTTAAGGTGCAGGAAAAGCCAGTGTTTTAGACTGAAGGCGGGAAAAACCCAGTGTCCCAGCCAGAAGGCCGCCAGGCAGGAGGACATCCTCTCCTACTCGTGGGAGAGTCAGCCTTTAAGTTCTCTTCAGGCCTCAGTGGACCAGATGGGCGCACCCACACCAGGGAGGGTGACGTGCTTCACCCAGTTTACCAACTCACGTGTTAATCTCAGGCTGACACCCCCTCACAGACACACCCAGAATGTCGTTTGACCAAGTGTCAGGGCTCCCCGTGGCCCCTCAAGTTGACACATAAAATTAACCATCACAGTGTTCAAAAACCGTTAATCAATATTGCAATTTTTATTTTTTAGCCTGCCCTTCAGTTTCCTGGTCTCTATCAGGGGGATGAGAATTCTGATCCTCTCTACCCCACAGAGATGTTACGGGGTGTAAACGAGACGCTGTTTATGAAGGTGCTTGGTATCTTTTAAAGTGACCTGTGGCTCCAGATATTTTTAGGAATTGGAGGCAGGGGATTGGCGCAAATGACCTCTGGAGATTTCCTTTACTTCTAGAATTCTGTGGCCCTTGAAGAACGTCAGTTGTATGCTAGACACTGCTCATGGGCTTGAGGAGACTCAAGAGAATAATAATTCCTACCCTCAGGGAGTTTATAACTCATTAGGAGAGCAAACTCTTTGAGAATCCTTGTGTGTCTGGCTTCCTGGCTGAGCCAAAGCGGAGACTGGGTTTATGGCAGAGACTGGCTAGATGCTCAGCCATCCATTTCCTCTTCCTAAGCGCGCAGCAGAACCAAATTTCCCAGCTTCCTTGCCATTAAGTTGGAACCACAGGACTGGGTTTTAGCCAATGAAATGTGTGTCTCTTTGAAGGTTCCTGCTTGCTCTCTCTCTCCTCTCACTTCTGCAGAGACAGTGGAGATCGTATTAAAGATTACAGGGGCTGGTGATGAAGGAGCCTGGACCCCTGAGCCATCACTTGGAGGAAAACCACAGCATCAACTGTGAGGTCCATGGGAAACAAACCTTGATTGTCTTAGGCCACTGAGATCTGGAGTGGGTTTCTTCTAGCAGCCAGCAATGCCTTCTTACATCACACAAGATGTATGATGCCCGAAACTGGTCTTCCCTCTTTCTGTGTGAACTTGCTGATTTTCACTGGAGGCTTCTGGAAAAAAAATTCCACTAGCCTCAGTGACCTGTTCAGACACGACAAGCATGTGCTCACGATAGTGAGGTGGGAGAAGGGGAGGCTCAGTGAAGAGATTGTAAAGTGATGAAGGGGTCTGTTCAGAGGAATCTGATGGTGGGGAAAAAATTCAGTGGGCACAGTGACTCCATCCTGGCAAGAAGTCCTGGGAGGACTGAGTCCTGGAGGAAAAGAGTAGTTCTGAAAAAAAAAAAAAAAGTGCATCTTTTACTTTCGTTGACCTGGACTTGGCACCGTTGAGAGAAAAGAGCTGTATGTGCAAAGATGTGCAGGGCTGCAGCACTGTGGGGTCCTCCTGTGGGCCAGGGTGCCGGTGCCTCCTGCACAGCAGCAGGGAGGTCAGTGCCGGTCATGGGAGCTCTGAGTCCCACAGCTGGAAACACACTGTGTGGTCAGCGGTGATAGAAAAACAGCAGGTGCCGGGAGTGCCAAATACGAATGAGATGTCATCCCCTGGGGACTCCCCAGGTTCTAGATTGGGACAGGAGCCTTGAAGGGGGCCAGGTGCTCCCCCTGCCAGAGGAAGGGCTGCGGAGCTGGAGAACCTGAGGTCTGCCTTCCCACGTGACTGTGTTTGTGCACACCAGATGGAGAGTCCGGCAACGCTCAGGTGACCGACCACACCCGGCAGCATATCTTTAAAACAAAGTTAATACAGAGCAGCCTGAGCTGAGAAATTGGGGGCGGGGGGAGGGGAAGGGGAGGTGGTTTTATGGCAAAGGAGTCACAGGGACCCCAGCCGGCTACGCCTTGCTGCCTGGAGACACCGGGAGCTGGCCTGTGGCTCTGAAACTTTGCAACAACACCCAGCTGCTGATGTCTTTTCCTCGTCTTGCTTCCTTGCTCCAAACTGTTTGCCTCTCCAGCCATAGCTGTCCCCTCCCCTCCTCTGCCATCTCTCTGCAGGAAATCTCAGCCCTCACCCAGCACGGGTGTTCTGTCTCTCACCAATTTTTAGCTGCTTAGAATGCAAACGTGATGGGGAAAACGCAATTTTTGAAAACTACGTGGCTGTAACCGATTTATTAATAGCCCATAATGCTGGTAATAGGCAATCTATAAGTCTGTTCTTAAGAATTTATAGGGCAAATATTCCAGAACCATATTAAAGACACCACTCATAAGTGCCTGTGAGCCTCCGTCTATTCCCTTAGGTGGTGGGAGAGTATCGTTATCTGTAGGAGAACAGAGATCCAGGCCCCAGTTTAGATTTCCTCAGATGCTCCAAAAAGCGCACAGGAAGTAAGCAAATCGTATGACACGCCGTGGGCGAAAGTGTCCCGTGCATAGAAATCACCTGCTGGATTTCTTAATGTGTGTGTGTGTTTCAGAAACAGCCTGAGCTTCGGGCAGCGCAGGAGGCCGCTCATGAAGTCTCAGCTGGGGGGAGTGGGGGCTGGAGAGGCTAGGAATCAGGCAGGCATTCCGGGCTTTTCCTTTCTTCTTTCTTCATTAAGACTTACTTAAAATAATAATTGTGAATAGAAAAGTCAAGCATGCTCACTAGCGAACATTTGACAAATATTGGCAAGTGTTACAAAATAGAAAAAATTTTTGTTACCCATAATTCAAGCATGATCGTGGCTGACCACCTTCTTTTAAATCACCGTTTCTTACAGTATGGTGCATTTGCATCAGGATTCTTGGGCTGAGAGTCAGGGGCCTTATTAAAAATGGTTTCTAAGCGCCCCCTGGGTCTACTGAATCAGCGTATTTGGAGGTGGGGCTCTGGCATCATATCTTTGGCACGCTCTCAAGGTGATTCTGAATGAGGTGACTGAAGTCTGAAACCTCTGGTTTTTTAAGTGATTGTAACTTCCGTATGGTTTCCGAAGGGCAACTCTCAAATCAGGTGAAGTTGAAATGGCTTGGGGACAGCACTATTCACAATTGACAAAAGATGGGCGAGCAAAATATAGTCTGCCCACACAATGCAATATTATTCAGTCATAAAAGGAGATAAAGCTCTGATAGACGCTGCAACATGGATGAACCTTGAAAACACTATGCTCAGTGAAAGAAGCCAGACACAAAAGGACACATATTGTATGATCCCATTGATGTGAAACATTGAGGGTAAGCAAATCTGTAGTCAGAAAGCAGATTAGGGGTTGCCGGTGGCTAGAAAGAGCAGGAATGGGATCTGGGCTTCTTTAATGGGTAAGGAGTTTCCTTTTGGGATGATCAATAAGCTTTGAAACTAGATAGAGGCAGTGATTGCATAACATTGTGAATGTACTAAGTGCCACTGAGTTGTGTACTTGAAAATGCTTAATTTTATGTTATGTGACTTTTACCTCAGTAGAAAACAATCACTTGAGAAAATGAAAAATCCGGGATTTCCTGGTTCTGTCCTGGGAGATCCCGCTTTAGCATGTCTGCGGCAGAGCCCAGGATGCTGAAGTGTCAAAGGAAACCTCAGCAGCTACTCCTTATGCAAGACTAAAGAATTAATCTAGACTTTAAGCTGGAATTAAAGCCATAAAGATCCAGAGGGAAGATCTGCCGAAAATGTAAGCTACCTGCAAAACCATCGTCTGTCTCCCTTTTGCCCCCTCTGCCCACCACCTAGGTCTCTGTTAGGGACTGAATGTTTGTGCTCCTTTCCCGCCCAAATTCATGTGTTGAAGCCATACCCCGAATGTGATGGTATTTGGAGGAGGGGCCCTTGCGAGGTAATTGGGTTTCGATGAGGTCGTGAGGGTGGGGCCCCCATGATGGGATTAGCGTCCTTGTAAGAAGAGGAGGAGACAGGACGCATTCTCTCCCCTCCTTGTGAGGACTCAGTGAGAAGGCAGCCATCTGGAAGCCAGGCAGAGTCCTCACTGGGAACTGAATCTGCCAGCATCTCGCTCTTGGACTTCCAGCCTCCAGATCTGTGCAAAGTAAATGTCTGTTGTTGGAGCCGCCCAGGCTGTGGTGTTTGTTATAGCAGCCCGAGCTGACTGAGAGAGTCACCTAAGGCGGGACGTTCCAGCTTCCATGGCTTTGCCTGTGTCGTATACGCTGCCTGGAGTGCCCTCCTTCTTCTTGACCTCTCCAAACTTATCCTAAACCTCAGCTCAGTTCAGACTTCGGAAGACTTCTCGAGCAGAGTCTCTTCTGTTCCCCAGTGCCTGGCTTTTCATCATCACGCCCAGCATTTAGCGAGTGGAATAAGTCATTCTTTGACTGCATTTTGTTCTGCTTCTTCCTCCGTCTGATTCTACTGGCTGCGTAAGTTGTTCATCATATGTCAGTTTCATTTTTGTGCTTTTTTAAAAAATACGTTTCACACTTTATCTCGGGTGAGAATTCATTGATCGCCCTCGCTCAGCTCTGAGCTTCCCTATGAAGGGTCCCCACCTTGTCCATCGAGGGGTTCCCACAGGGCCCACACGTGTCGCAATGACTCCTCCTCTATAAGGGTCTCATTTTCAGTCAGCAGATATACCCTCTGCCACCTCTCACGGTAATAACAATGATAAAAACAAAGGATTAGGAACAGTATGGTTTATTGAGCACTTATTATGTCCCAGCCATTGTGTAAATTCTGTACATAAATCTTCTCAGATCCTCGCAACAGCCTTATGAAGATATCCTTACAGGTAAGGAAACTGAAGCTCAGAAAACACTTTGCTCAAAGCTGGAGAGAAGTCAAATGAGGCAAAGTTAGGACATGAGAACTCAGCTCTGTCTGACTACTAAGTCTGTGTTGCTAACCCACTACCCCCCACTGCCTCCCACGGTCGTTCCTTGTGCCTCAGTTGGGCCTTTAACACTACTTGTTTTGAAGGCTATGGTTTCCCCGTCATTCATTCATTCATTCAACAAACTTTGCAAGTCACTGAGTAAAGTCCTGGAGGCTCAGACAGGAATGAATGAGACAAAAATCCCTGCCTATATTTGAGATAGATTTCTGTTGTTTATTCATTGACCAACACCCACTTTTATTTCACAGATCACTTCCTCTTTGGGATAACCTCTCCCCACTGGAGACAGTGTGGTGGGGCCACAATTGGAGGCTCTGCTCTACCCTGGCCAAGGGGTGGGCCTGTGCCCTTAGCAAGACCAGTCCATCATCCCCTCCCTGGACTTTTGTTCTGAGCAGAGGGACAAGGCTTCTGAAAGTGTCAAGGTTCTGTTTTCATCCCAGCAGTGGTGTCATGCCCAGATTCAACTTTTTGGCTCCCTGGAGCATTCTTAGGTCATTCCCAAGCTCCTTTCTCCAACCTCATGTCGATTTTTTGAGCTCTGATGTCCTCCCAATAAACTCCCTTGCTGGTGAAGTCAGCCGGAGGCTTCTCTGTCACTTACAACCAGTGAGCCCTGACCTCTACAGGTTGGTAATATATAAACTGAGAGCACATGGCAAAGGCACCCAGGTCAGCCTGAAGAGGTCAGGGAGGCAAAGTGGGAGAGGTAACAACTGAACTGAATCTCGGAGGATGAATAGGAGTTAGCAAGATACAGAAGGGGGTGGGGGAAGGGTGCAGAGGCAGAGGGGAAAATATGCTTATAAATAACAACAGTCAGTAGCACTTATTGGGCACTTTCTCACTTAGCCCTGACAATAACTCCTTGAGGTTAGTTCTATCTCTGCTCCCATTTTATAGTCAAGGCTCAGAGAGGCAGTGTGACTTGCTCAAGGCCACTCAGCTAGTGAATAGTAGAGATGAGATTTGACCCTAGTTCTTTCAAGAGACCTGATTTCACATTGGGGGTTATTGGTCCATCCCCAGAGAGCCAGTCAAAGGGCCGTTCTGGGCAGCTGGCCTCATTCCTCCTGGGGCAGTGGCCTTTTGGTCATGTGACTCCCATCTCTGGCAATTCTGGGTGTTCCTGCTCCTAGGGGAAGCCTACTCTGCATGCATGTGGGGGGAATGTCTGAGTTGTTTTTATTTTCCTCAAAAAGAGACACCGTTTATTTCTCTTCAGGAGTGTGGGCAATTAGCAAGAGCCAGGTGACAGGCTCTTGCTAATTGCCTTTGTGGATCTGAACGTGGCCTCCATTGTGGCAGGGGCAGCAGGGGGCTGCCGGGCATCGGCCTCTGGGAGGATTCAAGGGAGCTGCCAAGAGCAGAGAGAGCCTGGAATGCAGCTAAGGGCAGGGCAGGCTTCCAGGTGTGTGTGTGTGTGTGTGCGTGTGTGTGCGTGTGTGCGTGTGTGTGTGAAAGAGAGAGAGGGAGACAGAGAGAGGGAGAGGAAGATGGAAGATGGAGGTGGGGGCACATGGGCTGGATTTCCTCAGCCTCCATTCCCCTCTTCTCTTCCTAGCTCCCTCCTTTCTTCCTTCCCACTCCTTCATCCAATTTATTCATTTATTTTTCTCCTTTCTTACACAAATAGCACAAGCTCTTTTTTGGAAATATTCAATTAGACAAACAGAAAAAAATGGAGCCCAAATTCACTACCCCAAACCAACCACTGTGAATAGTTTTCGATCACTGTATACTCTTTTGTAGTCTGCCTTTAAAAAACCCAACTAAGCGATATATCATAGATATATTTCTAGGGCAAGAATTTTTGTTGGTTGCATAGTATTTGTTTCTTTCTTTTTACAACTGTTTATTGAATGCCTACTATGTGCCAGGCAGTGTTATAGGTGTTCAGAATACAACAGTAAACGAAAAAGCAAAAATGCCTGGCTTCCAATTAAAAGCCAAAGTCCTGACAAATTGAAATGGCAAGCAATAGGATATACTGGAGTATATGAGGAAGCCGTTTGGTGTAAACCTAATTCGGCCTGACTTTGTTTTTCCAAAAGGGCCTGACATGACCATTGAGCATGCATTGTACATCTGCTTCAAACATTTCCTATGGCAAGAACAAATGCCCTTAAGATAAAGGTGCAACTTCCCCCCACATTGGCGTTTCCTTAAGGATAAGCACCTCTTCCTAGGCTAGAAACTGATTGCTGTGCTCCCCTGTGACCATCCAGCTCACCTGTGACCACCCAGTTCACCTGTGACCACCCAGCTCACCTTGACCACCCAGCTCGAGACAACAGACCTGCCACCCTGCTGTGTCCACCAGGACAGCAGACCTACCTGCTGTGTCCATCAATCACTGTGCCGACAGAGCAGTCTCGCAACTGTTGTAAAAGGGACATTTCAGCCATATGTGAAACATCCTCTTTGGGGGTGTATAACCACTGTGTACACCCCACTTCATTGGTGCCCTTTCTTCCTTTGGGAAGAAAGGCCCCGGGCTATGGTCCTCACATTTTGGCTCAGAATAAACTCACCCAAATCTTCATTTATAGATTGGTTATGGGCTATTTTCGTCGACAGTCCTCCCTGTGAGCTACAAGACCCTACACCGTGCGCTCCTGGTGCTTATCCAGTAGCTGACTCTCAGTTCTGCTTGATAGCAGCTGGAGGAGAAAGTACATCACCTTTGTGGAATGCCCAGTAAGCCCCGGGCCAGGGGCAATTTGAATCCTCCTCTTTTATATCTAATTCTAGCTCAACTCTGACTCAAACAAAAGAGACACAAAATGGGGATTGCACAATGGACACGGTTCTTGTCCTCAGGGAGCTCACAGATGTTTAGGCAGCTTTAAAAGTTTCCCGTTATTAATGTGCTGCCGTGGATACTAGAGGATGATGTGGTGGAAGGTGGGAGATGTTGCCGTTGGTCTGGGGAGATGTGGGAAGATGGACCACATGTTATTCCGGGCTAGAGAAACAGCAGGGGGGACATTATACCAAGAGTAAAGGAAGCTGCCCTTTGCTGCTTGTGCAGTGCCCAATCCTGAGGTTCTGGGAGGGTCTTGAGCAAAGCGTTCTACCTTTCTGAGACCCTGCAGAGTCCTCTCTGTAAGATGGGAATGAGGCCATGAGGTGTATTTGTCAGGCTGATTTTCTCCAAGTGGGACGGCTTTTTCTTCCAGATGATTGCTTCCCATTGATGAGGACTTCGTGCTTTTTCTGCACCATCTGGTTTGTGCTAATTTCCATTTATTGAGCACCTACTATGCACCTGGTATTGTCCAAGACACTTGGCATAAGCTGCCTCATTCAATCCTATGAGGTAGGAATGATTATAGTCTTCCTTTAAAGACATGGAATCCAACCTCAGAGAGTTTGAATAACTCACCCAAGGTCACACAGCCGAGAAGGGGCAAAGTCAAAATAGCTACACAGATCTGCCGAGGGCAGAGCAGGTGTGCTTTCTTTTTTGCTAGACAGACAAAATAACCAGTTCCTTTTATTCAACAACTCTCTCAGGATGAAGTACAAAACTCTCCAGAAACAGCTTAGTGTTGCAAAACCGAGCATCCTGGAATGAAACAGTAAAAAATATGTTTCAAAAGAACATAAGGTTTTTAAAAAATGTGCTTCTCTTCATTGTTTTCCTTTTATCCTCATTATGAAAGCAATTCATGTTCACTGTGAAAATCTGGAAAATAGAGAAAAGTATAAAGAAGAAAATAAAAATCACCCTAATCTTATTACAGAAAGAAAATTGCTATTAACATTTGTTTTCTATCTTTCCAGTATTTTTTATATGCCAAAATGTACATATGTATTTTTTAACATAATTGGGGTGGTCCTGCCAAGTTGCTTTCTAGAAAGGTTGAACTAATTTATAATCCCACCAGCAGGCTTTGAGAGTGTTTTCTTCACCCTGGCCAGCATAGTGGTTTTTCTTTTTCTCTTTTCTAATTTAGTGGGTTTAAAAGGCAGTATCTTGTTTCCACTTACATTTCTTTGATTACTGAAAAGACTGAATTTTTAAAAAATTTCATATGCTTATTAGACAAATGTATTTATTCTCCTGAGAGTTGTTTTTCATGTCTTTTGTTCATTTTACTTTATTGAAATTTTAATTTTCTTTTATAGTTCTTATTGACTTGCAATAGCTCTTTATATATGACAGAGTTTTAAAACTAGTCTGGGGGTAATTGGGGGAATGCATAATTTCCCCCTTGGTCTTCCATACTTATTACAGTTTCTTTTTAAGAAGTTGATTGTTTGGCTTATGATTTGGGGGGCAGCAAAAAGATTTAAGTTTTTATCTTAATCCTGGTTAAATATATGATTATTTTTCTTATGATAAAGTTTAAAAATATGGATTTAAGACTTTATCACTGTAGGTGATTCTCTAACCCTAGTTCCTCTAGTCTGGTGGTCCTCAAACATCACTGCAAGTTAGGATCACCTGGGCTTTAAAAAAATCCCGATGCCTAGGCCACACCCAAAGCCAATTAAATCATAATCTCTGGTGGGGGCAGGGAGAGTTGAACCTGGCCATCAATATTTTAAAATCTCCCCTGATGAGTGCAATGGGCAGTCACACTGAGGACCACTGCTTTAGCCTCATTCTTCCCAGAAGGGGAAGGGTCATCATAGGGAGTGAGGTAATCAATATAAATCAATAATAACGCAAAATCTAACCACTACTCCCGTCTACTGAACACTCAACTCCAAACTAGACCTCTTTCTTCCTGCAGCAGAAAACAGGGTGTGGTGAGGCCAGGTAGATCTTGGGGCGTGGAAGGGGCCTGTATGCTCTGGGGGGAGGTGGGTATGCTTTCTGGAAAGGGAGAGGAGAGGGGTTCTGATCTAAGTTATTTGGAGAAGAAAAGGAAATGCAGAGGGAAGAAAAAGCAGTGCAGAAGCCTGGTTTTATTATCTCCATTTTACTCATGAAAAAACGGAAGACCAGAGAGGTTAAGTCAGTTGCCCAAGGTTGCCCAGAAATTTTTAGGCTGAGTCACATGTTCTGCTTTTTGAGTAATGGGGAGGGACATTCACTGGGTATTGTGCCATTCAGCCCCCCTTGGAGGGGGTTCTCGATGGGAGTCCTTCCTTCCAGATGCTTGTCTGCATTTTGAATAACTGAGAATGGTAGGTAAGTTGAATCTTCTTTCTCATTCTTCACCTATGGTGAGGACGTTCATAAGCACAGCTAAAACCAAATAAGCTAATTTTGATTACTTTTGTCGAGGATTGCCCAAGTCACCATCCTTTCTGGTGACACAAGCAGTTGTAAGTTGGTTATAGACTGTCATGTTCCATTTTTAAAGGATGATGGGTCTACAGCTCTGCTGGCAAAGACCACGGTGGCCTTCCTGAGGTCTTGCAGAGTCCCAAGCACAATATCCTGTCAACTGGAGGCTGAATGGAAGCTTATTTGGATGCCTGCCCTGTAATAAGGCTTTGTTCAGTCTGCACAAAAGCTCTCGGAAGCAGGTAGCAACTTGACTCCCATTTTACAGATAAGGCAGCTGAGGCACATGGTTTAGGCCACAGGACGCTCAAGGTCACCTGTGCTGGGGAACGGTGGAGTCGGAACGCTGGCAAAGGATGGAATAATCTGCCTGCCCTTCCCCGAGCCCAGCCTGCAGCAGCCCCCCAACTGCGCGCCTATTGCTACCTCCCTCCCCTTTTTGTCACCTTCCTACCCCACCATCATCACAGGGTGACACTGTTTCTCTCCAGAGCAGCTCTTGGCATGTAATTACTAATCAGATGTAGGCAATCAAGCTGCATTTCCATCCCCCGTTTTCCTCCCCACCTCCCCTCAAGGGACACCTTTCTGGGGGCAAGGTGACTCCTTCGGGAATTCAGATTAACATCAACAAGAGGGGTGGGGAGGGGGGAGAGGATGAAGAAAGGCATCAAACTCCTTTGCAAATTGCCAATGACAAGGCATCTTCTGCGCTGGTTTGCTCTCTGCTATTTTAAGGGGCCTCATTTAGCATAATATTTGCATCGTTTGTGTCTTACCCGATAATTAGGAGTAGAGACAAATCCTTCTTGTTCCCAGACTAAGGGCATTGGGGTGGAGAATAAAGAAGGCTCTGGAGACGGCACTGAAGCAGGAGAGCCTTTAGACATTATTTCCTTCGTCCCCCACTGTCTTGCGAAAATTCCCTGAACACCTGACATTCTGAACCCGGGTCGTTCCTCATTGTTTGGCTTCAAGGAGCCTAGATCTTTCTGAAACTCTAAGCAGAATTCTGTGTTTATGGAATTGTTTGCAGTTTTGCCCCCCTGGGGAGAAGGTCCATGGCTTTCTTCAGTCTCAAAGCCTGCAACTCCCAAATTAAGAATGACCCACGGTGGGCATCAGCTTTGCTTCCCCAACATCCAGCCACCCTTCTCCAGGTCCCAGCATCTTGATTTTCGTTTGGGAAACCAAGTCTTTTCCACCCTCATTCCGTGTTAGGGCTGTCTGATGGAACTTTCTGTGGTGATGGAAATGTTCCATACAGTCTCGTTCTCCACCAAAGAAGGTCAAGTTGCTGCCTGTGCTCATTGCAGCAGCCGTGAGGGTCCCTGGTGGTCCACATCTTGCCCTAGTTTCTCCCCAAGCCTGACAAATTCTTCCTCCCTTCTGATTGACTTGTCCTTCTGGTGGCTACTACAGTAAGGAGTCAGTAGCTGAAGGAGTCAGTAGCTGAGTATTTTTAAATGCAAAATACCATTATCCTTCATTAAAAGTCCTGTCACCACTAGCCTTCTTGGGAGAGAGTGATTATGCTATTAAAGGCCCCTTGACACATGGCCCAGAAATGACCAGCCCATCCCAGGGTTCCTGCCTTCCTCCTGGATGATGATCATCTTACTCAGCTGCTTATGCTGATGAGGGCAAAGCAAAGCCCTGGGAAGCCAAATTCGCAGCTGGGGGAGCGGCCAAGGGCTTAGGATGGTGCTGCTTCATTTCCACCAGCCTGCCATGTATCTGGGAAGAATCCTATTGCCTTCTAGAAGAGATCCACTTTCTATCTCTCTCATCATAGGATCCTTAAGCCTGACTTGAGATCCTTGTTCTATTTTAGAAGATGCGTCTCCCTTTAAATTGCCCACTCTTTGACTTTTTAAGGTCTAATTGAGGCCCAGGATGGAATTTGACAGTAGTTAAGAGCACAAGCTTTGGAGATGGGCATAACCATGCTTATGATTGTGCCACTTACTGCCTGTGTGACCTTGAAGAAGGTATTTAACCTCTAAGTCTCAATTTTCTTAATTTCAAATAGGGATAATTAGTGTGGTAGACACTCTTGGTTCTCTAGCCAATAACTGTGCCTTATTTCTTTGTCTCATGCCCATCTCCCACTCTAGAGGTTGAAAAAGCCAGATATTTTCCCAGCCTCCCTTGCAGCTGAAGGTGACCATGTGACTGAGTTTTGGCTAATGAGATAAAAGGGAAGTTGATGTAGAGAATTGTGGTAATGATTTTTCTCCAGTAAAAAAGAGAGCAAGGGCTGGCCTGGTGTCATAGTAGTTGAGTTCACGTGCTCTACTTTGGTGGCCCAGGGTTTTCAGGTTCAGATGTTGGGCGTGGACCTAGCATTGCTCATCAAGCCATGCTGTGGTGGCTTCCTACATAAATGATAGAGGAAGATTGGTACAGATGTTAGCTCAGGGCCAATCTTCCTCACACACACACACAAAAACATGAGAGAGTAGTACCTGATAGATCTCTTGCTCCCTTTCCTCCTTTCTGCTTTGAATGCTGTTGTGTGGGGTTGTGATGTCTGGAGCCATGGTAGCTATATTGTGACCATTAGGCAACACATTTTGAATGAAAAACCAGCATTCTGAGGATGATGGAAAGGAAGGATGAAAGTACCTAGATCCTTGATGATGTCATTGAGATGCTGAACCAATAGTGGGACATCCAATTTATTTGTTAAGAATGTCCTTATGGCTTAAGCCATTGGTAGTCAGGATTCCTGAAAACATGTATAAATGATAGATCAAGCCCAGGCTCACAGGTTGTTGTGAGGAATAAATAAGATAATGTAGGGAAGGGTTTTTTGCATGGTGGCAAGAGAATACTGAGCGTACAATAAAATAGCATTTATTATTAGCAGGAATAACTGTACCCAGAGATCCACAGATGCGATTTGAGGAAGCATTGGGAAATTTGTGATATGTAAAATTGGGCCCTCTTCTGCCCTCCCTTCCTAACCTGGATGGATATCGGAATCATAAATGTTAGTCCCAGAAGGGAATCTTTGGTCTTAAATTCAGCTTAATCCCTTTCATTTTATAGACCAAGGAATTAGCCCTCAAAATGGGAAAGGGACTGTCCCGAGGTCACATAACAAGTTAGTGGCAAATGGTGGCAAAATGGGGCTAGACCATGGATTTAGGGGCCAAAGTTCTTTCATCTGGACTCAACTGCCTCCCATTCCCATGCGAACAAAGTTTGTTAAAGGGGACGTATAAAATGAGACATCACGTAGGGAACAATCCTGAAAATTTGGGGAAGTGCTCCATGTGAGCCGAGCTATGATTCTTAGTGAGTATGGCTCAGCGTTTAACTCCTTTTCAAATGGACAGGAGATATCCTGGGAGCTGGAGACTCTGACCAGCTAGGTGGTACACTGACATTCCCTGGCTCATTAATCCAGTCACTGATCGATTCATTTATTCAAGAAACATTTACTCAAGTGCCAGACACTGGCTAGATTTGTTTAGCGTTTGTGGGAATGAGTTGGAACGGAGAGTGCTAAGTGAAACTCCTGCTCCCACTCCGAGGGCAAAGTTTGCTGAATTCAATTGTCACATGTGAGGACTGATTTAGGATCCACTTGTCACAGTGGACTCTCTCCTGCTTGGATCCTCAAAGATGTGCCTTAAAACCTGATGGTATTCCCTATTGCTGGATCACTCTTTGGGGACATGTCTTGAGAAGGGCTCAGTTACTTAGTGACTTCATAATAATTTTGGGAATGTTTATACCAATGTACTAGCCTCGTCCCTTGCAGGGCAAGGGGCTACACTGGGATGGGGCCTGAGGCACAGAAGGTCTCTCATAGGAGGGGAAGGACCTGGGAGCTGGATAGCTTTAGATTGAGGGCAGATGGAAGGGGTGGCGTGTGGATGGAGGTATAAGCACCTAGCCTGCCAGGACAGAGAAGCTTGTATTTAAATCCTGCTCTGCTAATTCCTAGCTGTGCAACCTTTGGTAAGTCTCTCTCCCTCTCTGTGCCTGAAGTGTCTATAAATTGGGCATATGACTTGTTGTAGAGATTAAGTGAGATGGTATATTTAGAGCTCTTTGCACAGTGGCTGGCACACTGGTATCCCAGAAAAGGATTTGAGTGCAAGTAATTTATTTGGTAGCTCATCTCAAGAACTACTAGTAGGAGAGTGGGGAAGTGACAGAGAAAAGGAGAAAAAGCCAAGAAAAGGTTTTATTGAGCAAGTTAACACTGTGAGCAACTGGAATGCAGTCTCACTGGGGACTTCTGGGAGATGTTGTAGAAGATAGCTCAGGGTTATCCCACTGAAGAGGTAAAAAAGCTGGGGTATTTGTCTTCCAGCTCCCACCCATCATTGGGTAATTGCTGCTGTTGAGGCAGTAACTGCCAGAACTTCCAGCGTGTCCTGAGTGGGCAGGGAGAAGGCCCTCGGGAGGAGACTGGGTGTGCTTACAGGAGAACCCCCATTGCGCATGTTGGAGCAGCAGTTGCCAAGGGGATATGGACATGTTGATCTGAGTTCAAAGTCATGTTCTGCCCCTTATGACTAGCTAGATTTTCTTGAGCAAATCTTCTAGTCTTCTGGCTGCTCAGATTGTAGTCCATGGAAGGATGGGCACCACCTGGAAGCTGTTAGAAATGCAGATTTTCAGTTCTCGTTCTGGATGTATTACTTATCGATTGCTGCATAGCAAATAACCCTGAAACTTAGCAACTTAAATAACAATTTACAATCTTGGCTAGAGTCTGCTTTCTTTCATTGACATGCATGGAGGCTGCTGCTTTGTAGTTAAAAAGAAGAGAGAAGTGGGGACAGCCCAGTGGTTTAGTGGTTAAATTCACATGCTTTGCTTCGATGGTCCAGGGTTCGCAGGTTCAGATCCTGGCCGTGGACCTAGCACCGCTTGTCAAGCCACGCTGTGGTGGCATCCCACATAAAATAGAGAAAGATTGGCACAGATGTTAGCTCAGGGGCAATCTTCCTCAGCAAAAAGTGGAAGATTGGCAACAGATGTTAGCTCAGGGCTAATCTTCCTCAAGCAAACAAAAAAAAAAAAAAAAAAAAAAGGGAGATTTTGGGCCAGGGAATTCTGGGGGAGGAAGAAGAGAGAAACAAGAGCAGCTGAGTTTCTGTCCCTCTTCTTACCCACATAGCTAATGGCCCAATTTTGAGCTCCAATGAAGTTAGCAGTTAAGGTGAAAAGTCAAAGCTGTCAGATTCAAGACATGTGTGAGATTTTGGACCCAACCAGGGATTTCTAAGGATGAAGTAGGAGCCTGACTTAAGGAAAATTCCATCTCCACAGCTCTACTGGAGGCCTCAGTGCCCCTCTGGCCCGTGAGGGTTCATGGTGGCCTCTAGTGCATGTAGCCAGGGGGCAGGAGTCAGAGAGAGAGCTTTGGGTGACTACGAGACCCAACTTTCTGCTCTCTGCCCCTCCTCCAGTCAATGGCTCAGGACCTATGTCAGTACATGAAGGCTCTAAGTAGTTGCTCACTAGGCTTATAACGCTATTTTAAGCCCCTTAGGTGTATTAAATTATTTACACCTCATGAGGTAGGTTTCTATTAATATCCTCGTATTATATATAAGGAAACCAAAGTTCATGGTGGTTAAGTAACTTGCCCAAGGTCCCACAGCCAGAGAGTGGCAGAGCCAGAATGTTAATGTGACCTCAGGTATACTTACAAGATGCAGGACTGACACAGTCAGGTTGCACACCGGTAGACTGTCAAAGCACTTGATAATTATGCGTCAAAGAATGTTATCTTATGTTGGTTTTCATGTCTTTACCACAGTTACCTTGTTTCTTCTAGTCATCTTTAGTGATGCAAATTTTTATATTCCTGCTCATTCATTTATTTATTTATTCAATAAATATTTATTGAGTGCTTACTCTGTGCCAGGTGCCATTTAAGGGGTTGGGGAAGCAGCAGGGAATGAAACAGACAAAAATCTCTGTCTTTGTGGTGTTCACATGCCGGTTGTCCAATAATGGACAAATGAGTTACCCAGCATATTAGAAAGTGACAAGAGCTTTAGAAAAAATTAGCTCAGGATAAGGGTGATTGGCATTGTGTGTTGCACTTTTAAATAAAATGTTCAGGATGTGAGGGGCTGAGCCATGTGGCTACCTGGGGGAAGAGCATTCCAGGTAGTGGGAACAGCCAGGACAAAGCAGATGGCCAGAGCATGCTCAGTGTGCTCTGGGAGCAGTAAGACCAGCATGATTGAAACAGAGCAAGCAAAGGGAGAGTAGTAAGAGATGTGATCAGAGAGAAAGCTGAGGCCAAACAGATCAGGCCATGTAGAGACTGGCTGTTACTTTGAGTGATTTGGGGAACCATTGGAGGGTTTTGAAAAGAGGAGTTACCTGATTCAATTTGTTCCAAAAGGAACACAAGACTATGACAGTGTTATTGTATTGAGAATGAGCTACAGAGGGGTGAGGATGGAATCAGGGAGACCAGTGAGGAGGCTGCTGCAATAATCCAGGGAAGACAAGATCAGGGCTAGGACCAGGTGGAGGTGCTGAGGAGTAGCCAGATTCTGGATACAGAGACTAAGAGTTTCAGCAAACGTGAGGTTTAGGATTTATCTGCTCCACCTTTCACAGCTGCCTAGGTGATGGGGGCTTGTGTAACTGGGATCCTTTGGCTCTGAAGGCAGGTGCAAAGACCCTTGGCTCCTCCATGGGGCTGCAGACATCAGACGTGTTGGCACCAGGAGTTATTACTGGCAACATCTTTTGTCTCCCTGGCAGGGAGATCAGTGGAAGCTTTTATCTTAATTAGGTTACAAAGGGCTCCATCATCCATCCATCTTCCCTGATTAACTTGGGGGTTATGGTGGAAGGGAAGACAGCCCCAGGCTGATAAATATGAATCAGAACAGACTGGTTGGAGTCTCTGAGGACTCATTGGAAAGGAGGAGGGAAGAGATAGGATTTGTCAAAGATGTTTTGGTGGTGAAGAACGTACAGAAAGTTGTCTGTGGCGGGGGATTGATTTGGGAATTGCCCCAGTGGGCTAAGCCTGCCTTAATGGGAGAACTCTGCCTGCATCCCCCAGACTTGGGACATGGTTTATGTCACGAGGCTGGTCAGATTATCAGGATCCTGGGAACTCTACTGATGTCTGCAGTAGGAGTGGTTTGTGTAGGCTGCCACAGCTGGATGTAACACGGTGTCTCATCCTGGATGTACATTAGATTCATCAGTGAAGAGTCAGAAAGAAGGAAGGAAGGGATGGGGAAATGAAGAAAGGGAAGGAAGAAGGAAGGAAGCGGGGAAGGAATTAGTTTAGGCCTCTATCCCACATCTAACAAATTGCGATCTGTTGGGCAGCCAGGTATGAAACTCCCTGGAGCCGAACAGTGAGTCTCTGTCCAACGTGCTGAATACTCCCAGCAGTCTCTCCTTGATGCCCCTTCTTGCTTCCTTCACTCAAATTTTAACAAATATTTATTGAGCGCCTATCACATCCTAGGTGCTGTTATAGACCCTAGGATTCAACAATGAACACAACTGACAAAAATCTCTGCCATCTTGAGGCTTATGTTCTAGTGGGTGGAGTCAGACAGGAAGTAAAAAAAAAAAAGAGGCAAATTATATATTAGAAGATTAAAAGTGCTGTGGCGGCGGGTAGTGGGGGGCGGGGAGGGAGAGGAAGCACGCTAATGGAACAGAGAAGGCAGAATTTCCATAAAGCTGTAAATAAGGTGGTCAGCTAAGGTCTTGCAGAGATAAAGGCATTTGAATAAATGACAAATGTTTGAGAGAGATGAGAGAGTGAGCTGTTCAGATTTGCCTATGGTTTCACACCAATGAAGTGGTATTTCTCATGTTTCCCATTAAATTGCTGGTTTTTTCTCACATCTGTGCTTCTGCTTATGATGCTCCCTCTTCCTGGAATTCTCTGCCATCCAACTCTCATCATTGAACTGCGTTCAAATCCTACCGTTTTAAAAAAAGACCCTACATAAATATCACCTCCCTGAGGAAGCTACTGTGGTTATCCTTTGACAGGAGGTGACCTATCTTCCCTACCAACCTTCACGACACACGAAAGTGCTCTGGTTCTTTTTCACTGTGTGGCTGTGACTGCTTAGGTCCCCACATGACTCTTCTACTAGTCTGGGAGTTCTACAGCATCATAATTACTTCTCTTCATCTCCCCTGTGCCTATCTCAGGTGCTGGCATATAGTTTTTACCCTATAAAATTTGCTGTCTAGCCCTCTTGATCTCAGGGGACAGGAGTCCAGGAATCCGATTTTTAAGCATTGCCCTTGGTGTTCTTGTACACACTAAAATTTGAGAACCACTGATGACAATAATAGTAGCTATGGCATAGAGGTTTTTTTGGGTTATATATATTTTTAGGATTAAATTAATATATGTGAAATGTATAAGCTATACATGTAGCTTAGAAGAGTGCCTGGCACACAGTGAGTCTTAGCTATTATTTTCTGTTTGTAAGTAACCTCTGTCAATAGTCTGTTCACATGAACTTGACCTGGGGGTTCCTGAGCTTGCTTCAGAGGCCTCCTTGCCTTACAGTCTTGCTTTGCTCTGTGTGCACAGCTGTTCTAAAGACATGAACCTCAGACAGAGAGAGAATGAACCCAAAATGAGCCTCAAGCACTTCCCTTCTGTTGCTACTGTTGGTAGAAAAATAGCGTCATCTCTGCTCTTTAAAGAACTCCTCTGGCAGATGTGCACACAGCTGTTCCACCTCCTTCCTGAAGGCTGAGAGCAGGCGGACATGCCAAGAGTTCAGGAAATGATGCTGTGACTGGCTGGTGCAGGTAAGACCCACGGCAGCTTTCCCCCTTCTCACTAGTCTTCCTTTCTCCTTCTTTATTTCTCCCCAAGGAGGCTATGGGATGGGAGACATCTCTTATTTCTAGCTGCTTCTAGAGGAGGAACTTGAGGGAGAGAAGCCCCAAGAGGGGAGGATGCCAGCAGGGACAAGGAGATGAAGAGGAAGTCTGGGTAGCTGCTGGCATGCAGCACACTGTGTTGGTTAAGGTTAATCCAAGCAACACTGTCTTGCTGTGTGACTGTGGGCAAGTCATTTACCCTCTCTGATCTTGTCCCAAGCCAAATAGGACATTATAGTGGAACAAGCATAAGCTTTGGAGCCCATTCTATGGAGGTTGGAATCCTGGCTCCACTCATACCAGCTTTGTGACCTTGGGCAAATCTCTTTACTTCTTTGCATCTTTAGTTTTCTCTAAGGAAAGAGAATAGGGGATATTTGTCCTGTGTGCCCAACAGGTTTACTGGAAAGATGAAATGGCCCAGTGAAGGTCCAAACCCACCCTAAGATGTGAAACACTGAGCTGTGTGGGGTATCATTTATTCCATCAGTGGGAACTTGACTCCTTTGTCCCCCAAGTTCAGGGCAACATTGTGTGAGACCAGAAAACTTAAGACAAGTTGCCAGAAGGGGGTTGCCTTGCTATGGGCTCTGCCTGCAGAATGATCAGGTTTCTATAGGCAGTTCACTCCTCTCGCTCTCGTAGCTCTAGGCATTGACAGAAGGGAAGGGCAGGCCTTTCATCCATCATGTCAATGCTCTCTTTTTGGAGCATTTGAAGTAGAGACAGTTTAGTGCAGTGGTTAAGCACAGGCAGCATAAGAAGGGTCTAGTTTCAAATCTCAGGTCTGTCACTTACCTGCTGTGTGACTTTGGGCAAATCACTTAACCTCTCTGAACCTCAGCTTCCTCCTCATTTAAATGAAGATATTCCTAACTACCTCACAGCATTGTTGAGGATTGAAAGGGACAGAGTGTATGTAAAGTATTTTGCCCAGTGTCTGGTATATAATAGATGCTCAATGAATAAATGCTAGCTCTTATTCATTTATTGGTTTTTTGAGTCTGAGGGAAGGATAGACTTCTTAGGTTTGCCAAGCAATCCTGCAGTCACTGAGGCAGAGAGAACATTGACCAGAAGTGTGAGGTGTGTTGGAAAGAGCCTCAGACTTGGGATCACCGTGGCTGGGGGTTGAGACCTGCTGGGGCTGTGTCACTTAAGATGTGTCCCTTTCTTTCTCTAAATTTTAATTTTCTCATCTGTGAAATGGGGCTAAGTGGCCTTTATCTGCCTCACAGGATGGTTGGGAGGCTCAGATGGGTGAATTCATGAGAAAATCCTTTGTCCATTTAAAAGTGCCATGTAGCTGAAACGGGGGAGCTATCGGGTGTGAGAGCTGGATGCCATCCCACCGCCATAGGCTGTTTCCTCTTTGCCATTCTGAAGTTCACTGGAACCGGGTGGACTAGCCAGATGGAATTTGGCTTTTCAAAGCTGGAATCCTCCAGAAATAGAAGACTGCTTTAGCTACCAAGCTCCACCCTCCTCTCACAGCACCACATGGAGCGTCACCAACAGCGATTTCTTAAAGCTCCGCCCCTGGCAATTTGAGTAGCTGAGCCAAGACATTCCCACTCCTTGAGAACATACTACAATCTGGCCTCCCCCCAACACACACCCCTCTATACTTAGGGCCCCAAGAGGAAATGAAAAGCTAGGAGTTTGAATAACATTTAATGAGAGGACTACTCACAGAGGAGCGAGGAAGGTTAGGAGGACTGATGAGGGATGTTGAGACACCCAGAGACTAGCAGGAGCTGGGAGCAGTTACCACCCCTCCACTTGAATATAAAGGAGAGGAGCAGGGCTATCAGAACCCGGTGAGACACGGAAGGAGAGCCAGAAGGAGCTGTCGTCGTAGAAGGAAGTGGCCACAGCCCTGAGGTGGGAAAGGAGTGAGGGAGGAATGGGAGAAATACTTCCAACTCTTTCTTGTAGCTTTCTAACCTCTTTCTGTGCTCCCGTTGACCAAACCCACTGGGATCTAAATGACAGGGACCCAATTGATGCCATCCATACGGGTCAGCCTCCTGAAGCACAGAGCAGCACCAAGAAGGGCAGAGAGTGGATCTGGTTCGGGGAGTGTCACAAACAGAGAATAACCAGCCCACTCTCAGACGCACCTTCTCCTTGCCCCAGGGGGCCCCCAGACTATTGGTGAAAGGTGTCATCTCCACTTTCCTGGAGCCATTTTCAAAGTAGCATTGTCTCCCTCGAAGACTCTCTCCTGGGGACCATGACCCTTACCGAGAGAGCTGATACAGAAGGAAATGAAAGGTTCTGGGAGAGGCCAGGTGTCCTAGGCAAAATGTAGGAGGACCCAGTCTGAATGCTTCAGTTGTATGCTGGGCAGTGGGCTCCATGACGGAAGGCCAGCACACACAGAAGTCCAGCTCTTCCCAGAGCTGTGCTTGCGTTCTTCCTTCCAGCAGCTTGAGGGGTGTCTAATTTTCTTGGCTATGGTGTGGTGGTTAAGAGCGTGGCTTTGGAGTCTCACAGACCTGGCCCTTCCACTCCTGGCTGTTTAAACTCGGACATGTTTGCCAACTTCTCTGAGTTTTGGTTCCCTCATCCATAAAACAGGAATAAATTGACTTCATAGAGTTGTTTTGAGGGTTGAACGAGAGGACGAAAGCAGAGGATCTGGCCACCCAGGAGACTGTCAGGATATGACAGCTAGAATATTATTCTTTACCAGCATGTGACTCCCTGGTGGGGCTTCCATGGCTGGAGTGCAGCCCTCTCTCAACCCCCACCGCTTCGTCCCTCCGTCAGATGCTCACTGCTGGCGCTGGGCCCCTGGGAAGGGCTACTGTCTGGCTCAGCCTGCAGAGTGCCCGGTGGGTGGGGCCGGGGATGCAAATGTGGCCTTATCTGAGTGTCTGCAGCTGCTCCCTTCCTTGAGGCCATTGCCAGGAACAAGGGCAGACCCTGGGCCCCCCCAGGATGCCCCAGGCTTCTTCTGGCCCTGCTGAATCTATAATATCAGCAACAATAATAATATCGAGCAATATCTCAGGCTTTTCTATTTGCAAAGTGCTTTGGTTTTTATCCTTTCATTGTATCCTCACAATGACCATGGGTTATTATTACTCACCATGTTGTACAGAAGAGGAAAACCAAGGTTCAGAAGGGTCAAGAGATTTGCCCAAGGTCACATGGCTAATTGGTGGTGGAGTGGGGATTCGAACTCTTGCATTTGACACCAGAATTTAAGATTCATTGTATTAGTGAGGGTGCTTCTGGCTGCAAGTAATAGAAAACCTGGACTCAATGTACTTAAACAAGAAAGACTTTCATAATGTCCCTAACAGGCAGTCTGGAGGACATCTGTGGTTAGTTAGTCAGCATTTCAACAAGGTCATCTAACCTGGATTCTTTCCATCTCTAAGCTCATGGGAATTGCCTTCAGTCTGGCTCCTCTCAAAGTCACAAAATGGCTGCTGTGGTTCCAGGTATCACATTCAGATACAACATCCAGGGAAGATGACAGGCCTTCTCTTGATTATGTCTCTTTAAGAGCAAGGAAACATTTCCCAGAGGCTGTTGGCCAAAAACTAAGTCCCCTGTCCCCTTCCCAAAGCAATCCTTGGCAAGAGAATGGGAATGTCTTAGACCAATCAGACTTCATTTCTGAGTCAAGAGGGGAGGAAGAAATGGCCGCGATGGGCAAACATCTGTCCTCTCCCTCCTAGTAGTGCTGTGACTACTACACTGTTAGTTCTGGCCTTTGACTCATCCTCTCTCTGTGTCCATTATTAGCTGCAAAGGAGGCTTCATGGCATAGAAGCTAAATCTGGTGTTAGGATGCTGGAGCTGTGGTCTCAGCCTGTTGCTGACTTGGAGAATAACTGGGACAAGAAGCTTTCCCTCTCTGGAGGGTATAAACTGTAATGGGTGGGCACCGTACCTCTGGGGTCAGAAAGCTCTGGTTCCCAATTCTGGCTGTGTGGCCCAGGGCAAGCCCTCCTGACCTCCATTCTTTTTCAGTAAAGGGGGCCTAATAGTGGTCTACGTGTCTAGACTATGGTGAGGATTATAGAGACAACAGGGCAAAAGCACCTAGCACAGGGCCTGTGCAGAGCAGGGGCTCAATAAAGACCAGCTCGTATTGCTGTAGGGGTTAAGCTTCCTCATCTTGAGAATTAAGGTATTTGTAAAATGTCCTTCCAGCGTATACGGTCTATGAATCCTGTCTGACCTGGCTTGGCCTGCAGTCCTGTGGCCAGCTTAAATCTCATTGCTCCCCTGGAAGAGACAGGTTGGCTGATATCCGTTTGGCTCCAGAGGGAACTTTTCCAGGCAGCCCTAAAGTCAGCCCTGTCTCGGCTGAACTGCTCCTCAGTCTACGTGCCATGCAGAAAATCCAGGTGACATTTCCTCCCGCCTGGCCAGTCTGAGGCGGCCTAGAGTCCACAGCTTTCCTAAGACAGCAGCAGAGAGCTGTGGCATTTCCTTTCTCTCATGGGGGCTGGGGACAGCAAATGACACGTAGGAGTCAAGGGAGCCGTCCTGGGGCTGGTGAGTGGCTCATGCAGCTGTCATCCTGGAGCTGGTGCAAGGCTGGGAAGAGCATATTATCAGCAGAAGCTTCCAGTATCATGGATCCAGGCTGGAAATGTCCATGGCATGTCAGCTCAGTGAGGAAGTGCTGAGACCCAGGAGTCAGAGGCCCGGTTCAGATCCCAGCTCTGCAAGTTGACCTGCATGATTGTGGGCCAATCACTTCATCTCTCGAGCCTCCCCTTCTCCCACCTGGAGTAGTGGCTCAAAGTATAGATTCCAGATGCTGCCTGGGTTCGAATCCCAGCCTCACCACTTAATGTGTGACTTTTGCCCTCAGACTTTACCAATCTGGGCTGCGTCTTTAAAACTGGGATCCAAATCCAGGATAGTCTCCCCATCTCAACGTCCTTAACTTAGTCACATCCACAAAGTCCCTTTTGCCATGCAAGGCAACATGTTCAGAGTTTCTGGGGATTAAGATGTGGGCATCTTTGGGGTGTCACTATTCTGCCTGTAATAATACTGTATGATTCCACTTATAGAGAGTTAAGAATGAGCTACAAGAATCTAATCAAGATAGTGGTTGGCCTTAGGCGTGTACCTGGGGCCTCTGATCTGGGTGCTGGCTATGCAGCTGTGCTTACTTTGGGAAAATTCATCAACTTGTACACTAATGATAAGTATACTTTTCTTTTTTTTTTTTTTCTTGAGGAAAATTATCCCTGAGCTAACATCTGCCGCCAATCCTCCTCTTTTTGCTGAGGGAGACTGGCCCTGAGTTAACATCTGTGCCCATCTTCCTCTACTTTCTATGTGGGACGCCTACCACAGCATGGCTTGCCAAGCGGTGCCATGTCCGCACCCAGAATCCGAACCAGTGAACCCCGGGCTGCCAAAGCGGAAAGTGCACACTTAACTGCTGCCAATAACTGCCACCGGGCCAGCACCTGCACTTTTCTTAATATATGTTATACTTCAATAAAATAATTTACCCAAAAAGAAAAAAAAAAACCCTCGGACCCAAAGTCTCATCAGGAGGTTGTGGGGGTTAAATGTGGTGTGACGTATTAAATATTGTTCTTATAATGAGGAATGGAGGGCAAGACAGCTGTATAGGTTGTTCAGACATTTGTGTGTGTGTGTGTGTGTGTGTGTAAAAATTGTCCATGCACAAAAATTAAATAGGATACATTTTCATAGTTCAGAGCTTTATATGAATTCCATCACTAAAGAAACTTAAAGGGAAGAGGAGAAATTCTCTTTTCATTAAATTTGTTTTATTTGTATGTGTTTATATAGGAAGAAGACAGAAGTGGTGAGAAACAGCTGAATGACATGTGGTTTTAAAAATGTTACATAAGGAAAGAGAAGGAACAGGGGAAAAATAGGATAGTGCATGTGACAGAGAAAAAGTCCAGGTCCTCCAGGTATTTAAAGAAAACCCATAAATGTTGACACTCATGAAGTGAGGAATTGGGGCCAGTTATCACATGCTTCTTAAGTGACAAGCACTTGACAAAACAACCCTCTGTGCCAGTTTTAATCTTCAAAACCATCCTACAAGGGAGGTATTTTATTACGCCAGTTTTACCACTTGGGAACTGGAGGTTCAGAGAGGTGAAATGACTTACCCAAGATCTTGCAGCTAAAAACTGGCAGTGCTGGTATTTGAACCTGTCTGGCTGGCTCCGAAACCCCATGTGCTTACCTGCCCTGTGGGCTGCTCCCCTGAGCTCCAGGTGTGCGTCTCCTAAACCAGCCTCCCATCCGGCGTCTGTCATAAAGTAGACATTGGAGTTGAAGGTGATCAAGAGCCTAAATTGCTCCCTCCCCAGCCCAGGCAGAGGTCCCACCAGCTGCTCTGATTCCTGCGGGCTCCAGGCCATCCTGCCTGTGTGGGGTGTGAAATCTCAGGGTCTTTTGTGAGAAGCCTCCGTGGTGCTGTCTGGGCTCAGCTGGGTGCTCTCCATCCATGGGAAATCTGATGTTTGACTTTCTGTTTGTGTGCGACAAATAGGGCAGACTCGAGCGCTGTATTTTATTTAAGCCTGTGAATGCTGGGAAGCCAGCAGTGGGTTTCTGAGGGGCGGGGGTGGGGCGTGGAGGGGCCCATCGGCTAGAAACCTCTTCTGCCTCTATAGCTGTTGGAAAGGAGACGAGAACATGTGCGTGTGGCGATCATGGAAGGTAACAGCTAGTATTTATTGAGCCTTTCCCAGGGGCCAGACACTGTGGTCCAGAGTGTGGCTTGAGCATCAGGAGATTCTAACGAGCCCCCAAAGTTGAGACCCACCAGTCTAAGAGAATGAGACAAACAGAAGGGAAATGAGGCTGGAAAGAGGTGGGTGGTGCCATGGAATAGTGTCTTCAGAAGGGGCGAGTTTTAATTAGCCAGCTTTTCATCCTTTCTCTTCCCCTTCCTTTGTTAACTGCCGTCACTGTCATAGTCATCTTCATGATCACTCATAGCAGCTCTCCCATTTATTTGGCACTTACTACATCCCACCCACTGTGTGGAGCTTTCAATATATCATCTCTTTTTTGTATGGGTGAGGAAGATTGTCGCTGAGCTCACATCTGTGCCAATCTTCCTCTATTTTGTATGTGGGACGCTGCCATAGCATGGCTTGATGAGCGGTATATAGGTCTGTGCCCGGGATCCAAACCTGTGAACCCTGGGCTGCTGAAGTGGAGCACACAACTTAACTACTACACCACTGGGCCGGCCCCATATCATCTCATTTTATCCTCAGAAAGTCCCCTGTGAGCAACTATTATCACCTCTATTTTGCTGAAGAAAATAACTGGACCTCAGAGAGGTTAAGTAATGTGTCCAGGGTCACACAGCTGGCAGACAGAGGCTAAGAATTCACTTTCTTCTTCATTTCCTTCTTCTTCCCTTCCTTGCTCCTTTCCTTTCTTCCTTCTCATTTTCTTCGCTTCAATTCTCTCTTTCCCTTTCCTCTTTTCCTTTCTCGCAGTCTTCCGTCCTTCCTGCGTTTATGCGGACTGGAAAAGTTCAGAGGGAAATATGAGCATGTATTAGATAAAGCCCATGTCCTCAAGACGTTTTTAATCCTGCTGTGGAAGCAATACTTTCATTCATTCATTCACGCATTCGTTTATTCAACAGTTTTAAATTTAGCACGTACTATGTGCCAGACACCAGTCTACGTGCTAGGGTTGCAGGAATAAGCAAACTAAAATCTCTGCCCGCATGGACATTCCTTCCTGGTGGAACACACCCTTGGGAAATACTATTGTCTTGGTTAGCTCTGGCTGCCGTAACAAAATACCATGTCTTCTTATAAGGACACTGATCTCATCATGAGGTCCCACCCTCATGTCCTCATCTAAACCTAATTACCTCCCAAAGGCCTCTCCTCCAAATACTATCACATTGGGGTTTTTTTGTTTTTTAGTTTTTTTTCTCTTTTTCTCCAAAGCCCCCTGGTACATAGTTATGTATTTTTAGTTGTGGGTCCTTCTAGTTGTGGCATGTGGGACACCGGCTCAGCATGGCTTGATGAGTGGTGCCATGTCCGCACCCAGGATTTGAACCGGTGAAACCCTGGGCCACCAAAGCGGAGGGCACAAACTTAACCACTCAGCCACAGGGCCGGCCCCTACATTGGGGTTTAAGATTTCAACCTAGGAGTTTTGGAGGAACACAGTTTAGTCCATGGCAACTATCTAGCAGTGTAAGACTATATTACTATATTATACAGGGCAGTACGGCATTGAGGACCAGACAAGGGGCATAACGAGTGAGCTAAGCATGCTCAGAGGAGGAAAACCTGGGGACAGAGGTGCTGCTGGGGCAGGAGGTGAAGTCAGCCTGTTGAATAGACAGTCTCTCTGTCCATTTGGTGGTCTTGCATCTTTTTCTGCTCTCAACAGCGTCAGAAATTGGAGTCATGACTACCACTGTGTACAAACCCTTAGACGGCCTACTTCCTCCTTCCTGGGGAGGGTTCTTGTGGCCATCAGAGTCAAGGCCCTAGTCTTTTGAGGTCTAGGCTTGCAGGAAAACATTTTGGTACCCCAAAAGACCTTTTTGGTGTGAGGAAGATTGGCCCTGAGCTAACATCTGTTGCCAGTCTTCCTCTTTTTGCTTGAGGAAGATTGTCGCTGAGCTAACATCCATGTCAATCTTTCTCTATTTTGTATGTGGGATGCTGCCACAGTGTGGATTGATGAGTGGCACTAGGTCCATGCTTGAAATCCGAACCTGTGACTCCTGGGCTGCTAAAGCAGAGCGTGTGAACTTAACCACTATGCTACTGGGCCAACCCCACCCCAAAGGATATTTATGGAAGACCCTGGACTTATTGGATGGTTCAAGCTGTTTTGAACAGACAGGAAAGCTGAAGTGGGACCAAAAAGCATGCACACGCACTCATGTGTTCATTTTCGTGTGGGAGCCAGTGGGTGTATGAATACATGAGTGGCATGTGGATGAAGGTGTGAGTGATTGTGGGGAAATTGTGGGTGTGCCTTTGTGTGGGAATATATTAGGCATGTGTGTGTTTATCTATGCGTGTGCACTTATGTGTAAGTCTGTATGTAGATCTGTGTGTGAAAGTGTGTGTGGACACATGCATATATGCAAATCGTGAGAGAGTGTCTGGATTAGTGTCTGTTGAGGAGGATGTCTATGGGTAAGTTTATGAGATAAAAGATGGATGCCTGAAAAATATATGGATGTGAGAAGGGGTCTGAAGTGTTTGTATTCATACATTTGAAACAGCCACTGCTGCAGTAATGCTATGTAACACACCACCCCCAAACTCAATGCCTTACAATAACTTGCGTCCATTCCAGGGGTTGGGAAACTTTTTCTGTAAAAGGCTGGATGGTATCCATTTTTGGCTTTGTTGACTATACAGCGTTTGTTGTGACTATTCAACTCTACCCTTGTGGGGTGAAAGCAGCATAGACAATACTTAAATGAGTAGGCATGGCTCTGTTCTAATAAACCTTTATTTACAAAAACAGGCGTAGGTTGGATTTGGCCCATGGGCTGTTTTCCAACCTTTAGTCTCATATTTTCAGGTCTGTGGGTCAACCGTGCTGCGGCTCATCTAGACTGAGCTCAGCTGAGTAGCGTTACTTTAGGCTGTGGGTCCAGCTGGGTTGAGCTACCAGTGCACAGGAAGTTCGTTATCTGCTCCATGCTCATCCTGGGGCAAGCTGAAGGGACATGCTCTCCTCCTGGCAGATCACTGGGGATCAAGAGAACCATCCAAGGCTCACAAGCAAATTTAAACCCTCCTTGTCTCCCATTCACTAACATTCCATTGGCCAAAGCAAGTCGTGCAGTCAAGTCCACCGTCAGTGGGTGGGGAAGTAAACTGAGTCCACAGTGAGAATAAGTTACATGACAAAGGACCGTGTGAAGAATTTCAAGCAATGTTTTGGGATACTGCAACATGTATGAAGGCCATGTGTGAGACTGTGTGTGCATGATGATATGGTTCTAAGAGGGTGTTCTATGTGTGAGGGGATTATTTTGTGGCCACATATATAAGAAGTCATCTAGGGGGCGTTTAGAAGATGGAATGTGTGTGCGAGACTGTATGTGTGTGAATGCTTGTGGGTATACATATGTGTGTGTGTGTGCATCTAGGTGTGTATGCATGGCCATGAAGGTGTCTCCAGGTGCATATATGTGGGGTAGTATGTGTGACAGGTATATGTATTGGTGTGTGTGTAGTGTCAGGGTGCATCTGGGTGTATAGCATGGCTATTTGTCTCTGTGTGCATATGTGTATGGGGTGGTATGTGTGTGGGGTATATGTACTGGTGTGCATGTGTCAGAGGTGCACATGGGAGCACCTGCATGCTGTTGAGGGGGCGTGTAGGCAGAGAGTGGGAGTGGGAGACAGCACACACTCCCCTCCCCTGGCACGGTTTCAAAACCACTGTAGTCTTGCACCGTGAGTTCTTTGTAGCGAAGATTAATTTTCTTATTTAGCATTTATGTAGCACTTTGGATCTGCAGAATGCTTTACAATCAGTTTTATTCGTTGTGCTTGTGTGTTATATACAGCGATAACCTCAACTGCTCCCAGACACTCTTGCCAGAGAAGTGAACACAGCAAGCAAACTTCACCCTCTTCTGCAAGCTTTGCCCATTTTCTGGGTGTCAGGGAGAGGGGGAATTCCTCCGCCCTTTTCCCTAAGGTTATTATGGCTGCTCAAATAATTAAAAAGGCAGGTTAGCAGGAGAAAATCACATGTACACAGGGGAGAAACCCAGGAAAACTGAGTAACTCAGCTATGTGGCCAAAGCTGCCACCTTAAATATCATCTTCAGCTAAAGACAGAGGAGGATGTTGGGGGTAGTGGTTTGGGATTTCATGGGGAGGAAGACAATTTGCATGGAGATGGAAATGGAAATGTTTGTTAAATGAGTTTTGCTGGGCCAAAAATGGGCTGTTGGTGTCTTTGTACCACCCCTATTTTACATTATACTATAGCTAACTTACGGCATTAGTGCCTTCTATGTTAAATTATTTTAGGCAGTTTGAGAGAAGGTCAAATGTTCTTCCTGAGTCTTCTGAGCCTTTATTGTCTTCAGTTCGGAATAATCCGCATACCAGAGTTGCACATCTTGGGGCAGCCTGCCCTGAACCCCATCACGGGCAATGTCTGCTCTTTTGTGTGTGGCCAAGTGGTAAAGTGGAGTGGTGGTGATGGTGATGCTGGGGACAGGGGGTGCGCCTGTGGACCTGACCCCAAAGGCTTTCCCTTCTCCATGAGAAATCAGTGAGTCTAATCACTAGCTAACTTGCCCGGTTCAGCTCATTACTTGCCTGGGCTCGTGGATGAGGGGCTATTTGCAAGTCTGGCTTAAAACTCCTTCCATTTCTTGAGTTAATGTACTCGTTCTTTGTATTCGCCATCTGGACTTAATCCCTTGCAATGTGGCTACTAACCTGTCTTACAGTGGGCTCTTTCCCCACCAAAGCAGACGGTGAGACAAGGACTCAGGTGCAAATAATTTATTCAGAAGGTGACCTCAGGAAGCATGAGTGAGGGAATGGAAAAGTGAGATGGGGATGGCAGAAAAGCCAAGAAAAGGTGTGTTATTGTGCAGATGTCTGCTGTGGGCAACTGGAGTTTCATTCTGCTGAGAAATGGTACCTCTGAACCATCCGCCTAGAGAACTGAGGATCTGGGGTATTTATCTATCCACTTCCACACTGGATTGGTTAAGAGTTGCCCTCTCCACCCCTGGGTGTTAACTCCCCTACACATCTGGGTTGAGCCCATTTGAGGCCCAATCCTTCAGCTCCCCTGTTGCTGGAGGAAGTCCTTGGGTCCGAAACAGCACTCAAGGTGGAAAGCTTGTACATGGGGAATTATTGGCTGCAGCTGCAGGTGAATTCAGGTGGGCCAAGGGCATGTGAGGTAGGGATCAACAGTGTCTGCTACACACCCCTGGACTCCAGTAGAACCCTTATTTTAAGTCACCAGTGACCTTTAAGGTCATAAATTCCTTTGGCAAGTTCTTGGCTCATTGTCCATATTCTCTACAGCAGTTGGCTGTCTTGTGGCCCTGCGCTATCCTGGTTTCTCTCTCTCCAGCTGCTCCTTTTCTGTTCCTCTCTTTTTTCTTCCCCCAGTGTAGGCATCCCCCATTGTCTTTGTTTTTTCCTTGCCCATACCCAAGCTCACCAACTTCCTGTATGATGTGCCATGTCAGAAACTGTCGCCCCCATCTCCCCCTCCAACTCCTGGCCCTGTGTTTACAACTGCCCCATTGAAATATCCATTTGAGAATCACTTAAGCAACTCAAACTCAGCATTTCCAAATCTAACTCATCAGCTTTGACCTCCTGCTCAAGTCAGCTGCATCCTTCCTTCTCAAGTTCGCTCTAGGGCCAGCAGCATTGGCATCATTTGAGAGCTCGTGGGTGCAGAATCTCAGGTCCTGCCACAGATCAGCTGAATCAGGATGTGCATTTTCAACAAGTCCCAGGTGATCTGTGTGCACATTAATGTTTGATAAGCATCGGTCTGCACTGTTGATTCCCTGCATTTCTATTAATGGCACCAGCGTTTTACCAAGTACCCAGCCTTAAAACTTTGCAATTCTTTGAGTCTTAGGAATAAGTACCCCCTAGCCTTCTCTAAACCAGGATTTCTGTGGGACCAAGGTTTCAATGAAACAAGTAATAATAATAGTGTAATTGATATTGATATGTTTCGGTTGCATAAATCTGTGACAATACCATCACACATATAATTTCACTTCACTAAATATTTATGGAGCTCTTGCTCAAGGACTGGCTCCATGGTAAACTGTGATTATGTAACCTTGAACTAGACTCAGTCCTTATTGTCAAGGAATTCACAGTTCAGAGAAAGGAGACACAACGTAGACACCGAGTGATAAATAGGGATGCACTGGAAACCCGAGGAGGAATTCTAACAAAGCCTTGGGGGGTCAGAGAAGCCTTCCTAAAAAAGAGACATCCAGCTAGGAGGAAACTGGAGGATGAGCGGACCCAGCCGGTGAAGTCAGAAGATAGGGCTTCGGCAGAGGAACGGCTTATGTGCACATTGGTCGGGAGGGACAGCAGAGTCCGTTTGAGGACTGTGCCCTATTCCCAGGTTTGTGACTTGGGGAAAAATCACTTCACCTCTCCTGCCTTACTTCCTGAACTCTAAAATGGGAATAACAGCTTCTACCTTCTCAGAGTCATTATGAAAATTAAATAAAAATGAATAAGTTTCAGAACTATAACTACTTGGTCCTCATAAATATTAATTAAATATAAGTCGTCCGCAACCAGAGCTTGGACCTTAATTACAGAAAAAATAATCGTGGTGTCGTGGGTTGAATGGTAGCTCCCCAAAAGATCCATCTGCGTCAAGTCCTGGGAACCAATGAATGTGACTTTATATGGAAAGGGGGTCTTTGCAGGTGTAATTAAGGATCTCGAGATGAGATCGTCTAGATTTCCTGGGTGGGCCCTAAATCTAACAGCTAGTGTCCTTATAAGAAAAGAACACACAGAACAGGGAGAAGGCCATGTGAAGATGGAGGCAGAGATTAGAGTGACACGGCCACAGGACAAGGAACATCTATTGCCACCAGAAGCTGAAAGAGGTGAGGAAGGATCCTCCCCTGGAGCCTTCAGAGGTGGCCCTGCTGACACCTTGATTTTGGATTTCTGGCCTCTAGAACTGTGAAAGAATAAATTTCTGTGGTTTTAAGCCATGAACTTCATGGTAATTTGTTACAGCAATCACAGGAAATTAATACACATGGTTACCAATTTTTGCGCATTCTCTACGTGCTGCTGTGGATTCCTCCTCAACGATCCTTTGAAGCGATGCTGCCATTCCCATTTGACGCATAAGGAGAACTGAGCCTCACGGAAGTGAAGCAACTCTTGCTCATTCGTTTGTTCACTAAATATTCACTGGCCTCTTAACTGACCAGGCACTCTACTGGGCAGCAGGGGGCCAGAGTGGTGAACAAGATAGATGCCTTTGCTGAGGTCACAGAGTTTATAAGTCCAGAGGAGGAATAACCATCTTTACTGCACACAATAGTGTCGCCTCCCAATTCCTGTTCATCCAGCCTCAGAATGTAACCTTATTTGGAATAGATTTCTTGCAGACATAATCAAGTTGTGATGAGGGCATACTGGATTAGGGTGGGTCCTAATCCCATGACCACTGTCCTTATGAGGGAAATTTGGACAGAAGGATACAGGAGAATGCCCAGTGACAACTGAGGCAGAGAGTGGAGTGACGCATCGACGGGTCAAGGACTGCCAAGGATTGCTGGCAGCTACCAGAAGCTAGGATGAAACAAGGCAGGCTCCTCCCCTAGAGCCTTCAGAAGGAGCACGGTCCTGCCGACACCTTTATTTCAAGCTCCTAGCCTCTAGAACTGTGAGACAATAAACGTCTGCTGTTTTAAGCCGTTCAGTTTATGGTAATTTGCTACGGCAGCTTTAGGAAACTAGTATGCCACTCAAGAAATAGATATAATTGCACATGTGGGAGCTGTGGGAGCCAGTGAAGGGGGCTGGGTGGGTAGGGAAGGCTTCATTCAGGAGGGGTGCTGGAGTTGGGTTCTCACGGTGGGGTAGGAGTTAAGTGTGCAAAGAGGAGATGGAAGATCTGGGCTAGAGGGAACAGCATATGTGAAGTTTCTGTGGCTTGAGGATGACCTATGTGCTGGAGGAATGAACAGAAGGTCAGAGCCCAGAGTGGCATACAGCCAGCAGTCGGGGAGCCAGGGTCACTCCCCTCCCCAGCCTCCTGGCCTGTGGTTTCTCTCCTAGGGGCTGTTGGGTCAGTATGTCTGTCAGTCCATCTACCGGGTGCTCCCCCCTCCTCTCCCCACCATGCGGGATGTCTGAACTGAGTTTGTAGATCTCCTTGTCCTTGAGCACGGTGGGGGGGGGGCACTGGGAGGAGGCACAAAGGCGCTTTGTGCGGGCAGCGCCCAACAGCTTCTGGGCTGGGGAGCCCGCTCAGCTATGAATGGGCCTCGGACAAAGGCATTGCTGGCGAGTACCTGTAATTGGAGAGTCCACATGCAAGGCAAGGAACAAAAGGGAGATGAATGGCCGGCGTCTTCTAGCTGCTCGTTGCTATGGTTTCCATGGGGGCTGGTGGGGAGTGTGGTTACCAGGCAACGGGAGAGGGACCAAGACAAAGGGAGCCGGTGAGAGGGAGAGGTTTGGGGCAGGTGTGAGTGTGTGTGGGGTGAGGTGGGGAGGAGACAGAGAGCGGATGAGGGAGAGACCCAGGCAGACACAGAGGACAGAGGGAGACAGAGAGGGGAGACAAAGAAGGGGACAAAGTTGGACAGGGAAGGGAGAGGCAGAGAGAGACACAACACACAGAAAAGGACGTAGAGAAGAAGAGATGTTAAAACAGAGAAAGAGACAACAGAGACACAGAGACAGACAGACATAGAGAAACACCAAGATGTTCATTCACCCGTGAGCACCTGCTGTGTGCCAGGCCCTGCACCCTCTGTAGATAGGGCTGTTACCAAGACACCATCCCTACCCTTGGAGCTCACCGATCCAGAGACAGGAACTGATGCTTTGATGCAGCCAGAGGGAGATGTTCCCTTCCCACTTGGAGTGACGGGGGCTTGCTCTCCAGGCCGGGGTCTCTTGGAAGCTGGTGACCTCTGGAGAGGGCCATTGCACCCTTCCACCTGTCTCCAGGCTGCATCCATGCTCCACTCCCAGGAGGGTGTTTGCACAAACTGACTCCTGGTTGAATGGCATTCAGTCTCCCTAATAGTTTGCTCACTGGTTGCCCACCATGGTGCCTGAATCTCCCACCATTATGGCGACCTTGGACCACTTACTTCACTTAATAACTATATAGCTACAAAATGCTTTCACATACGTTATTCACTTGATCCTGTATGGTAGATATCGTCACTACTCTTACTTTATAGGAGGGGAAACTGAGATCCCAAGGGATGAAGTGCTTTGCCTGAGGTCACATAGTCATTTAGTGGCAAAGTCACTAAGGTCTTCTGATTCCCAGCCCAGTGTTCTTCCTTCTGCTTATATCCCCATCTGGGTCCAGACTTGTTTGTTTACAGGAAACAGAAACCTCCGCAAATGAACTCTAGTAAGATGGGGGATGTATTGGAAGGACAATGAAAGGACTCCTGAGACCCAAGGCCTGGACTCAGAGCTGGTTCTTACAAGAGACTCCATCGGGGCACTGAACTGAGATCAGAAGCCCAGAAGACGGTGCTTTTTCTTTCTCTCTTTCTGGGACCACCTAGAGGCTCCTCTCTGCTTTTCTCTGCACACTGGCTCAGCTCACAGGATTCAAAAATGACCTTCAAGGAAGTCCTCTTTCTTTTTTGATTCAAATTCTCAAGAGAGAACCTGATTGGCTCACCTAAATCAAGTGTACAGTCCTGGTCCAATCAACTGTGGCCGGGGGGAGAGGCTCCTTGCATATAATGTGACTGATTACTTGTGGCCAACTCTTCAGTAATGGCTGCCAAAACAGGGGGTGTAGACAGGACAGGCATCCCGAGTTATCTACATAAACACTCTCACTTCCGCCATAGGGATACCGAGATCATGCTTGCCTGCTTTCCAGGGCTGTTGTAAGGAGCTCATACTTATTGAAGGAGTTTGCAAACTATCAAGCACCACAAAAGGGCCAGTTGTTATTTAGGTTAAAGGGGGTATCTTCAAGACAAAACACCACCCCTCACCTCCTTTGGCAAGATCACGCCCTGACCCAATGGGGCAGTGTGCAAGAAAATTGTTATTGATGAGGGAGCAAAGTAAGGTAGGAAGAGTTCGGAGGATGGGTGGGCCAAGGTGTGTACCATGATGGAGTGAGTATGAGGAGGGGAATGCCCTTCGTTTATTATTTCATTTACTCACTCATTTAATAAGCCCCGTGAACCTGCGATGTGCCAGGAAGTGTATCCAGTGATGGAGAGAGAACTGTGAGAATGACATGGCCTCTGTTCTCCAAGGATACAGAGGGGGTTGGGTGACAGGCGTATAACTGCCGGTTACTAAATAGCTTGAAATGTGCTGTCAGAGAGACATAATGGGATCAGAGGGGGTGCCTTTACTCAGCCATGAGCACCAAGGAAGGACAAGTGCAGGTGAATCCACAAGGGGGCGTTTGAAGGATGAGTAGGATTCAGAGAGGTAGACGAGGTTAGGTGAGTGGTGGGCAGAGGCATTCTGGAAGAATCCTAGACGCATGAGCGAACATGGAGAAGGTTAAGATTTCCCATGTTGGGGGTGCAGGGAGGGTGTGGGGTGGTGGGGGGAGCAAGGACAAACAAGGCTGGAGATCATGAGGAGCTATAATGTTTAGACTCAAGCCATTGGAAGGTTTTAATAGGAATGCTGCTGCAGATTTGCCTTCTAGAAAGATCACTCTGGCTGTAGTGCGGAGTAGGTCGAATGGGGAAGATGGAGGTCCCGGAGGAGGGTGTTTCAGATGAGAGTCGGGGGATGTTGGGCAGTGCCTCTCAAATTTTAAAATTCTAACATACCTCCCAGGGAACGTGGCTAAAAATACCATTGCAGGGCCCCGCCCACCAGAGATGGATTTAATAGGTCTGAGATGGGCCCATGAATCTGCATTCTTTTGAGTGGTACCCTAGGAGATGGGTAAAAATGGTTTCCAGATCACTCTTTTTTTTTTTTTTTTTTTTTTCCTCCTTCCACATCATGGCAGATTGGCTGGTCCTCATCCTGTTAGGGAACAATCCTGGCATCTGTTTACATCATGCCATTAAAGGATTAACTGGGGCTCTGGGGGCCCGGCTAGTAGGGCCAAGTGAGAGGCATTTGCTTCCCCTGCAAATAGCCACGTGTGCGGCAGGTTAAAAGAGAGGAGCTGGAGGAAGAATTGCTCTGACACTCTGAAGATCCACATGCCACTGCTTCATTATCGATGTCCCCCTCCTTGCTCACTTCCATCACACGGATGGGACTGCAGAAGGACACTCCTGTGGCTTTGCTTTCGTCATCTGTCTGCGTGGATGTGGAGGGCAGGATGGATGCGTGTGGGCGGGAGGGTGGGGCGAGTCTGTTCTGAAGCTGCGTGTGACAGAATCCAGAAAAGGAAGCTTTGATCCATTCACCACCGTTTGCTGAGCCCCAGACCACTCTTTGAGAAACTTTGGTCTAAGGGGCAGGAAGGCACAGACATGAATCAGGAAGGACCTTAGAAATGTCTTGCCAGTTGCCACTTTAAAACCAAAGACCATTTTATGGCTCTCATGGATTTTCACAAGAGTGGTTATAATTGCTTCATCATTATCATTTTACATATATATCACGCTACACACTCAACTGCCAACATCTGTTGCTTGTAACCAGGGAATAAGAGACAGCGAGACGAAACTTTAATAGTTCCTTATTGTCACCATTTTTTATCCGCCTTCCCACAGCCCTGCTGCGGGGCAGGTGGTGGAGGGAAAGGTGAACTTTATTGAATACTTTCTGCAGTTCTGCAGTGTCACAGACCAAGTTTGGCATTCCAGCTCTGCCTTTTATAAGCTGTGTGATTTTGGGTGAGAGACCTCACCTCTCTGAACCTTCCTTTCTTCATCTGTGACATGGAGGCTAATTAGACCTTCCTTCACAGCACTGAAGTGAAGATTAAGTGAAACAACTGAGCTGGTTGTGTATCCCGTTATGAATTCATAGCTCGTTAACGTACTTGATGTGCTTAACTCCATTGTATTATCATTCTTATTGATGCTCAGATTATCCCATCTTTGGCTGGTAGGACACTGTCAAAGTTGGCCCTTGAGTCCTTTGGAAACGACCCCAATATATCAAATAGCTTCTCACCCTCTGATATGGTAATACTTTCAGGCTCATCTTAGGCCCAAGGCCAGAAATCAGCCACTTCTCCAAGGAGCTCTGATTTCTTTGAGTGGAAAATGGTGTGTGAGACCATAATCTGGCTGCTAGAAGCGCTCATTGCTCCTAGGTTAGTTACTGGTTCTAGGCATTTTAAGAAGACTGGAAATGTGTATGTTTTTTAGGAGAAACTACGTCGTGAGTTCATACTGACATTTCTAATTCAAACTGAGGATGCATGTTTTTACTTCGATTTTATATTTGGGTCTCTTTTAAACTGAAAACCTTGACTTCCAATGATGAGAAATTAGCTGCTTATTTGCTTTATTTTATAATACAAATATAGCATGTTTCAGAATTATGATAAATGAACAATATGACTGCTCCAAAAAATTTATTTAAGAAAGATCACCAGGTAGCATTTAAGTGTGCCAGGCACTTAACCCCAAAACAAGTCAGGGAGAGAGGTGTGATTATTATCCCATTTTACTGATGAGAAAATTGAGGCTCAAGAGGTCACAAAGTCATAAGTTAGTAAGTGATGGAGGCGGTATTTGGTCCCCCAAGTCTCTTGACTCCATCACTCTTTCTTGATGCTGGTTTCCCCTTGCCTTTTGGAGTAAATAATGTGCCTGCTCTCCTGTTGCACGGACCACCTGGATATTTAACACTCCCAAAGATGCCTTGATATTCATTATTTGGAAATACACAGATGAGAGATGGAGAGAAGCAAGCAGTTTACTAGCCCAATGTTATTATTAGGATAGAAAGCTTCCTGGGAACCACGTCGGCTCATACTTTCAAAGTGACAGATTATTGCTTTCAGTTTTATTGGCTGATGGGTTCTGTTTAAAGGTGTTGAGCATTTCTCCTCTGCTGCCAGATCACTTTAAGCGGGAAGAAAACGGGAGGGGCCATCAGGGCCTTGAGAAAGATGTGATCAGGCGCAGGCTTGAACCCACCAGGGAAGGTTTAAAGGGGTCACGGGCTCCTCACCTTGGCTGTTTGGTTAGCATTTTCCCCAAATGGAGTATCTGCCTGGGCAAGTAATAGCCTCAGAGACCCAGTGTCTCTTTGAAGGCTTCCTTGATCCTCTCAGCCTGCGGTACTGGTCTCATCTGCAAAGTGGTTGTACTGGGTTGCATAGTACATTTCATTTCCACCTGGAAACCTCGGAATATGACCTTTTTTTGAAATAGAGTCTTTGCAGATATAATTAGCTGATAAGGTCTACCGGATGGGAGTGGGCCCAGAATCCGATGACTGGTGTCCTTATAAGAAGAGAAGAAGAGACACAGAGGGGAGAAGGCCACGTGAAGATGGAGGTGGAGGTTGGGGCGACACCGCCAGAAGCCAAGGAATGCCTGGAGCCACCAGCAGCTGGAAGAGGCAAGCAAGGATTCTTCCCTAGTGGCTTTGAGGGAGGATGGCCCTGCTGACACCTTGATTTGAGACTTTTAGCTTCCAGAACCGTGGGAGAATAAATCTCTGTTGTTTTCAGCCACCAGTTTGTGGTAATTGGCCCCAGGAAGCTAATACGGCACCTATCCCAGCCTGGGGGAGGAAGGCAGCAAACGGGACATCTGAGGAGCATCTTAGAGAAGGACGAGGGTCATCCTAGTGAGAGTAAAGGATGGGAAGGGACAGGGGAGGGCATTCTAGGCAGAGGGACAGTAGGCGGGAGCTGCACGCTGGGGCAGCATTTCTAGTATGGTGTAAAGACAAGTGTGAGATGAGGCTGGGAAGGTAGGCTGCAGGTCTTGGAGGGCACACAGGGAATGTCAAGGTTTCCTGTGGGCTGTTGCAAGCGTAAGCCTGGGAGAGACAACGGATTGTCAGCCTGAATGGGTCTGGAGGTTCTGGAGGGTGAGCTGCCTGCAGGATCCACTTCTCCCCACATTGGAATTTAGTGCAGCAACTACAGGAGACGGGACATTTCCTCCCCGGGTGGGATCCTGCTTCTGGGCCGCCCCCATGTAGACCTTGAACAGGGGAGGAAAGCGTTAATTGAGCCAAGGTTTCCTCTGGCTCCTGGCTTGACTCTATCAGACTCTGCCTGGAAGTCCATCCAGCCGGCAGCCTCCGACCTTTATTTTGTCATTTCAGAAGGTTCTGCTTTAATAAACCTTTCTGGCTAAGAAAGCCTAGGAAGGGCCTTCCTGGCAAAGGTCCCCACTGCTGCCCTCTCAGGAAGGAGAAGGGAGATGGGGAATGGATATTCTGCTCTGTATCCAAGGAGAGCTAGGGGTCTTCCCAGGCCTGCTTGAATTGGCAGTTGCAAGATCTCCAGGACACTCTTGGGGTGGTCCTTGGATTCTTTCTGTGGGGGCAGAAGAGGGTGAAGACAGAGTGGAAAGGAGGGCTGGCCCAGCCCCCTGGCCATTGGTCTAGCTTTCTGTCCATCATCTTTAGCCCCAACATTGCCCCTCCCTCAACTATCTGCCCTTTTCTCTCTAGCCTCTGAGTTCCTCCCTTCCCCTCCCTCGTCTCCCTCTCAAACCTGCTCAGATATTGGTCAAAGGGAATGAGAGGACCTGGGATTGTCACGGCAGGTGACAGAGTCTCTCCTTGCCCAAACTCTAGTCAAGCTCCTCTGAACTTTCTCCTCAACTAGGCGCTGACTTTTGGGCTTCCATGTTCCTCCCTGCATTTAGCAAGAATCCTGCCCAATCACTTTAGCCATCCTCAATATCTGATCACCTTTGACATCTGATGGGGTTCCTCATCCTCTGCCATCCCCCAGGGGATCTCTGATCACCCTGGTCTGCCTTCAGCATTAATCCTAATAGGTCTATTTAGCCAGAATCCTCGCCTCACTCTTGATGTCTCATCTTAGTAATTTTCCATCCACTGACGCCCAACCTTCTCCTTGGCTATAAATCCCTGCTTCTCTTTGTTGTATTCAGAATTGAGCCCAATCTCTCTCCTGTAAAATCCCGTTGCCATGGTCCCTATACCTATGGCAGTAGTCCCTCTGAATAAAGTCTGCTGACCATTCTTTAACGAGCGTCATGAATTATTTTTTCTTTAACACAGGTCAAGGATGTTTGTTGAGTGGATACCGCAGCTTGACAAAATTTAGCCCAGTGGTTCAGCAAGGAGGCTCTGGACTCAGAACAGCTGGGTTCACATCCCAGCTGTGCCACTTTCTAGCTGTGTGGCCTTGGACAAAGCGGCCAACCTGTCTGTGCCTCAGTTTCCTAGTCTGTCAAATGAGGATAGGTACCAACCTCCTGCAGCTGTTGTGATAAGAGGACGCCTGTAAAGGTCTTAGTCTAGTACCTTGCATATCTTAAGTGCCAATTAAATGTTAATTAGACTTAATAAAGGTGGTTGCTTTTATTTCTGGAAATGAAGGATGATGGAGTGAAACAAGCGCTCAGAGACAAAGAGACCTAGTCTTGAATTCCCACTTTGCTGCTTACTCACTCAGTGACCTGGGATTAGCTCATTTAACTCAAACCTCAGTTTTCTCATCTTTAAAATGGAAACAAGCATCCCTAACTCTCAGAGTTGTGTAGGTGAGGTTGAGGGAGAATGTTTATGAACTGCTTGGCACTCAGCAGGGACTCAGTCACTGGTTGGCCCTTCCACTTACTGTGACAGTGGACAAATGGTGCCCTCTCTCCTGCCTTAGTTTCCTCATCTGGCAAATGGGGACAATAATAGTGCCCATCTCATAAGCTTGCTGTGAGGATTAAAGGGTTTATTTTAAGCCAAGCTCTCAGAATAGAATCTGGCACTGTTAAATATTGTAAGTATTCTTCCTATTATTATTCTTCCTTGTCGTAATAAAAGTTGATGGCCTCCATTTATTAAGCACTCACTGTGTGCCAGGCATTGTGCATTCCAGTCCTAGGAACAAGGAGCTCTTATCAGCCCCTCTTTACAGAAGAACAAACTGAGGCTCAGAGAGGTAAGATCGCTTGCCTAAGGTCACCCCGCCTGTAAGTGGTGGAGTTACTGTCAGTATCATTTCAAGAATGAATTCAGTGGTCTGGATATGTGGAGCAGCCACCAGAAGCCCACACAATAGCCACCCTTGTGATTCCTTGTGCCAAAGGTCCCCTCCGGGGAAAACTGTGCTGTGGGTGAAGCCCCGTTGGGGTGACGGATGAGCAGAGACAGCTCCCACTGCAGCGTAAACACAGGGAAATATAGGTCAGTTGGCGCAGCCAAGCCCCCCCTTGCTTGTTTTACCCTAAAGCCAATCTTGTCAACTTGATCTTCTGCCCTGAACTTCAGCTGTCCTCCGAATGTTCTTGTGTTTCATGAATTATGCAGGCTTAACAAAATGTGTGCTCCACAGATTAAAGACTCCCTTCTCCTTCCTGGAAGGCCTTTCTTTCCTCCAGTGGATATTTTTTTCTTCCTCTCGCTCTCGCAGCCTATTTTTCAGCCACCCCACAGAGGTCTCACTTCTTGCTCTTAACGTTCAACCTGTGATTCCTCTGCTTTGTGCTAGTCTCACTGCAGATTCTTTCTCATCAACTAAAACCACTTTTAGGAATCCCAAGGAGTCTTTGATGAGCTTCTGGGAACTTTCCTGGCAAGTTAGTGGATTACAACTCAGCATGGTTGGCTCTGATAATATGGGTCCCATCAGTCATGTAGTGGTAAATTGCCTCTTCAGTAAAAAAGAGAAGCCCTGATTTCTGGCACTGGCCAATTTCCCTGGTGTAAATACTCCCACCATGGTAGATTTCAAGGTACCAGTGTGATGTCACTGAACACGAACTTGGAAGAGATGTGCACAGTCAGCTCTCACAAGCTGATACGCGCTGGCTCCAGCACACAACTGTGTTCAGGTCCCATGAATGCTAGAGGCAATTATTATTTTTGGTCTGGGTTTGGGTCCTGACCATGTTGCTTCTGAGCTGTGTGAACTTGGGCAATTTAGTTAACCTCTTGGAGCCATTGTTTCCCCATATGTAAATGGGTATGCTAATAGGATTTCTGTCTGGAGTAGTGGTCAGGATTAAACGAGTTAAATTATGTAAAGGGTTTAGCAGTTAATGTGACACGCAGAACTCAATAAATGGTACCTACACCAGGTCAGACTGGGAAGGGCCTATATCACTCAAGATGGGTTAGATGTTGCTATAGTAACAGATAACCCCAAATCTCAGAGTCTTAACATCACGGAACTTTATTTCTCACTCACGTAGTGTGACACAGGCATATTGGCAGGGATGTCTTTGCTCGTCCTAGCTTTTCAGGGAAGCAGGTTAATGGAGCTGCATGTTGACATGTTCTCGTGATCACCACAGCATGACAAAGAGGAATATGTTGAGTTGCATGCTCTCTTTTAAACCTTTTGCCCAGAAGTGGTACACATCACTCCTACTCATTTTATTAGCTAAAGCAAGCAAATGGACATATCCAAATTCAAGAAAGTGGAGAAGAGTGATCCTACTATGTGCTTGGAAAGAGAACCCAAAATTCTTGGTAAGTGGCCTTAGAGATTACCATAATTTCATAGATGTCATTTTCTCCAGGGGCTCTTAATTTTTTTCACAAAGCCTCTATTGTTAAAACTGAGCAGGGAGAGCGAATGGGAAGCTCAGCCCTCACAATCAACCAGCTGCGCAACCTCGGGCAAGTTACTGAAGCTCGTTGACCTCGGTTTCCTCATCTACGAAGTGGGGAAAATAGATCCTTCATCTCTCAGAGTCATAGTGAGGATTACCTGTTAATATGCACAGTCATTGTAAGCGCCATGTGAGGTAGAAACTATCATTTTTATTAATACATAACTATCCTGTGAGGTTGGTACTGTCATCACCTCTTTTTGTAGATGAGGAAACCGAGGCTCAAAGGAGTGATTTTGCTTGTCTACCATCAAAGTTGAAAGGTAACAGCATCGCGATTGGCATTTATACCTATCTGACCCCAGTGACTCCACTTTTGAGGGACGTGGGACTTTTTTGAGAGGGAGCCACCAGCTCCTTCCTTTCCTGGTGTATCTGGACCCAGAGGGATGTCCTTGGCTGGGTCTGGGGGTTCTTCCGCAGACCAGGGACTGTGGTGACCAAACAAAACCAAGAGTAAAAACTCATTACAATGCAGACACACACGTGGGGTTCCAGCTTTGCTTAAAGTAAACGTCTCAATTAACACAGAAGACCTTTCTCATTCCATAGCTGCAGGCGAGTTCGCCTTTTGGATCAATTAAATTGTTGACAGTCAGCACAGGAGGCTACATACAAATCAACAGCCAAGGTGCCTTTTGGTGCAGGGGTGCGTGTGCTTCAGTGGCGCTGGGTGCGTGGGGAAAGGAGGAGAGTCAGGTTCAAATTTTTTGAAGCGACCCTTGGTAAGGAATCTATTTTATATTACAGCCAGTCCATGGCATGTGCACATGCCCATGCAGGAGGGCACACATGCTCTCACACACACAGGCACACACATGGCTATTGCATTAAGATATTTTCCATTCCATTCCACTAAAAAAATGTTGGTTTCAATGCACTAAATTAACTTCATGGCGCCATGAATAGGTTGCAGCCCACGGTTTGAAAAACTGTGGTCGCCTGATCCATGTGTTGGGGCAGTTGGATATGCTGGGAAGGTGCTCTTGCAGTGTTGCCATGGGGTTAAGGACAGGACTGTCTATAGGAGCGAGACAGACGCGAGCCCTAAATATAATGTCCTACTGCAGCTTCCAAGCCCTGCCTTCCTCTCTGGCCTCTCCCACCGTTCTCCTCCTCACTAACTGCACCCCAGCTACACTGACCTCTTTGCTCTTCCCATAAACATCAAGTGCATCCCCTTCTTGAAGCCCTTGACACTCCGCTGGTCCTACAGCTCTGAACCTTCTCCCTCCCGCGTCGTCTCGCTCCTTCAGTTCTGTCGCTTATCAGTAAACATTCCCTGACCCCCGCCTCCCCCATACCTGGCAGCTTCCCACCATTTTCTGTATGTTTACCCTGCTTTGTTTTCGTTTTTAGCACTTATTATCACTTAATATATATGTATGTGTTGCCTATCTCTCTCTCCTCAAAGTAAATTGCATTAGGGCGGGAAATTTGTTTAGTTCATGTCGTATCTCAGGGTCTAGAGAAGTGCCTTGTGCAGAGTAAGTACTTAATAAGCTTTTGTCAAATGGCACCGTGCCCAGCACAAAATAAACACTTGGGAAATATTACTGGTTATTTTATCTTCTAGGTTCAATTTTCTTTGGTGTATTCCTCAAAAGAAATGTAATAACAGCTTTATTGAGAAATAATTCACATACCACACAACTCACCCATTTTAAGTGTATAATTAAATGGTTTTTAGTACATTCAGAGATGTGTGCAACCACACCACTGTCAATTGTAAAACATTTTTATCACCTTAAAAAGAAATCTCATACTCTTCAGCTATCAACTCCCCAGCCATAAGTAACCACTAATCTGCTTTTTGTCTCTATAGATTTGCCTATTCTGGTCATTTTATATGGATGGAATCATATAATGTGGTGTTTTGTGACTGGCTTCTTTTAGTTGGCATAATGTTTTCAAGGTTCATCCATGTTGTAGCATGTGTCAGTCCTTCATTCTTTTTTATGGTTGAATACTATTCCATTGTATGGATATACTACATTTTGTTTGTCCATTCCCAAGTTGATGGACATTTGGGTTGGTTTCATGGTCTAACTATTGTAAATAATGCTTCTACAAACATTCTTGTACAAGTTTTTGTGTGGGCATATATTTTCATTTCTCTTGGATAGAAACCTAGGGTAAAATTACTGGGTCATATGGTGCCGTCTATGTTTGAGGAATTGCCAGGCTGTTTTCCACAGTGGCTGCATCATTTTGTATTCTCACCAGTGGTGTATGAGGCATCTGATTTCTCCACATTCTCACCAACATTGTTAGATCTGCCTTTTCGATTCTAGCCATCCTAGTGGGTATGAAGTGGTATCTCATTGTGGTTTTGATTTGCATTTCCCTAATGAGTAGTAACATCAAGCATCTTTTCACGTGCTTACTGGCCACTTGCATATCTTTTTTTAGAGAAATATCTATTCAGATACTTTGCCCAATTTTTAATTTGGTTATTTATTTTTTGTTAATAACTTGTAAGAGTTCTTATATTTTAAGATGAAAGGGTTTTTTTTTAATCAGGCATATGCTTTGTAAATATTTTCTCCCATTGTGTGGTTTTGTGTTTTTACTTTCACAAAAGTTTTAAAATTTGATGAAGTTCAATTTATCTAGTTTTTCGTTTGTTGCTTGTGCTTTTGGCGTCATATCTAAGAATCTATTGCCAAATTCAAGGTCATGAAGACTTACCCCCGTATTTTCTTCTAAGAGTTTTATAACTTTAGCTCTTAGATTTAGATCTTTGATCCATTTTGTGTTATTTTTTGCGTATGGTGCGAGGTAACTCACACTTCATTCTTTGGCATGTGGCTACCAAATTGTTCAAGCACTGTTTGTTAAAAAGCCTATTTGTTTTTGTTATTTGCTTGTTTCCTTTTTAGTGATGGCTGGATCATTTTAATGAAGTCTCTTCCCCGCCCCATTGCAGGGTGAGGCCCCTGATGTTGATTCTCGGGGGGCACAGCCGGGGTAAGTCCACGGTCACGCTAGGATGACGATGCTTTGAGCAGAGCTCTCTTTGTTCTTTCCCCCGATCATGCTAAATATTCTATTGTCTTGAGAGATGCCCTGCGACATGAGTTGCTCCACAAATGGATACAATTAAATCTGGGCTCTTTTGAAGGGTTGCTTCCCAAAGGCAGTGTTTGAGATTTGCAGTGAGGATATCCTCCCACTTGTCTTTCTCTTCCTTTCTCTCTGGCAAACTAGCTGGCCTACAGTTTAGCCTGTGTCTCCAATGGATCCATCAGTTTCCTCCCAGTAGCCCTTTCACAGCCTGTACTGTTTTTTGGAAAGCACACTTAGGCTTGAACTTGGTTCCTTTGGAAGACCTCTTTCCTATGGTCCACTTCTACCCCCTGGATAAGACCTCTGAGCCATAACTACGGCACTGGGGAGAGCACAATGGGGCACTTTTCTCCCAGTCACACCCCCATTTTAGGGGCTGAGTGCTGTCTGGAGGAGTGGGCAGCAGTCCCAGCTCTCCTAAGCTTCCTCTCCCACTGTGGAACCCTCTCCCCCACCTCACGAGCTGGGGCAAGGGTGCACCAGACCCCAGTATTCTCAGCAGTGCCATGTTCAAGGTAGAGCCTCTGTCCCACCGCTGGGGCTGGGCAGAAGGGAGCCCCTGCTCTCAGTTACACTTGAGCATGTGAGTATGTATCTGTCTGTGTGTGTGCGCGCGTGTGCACACACAGTCCAGGATAGTAGAGTCACTAACAAAAATACGTATCATTTATCCGTAGTAGGGACTGTTCTAAGTATTTTTTACATATATTCATTCATACTGTACTCCTCACAGAAACCCTATTACACATCATTTATTATGCTTCATTCTATTATGCCTCTTTTGCAATGAGAAAATTGAGAGACAGAGGTTTTAAGTCATTTTCCCGAGGTTACATACTAGTAAGATGTAGGGCTAGTATTTGAGTCCAGGCACCATGACTCCAAACCCTTCTGATAAATTGTCTGAAGTGCATACCAGGCACATCGTAAGTGCTCAATAAAGAGTAATTGAGTAAATGCATGCCTCAACAAACCCAGCTGTAGGGGAGGAAGACATTTCCTCTAGGTCCTTCTGGCTGGACAATGAATTAAATTCACATGAGACAGAATAAAAGGAGAAAATTAAACAAAGCTTTATAACTTGTATACATGGGAGAGGCTCAGGCAAACTGAGCAACTCACCAAAATGGTGGAAGCTCTCACCTTAAATACCACCGTCAGCTAAAGACAAAGGAGGATGTTGGGGGTGGGAGGAGTCAGTTATGGGAGATGACCAGAAAAGCACAGTAAACAAGAGTAAGATTATTATGCAGATTTAAGTCCTTGCCTTCCACATTGATTAAGAGTTTCTAGAGATAAGGTCATCCCCCCTTCTTCCTGGTGCAGAGAGGGATTCACCTTTACAGATGGAGATTTCCCCTTAGAAAAGTTAATGTCTCTTAACAAAGGGTAACTTCTACTTCTCAGAGTTTCCTCTTGTCTGCAGTTTTAAAAGTAACCAGCCCCAAATAATCCTCATTCCAAAGAGAGGTATCTTGGGGTGGCCAATTCCAGTCCCCTACACAAATTTCAATTAAAGAAAAGAATTTCTGATCTTGTATCTGGTTTTATTTCCTATGAACTAGTCTGCCTCTGATTAGTGCCCTCCCTCTTGAATGATGAGATCTGAGACAACACCTTACGGTATCACCTTCCTGCTACCTGGCTGATCACCTTGCAGGCACCAGGCTATACTCTAGAACTTGGCATATCCAGCCTAGTCTCGCCACCAGTCCGTCCCAGATGCAGGCTCTTCCATGGTCAATAATCATCCTATTGTTTTCCTGGCACTTGCACCCTTTTACTTTTTAAAGGCAGTTTCATTTGTACTGCTCTGCCATCTTTGTGGAGAGCACTTAATGCCATGGCTTTGTATTCATTTTCTCTCACACATTTGCATGTACATCAAATCCTCTCACAAGTGGAATCCAGTAATGTCCCCTGTCCTTTAATGAGGGTGGGGGGGGGCATTCTTCTCATTTGGAAAATCACTGTTACCTCGGTGAGCTGGCTGGCTTTGAAAGCCCTGCACATTTCCTGACAAAGTCACAAGTGCTATTGTTGTCACTTCTCAGTTACCTGCAAGATGGTCACCTTCCTGGACAATGATTGAAATAGTGACCAAGATGACATCCCAGAATTTTGGTATTTATTTATTCATGTATGATACTAAACTACCGGTAATTTATTTTCTTAAGCATGAGATAGAGTTGCCAGTATCTTTGCAAATTTTTTTTTAATTGAAAGACAACATAATTAGAGTGTACAAGTCTTAAACATGCAGTCACTCCTGGATGAAGGTAGAGAACACTTGCAGCCCACTAGGAGTTCCCTTCATGTCTCACAGATGATCAATTTCTTCTGACTTCTATCGCTATAGATTCATTTTGCCTATTTTTGAACTTATATAAAATGGAACCAAACTGTATGTATTCTGTTGTGTCTGTCTTCCCTTACTCAACATCACGTCAGTGAGAGTCATCCATTTTGTTGCACAAAGCAGCAGTTCAACCCTTTTTGTTGCTGCGTAGTGTTCCATTGTATGGATGGACCACATTTATGTATCTATTCTATTAATAGACACTTGGGTTGTTTCCAGTTTTTGGCTCTTATAAGAAAAACACGTACAAGTCTTTGTGTGAACGTATGTTTGCACTTCTCCTGGGTAAATTGCTAGGGGTGAGTTTCTTTGGGTTACAGAGTAGATGCATGTTTAATTTTATAAGACGCTTAACAGATCTTTTCTCAAAATGGGAGTACAATTTATATCCCCATTTGGGATGTTGGAGACTCAGTTGTTCCACATCCCAGCTAGCATTTTACATTGGTTAGACTTTTAAGAAACCATTTTGATGGGCATAGAGTGTTTTCTCAATGTGGCTTTAATTTGCATTTCTGTGATGACTGATGGCATTGGATTCATTTTCATGTGCTAATTGGTTATTTGTATATCTTCCTTTGTGGAGTATCTATTCAAGATTTTGGACCATTTTTATGAGATTCTTTTTCTTTTTATTATTGAGTTGTAAGAATTTCTTTTATATTTGGGATACAAGTACTTTATCAGATACATGTATTGTGACTATTTTCTCCCAGTTTGTGGCTTCCCTATTCATTTCCTTAAGGGTGTCTTTTGAATGAACAGAAGTTTTAAATTTTTATGACATCAATTTATGAATTTTTAAAATTTTATGGTTAGTACTTTCTGTGTCTTAAGAAATGTTTGCTTGTTATAACTTATTCTCTTATGTTTCCTTCTTGAAGCTTTATAATTTTAACTCTTATGTTTAGATCTACGCCTCATCTCGAATTATCTTTTTATATGGTGTGTAAAGGGATTGGGATTCACTTTTTTTACCTGCGTATCTAGCTATTCCAGCACCATTTGTCAAAAGGACTCCTTTCCCATAGAATTGCTTTGGTGCTTTTGTAGAGTCAATTGACTGTAACGCTTGAGTCTATTTCTAGAAGCTTTATTCTGTCCCATTGATACGTTTGTCTCTTTTTACATCACTCTAGCACACTATGTTGATTGCTATTATTTTATAATAATCAGGTAATGCAAGTCCTTCTTCAAGATTGTCTTGGCTTTCCTAGGTTGTTATGTGTCTTCTCAAAATTTGTATGTTTGAGTTCGAACCTGCAGTTCCTCAGAATGTAACTTTATTTGGATATGGGGTCTTTACAGAGGTCATCAAGTTAAAATGATGTCTGTGGGGTGGGCCCTGTTTCTGCTTGACTTATGTCCTTTTAAAAAGGGGAAATTTGGACAGACATGCACATAGGGAGAACACCATGTGAATATGAAGGCAGAGATTGGGCTGATGCTACCACAAACCAAAGAACATCAATGATTGGCCAGCAAACCACCGGAAGCTATGGGAAAGGCATGGAACAGACTTTCTCCCACAGCCCTCTGAAGGAACCAATCCTGGGAACACCTTCTAGCCTCCAGAAATGTGAGACAATAAATTTTTGTTGTGTAAGCTACCCAGTATGGGGTATTTTCCTACGGCAGCCCTAGCAAACTAATACATAGGTCTTTTTCATGAAATTTTAGAATCAGCTTGTCAATTTCTTCAGTCTGAGATTTTGATTGGGATTGCAGTCAATCTGGGGAGAGTGGGCATCTTAACAACAATGAGTCTTCTGATTCATGAACATGGAACATCATTCCACTTATTCAAGTCTTCTTTAATTTCTCTTAGCATTCTTCTTTAGTTTTCAGTATACAGATCTTGCACATTTTTCTTTAAATGTATTCCTAATTATTGTATCTTTGCTGATGCTTTTGTAAATTCTATTGTTTTTCTCTTTGTTTTCCAGTTGTTTGTTGCTACTTAGAAGTGAAATTTATTTTTATTACATCTTGACTTGTGTCTCGTGACCTTGCTAAATTCACTTCTTCTAGTAGTTTTTTTGTGTGTGAATTCATTAGGATTTTCTTCATACACAATTATGTTGTCTGTCAGGACCACAATTTGTTTAAAGTAATTTGCAGCAAGGTATAGCAGTGACTCCTTCTGTGACCTTGATCAGGCATCTAATCTCTCTGAACTTTGGGGGTCCTCCGTTATAGAGGGAGGTTTTATGTGGACTGGTCTTTGAGATTCCTTTCAGATCTAAGATGACAGGAGACCTGGCTCTGCCATTTGCTTGTTTTGTGACCCTGAGCAAAATACTATAGCTCTGTGAGACTCAGTTTTTTCATATGTAAAATGGGCATAATAATAGTAAAATGCGCATGTCATAAAGTAGTTATGAGGAACCAAGGAAACAGGGCATGTGAAGTGCTTACCAGGGCACTTAGAGGATTGCAAGCACTCAGTAACTGTTACAGACTGTGGTGGAATCAAATATGTATCTTTGGTCTTTGTCCCGGGTCCCTGTTACAGAGCCTCTAAAATCTTTGGAATTTCCTGAGTGATGGCGTGCCTTTCGGTATTCCTAACTTTCTGCCCCTCTCTAGACACTTGAGTAGTTGATAATGAGATGACTCAGGGTGGGGGCCTTCCATGGCTTCAGAATGGGGCCTTTAATCAAAGACCAAAGTCTCGATTAAAGGGTGGGAACTTTCAGCTTCCCTAGTCTCTGGGGAAGAGATGGGGGCTGGAGATCGGGTTACAAACGCTCTTGAATGGGATTCAGAGAGCTTCTGCGTTGGTGAGCACATCCGCCTGCCAGGAGGCTGGGGCACCAGGACTCCACGGGCACAGAAGCTCCTCGGCTACTTCCTGACCTCGCTCCATGTACCTGTTCATCTGGCTACTTGTGTGTGTCCCTTAAAATGAACTGTCATCGCAAGTATATCACTTTCCTGAGTTCTGTGAATTGTTCTAGCAGATTATCAAACCTGAGGAGGGGGTCTTGGGAATCCTCGAATTTGTGGTTGGCTGGACAGAAGTGTGGGTAGCCTGAGCACCTCATTGGTGGCTGGTGTCTAAAGTGGGGGCAGTTTTGGGGGACTGAGGCCTTAACTTGTGGGGTCTGCACTAACTCTGAGTAGTGTCAGAATTGAATTGTTGGACACCCATTTGGTGTCAGAGAATTGGAGAACTGGTTGTTGGTGTTGGAAAAAAACACACCTATTCATAATGGTGATGCTGTTAATAATAATAATAGCAGCACTATGGTGCTTTTCAGCTTACACTGCTTTTATATTCTATATCTCATTTGATCATCAAAAGAGCCTGTGAGGTAGGCAGGATAGAGATTATTAACCTCACTGCATTGGTGAGTAAAGAGAAGCTCAGAGAGGTTAAGTGACACGTCTAGAGCCATTCAGCATGTAGGAGGTAGGGCTGCAGCCTGGTTTTCTGACTCTGAGCCTTGTGCTTCCACAAATAAGGACAGCCTGGGCGAGGAAGTTTTGTCAAGGCCAGCCCCAGCACCCAGGGGCACCATCACCAAGTATATTCTGAGATGTGTTTGCGTGCGTGTGTGTGTGTGTGTGTGTGTGTGTGTGTGGCTTCCCTAAAGCCACCAGCTTGACACAAGGGTTCTCAAGCTCAAGTGTGCCTCAGAATCCCAGGTGCAGGTAAGCATACGGTTGCCTGGACCCTACACTCACAGGTCTGCGTCAGAGCCCCGGGAGGGCCCCAGAACCAAGGAGTTTTCACAAACATCCGAGTGATTCTGATACGTTTCTCCTACCGCCCCAAACCTTTGCCTTAAGCAGTGGTTCTCAGTCCAGGCTGCGCGTGAGTCACCTGGGGAGCTTTTCAAACATGATGCCCAGGCCGTCCCCAGAACTACAGAATGAGAATCTCTTGCCAGTCAAAGAACTGTTCCAGATAAAGCTGACCCAGACTTACCTGCTCACCCCCTCCCTCTGCTCCTTATGTTGCCTCCTCTGTCACTTGGAGTATCTCTTGTTTTGTGTCTCTGTGATTTATTTCGTTTTAATCTCCCATGTTTCTGTCTCTGGCTTTCTGTGTTTGTCTTTCTTTGGTCTCTCTGCGTCTCCCTGTCTCTCTCTCTCTCTCTCCTCTCTGTCTCTCTGTATTTTGTGTCACCTCTCTGGGAGAATGTCTCTGAGTCACTGTCTCTCTGTCTCTCTCATTCCCCAGGTCTGTTGTGTGTGTCTCTGTGAGTCTCTGCCTCTGATTCTTTTCTGTCCTGGTTCTCGCTCTGACTCCGGGTCTATTATTCTCTTGTCCTGCTCTCTGTGCATCTAAGCCTGTGTGTGCATGTGTATGGTGTATGTGCATGTGTGTACACGTGTGTATGCGTGTGTGTGTGTATGCCTCCACTATTCTCGCTCTCTCTCCAGTTCTTTTCTTCTCTCATAAAGCCCTTCCTTCTCACCTCCCAGCCCCTCAGCTCTGCAGCTTTTCTGTGAAATACAAGACTCTCCTGTGGAGAAGCCTGAAATGCCCCGGGCCAGACCCCAGACCCCAGGCCCCTGCAGACCTCAGAATGTTCAGCTCTAATGGAGCACCATCTGGGCCTGTCCCACTCCCCTGCAGGGCTTATCTGGGGCCCTCAGCCTCCTGTGCTGCCAGAGATAAGATGCCCTTTGTGGCAGAGTCGCCCTTAGCCATGACCCTCAAAAAGGCCAGATACGAAGCATGGCCTTCGGATCCTGGAGCATCCTCCCCTTGCCCCCAGGCTGAAAATAGACCTTCCTCTCACTGCCCCTGAGTGTCCCAGAATACACTCAGGGGCTTTATGGCAGATCTAAACAGCCCTTAGGAAGATCAGACTAACTTTTATTTTTGAGCTAATATTGTTAATGTATCGTTAATTAAATAATTGATTTGCCCAATATTTATTATATACCACTGTGTACCAGATTCAGAGCTGAAAACATAGCAGTGAAGATTACAGATGCAATGTTGTAAATCTCAGCACTCATAATAACTATTGTGCATGGATTGAGCAGCTATGGTGTTCTGGGAGCTTAATTCAAAGGAACTTTACTCCAGAATTCCTTCCAGGGAGAGAACCGCCCTTTCTAGTGGAGAAAAACCATAATTATCTGCTGGTAATCATTATAGCTATTAGTTAATTATAGCTAGTCATACACTGGATGTTTAACTCCCCTGTAGTCAGTGGTGATATTTAAAATGTTTAACAAATGACCAATTGACCAATGACGTTTATCCTACTTCTCACTTCTATTGCAATTAGTTGCATAAAATATCAGATCTTCCATCATTCATTCATTCATTCATGCAATCATTCATTTCTTCTTTCTTTCAGCATATTGATAAGGGCCCAGGGTATCAGGAACTGTGTTAGGAACTGGTGACACAACAATTAAGAGGACATCGTTAAGTAACTCAGGAAGGAGATAGAGAAAGACGTGAATGGGAGTTGGCCAGAGGAGGTCCTTTTCTTGCCAATTTTGTGTGTTCCGTAGGCTAGAACATGGTGCCCTGAGTGTTGTAGGCTTCACCAAGTCAATAGATAAATAAAACACGGGTGACTCTGAAAGCCATTTTCTGGCTGGGGGGTAATTGACTTGGGAAGCCACAATGAAGTTGCATTATCTTTTTTCAGAAACAGTATGATTAGCACATCTTTTGTCATTGTGTGCACCCAGCACCTGGCCAAGAATCAAAGGCAATTTTCTCCCCTCAGAATTCGTAGTGACGTCAGAGTTTTCAACAAACTCTTTGCCTGCTCACTTCCCCAGACTGAGAAGACAAACGAGCCCAGGAAAGTAGGCCTGGGAGACAAAAATTGATGAGAGAGAACGTTAGGTCCTGGGTTTCCAAACTCCTGCCTGTAGGGCCCATGCTGTCTGTGTTTCTAGAGCTTCTGCTCTTTTAGAAGAAACTAGAAATCTGAATTTACATGTAAAAGCTTCTAATTTTTATGTTGGATCTTAATTTTAAACTAAAAAAAGGAAGGTCATTATGTACAGCAAACCAAATATCAACGGGCTGCTGTCTTAGTCTGTTTGAGCTGCTATAAGAAAAATGCCACAGACTGGGTGTCTTAACCGACATTTATTTCTCACAGTTCTGGACATTGGGAAGTCCAAGAACAAGGTGCCAGCAGATTTGATATCTGGTGAGGCCTGCTTGGCTCGTAGATGGCTGACTTCTCACTGTCTGCTTACGTGGGGGAGAGTCAAGGGAGCTCTCTGGGGTCCCTTTTATAAGGGCACTAATCCCATTCATGAGGGCTCCACCCTCATGACCTAATCACCTCCCAAAGGCCCACCTCCTGATCCCATCACATTGGTGTTAGGATTTCAGCATATGAACTCAGGGGGGTCACAAACATTCAGTCCACGACAGCTGCCATTCCTGATTTAGAAGTTATTTCCTAAAAATGCCAAGGGAATGAGAGGGTCTTGTATTTACAACAGCAACATTGTTCTGAAGATTGTGCTACATGTTCTATGTGAAGATCCATGAATATTCATCACATAAATATCTCTATTATCTTATTTAATCTTTGCAGTAACCTCATGGGGCTGGTATTATAATCTTTCTTGAGGAAGTTTGCCAAATTAAGTCTGCAGGGACCCAATATTAACCATAAAGAGGCTTAATAGTCAAACAGAATTGGAAATGAACTAAGAAGAAGAGAAGGCTTTTGAATTGGAGACTGAATTTTCCCTTCCCCTTACTCCTCCCCCTGGTGCTAAGAGTCTTGAATGGCCAGATGTTTGTCTAAAAACTGTCCTTTGGTTGGTTGGGTATCTTCATTAATCGCTTTAAATGCCATTGCTCTTTCCTGAACTTTCTTGCTTAGAGTTTTTACATGCCGGTATAGGAACCTGGCTCTCTTGTTAAGTAAAATATCTGTAACTCGTAAAGTGATTTACTATTAATTAATGTCATGTCTGCCATATTTGATCCATTCAGCTAAGCAACACTGTTAGAGCTCCAATTTCCAATCTCTCGATGCCTCTGAAATAGTTCAGCTCTGTTATTTGAATGTCTATGGGAGTGGCATCTTAGAAAAGGCAATCAGAAAACTCTTCCTTTTTCCCAGAATTCTGTAATTTTTGCCACTGAAGTGAGCATCCTATAACCCTAGAGTATTAAGAGCTTCTGTACCAGTGAGGATGTCACTAGATGAACTCCAAGGCTCCTCCGAGTATCTCCGAGTGGGATTTAGCAAGGTTGTAGGTCTTCAAACCAACCCTGTGGAGATGTTGTCTGGTCCAGGATGCAACCCCATGAATGATCAGATAAAAGGGCTTAACTCTCTCAGAATCATTGGGAGGTTGGAAACTGAATGGAGTAGCTGTGCTGCTGAGCAGAGCGGATCTTAGATTCTGGTGTGCATTAAGCCATCAGGTTGCTTGTTAGAATGCAGATTCTTGACCCATATCCCCCATTCTGACTCACTGGGAGTATCATTTATGGCCAAAAGCTATGCTATTGTAACAAAGGCCCAATAATAACATGAATTAGAAAATAAAGGACTTATTTGTCCTACACACATTACACTCCAAGGTGAGGGTTCCTTATTGGTGGATATCTGTTTCACGAAATGTGACAGATTAAGGACAGCCACATATTATTTGACACTCCTCTCATTGAAAAATGAGGTTGATGTTCCCTCCTCTTGAATCTGGTCGGGCTCTGTGACCGCCTTGACCAACAGAGTGTTGTAGAAGTGACACTGTGCCAGTTTCTGGGCCCACACCTTAAGGGACTCTTGGCTTTTGCTTGTTTTCTCCTGGACCACTCACTCTTGGAACTCAGCTGCCATGTTGTGTGGAAGCCCAACAGCCTTGAAGAGGCACGTGTGGAGAAGAGCTAAGGTTCCTGGTGGTCAGCCCCAGCTGAGCTCTCAGCTGAGAGCCAAAACTGATGTGCCAACCATGGGCATGAGTCATTACAGAAGTGGGTCCTCTAGTTCCAGCTGAGCCTTCCCACCTGGTGCCATCCCTATCAATCCCTGCCCAAAGTGTAGATTCATGTGCCCCATAAATGACTTTTTTTCTTTAAAGTGACTAAGATTTAGGGTCTTTTGTTGTGCAGCAATAGGTACCCAACCACGTAGGTGTTCAGAGACCCAGGTTTCTACCATCATGAGGCTCCTCTGCCTTCTATACACTTGTCATCTTCTTCTCAGTCAAGGCTGAGTTCCTACCATGTCTGGGTTCCAGTCAGTGGGAGAGGATGGAGAAGATGCATCTATTTCTTATTTCTTTTGGCTTAGAGCTGGCAACCATCACTTCTGCTAATATTCCATTGGTGAGAACTTGTCATATGACCACATTTAATTGCAAAAATGACAAGGAAGTACAATCTTTAGTGATGCAGCCATATTTTCAGCCACCAAGAAGAAAGGAGAGAATGGATTCTGTTGGAAGCCTTGCAGTCCAGACTGGGGCGCAGAGATCCGCATTTTTGCAAGCTCCCCAGGTGATTTTGATGTAGGTGATCCAAGAATAGCAGTGAAGAGTGAGAGTTTTGACCTCAGCGAGATCTGAGTTTAAAACTAAATACTACCATTTACCTGGATGACACCTCTAAGTTTCAGTTTCCTTGTGTATATAGAAATGCAGAAAGTAGTAATTCCTACCTCAGGAGGTAACTGTGCAGATTTGATAATGACCTATGCGAAAAGTGCGAGCACAGAACTTGGTGCACAGCAAGATCTAAAAAGAAAAAGAAAGAAAGGAAGAAAATAGAAGGAAAAAAGCAAGGTTTTACTGTTCACTGAAGTGTTCCATTCTCCTTTAAAACTAGTACATTAATGCATTCAGTCGTTATACTTAAAATATCCTTTTTTACCCTCACACAAACCCTAGTCTTATCTCCATTTTACAGCCAATGAAACTGAGATTCAGAGAAGTTAAGTAAGTAGACCAAAAAAATTCAATTGGTAAGTGCTGGTGTCAAAATTTGAGCCAAGATTTATTTCTGATGGTGTTTGATTACAAACGCTATATTTTTGAAAAAAGTAAAGAGGAGCTGTTGGCAAGGAAGTGACATATCAGAACTCTGTTGTAGAAAGATAAATCTAAAAGTGTTGCTATAAGATGTGTAGAACGGGGGAAAACCGGAGGGAGGAGGACCAATTCAGGAAGGAGATGAGGAGGTTCTGAACTAGGCTAAATGAAGCGAAGGCTAAGTACATTCCTACCTTGCCTTCTGCAGTTACTTACCTATAAGGAGGCAATTCCAGATATAGTAATTCCATCCTTCACTTGACTGACTAGCCAACTCTTCCACTCATGTTGGGGATGACTTACAATGTTTAGCAATGGTTCCAGACCCTGATAGGTGCTTCTTGCTTGCCTCAGTTTGGCCATTTGGAAAACGGGAATTACAATGCCAGTGATAGCTGTTTCATAAAGATTCCCATGCATAAGGAAATGCATAGGAATATAATTTTAAAAGTTGAAGTCATCAACTTGGTCTTAAGATTTACCATAAATTGAACAAAACAAGGCAGCAGGAAGCATTCATTTAAACTTCAGTTTCATGATTGATTCTTTGTGTCTTAATTTTGTAAATTGAAATTTTCAGATATTAAAGGATGAGGTAGTGAGGAGAGATTGGAAGACAGATTTTCTAATGTGGTGGTTTCCATGGTGACCAACTCATAGGCATCAACCACTGGCTAAAATATAGATAAATAAGAAAATGATTACAGAGTGCTTTGCACAATGCCTGGCACGTAGTAAACAATCACTATATCTGACATCGGAGTAGGGTCACTGCTTTTATCAAAGTAGCCTAATCATAAATACTTCCTATGAAGAGCATCATGGGAAATTCCCTCCTTCTCTGGAATGCTTCAGTCTGAACAACCGAAGACTGAGAAAGGTTCTAAAGCAGTTAAACTTTAAGGGATGGGACTTAAGACAAGGAATTTGATTTGTGGATGGCCCCTTATTCTGAACCAAATGCACAATGAGGCTTACCTATCCCAATTCCTTTGTGTCTTGTTAAGACTTCTTTGCCTACCTCAGGCCCAAGACATTCTCTCCTGTACTGTCTTTTAGAAGCTTTATCATTTTCCCTTTCACATTTAGATCTACAATCCACCTGAAATTGATTTTTGTGTGTAATATGAGGTAGAGATCAAGATTTAGATTCTTCCGTATGGATGGCCAATTGACCTAGCGCCAATTATTGAAAAAGCCATTGTTTCTCCATCGCTCTCCAGGGGCACCTTTGTTATAAATCAAGTGTCTTTACATGTGTATCCAGATTTGTTTGTGAGCTCTCTATGTTGTTTCACTGGTCTATTTATCTTTCTTGTATCAAAGCACGCTCCCTTAATTACTCTGGCTTTATAAGAACTCCTGGTATCCAGTAGTGAAACTCATCGGACTTTGTTCTTCTCTGTGATAATCTTGGCTCTTTGATTTTCCACAAATATTTTAGAATTGCCTTGTAAATTTCTAAAGCAAAAACTGGCTGGGATTTTGATTAGGATTATAGTCTCTAGATCAATTTGAAGAGAAATGACGTTTTTACAATATTGATTCCTTTTTTTTTCACAACAGCCCTATGAGGTAGGTTCTCTTGTTTCTCCGTTGATAGATGTACCCACCCTTCCTTTGCAGCTGGAGCACAGGAATGTGAACTAATCCAGTGGCCTACCAAGGAGGAGGGGTCGGCATGGTCTGTCCCATCCAAAGATGTGCTGTTTTTAACATTGTTTAGAATTACTGGCTCATGGTAGTGATACAAAGCAGAGTGATTGTAGTCAGTTTTATTACATTGCTTTTAAATTCTCTATTAACTGGGCACTCTCTTAATCTTTGCACCAGGAGCAAACCACTCCCACTGCCCTTGGCTTGCCTCTGACCTAATTCCGTCAATTTGATTCACCTATGCAAAACTTTAATTTGGGGGTGAGCAATACTGGCAAGCAGGTACGGGCAGAATCTATCTGTAAGTGAGCGTGGTGGCAGACACTCCCCGCTTTTTAGGGGTGGCGATGGCAAGGGCTGGCGTTTCAAACCCAGAGTCACTCATATTAACTGAGGTGTCTATAATGAGTAGTGACAGCAATTGTCTTTGCTGATGTGGTGTAGTTTGGGTTTCATTCCTGTCAATATAATCCCTGATCATGATTCTTTGACCCTCACTGGAGATGCCAGGAACTTCTTGATATCATTAAAATTTTTTTCGGTCAAAGTTGGTAGAGGTACTTTGATTATTTGCAACTAAGGATCCTGATGGATAGAGTTATTATTGTTATTATTATTAATCATGCCTCCTCTGCCCAGTTTATATAGTGCCATCTTTCTGCATTGCATGCTCACTCAGACTTCCAGAATACCAAATCTTGCCCAGCCCACACATGCCAGACACCTGCTTGTCTGGAGCCAAAGGTTAGACAAATACCAATTAGGACCTGTATCGTGAAGCTGGAGGGTAATGAACGATGTCTCTGTTTGTAGTGGTTCCACATTAGGAATGACTCCACGTGTTCAGGAGCCCTCCAACTCCTCTCCATTTGGCAAGAGTTAAATGACATCATGTGGAAGGAGCCAGCATGCTGCTGGCTAAAGGACCAATAAATCATGCTGCAGTCTTGGGGAAACAGCTAGGCTTTCCCCGGAAAGGCTTCCTTGTCCAAAGTACCATTAGGAATGCTGCTATTTGCAATCATAATAAAAATAAAAGTAATAGGAAAACCGTGTAGAGGCAATTCCACTGTCGACTGGATTTTTAATTTCCTCGAAGATGCCAGAGGCAATCTTGAGCCTATTATGTCTAAATGAGGCACATTATAAAAGGCTTGCAAAGTCCAAACTGCTTTTACAGCCATTAATTAGCCAGACTTCTAAATAGGCCCATAAGAGTAAGCTTGGGTGCGGTCTCTGGTCTCTAGAACAGAGTTGTAGTATTCGGAGAAATCAGATAGCATTGGTCCAGTTGGTCCAGTCATTACTTGTCTGCCCTTCTCTCTCATCTCAGTTCTAATCAGATGTTGCCTTTTTCGGGAGGTGGGGAGGTAGGATACTGCATAACCAACACCTAATGAGAATGCTCTGACCTTTTCTGTGAGGCTGTGGACAACTCGAGCACAGGACTGGTGGTGTCTTATTGGTTCCCAGATCCACAGCATCTTTCATCTAGTAGGTGTATCAGCCAGCATCCTTAGTGGCAAGGGACAGAAATCTAACTCCAGCTTCCTTCATTCAACTAAAAGAGAATATATTAGAAGGATATGGGGGTGCAGGGAATAATGATGTGCTAGAGGACCGGGCTTGCAAAGGAACAAGCATCCGGAATTGTAGCAAGTGTCCAGCAGCAGAAATTGTCTGGTTGATAACTTCAACCATCTCTACATCCTTCGGTCACCAGCTCAAGATTCCAAGCTCCTGGAGAAAGCCTGTGACTAGAGGAACCTGAGTCATTCTCCTTCCCCCTTATGACTTTCATAGTGGGAAGGGACTCCTTTTCCAGAGCCACTTTGAATGGAAGAGTTTCCAAAATGGAAATCAGCATGCCAGCAGGAAGAGGTGCTGTATACTGGATAGCCCCCAGTGACAAATGCCTCTGGTCCAATGTGGTCAGGAAATGTTACGTGTTGAGCTGAATTTGCTACCCTTCCTCCTTTGGGCAGAGTGAGGTGCCCCCCCAAGAAGGAAGAAATAAGAAAATATGATCTTTTTTCCCTCTGAATATGGACCAGAGAGAGGCTTACAATGTAGCGAGAACTATGCTAAACATTGACCATACATTATCCTCACAACCCATGAGATAAGAACTATGACATCCCCATTTTACAGATAAGGAAAATGAGGCTCACAAAGGCAAAGTCACTTGCCCAAGGACACACACATGGAGCACAGATTCAAACCTAGACCTGTCAGACTCCAAAATCCACACTCTTAACCATTCCATGTCCTTTCTCCTCCCGCTTCTGGTTTTGGACAGAGCACATTTTAAAAAGACAAAAGGGCCCCAAGAACTACAAACTTGATTGAGATCTGACGACTGAACAAGTATTTCTAAACATAATAATAATAATGTCCTATTAGAGGGGAATGATGAGCCTGGAAAACAGAGGAAGGAGTGAGTGGGAGGCAGGTGGTGATCCAGTCCATTCAATACTGTTCAGGGAGTGGGAGGCCAAGGGCCACGAGGATCTGTGGGACCTGAGCTTCTGGCTGGCACGTACCTATTGTATGTAGCATTTTGCAACTTGCTTTTTTATTTAAAGAGCAAAAATACATTCTTAAAATTTCTTGAGAAGCACTATGACTTTTGGAGCTAGACAGCCTGAGTTTAAATGCCCTGTGTACGTACTTGTGTGATCCTGGACAGGCTAGTTAGCATCTTGATGCCTCAGTTGCTCTGTGAGCATAATTAGAGAACCTCCTCAAGGACCGTTATAAGATCTGAATGGTTCAATGTGTGTGAGACACCTAGAAGAGATTCCGGAACATCTCAACCCCTGGGTAGGTGTGTGTGGATATTATTATCTCTTCTGCTTAGGGCACAGTCCTTTTGCTGTTGCACAGTATTCCACGGTGGGACTATTCCCCTGGAGACAGATATTGGATCATTTTCCACGTTTTGGCTATTACAAGCAACTCAGTGTTGAAAATCTTCGTGTATCCCTCTCGTGCACATTGCATCCATCTGCATTTTTCTCTAAGAGAGGTGCCAGAAAGAGAGATGTCTGTATCCTAGGGCATGCGCGTTTTTTAGTTTTAATAAGCACTGCCAAACAGTTCTCCGAAGGTGCCGAACCAAGGCACACCCCGTCAGTGGAATGTGATTGTCTAGTTCTTACCTGGTTGAATCTGCCTTTTTGGAGAAACCCAACCTCCCTCTCGCTCATTAAGCCACATCTATTTTCAGAGCTAAGCTGACATCTCTGACGACTCCACTCGGTGATTCCAGCTTTGGGTCCTCAAGCAGCTCCTATTGTTTTCCTTCCTGACTCTTATTTAATGCAGCCAAGTGCTTTTGGAATTCTGGGTAATAATGGCAGATAATGCACCGAATGGAATGTGGACTCAGAGGTGCCGAATGCAGCTTTTGTAAGGAGTCTTTGGCGTGCTTTCAGCCTGAAATAGAGCACTTTGCACTCAGCCTAAATTGCCTCAATTGCACCTGGCATCCTGGGTGTATGGGTGCAGACAGGCTGAATGTTTCTCAGGAAGAGGACAGGCTGCTTTCTGTGGCTTTGGAAAAGGACACCAGCACACCAGGGGGGAAAGGATTTACCCAGCATTGAGCTTCAAACAGCACTTTCCTTTCAGACCCTGCAGGTTTTGAAAAGGGCCTTTTCTAGTAAGTTTGGAGGGAGGGACTTCTCAATATAGAGAAAAGAGAAATTTGGTCATTTAGGGCCTAATATGAGCATCATAAAATCCACTTTATTTATTATTATTTTTTTGGAGGTGTAATATTTGCAAAACAGAGCTTGAAAGAGTCTCTCAAAATCCCACTAAACATCTTAGCAGCCCCCTGGAGGTGAAGATGGATGAAAGCTCCCTTATATTTCCATTTCTTCTGAAAGTTTGCCCCCCGCCCCTCGTCACGATTATTGCATTTGGTCGACTATCTGCTAAGGTGACTGCTTTATTTACTTTCTCTGCCAGAAAAAAAAAGGTTTTGAAATAAACGTCTGCAATGGTGCCTTGCATTCGAATGCTAATGGGATGGTGAGGCAGAGTGTTGGACACTAAATGTTTACGTTAAAATGGAAATATGTAATCGATTTTTCAAATAGGGCCTGCTATTCACTTTTAAAATACACTTCATGACACTAAAACAAAATGAAAAAAATCACCATCTTTAAGTAATATTGGCTGAGGCAGCAACTTCTGGTGAGCTACAGCCCAGACAAAGTTTAGAGATAATTGTTTCCAATAATGCCTCAGTACACCATTGTCTTTGTTACAATAAAAAAGGAGAATTTATTTTTCAGCTAGGCATGGGATTATTATCATTTTAGGCACTTTTTCTAATGGTGGTGGTTCTTCAGTAAAATGATACCTTTTCTTCAGGGGACAAATAAAAAATAAATTGATCTTTCAGAATGAATAAACTTAAAGTTCTGTCAGCCTATTCATTTGACAATTGCTAGATGTTTTGAGAAAAAGTGGATGAAAGATGAGTGTTTTGGAGTTTGAGATATGGAGATTGGAATCCAAGCTCTGCCATTGGCCGGCTGTACAGTTTAGAGTCTCTGAGCCTCTGTTTCCACATCTGAAAAATGCTGCCCAGGCTGAAGGAAGGGCTGGGTTACCGGAAAATGTAGAGAAGAAAACCCACGTTACACAATAACTCAAAGCATCTTCCTATTATGGGGATGACATGATGTTAATGCAACCGTGGGCCCTCCGGGACCAGTTCAACTGACCCCATCTTACCAACAGAGCAATTAAGAGTTGTCTTTCAAGAACTGAGACTCCTTGTCCAGTTTAGGCCAGTTGAGACCAGTAAATCACCAACTAAGCCTGTGCAAATGCTCAATAAGTGACCCTTTTGACATCAAGTCGCTAAAAAGTCCACCCTCAGATTATGGTCATGCCGCCCTTTTGTGAACATGTGTCGTACAAAGAGGCGTGAAGCTTGACTACACTTACCCAGATCATCAATTACCTCACCTCTCCTACCTCTGCTCATCCATCCCCACACTCCAGACTGCCCTGCCCTTCATCCCATAAATTGTGCTCCAAGACCTGGATCGGGGAGACAGATCTGAGGGCACACGCCCCCTGTCTCCTTGAAGACCAATCTTGCAAAATAAAGCTAAGTTTCTTTTCCCAAAAGCTGATGCCATAATAATTGGCTTTTTTTATATGCATCAGGCAAGAGAACCCCAATTTTGTGTGGTGACATTAACAAAAAGATTAACTCATATTTGAGTGCTTATTATGTGCCAGGCACTGTTTAAGAGCTTTGTTGGCATCAACAATTTAATTCTCCTAATAACTTTATTAGGTAGGTACTAATATTATACCAGTTTTAAAGATATTGGTTAACTTATTCAACAAATATTTATTGAACGTGTTTGCATTTCTCAGTAAAATGGGATTCGTTGATTTATTCATGAAAATATTTATTGAGTATCTACTATGTACCAGGCAATGTGCTACATATTGGTGAGCAAAATTTGCCACAGTCCCTGTTGTACTGGAAGTTAGAGTCCAGGTGGGGAGGGCAGACCATGGTCAAATAATCTCAAACATGGCTAAATTGTTAGAAAGTGAACAAAACGTGAAGGATGGGGACTTGCTTCTGTGACAGCATCTAATAAAGAAATCTACTCTAGGGTCTGGCCCCGTGGCCGAGTGGTTAAGTTCGCGCGCTCCGCTGCAGGCGGCCCAGTGTTTCGTTGGTTCGAATCCTGGGCGCGGACATGACACGGCTCATCAAACCATGCTGAGGCGGCATCCCACATACCACAACTAGAAGGACCCACAACGAAGAATACACAACTATGTACCGGGGGGCTTTGGGGAGAAAAAGGAAAAAATAAAATCTTTAAAAAAAAAAAAAAAAGAAATCTACTCTAGATTTGGGGAAGTGATCTGTGCTGAGATCTAAAGGAGGTGCTGAATTAAGTGGGGAGGAGAGCAAGGGGATGCGTGTGTTCCAGGCAGAGAGCCCTTGCAAAGACCCTGTAGTGGGACCCTATAGTGGGAGGAAGATGGCATTGCGTAAGTCCCCCTTAACCATTGCCACCTCTGTCTCTCTGGTCCTGGAAAGTGATAAGCATCAGGGCATTTTTCTAGCACTTGGCCAAGTTTTTAGTTAAGAGGGCTGCTCTGCTTTGTGGGGAAGAGGAAAGGTATGCTACAGCAGGTGCCCTCACTCTTCTTAGAAAACTTTTCTCTGGGGGCTATGCCAATCTTTCATGCATCCCCAGAATCTGTGGGACGAGACTCAAGTGAAAGTGAAGAGAAGTACCCACTTTGGATAAAGCCTAAAGAACAAATATGGCAGCCCCATTGGCCACTGGTGACATGGACAGCCTGGACGGGACTTGTTGTCTCAACTCTTGTGGAACGGTTGCGTGACACAGTACATGAATGATTGAGACAGGACCATGAAACTGTCTGGCAGATGTCCTGGATCTTATTACACCGTATTAGACTTGGGCAGGAGCATCTCAGAATTGTAATTCGTCTCGTGGGTAGTGAGTGTGTGTACGAATGCTAATGAACTAAAGTCTGCTAAGTGTTTGAAACCTCTTGAAACAAAATGGAATAGGAATGCGAGATTTTGTAATTGTGATTGTTATTGATACTCTGCTTCTCAGCAGAGCCAGAGAACATTCTTGTTAAAATGCCTTGTGTTCTGCCAACAAGACCAGAACATGTGTTGGGATGTTGCCAGCCACAAGGGCTTTTCTCAGCCGAGTGAGAGTGTGGGTGGCGTGCGTGTGCGTGCACGTATACAGAAGGGTAAACATTAGGGGTGAAAACAAGGAGAATTTATCTGATTTGTAGAAGATCTCAGAAATTGCCTCTGGTGCCTGTTTAATCGAGAAATCTCCTTTCATTGAGGAATAAACATGAAATTGTTTTGTTTTTCCCACTAACTATTGTTTGACCAGTCTCATTACACCTCTAACCCACATCCCACCAAGTCAGCTGGATTCTATAACTTTTCAGTCTCTTCGGGCTGTTAAAATAGCCAAGTCATGAGGCCATTTTTCAACTTCAACCTTAAGTTTTACTCAAAATTCTCCTTTTGTTTCCCAGCATTGGCTGGATTTAGGTAGATCTGGCCTGTCTCTCCCTCTGCCTGCCATGCTTTCCTGTTCCTTTTCTTCTGCTGTGTTGAGGTGGAAGGAGGGCAAGGAGAAGAGGGCATTTCTTTCCCTTTTTTTAAAAATAGACTTTATTTTTTAGAGGAGTTTTAGTTTCATAGCAAAATTGAGCAGAAAGTACAGAGAGTCCCCATGTACCCCTGCCCCCATCAACGCATATTCTCCCCCACTATCAACCCCCCCCCCCCAGGGTGACATGTTTGTTGTAATGAACCTACACTGACATCATTATAACCCGAAGTCCATACCTTAGGGTTCATTCTTGGTGTTGTACCTTCTGTGGGTTTGGACAAATGTATAATGACTTGTATCCATCATTATGTATCATACAGAATAGTTTCTAAAAATCCTCTGTGATGTGTCTATTCATCCCTCCTTCCTAACTCCCTAACCCTCCACCCCTTGCAACCAGTGATCTTTTTACTGTCTCCATAGTTTTGCCTTTTCCGGAATGTCATATAGGTGGGATCATATGGTACGTAGTCTTTTCAAATTGGCTACTTTCACTTAGTAACACGCATTTAAAGTTCCTCCATGTCTTTTCAAAGTTTGATAGCTCATTTCTATTTAGCACTGAATGATATTCCGTTGTCTGGATGCACCACAGTTTATCTATCCATTCACCTACTGAAGGACATCTTGGTTGCTTCCAAGTTTTGGCAATTATGAATAAAGCTACTGTAAATATCCATGTGCAGGTTTTTGTGTGGACATAAGTATTCACCTCATTTTGGTAAATACCGAGAAATATGTTTGCTGGACCACATAGTAAGAGTGTGTTTAGTCTTGTAAGAAGCTGCCAAACTGTCTTTCAAAGTGGCTGTGCCATTTTGCCGTCCCACCAGCAATGAATGGGAGTTCCTGATGCTCCACACCGTCTCCAGCATTTGGTGGTGTCAGCGTTTTGGATTTTAGCCATTCTAATATGTGTGTAGTGGTATCTCATTGTTGGGACCTCTCTTTGTGACGTGTCCTTGGTGAGCTGACTGTCCTCCTCTGAGTTCTTTCTAATTGCTGTAACCGTGGGAGCATCTCCACACTGGGGGTTGGGCTGTCCTCTTTGTGCTGGTCCTTTTCTCTCGTCTGGCTTGCTGTCCATGGACTCCGCGAGGTGGGCAACACCCCACAGACATTCCTGGGATTGGATTTCATCTTTACATAGTGTTTTTGCTTTTTGTTCCTCCTGGGCCTCAAGAGCTGCATAGTCCAGACTTAACTTTTCTGTTAATTTCTTGGCTAATTCCTGTACCACATGGGGAGTATAAAAATCAGACCCCCCACACCATGGTACAGGTGTGCTTGGGGTTCCAACTTCTCACAGGAGACTTTTTTCCTCATTGTAGTAGATGCCCCGCCTTGTATCCCTTTGGTCTGCCTGAATTTTTCTTTAGCTGTGGACATTTCCCAGTGTACTGCTGACAGCTTTTTACCTCAAGTACTTGCCTCTCTCCTCTGCCTGAGAGCTTGTCTGGCTGAGCCCTGGTATAATCTGGAAAGGCACAGAAGTTAACGCCCTCAGAGCAACCCTCTGCCACTGGCGGATGGGAGTCGGAGGATAATTGTCCCATCCCCCACCCTCCACGGGAGGATTCTGAGCTGTGAACTGTGCAGTCTCCCAGACGCCCTGAGCAGGACCAAGCCTGAGTTTCCCCAGCAGTAACTTGCTTATTATGCAACCTTTACTGGCTTTTCTCCTTTTCCTCTCTTACTTCCCCTACTTTCTGCTTTCTAGGATCACCTCCTCAATAAACTACCTGAACCCAAATCCTTATTTCAGGACCTGCTGTGGAGGAATCCAGACTAAGAGGCCGCCAAGAGCTCAGGCAGATGGCACGCTCATTTGAAGCTTTCCTAGGCTGCTGGGTTTCTATTCTCTTTGAGAGGCCCAACTTTATGCAAGAGTCTCCCATCCAGCTCCCCTCCTGGCAGAGGCCCAAGGCTATATCTCCTGTTCTTCTGGTGACATTAGGATGCCAGCTCCGAGCCACTTGGGGCCTGTCTTCTGTGTCTGATCCCTTTTGGGTTGCCCTGGTCTCGCCTGGAGCTTATGCCCGTAGTGTTCATTTCTCTTTTCACTTCTGATCCCTTGGGATGTTCCTTTACTTATTCTTGAGTCTGGGTCTGTATTAATTTTTTTTCCCTAATAACATGTGTTTGTGGCATGGGGGTTGTCTGCACCAGTCAATCCACCAGATCACCGGGAGTCTTAGTCTTTCAATCAGCAATATGGTCAGACACTCGTTGGGATTAGAGCAGCGAAAGAGCAGAAGTCCCTGCCCTCACGGTGCTTACATTCCAGTGGGAGGAGACAAGTAATAAATAGGTAAATGTGGGCTGCATAGGTCAGGTAAGGATAGGTGTTATGGAGAAAAGCGAAACAGAGTAAGGGAAGATGGGGGAGCAGGAGGGGATGGGGGGTCGCTATTTTACACAGGGCGACCGGAGAGTCGCCACTCATCAAGTGAAATTTCAGCAGAGACCTGAAAGAAATGGGAGAACGAATAATGCAGCTATCTGGAGGAAGAGCATTCCAGGCAGAGGGAATAAAGGCACAAAGATTGTAAGGCAAGAGTGTGCTTGGCGTGTTCCAGGTCAGCAGGGCAGCTGCAGTGGCTGGGTGGGACGAAGAGGGGGAGCAGGGAGGAGACGGGACAGAAGGTAGCTGGGGTCAGACCCTGTCGGGATGTGTAGGTCATGGCAAGGCCTTTGGTTCGTGTTATAAACGAGATGAGGGGCTGGGAGCAAAGAAGTGACATGATCTGACTTCTGTCTTCAAAGGCGTCTTCTGGCTGCTGTGTTAGAAATAGAACTTAGGGAAGCAAGGGCAGATCAGGGAGGCCAGTTGGGAAGCCGTTGCAATAACCTGGGTGAGGGATGACAGTGGCTTGGATCAGGGTAGCAATACTGAGGTGTTGGGAAGGGGCCAACCCTGGAAAAATAAAGGTAAATTGCTGATGGATAAGATGCGGGATATGACGAAAAGAGAAGAGTGAAGGATGACTCCAAAACTTTAGGCCTGAGCCAAAATGGATGAAGTTGCCATGTGCTCAGATGGGAAAGACTGCAGGGGAAACGGTTTGGGAGGGGGAATTGGGAGTTCAGTATTGGACATAAGTCTGAAATGTTTTTAGGTGTCCAGATGAAGACGTGGAGTCAGCAATTGACCAAAGGACTGTGGGACTCAGGGGAGAGGCCATGTAGCCCACAGACTAGTGGGAAATGCTGGTAAATCGATAACCAAATCATTCCAAAGCGACACGTCAGCGCAACCATACAGTAGTGCAGTGGGCTGTGGAAACAGATAGAAGCGGCACAGCTTTGTGGTGTTGGGAAATGCTATTGGGGTTAGTGATCTTTAAGCTGTGGCCTGAAGATCAAGTAGGATAAACCAAGTGAAAAACAGGGGGAGACCGTATTTTAGGTAAAGGGAACAGCCTATGCAAGGCCCCAAGGGAAGGGAGAGCATGTTGCCATTTTGGAACTAAAAGTTGGTCAGTCTCACTTGAGTGGTCGGGGAGAAGGGTGGAGAAAGAAGCATGGCATGGTCAGGTCATCCAGGGTCTTGGAGGCCATGGTGAGGAGATTGGACTGTTTTGTGAGTGCACAAGGGTATCACGGAAAATTTTTAAGTAGGGTGCTGATGTGGTCAGGTTTAACAGATGGTTCTCCTCTAGAGAGACCTTCCCCCAGGAGTGTTTTGAGCCAAGTCCTATGAGTTCATCTCCCTTGGGCCATCCCGAGCCTGCCTTCTTGTCCATTCTCATTAGCTCCATTCCCACTCTCATCAGGCATGTCACGTCTAAGTAGGTCAGGCCAGGCAGAGAAGGTCCTTAGGGACTTTATCCTCTAATGGCCAGGCCCAGACTCAGGGGGGAATAATCTGCATGGACAGCCTGGCTTCTTGCACTGAATTGGGGGCACCAAGTGGAAAAGCAGCCTGGGGTGCTTCCCAGGGCAACCTAACAGAGTGGGTTTCTCTTTCTTGTGGTCCATGAGTTTTCTGAAATAACCTCAGGCTTTGGCAGGTAAGCTTGCTAAAATCTGAGGCTCCAGTTTGATGCTGAAGAAAGTGATTTCTACCCTGGATAGCTTTTTCTCTCTAAGTCACCAGATCTTGATAAATACTGCAGTAGGTGGGCATTTAAAATGCATGTGTGTGTCATTTTTGGAAAGATCTTTAGACAATTTTCCTGTGGCTTTTGGAAGTAAGATGAATCTGGATGTGGCAGATTGAGAGCAATTAACTGAGCCTCTGAAGACCTGAGTTCTTGTACTTGATCTGTCACTTACTATGAGACCTGGGGCATGTCAGTTGTCATATCTCAGCTTTAGTTTCTTCACTTTTTGAGTTAATAGGTTAAATTTTACAATTTAGGTTAAATGTACAAATTCCTTGATGAATAAAACATACCAAAATTAACAGAAGAAGAAATAGAAAATCTAAATAGCCCTATACCTATTTAAGAAATTGAATTCACAATTTAAAACCTCCCCTTAACTTCCCTTGCCCACAACTACAAGCCCTTTTTATCAAAAATTTAAGGATGGGGCCAGCCCAGTGGCACAGTGGTTGGGTTTGCATGCTTTGCTTTGGTGCCCTGGGGTTTGTATGTTCAGATCCCAGACACAGACCTAAGCATTGTTCATGGAGCCATGCTGTGGCAGTGTCCCACATACAAAAAATAGAGGAATATTGGCACAGATGTTAGCTCAGTGACAATCTTCCTCAAGGAAACAAAGGGAGATTGGCAACAGATATTAGCTCAGGGCAAGTCTTCCTCACCAAAAAAAAAAGGATAAAATAATGCTAAGATTACACAAACCCATTCAGAAAATAAAGAAGAGAATTGTTTCCAACTTGTATCATTCGGCCAACATAACTCTGATAAGAAAATCTGATGAGGACATTATAAAAAAGGAAATAATAGACCAATATCTTTCATTAACATAGACACAAAATTCCTTAACAAAATATTGTGAAATAGAATCGGCAACGCACAAAAATGTGGAGATTAGATCAGAATCAAGGGCACGTTGCATTCTGCTCTCCCATAGCAACCCCTTGACAGACATCACTAATTGATCTCTTTGACTTCTCCGGCTGAATCATTCTCAGCCTCACTCTCCAGGCAGTCAGTACCAATCAATTAAAGTTGGCATGTGAGAAGAAATCTATTTGACATCATTGAACTAAAAGGATCCTACCAAGATAAGGCTGAGTTACTATAATTCTATTATCCTATTAAAATTCTGAGGTCATTTTACAGGCAAGCATTTCCTGCAGTGTGGGATGATTTACTCCAGACCAGACACAGAAGAGCAAGGGTCAGTTGTCTCGAGCAATCCACAGGAAGGAAGAAGCCATAAAATATTAAATGCCTATAAGGACCATAACCTTTTTGTTCTCATTTATTGCTGTATCACCAGCCCCAAATGACAAAGTCTGGCACACAGTAACTTCCAAAACTGTTTGTTGAATGAATGAGTGACTGAATGAATTCTGAGGGAAGCAGACAAGTGCTTCTATCTTCATAGAGTTGTTATGGTTACTGCCATTGAGTCAAGGATAACCAGCCACAAATGATGAGACTAGGAATTGGGGTACAAGCCAAGGGCTTCCATAGGAGGGTTGAGCATCTGTATTCTGATGATCCTAATATTAATAACTTCAGCCTTGTCTCTCCTCTGAGTTGCAGACACATAGATCCAAGCTGCCTTCTTGATGTTTTCGCCTGGCTGCTTCATTCATGACTTCTTAAGCTCACAATCTATAATAGACTGTAGTGTCTCCCTGCTCCACTGCCCCAAACCTGGTCCTTCTCCAGCATTTCCTATCTCAGTGAAGCCCACAACCATCCATCCAGTTACCCAGGCCAGAAATTTAGAAGACAGTCTGAATACCTCTCCCTTCACAGCCCACATCCTAATTAGCTCTCAGATATATCCACTTTTCTGTTTTCTCCACCACCACCCTGGTCTGAGCTGCCATCACCTCTCACCTGGAAGATGGTAACAGTCAGCCCACAGGTCTCCCTGCATCAACTCTGTCCCCTCTACTGCGTTCTCCACATTGCAGCTTGAGTGATCTCTTTGAACTGCAAAGTAGATTATTCATTCCCTGCTTAAAACCTGTTGGGGGCTTCTTATTGCCCTTAAGAGAAAAACCAAACTCGCTAAACTGGCCCACAAAGCCCCGGATGATCTGGTCTCTGTTGTCCTCTTAAGCTGTATCACAGACTACTCACCCCTTACTTTCTGCGTGTTCACGCCGCTGACCTCTTAGTTCCTCCAACACAGCATGCTCCTTCCCACTTCTCTGCCTGCAACTCCCTTCTCCTCCTCTTTATCTAGTTAACTCCTACACACCCTTCAGAGTTCTTGTCACTTCCTTGGGAAAGACTTTCCTAACCCTCCCTCTCCACTCCAATGGGTTGTTACAGACTCTCAGAGAAATCTGTTCCATTCTTTCATTTATCTTAGTTTGTAATGAAACATTCATTCGTGTGACTATTTGATTAATGTCTGTCTCTCCGAGTAGACTATAAAATCCATTTGAGCAGGAATTGTATTTATGTTTACTTCTATTTTATCCCCAGGGCCTAGCACAGTGCCTGACACTCCATAGACGTTCAATAAATCTTTGATGAAGATAAATGTAATGAAGGAATGAATGAATAGCAGAGCCCAGTGGCCTCTTGTGGTAGATTAGGGTTTCTCAGTCTCAGCTCTATTGATGTTTGCGTTGGGACAGCTCTTTGTTGTGGGGGCCTTTCCTGTGCACTGTAGGATGTTTAGCAGCATTCTTGGCCTCTACCCACTAGAAGGCAGTGGCATCTCCCCTATTGTGACAGCCAAAAATGCCTCCGGGCATTGCCAAATGTTCCCTGAGGAGCAAAATTGGGAACCACAGTGTTAGACTATATTAAGTATTCAAAATATTTGCTTGACATTTTGGGCTATATAATTCTTTGTCGTCCTGTGCATTGTGGGATGTTTAGCAGCATCTTTGGCCTCTGCCCACTGGATGCTAGAGTGTCCTCTAGTTGATAGATCATCCCTGCAAGGCTTCTTTCTTGTGTCCCTCCCTGTGGGATGAGCACACTTCCTGCCTTACTGATGTACTTGGCCACATGCCTTGCTTTGGCCAATGGAATTTCAGCAGGTGTGAATGTCATGCCTGAGCAGAAACTTTAAGAGCCGGTAGAGGTTCCACTTGCTCTTCTCCTTCTGACTCATGACTGAGAATGGGGCTGCCCTTCTCTTGGTTCTGGAATAAAGAAAACATGGGGCAGAGCTGAAACCAATTTGCAGATGACATGGATGTCAGCAACAAATGAATATCTGTTGTTGTAGGCCACTGACATTTTGGAGCTGTTTATGAGCTGTTAGAACTCTAAAGTGGTTTGACCAACAAGGACTGATTGGATAGGAGCTGACCTGGTTATATTTTCTGTTTTAGGACATATGGATGGTAGGTGAACAAAGGAAAGAAAGATCACTCAGGTTCAGGCTTCCGAGGTGTTTATTCAGGTTCTTAATGGGGCTTCAGAAGGTTTGGACCAGGCATAACTGCTGAGATAACTTTATCTCATTTTGCACATCTATATGTACCCTTTCATGATCCCTGTTAACAAACCTGGCCATGCTCGTTTTTTCGCAACCTGAAAGGGCACACTCAATCAAGAATGTAAGAACCATATGGGGCTGGACAAAATCTGCTGTATTCACTGAGATATCCCCAGCATCAGTATACTGTTGACTGGAATAGGTACTCAGTAAATGTTTGAGTGATTGAATGGTCAGTAGAAATTTCCCAGTACTCCATGTGCTCTCTTACATTTCCCAGCTTCTCTCTTGCAGTTAGGCTGTGGCCAATGGCCTATGAGCGTAAGCAATGTGTGTCACTTTTGGTCTGAGAAACTTAAGAATGGGGGTGGGTTCTCCATTTTCTATCTCTCCCATTGCAAGGCAGGAGGCAAGGAACTTTGAGACAGCAGAGTTGCAGATGCAAGTATCTTGGATCCCTGCTATACCATTGCAGGGGAACTGTCAAGGAGATCTCGTGCCCCATATCCAAATTCTCATGAGTGAGAAATAAGCTTTGTTGTCCTAATCCAGTGGTTCTCAGTGGAGGGAGATTTTTGTCCCCCTGGGGACATTTGATGACAACTGGAGACATTTTTGTTTGCCATGACTAGGGAGATGCTACCAACATCTAGTGGGTAGAGGCCAGAGATGCTGCTGAACATCCTACAATGCATAAGATAACAAAGAATTATCTAGCCCCAAATATCAATAGTGCCGAGACTGAGAAATCCTTTTCTAAGTCACTGAGATCTTGGGATTTATTATTACTGCAGCATAGCAGGTCCTCTCCTCACTAATACAATGAATGATTAAAATATATTATGCATCTTGCTTCTTTAACTGGCAGGATCTCCATATTTTCCTTAGAGCTGGAGCCTTCAAGAAGGCAATAAAGGAATTAGAAATGAATTGAATACATTAAATAACTCCATGAGAAGCCAGCACATTTTCTACATGGAAACAGATAAGTGGAGGAAACTGCAAAGGCCAAATGTAGAGAGTTAGTGCCATATAACAGAAGAGGAGAGGTTGTCATAGTATGATCCATCCACCAAATCTGGCCCTCTGCCTGTTTGTATAAATAAAGTTTTATTGGAACACAGTCATGCACATTTGTTTATGTATTGTCTATGGCTGCTTTTGTACTACAAGGACAGAAGTGGGTAGTTGCAACAAAGATGGTATGGCCGACTAAACCTACACTATTTACAATCTGATCCTTTATAGAAAAAGTTTTCTGACTCTTCTTAAGAGCATGGGTTTGAGTCACAGTTCCAACACTTACCAGCTGTGTGACCTTGAGAAAGTCATGTCACCTCCCTGAACTTTAGTTTTCTCATCAACCAAATGGAGGGAGTAATAGGATCTGCCTCATACGGTTGTTTAGGGATTTAATGAGCTCAAATGCACTGCACAGTGCCTGGCACATAAAATATGCTTAACAAATGATAGCTATTAATACGTTAGTATTATAAATAATGAACAGCAATAATAAAGCAAAACCACTTTTTGTGCCTTGGGCAGAAGTAGATACTTCCCCGAGGCCTGGCAGGAAGTTCTCCTCCTTTGTCACAGACACTCTGGCAGCCCATAAGGAAACGTTTATCTTGAAAGCACCTGGCAGAGACGTCATGGATGGGGCTGAGCTGGTGGAAAGACCCCATTTCTCAAACTCAGCTTTCTACACAGAATTATTCAAAGGGAAAGCTTATCAAGCAGGCTTCTAGCTCGGTGTCATCCATCTTCTAAAGGTAATTCAATAGCCCTTGTAGCTGATGATTTATTGGGCGGGTGCTCATTGTATTACAGCCTGTTTTTATCAATGACCAGCAAACCACTGGCTGGGGCCAGAAGCAACAGGCTCTTTGTTTAATCCTGTTAACCCGGGCCTTGGCTGTAGCCAGTTCCAGGCCAGCAGAGGGCTGCTGGCCTCTTGGGCAGATGAAGGACTTGCCTCATTCTGAATTGAGAGCTTCAGTTGTTAAGGTAGGATGACTATGTTGTAACAGTAGTAGCACTCTGGCTCCTATACAAAGCTGCTTTAAGCCCCCAAACCTCACTTGATCAATGTTACAGTCTTTGGAGAGAGAGATTGTCATCCTTGCTTTACAGATGAGAAGCTGAAGCTGGGAGGTGGTTAGTCATCTCGTACCTAGTTTAAGAATGCCAAGGCAAGTGCTCCTTTCTCAATGGGATGCATGTGCCCCTCATGAGGAAGCCTAGGGTGTGGTCTAGCTATGATGTGCTAGTCTTGGCTTCTGTCTCATTGCTGCCTTATTCCAACATGCAAGGACAATCTTCATGAGGGCAGAACCTTGCTGTCTCATTCATAATCTCATTCCTGAGACCAGGTCTGGCACATAGTAGGTGCTTAATAAATATGTTTAAAAACTATGAATGGTACCTGGGCCTTTGCACATGTTACTTCCTCTTCCTGAAACACTCTTCCCATCTTCTTTGCCCAGTTAACTTCCTCTTGTCCTTAAGGTCACAGCTCAGATGTCATCTCGTACCAGCTGGTGTCTAATCAGGAGGAAGAAATTGTATCAGTTAATTTAAATGAGAGGATTTAGTAGGGAGTTGGTTAACCACTTACTGGGAGATGGAAAGGGGAAAAAGGGAATACTGAGGTCACAGAGATAGTAACTGGAGTGAATTAGTTGTCTCTTTGGGTATCCATGTGGTAACACATTACCCCACAACTTGGCTTAAAACAACCATTCATTATCTCAGATAGTCTGTGGGTCAGGAACCTGGGCACAGCTTAGCTGGGCCTTCTGCCTTGGAGTCTCTCACAAGACAACAAGCAAGGTGGTAGCCAAGGCTGGGGTCTCAGCTGAAGGCTCGCCTGGGGAAGGATCTTCTTCTAAGCTCACTCAAGTAGTTGTTGGCAGGATTCCGTATCTCATGGGTTATTGGACTGAAGCCCTCAGTTTATCACTATCTATTGGCTGGAGGCCTCCCCCAGTTCCTTGCCACATAGGTCTCTCCATAGGGCAGCTCACAACATGGCAGCTGGCTTCATCAGAGCGAGCAAGCAAGATGGAGCACTGATGATGGAGGCTGCAGTTTTATTATTTAATCTCAGAAGTGACATCCCATCACCTCTGCAGTTTTCTATCAGAAGCAAGTCAGAACTCCATCCTGCATCCCAGGGGAGGGGCTTACACAAGGGTATGAATATCAGGGGGCAGGGATTGTTCGGGGCCATGTCAGAGGCTGCCCTCATAGGCAGGAAGAAAATTAATATCCAAAGGGAAGAGGTTGGGGTTTTAGAATCTGGATGTTTAGAGGGGGATTTCCGGGGGGCGGAGACTGCCTCTGAGAGGGTGGCTCTGGCCAACTGATATTGGTGACTCTCATGGGGCACCATGAGACTATTTCTAGGAGTGTGAGAAATAAACATTTGGAAACAGGAGCTGGCTGCTGTTTCTGAAACCACCTGGCACTGCCCAGGATAGGGGAGAAACACTGACATTGACAGGAATAGGGTGCAGACTGGAAGGAGCAATCCTTTCTGCCTCTGTTTGGGGGAATTTTGTCCCCCCAAAATTTGTATGGTGAAGTCCTAGCCCCCAGTACCTCAGCATGTGACCTTATTTGGAAATAGGCCCATTGCAGTAACTAGTTAAGATGAGGTCATGTGGGATTAGGGTGGGCCCGTAATCCAGTATGACTGGTGTCCATAAAAAGGGAGAATTTAGACACAGATGCAGACACACAGGCCATGAGAACATGAAGGCAGAGATTGGGGTGATGCTTCTACAGGCCGAGGAATGCCAAGGATTGCCAGCAAACCACCAGAAGCTAGGGGAGAGGCCTGGGATAGATTCTCTCTCACAGCCCTCAGGAGAAACCAACGCCACAGACACCTTGATCTTGGACTTCTGGCCTCCAGAATTCCTATTGTCTAAGCCCCCAGTTTGTGGTATTTGTTATGGCAGTCCTCGGAAACTAATGTTGCCTCCTCCAGGCTTGCAGTCTTCTCTGGTACCATCTATCTTATAGAACCTACCAGGGATGCAGCAGGCAAAGCAGGGATTTAATTGCAGCCCAGCATCACTACATAGATAGTGGAAGAGGGCCTGTGAAGTTGGGCAATGAGAGTACAATGGCCAGCACACACCTCTTTGAGGGAAGCCTCAGTGACCCCACCACACAGGCTCTGGCTGCCCTCCTGCCTTCCTGTGTGTTTCCTCCGTCCTCCATACTACCTTCTATTGCAGCACTTACCACCCTCTTGTACTAATTGATTACCAGTCTATATCTTCCCCTAGACTATTAACTGTGTGAGGGCAGGCACTCTGACGTTTTTCTCCACTGTATCACCCATGCCAATACGGACAGCTATCGCATTATACATATCATCTCATTTAATCCTCATACTAACCCTGAAATGCAGATATTTCTATCCCCATTTTGCTTATGAGAAAACTAGAGATCAGGGAGCAGAAACGACTTGATCAAGGTCACAACTGGCAAGGGGCAGAGCCGAGGTTTGAACCTCCTTCCTGCTGTCCAGCTCTGCTTTCCCCCAAATTTTTAGAGCCGCCATGTATTAAAGATTTACAACTTGCCAGGAACTAGGTTAGATGCTATCTGCGTATCTTTATCTCTGTATTTATATCAGCCACATTATCATCTAATCCTTATTTCATAGCGTAAGCAGTGCTGATGGAGAGCAAGAAACCAAACTGAATATTCCAGTTCAATCTAATTCCACTGTGCAGCCAAACAGCTGAAAATCAACCAATGTCCCTCCACTAAGAGCAGATTAATAGATTGTTGATACATCTAATGGTTTGTTTAATTGATGGCTTCTGCCATTATTAGGGGAGAGTTTTATTAGGGGGGGTTTTATGATTGTAAGACCCTCATCAATTAGCCTTGGAAACAAGAATGTAAATACAAAATGTTATTTGTTCTGTTGCCAAGCAAAATAAGCACCTACACTTGTAGCTGAAGCTTTAAGAATTTAGTCAGCAAATATTTGACCATGTGTTACGTGTTTGGCACTGTTCTCGCAGCTGCGTAGGCTATAAAAGCATAAGATGCATTTCCTGTCCCCGGGGACCTTGCGATGTAGTTAAGGAAAGGAGATATGCGCGCATGAAATGTTAATTAACACAACAAGGCCATCTCGGGTAAATAGCAAATTAACGGAATGAACAATACAAAAATGGGACTGATGGGAATTCAGAGGAGGGCGCGAAGATGATGAGAGTGATGAAGAAACTTGCTACCGTTTCATTGAGCATTTGTGGTGTTCTGGGCATAGTGCTAAGTGTTTGTGTGCGTCAGCATTTTACAGACAAGGAAACCGAGGCTTAGAGAAGTTGAATGACTTGCACAAGGTCGCACAGCCAGCGAGTGATGGAGTGAGAATTTGGTCCTGGGTTCTCTCACACAGGAAGGAGCTCTTAATTACCTGCCATTCTGTATTCTAAGAGTGGGTTGTGCTCTCCTTCCATGGGAAGCAGTGATTGTGTTGGGGGGCTGGGGAAGCTCATGTAAATCTTGAGTGAATGACATTGAAACTGGGTTTTGAAGGATGAAGAAGAGCTCAATAGTTGGAGAAAGAGAAGACATTCCAGACAGAAGGAATAGCCTGTGCAAAGCTTATAGGTTTGTTCCTTATTTTTTTCCTCTGCCTCTAGCTATGCCCACTACACCCTCTATTTTTTTTTAAAGATGGCCAGTATATATCATCCTCACCCTCTTATCCCCCTTCCTTCAGGGAGAGTTTGGGGTTTCAGAATATTTACCCTTTGCTGGCACCAAGGCTTGATTCTTTGGGAGAGAGAAGCCTCTGCTTGTATAGCAGACCCAGATCTCAGCGATTATTTTGAGCACTTGGAAGAGAAGGTGGTGGGGTATCCTCTCCCCCTTGACACACATGCCTATTAAAAATGCTGGGAACATGTTGTTGAGTGAGCAATCCTTGGGAGGACTAAAGTGCTTATTGCCAATTTAAAAAAGGCATTCTGAGAGAAAACTAAAACAGATGGAAATAAATTGAATTTTCTGCCTTAGGAGATCTTGAGCAGGGAAACCCAGGTAATTGACCGCTGGTTTTCAGAAGAGGAAAGGTATGAGAAGTGAGAAGGTAGTAGGGGAAGGAAGAGGACCTCAGAGGAACATTTAAGACAGAGAAAAGTATCGTTTTGTGGAATGAGGAGTGCAGCCCCTAGAAGATCTGGGTTCCTTCTGAGAGGCCAGAGGAAACCTACTGGAGACGCCACACGTAAGAACCTCTCAGAGCTTCAGTTTTCTCATCTGTGAAGTGGGGGTCATGGCACTGAACCTTTGAGATCATATAAGATGAGGTTCATAAAGCACTTCCCATGTTGTCTGCACATAGTAGGAGCTCCAAAATATTAGTTATTATTAATAATAGTATTGTGTTAGAGAGTGAAGTGCAAAGTTGATATCTTAGGTTGGGTTCTCTGGAAGCAGAATATGAGACTTGGGTTTTCATGCATGTAATATATTGAGCTCTCAGAAGCAAGGGAGTAGGGGAGACAAGACAGTGCGGGAGAGGGAGTTAAACAAGGACGTGGTCTCCGTTGGAGACCGGCTACAGTCTGACCTCACAGGAAGCCCTGGAGTATGAACTGTGCTGCAGAATTGATCCCACCTTGAGGCAAAGGGGTGAGCCTTTTTTTAACTCTATGTCAGTTAGTCATCGATTACAGGTTGCCTGGTGGGGGAGAGGGGTGTGTGCCTAAAGTGGGCTTTCTAGGAGGAGTGGCTCTTATTTGAAAGCCATTCCCTCTTAGCGTAGGTGTGAGCCTAGCAGCCAATACTCACAGCAGCTGTGGGATGGATGCATAGGGCTAACAAGCGGCATCAGGTTTGGGTACACCAATGGGGTCCAATGGGAAGTGTGTAGAATGGAAACTCTGAAGAAACTGAGTGTGTCGTCTGTTTTTATGTAGCATGAGATGAACCTTTTGACACGAAGATGCAAGGGCATCCCACCCTGACGTAACCCAGGATATTTCCAACTGATTCCCCATAGAGATCTTTACTTCTTCCAGAGTCCCACTTTCCCACCAGAGCCTACCTTGTTATGCCACTGCAAAGACAGGACTCTCGAGCTTCTCATCTGTGAGTCTGGAGACAACCGATGAGGTGATGATGCTTTTGGGACAGAAATTAAGTCTTGTCTTTCTTCGTATCCTCCATAGTGCCAAGCGTGGTGCCTTGTATACAGCTGGTCCTCAGAAAGTGTAATTGACTGAAGAGCATCTCCTCCAGACATTCTCAGGGATTCCTAGCTGCCGAATTTTGGGAGTGATTAAAGAAAGTGCCTTCAGTTATGAACGTCCAGACTTCTTGCTCTGGCACTTAAGGTTCCCCTACCCTTTCAATTTGTCCTCCAGTGTTATTTCCAATGACCCTCTCACCCTCCTTCACGAGCCTTGTGCTATTGTCCAATGTTTTCCAATCTTTTCTCATACAGCGGTATCATCATCTGTCCAGCTGTCCAGGCTAAAATCCCAGGAGTAATTTTTTATTTCCCTTTCCCTGATCCCTAACCATCAAATCCACCAGCAAGTCTGGTTTATTCTACTTTCAAAATATGCTCCAATCTGGCCACTTTTCATCATTTCCTTTGCAATTATCCCAGTCTAATTCTCTTCCTCGTCCCTCAATCAGGTTACAATAGCCTCGTTACTGGTCTCCCTGTTCCAAATCTTGCTTACCACAGCAAGTGGTGTCTAGCTACATGCCTGGCACATAATGGGCTCTCGCTGAATACCTTTTGAATGAATGGATAGGGAATGGCATGTGGTTTTCTTTCTGACAATAAAAAAAAATTCATGGATTCTCAAAATAACGCTTGATATTCTCTTACCATACTTTGCTTGAGAAACCATTTGTTGACCAAATACATCTATAAATTCAGTAATTTTTTTTAAAGAGGATGATGCAGTTTATTTCATTCATGCACAGAGCAAACTTTTTTTAACTTGTCAATTGTTTAAAAATTTTATTGAAATCATAATAGTTTATAACATTGTGAAATTTTAGTTGTACATTATTATTTGTCAGTCACCATATATATGTGCCCCTTTACCCCTTATGTCAACCCCCAACCCCCTTCCCCTCTGGTAACCACTAATCTATTCTCTTTGTCCATGTGTTTGTTTATTTTCCACATATGAGTGAAACCATATGGTGTTTGTCTTTCTCTGTCTAGCTTATTTCGCTTAACATAATACCCTCAAGATCCATCCATGTTGTTGCAAATGGGACAATTTTGTCTTTTTTATGGCTGAGTAATATTCCATTGTACATATATACCACATCTTCTTTATCTCTTCATCAGTTGTTGGGCACCTGGGTTGCTTCCACGTCTTGGCTATTGTGAATAGTGCTGCAGTGAACATAGGGGTGCATAAGTCTCTTTGAATTGTTGACTTCAAGTTATTTGGATAAATAGCCATTAGTGGGATAGCTGTGTCATACTGTATTTTTATTTTTAATTTTTTGAGAAATCTCCATACTGTTTTCCATAGTGGCTGCACCAGTTTGCATTCCTACTAGCAGTGTATGAGGGTTCCCTTTTCTCCATATCCTCTCCTACATTTGTCACTTTTTGTCTTGTTAATTATAGCCATTCTAACAGGTGTCAGGTGATATCTCATCCCAGTTTTCATTTGCATTTCCCTGATGATTAGTGATGTTGAACATCTTTTCATGTGCCTGTTGACCACCTGTGTATCTTCTCTGGAAAAATGTCTGTTCACATCCTCTGCCCATTTTTTGATCAGGTTGTCTGTTCTTTTGTTGTTGACTTACATGAGTTCTTTATATATTTTAGAGATTAACCCCTTGTCAGATATGTGATTTTGCAAATATTTTCTCCCAGTTGGTGGTTTGTCTTTTCATTTTCTTCCTGGTTTCCTTTGCCTTGCAGAAGCTGTTTAGTCTGATGTAGTCCCATTTGTTTAGATAAATTCAGTAATGGTTTTAAATAAATATACCTACAGACATTTGAAAAGTAGTTGTCCTAGGGATGAGACATTGGCAAATGGGTTTGAAAATTGGCAGGTACGTTGCAATACCTCTACAGCCCTCTAGGAGGTGGTGGCTCACTGGTTGGAATCCACTATTCTGGTTAAACTAGGTCTTTCTATTTCTTGGCGTGACTCTTTCTGGGATCCTGTTCCCACCCCTGTGCCTTTGTTCTGGCTGTGTCCTCTCCTTGGAATGCCCTTTCGAATCTACCTCAAACTCTAGATATACAAAGCCCATCCATCTTTAAAGTCTCAGCCCAAATGTCAACTCTTTTGAAACCCTTCTTGATCTCACCCGAGTGAGAAGACTTCTTGCCCTCCTTGCTGAGCTTCCGTAAAGCTCTGTCCGTACTGCCTTTATTTATAGCTGTTTGTGCCCCATTTAGAGATTTCATGAACCAATAGCATTTTTTTAAAAAAGGGCAGGGGGTCTGACATAGATTGGGCAACTTTTGATTTTGCCAAAAAGACCTTGAAACAAACAGGTCTTATTACCACCATCATTTCATAAAAGAAACTTATTTAAACACAAAAAGAGAAAAAGGGAAGAACAGGCATTATTTCAAAATAAGGAACCACTTGAACAAAGAAATAAATTTATTTCTATGAAAAATTCATCCAAGGATGGTTCTCATTTTTCTCTTGTTTCTGAGTCCCAGTAAAGAATTCATCATAGATAAGCTTCCGTCTAGAGAGGGGCATTTGGAAACTTTGTCTTCTAATTCTTCATGTCCCTACCCCGTCACCACTTCTAGCCCAAGCTTCTCATGGGCAGGCAATGTGTCTGATTCATCACCAGCTCTCCAACAAAGCCTGGATCATGATGACTGATCTAAGGCTATTGGATTGAACATCATGAAGGGCAAAGACTCTGTTCTTTTTCTGGAATAGTTTTGATTCCCGATCCTCTGGCCTCTGTACTACTGATGGTTAAACAAAGCCCTTGCAGAATTACCCTTTTCTGGAAGGCAAGCGCAATGTAGAGCCCCTTGAATTTTTGCCTACTTACTCAGCACTGAGGTTCTCAGTGAAGGTACTGAAGGTACTCATTTAGCCTCCCAGGAAGACATTGTCCATCCAGTGCAGGGAGAAGAGGCTACGATGTTCTTGATTTGCATGATTGTAGTAGCTGCTCAATAAATGCTTGACAAATATCTATGGATCTTGAACTCTATGATGTTGGCTCTTTGTTTTGGTTCTGGAAGTTTTCTCTGTTGAACAGGAGCCCTGCCATGCTTGGCTTTATATTCCAAAGTACAGATGTTCCTTTAAGCAATGGCAAGATGTAATGAAGACCAAAGGCAGCTGGATTCTCTGTCCCTTCCAGTCATGGAACAGAGAGAGGTCTCGTGGCTCACCCTTAACTGTTTTGAATCACTGTTCTTATTAGAGCCCTTGGGAGAACTGGGCCAAATGTCAACAGCATTTTCCTGGATCCAGTGTTAACCATAGACACCCCAGGAACTTAGGGGACATAGCTGTCCCAGAGAGGCTGAATGCCTGGTACCCAGACTCTGTCTGCGGAATAATGAATTCTCGTATAATCATCTGCTGTGTAAATCACTGACGATGGGGAGTTAATCATGCATAGGAAATGAATCCTTTCTCTGAGTTAATGAGCACAGAGCTCAAAGCAGCATCTGTTTACTCCCTCTACTTTCACATTTCTGGCAGTTTTAACAATTAATTGTCCCCAATAATATCTCTTTGTTTTGAGGCACTTGGGGAAAAAACCTCAGTTCTCCCCGAAAACACACATACCACTGGGTAGTGGGTAAAGAAATTGAGTAGAGCCTTAAAAATGATGTTCTAAGAATCAAAGGTGTATATATAAGTGTGCTTGTGAGAGAGAGGAAGAGGAGAGGAGAGAAGAGGAGAGGAGAGAGAAAATCAGGAGGAAAGAATAATTTTGGCTTCGATTTTTATGAGCACTGCATAATGTATGAGGCAACGTGCAAAGTGCTTCACTTATAAGACCTAGTTTCATCATCATAATACAATTACAGGCAGAGGTATTATTATTCCCATTTTATAGATGAGAACACTGAGGTTCAGAGATGTTAAGTCACTTGCCCAAGGCGCCCAGCTAGGAAGTGGCTGGCGAGGGATTGGAGCTCAGGCTGCTCTGACTCTAAGACACAAGACTTAGCTCTTCTACTACACTTGCCCTTTCTTTTAGTGGGAAACTTCACTCACCTTCAAGTCCCTTTCCTAACGCCCCTCCCCTGATCCCTCTTGGGCAACCTGCACGTAGAGGCTCTGAGCTAAGATGCCTAGGTGTCCATCTCAGCTGTGCCACTTTTCAGCACTGGACAAGTCACTTCACTTCTCTGAGCTTCAGTTTGCACATCTATCAACTGGGGACAATTACAGTGCCTTCATGTATGTTTTTGTGAGGATTAAATGAAAGGATATCTATAGATAGGGCACAGAGCCCTCCATCGGTCGTATTCTTATCAGGATCCTTTATGGAACACTTACCATGTGCCGGGCACTTTGCTAAACAGTATGCAACTCTAAGTCTCACAACCACCGCAAAAAGTAGATATTAATTAATCAGTAATCGATCCATCATTTAGCAAATATTTACTGGGCACCTACTATATGCAGGCATGTCTTAGTGCTGGAGCTGGAGTCTAGTTGGGAAGACAGACGATGAGTAATGATTATAGAATTAAATGATGATAAGAGTTATGGAGGGCCAGTGCATGTTGCTATAAGAGCACATAGTGAGGGAAGCAGGACCTGCCTTATTCTTGGAGAAGGGGGTCTCAGAGATGTCTTTTTGGAGAAAGTGAGATTTCAGCTGAGCCCAGAAGGTTGACTATGAGGAAGTCAAGTCAAGGAAAAGGAGGAGGGGAGAACATTCTGAGCAGAGAATGAGGTCATGCTCTTCTTCTTTAACCAGGACCTTTCATATTTTAATCCCCAGGAGTGATCAAATGTGGGCTGCTTTCAGATCTGTGGCAGGCTGTTGGAGCTGAGAGAAGGGGGAATTTTGAGGCAGAGGTATGTCTTATTCAGTTTGCCTGGAATATTTCCATGCAAATGACTAATGATGTCCTCATCTGATTTTATTCAATGAATATTCTACTCTCATCAGACCCTGGAAGTCAAAGCCGGAAGGAAACTTTGAGGTCATCACGGGTTAGAGATTGGAAAAAGATTGCATTTAGGGTGTCAGCTGTTACTGACTGGTAGTATCTGCTTACAGTTCTCTGTTGGAAAGAGACCCTAAGAGTGGTGAGATTGATTAGTGATATCTGCTGCAGGTATGGAATTAGGAACTTATGGCAGATGTGTGAGTAGGGGTCACAAAAGCTATACTCAGTTGGCATCAGAAGTCCTCTTAGAAAGCAAACTGTCTTTGTCTTAGAATATTTTTTTATAGGCTGTTTTAGATATTGAAGATGGGGCCCGAAGAACATAAGCTGTAAGAAAACAGCAAAACAAAGCATTGTTCTGCAGAATTAAAAGGAATTCAAGGTTGTAGATGAGCAAGGCTGAGAGAGAGGGGGGAAAGGAGCTTGTAGGAGAGGGGAGGATGAGGCACACGGTGGGTAGCTCATCCTCAAAGAGAAGAGAAGACAGTGTGGCAACTTCCTGATGGTAGAGTGGCCAGGGATTTCAAAGATCAGCAGACCTCATTTCCAATTTTAAGTAGTTTGCTTCACTGCAATGTACAGTTTGTTGACCCAAACTGACAATAAAAGTCTGTTTCACATACTGAAACTTGTGTTGGTGGCATTTGGCAGAGTGAAGGAATAGGGACAGTATCCAGTGTGAGATGACGTAATACGGGGACAGAAGAGAACATGTGGGATGCTGAACTGATGATCCGTAAACTGAACCAACTCAGCACAATGAGAGAACCTTCAGATGGAAAAATACAATCTCTGCCACCACCCCCCCAAACATCCCTGGACTGATTGGGAAGGAAGCTGGGTCTGTTGCTATGTATGTGATAAGGGTCTGGGCTAATTTCTTTTGGATTTCAAAGAATGGAATAGTACAAATTGATAAACGTGAGATATATACCTATCTGCTTCCCTGTTCTAGTTTATCTTCCTAATTTTACAGACGGGGAAACTGAGGCCCCTATAAGGGGAAGGAACCTAATGGAGGTCTCATTCAGTAGCTGCCCAATGAGCCTTCTTCTCTGAGAGTGTGGTAGGAGACATTAGGCAAGGGTAATGAGGCAGCACTTTGTGTCTGCCATCATCCTTGGTCTGCAGCACTCAGCTTGATTTGAGCAAAATATCACAGACTCTCAGATGCACTTTTATTTTTAAAGGGAAAATTATCAGAACTTAAAGGAAGTCTGTTTAGTCATATGCACGTGTGCGTGTGTTGGGGTGTTTGGGTGGGTTACAGGTGTCGTTGGGAATCTGGATCTGACTTGAAGGGAAAGAAAAAGGGAAAGGAAGGGATTTCACTCGATTCCATCTCCTGCTTTGAGCTCCTGCTGTATCTCTCCTCCCTGGAGGCATCATTTCAGGCGAATGTCCTGAAACTTAGGTCTTACACGTAAACAGTGGGTGGTCACTTAGGCAATGGTAATCCAGGGGATCCCAAAGGGCTGCCTGAGGACGAGTTGGTTTCTCCATTCTCTCCCTCTCTCCCTGCAGTGCGTAATCTCCATCATTAGTCCCTCTTTTGGGATGAAGTGTGGATATGCAAATGTCTTTGCTAAGAAGGCAACCAGCTCTATAATACCCACCAATGCCCTAAGAGGATTCCTCAGTGATAATCCCTCAAAATGCGCTACTATTTTCAAAATATTTGCATGTACATATTGTCATTTGAGCCTCATCCTACTTCTGTATCAGGAACAACAGTTGATGTTCTTTCATGTTTGAGAGGAGTAAACTGAGTCTGGAGAGACTGCGACTTGGCTGAGGCAACCTAAGGAGGAGAGGTGAGACTCCGGGTCTCAGTGTAGCAGCTCTCAGAGTCTTCGATGATTAGTTGTTTACTTCAAACAAGAGTACGTTAAAAAACCTTAATTAGATTTTGATGGCACAAGTGATAAATTTTTATTGTAGAAAAATTAGAAAATGGAGAAAAGCTAAAGAAGAAACTAAACTTTAGCCATAATCCCACATCGCAAAGATTATCTCATTCTTAGTTTTGGGTATTATCCTTCTTGTCTTCTTTTCTATAAGCATTATAGCTTTTTAACAAAAATGGAATAAGAATATGTAGAATTCTATGATGTGAATGTATCATTATTTATTTAAGAAGCTCTATGGTAGCAAGCATTTATTGAGCTTATTTATTGAAAAGCAAGATGCCAGGATGATGAACTATATGATAATGGATAAATCATGCTTTTTATAATCGAGGTTAACACACTGCTGAGCAAGGTTGGGGCAGACAATTCACCCATTTGCTCAACAACTAGACTGAGTGTCTACCATTTTCCAGGCACTGACCGTGGCATAAGGGATGCAGCTGAGATCAGTGTAGAAAAGCTCTCATGAAGCTCACTTCTTATTGGGCGGAGACATAGTAAACAAACACACGTGTGAGTAGACGTGTGTGTGTGTCTATAAATATGAGATAGTGAACGTGGTATGAAGGACAACAAGGCAGGGTCAGCAGAGAGAGTAGGAGTGGTGAGACACTATTTTAAATGCTCTCTGAGGAGGTGACATTTGTGCAAAGACCTGAAGTAGGAAGGGAGCTATGTGAATATCAGAGTGAAGAATGGACTAGCGGCGAGTTCGAAAGCAGGGAGGTGGGAGGGAGCTTGGTGTTGGGACAGAAACACTCAAGAGCATTGTGAGCAGGGAGAATGTCAGGAAATGTGGCTGAAGAGGTAGCACAGGACCAGACTGTGTAGACCCTTGAAAGCTGCAGTGGGGTACCTGCATGGTGGACGGCAAGCTTTGACAGGGTCTAAAGCAGATGAGAGATGTGAGTTAATGTATAGTTTCAATGACTGACTTTGACCTCTGTGTGGAGACTGACTATGGCGGGAGGCAAGAAGAAAAGCCAGGAGACCAGTTTAGAGGGTGTCGTAATCATCCAGGAGAGAGGTGATGGAAGCTCGGACCAGGGAAGTAGCAGATGGGCAGTGAGAAATGGTCAGATTTGAGCTATATCATGAAGGTCGAGCTCTCAGGACTTGCTGAGAATTGGCCCTGGAAGTGAGAGAGGGAAGTGGTCAAGGATGACTGAACAACTGGCCAAACGGTGGTGCCACAATTGAGGTGCGGATGGGGGCAGGACCACAGGAGGAGAGTGGAGGAGAGTTAGACATTTGGTTTTAGATATAAGTTTAAGACCCCTGTTAAGAGTCCCAAGTGGAGATCCTGACCACACAGTAGGATATACAAGCCTGGAAGTCAGGAGACAAGTTGAGATGGAGGTATAAATTCGAATAATCAGTGCATAGATGCTCTTGAAAGCCAGCAGACTGGGTGGGAAAATGACTGTTTGGTGCGGGGTTGGGAGAAGGGTAGCTTGAGTTCCAGTGGGGCTGAGGAATGGTGGGTATAGAAAGACTACCTTCACTTAATTTGTGGTTGCGCCAAAGACTGGGTCTACGCTCTTGATGGTGGCAGGCTTGGTCTTGATGAGAAAGTGGCTCCAACTTTACCTCTAGAGAAAGGTGGAGGTGGAGAACACAGAGGCTTGAAAAGAAGCTTCTAAGACCCCAGGGAACGAGAGAGAGGAAGGCAGGAAATTGAGATAAAAAGGAAGTGAAGTCAGGAAGAAGAGGGGGAGAAGAAAAGAGAGAGAGTGATTATGTTCAGGTGGGCAAAATGAGCCGAGAGAGGCCAAGGCTGCAGGTTAATGCCTGACACCTAGGGAGCTAGGCATGCTGGGTGGCACAGACGCCAACACCGTCCTTCCACATCTGGCAGCAGAGTCAGGCTCCCCTCTGTCACTTCCCGAGTCCCTGCATACATTATCCATTAGTTGGCAAGTGTTCCTGTGCATCCTGTGCATATAGGCATTTCATCTTGGATTGCTCATTTACTGAGATAGTAATTTTACGTCTGTGATGTTTAAAAAAAATGCTTCTGGGGCTGCCTCCGTGGCCGAGTGGTTAAGTTCGCACGCTCCACTGAGGCAGCCCAGGGTTCGGATCCTGGGCACGGACATGGCACTGCTCGTCAGGCCACATTGAGGCGGCGTCCCACATCCCACAACTAGAAGGACCTGCAACTAAGATATACAACTGTGTATGGCCGGGGGGGGGGGGGGGGGGGCCGGTGTTGGGAAATAAAGCAGAAAAAAAAAGATTGGCAACAGTTGTTAGCCCAGGTGCCAATCTTTAAAAAACAAAAATGCTTCTGGGGACTTGATGCAAGTTTGTGGGTAAATGCCAAGCTCTAGGAACCCTCAGCTAGATACTTCCTTCCCTTCCCTCTATCTTTCCTCCCTTCCTGCATGCATCCATCCATCCACCAGCCATTTCTCAATTCATTTAGTGACTCAATTACTCTTATTAAGCCCTTGCTTTTTGGCAGGTATTGGGCTAGGTGTCAAGGACATAAAGAAAGTAAGAAGTCACTCTTTAGAGAAAGTAGGACGCACGAGAATCGCTCTGATCTGTGCTAGACAGGTAGTGACATCTTAATCTGTAATTTACCAAAGCAGGTCAATCCACGGACCAGTTGCATTATAATTGCTTGAAGACATTTTAAATATACATATTCCCGAACCCACCTCAGAATTAAAATCTTCCGGGGAGTGTATTTTGAAAAAGCCCCCAGGTGGTTCTGATGCGGAGCCAGGTTTGGGAATTCAGCTGAAGTTCTGCTGGGCTCTGAACCTCAGTTGTCTCAGATGGAAAATGTGAATAATTTCTTAATAATTCCACCTTACAGGGGCCAGCTCGGTGGTGTAGTGCTTAAGTTTGTGCACTCTGCTTCCCCAGCATGGGCTTCGTGGGTTTGGATCCTGGGCGAGGACCTACACACCGCTCATCAAGCCATGCGGTGGAGGCATCCCACATATAAAGTAGAGGAAGACTGGCACAGATGTTAGCTCAGGGCCAATCTTCCTCACCTGCCCACCCCCCCCCAAAAAAAATTCCACCTTACAGGATTGCTAGGATTAAATGAGATCATACTAGAGAAAACTCTCAGTACAGGAATGTTTCCAAGTGGGTCTTCTGGGTATATCTGTGGAGTGTAAGGTCTTTTCAGTACTCAAAGGACCAGCAGCATCAGCACTGCCTGGTTAGAAAGGCAGCCTTGGGCCCCACCCCGGGTGTCCTGAGTCAGAATCTCCCGGGGCAGTCACCTGCACAGTAAAGCTGGCTGGCAGAAAGGATTCACAGATAGTCCAACCTGCCACCAAGGCCGTGACACCTGGGAACAGACCATCTCTATTAAAGAGCACTATGAAGCATAAAAATGATTTCCTCATTGTAAACGTATGATGCTGCTCTGCACTTGTAATGCTGGGCTGCTCTGCTTGCGGGTGATGTAAGTGCCCGTTACACAGCATAGCGAGTTATGGCAGGAAAACAGGGCTATAGAGAGGCTGTGGGGCACTGGCTCCTTCTGTCTCCCTGGCCGAAGTCAGTCTGTCCTGGATGTGGGTCAATCCAGTGGTCCTCTCCTGTCTATTTCTGGAGCCACACCCGCCCTCCCCCCAAGGCGGATCGCTCCTCCCTAGACACCGTGATCACTGTGAGTGCCACAGGGCACAGAGCTGCGCCAGCTATCTCCCCAGTTGGTTTCAGGGGAGTCCCTGTATCTTAGTACTTGTTGAACTTGAATGTGTAGAGAAATCATCTAGGGATCGTGTGGAAACGCAGATTTGGAGTCAGCAGGTCTGGGGTGGGGCCTGAGACTCTGCATTCCCAGCAAGCTCCCAGGTGATGCTTGATGCTGCAGGTCCACAGACCACATTTTGACTAGAAGGACGTCGGTACTACTCAGTGGTTCTCAAAGAATACCAATACTTCCTCCCACCCAAGATGAATTAAGGCAGAATTTCTGGAGCAGAACCTGGGCATCAGGATTTTTCAAAACCTCCATAGGTGATTGAAATACATAGTCACAGTTGAGTACTGATTTAAAAACACTTCTTTTCCCTACCTTCTCCTTCCTTTCTTCCCTTCCTTCCTCCCCCTCTTTCTTTCTATTTCTTTCTCTCTCTCTTTCTTTCTCTTTCTCTCTCTCTCTCTCTCTCTCTCTCTCTCTTTTCTTTCTTTCTTTTTTAATTTTCTTTCTTTCTTCATCTCCTTCTCCTTCTGGTAGGGGAGTACTCTCCCTTATCAGCATTTCTCCAAAAGTCGAAGGATAAAATCTCTTTGGTTCTGGCTGGTTTATAACTCCATCATTTAGTCAATCAATAAGACCAGGGTAATGTGAACACTTGATTGGTGAGTCCTGGGCCGTCCCCAGTCTTAGAGCCAGGTATGAAGTCAGCTCCACCCAAACTAGAAGGAGGACTGGATGCTGGGCAGGCTAAAGAGGATGTCTACTGAAATATCCTAAATATTTGTCACCCACAGTCCTGGGGCAGTCTGGCCTTCTGCAGCCCAGCATGGCCATTGCCCCAGGGGACTCCATAGACACTTCTTGAGAATTTATCATGCAATAGGCTCTTTGTAACTTTACTCTCTGGAGAACACAGCAGAGACATTGATTTCCAGCAGGTGTGGGATTGAAAAGGCCATAGGAGGGGAAGCAGGGCATGCAATGATGGCTTTTCTCTTCCTGTCCTGTGACCCCACACTCAGTTTTAAAAAGAGCTTTTTTCACCCTCTGGGAAGAGGGACAAGGGAGGAGGCTAGAGGCTAGAGAGCCCAGTTCTTGGCTAATTTTCCTCCTATGATTCTAGAAGGGAATCAACTCTTAATTTTTTCAGAGGGAGTCTTATCCATGGGCATAACTTGATTAAAGTAGTGTAAGGGCAGGAGGAGGCCCTATGATGTTTTGAAAGGTTGTAAATTCAGATCATGTCACTTTCCACTTAAAACCCTCCACCAGATTCCCACTGCTCTTAGGATCGAATCTAAACTCCTAGCGCATGCTGACCTGGCCTTGACTCCACCTCACCCTGATTTGTGACACTGTTTACCTTGATTGAAATGGCCACTGGGCTTCCTTATGTTCCTCAGGACCCCTCTACCTCCAGCCTTTGGGTCTTCACACTTGCTCTTCCTTCCTTCCCCTCTCACCTGAATTCTCACTCCTACCTCACTCTCTTCCTGGTTTACACCTCATCTTTTAGGTCTTGGTTAAAATGACCACCTACCCCCAACCTAAATGAGGCTGAGCATCATAGACCCCTGTTCTTCTCCTTTATGGACCACATGTAATTTGAACTTATTTACTCCTTGGGCCATTTATGTTACTTCCATTGACTCCATTTGACTCTAGACTCCACGCAGATGAGGACCCTGTGTGTTTTTGTTCATCAATGTGGCACTAGGGCTTAGTTTGACCCTGGTGCATAGTAGGGCTCAGTAAATAATTGATGAATGAATGAATGAGTCCACCAACGTTCCCTGTGTCTTCCAAAACTGGCTATACATAAAAGTCAACTGGGGAATCTTGTTAAACATACAGGTTTCCTGAGCCCTCCCTTGGATCTCCAGATTCAAGATATCCAGTTGGATCCTAGGAAAACCACTAGGAAATTGGGAAAAGCTTTGCCAGGATGGTCAATGGACAAGGTCCCCAGAATTTTTGTTTTAATTTAGCTTTCATGAATCACAGTGGACTGAAAGAGACATGACCAAACATTGTTATAAATTGAATGGTGGAAGGAGAGAGAGAAACATAAGTTCCTAAGAGTGCAGTCATGATTTCCATCAATGCATAAGCAGAACACTAGTCAGGGAGACACGGTTCAATTTGAGTTAATACTAAACCTCTTGTAGTGTTTGTTTTTCTTTCTGTCTTGATGACACTTGGGTGATTTCTGCTCTGTCAGACAACTAGTAAATCTATTAATGTTCTTTTGCCAGTTCTGTCACATTTCTGACAGAATCCTCCTCCGTGCACAGGTGAGAAACTCATAGTCTAATCTAGCCACTCCTCCCTGCCAGTTAGAATGTTCTCGACCCCTTTGCCCTACTCTGACAGAGTGAACTCAAGGAAATGAACACACGTTAGCATCCTTCTGCTCAAATACACGAGTATTTGGAAGTCCCCTGGCTGGCTTTACATGCTGATAGTAGCATGAATTATCTTGTTCTTTCTTGACATTCTCTTTTAGCAATTCATTGCTAGGGCCAGCCTGGTAGTGCTGCAGTTAAGTGCACACATTCTGCTTTGGTGGCCTGGGGTTTGTCAGTTCGGATCCCGGGTGCGGACATGGCACCGCTTGGCAAGCCATGCTGTGGTAGGCGTCCCACATATAAAGTAGAGAAAGATGGGCACAGATGTTAGCTCAGGGCCAGTCTTCCTCAGCAAAAAAAAAAACAAGAGGAAGATTGTCAGCAGATGGCTAATCTTCCTCAATAAAAAAAACCTTGTTCCTGAAAAATAAACACTCTTTATCTCAATTATTGGACGGCTAGCTTCTTGAGGTCACTCACTGTGTATTCTGTTTCTCAACTGTTATGCTTATTAGAACTTAGCACACATTCACTGATGCTTCAACAAACATTTACAACGGTTTGCTATTAACAATAATGAAATATATTACTATTGAAATCATACTTTGTAGCATTTTTATAGTACTTTGAAGTTTACTAATGCATTTCTTCATTATTTCATGTAATTCTAATATGTCATTTTTGGCAAGCTACTGATAATTAGAATCACCTTGGGTATATTTCAAACATACACAGTCCTAAGACCTACTCCAGACCAGCTCTATGAGTGAGATGTGGAAGTCCAAATGTTTAACACTCTCCCAGGTGATTTTTATGATTATGTAGACAGGGGAACCGCGAGTGTAGTGGCTATGTACGTGGGCTTGGTAGGCAGCCTGACCTTGCGTTGCATCCCAGCCTCTGTTGGACCATGTGCACGTCACTGCATATCTCCAGGCCCTAGAGTGGCCCCATCTGTAAAATGGGGCTGATGAGCCCAATCCCAGGAGGAGTAAATGAGAGCACGTGAGTGTGAAATGTACTCAGTAGGCAGCAGCAGCTACAGTGATTTATTTTTCCTCATGGCAGCATAAAATAGTAGCTAAGGGCGTATATTGGGGTTCAAACTCTGTCTCTTGCACTTATAACCTGAGTTGCCACTAAGTCTCATCTGTAAAATGGGGATGATGGTGGACACATCTGTCTCATGGGACTGTTTTGAGAACTAAACTAGTTAATCATGAAAAGTGGCATGTTAGAACAAGATTTGGCACATAATGTTGTAACACACCACATCAGTGTTAGATGTGGCCATTTTTACATCCATTTTACACAGGAGAATACATGTAGCTGCTAAGATGGGAAAGAAGTCTTCAAACCCTGTCTTCTGTGCCTAAATTCTGGGCTCTTCCCACTCTGCAAAGCTAACTCTTCATGCCAACCCTTCCTAGGACTTAAGACCAGGCCAGTGAATGCTCATCTCTGTTTTCTGCCTTGAAGGGGGACAAGATCAGCCCTTCACCCCATGCCCCATTGCCAGCTCTCCTGCCCTCCCGCAGCCCTTCCTTGTCCTCTCTTCCCATCGCATTTTTCAGAAATGTCATCTTACTCGGGCACCACACTCAGAGGCCCTAAAACAGAGTGATTTGGGATTCCCATCTCGTCCCCATCTGTCTGCTGAAGTCTGGGCAGACACCAGAACGGACTCATCTAATTAGGGGCCTCGCCTCCTCTGGGGCTCGGGGCTAGTGGTGCATGGCTTCTGCATTTCCCAGACAGAGACAAGATGCCTCATCAGATAGGCCAGCAGTGGAGGCTTCCCCACAGAGACCTAAGAGGAAAGAGGTTTTCCAGCTTCTGGAGCAGGGAGTCAGGAGGCTGGGCAGTGGGGACTCAGAACTGGAGCTTACATGGATGTGGCTGTTGAGAAGGACATCACCTCACCATTCTGAACCTCACTGTCATTGTCTATAAAATGGAATGATAAGGGGCCAGCCCAGTGCTGCAGCATTTAAGTTTGCACGTTTTGCTTCAGCCACCTGTGGTTCCCCGGTTCCGATCCCGGGTGCGGACACGGCACCGCTTAGCAAGCCATGCTGTGGCAGACGTCCCATATATAAAGTAGAGGAAGATGGGCACGGATGTTAGCTCAGGGCCAGTCTTCCTCAACAAAAAGAGGAGGATTGATGGCAGATGTTAATTCTGGGCTAATCTTCCTTAAAAATAAATGAAATGATAATTGTACCTTCCTCACAGACTTGAGATTATGTATACAATTTTTTGCATAAAATAGAATGATGACCTCAAGATCACCTGACTTCTACCTCATTCCTCTCTCTTTTTCTCCCCTCTCTCCAAACTCTTCAATGAGTTGGTTAGAGAGGGAGACTATAGTAGTGACTAGGAGCATGCACACTGAAATTACCTGCTTAGGTATTAATCCTGGCCCTGCCTTTTTTTGTTCTGCTGCCTTGGGCAAATCACTCTCTAGGCTCCGTTTCCTCATCTGGAAGATGGAGATGATAATCCTGGATCTGCGTTCTGTTTGTTGTGATTCTAAAGTGGGGTCAAGTATATTGGCACATAGTAAATGCCCAATAAATATCCAACATCGTTGTCATGAAGCAATCTTCGGGATGGGACTCCTAGTCCATCCAATGCTCCCCTTTTTCATACGGATGATAAAGCAATTTTCTCTCCCAGGAACCTCATTACCTATGCGCTTTGACCACTTCAGGACTTGGCTCATGGGGACCCTCCTCTTCAAAGCTTCCCCTGAGACTTCTCCTCCTTATGTTTCTCCTTCAGTGTCCTGGGCTTCCTCAACCCATAGCTCTTTGCGCAGGGCATTGTTTGAGTCTGCTCTGCTGCTGGACTTACATTCCTTGGGGGAGAGTTCCTGTGTTAATATTTGTGTTTCCAGTACCTTGGACAGCACCTCACACCTATTTGGAGCTTTGTTTTTGTTGGGAGAATGAAATGAGGACACCAAAGACTTTAGAGCAGCATTTCTCAAAGCTTTTTTAACCATATTCAATAGTAAGAAATGCATTTTACTCTTCAACCTGGTGGTGTGTGTGTGTGCACGTACACAATGAGGAATAAATGTTCATGTTTGTTTGATATTTGTTTCATATTTCAGTGCACACAACGGACTCTGGTAATTTCTCTTCTCTCCTTTTACTCTTCAGCTATTTAATTTTAAGCATTTTTTCCTGTGATCTATGAAATTCAATTCAGAACTAATTGTTATGAGTCGAGAAGCAGAATCTTGTAATGTTAAGAGAATGGAAGTTGGAAACAGATGGATCAGGGTTTGGATTCCAAATCCACAACTTACTGGCTGTGTACTCTGGGGACATCACCTTACTTCTCTAAGCCTCAATTTCTTCATCTGTTACATGGAGCTGATAATTTTATCACCTATTTTACCTTTTTTTGAGATCTTAATGAGATTATATAGGTAAAGTATTAAGCACAGGGCCTGGCATCTAGTAAGCGCTTCACAAATGGTGGTCACTCCTGGAATCCCTGTATGACTTTACCCTCTTCCCTCTCAACCTTCCCAAGTCTTCTTATCCTCTCAATCTTTTCCCTCAGTCTTGTTTATCTCTCCAAGACCTACTTCACTGACAATGATCTCACCACTCTCAGAAGCATAAGAACAAGCAACACCCCCCTACACATACACTAGTTCACAGTGTTGTAGCCAGACTCCAAAGCATGCTGAAAAGGTGATTAGCTGGAAGACAGCAGAAGTCCCATCACTCTGACACAAGGAGTGAAGGAAATACCCCATGGTATGGAATCTGCCATCTCCCTAATTCCTCCTAATACTGATGGGAGCTATTCAAAGATCTTATATCTAATGTAATGTACATTGCTACACCTAATGTAATCCCTCCTCCAGTGAATTGATGGAGCCCAAGAACGTCTCTCCCATCTCCCTACTCCCCAGAAATTCCAATGCATGGGACCCTGGCCGACATGAAAGAGAGGGCAAAGACTACTATATAAATCACAGTTACACCAGGAATGCAGTCACCTGTCTCTAGGGCCTCAAGATGCTTGGCCATCCCTTGTCGGAGAATGTCACCAAAGCTACTCAACATGACTTCACTGCTGCCCTGTTATACTACCTCTTTGGCTTGGAGATCTCCTCACTCACAAACCAATGCTTCTGGAGGCAGCAGAGGAAGGCAGAATGGCTCAGGTTCCATCACGGAGGATGGACGTGCACCACAGCAGTTTTCATGTGGTACCTCTTACTATGGTGCTTGAGTCAGGAGGACCTGATTCTAACACAAGCTTTGCCACCAACCAACCGTGTGACCTCAGTCAAGTAACTTCCCTTCTCTCCCCTTCTGTTTCCTCTTTGGTAGAATGGGGATACTAATAATATCTAAAATTACCCCCTGTTATGTTATGTGAGAAAATGAAATAATGCAAGTCAAGTATCTGACATTTTTAAATCCTCAATAAATTTCATAATCATCCTCCTCACTGTTGTTGCTGCTATTGTTTTAATTAATGATAATTAGAAATGAACACTTTAGGTTCTGAATTACATGCAGAATATCTTTAACCTGAGGAGTGCTTGAGATACCACATCCTCTTGACAAGAGAGAGCCCCATTGTTGCTGTGGACTGGCAGTCTTGTTACCTCCCAGCAGGAGACGAGATGCATTGACATGTGCTTGGTCTTAGGCCTACCAGGAAGAAGGAAGCAGTTCTTTCATTCCACGTACTAGGTGGTTTCTAACTCCTGCTGAATTGGGCTAGAATGGAAATAGTGGCTCAGAGGAGAAACACATACCCTCACTTCCTTTTTTCTCCTATGGCCTCAAACTTTCTCTCATTCCCAAAATGGACTGATTTCATTGCTCTCCTACCTCCTTCCCTTGCATGATGAGTTTCTTAAGGCCAGATGCTCTCACTTTTTATTCTACTCCAATGTCATATGCTTAGCAGTTAGCAGAGCTCCATATATAGTGGCTGAATTTGTGACCCCCTGATTATCTGGCATTTGCTTTCTCTCCTCCAACACTGCCCCATGTTTATTTTTATTTAACTAATTAGCTTGAAGAGCAGAACTTTAGCAAGCTCTATCAGCTAATGTCTGTCTGTCTGTCTGTCTCTCTCTCTCAGTGATGCTGAATTTCAGCAAATTCAGAGATGAGGTGGCCCTGTTATCTTCCAGGACAATCCTATCAAAGTAGAGCCAATTTAGGTCTTCTAACAGTCTAAGAGAAGAAATCTTAAGGACAAATTGTTCATGCTAAGCTTGTTAGAATCTTTAGATACAAATGGTCAAGTCTTGCTCTGTGCATACTTCCTTCATAAACTTTGAAGGAAAGAATCCCATTTCCTGATTTTGGTTAGCACTGAAATGACCAGGGGAGGGAACATACAGCATAAAGAATGATAGCAATTTGAGCACCCACATAATTACCACTCAAGGCAAGAAATAAAACATCGCCAACTCCAGGAGCTCCCTATGTACACTTCCTCCCTCCTCCCCAGAGTCAGCTACTATATAGCCTTATATTGAAACCACTTTATTGTTTTCCGTTAGAGTCTTACCACTTGTGTCTGCATCTCTAAACAGTATAGTTTAATTTTGCCTATTTTTGAATTCTATATGATGAAATCATACTCTATGTATTCTTTATTTTTCTTCTTTCACTTAATGTTGTTTGAAAGATTCATCCGGGTTGTTGCATATAGTACTAGTCTATTCATCTTCATTGCTGTGTAATTTATTGTATGAATATACACAATGCATTTATTTATTCTTCTGTTGACGGGCAGTGTCATAATTTCTTTACATGTTAAGGTTGTTAGTGACATTTCCTATTATAGATAATGATATGATGAATATCTTTACAGATATCCATAATAATTTGCCCAGGACAAATTCCTAAATATAGAATTTTGGATCAAAAACTATGGCTACTTTTTAAGCTTCCTCCAGAATGATTATACCAATTTGCACTTCCACTAGCAAAGTACATTCCTGTCTGTGTCCTCACACTCCTGCCAAGCTAGCTGATTTGCATTTGTCTTAAATATGCCAATTTGATAGGAAAAAGATGTTCTCTCAAGATTGTAGGAATTTCCATTTCTTTGAGTATAGTGAGGCTGGGCATCCTCCCTCTTTTATATTTATTGGGTATTTGCATTTACTCTTTGGTGGATTGCTTTTTTACATCCTTTTGCCATTAAAAAAATCGATGCGTGTAGATTTTAATTACAGTTCACACTAGGGCTCAGCCCTGGTGAAGTGTCAGTTAGATATATTTCAAGTTGGAGTATTTGGGAAGTAGAGGGTAGATGGGAAGAGGGCGGGGACTTCTTGGTGGCCTGTACATCTCAAGTGGATCTGCCAGGCAGAGAATAATTTGGAAGCTTATTGTTCAGAAACCAAAGAGGACAGTAGTGCATTCAGCCCCATGCTGGGAAGAAAACAGTACTTCCTGGACCCAAGGCCATTTGCGAACAAGGGATCCTGCTTTAATTGAATCTGCCTTCCACCTCCTTTGTGCCCAAGGAGTCTGTTTATGATGATGACTGCCTGGGCTTCAGGAGTAGGATGAGAGCTGTGGAAAAAGAGAGAATATGTGTAGCCGGGCTTGAAGCTTAGGATTTGAATTACCAGCATCCCCATCTGAATTTACGCTTCTTTCTTTTGTTCTCCCTGTCCTCATCCTTTCATCAACAAACATTTATTAGGCCCCTACAATGTACCAGGCAGTATACTAGATGTCAGTGGTCTTCTGTCATAGCCCTGCAGTGGTTCCCATTTCCGTAATTGGCAACTCCATCCTCCCAGTTGTTCAAGTGTAGAAGCTGACAGTCATCCATGACTCTGCTCTTTCTGTAATATGTTACAGCCTATTCACCAGCAAATTCTTTCAGCTCTGCCTTCAAAATATAGCCAGAATCCGGAAAATAACCCAAATGTCCATCAACAGGTAAATGGATAAACAATATGTGGTACCTCCATTCAATGGAATGCTACTCAAGACTAAAAAGCAATGAACTATTGGTACGTGCAACAACGTGAGCGGATCTCCAAATGACTATGCTGATGAAAGAAGCTAGACATAAAAGAATACTGTAGGATGCCATTTATGTAAAATTTCAGAAAAGTCATCCTAATATGTAGTGACAGAAAGCACATCTGTGGTTGCCTGGGGATGGGAGGAGGCAGAAGCGTTACTCAGGGCCATGAGGAGACTTTTTTGGGGGATGGATATGTTCATTATCCTTATTGTGGGGTTGGTTTCACAGGTTATACATATACCAAGGCTTATCAAGTTGTGTTTTCAAGTATGTGCAGTTTATTGTATGCCAATTCTACCTCCATCAAGCTATTAAAAAACATATACAGAATCTGACTGCTTCTCCCCAGCACTGTTGCTGCTCCTTCATCCAAACCTCCATCATCTCTCACATGGTTAATTGAAATAGCCCCACGACGTGCCCTTTCGGCACTGCTCTTGCTTCCTGACACTCTCTTCTTAACACAGAGTCCAGAGCGATGCTTTTAAAAGGAAGCGAGGTCATTTCACTCCTCTATTTAAAACCATACAATGGCTTCCCATGGCTTCCTATCACACTGAGAGCACTTATCGCCGTCTGACATACTGTGTACCTTACGAGTTTTTTGTCTGTCCTCCCACATGGTGACACAAGCTCCATGACAGCAGGTCCATTTTTATCCACTGCTGTGTCCCTAATGTCTAGAACAGTGTGCATCACATAGAAGGTGATCAACAGATATTTGTTGAATGAATCAAGGAATATGATAAAGACTCAAAGAATTCCCAGACTACTGAGGGAGACATGGGTAAATATAGTTAAAATATAAGGCAATAAATTCTATGATAAAGGGACTCCCATTGGAGGCCCCTAAAGCATCTTGGGGTGAAGTCAAGGACAGCGTCCTGGGATAAGTGGAATCTAAATTCGACTTGAAAGATATGGAGGAAGCCATGGGGAAGAAGACACCGTTCCTGTCTTCAGAGGATTCCATTGGGTAAGCAAACATAATGGGCATATATCACACCATGTGATAAGTGCTTTATGGGGATAAGCATGGAGGCTGAGGGGCACAGTGGTGGGGGCCTACGCCAGCCTGAGAGAGGGTCTGGCAACACTAACAACGTTTCTTATGGTAGGGCACTTCCTGGTTGGGATATAGCCACTTCTTTTCGCCCAATCTCCAGAAACTCGCCTTTGGGAGACTGTTGCCTGGATGCAGTCTATGGCCCAAGGAACCAAGGAATTGATCCAAGATTTGGGAAATAGTCATCAGATTTTCCCGTCATGCTTGCTTCCTTTTTATGTAAATTCTACAGCACCAATGTCCATCTAGTCTGGTCAATCTCCACCCTTCCTGTGCATCAGAATTACTGGAGAGCTTAAAAAAAAAGAGATGACTGGCTTCCCCTACAGACTGATCAAATCGAAACCTCTGGGGGCGTAGCCTAAACATGGGTAATTTAAAAAACTCACTGTGTAGCTAGAGACCTGAGAACTACGGGTGTGATTCAAGAGTCGAGGAGAGTTGTCTTACTTGAAGTCCAGTCATTCATTTATTCCTTCATTTCATTCCTGCCTCAGTGCCTTTGCACTTTCCTTTCCCTTTGCCTGAAGTGTTCTTCCCTTGGTTTTATGCACATCTACTTGCTTCTCATTCTGTAAGTCTCAGTGCAAATTTTGATTCTTCAGAGAGGCTCTCTCTGACCCTCTCCCTTCTCCATCTAAAATAGTTTTCATCCACCGTGTTCACCTTGGCTATAATCTATTGCATCACCTGATTTATCTCCTTCACAGCACTTTTCACAACTTGAAATGATCTTATTTACTGCCGTATCCCTAGCACTAGAGAGACAAAGCCTTTCAGTAGAGAGTGGAAAGATCTGACACACAGAAAGCACAGTGCTCTGCACATGGTAAGGATTAGAAAATGGTGGCAAGTATTATGAATGAATGAATTAATCATTTGGGAGTGGTATATGTGATGAAAAGGATTAGCTCTGGCTGCATAGGAAATGTCATGAGATGCTACCTCATTTTTTATTAATCAGTTAGGTTCTAAGCCCCCTGAAGGCAGGCTGTGTCTTCTTCATCATTGTACATCCAGAGCCAGGTGCAATGCCTGGCGCATAAGAAGATATTCTGATTTAGAAACTCTTTGGTTGCAAATAGCAGAGTCCCACTCAAGCTAGTATAAGCAGAAAAATGAATTTATTGGAAGGATAAAAGTGTCTCAGGGAACTCAAGGATGGGAAAGGAAGTTGGGCTAACAAGGAACTTGGACCAAAAATTAGAAAATGACCAGGAACCCAGCAGTTTCCCTCTGTGTCTCTCCAAGGCTCCGTGCTATCTTTCTCTTTGCAAACTGGCTTTCTCTGCTCCATGGGTGCATGGATGTCCCCAGCCCAGGTTTTACAATGCTTTCCACTTCAAACGCCGCACAGAGATTGAATATCATCTGGATTCTGAATTCCCAGGGAAGAGAAAATTCGATTGGCTTTAACTCCTGTCAGGCATTCACTCCTGGGCCAATCAACTGGAGCCAGAGGCGGGGGAATGGGATCACGTGGCCTGCTGCTCAAGAGACTGGAGTATCTCTTTGCAATATGAAGGTCTTAGCTCAGATTCTCCCCTGAAAGCTCACCTTGAGGGAAGGGCATGCATGAAAGTAGTTTGGTTGGGAAGAGATGCCAGGGAACAGGAGAAGGGGGATTTGGAAGAGTGGAATAGGGAGGAGGGAAAGCCAGTCTACAGGTGTGTTATTGAGCTAATGACTGATGTGGGCAACTGAGGCTTAATACACATCTTCTGAGAATTGTGTAGAACGCAACTCAGAAACGCTTTCCTGAGAGCAGGAGAGGGAAGAATTTATCCATCAGCTCCTGTCCTCCACTGCTCAAGGGTGGCCCAAAGGGGTGTTGACTCCATCTCTTTTCCAGTTTTGTACGTTCACCAGAATGGCTCAGACAGCAGAAGGAACGTGGTGCAGCTGAAGCAGGGAGCTATCAGAATACACCTGTGGGCAGGTGATTTTCTGCAGCAATAGCTAGAGCCAAAGAGGGGCCAAGAGGATGTGAGATGGAGCAAAAAAATTCCCTGGCACAGGAGGTGTGGGCAGGTTGTTTAAGAAGAGAGTATAAGTGTGGGTGGAAAACAATTCATATCTCTAGTCTCTGCTCAATGAATGTTTTCTGAATGAATAAAGCAACGAAAAATGATGAAAGGTTCTTGGAGGAAGCAAGATTTTAAGATCCCCTTCAGTGTCTGAAGGCTGAGTCTTGTCGGGGGCCATGTGGATAATAATCATTGATTCTCAAGTATTTTTCTACTGAGGAATATCCATTTTGTTGATGTCTGTGATGTTATAAGGAAGGTAGAGGACTTTTCCTCCATTTGGGGATAAGGAACAGACCTGGAGATGCTGAGCACTTTAGTAGAGGCGCACAATGTCAGCATCAGGGCAAAGTTAGTTTTCACTCTGCTTTACCTGCTGCAAGTTATATGGCTGCAGTTAGACTACAAGCATATGCAAGTACCAACATCACCTCTCTTTTTGTACTCTCTCCTCTGTGTATAATTCAGCGCGGTGAATGCAGTGGTTGTTAAAACCTAAAGCACTTTCTAACTTAGTTTCATTATGAGTATGAATGCAACCCTCAGGACCCATCCCTATGGCCTTAACCAAACTTAGTCTTTCAAGCTAGGAATTGACGAGATAAAGATCTGAATGGAGACTCCAGTTGGCGGAGGGCTGGGCTGACTCAGCCCCGATAAACCTGCCATAAGGAAATCAATACAGCTTTTTCAGAGTTGCCATTATCCAACAAGGAAAAAATTTCAAAAATAAATTGCGGCGTGGCATAAAATCAGATTAAGTAGATAATGGGTTTTGCTGACTTCGGGACCCTGTGGGGGACGATACAGGAGGGAAAGAATTAGTAATTTGACGAGCTAAAGTCTCTTCCTGCTTGTGCTATGCAAGTGTTTAGTCTTTGAACAAGACAGGGAGGACAAAGGCAAGAAAACAAATTCCAGTTTCTATTTGAATTTCACCCCGAAGCTGACCCAGCCCTGCCATCTAGGGTCGGCTCACTATTGGTGGGGAACTGGCAGAGCAGTTAACTGCTCCGGCTTTGAAGTCATGGGTTTTAACGAGCCTTCATCGTGCTGTGTGACATCAGGCTGGTTATTTCAACTGTCTGAGCTTCAGTTCCCTTATCTTGAATTAGGCTGTCCACTGACTGAGGCAGGAAGAGAGTTATTCCATAAGGGAAATTGTTACAATGTTGGGAGAAGAGAGAATGGATGTTGGGCAGGAACAAAACCATAAGTGGGCACCATTTACCAATCCGGCTCTTTCTGTCTCAACTGCAGCATTTCCAGAACCCTTAAAAGTGTCCCCACTGAGGTCCTCTGTGGTTAAAGTTAATGTAAGTGCACCCAGAGCCAGGTGGCCTGATTGAGTCTAGAGAACAAATGCAGGAACAGACTAGAGCTTACCCTCAGGGAGTATTCACCTGCCTCTCTGCTCCCCTGGGCTCTGCTCCCTACCTGGTTTCAGAGCCAGTTGTTTCTTCCTACCTTTCTCAGGTGACCTCTTTGGACTTTACCTCTTGCCTGCTTAAATTACCACTAATCTCCAGACTGACCTGACTGTCCCTTCTTAGTCCCAGCCCCTCCCTTCTGGTTAGCTCAGTCTTGTTAATAATGATACTCTAATTGTTGTTCAAGATGTGACTGCCCCCAAAATCAACGTGAGATGCTTCGTCTGGGCTGGGTGTCTATTCTAAGATACGCTCCTCCTTGTCACCAGCAGAAGCTCTTGTGGGTGGGTATGGTTCCTTTTCATGGAGGGCCCAGCTCAAGGGGGCACCATTTGCATCATAATCCATGTGAGTGGAGCACTCTGGAATTGTGCAACCCACAACCCCACTGAATGCATGCAGCAGCTCTGCCTTCAGCAGCTGAGAAGGAGAAAGCTGCTTTTTACAATGTTTGCAAGACATTTCCAAGTACAATTGGTCCTGAGGTCATGTCTTGCCCAATTCTGATGTTTTAGAATGCAGGAATCCTTCACCTACTGTGATGGCTTCGTAAAGTGTCAACTTAGCTAGGCTGAACTACATTTCCCAGAATCCTCTCCCAGGTATCTTTCCGGAGCCACAGTGAGATTTTTGTGAGAGATTTGAAACGCGGAAGTGAAGTGGCATCCATTTTCGTTTTCGTTCTGTAGGTCAGGTCAAGCACTTTTGTGGCTCACACATGTTGTCTCTGGTCTACCTCACTGGTATGGAGCCACTTTCCCATGCATCCCTCTTCAGCTTCTTTGACTCCTGGGCCAGGCATGTGTTGGTCCTGTGATGAAGGGCACCAGCTTCTTCCTGAGGACACCCACATTATCAAGGTCAGAGGCAGTGAGAACCGACATGGGTTAGAGTCTGTGTCCTTGTGGGTTCTAGTTCATGCTCATGGATTCCAGCTTGTTCTTGCTCTCCCCCGCTTCACATCCATCTGCCCTTCGGGACTGCTTGCCCTGCAGATTCCAAACTCCAGCATCAGATGCAAAGACAACAACAGGCTTACAAAGACGGTTTAACCAATCACGAGTGAGTAAGTTCGCACGTGTGGGACAAATTCTTTAATATATATACCCCTCCTAGTGGGCCTGCTTCTTTGATTAATCCCTTTGATTAAACACTGGCTGATACACCCATCGTGGAAGTTATATCCTTGAAAGATACGTGCTTGGGGTCTTATTTTGGATTCCCCCAAAGCGGAACCCTGATATATGCACTTGAGGGTAGGTAGTGTATCTGGGAGCTGATCCCAGGAAGCAGAAGTGAAGGAGCAGGGAGAGTGAAATCAGAAAAGCCAGTAAAGAATTCGTTATTTACCGTTGCTGCTGTAGAGTGGGCCTCAACTTCCCCAGGGCATCTGAGAAGTTTGCAGACTGCCTCCCAGAGGTCTCTGTTCAAAGTTTGGGAGGCAGGAAAGCTGAGGTCTTGATCCACTGGCTCCTGTTGCCCTTTTGAGGGTCGCCCCGAGGACGTCAACTCCCTCACGCTTTTGGGATTCACCTGCCTGAGGCTGAGCAGCTTCCTGCAGCTTTAGTGAAAGCAGCGGGGCAGGAAAGCAGAGAGGTTCTGCAGGTGCTTGAAATGGAAGGGTGTCAACGTGCCCAGGCTGCTGAGGCTGCAATCGAGGGTGAGCTGAAGGACTTTGAGCTGAGCACCAGAAGCACCTGTTATCCCTGGCAAAGCCATTGTTTGCAGGATCAAGTCTCATAGATGTTACTGGGTCACGAGGAAACAATTAAAATGGCATTAAAGGTATATTTAAAAGCCAAAATAAAGTTCCAGAGCTTTCTAACGTTAAAGATCTATTATGATAATACACACACAAAAACTTTTCCCAACTCTCACTCTGCCACCCCTTTACCTTCTAAATTACTTTCTTCCACTATTCAGAAAAAAAATTTTCTGCAGTCCTGTTCTCTGCTGAGGTGGATGCTTCTCAAGCTTTCCAAGCAGCCCCTTCTAGCAACCCAAGTGAGGACCACAAAAGAGCCCATCCATAGCTCTTTTAAGATGAAAACAACCCTTCATGTTTAAAAAAATAAAAGACTGGTACACACGTAAAAACGTGGCAGCTCAGCATCTTGGGGACAAGACTGTGACCACAAGGGGTTATTGATTATCTTCATGCGCAAGGGTCAGAGGCCTGGTGGTTGGGTCATGTCTGTTATTTAACCCCTGCATTTGGTTATCGTCGGGTCAGCTGCAATTTCTCATCCTCATTTTCCCACTTGATGGCCTTCATGTTTTGTTTTCTACTCCAGGCCCAGTGAGAAATCAAATCATCTGTCCTGATTTCAGCTGGGGACTCTGACACCTGCTGGTACCAGGCTACATATTAGGCAGGACAGCATCCCAGTGGGAAAGACACTGAGGAGGACAACCTCTTAGGCACACAGAGTTTCCATTTTCCAAATGGGTGCGCACTTGGATATCCAAATGGATACCAGTGGGTGTCACTGGATACCCAGAACCTCCCTCCCAGGTAAGAACATCAGTGATGACTCTCCATGCGATAGATGGGAGACCTGAGACCCTGAGAGAAGAAATTAATTACATGTCATCTTGAAAATCCCAATGAAGCGTTCACGGCCCAGCACACAGTAGGCCCTCAATAGTCATTTGGCTATTGTGAGGGGCAGTTAAGTATCATGGTTAAGAGAACAGTTGTTGGGGTCATGCCCTGACTCTGCCTTTCGCTAGCTAAGGGTGTCTTAACCCCTCTGAGCCTCAATGTTGCTGACTGTAAAATGGGAATAGTAAGAGCACTTGTGTGTAGGTTGCTGAGAGGACTCAGATCATGAGTTGCGTAAAGTGTTTGAGAAATAGTAGAAGTAACTGATGATGATAACGAAGAATTAGCCTGACCTGGGCACCTGCTTGCTTAGGTCATTCTTCAGCTACCTGATCTCTGAGAGTTCAGCAACCTTCTCATCCACTGGCAGTAGATGGGAGCAGAGGGCTAGCTCCCAATGCTGTTTTTCTGGCTTGCTGATAATTGTTTCTTATCCGAGCCAGTGTATTATTGATTCACCATTGATCTTTGCATGGGGCCAGGGAAATTCTTGGGCCATGAAGACAAAGGCGGCATTTTCCAGCCCAGCTGTCCCTGGTGGGTGTCAGGGGCATCACCTGCTGGCTTGATGGCTGGCCTCTGCCTTGCTTGGGACAACTTCTTAATCAGAGCCAGCCGCCCCCAATGGCCCCCTCCCACTTGCGCCCCTTTATTGCTTCCATCAACCCTTCCCTTGCTGGCTCCATTTGACCTTTAATAAGCGCCGCTTTTCTGCAGAGCTGCGATGAGTTATTGCCATGTGAGCAGCTCCCCAGGGCAGGCTACCTCCCCAGCCCCTGGCCTCACCGCAGCTTGTAAGGGAAAATTACATTTTGATCTACATTCCCCATTTCCATTCTCTGTTCCCTGGCTTTGGAGACAAAAGGAAGAAAAGAATGTTTTCTTGTCCCCCTCTCTCTCTTGTCTCCTCCTGGATTTGGGGCATGTATCATTTCCTCGCTTCCTTTCCCTCTCTCCCTATTCTGTCCTGATGGTCAGTTGGGGAAGAAAAAATAGCCTGGCCAGGAATCTTACCTAGGTCATCTAGGTAAGACACCTGGGTCATCAAAGCCCCTGAGGTCAGGGCAAGGTGGAACCTGAAAGTCAGCAGATGGACTTCAGAAGGATGAAAAAGCCATTCTTCCTCAAGCCTTGTGTAACTGCCCCAGACCAGGCAAGTCCCTGTGATTAGATTGTTCTCCTCACACCCTGCCCCACTTCTTTCTCCTCTCCCTTTTTAAGAATTGAGATAAAATTCGCATAGCACAAAACTCACCCCTTTAAACATTTTAAAGCATACGATTCAGTGGTTTTCGGTATATTCACGATGTTGTGCAAACATCACCACTATCCAATTCCAGAACATTCTCATCACCCTAAAAGGAAACCCCATCCCCATTAAGCAGTTACTCTCCATTCCCTCCTCCCCCAGCCCCTGGAAATCACTAATCTACTTTCTGTCTCTGTAGATTTGCTTCTTCTGGACATTTCATATGAACGGAATCATACGGTAGGTGGCCTTTTGTGATTGGCTTCTTTCATTTAATGCATAGTGTTTTCAAGGTTGATCCATGTTGTAGCATGTATCAGTATTTCATTCTTTTTTTCTGGCTGAATAATATTCCATTGTATAGAAATGCTACATTTTGCTTATCCATTCATCCGTTGATGGACATTTGGGTTGTTTCCAACTTTTTGCTATTATGAATAATGCTGCTGTGGACATTTGCGTACAAACGTTGTTTGAACACATATTTCACTTCTCTTGGGTATGTAACTGGGAGTGGAATTATTGAGTCATGTGATAGCTCTATGTTTAACATTTGAGGAACAGCCAAACTGTTTTCCACAATGAATGCACCATTTTGCATTCTCATCAGCAACTTACAAGAGTTCCAGTTGTTCCACATCCTCCCCAACAGTTGATAATTTTCTTTTTTTTACGTTAATATTCTAGCCATTCTAGTAAAGTGAAATGGTATGTCTTCTGGTTTTTATTTGCATTTCCCTACTGACTAGTGATGTTGAGCATCTTTTCATGTGCTTATTTGGCCGTTTGTATATCTTCTTTGGCCGTTTCTAAATTGAGTAGCTTGTGTTTGCTGGTATTGTTGAGTTGTAAGAGTTCTTTATATATTTGTGTACTACACCCTTATCAGATACCTGGTTTGCAAATATTTTCTGCCATTCCATAGATTGTCTTTTCATTTTCTTGATAGTGATCTTTAATGCACAAAAGTTTTACATTTTGATGAAGTCCAATTTGTCTATTTTTTCTTTTGTTACTTGCATTTTAGTTTTCATATTTAAGAAACTGTTGCCTAATCAAGGTCATAAGGATTTATGCCTATACTCCTTCTAAGAGTTTTATAATTAACTCTTACGTTTAGGTCTTTGATCCATTTTGATCTTCTTTCTCAAGATTGTTTCACCAAGTCTTTGTCCCAGAGCCCCCTGTTGGGCTTGTAGAAACTTTATCAGCTCTGCATTGGGGTCTAATGTCTCCTTCTGCTCAATCCAGCTTCCTCTCTTTCCTGTTCACATGAATAACTTCCGAATAACCTTTTTGCTTTACAAACTCTGTCCTGGCATCTGATTCCTGGGGCACCCAACTTGCAGAAACTCCCAGTGTCTGGCATGTTGGTTGGTACATCGGTAAAGTCCTAGAAACCTTTCCAAACAAACAGAGAGAATAAAGACATTCTTAACGTGGAGCTTTGGGCGTATGAGAAGACCTCAATCGTATTGTCAACATCCGGTATAACTTTTCACCATTGACCCACATAGCATGGTGGCCAAGGATAGAAATTAGTGAGGCATCACCTTTTGAAGACATTTTGGCTAAATAGAGCCTGTTGATAGTGAGGTCAGTTAGGGTGGTAAAAGGCCTAGAATTATGTCATCTGAGGAGTGAGTGTTACTTTGGGAGAATAGAAATCCTCAGTGTGGACTAGTGTGGCCAGAACAGAATGAGAGAATAGAGCAGTAATAGGAAATGAGGCCAGAGAGCTGACTTCAAATTTGGAAGGCCAAGACTTTTCCTCTGCTGCTCTTCAAGGAAAAACTTGGATGCTCACTCCATCTTATCCTCTGGATCTCAGATTAAATGTGACTTCCTCCAGGAAGCCTCCTCTGAATCTCCTCCCCTCCACCTCCAAGACTGGATAAGGCCGTTCTGCACTCTTGTCTCACTCTGCGCTTCTCCTTTGAAACCTTTCGTGAAGGCAGGTCCAGGTCCAAATCATTTCCTGGTGTTACCTCAGCACCAAGAACAGCTCCAGGCTCACAGTAGGGGCCTAATGTACCTTTGCTGAATGGAAGAAGAAACAAATAAGCCAGCAAGTGGAAGTTAAAAAAGAAATAGATGTGGATTCCATTAAAGCACTACGCAGTATTGAACCACGTCCAACTGTGAAATGGGCTGCTTCAAAGTGCTGGCTGCACAGAGTAAGGACAGGAATCCATCTTTTTTGCCTTCAGGTGCCATGAATTTCCATGACGCCAAAACTTCCTCGAATCTGTGGTTTCAACCCTCCCGTGTTCCTTTTGCTTCTTTCTGGATCTTCCTCTACTAAAGTGGTCTTAACTTGTTCTCTGAAGAGGAATATCATGGAGTAGAATTGGTTTTCCATCTGCTACGAAAACAAATGCAAGTCAGAATATTTAGCAGATAGTCAGAAGAGATTTTTGGCTCCTCTCAAACTCTCAGGTATTTATTTCCTTAACAACACTTGCCATTTATTGAGTACTTACTAAGAACAAGACACTGTCTTATAAACGTGACATATAAATCACAAATCCTCAAAACAGCTCTGCTAGGTGAAAATTGTTATTTCCCAAATATGAAAACTCTCTAGTTTTTCCCAAGTGCCTTGGAATTTAGAGCTAATGTCCAACTTCGAAGGGGGCCGATCTAGGCATATAACCAGCATATGACCAGTGGAGCCCTTCTACTATAGAATCAGTGGGCTGATCCTACACAGCGGAGCTGAGTATCTTCTCACACTGTTCGCTGTGACTCAGATGATTCTGATAAACAACCCAAGAAACCAGATGTGACTTTTATGTTTGAATTAGTCCCACAATCATGTAACATCCAGAATGCTCCAACAAGCAAAGGTAAAGCTCTAATTTTATTATCTGAATTTTTTTTACAGTCTTGAATGAAGGGGAGTGACATTCAGAAGTGCCTCCTAAATCATCGGAGAGAGATTCAATTATGTTTTCTGTCATTGGTACTAACTGTACTTTGAAGAATGCTAATTTTCAAATAATTGGTTACCTGAGTATGATAAAAAGAAAAAAAGAAGCCTCTCCCAAATCAAGCAAGCATTCGTTGTCTGAAAATTTCAGTGGTGGGAAAATTCAAGTCCTGATGCGCAGGATCTTCTCTGGGAAATTGGGTTATGTTGTGTAAAGTCGCAAGTGAAAGTGTGCAAATAAAATTTCCTTTTACATAAAACAAAGCAGAGGTGGCATCTAAATAAGGAAACCATCAAAGACAGGTCAGGCCTGTTAAATTATTGATAACGGGTCGTGTATAATTAATCTTCGTGCATTGTCCTCAGCTCTCCAGAAAATGTGTGATCCTATCTCTGCAAACTTCCAGGCAAGTAGTCAGAATGGTGGGTGTGAGTGTCGCTCTGAAGGAAATCCAGTCCCAGGGTAGAGGCCCACTGAGGTCATGGCTGAGGCCAGGTGCTTTAGTCAGGCTTCCTTTGATTAGAGCCAACAGAAACCCCCTCAAGTGCAATTGAGGCTTTGCAGTGAGATTCGGAAGGTCTCATGGGAATCCTGAGCAGAGCACTGGGCTCAGGAAAGGCAGGGAGAACCACTAACAAGGTGATGGTTGCAAGCAGATTCCTGCAATTGCTTGCTGTGTGACCTCAGGTGAGTTACTTTACTTTTCTGTGCCTCAGTCTCAACAGGGGAGATGATACCGTATATATTCTATGCCGAGTATTAAATGGGTTAATGACTGTCCTGTGCATAGCACATACTATCTGCTCAACAAATGTTAGCTGTTATTAACATAATATTTTGTCTACATTATATATTTTGTGCAACTGCTCCATCTTCCTTTTGCTTTCTCATGGCTTCAGCTTCACAGTGGCCCCTGAGTCAACATGACCTTCTAAGTTCTAGTGGCTGTAACTCCCCAGAAACTATTCTCTCCTTCTCTTCGCTCAAGTTGCTAAGAGGGAGAATGTGAGTGATTCATCCCACCCAAGTCATGGACCTCTGCCAGCCCATGGGTGGAAATCCCTCTAGGTCAGAGACCCTACCGGCTCCCCCATCAGGGGACTGGGTCCTCTCAGAGGGCTGTGGGTGAGGAGTCTCCATTAGGGGGCGTAGGTGAGCAGCAGACAGGTGGAGCTCCTCTAGAAGGATTGGTGAGATGACTTCTGGCCTGGAAGTAAGAGAAGGTTTGTAACGGGCTCCGTGAACAGGACTATGTGTGGGGCAGTGGTTACCTGTGTAATGTTGATGCAGTAGTTTCAGATGAACCATCCCGGCAGTTGCAACTTACTTGGAAATGGAATAGGAGCAAGTGTTTGTGTGTGTTCCTTCTGAGGGAGAGGAAGCAAGAGAGAATTGGATGAATCTAGGTGAAGGATATATGGGTGTTCAGTAAATTATTCTAACTCTTCTGTAGGTTTGAAATTTTTTGAAATTAAAAAAAATGGCAAAAAATCTCAGCTAAGTTGCTTACCAGATAAAGCAAATATTTTCATAATAAATGCAAATAAATATATAAGTATATAAAATGTGTAGTAATCAAGCAAGCTCAGGACGCACAAAATCTCAGATCTGCTTACCACCTCTGTGAGTGATTTTTTTCTCTCTGAGCCTCCATTTCCACATCTAAGAAATGGGCTCGTAATACTGCCTCCTAGCCTATTGAGGGGTTTCATTGACTTGTAGATATGCCAGGTAGGGCGGCTAGTCAGCTGGGATGGCTGTGCCGGTTATTTGCAGTAAGCAGCCCCGCTAACTGGCTGGATTCTCCCAGTAGTTAAATATGTTTGAATATTGTTCTTAATACCTGGCACGTAGAAGAAGCTGTTGCCATTATCATGATTATCTCCATCATTATTCCTGAGCCCCATTGGCCTCCACACCCCGGGAGCAGGTCAAGAATGAGACTTTAGGAATAAGTGCTAGACTCGGGGTAGGGGCAGGTGGCCACATTGGGTGTTTTAAGCACCTGGGAGAATAGTACCATCCCAGCGTGAGGTAGATGAAGAGATTTCAGTAGCATTTCAGGCTGGAGCTACGTGTACTCCCCTGGCCCAGAAGGGATTAGCTCTGTTTGCAAACTAAACACTGGTACAGGCACAGAGAGGGAAGTAGGCCTTAGGGTACAGGGAGCTGGAGGGATGGATGCTGAATCTTGGGCCTGTGTCTCTTTGGCTGGAAAGAGGAGGTGATGGGGGCGGGGGGAAAGGGGCACATTCTTGGGTTGGTCCCCAGGCATAACTGGGCAGGGTTCAGAAGGGTACTTTAGAATGCTGGTGTTGTAATTTCATGCTTCTAATCTTTCTACCATGGCCTCAGCATCCTTCAAAATAAGCTTGATAAGTGTTTATTTAAACCATAAATAGGTGGATAGATGGACATATGGAGGTGGATGGATTGAATGGGTAGATAGAGTCATGAACTGCGAAAGAGTGAGAAAATCATTGAAAAATGAGCAGATAAATGGATGAATATCTTTTTTCCAGATTTACTGAGATATAATTGACATATAACATTGTGTAAGTTTAAGGTGTATGATGTGATGATTTGATACACGTATATATTGCGAAATGATTACAACAAGATTAGTTAACACATTCTTCATCTCACATAATTACCTTTTTTGCTGTGGTGGTGGTGAGAACATTTAAGATCCAGTCTTTTAGCAGCTTTCAAGCATACAATGCAGTATAACCATAGTTACTAAGCTGCACCTTAGATTCCCTGGAACTTACTCATCTTACAACTGGAGCGCCTTCTGACCAGCATCTCCTCATTTTCCCCAGCTCCTGGCAACCACCAATCTACTCTCTGTTTCTGAGTTTGGCTTATCTTTCTTTGTCTGACCTGCAGCACCTACCATAATGCCCTCTGGGTTCATCCATGTTGTTACAAATGGCAGGATTTCCTTCTTTTGTGGCTGAATGATATTCCATTGTGTATATATGCTACATTTTCTTTATCCATTCATCCATCGATGGACACTTACATTGTTTCCATATCATGGTTATTGTAAATAATGCTGCAAAGAACGTGGGGGTGCCGATATCTCTTCAAGATGGTGGTTTCATTTCCTTTGGATACATACCCAGAAATGAGATTGCTAGATCATATGGTAGTTCTATCTTTAATTCTTTGAGGAAACTCCATACTGTTTTCCTTAGTGGATCTACCAAATTACATGCCCACCATCAGTGCATACGGGTTCCCACCAACGCTGGTTATCTCTTGTCTTTTTGATGATATCCGCTCTAACAGGTGAGAGGTGATATCTCATTGTAGTTTTGATTTGCATTTCCCTGATGACTAGGGACGTTGAGCACCTTCTCATGTACTTGTTGGCCATTTGTATGTCTTCTTTGGAAAAATGTCTGTTCAGATCCTCTGCTCATTTTTTAATTGGATTATTCATTTTTTTGCTGTTTAGTTGTATGAGCTCCTTGTTTTAGATATTAACTCCTTATCAGGTATATGGTTTGCAAATATTTTTCCCCATTCCATAGGTTGCCTTTTCATTTTGTTGATTGTTGCTTTTGCCGTGCAGCTTTTTAGTTTGATGAAGTCCCACTTATTGATTTTTGCTTTTGGTGTCATAGCCAAAAAGTCCTTGCTAAGACCAGTATCAAAGGGATTTTTCCCTATGTTTTCTCCTAGGAGCTTTATGATTCCAATTCCTTTATATTTAACTCCTAATCCATTTCAGGTTAATTTTTTTGAGTGGTGTGAGAGAGTCCAGTTTCATTCTTTTGCATCTGAATATCCAGTTTTCCCAGCACCATTTATTAAAGAGACAATCTTTTCCTCATCGAGTATTCTTGGTCCCCTTGTCAAATATTAGTTGACTGTATTTGTGTGGGTTTATTTCTGGGCTCTTCATTCTGTTCCATTGGTCTATGTGTCCGTTTTTAGGCCAGTCCCATACCGTTTTGATTACTATGGATTTGTAATTATAGTGTGAAATCAGGAAGTGTGAAGCTTTGTTGTTTTTCAAGATTGCTTTGGCTATTTGGGATCTTTTGCGGCCCCATATGAATTTTAGGGTTGTTTGTTCTATCTCTGTGAAAAATGCCATTGGAATTTTGATAGGAATTGCATTGAATCTATAGATGGCGTTAGGTAGTATGGACATTTTAACAATATTAACTCTGTGGATGAATATTTGGATGAACATATGACTGAAACAATTAATACATGGAATGATTTAATGAATTAATTGATGAATAATAAGAAACTTCTTGAGGGCTCTTAACTACCACTCTGCTAAGCAGTTTACTTATCATTTAATTTACTCATTATTTAATTCTCACAACAATCCTATAAAGTGGACACCATTGTCATTCCCATTTTATATATGAGAAATTGAGGCATACAGAGGTCAAATAACTTGCCCAAGATCTCACAACCAGGAAGCGATGGAGCCAACATCCCAATGAAGGCTTTAATGTCTGCCTTTAACCACTATGGTATACCATGGACCAGAAATGCATGGACTTATTTTACTCCATAGGCAGATATTGGTCCCAGCACCTCAAGCCAGCTTGGAGATTCATTCATTCATTCTAAAGATTTATAATGACCACCTACCATGTTGCAGGCACTGTTCTAGGCACAAGGGACATGTTAATGAACAAGCAGCCACTGCTCCACCATACATAGCTTATGCTGTGGTAGGGAAGACTAACAATAAACAAATGCACATACACTTTCATATGGAAGTAAATGTTGTGAAGAAAAATGAAGCATGTAAGGGGTTATAGAGTCATGGAGTGGTGGTGATGATGGAGGGGAGCTATTTTAGATAGGGAAGACATTTCATAGGAGGTACAAAGACTTGCATCATGAATAGTGCAGTATGCAGAGGTCTGGGGAAGAGTATTCCAGTCAAAGGGCACAGCAAGTGCAAAGGTCCTGAGGCAGGAATGAAGATTGCAAGTTTGAAGACTAGCAAGGAGGCTAGACTGTTGGGAGCAAAGGTGAGATGATAGGAGATGCAGTCACAGAGGGAGACATGTGCCAGATCTTTATCCTGGACTTTGTGAGTCAGGATAAAGGGAATGTATTTGTTTTAAGGGCAAAAGCATGTCTGAATTACATCTTAAAATATTATGCTGGCTGCTCTGGGTTGTTCCATCATTCTTGTCTCCAACGCAGTGAAACAATTGGTCAGTGAGTGTAAGAATGAAAAACAGTTGTCTGTCCTCCTTTAAATGATTCCACCTGTCACCCGCCTCCTCTCCCTTCCTCCTTGGGAACTCATCTGTTGTTGGCACTATCACTGTTGGCAGCAGGACATTTGCTGGAAGCCATCATTCTTCTTGTACTCTCTTTTCTCCTGAGGACACTTGGCATGACTACCCATCTCAAAGCTCCACCCAACAGAAAAGAAAAATGACAACAATGTATGTGTCCAACAGTAAGGGATTGGTTAAGCAAATCCACTTACTATAACCCTTTTGGCCATCAAAAATGATGTTGGGGAGAAGTAGTTGCTGATGTTATACCAATAATAATAGCTACTCAAACATCTATTATGCAACAGATTTCGGTGTTAATAACTTACACATTTTACTTCATTTAATCTTCTCGACACAAAGAGATCGATTCCACTTTTGTCCCAGTTTATAGATGAGGAAATTAAGGCTTAAGCATCTTGCCAAAAGAACGAAATAGTATATAGTTCAACAAGAGTAAAACGCAGATCTATCTGATTACAGAGTCCGTGTTTTAAACTGATACCATCTGCCTCCCATTGGAATATAATTGTGTTGCATTGCTAAGTGAATAAGGCTCGCTGTTAAATAATAAGTGCAGCCTCCAGCCCGTCTTTTCCAGTACCAAAAGGGCATGCTGCTAAATATTAAAAGTTGTTATCTCTGGGTGGTTAATTATGGGAGATTTTTGCGTGTGTTTATGATTTTTGTAATTAGAGTTAAACAAAAGCAATAAAAGGTCTTCATGTGTTTTTCTCCCCTACTCAGCCTCTCTCTCTTCCTCCCCTGTGGTCTCCAGACTGGCTCTGGGGTTTTCTATGAATAAAAAGCTAGCGTGGCCTCTTCCCCTTGGCCTCCCAGCTTTGCCATTTCAGCACAATTCTCTAGATTGCTTCAAATTTTGCTAGCAATCTAGATGCTGAGTTCGTTGCAAATTTTTCACCTCCCAAAATGAAAGTGCTGTTTCTTGGCTAGAGACTAAAGTAGCACATTTGCAAAAGATCCAGGTCTCTAACGTTTTTGCTGTTTAGGATGTGGCCTTGGTAATGGCCTCAGCACCTTGGGCAGGGCCAGGGGTCTTTGGTGATAAGAACAGTGCTTGAGTCACTCAGGGAGAGGCTAGACCTGGAGAAGTGGGGGTGAGTGAGGCTCTGCTGCCAACACTGAGACCTGAAATCACCCACGTGTCCTCAAACACTATCTCAGGGGATGGAGATGTGTTTGTCCTGTGTGTGGAGGTAATTTCAGGGGGAGATAACTCCCAGGTTCTGGGAGTTCATAAAGGCAATTCATTCATAAAGGCAATATTTACCCAACACTGACTCTCTGCAGTCCTGTGCTAAATGCTGGGAATTGAGCATTCAGGAGAAAAACCCATCCCCGCCTTGGTGGAGTTCACGAAGTGGAGTCTACAGGGAAGACAAACGCTGAACGCATGTTCGAATGTTTATATGTGACAGAAGGTAGAAATGCAGGATGTTATGGAAAAGTGTAAGAAGGGAGCTTTCTGAGGCTGAGAAGTCAGGAAAGGCAGCCCCAGGAAGTAATGTTTAAGCCAAGAAGGGAAGGACGCCTAGGAATTACTGAGGTGAAGAAAGAGGAAGAAGCAAAGGGTACTTCAGGATGGGAGGGTGCACATAGAAAGACCCGACAGGGGAGGAAGGCAGAATGCTACTGACCAGCTGAAAGAACGTATGATAGGCAGACAGAAAACAGAAAGGGGCATGGGATGGGCCGGAGGGGAAAGCTCACTCGGAACCAGAAGTTCCAATAAACCACATCACAAAGTTGGTGCATTATCCCAGGGATGATGAGAAAGCTGTTGTGAGATTTAACTAGAAAAAGAAGTCTTATTTTTAAATGATATCAGCAAGCAAGGGCAGTTAGAACTGAGAATGAAATTGCTTCTTGGAATCGAGGATGCTTTTGTGCCAACATGTTGTTCTTTCCTTCAACAAATATTTACTCAGTGTCTACGATGTAACAGGCACAGCCTTGGCTGTTGAGGAAATGGATGAGAACGAAGGTCTCTAACCTTATGGAGCTTATAGTCTGGCAGGGAGAGAAAGGCAATAATCAAAAGAATGAGTAGATAATATAATACTGGGTGTCACTAAGAGTTGTGAAGAAAGGCAAAGAAGAGTAAGGTATAGAGGCCAGGGAGGTGGGAGGAGGCCGTGCTTTTCCCAGCAGGTGGTCAGAGAAGCCCTTCAGAAGTTGACATTTGAGCAGGGGGCTGGAGGAAGGGAGGGAGCAAGTCAGACCTCTGATTCACCAGATCTTCTCCCTTCCAAGGACTTGTTGGGTGGCCAGGTAGGTTGGGAGGCAAGGGAGGGTTTTGAATAGTAAAGAAGAATGGCCCCCTCCTTGGTCAGTTGGACCCATGGCCTTGGACCTTTGACCTTGGATGTTTAACTTTCCATGTCTAGTTGACCACAAATGAAATGTCCAACCATACAATTCACATCCAATGCCAAGCCGAATCCCAGTAATTGTTTAACAGTTGCTTTGACTTCATCTCCTGATCACTAGTTACTCTGTTGGATACGTGTACTCACCGACCTTTTCATTTAAAAACAGAGATGAACCTGATCAAACACAGGGCAGAGCCGACACTGCTGCCTGAGCACATTATAGCAATGCGTCGCTGAGATGGAAATCTCCCGGCGCTGTAACAGGCATCTATTAGGAAGCAGAGGCTAGGGCTCTGCTCATTAATCAGAGACTCCTGATAAAGTCTGTTGCAGCCAGAGTGGTGGGGTGTTCTTTCTTTCTTTTAAAAGATATAAAACAGTATCATTGTCTTTATCGATCTCTACTACTATTAATCTCAGAACATGCTCTTTCAAAGTCACTTCCTACAGCTCCTCTTTGCACACCTTGTCATGTAGCCTTGTGTTCAGAAAGGCAGTGACTGGGAGTCAGTGAGACTGAAGGTTTGAGGTCTGACTTTCTGTGTTTGATCACACTTCTTTTACCTACATACGGGGTGACCTTGAGCAAGTCACTTCACCTCCCTGACCCTCAATGTCCCTGGCCATCAGTTGAGGATAACCACGCCTACCTCTCTGGATAGTTGAGAGGATTAAATGAAATAATGCAACTATTTGGAAATGGTTCCCAAAATGTAGCATATGGGAACGACTTAGGGAGTCAGATTCGTGAGCGTCCTCAGCAGAGATTCTGACCCACCAGGCTAGGGACAGTCATCCCCTAGTGGTTTTGTGTAAATGTTCCTGAGGATATAGTTGGAGAAACATTGCTATGTATTTGGGTTTTGCTGAGATTTTTCTCCTACTCTCTGCTCATCCTGATTGTGCAATGTCCAGGCAGCCTGAATTCCGCCTTTGCTTTAAGACCCATCTTAGATGTCTCCTCTTCCAGAATGTCTTTCCCAATTTCCCCAGGTTTGAAGGCATTTCTCTGTCTTCTGACTGCCCATACAGTTTTATCTTTCTTGCATTATGGTACCTTCTATTATAGGTTATAGAGTAAATATTATAGACTAAATGTTATCTTCTAGAACCATGAAAATAATGCAGATACACTAGATATAAATTATCATTATATATTACTTCGTGGTATTGCCAATACATGTTATAATAGAGGAAGGTAGTATGCTTCATAGGTTTCTTCATTCATCCATTCAACCAAATTGTGAGCATCTACCATGTGCCGGGCACTTGCTGGCTACGGAGGACATAGCAGAGATGGCGATACGGCAGCAAGAAAGACTGACAGGACCTCGAGGCACAGAACCCAGAATCTATTTGTCTCTTTTTCCCTAGACTAAGAACTCCTTGGCTCCAAATCCCTGCAGTCCCCACTGAATAGAGTGATACCAAGGTTTCTGAAGCGCACAGACTAAAGCACGGGCTACCTTCACCACATCTGTGTGATCCATCTTGTGCCTGTGGCTGATGGTCAAACACTCTCTCCTGGAAATTGAGTTAAGTCTCTGTGGATTTTGTCTTTTAGCAGCCAAGCCATTATCCACTCCCCGGGTTTTGTGCATTTGTCGCATTTGCAGCAGCTGGACTAACATCTTTGGGGTTTTGCCATATATTCATCTCTTCTAGCTAATTTCCTTCAGATTTAATTGCTTTTTGAAAATTCAGGTTCCAAAAGAGGAAGCATTATGGATTCCTCAGTGATTTCACAATATCCAGACTTCCATTCATCCATGCATTCATTTAACAAGAATTTATTTCACACTGACCCATGCATTAGGCACTGTGCTGGCTTAAGCCTCGCCCCTACAGGTGCTCAATAAATGTTAGTGGAATTGATATTATACTGGCAAATACTCTCTGGCTCTGGCTCTCGGGGTTTTCTCTATCTTTACTAGGTGGTGGGTGTGTAAGTGTCACTGATCTAGTCGTTTCTGTCATCCAAGTTGATGGCGATGCTGTATTGACTGGCTTTGATGCAGAGCCATCAAGCGCATTAGAGCTCTATTATCTTCAATGCGCCAGGACGTGTTGTGCAAGACCAAAACATTGATATGCCAAAAGGGGAAGAAAGGAATGCAGATTTTTGCATTTACAATAAAACTCCCATCAATCATATCCCCAGACTCAGAGCAGCTGAACTAATATCTGAGCCCTAGGATTGCACTTTCTCTGACTTTCCTGTCAATAGAAAATGTTTGTGCATGGCAAATCACCAGCTGATACAAACACTGAAAGAGGGCCGGCCCGGTGGCGCAGCAGTTAAGTGTGCTGTTCTGCTTTGGCGGCCTTGGGTTCACCGGTTCAAATCCTGGGTGTGGACCTAGCACTGCTTATCAAGCCATGCTGAGGCAGGCATCCCACGTATAAAGTAGAGGAAGATGGGCATGGATGTTAGCTCAGGGCCAGTGTTCCTCAGCAAAAAGAGGAGGATTGGCAGCAGACATTAGCTTAGGGCTAATCTTCCTCAAAAATAAAAAAAAAAAAACAACAACACTGAAAGACAAGGGGGAAGGAACATAAACAAGGACACAGACACGTCCTGTTAACCTACTCCAAGTATGCTAATTATGTTTAAGCCTCTATTTGGTACCAGATATATATTGGATCCACATCCATTCTTCATCCTGTTTGGAATGTTTCCCAGCCAATTAAGACTCTCCAAGAATGGAACAGGTGTAGTATCATTGTATCATTGATGATGGCATCACCAATGTCACCGTTATCATTGTCACCATAGCAAACATTCATATAGGTCTACCACGTGCCCCAAAGACTATGGATTCTCCTGAATCCCTTACAGCCACTCTATGGAGGAGCTACTATTATTATCCCCATGTTATAGATGAAGAAACTGAGACACAAAGAGGATCAGTAACTTTCCCAAGTAAGGGAAAGAGCTGAGATTTGAGCCCAGTTCTGTTCTTGGATCCCTAAGGCAGGTGAACTGCCAGCTGGATCATTTGCTCTCCAGAAAAATCACAAGCTGATAGATTTGAGGGTCATTTGAGGGTCCATTGAGTTGGTGAGACCAAAGCTGATAACTGGGCAATTTGGGGACCTTGGTCTGAACCAAACTGGTGGTCTTCTCTAAGCTTTTCTTGAAGCTTAGCTCTATGGTGGCTGAAGGAGAACTGAACTGACCCATGAGTGTGGACATGATTCATAGGGTAACATCCCCATAAGTTCCGAGAACCAGCCAACACTGATGTGAACAGGACAGTCCATGCCCTCAAAAAGTTCGTAATCTGGCAATGGGGAGAGGGAGTGGGAACAGACCCTGGGAGGGGGAGGAAACTTCCGCGGAGGCTAAAGCAGGAGCGCCAAACCTATTCTTGGTAGGACTAGCAAAAGTTCTATTCTAGGGGTAATCTTACTCAAAGAACAAGTTGGATGCCTGTCTTCTTGCCTGTGGTGCATTCATTAATTGCTTCCTTTTGTAAAGCAGTCAGGAAAGGTTCAGAACTCCAAGTAACCAAAATCAATCAGTTCAGCTTTTTTTCAACAAACCCCTTTATTTTCTGGTCAAGGTACCATTACAAAATAATCAGATATTATACCATTGGTTTCTCTGATCTCTGCTCTTGAGGCTTTCTCCTTAAATGATTTCAAGGGTCTAACTGAGATGAAAGCACCTCCGTCTCCCCTCTCCTGCCTCCACGTTAGGAAAATAGGACAGAACAAGATTTGTCCAGCTCAGGTTCCTTGACCAAAACCTGGTCACTACATCACTGCTCCTCTAGGAGGGGTGACCTGCCCTCTAATTTGTACCCAGGATGATTGACAGCAATGACATCCAATTACAATTTTTAAAATTTCTATTTGGTCACTGAGGGGCAGGCTTCTTACATAATGTAATAGAAATAGCTAGCAAGCATGCAAAATTTTTATGACCTAAAGCAGGTTGAATTTAAAGGGTCATGATTTTGTTTGTTCTCTTGTTGTAACTCATAGAAATTATCCTATGGGGATGGAATGGCCCAAGCCTTAGGGTGCTATGATCTCCAAGTGACAATTTATTCAGTTCTGTATCTTCAAGGGAAGAAAACAATGACACATAGAAAATGCCCAGGAATTCTCCACCTGCTGAAACAGAACTGTCCAGGGGTCCCTGTCAAAAATTCTAGGAGAAGGGGACATGTAAGCTGAGACCTGAAGGATGAGTAGAGTTATCTAGGAAGAGAGACGGGTCAGGAATGTCCCAGATGGAGGCGCCATATCTGCACAACCCAGAGGAAGTAGTTAACCCAGTGTTCCCCAAGGTGTGACCATGGCTGGAAGAGAAAGTGCAAGAAGAGGAATGTAAGGAAATGGGGTTGGTGCGGGTAGGCAGGGGCCAGAAAAGAGAGGAATGGCCTTGTAATAATAATTCTGATAATGGGTTTTTTGTTGCTTTGTTTTTTTTTTTAAAGATTGGCACCTGAGCTAACAACTGTTGCCAATCTTCCTTTTCTCTCTTTTTTTGTGCTTCCACTCCGTCCATATCCCCCCAGTACACAGTTGTATATTCTAGTTGTGGGTCCTTCCAGCCATGGCATGTGGGACGCCGCCTCAGCGTGGCCTGACGAGAGGTGCCATGTCCAGGCCCAGGATCCGAACTGGTGAAACCCTGGGCTGCCGCAGCGGAGTATGCGAACTTAACCACTCAGCCACGAGGCCGACCCCTCTGATAATGTAAAGAGTTGCAGAATGGAGATGGATTTGAGGAGGAAAGATTTCTGCTTTAAGGAAAGATTTCTGTTTAGGGAAACACTTCAAGCATTTCTTCTTATGTGTTCAAATTCCCATTTTGTGATCAGTTTATGACTGGTACCTTCGTGTCAAAGAGAGTCTTATCTCAGACACTCTAGATACACCCTAAGATTTCCTCAGGAGTACTAACGGATGCGCTTTTGTCTACAACTCCAAGTCTTCCATACCGCTGATACCATTTCTGTTCTCCTCATCATCAGCGTCAGCGTTTAAAGTAACCCATTCTACTTGAGTTTTTTTTGGTCCGAGAATTTTCTATGCCCTCCTTCCTTCATCCTTCCATAGAATCCCAGTCACGTCTGTCCTCTGGGAGAGGCATTTCCTGAAAAGGCCTTTGAGTTGGAGTGAGTGTGGAAGGGGTACCATTAAGAGAACATACAAATCGTGCCGTCAAACTGCCATTTATTCTCTCAAGTGCTGGAGCCCACGTGGATATCTTCCTTCACCTGCCTAGACAAGCAGAGAGAGCCTTTCCTCTGCGTCTCACTCTGGTTCTCCCTTAGATTCCAAGAGGATGAGGGAAATGCCCCTGTCCAAGAGGGAGGAAGTATTATCTTTTCTCCAATCTCACAAAATGAAGTGAGGGGCAACTTGCGAACGTTGGCTTGACCAGTCCAGATCAACCCTCCCCGTCCTTGTGACTGAATAAGAGAATGGAAAGCTCCGTGAGTATGGTCAGCATGACTAAACAAATATACTTCTACTTTTGGTTCTTTTTCCTGTTGCCCCCAATTTTTTACCAACCAAGCGTATTACAGTCACCCCGAGGAGAAGAAACCAGTGCAGCAAGTTGTGCCTGGTCTCCCTGTATGTCATGCTCAGGTGGCTTTGTTGGGGCAAGGGCTTATCTCTCTGTTGGCCCTTGGGTGACTGAACACTTTGGCCTCTTCAAGAGGAAATTGCTATGGTCTGAGCCCTTGGGGAGAGCTTTTCATATTAACCAAGGGTCTCACTAGATTCTACAGAGCAAAAAAGCAACAATAGTACCCCTTTCAATTTTGGGGCATAATTGGGGGTTGTGGGGAAGATACATGTTATAAAGATGTGGTCATGGTAAGTCACACCATGTATGGACTTTGTATCAATTTGCCCCACTGATGGCATAACAAACCACCTCAAACAAAGATCAGTGACTTCAAACAATAAACATGTATAATTGCTTATTAGTCTATGGGTCAGCTGGACAGTTTCACTGATCTAGGACGAGACGAGCTGATCTCGACTGGGTTTGCTCATGAATCTGTGGTCAGATTGTGGTTGGCTGGAGGCTTGCTAGTCTAGGATGGCCTCACTCACACATGCAGAAGTTAGCTGGTTGTTGGCTGGGGTGACTGACAGGCAGTGACTGGACCACGTATCTCCCATCATCCAGTAGAGTAAACTAAGCTTGTTACAAGAGGGAGAGTGAAAGTGTGCATGATCTTTTGTGCCTTGACCTTGGAACTGGCACATACTCACTTCTGCTGCATTCAATTAACCAACCAAGTCACAAAACCAGGCTGTATCAAGGGTTGGGAGGAGTTTACCTCTTGAGAGGAGCTGCAAAGTCACATTGCAAGGGGCACGGATACAGGGAGGGAGGAAGAACTGTGGATGCTTTTGCAATTGAGCTACCACAGACCTGAAGGAAGCAAAAGGTCTCTGAGAGACGCAAAAGCTGTGAAGTGAGTTTCATAACCTATGTAACAGATGTCATGGACTTTTAACAGATTTATCATGTTTCTGAAAGTTACAAGAGATTTTTCTCACCTCCAGGAAGGCAGATGAGGAGGGTAGAGCACATGCTCCCTCCCCACCCTCTCCTGTCTTCCTAATGTTATGATAATACCCACTCATAGCCCCGGACACCTTTAATCCTTGATGAGCTATACCTGTGTTTGACTAGTCAATGAGATGAAGTCAATCAGATGGAAGGAAGATGCCAGGATGTGTATGAGTTAGCAGAGAAACAAACCCAGAGCCTTGCTCTGCTTCCTGACTCTGCCAGCTGCTCATCTCGCCTCCAGATGGATGAATCAGAGCCTTTCCAGAGAGCTCAGCTTGCTTCTGCCATTGCCACGCAGGTATTTAATATGGGAAAATTTTAATCACGTTTGTTTTCCCATGTTTCGTCCTAACAACAAATCATTTTTAATGGGAGGCTAGGGGGTGGGGAAAAAAAAAGATGTAGCAAATCTTGGCTGACGGTTTTATCATCAGTCTCAGATCTCTGGTCCCAGGGCTGAATTTGCCACCAACTGCAAATCATCCTGAGTGAGTGAGATGCACAGGAAATGGAAAGAGGGACCAATCTAAGGTTGTCCTGGAGGGCCAGTGCTTCTCCCACCTCCCGTTTGCCCACCACCTCCCAATAAGAATTTGGAAATGTCTACTCGTGTTCCAGGTTTTTCCACATTTTAATCCTCTCCATAACCCTGTAGGGGAGGGAATTGCTCTCCTCTTTTGGCATATACGGAAACTGGCACTCTGAAGCCCCTAGTGACCTGTCAGAGTTCACCTGGCTAGGAAGTCATGGAGCTGGGGTTTAACTCTCCTCTGTGTTATTGAAGAGCCTGTGTTCTTCACCGTGGATCCATGCTTCCTCTCTTTACAAATCACAAAACATTTCAAATTTCTTCATAGTTATAATTTCCAAGATTTGAGAGATCCAAAATTGATTTCCCTTACGGAAGTCTCTTTTTCTAAAGTATCTTATATATATGGAGAGCTCACTTCAGCGTGGATAAATATGCCATTCAAAGCTCCATATATGGATCCTGGCAGGGCCAAGCCTGAGAACGTGTCCAGGCTTCCCCTATCATGACATACACACCCGGGTCCCTTACCTCCTAATATAAACCAGAACCTATGAACTCTTGCTTTAAGACCTCACCTGGATCACCTGCAGAATGTTGATCTTTGTGGTAGAAAGACCATTGGTTTTAGGACTCCAAAGGAGACCTGGCTTTCTAAGATGGAATCACAGTGGTGAATCTAATAAGTTTTTATTTTATTTTTTATTTAAAAATATACTTACCTTTTTAATTACGCAAATAATATGTGACTACATCTGGAGTATTTTAAAGCAATTCCAAGATATGATGTCATTTCATTCAAAAATGCTTCGGTGAATATCTCCAACTGAGGACGACTTTTGAAAAGATATATTCACAATTATATGGCTTATTATATCCTTAATTTATTCACCTGTGAAATGGCATGAAAAGCCCAGAAAAATCACTTCAGAGTAATAGATGAGAAATCGTGGTCAAAGATGTAAGTGAAGAGCCAGGAAATACTACCATGAAAATCAGAGGGTAGGAGAGTTTCAAGCAGAAGGCAGGTGGTCAACAGCATCAAATGTCGCTGAGAGGTCAGGTAGAATGAAGGCTGAAAAGTGACCGTTGCATTTGACATTGGGAGGTCCCCAGGGCTCTCTAGAGCTATTTCAGTGGAACTGTGTGAATGCAAGCCAGATGGTAAAGGAAGTCGGGGTGAGGGAGTAGAAAGAGTGTATGGACTATATTTTCTGGAAGTTTGACTGAACAGTAGAAGCCTGGGGGATGCTTCTACTCTTGGGAGAAGCCAGGATTGAATGAATCCTTAGGATGGGGAGCACACTTTTAGGATGGGAAAGCATGAATTTCTTGTTGTGAGGGAGAATCTAGGTAAGAGGGTGAGCTTGAATATATAGTAGAGAGAGGGGACAATTGATGGAACAAGGTCTTGCTGAAGTGGGAAGAGCTGGTATCGATTGCTTGAGGGCAGAGTTGGCGTTAGAAAGAAGGAAGAGCTCTTCCATCATCTGACACATATTTATTGAGCTCTTCTTGCGTGCCAGACACTGTACAGGGTCCTGGGAGTTATACGGGGAAACTGTCCTGGATTTCTCTTCAAGGCCTTCATAGTCTACTGGTTGCTAAGACCAATTAAGCAGGCAGTTATGGGCACTGTGATATGTGGTCTCTAAGCCCATTGTTTGAGAAGGTCAGAGAAGAATTCCTGAAAGAAAAGCTCTGAGCCGAGACTTGAAAACTGGGTACAAATTAGCTAGTGAGGGGGATGAGGAGAAGGGGTTCTTGGCAGAAGGAACAATGTGTGTAAAGGTCTGGAGGCCAAGCAAATGTGGTCTACCTTTTACCATCTGGAGGAACAGACGTAGGTAGGGATGAGAAAAGATGCAGAGAAGTTTGGAAATGGAAGTCAGAGTTGCCAAACTGTGTATTGAATGGCTTGTTTTCTTGGAGATTAGGAGGCGGGGAGAGCTAATGGACGCGATAGAGACATGTTGAGTAAGGGCTGTGAAAATGGAGATGAGATGAGCTAATTTATTATGTGTTCGAAGGGTAAGCATTGACTCCCACCTTCCACTGTGTAGAAAGTGTATCTGCTTTTCACATCCACTGTCATCAACTCTTCCAAGTTATCCTCACCTTTCCCCTGGAGACAGAAATAGCCTCCTCATTGGTCTCTGCCCATCATTCTTGCTTCCTCCATTTCCTTCTGTATGCAGCAGCATTTAAAATAGATCACATCACTGCCCAGCTTAAAACCTTCTGATAGCTTCCCCTTGCACTTAGGGGGAGAAAAAAATCTAGGTGCTTTGCCACATCCTACAAAGTCCTGTGTGATTTTTCTGCACAACTCTCCAGGCCCGTCTTGACCCTCCTCCTCCCTCTGCTCCAGCCACTCTGCCTTCTTTCAACTCTTCCTCAGATCTGCCACACTCCCTGCTTCCCAGCCTTTGCATATATGGCCTCCTATGGCTGGATCATTCTTGTGTCTGGCCCATCTCCCAACACCTGTTTCCGCTCCCAGCCTAGTTAACCCCACACAACTCACTCTTTAGGCCTTAGCTCGATCATCACCACCTCCAGGAGGCTCTCCTTGACCTCACAGAATGGGTGACATCTCCCTCTTTACAGCACTCAGAGCATTATAAACCTCTTCATCGTGGGCACTTCATACAGGAGCAGTTTTACATTTAATTGCCTAATTATTTGACTGACATCCCCCTCAACCATGACTATAAGCTCTACGAGAGCAGAAATGGTGTTAGTTTTTCTCCCCTTCACCATTACAATCCCAGGACTCAGCACAGGATCTGACACACGGTAGGCACTCAATAAATACTTCATGAATGAATGAATGAATGAATACCTGAATATTAGTACTCCTTGAAAAACCATTGCACTCTTAGCAAATTCTTATAGAGCTGTTGATTCAGCCCAGTTTCATCAGAGCATGAGCAACGTTTTACTCCCAAACATGTCCATATGATGATTTTCATCTTTTTGTATAGATCTATCAACTCGCCGCACGCCCATGCATGTGTGTCAGTATACGCAACCCCACCCCAGTAAACACATTGTTTAGACAAGAGACAGCAGGCACGCTCTCATCAAACCCATGCCTGCGACCAGGAGGTAAAGAAGCCCTCGTTGTTTTAGCACGCGTGTTTATTGATGATGCAGATTAAACTTTAATCATATTGCACAGTTTCAATTTCCAATTGAAATTGAAAGTCTGAACCATATGTGGGTTTTTATTACCTTCCACTTATGCTGCTGATGGAAGCGATCGGAGGGGAGCCATCTTCTGGGGCCTCAGGTGGGGCATCTGGGCCATAAATCAAATTAATACTGCAATGTAGTGGAGGTGGTAATACACAATAGGAGATGAGAAGGGTTAGGAGGAATTTAGCGAGTGTGGGGCTCATCGTCAGGGCGGATGCTGCTGGATGCGAGGGGGCTCTAAAGTGCAGAGAAGGGCTTCTGCCTCCAGTTATCTGCCTGGCATCAGCCAGTGGCAGGAGTTTTTAAAGCAAAGGAAAATGCCAGGCTTTCAAAAACGGCTACACTGGCAAAAGTTCCTCCTGAGGAAGATTATGGCTTTGGTGTGTGACTGTTTTAACATGTGAATCCCTAAGGGCAGCAGACGCTGCTGAAAGGGATGACAATGGTGTTTATCTCACATTCGACTGGAAGGAATTTTTCCACATGTATTTAGTAGTACTCTAATAACACCTGTTACTAAAAATGTGGTATCAATATTCTAACAAATACAGAGCATCAATGCCCAAGATTTGTAGCTGAGTTTTTATTCTCTATTGGAAAGATTGTCTGCCTATTTGGGGTAGATGGCAGTGGCTGAGAGGTTTTCTTAGGTATCAGGCTGGTACTGGGCCAAGAAATAGAAGTTAAGTAAGCTTTCACACCCCAATGGGAGAAGAATAACAGCAATAAGTAGCATTTATTGAGCACTTACTGTGTGCAGATCTCTATGCTGAGCACTTACCTGGTCTGCATAACAACTGTATGAATTAGGTACCATTGATAATGAATATGTGTGAAGTACTCATTCAGCACATGGCGCTTGGTAAGTACCCAATATATGTTAGCTATCCGTTGTTGTGATGGTGGTGGTTATTCTATTGTACGCTTGGGGAAATGAAGATCCAGAGAGGTGAATGACTTGGCCAAAGTCATAGAGCTAGAATGTGACACAGTGATTTGACACTTAGATGTCCAACTTCAGTGCCTGGATCTTTAACCACTATGAAATGCTGCCTCCTCATCTAGGAACCCCCCTCTGAAGAGCAGATCTGTGAAAAAAACCACCTGTGTTGAGGGGACAAGGTTGAGTCAATAACTGTAGCATTCAATGTGGGTAAATCAGTTGAAGAGTTTCAGGGCTTGAGAAATTAGAGGGCTGGGTGAAGAGCTGGCTGGCCGGATCAGTGATTCAATCATCCTTTATAAGGTGTCCACTTTGTGGTAGGCTTTTGGGATGCAAGAATGAGAAGATGCAGCCCTGTCCTCAGGGATCTTCGTCGATAGGGAAATCCACTGTTTCATATGAATTTTGCCCGGTACCTCAGTCTGCTCCACCGCAAACCCTTGGTTTGCTCAGATCCCTTTTCCAACATTAGAACTCGCATGAGGATGGCAGCTTGGCTTCCTGTCACAAGCTCTTTTCCCTTGCGTGGCTTCATTTTTCCTCAGCTCCGTCAAAAGCACCATGGAGGAGGCTGCCTGAGTTCCAACTCATCCATCTTTAAAGACCCTCGCTTTCTTCCTTTACCTGGGACAAATGCTTAACAACTCAGCACTGGAAAATCCCCATGCCACTAGCGTGTACAGGAGGGAAATGAGAGGAGAAAATCTAAGCTAAACCATCTAAAACTGCATCAGGATAACTCAAGATAATTGCTCCATTGGCCTGCCTTATAAGATCGTAGCTCCCACTGTGTGCTGGGTATTTCACTGGGTGCATCAGATATAACATCACAACAACCCTTAAAGGGAGGTGGAATAATCCCAACTTTACAGTAGAAGAAACAGGCTCTGAGAGGTTAAGACATCTACCCAGAACCACACAGCTGGAATTTCAGAGCACAGATATTCACGTCTATTCCAAAGTGAATGCTCTTTCAACTATGCAACATTGCCTCCCCTTTTTATTATTTATTTATTATTTATTATTAATTTTAATTTCTCTTACCTCTTTGAATGGCAAATGTTACGAAATCCAAAGGTACAGCCATGTATAGAGCAAAATCTCCTTCCCACCCCTATCTCCTGGTCTCAAAGTTTGACAGTAAACATCCCCCAGAGAGGAAGAGGTGAGAGCTCCATGGACCTCATCCTCAGGGAGTTTCCAGGTCAGCTGAGAAGCCAGGAAAAACCCCAGAGGCAAACGTACTGGACAAAGCAGAGCAGAATGACAGGTGCCTTCCAAGCTGGATACAAATACTTTGGGAGAATGGCCAGATATTTCCTGATTTCGGAGAGAGAAAATCATAGAAGCCTGCCTGGATAAGGTGGTATTTGGCCTGTCACTTAAAGTATGAGATGTGCATAAGAGACTAAAGAGAGTATTTGAGAAGACTGTCATCAAAGTTTACGCATTTTCTGCCCCAGAGTCTTTCCGGAGGCTGGTCCCAGTTCCTGGAGCACGCTTCCATCCCCTCTTACCCGACTAATTCCTATTTATCCTTTCCATCCCAGCTGGAATGTCCCATCCTTAAGAAAACCTTTCTCAATAAGCCATGCTTAAGTTAGACACCCCCTTACCTGGCTGTCTAGCCTTCTTCTCTACACTGGCAGTCCCACATGAACAGGACTATGTCTACCTTGGTCAATGCTGCATCTCAGGGCACATGGTTGCAAATGTTTGACTATCACCTGGGCTCCGTCCTCGCTGTGGCACTCACTAGCTAAATGACCTTGGGTAAGTGACTTAAACTCTCATTGTTATATATTTTTTATAATAAGAGAAAACACTTTTAGAACACTTCTATATGCCAGGCCCAAATCTGTGATTTGTCCGTAATAACTCATCTAATATACGTAACAACATTATGAGGTAGACACCAGGATCCCCATTTTACAGATGATACTGAGAGCCAGTATGGAAGGCAGACTTCTAAGGCAGCCTCTAACAATCCCCATCTTGTGGAATCCATGCGTTTATGTCATCCTCTCCCCCTGCGAGTGGGCTGGACTAGTGACTTGCTTCTAACCAGTAGAATACGGCAAAGATGATGGGATGTCATTCCCATGATTGGTTATAAAAGATTGTGACTTCCATTTTGCTAGCCAACTGTTTCAACTGCCTTCTCAGCTTGCAGGCTTTGATGAAGCAAACAGCCTGTGGGAAATGAGGTCTATAGTTCAATGACACTTAAGGAACTGAATCCTGCCGGGCTTGAGTGAGCTTGGAGACAGACATTCCCTCAGTCAAGCATTGAGATGACTGAAGCCCTAGCTGACACCTTGATTAGAGCCTTGTGAGAGACCCTGAATAAGAGGACCCAGCCAGGCCATGCCCCAAACCATGAGATCATAAATGAGTGTTGTTTTAAGCCACTAAGTTGTGGGTTATTTGTTACACATCAGTGGGTGACTGAAACAACCAGAAAGCTTAAGTCACTTGCCCCAAATTGCACAGCTGGTAAGTAGAGGACCTGGATCTGAGCTCAGGGAATCAGACTCTGGAGTTCATGCTCTTGAGCACCATACTCTACGACCTTCCTGTAATACAAGGATGCTTCTTGTACCTACTTCAAAAGTTTTCCTAAAGATTACATGACACCATGAATGTAAAATGCTTAGCCAAGCACGTGGCCCGATAGTAAGGGCTTAATAAAGGTCACCTATAATTATTATTATCATTGTTGTTATTTGGTACCTTCAAGACGTGAGCAAGGAAAAGGGTCAGTCCCATAAACATGCAGGCTAAAAAGATGCTCATCGTAACCTTAAAGAGAGTGATTTTTTGCCTTCATTAAGAACCATGCCAACGAGGGTATTTAATAAAACATTCATGAGCCACCACTGCTGGAAACCTGAAATGGCAGCTCCCAGGTGACACACCACTGCAAGCAGATGCACTTTTCCAGCCTCTCCCCCTTCTTTCTAGTGTCTCCAAGAAAGCCCCGGAGAGCAAGGAGGGAAGAAATTATCTGAAACTAAGCAGACGTTCTCATTGGGCAGGCATTGGTTTGAGAATTCTAAACAATGCTCCCAGGATACTGTTTTCTTCAAGAGTCAGGGCATCATGGGAAGAACTGGTCTGGGCTTTTTTAGGCCAATTTCCTCCTCATTTTTTGTGGGAGTTACAAGGTAGAGGATGTCTCTGGAGGCCGTATTCTGGGCAAAGAGCCACCATCATTCTGCACCCTTCAACTCTCCCAGAGTGCGGGATCAGGGAGTTGCATGGCTTAGATAGAGGATGAGGACACCATGTACTGCCAGCTGTGACTTGGGGACTGTGCCCCCTTTACTCCTCTCACAGAACACTTCACTTCTGACACTTCCGGTCACCAAATGTGTGGAGATTTTTCCCTACACCAAGCAATTCTCCACAACACCAGCTGACTGTCTTACAGCTTAACTCAATTTTGACCCTATCTGCCTGGAAATGGTGTCAGATCCCACAGGTTAAGGGCTGACTCCTACGAGACTGCTGCCCGCTTCAGATGCCAATCACAAGCAGTAGGTCCCCAGGTTCCGCACAACTTCTTCCCAACCTCACTACAGATTGGAGTTTCCCGCGCCCTCCTTTTCAGGTTCAATTATATTGCAAAGTGACTCACAGAACTCAGGGAAACACTTACATTTACCAGCTTATTAAAGGATATGATGGAGGATACAGAAGAACAACCAATGAAGAGACACATAGGGCAAGGTCTGGGAGGATCCTGAGCACAGGAGCTTCTGTCCCCATGGTGTTGGGGTGCATCGCCTGGTACGTGGATATGGTCACCAACCTGGAAGATCCCCAAACCCCATAATTTGGGGATTTTTATGGAGACTTCATCACATAGGCATGATCAATCATTAACTCCATTTTCAGGCCTTCTCCTTTCTCAAGAGAATGGGGGGGTAGGGCTGAAAATTCCAAGCTTCTAATTATGACTTGGTCTTTCTGGTGACAAGCCCTCATCCAGGAGGCATCCAGGAGCCCACCCAGAGTCACTTCATTGGAAGAAAAGACACTCCTATCACCCACAAAATCACGAGGTTTCAAGAGCTCTGTGTCAGGGACCAGAGTCAAATACCAAATATTAGAATAAAAGCTGTTTCTAGTGCTAACACTTACAAAATTACAAGGGTTCCAGGAGCTCTGTGCCAGGATCTGGGGGCAGAGACCAATATATATTTTCTATTATCTCACAGGGCCCCAGAAGTGAGGAGGACATGTGCCTGACTCAGAGCTCTGTCCTTCATCCCTGTAATCTCAGTGGACCCTGATGATAGAAAAGTTATAAGATTATTAGCAGGAAGGGCTACTGTTCAAACAGAATTGGAATGCATCCTTCCCAAGGGCAGAAAAATGTGAAATATATTCTGGCTCCCTCTTTATCTGCCCCACCAGGCATTTGCATAAATGTCTATGTTTACACAATGGTCTTTATTAGCTTTTCTCAGTTAATTTTTTAGTATATCTCTCATCTCTGATTCTCCATTTTTGCCTCTCCTGATAGAGACCGAGTTTTCTTCTTGGTATGTATATATACTCTAAATAATTTAAGATTCTTGATATATGACTGCTGGCCTTTAGGAAAACACAAATACATTTAGAATAGGATGAGGATCCAAGAAATTCGGAATGTTTGAAGACAACGGTGGCGGGTCTGTTAGTAACATACCCCGAAATGTCAAAACTTATATCCAGAGGAGTCAATGCCTGAATCCTTCCTTTATTTGTTATTGCTTCTCCTTTTTCATTATAGAGTGAGAGTTGTTATGGTGATGGGCAGCTGGGATCTTGAGAGGCTCTTGTAGAAAATATATTGTCTATGTGAAATGATCCATTTCTAAGTCAGGTTGGGAATGGCAAATAGTCTCCTCCTATGGCCCGATCAGTCAAGCATCATAAGATTAATAAAATACCTAAATGTTACTTGACTCGCACAGCTTGGTCTTCTTTAAAGCTCTTGGGACCATAATGGGTCATAGCTATGGGAAGGGGTGGGTCCTTCAAGCACTCAGGCATTTAGTAAGGGTTGGAAAACTATGGCTCATGGACCAAACCCAGCCAGCCACTTTTTTGTAAATAGAGTTTTATTGGAACACAGCCATGCCCATTTGTTTGCATGGTGTCTAAGGTTGAGTTGTGCTATAATAGCAGAGTTGAGTAGTCATGACAGAGACCAAAAATGGCCTGCAAAGCCTAAAATATTGACTATCTGGCTCTTTAAGTAAACGTTTGTCAACTCATGGTGGGGTCATGGCTATGAGAGAAGCAGGGTCCTGTTGCAACAGAAGTCTAGAAAGATCACAAGTTCAGGAGACCTGGGTTAATGTCCCATCTCCTTGACTAACTAGCTGGGTGAACTTGAATTCATCTTGGTCTCTCTCCTCATTTGTAAAATGCAGATACCTCTGTCCACAAGCTGGCATCCTCCTCTAAGGCAGGGGCCATGATTCTTTGGCCTTTTTTTCTTCCCTCTATTCACTCCCAAAAGAGTGCTGGTGATATATATAGCAAGAGCTGAACAAATGTTTGTTGAATGAATGTGCGTCCAACATTATTATCTCACAGAGTTGTCATAAGGCTCAAATAGGATAATAATGCACACAGTTTGAGAAATATAATACGCCCCAGGCACAAGAGGCTATTTTAGGCAGATTCATTTCTGGCTTGAAAGCTGGGGCTACGGAAAATTGGAACTGGTTCACGTGTTCTTCACCTCGGTCTTTGTGAACTGGATTCGTTTTTTTCAGTCTGGTTCTTTTGGTTGCAAGAAACGGACTCCTTCAAGTTACCTCAAAAACAGGCGTCTTATTACAGGTCAACTGTGAACTGTAATTAGAACTGGAAAGCTGTCAGGACCCTCGGCTGCTTTAGGAACCAGCCTCTCGTTTATTCTCTTTCATCCTCTTTCTTGTTCTAATTATTTGTTCAATTATCCTTTCTATTGGTTAGTTTCCTCGCACTCTTCATCTTTTCTGCTCATATAGAAGTTTGGTTTATTCATCATTTGTCTTCCATATCTCAAGGTGTCTTTTCATCCTCAGCCCCTATGCCATCTCAGTTCCCCAGCTTTATAATTTTCAGTATCTCAGAGCAATCTGATTGGCCAAATACATCTTTTCATCCCAGGTCACACAGGTCATAAGTCATTGGTCATATTTTGGGTCCCCCATTCTTGGGTCACATAGTCCACACATGGCCAGCTGGCAGGGTGGGAGGAGGTTACTGAAGCAATGGGGGATATGCGACAGACAGTTTTCCTTAGGTGGGTGTGTGGGGGCAAGCACTGAATGACGTCCCTAATGTGACTCTCTCTTTGCTCTTCTTTCCTTTTATAGACTCTGCCTAATATCAGATTCAATAAAATAACTTAATATTACCTTTGTGGCATGTAACTGGTGGCCATTAAAGGCCAATTTCATAAACCTCCATTTTTTCCCTGACCTATGGAGCATCAGAAAACCATGATATTTTCAGATGTGGTGTCCCCACCATGTTCTTCAGGTTTTCCCTCTGTGCAGCCTGTGAGGTTGGACTGGGCTACCATTATGCAGAGATAAGGTGAGGATCCCATGGCCGGGCACCTGGATCCTCTGGGAAAAGAGACAGAGAAGCTGGGTTCAAGGAGGACCTGCATCAGGAAGGCCTAAGTCCTGTTAATCATGCAGAATCCCGCCTCCCTACCAGATGCTAAGCTGATTAGGATCTTTTAATTTACTTGAGGTTGAAGCCAAGCCAAATAGGCAGAAAATTGGTTTCCCTTGGCAGACTTCTCCTATGGGCTTGTTACCACCACCTGGACTTGCCATCCTCATGTTTCTGCCCTATCCCCCACCCCCTCTTTTCTTTCACTAGGTATTGAATTCATTTGAGTTATTTTCCTTGGAAGAGGCTAACTAATAAATGTGATAAATTACCTGTGTTCGTGGAAAAGAGTGTGGAAGCCCAGATGATGGCTTCCTCTCGCCCTGACCTCTTGCTCTCCAACCCAAAAGTATCAGTTAGAGATCTTGGGTTATAAGATCTTAAAACAGACTCAGGCTAATTTAAACAGAAAATGAATTTGTGAGGATGGTGAATCATAGAATCAGTGAGAAGGGTGGAGAACCCAGCTCAGAAAAGGAAAGGAATGCTCCGGTATCTGGGTGGTGAAGTGGACAACATTCTTGAAAAGCTGTCACTCTGGAACAAATGATGTCAACCAGTTTTACTCCTTGTGGCCCTCCACTCAGGGTTCAAAGTCACAGCAGGAAGGGGCTGACCTGCCACACTTGAGTCATATACCCTTGGGTGGGAGGTAATGTGTCTTGACTTGGTATCATTAAGACTACACACATTGAGTGAGAGGAAATTCTCCCAATGGAAATTAAGGAGCTATTCCTAAAGCTAGAGGGAAGGGGTGCTGGGCTACCAAAAGCCAACAAATATCCTTTACTGAAAAGCAGAGACTATGATGGTAGGAATCTCAAAACACGGAGGAGAGGAGGACTCTGTGGGCAGAAGGCTCCTCCATTCAGATTACACCTTATCAGAATCAGATCGTATTTTGTCAACACTTCACACGCTGTGAGAACTGAGTGGTGTTCTTAGCTCCTAAAACAGTTTCTGTTCACTGAAGCCAGACCAGCATGTAATCAGAGCAGATAGACATCTACAAGCTGTGATTTGATGAGTTCTCAGGAGCCTCCCCGCCCAACACTATCCCTTTAGCCTCTGGCCACTTCTTGATGTCTAGAATCACACTGTGCATGAGTGCATGAGCGCCTCTTGGGGTTCAGTACTGCTGTCTCCAAAACCCCTAATCAAATGGCAAATGCCTCTAGAGAGGGCAGCATCTTGAGTCCTTAACATCCGAGATTGAACAATTTTTTTGCTCATTTACATTAAGTCAATTCAACACAACAAACACTGAGCCCCTATTGTATGCCAGACACTATGCTGTACCCTAGCGTATAATGTTAGCTAGCATACAGGTGATGGAGCCAGCATGCAGACAAGATAGGAGCAGAGTCGCTTAACTCGTGGACCTTATAGACCAAGAGGAAGGACAGATACAGAAAATGCAATGATAATAAAGTGATAAGAACTTTGTGTGTGGGGGGAGGCGGAGATTGTCCCTGAGCTAACATCTGTTGCCAATCTTCCTCTTTTTTCCTGAAGGAGATTGTCACTGAGCTAACATCCATGCCAATCTTCCTGTATTTTATGTGGGATGCCGCCACAGCATGGCTTGATGAAAGGTGCTAGGTCCACACCCGAGATCCGATCCCATGAACCCCAGACCACCGAAGTGGAGTGCGTGAACTTAAACCACTATGCCACTGGGCCAGCCCCAAAGTGATAAGAAATTTGAGAGCAATAGGCCCCTGGGAGAAGAAGGAGGAACAGGCGCAGAAGAAAGGGTGTGAGGGAAGAAAAGGTGACGAACTCCGTGATTTCTTTGGAATGTGGTCCAGGTCTTCCATGCCCCATCTTCTGCTGAGTGCTCTCCGAGTTACCTGAGCTGTTTTCACCTTCGTCTTCTATCAGAGCTGTGCGTACAGATCCCAACAGGGAGAGTAGGGCCTGAGACCTGCAATTAGCACTTTCGGCAGACCCCTGTGTTTGAAGACAAGTAAGAAAACCCTTGGTCTTTCCAGAGCCTGCCAATCAGCATGGGATCAGGTGACCCAGGCTGCTTTACCCAGCTGTTGGCTCTATATCTTGCAATAAAATATTACTTGAGTATTCTTTTTTTTTTCCTACCAGATCATTAATTCTCATTACTTTGGCATCTACACATTTTTGCGTGAATATCAGATGACCGAGTTTTGGGTTGAGTGGCTTCCAGGCGTGACTCCGTCAAGGCTATGATCTATGAGTTTCAGTCTTTTGCTGCCTTTAATTTTTTTTTATTTCAAGTGGTCTATTTTCGCCTTTTTATATTCCTCCAAGGATGAGGCTAATGTGGTTACAATAAGAAAATTAGCTCATCACTTATTAGCTGTTAATTTAATTTTTAATTGTCCATTAAATCAGGCGCTGGGCTGTTTATATTTTAATTTTTAATGTCAGGGAGTTAAACTGCTTTCCAAATGAAAGTTAACAAGGGAAGGCTTTCCTAACTCTGGAAACAAGTGGAACCCAAAGCATGAGGCTCTGGTTGCAGGGGACTGCCTGGAGTGTGGACAAAGCGTGATGAATTAGGGTAATTGTAAAATTTAGTGAGTACTCACTGTGTGCTAGGCTCTGTGCTAAATTCTTTAGATGCGTTATCTCATTGATTCCTTACAAAAATTCTGTGATGTGGCTTTTATTCTTATCGCCATTTTGTATATGGGAGAACTGAGGCTCAGAGAGGGCAAGACATGAGCTTAAGGCTAAGATAAAGAGTGTGGACTCTGGAGGCAGACTTCCAGGGTCCAAATCCTGCCTTCTCCATTTCTAGCTCTTGGACAATTTGCTTAACCTCTCTGTGCCTCAGTTTGCTCATCTGTAAAATAAGGATAAGAGCTTCCACCTTAGAAAATTGCTGCCAGCATTAAATAAGAATATTTACAAAGTGCTTAGAAGAGTGTCTGGCACATAGTTAATGATAGATAAGAGTTTGTTAAGTAGGTGAAATTTCCTTTATATATCCTTATGTAGCCCCTGGACTAATAACCATGCCCCGACTTCGCTGATTTCCTCTTGTACTTTCTTGTCCACGGCCCTGGGGCTTTAATGGAAAGGTGATGGGACCTCCCAGCTAACTCCAGCCTTTCTCTCCTGCCTCCTCATGAGCAGACTCCAGGCACAGCCAGTCTTTACTCTGTACCAGGAGTGCCCATGGACATTCGTTTTGTAGAGTTCCAGGAAAGCTGGACAGTTGGGTGGCCTGGGTGACATGGACCATTTCCTTGTATGCACGATACCCATGGCCCAGATTTTAGCTCTTGGGAATTAAATGTTTATGCTGTGAACTGTGCCCCTAGGGAACAAATCATATGTATATAGAACGTACACGTTCAGGAATATAGTTTGGTAGCAAGCCTGCCTGGGTCCAAGGTGTCCCTCTCTTTCCTAAGAAGGGTATCAAGGAAGATCCAGAAGAATGAAAGCACTAAATAAAGCTAACATTCTGTTCCTGTCCCCCCAGAGCACTTCCAGGCCCATGCAAGGGCTTCTCAAGAATAATTGAGTCCTGAAAGGAAACAAGAGGAACAGTCAATGGGGCTTGGTGGTACTGGCTAAATTCCCACTGTGATTAAATTTCATATTTTGCCCTGAACTGGGATGGTTTCCAGACACCAGCCTATGAAAACAGCTATATTGAGCCAACTGTTTTCCTAAATAACTGTGAAATTCAGAGCCCTTTTCTGACTTGGCAGGGGCTCGGAGAGGAAAGGGCTCTCGTCAGTGAAAAACACACCAGCTTGGAGTCTGATTCTACTCAGTTGCCCAGATTACTCCAGGAGACGTGCAAGAGACGTTGTCTTTGACCAGAATGATGTAGTAGACTGACCATGGTTTTGGGGGTGAGACATCCTGAGTTAGAGTCCCGGATCTGCTGCTTATTAGATGAGTGCCTTTGGGAAAGTTGTTAATATCTTTAAGCCTTAGATTCTTCATTTGTAAAATGAGTGGGTTTTAGCTTAAGTTAGTTATGCTGTGGTAACAAACAACCCCCCAAATCTTGGTGGCTTACAGCAACCAAGGTCTGTTTATCACTTGTATTAAATTTTTGCTGTGGTCAGCTCTCAGCCATGGCTCTTCTTTATGTGGATTCTTCATTCTGAGATCCAAGATGAAGAGGCATCCACTTACCATCTTGGTTTTGTGCCTAGCGGATAAGGAGTGATGGTAAAGTCATGCAGTGATCTCTTAAGCTTTGCTTAGATGTCCCCTATATTCACTTCTGCTCATGTTCCATTTGCCATGGGGGCAGGAATGTTATACTTCTCCCACAGAGAGGCAGTGCAAACCACATGGTTGTAAGCAGGGTCTTATTGCCTTCTTATAGGAAGGGCAGCAAATAATTTGGAGCGATAATAATAGCCTACCACAATGAGATAACAATACACCCTTCTTCACGGGTATTTGTGAAACCCAAATGAAATCATACACATGAAAGTTTATTACAAACTATAAAGTTCTGTGTTCGTGCTCATTTTTACTCTTCAATACCAAGTTCTCTATGGGTCTCATAGAGGTTGAATGGAGACATATTTTTTGCATATCTCTATTTATACGGAAATCTGTTTGTCTTCAAATATGTTTGCCGGATGATTTGAGAGATAGCCTGATGATTTCAGGATCAATTTCACTCCACCAACCTAGAAGAGTTTAGTTAGTTTTGGCATGCAGACGAGTGTCCAGCCCAATATTTTGGAAACTCATGCCAAAGAATTGTAGCATTGCCTTGCTTTGTGTCACTAAGAGTGACAGGGTCTCCTGGGCTTTGTCATTTGGGATAGGACCCCTCATTGTCAACTACTCATTGATTGGCTCTTTGTTCTTACTGCTGGAGAAGACATTTACAAAAGCACATCAGAGACTGGCAAAAAACCCCACGGACAATCCACTAGGAAACTGGAGACCTGGGCACTTGAGAAAAGGATTGAGAAACAAGATAATGCCAGGAAAAAACTCATTTAGACTTATCAGAAAACTTTATTAGTTAATGAATTTGCTCTATAAATTATATTGAATGCTTGCTATGTGCTAGGGACTTGGTATTCGAATAATTTGCTCATTCATTTGTTCATTCGTTTATCCGACAAATATTTATTGGACACCTACTATGTGCCAGGCACTGTTTTAGGCATTGGAAATATTATTAGTGAGCAGAACACTCAAAATTCTTTGTCTTTGGGGAGCTTATCTTTTGGGGATAGGGGACTAGTCAGGAGACACACAATAAATAAAATAAATAAGCAAGTAAAATATATGGTATCATGGTACAAAATTAAGAAAATAAGAGAGGAGAGTACAGAGTGTTGAAGAAGGGGCTGTAATTTTACATAGGGTATCGGAAGAGTCTAATTGAGAGAGTGACATTTCAGAAAAGACCTGAAGGAGATGAGGGAAGCCTTATGGAAGACCAATCCACGCAGAAGGAATAATAAATGTATGTTCTGTGAGGTGGGAGCGCGCCCGGTGTGCCCGAGGGACTGCAAGGAGGCTGCTGGGGCGGGAGTGGCATGAGCTGGGAGGAGAATAGTAGAAGCTCATGTCGGGCACTAGCAGCGACCAAATCCTGTAGAGCCTTGTAGACCGTTGTAGGGACTTACATTTTTTTTATAAGTGAATGAGAAGCCCAATTTAAGGTTTTGAGCAGAGGACCAAGAACTGAATTACGGTTTTTAAAGGTTCATTCTGGCTGGTGTCTTGACAATGGACTGAAAGGTGGGTAAGACAGAATCAGGAGAGACCTGGGAAAAGACTGATGCAACAAGGTAAGCGAGAAATGGTGGGGGCTCAGACCGAGGTAGTATGTGGTAGTGATGTGATAATAGGTGGTTGGATCTGGAATATATTAATACAGTTTAAAGGTAGAGCTGACAAGATTTGCACATGAATTGGATATGAGATGGGGCCCTTGCTCTCACTGGGTAAACAGACACCCAAGCATAAGATCATAAAGCAGACAGAAGTATGCTGAAAGGGGTACAGATGAGTCCTTCTGGGGTATCTAGCATAGAAGTAATGAGATACATTAGCTGAGTTTTAAAGGATGAGTGGGGTTTCTCCAAGAGAAGAAGAGGCTCTAAAAACGGTATACTCAGAAATAGAGGCCAGCCAGTGTTGGCAGAGGACAAATTGTGAGGAGTGGTGAGAGATGAGACTGGAACATGGTCAGAAGCCAAGCTTTGGAGGGTCTCATAGGCTAACTTGAGGAACTGAGACCCTTTTTGTTCGGGTGATGCATCTTGGTTTAGCAACAAGTGACGCTGTCATATTTGGGCTCCCGAAGGGTCCTCCATGCAGCGTGAAGAGTACACTAGAGACAGAGGAAAACGTGGAGGCAGGCACACAAGTCAGGTGGGTCTCGAAAGGAGAGGGGATGAGGCTTGACTCAAGGAAGCAGAATTAGGTTGACAGACTTTGACATCCAATCTTCAAAGGGGTCACGGCCCTGAGAAGGAGCAGGACAGAGTCAGGAAGCAATATGCCAAAGACTGTCCTTCCTGGCTGTCCCACTTCTTTCCATTTGATATAGGCTTCCTGCCCTTTTTCAGAACCTTTGGGGAGGTTTTGCAGCATTCTGATGAATGTTGGAGAAAGTGACCATTTTAGAGAGCAAGGGACAGAAACCCAGTGTAAGCTCCAAAAGCATGTCGCATGAAGGATATTGAGGAAGCTCCAGATTCACATTTTCAGCTGCTTCCCCAAAGTAGGAAAAAAATAAACTTTCTTCAAATATGCTCTATAAGAAGCAAGATAAGACACTGATTGGCTGCGTGTGGGTCACATGATCACCCCTAGGCAAATCATGATAAACAGGAGAATATAGCACATGATTGGTCCGGTCTGGGTCACAGGATAACCCCTGTGGACCTGGAGAAAGTATCTCTTAACAGAGAAGGGAGGATGGCGAAGCTCGCTACATAGACACAAAACGGCATTCATAGTCCGTTCTTTTATGAAGAAAGCTCTCCGGAGGGACGTTGGAGAAGAGATGACTTGTGAGTCAGAAGTCCAGCCTAGCTCCAGCCTTCTTCAAAGCCACCTCTTGCCTGACCATATAGGGTGCATTAGAATCACACAGCTATCATTCACTTCAAATTAAGCCATGTACTCTCAAAGTGAAGTTTTCTTAGGCAGTTCCCTATTCGAGGATAACCTGCCCTTCTCAAACTTGACCTTTTCCCAAACTCAACACAAATGTCTCCTGCCCTGTGAAGTGTTTCTGTCATCACCAGGGCAGATTGATCCAGTGTGTCCTCTGTTTCCTGTGGCAGTTTATTCATCCCTCGGCTGTAACTCCTAGACTGTTGCCTTGTCCTTAGCTGCTTGCTCTCTGCCTCAGATCTCTGCTTCCCAGACTGTGAATTTCTGGAAGGTGATGACTGTAACTCATTCATCTTTGTATCCAAGTTCCGTGAATAGCAACTGGCACATAATAGATACTCGAAAACAGTAGCTCAAGGGGCCGGCCCAGTGGCTCAGCAGTTAAGTTCGCATGTTCCGTTTTGGCAGCCCGGGGTTCACTGGTTCAGATCCCAGGAGAGGACCTATGCACTGCTTGTCAAGCCATGCTGTGGTAGGCGTCCCACATATAAAATAAAGGAAGATGGGCATGGATGTTAGCTCAGGGCCAGTCTTCCTCAACAAAAGGAGGAGGATTTGTGGTAGATATTAGCTCAGGGCTAATCTTCCTCAAAAAGAAAAAAAAAGGTAGCTCAAAATGGTGACTACCTTTCCCGCTGTTGAGACTGAGTTTGTACAAAACCAGCATTTCTTGAAGAACACTAAGATGAAATGCTAAATATTAGGAGAGGATATGTGTTTTTTTGTCCCCTCACAACTCCTCTTTTGGGAGAACACCTCTCCCCCTCTTCCATGCTTAGTTTATTTTCGTCTGTCCAGTCAGACTGCTTCCTACCCCTGGCCACAGAGATTGAATCAGACATGGGTCCATGACCCAAGATAGGTAAAATGCGGAAAAATAGTTTCTTTCTGTGTCATAGATTGTAAGCTTGGGACTTCCATGGAGAAATATTGCTGCCAAATGCAAAAGCCTAATAATCAAGCCAAACAGAGGAGAGACGTTCAAATAGACAAGGAGAGAATAAGGGAGAAGAAGAAGGGAGCAAGGAATAGAGGGAGAGAGGGACTGACAGGGATGGGGCAAAGGAGGGAAGGCGAGAGAGAGAAAGATTGATTGACTAGATGACGTAATTTGAACCCCTGGATCCAGTTAACCTAAAGCATATACAATCCTAGGATTTGGAGTTACAGGAACCAATAAATTCTTTTTGTTTAAGCTAAATTCAGCTGGGCTTCTGCTATTTGCAACTGAAAATGTCAAGATTAGTACACTGTTATGTCTGCCTCTTAGAAAGGCACAAGTCCTGTTGGAATACAAAAGGTTCTGACAAGGCCTGCAGGAAAGAAACCTGTTTAACCAAGTTTAACCGTGTGCCAGGCACAGTGCAGAAGCTCAGAGAAGTTCGAGGACTTGCCCAAGATCATAAAGCCGGGAGGGAGAGGCATCAATATTTACGTCAGGTCTGGCTGACATTGAGACCTCTGCTGTTTGCCATTAAATGTTCATCCTCAAAAGCTTGAAAATAAACCATCTAACTGGAAGCATTGGACATCTCTGATAGCTCTTGCTTACGTGGCACATCCACATTCCCACTGAGGAATCCAGCCAAAGAACCTCGTCACATTTTAACACTTTTTCCACCACACCCTGGCAGAAGCAGCTCATGTGGGTTATAAATACGGGCTATTACCATTATATTGTCGTTTGTCTCAATGCTCTTTTAATGGGCCCAGTGTTTGCAGTTGCACAGAGGTGCAGTGCAACATGGAAATTTTGAAAAAAAAATAAACAAAATCCAGCTCCCACCTGCACACTGCTATTTGGAGGCTGAGATTGCGGTGCGTACACAGCAACTGATGTAGCTGGAGCTCTTGTCTACCGAGAGATGCTGCCTCGGTAATGACCCTGCACTACCTTCTATGGCATTGCAGCGGGACCCTCCTCCTTGCAGCATAAGAGTCTGTTCAACCCTGACTCTAATGAAGGGCCATCAGAGCTTAGTCTGATTACTTCCTGGGATGGGAAGGTCGCTCCCTGATATGTTACCAGACACAGAGAGGAGTCAGGTGCAACTAGCCAGGCAGAAGGGAGGCCTGGTGGGTATTTAAAGGGAAGGGCACTGGATGAGAAATCCAGGACTGAACCCTGCCTCTGTCACCGACTGGTCGAGTGACTTTCTTGGATAACCACCTAATCTCCCTGGGCTTTAGTTTTCTCCTCTGGAAATGGGGACACAGAGCTTGCATTTGCCATCTGACGACGTGCTTGTTGGGAGGGTATCAAAAATGCTGTTATGTGAAAGCACTTTGTAAAGTCTTACGTGCCCATAAAATATAAGGTTGTATACTTTCTAGATTTACACGCTAGATTATTGATATTGGTTATCTGGGGAAGGTCAAGGAGGAGAATAAAAATATATATATCTATACTTTTAAAAGCCAACGATAAAAACTACATATATGATGCCATTTACATAAAATACACATATATATGTATATGCCTAGAAAAATATACAAGAGGATGTTTTCAAAATACTAGCACGTGTAGGTGACTTTTACCTTTTTCCACTTGCTTTTCTACGCTCAATTTTTGACAAAGAACATGGATTATTTATATAGTCAGACAAAAAAAGGGAAAATAGTTCTTTTCATTTGGGAGTTGTGGCAGACACAGAGACACGTTACTCGGGTCCTGCTTCAAGACAGGACTTGCTGCCTAGCTGTAAGGAGTGTGGTTAGATGACAGCCTCCCAAGTTTGCACACTTTGAAGGTGACCCCAGCCAATGGTTGAACATGAGGGATGAGAGGGCCCAGCCATTTCTGCCTGGAGTGGACTCTTCTGCTTTTTTTTAAACAGCTTTATTGAGGTATAATTGATACACAAAAAACTGCATCTGTTTAATGTATGCAATTTGATGAGTTTGGACATATGCATACATCCATGACACCACCATTATTATCAAGGCAATAGACATATCCATCACCTCCAAAAGTTTCCTCCTTTCTTTTGATGGGAAGAAGACTTAACATGAGATCCACCCTCTTAGGTTTTTAAGCGCACACACAGTATTGTTGACTACAGGCACTGGGCTATGTAGCACATCTCTAGAACATATTCATCTTGCATACCTGAAACTTTACACCAATTGAACAACAAATCCTCATTTCCCCCTCCCCCAGGCCCCTGGTACCTTATGCTAAGTGAAACAAACCAGGCACAGAAGGACTTATCTGGAATACCTAAAATAGTCCAATTCACAGAAGCAGAGAAGAGAGCAGGGCAGGTGCTTGCAACGGGCCCTCTTTGCTCCCGGGCTCCCCCTGGGCTGGTGGAGACTTCCCCAGGCCGGTGTTACAGTCTGACGGCTACCTCTGTCTGATCTTGCTCCCTCCCCTCTTCCTTGGTGCTGTGACTCCCCAGGAAAGCTTTTACGCTTCTAGCTTTATCTCAGCATCTGCCTCCTAGAGAACTTAACCAACACGGGGGTAAACAATGAAGCGAGTGTTAATAAATAGCACCAACCTTGATCAGGAGACCTGTGTTTGAGTTTATTCTTTGCCTCTTTCTTTCTTTGGAATCTTTGTCACTCCATAGCCAGGACATATCTGGGTCTCCATGGCCCTCACTAAAATCTGAGAAGGTTGGACTATATGATCTCCAAGAACCCTTTTAATTTTAGGGACTTTGTGGGATAGAATCCCAAGGCCGGGCTGGCTTTTGGCGAGTGTGTGGAATCTGCCTTTGACTCATGTTCCCAACTACCTTCTCAGCCCAAACCTGGCTCTCCAGACTCTGGACACCCTATGTGGTCTCCCCAGGCTGCTCGTCTTGGACTCCCTCCCCAGCACTTTCAGACCATCCTACAGTCAGGAAGTTTCTTTCCTTTGTCTGCATTCTCCTCCTAGTCAAAGCTTACACCCCCCCATATCCCACGTGCTCGGATTCCACAAGGTAACTGAGAACTCTAGTAAACTAAAGAATGCTAAATTGCTCAAGAACCTTATGGGTAACTGAAAGAATCTCTCAGGGGTTGCTGGGTGCACCCGTCTGTCTCTAGACTCCTCCAAATGCACCTGTTTCCCCTTTGCTGACTCCTTATAACCTCCTTCCCCGCCTTGACCCAAATAACTCATGCAGTAGTCTTAACACGATGGTTTTACTACAGTGCTGTGACATGGGACAGAATTGGGTTTGAATCTTAGATCCGCTACATACTGATGTGGATTAAGGCTGCCCAGCTAGAGAAGCCCAAGGTGACCTGGCCTACATGCCAAACTATATGACCCAGTGGACTTTTTTTATGGTATGAATTAGGACTGCCCCAGGGAGAGAAGCCCAGGGTGTCCTCACCTACATGCCGATCTATACGGCCAGATTTGTATCTAAAGTTATATGACCGCACAATAACCAGACCTCATCTGCACTGAAATCATTTAATGACTTTTTACATCATCTTTTCTTTTCTCCAGTAAAAATAAGTCACGTACCCATGCCTTATAAAATTAACTCTAACCCTCAACTCAGGGCAGCAGCAGGAGCTCTGACCTCCCGTGGGTCCTGTCCCCATGCCAGCGTGGGCAGCAGAAGTGGCGGAAGCAGAAGCTCTGACTGCCCATGCGTCCTGTCCCCATGCTATTCCACACTATTCTCTAAATAAAAGAGCACTACTGCCAGATCTTGAGAGTCTAAGAAATCTTTCTTTCGACTCCTCGGCTCACCGACCCCGCATCACATACTAGTTGTGTAACCTTACTAAAACCTCTGAGCTTCATCTTCTGCATCTGTTAAATAGGGGTGACAATGTCTGCCTCTTAGGGTTACTGTGACAATTGAATGCAGGGACAAGGCAATGTGCTTCATTTGGTATCTAACACATGTTGAGCATCTCTTGAAAAGTGTGCTGTTGTGATTATGTATAAGCATACTAGGAAGTGATATTTATAATAAATGAATTATGAATGTTACTTGCAATCAATTACAAACGTTTCTATGTGGTGGACATGCTAATGCTCTGCCTAGATCCTGCTTCAAGGAAGGAGCTGTTACCTGGCTGCTGGGGGTGTCGTTGGCAGTTGGCCTCCCCCTGCCAGCCCTCCGGGGATTGCCTCAGCTGCAGAGAAGTGTGGCGCCCAAAGCCACACCCTTCCCAGGGCAGCCCACAATGAATTAGTGATCCAGGTGGGAGTAGAAAGATCTAACCGTTTCAACCCAACTTGGGACACCTCTGAAGGCCATTCTAGCTTCAGAGCACCCCCATGGCATTGGCCATGGCTGTCTTTGGGGATGCATCTCCCAATCCTGCTTTGGTCCCATCCCTTCCCCAGGTGTTGATCCCAAGGGTGCCCCTAATAAGACTCTTACACACTAAAGTCTGACTCAGGTTGGCTTCTCAGAGAACTTAACCTGTCATATAATAAATATATTATCAATTTTTTTGTGTGTGAGGAAGACTGGCCTTGAGCTAACATCTGTGCCCGTCTTCCTCTATTTTATGTGGGATGCCGTCACATCACGGCTTGACGAGCAGTGCTAGGTCTGCGCTTGGGATCCGAACCTGCGAACCCTGGGCCACCAAAGTGGAGCATGCAGACTTAACCACTGCACCACCAGGCTGGCCCCAAAATATTATCAATTTTTAAGATTCAAATCTTCAATCTCCTTTAGAAAGTCTGCCCATCCTGTACCCCTCTCTGCTTCCTTGAGACCTCCTATAAAACTCCGTTAGAACACACATCACATTATACGGGATTATTTACTTTTGTGTCTGTCGGTCTTTCACTACACTGTGTGCAGCTTGAGGGCGAGGATGTGTTTTATTTGTATTTGTGCCTCCAGCTCCATTTATAGCTCAGGGTGTGGCACATAAAAGTTGCAAAGTAAATGTTTTCTGAATGATTCTGACCTCTTAAACTATATAAATACTTTAATAGAAGTATTTTTTATGACCAGAACCAGTTTGAGGGGGATAAAGAATGTATTAACTCCTAGAAAAAAATTGGGGTGAAAATATCTTCAGGAATGGCTGGATCTAGAGGTCCAAATGAAAGCATGTACACTCAGTCTTTCTCTCTGCCTCTCAGCCCTGTTTTGCCCTCTGTTGTCTTCTTTCTCGGGTGGGCTCTACAAGATGGTTGCTCTTAGCGTACGTCCACCAGATAAACAAACCCAAGGGAAAGGAAATTAATTTCCTTTGACAGTCCCAGTAAAAACCCAGAGTTGAATCTCAGTGGACCAGCCTGGGTCATGAGCCCATCTCTGAACCAATCATTGTGGCCAGAGGAAATATGCTGACGGGTACACTTGGGTCTTGTGCTCATCGTTGGAAGGCAAAGAGGTGTCAGTCCCACCGGAATCACACAGCGTGAGGACTAGAAAGGGAGTGAATTACCAAAGGAAATTAATGGAGCTCTTACCAGAAGAAAGGGGATGGATGCAGTTCAGGCCAAACAGAAGATGTCCATGTGCACGTTGGGATTCTATGCTGGGGATGTTAAAAAAGAAAAGAGAGGTGTATCCCACGGAAGAAAAGGCTGGAGGCAAATAGCAGATCCTGGAAGGCAGATGAATGAGAGAGTAACTCTTCACGTTGTAAAACCAATCAAGAAGTTTCCCCCCTCTTTCTTTTGTATAATGTTCTATAATAAGTGTTAGTGTTTGCCTTCACGTTATCAAATGCACATGTGTCCGTGAAGCCATGTATGCATGTGCTCTGAGAAAGCAGGGAAGGTGTTAAATGAAATTCCTTTGAAAATAGAGAAGGAGTTCCACAGCTGTACCTGTGTCTCTTTGTTTCCTGTCTGGCTTACCTGATGGGGCTAAATCGGAGACATGCAAAGTCTGCATCACCCCGGGCAGGCGCAGGATAACTGACTCCATCGCATCAGGATATTCACAAGATTAATGAAGAGAGGGTTTCTGTGATCACAATTTGGGAACATTGAATTCAGTAAAGTTCAATGGATCTTTCCTGAAAGACTTCTCAGAGACTTTAATATGCTAATGACCACTGAGATTTTTAATGAGGGGAAAATAGAGAGGGCAGAATTGCCTGACATTTCCAGCAATGAATCCTTTTGGGGGGCTGCATGTCACAGGGCTGGTGTCACAAAGGAAACATTTTGGGTTGGCTACTACCTTTCAAAACATTTTCAAAAGTCTAATGATGAAATTTGATTGTTACATAGTCAGAGCCATCAAAAAATTAAACTGATTTATATGTTTATGGGGCAGACCATTGAACATAGGTACAACCATTAAAACACCTCTATTTTAAAAGGAATTTCATTGGGTTTATGTGGACATAAACATAACCTCAGAAGGTCGCAAATCCCTTTTCCCCACCGGATGCCTTACGCGGGAACATGACGTTAATTCCATTCACACTCACGCCCCAGCCTCACTAAGTTCCTGTCTCCCCCAATCCTTCTTCCCATCCCAGGCCGCCAGTACTTCCCTTCTTTGCGCTTTCCATGCCTGTTCTTCTTGCCTCCAGGCCTTTGCTCCGGCGGTTCCACCCATCCTACAGTGCCTTTCTCTGCAGCCCATTACATCACATCAAGTTGTCTACTGCTCACTTGTCTCTTCTCCCCCACCCTGGGTCCTGTTTGCCAGATTATAGTTATGTTTTGGGGGACACAGGCTGTTGGGGAGAGAGGAGGAGTGTCTAGTTGTGTGTGTGTTGGGAGGGTCAGTGTTTGGGACTCAGTTGTAGAGAAACCCAGTTGGAGAAAGGTCATGGAGAGGATGACTCATGGGGCTCTCCTCCCTCTATGGTCTGGGGAGATACTGAAACAGCCTGGGAAAGCAACGAGCTATAAGGAGAAAGAGCAAGGGACTGCAGGGGTCTCCTACTTTTGTCACGTCCAAGATCTGTGATTTTAGCTGAATCACTTTCCTCTCTGTGCCTCAGTTTCTTCCTCAATAAAATGACAGGTTTGGGATAGATGAACTCATGGTTCCCACACCTAGCTGATAACTGGAGTTACATGGAAAGCTGGCTGAAAACTCAGTTTTCTGGGCTCCAGTCCATGGAGACAGGGTTAGAACTTTAGGTATGCCTGGGAATCTGAATTTTAACAAGCTCATCCAGGGGTGGGAAACACTGGCCTTGGTTATTTCTAAGACCTTTTCCCAAAACAAAGCATTGATAAATACCCCCTTCTTCTTAGGGTAGTGGAAATCTCTCTCCATGCCCCCCCTACTACTGTGGTTCTGATGGAGCTGTCAATCACAGGCCTCCATCCAAGACTCCAGCCTATCCAATCATAGGCCACACTCCTCTGGTGACGGAGAAGGACCTGTGAAAGTCACGTGACCAAGCCAAGCCAATCAGAGCTCTTCCCTGGGACTTTGTACTTGGACCTGGAGGAGAAATAGCCTGTACTCTAGTGTCATGGAACATGAAGTCCCTCATCCAGAGTTTCCAGGTGCCATATGCTCTGCCACATGGAGAAGGCCTGTCTGCTGCAGGAGAGTGTGACACTGGGCAGACAAAAGCTGAAACGAGATGGACAGAGTCAGACAATCCCCGTGGCGTCCAGATTCTCAGGTCCTCAGAGCTGCCCTAATCACCTCAATCTGTTCTGTGAGCTACCCTCTCTTCTGCAAACTAGTAAAGCTCCTTTTTGCTTAAGCCAGCTGAAGCTGGGTCTCTGTCACTTTCAACTGAGAGAATCCTGTGGTAAAGTCAGGATTCACACTTCAGCCTGTCTCCAAAGTCTGTGCTTTCTAACCTCTGTTCAACCCTGTCTTCTTCAATGGGGACAGCCATAGCATTTTTCCTCAATAGCCCTCTGCTCCCTGCAGAAAATTCCGCTCCTCCACCAGCTCCAGCAGTTGTTACAGACTTAATCCTCCTGCGTGAATCTCTTTGTGCTCTTTTCCCCCTCCTTTCTGCTCTTATGGCTCTTCTTCCTGCACAACTCATTTGCTAATGATCATTTATGGACATGGACCATAATTTCTCATCTCTGTATTAAACCTTTGTAACTTTTTTGGTTCTATCTATTCAATTAAATTATAAGCTTCTGGAGGGCAGAGGACAGAAGTTATATTTTTAAACACAGATTCTTCACCGTTGGGCACAGGGATGATCAAGAAGCAATTCCAATTTTGTGAATTTGTAAGTGGAGGAGCCGAAATTTGAACCCCAGAAAGGTGGCTCCAGATCCATGCTGTTAGGCACTATGTCCTTCAGAGCACAGATGTGATGGACTGGGGACTCCAACAAGAAAACACCCAGAGGCACCTGCCTGTTCACTGGGAATGATTTGGAGGAAGTCACTTCCCGCTGCAAAAGCAGCCATGTCAGCGCAGCAGCAAGCAGGATTCCCAAAGGAAACAGAAGCCTCATTTATGAATCTTGCAGACATGATGTAAGTGGAAATCGTTAACCTTGATTCCCTCGCGTCACTTCCTTAGAACATTGGGAGTGATGGGAGCTGCCCTCCCAAGATCCAGAGCTCGGGCCCCCAAACAATGTGAGAGCCACAGCTCTCCAGAGCCATTGCCTGGGGAAAATCATTCAACCTGACCCTCTGCCTCAGCTACGATGAGCCCTTACCCTGAGAGGCTGCACCTCATCCTGGGAGAGTCAGAAACAGAGACCCACAGGAAACCAGGGACATGGTCCTAGCCCTCAGAGAGTCTGGAATTTATTTGAGGACACAGCTCACATCTGCACATGAAAACCAGTTTGGAATATTTATGAGGCTGCCCAGAATCCCATGTAAACAAACAGTGCATGCTGAGCACTGATAGAGACAGCCTGTCTTGGGGCAGGGAGAGACCTTGCAAATTTTCTAGCACGGGGGTCACTGAATGGTGGCTCTTGAGCTGAGCTGGCTTGTAGATGTGTGTGTTTGACTCATACAGTGTTTTGTTTTATTTTTATTTTCTTTGAGTCAACTTTTAAACTTGGAGAGAATTCATATAAAATATAGGTTTGGGCTTCTCTTGTAGAAGTAGGTGATCCGGCAGCCCTAGGCTTATATTTCTGCATGGCAGTACCTGGCTAGAGCTAAGGAGAAGACCCTCTCAAGAACGGACATATGTTCTTCATTTTACCAGAGTCCTCACTAGTCCCTATTGCCTCCCCAACTGTGAGGCCCAGGGTCATTTGCTATATATTATTGCATGTGTGCTCTTGTTTTCCTTATAGTAGAGAAATCACTTTCTACTGACCTGCTTTTTTCACTTAAATAAATCGCCTTGTGCATTAAGCTTCTGATCATGTGATCCCTTTTTTCTTCCAAACTCTACATTTAATGAAATTGAGACTCAGAGAGAAGAAGAAACTGAAGCCTGGCGTCATGGAATGATCTCTGGGCTCAGCCCAAGTCTAGAGAACTGAAGGACTGGGTCTGATGACTATATGTCCTGGGAAGGTTCCCTCAGCCCTCTGAGCCTCAGTTGACCCATCCATGAAATGGACACAAGAACAATCATCCTACAGGTCTTCCTGTGAGGATTAAAAGAGAGAATTCCATAAGCACTTTATAGGCATTATAAAGTACAGGGAACCACAACAATGTGTCTATTTATTAAGTGTTCTGCCCCTCATATCCCCTGCCATTTGCTTACTTAATTCTTTGCAATGCTGGAAAGAACCTTCAGCCATTTAGACTTTTATTTGCCTTATCTCCCTTCTGTCTAGCTTGGGAAACAGAAAGGTTATATTGTTGGCCATGCATCCTCTGTGCTTGAAGTAATTCATTGACGCCTCTTCCAGTGTGTATTTTTACAGACACCCCCCCCACCCCCGAGTCCTTGAGTCAGAGTGAAGAGCAAATAAGTTCTTTTTATGGCCAAAAATAATAATAATGAGTGATATTTCCTGAGGTGTTATTATGGGCCGACCACTGTGCAAGGCAGATCCTTCACATGCTTAAAATTCACAATGGCCCTATGAGATGAGTGTGCTACATATCTATTACTATGTAGCAAATCACCCCAAAACTTAGCATCTTAAAACAGCAACAAACATTTGCTACCTCACACAGTTTCTGATGGCCAGGAACTTGGGAGTGATTTAGCTGAGAAGCTCTAGTTTAGAGTGTCTCATTAGGTTGCAGTCTCATCTGAAGGTTTGACTGGGGCTGGAGGCTCCTCTTCCAAGCTGTTTCACTTACATGGCTAGCAAGTTGGTCCTGGCTGCTGGCAGGAAGCCTCAGTTCCTCGCCATGCAGACGACCTCTCTCCATTGGGCTGCTTGAGTATCCTCATGGCATGATGGCTGGCTTCCCCCAGACTGACTGATCCAAGGCAGAGCAAGCCTCAAAGGCAGAGGCTGCAAGGTCCTTTATGGCAGGCTCAGAAGTCACACTCCATCATTTCAGCAATATCCTAGTGGGCATGTATGTCAGCCCTATTCATTTTCAACGGGGGGGTGGGGGGGGGCGGGGGCTACATAAGAACTTGAATATCAGGAGCAAAGATCTTTGGGGGCCGTCTTGGAGGCTGGCTATGAGAATTCCCATCAGTGAGAATTCCTATCTTTCCCATATTAAAAACTGAGCAACTAAGGCTTGAATGGATTATATAGCATGTCTAAGGTCACGTGGATAGTATTGGCAGAGCTGGGAATCAAACCGAGATTTGTCTACTTAGAAATATGCAAATATATACCCTGAACCATTCAGCCATACTGCATCCCAAGTATTTTCAAAATGGCAAAGCACCTGCAAACACATTATACTATTTGATAAAATATTCCAGGAATAGCTATAAGTTTTCTGATGAGAAAGAGATCATTCACTTATTCATTCATTCATTCATGTATTTAACAAATATCCATGGAATGCATCATTTATCCTGGAATCTGAGATAAACGACTTGATCAAAATCACACAGCTACTAAATGACAGAGCAGGACATAAACCCAGGTCTGTATGACTCTTAGTACAGTGATCTTGCCACCGCTCGTAAGGTTGTTTTGAATTTATTTTACATGTCTTCAGAGCATCTTGATGAGGCCCAGAGAAATGAAGTGACTTCCCATAGTCCAAGAGACTAGGCTGGAGAGAGCACCAGCTTCCTCCCTCCAAATGGCTCTGAGCCCTGGAGCAGATGAGCATTCAGACCTGCAAGCAAGGTTCAGCTGGAGTCATGATTCATCTCTCACAGAATTTGTAATTATGGGCACCAGGTCTGAGCCCCCAACATGTTTCAGGCACTAATCAAAAATATTGTTGTATATGGCCAGTAAGCACATGAAAAGATGCCCAACATCACTAATCATTAGGACAATGTAAGTCAAAACCACAATGAGATACCGCCTCACATCCATTAGAATGGCTGCTTTTGGGGCTGGCCCCGTGGCTGAGTGGTTAAGTTCGCGTGCTCCACTGCAGGTGGCCTAGTGTTTTGTCGGTTCGAATCCTGGGTGCGAGATGGCACTGCTCATCAAACCACGCTGAGGTGGCATCACATGCCACAACTAGAAGGACCCACAACTAAAATATACAACTATGTACCGAGGAGCTTTGGGGAGAAAAAGGAAAAAAAAAATCTTTAGAATGGCTGCTTTCGATAAACAAATTAACAAGTGTTGGTGAGGATGTGGAGAAATTGAAACTCTGGTGTACTATTGGTGGGAATGCAAAATGGTGCAGCCACTAAGGAAAACAGTATGGTCGCCCCTCAAAAAATTAAACAACAGGATTACCATATGATTCAGCAATTCTACTCCAGGGCATATATCCAAAAGAACTGAAAGCAGGTACTCAGAGATATTTGTACCACCATGTTCACAGCGGTATTATTTGCAGTAGTTAAAATGGAGAAGAAACCCAAGTGTCCATCAATGGATGAACGGATAAATAAATGTGGAGCTGTGCATACATACAATGGAATATTATTCGGCCGTCAAGAGGAAGAAAATTCTGGCACACACTACTCACATGGACAGAAGTTTGAGGACATTATGCTAAGTGAAATAAGCCAGTCACAAAGGGTAAATACTGTGTGATTCCATTTTTATGACGTGCCTAGAGTAGTCAAATTCACAGAGACAGACAGTAAAGCGGTGGTTGGCCGGAATGGGGAGTTGTTTAATGGGGACAGATGTTCAGTTTTGAAGATGAAAAGCGTTCTGGAGGTGGATGGTGGTGGTGGTTGCACAAGAATGAGAATGCTCTTAATACTGCTGAACCGTGCACTTAAAAATGGTTATGATGGCAAATTTCATGTTGCATATATTTTACCACAATTTAAAAAAATATTGCCGTGCCATTTAATTACATCTTGAAGACAGCCCCGGACGACAACCCAGCTTAAGGGAGAAGAAACAGGCTCTGAGATGCGAAGTCACTTGCTCAGAATCACACAGCTGGGAAGAGACAGAGCTGGGGGTCTTAAACCCAAATCCTTTCCACTAAAATATACAGCCTCTTTTCCTCTTGCCCATTTCCCCATTGCTGGGGCAGCACTGTCAGTCAATGAATGCCTCGGGGAGGCAGCTGGCTTTTATGGTCTGAGATCAAGCTGAGGGGAAGGAAGAGCAGAAGCTCTGGGCTCCTCGACAGGGGACAGCTGAAATCAGAGTGGCACGTCTGCTGTGAGCTAGTTCTCTCGAACACATCCCGGGTGGGCCTTGGCTGCACAGCTGGGATAATTGGCCAGCCTGGGAACACCAAGAAAGACATTTACACGTCCAACTGCTGTTGTCTAATATTTTCCTGCAGCGGCTGGGCCAAATACCCTCGGCTTTAAAAAATCCCCGACATACTGGGACTTATTTTTGTTTAACTCGCAGGTGGGAGTGGGTGGTGAGTGGCAGTATCATTGTGGCCCCAGGAAAGGGGGTGGGAGGTGACTGGGGGCTGTCCCCTCTTCCGTCCCCTGTTCCAGCCCTGCCTCTCAAGCTTTGTGCTTGTACTTTCCACCTGCAGCCCCTCGCTGGGAAATGTGACACTTTAATTCAGAACAAGTGAAAAGGAGGCTACGCTCAGCTTAATGAGAAGTGACCGGAGAACACGCTGGATTAACCAAGGAAGATTCTAAAGTGCCGTGTAAATATCAACTGCTGGACCACGGCGGGTGGGAAGGCATTTGAGCCCGTCTCAAGCAGCAGCCGCCCCCCTGCAAGGTGAGGCTGAGCTAGCAGCTTTGCAACCTGCTGAAATTTGGGCCTTGCTGGGTGCTGTCTGAGACAGATAAGCTGGGCCTGGAAAGAGCTTCTTCTGGTTACGATTCTGACACCCATTCCAGTGTGTGGGATTTCCCCCCACACCACTAAGCAATTCTCTAACACCAGCTGCATGTCTTACACTTTAACTCAGTTCTGATACTATCTACCTGGAGAATAGCATCAGATCCCACAGGTTAAGGGTTCAGTCCTACAAGATTGCCTCTCCCACCACTTCAGACACCAATTGCAAGTCCTGGTTGTTACCTGTGCTTCTGACCGACTGCCTATAGATGGGGGATTCCAATGGCCCCCTCCTCCAGTTCAATTAGCTCACAAAACTCAGAGAAACATTTTACTTACTAGGTTACCGAGTTATTATAAAAGGATATAATTCAGGAACAGCCAGATGGAAGAGATGCATGGGGCAAGGTATGGGAAAGTGGCTCAGGGCTTCTCTCTCCTTTCCAAGCATGCTACACATGTTCACCAGCCCGGAAACTCTCAGAACCCTATCCTTTTGGGTTTTTATGGAGGCTTCATTACATAGGCATGATTGATTAAATCATTGGCCCTTGGTGATTGAACTCAGTCTCCAGCCCCTCTCTCCTCTCTGGAGGTCAGGCGTGGGAGGTGGGGCTGAAAGTTGCAACCCTCTAATCACATGGTCAGCTCCCCTGGCCACCAGCCCCCATCCCTAGGTCACCTGGGGGCTTTCCAAAAGTCACCTCATTGACATAACAAGACACCTTAATCCTCTCATCACTTAGGAAATTCCAAGGGTTTCAGGAGCTCTGTGCCACGAATGGGGATGAAGACCAAATATATATTTCTTATTATAAATCATAATATCATTCTGGTTTCCCGGGGGTGGGAGCCCTGGTCAAGGAAGAAAAGAAGAAAATTTTACTTATGGAAAGCTTATTAGAGTTCCCTAACTCAGCAGAGCTGGGGTTTGTGCTGACTGTTCGCACAGGCAGGTGGCTAAGCACTTCGGAGCTGGAGGTGTCCACCTTTGGACCCTGCTTCTGTCCTTTGATAGCTAATTGAATGTGAGTTTGCTGCTTGACCTCTCTGAGCCTCATGTTTGTCATGTATAAAAGGGTTTAATAATACCGGTCTGATGGCTTTGTTAGGGGAACTAGAGAGGCCTAGAGAGGACTAGGCCTGTGCCTGGCGCACAGTCAGCACCCAGTGCATGGAACTTGTTAATGTCATCACTGCTATTATCACCACTGAGGGTCATTATCCCAGTGTCTATGAGGAACAGTCAATCACCAATGGATCTAGAGAGAAGCCTGGAGGGTGGGTAATTTTCAATATTTGTCATCTCTCATTTCACCTACAGCAGGGACCAGCAAACTTTTTCTGTAAAGGGCCACTTCCTAAATGTTTTTGGCTTTATGGGCTGTAAACAACTGCTCAACTCAAACGCAGCCATAAGGACTATGTAAACTAATGGGTGCAGCTGTGTGCCAATAAAACTTTATTTACAAAAATAGGCAGTAGGCTGATTTGGTCCCTGGACCATAGTTTGCTGATTCCTGCCTTACATCGCTTTACCTGACTCTTCTTTATGACATGACCATTTTTTTGTCTTGTGTAATAACTAGTGGTGAATATGCCTGATCCCTCCATTCGAATATAAGCTCCACGGGGGCCGGCCCTGTGGCTGAGTGGTTAAGTTCGCACATTCTGCTTCGGCGGCCTAGGGTTTTGCCGGTTCAGATCCCGGGCGCCAACATGGCACCGCTAGTCAGGCCATGCTGAGGCGGCGTCCCACATGCCACAACTAGAAGGACCCACAACTAAAAACTACACAACTATGTACTGGGGGGATTTGGGGGGGGGAGGAAGAAGATTGGCAACAATTGTTAGCTCAGGTGCCAACCTTAAAAAAAAAAGAATATAAGCTCCTCGAAGTCAGGATGCAGTCCAGAATTGCTCTTGTGTATCGCCAATTTTCTCAAAATGGGGAACTCAATAAATACTTCCTCATTGGATAAGCATGGGATACTTATCCTGGGATGCAGGACAGTGGAATGGTAAAGAGCAAGCGTTCAAAGTCATCAATGCCTAGGTTCAAATTCTGCTGACTTTGGTCAAGTAATTTTATTTCTCTGAATCTCAATTTCCCAACCAAAAAAATGGAGATACTCAGAGTGCCTCTTTCCTTGGGTTGTTGGAAGGGTTGAATAAGATGATGCACGTAAAATTCTTAGTGACGGGCCTGGCAGGTAGAAAACACTTACTAAGTGTTAGCAGAAGGGGCAGATCCCTCAACTAGGTCCAAGATATCCCAGGTACTCCATACGTATTTGTGGAATGCCATTCATGAAGCCTGAGGAAAAACCTCTTTCTCTCTCTGGGCCTCAGTTTCCTTATCTATAAAATGGCAATAAGAAGATGCATTTCAGGGCTGTCATGAAGTTCTAGTGCAACGGGGTGGTTGAGAACACTTGGTAAATCATGCAGTTTCTCTAACAACAGCGCTGCTTTTGCAAATATCATCTTCCATTTTCTCCTCCTCCTCCTCCTTCTCATCTCCTTAGCAACCCCCCAGCCCGCGGCCCTCCCTCCTCTAATCCTTGTAGACAACCTTTTATCATCCTTGGCACTGTTGACATTTTGAGCCTGATAGTTGTCTGGTGTGGGGGGTCTGTCCTGTACATTGCAGAGTGTTTAGGAGCATCCCTGGCCCCACCCACTAGATGCCAGTAGCATCCTGCGCCCCCATCCCACCAATCATGACAACCAAAAATGTCTTCAGACATTGTCAAATGTCCCCTGGGGCCAAAATAGCCCCCTGGTTAAAAGCAACAGCATTAGAACAAGCCTTACACAAATAGTGAGACAAAACTTTGGAGCAGGAAGAAGGCTTTGGGGTGTCTGGGGCGCTCTGTGCCACAGAAGAGCCATGGGGAGATGACCACTCTCTCTGCAGAGACTCCAGTGCAGTAAAGTGCGACCTTAGACAAATGACTTGAGCTCTGTGAGCCTCAGTTTCCTCTTAAGTTGGGATAAAAATTTCTGCACCCCCAGGGTTGTGATGAGGACTCAATGGAGTAATATAAACAAATTGCTAAGCACATAGTAAGTACTGAATAAATCATAACTGTTCTTTTTACTCTGTTTTTTTGTTGTGGTAATTGACAGTCTATTAACATTCTCTTCTGCCTCTGGAATTTCAAGTTTCTTTTCAACACTCATAGCACAATTTGCAAACTGGAATGAATGGACTGGATTTGACCTTCAGACATGTTTCATTTGGCCTGCAATGTGATTTAAAAATGTTTGAATCCATAGCTTCCATTTAAATGTCAGGAGATTTCACCTAAAGTTCCAGATTTGTGGCTTTTTTGAGAAAAGTGGGTAGTTGGCCTGTGCTGGAGCTGCAGACCCACCCGACAGCAAGTAGCTGGAGTTGGTGGCTGCCACCTCCTTTACATGGAGCACGTACTCTCCTGTTCCCTAAATCCTCACCTGGCTCATTTCAACTTCACTCAATGGTGTTTTCCTCTTGGTGTCTATAGGTATTTTAGTTTGCAACTCCTGTAGCTGGAATTCTCTTTTAAGACCTCAGAGCTGATGATTTTTATCCAGGTACTTCAGCTCCTTTCTTGAAGTTAAGCCTCCTTTCCAACCTGGAAGGGTGAATCACTTATGACTCTATCCAATTTCAGTGTCCCTTTCACTGTCTCACTCTCGACAAGGAGTCAGGCAGGACCATCTCCAAACCGTCATCTCACTTTGGGGTGCTGTGCAGGTCTGAGGCTCTGGGATCCCCCATCCTGTCATCTCTTCCCATTCTCCTGACCCATGTCCTCCCCCAGTGTAATCCCCCACCGAGTGAAACCAGAACTGGCAGCTTCTCGACAACCGTTTATCAGAAGCGAGAAAATAACAGCTTTTAACTACGGTTCTTACACTTGAAGACTGTGATCAAATTCTGAACCATTTCCAGAAGTGCCCCTTGGGGCCCAGGGGGAGACGTGGTTTCCATGATAACAACTCCTTGCTGGCTCCCAGCTCTAGTCCCATGGAAGGGAAGCAGATCTTACCTCCCGATGGTGCTGAAGGAAATTTAACTGCAAAAACGGGGCAGGACTGACATATACAGAGATGATCACATCACCTTTTGGGGACCTGTAATCAAGTGTTGCCAGTGACTGCAGCTGTAACGGAAAGCCTGTGGCTCCATTCCCTCCAGATACCTCTTCCCGTTTGCCTGGGCCAGTGTGCAAGCTGGAGAGATGGCTGAACTATGGGTGGGGAGAAAGACACAAGTTCTTTCCCGACAGTTTATAGCCTCTCCCTCAGACTTTCTTGGGTCTTAAGTGCTTTCCTGGGAGTGATAAAACACTAAGTAGACAAAAGAGAAAACAGAAATTAAACCACGAAAGGCTGGGGTGGTAGGGAAGATGCGTCACAGATAGAAAATGATAATATATGCAAATTACTTAGAGTTCCCTGGTATCGAGAAAGCACTCCGAATTAGCGATGATATTTATTATCATCTGATTGGCTCTGCTTCAGAGGCTGCAGAGATAACCACAGCAAGCATCGGTGGGGTGCTTATTCTGATTTATGGCTGTGATTTTATTTAATTCTCACAACAATCATACCTGGGTATTGTTATTGCCTCCTACAGATAAACGGAGGCTCAGACAGGTTAAATAGCTTGGCCTAGGCCACACAGCCCATTAGTGGTGGAGCTCTGACCCAAACCCAGGTCTGTCTGATTCCACAGGCCATGATCGCGTCTACCACACGACACTGCAGCTCCTTATTTGAGTCTGGGTGGAGAACAGTGTTAAGTCTCTAGGGAGGGGTGGAGGAGCTTGTGAACCCCTAAAGGCAATGGATGTATCATTTTACCCCAGTGGCTAGCGTAGTACCGGAAATACAATAGGCACTCAACAAATGTTTGTCGGATTAATGAGAGAGCAATGATTAATTCAAATAGAGGTATCTCTATTGGCGGACTTTCAGGCAAAGCAAAGAGGTATGTTTGTATTATAATTGTCTGTTTAATTTTCTTTCTTTGTCTCTGAATTGTGAACACCTGTTTCTGTGATGGTGTCTGTGTTAGTTTGCTAGGGCTGCCATACAAAATGCTACAGACTGCGTGGCTTAAACAGTAGAAAAGTATTTTCTCACAGTTCTGGAGGCTGGAAGTCCAAGACCAGTGTCGCGGGTTTGGCTTCTTCTGAGGCCTCTCTTCTTGGCTCTCAGATGGCCATCTTCTCCCTGTGTGTTCACATGGTCATCTCTCTCTGTTCGTGCACGTGTCCTGTGTCTCTCTCAGTCTGTGTCCTAATTTCCTCTTCTTGTATAGACATCAGTCATACACCCTAAGAACTCCATTTTAACTTAATTACCTCTTTAAAGGTCCTCTCCCTAAAAACAGTCACATTCTGAGGTCCTGGGGATTAGAGATTCAACATATGAATTTGAAAGAAGACACAATTCATCCCACAACACTGTCAGCCTTGTTTGTTTTTGTATCTGTGGAATTTCACAGGGGGTCTAGCACACAGCTGGCTATGTAGATTGGATAAATGAAGGAAGAAAGGAAAGGATGGAATATGGAAGGATGGATGGTGGGATGGGTAGATGGCTAGATGGGTGTATGTGTGTATAGGTGGGTGGAGAGATGGATGGATGGATGGTGGGTGAATGGGTGGGTGGAGAGATGGATGGATGGATGGATGGACGGATAAATGATGGTAGATAGATTGGTGGATGGATGGATGGATGGATATATCAAAGGATCTGGAGTGTGATGGTTCACTGTGATGGGACACTTCCTGCCAAGATCTGTCCACTAGACATGGACTCATGCTTATATAATATCATCTTACATCCAGATTTGAAACATGTTCCTACCAAAGGTCTCTGCTTTGTTTTTCTCCAAGTGCTTATCATCATCTTACAAGCTAAGCATTTTGCTTATATATTTTATTTATTGCCTGCATCCCCCAATCAGATCCATGAGGACAGAGAGTTTTCTCCGTCTTATTTAAGATTCAATTCTTGGTGCCTAGAACAAAGCTGGCACATACTAGGTGTTCAGTAAATATTTGGTGAATGAATAGATGAATGAATTAATCTCCTCCTATGGCCCCTGTCTACATACTTCAAAACCCATCAGAAGGCTGCCTATCTTCCTCTGAGAAGACTTCCCTGACCATTCAAATTTGCAGTGACCTCTATGCTTCCCTAGAGGTGGGAGGTGTGTTGGGCTAGTCTTATCAGCTGCTAACTGTGCTTCCCTCTCATTAATATGCCATAATTAAATGAGTCATATAAGTAAAACAGCTTATATATCCACAAAATGCAGATTCCCTAGCCCCACCTCCAAATGGACTGAATCCAAGTATTTGGTGGAAGGCCCTGGAATCAGCATTTCAATATCCCTCTCCCAGCGTATTCTGAATTACATGATCCTTGAGTCAACTTTGAGAAACTGTGCAAAGCAAAACACTGGGAACCTGAGTTGAGAACTGCTCAAAAACAGAGTTAACTCTCCTGCATTTCTTTCTTTCTCACAGCTAGCTGGTAACTCTGTCCATTCATCTTAGAAGGGCTTGCCTTTCCTCTGATAGACTTGTACCAACTATGCCACATGGAGATCTTTTCTGATTACAGATGCTGGACATGAGCCCCAGTAGGTTTTATGAAGCCCAGACCTTCTGGTGTTTCAGTCACAAGGTCCCAAATGTTCCCAAGAAGTGGGCAGGAAAGCTGGTTCTCAGGGCAAAGGTTGCAGATCCAAGGTCAAAGGCCCCAGGTGCCAACTGATTTATTCTCTTGCTTTTGTTCACACATCCCTTCTTAACCTCTCAACTCCCACGCCATACCCATGGGCTTACAATGGGGGCGGTTGTGGTATTGCGTTGGAAGGGAGTTAATGCTGTAGGGGGTTGGGGAATCTTTTCCTGGGGAAAGAGTATTTTTTTCTCCTCTGTTGGTCTTAGAAGTGTTTGGAAATGACTGGGAGCTCTTATTTCCCTCCTACTCCTCTTCCTTTCCCTCTTTCTCCTCTTCCTTTGTCTCCTCATTCTCCCTCTTGTGCTTCCAACAGCTACCCTATTTGGAGCACTTACCATAAGCCTGGCTCTATATCAAGAGTTTTACAAGCATTGTTCCATCAAATCCTTACAATAATGCTCTAGAGTCCATTCTAGTACTTTCTCCATTTTATTTACGAGGAGGCTGAGGCTCTGAGAGGTGAAGTCGCATAGCTGGTTACAAGGCAGAAATGGGATTCGAACTCAGGTTGTCTGCTTGCCAAATATAGCCCATGCTTAGAACCATGACACGAGGACAAACAAACCCGAATGCCTGCATGGGATGTTGGTACCACGGGGAGTGGTGGGAACTGTGGTCAACAGCCTCCCTGTCAAAAGAGGCTGCTGCTGCTCATCTCCATCTGAATGTTGCCAGGGGGCAGTTTTCTGATTTGTCAAGAGAAGCTGGAAATCCAAACCTTCATGTGAAATCTCTTGATTTGCAAGTGTCAGCAACTAATTAATTATTTTTAATTATGTGAGTTAAACATGCCTACAGATTGAATTTAGCCTGTAGACCATGCATCTGTGACGTCTGCTGGAAACATCCATTAGAGGGTAGCTCCCAGGGGCATGGAGCGTCATGACATCCATCCCTTGACCCTGGATTCTATGAATCCAATGGATCTTTGTCTTCTTGGTTGTTATCCCATGACTCACAAAAAACGATGACTACTATAAAAGGAGAAGGTCCAGATAACCCCAAAATAACATCCTGTTGGGCGACACTGTTCAGTCTGGTGGCCACTAGTCACATGTGGCTATTTATATTTAAGTCAATTAAAATTAAATAAAATTAGAAATTCAGTTCCTTAGTCACACTAGCCACATTTCATGTAGTGTGTAGCTACTATATCAGATCGCACAGATATAGATTATTTCCATCATCACAGAACATTCTACTGGACAGCGCTGTTGAGAATCAGACTCTGGAACTCCCCCTTTTCTCTGCCTCCCCTCCCCTTTCTGTTCCTTAATCCTCAAGGGAAATCTCTGCTGGTGACAGGAGAGCCTGTCATTTGATGATGATGAATTTCACCATTTGATGAAAATCATTATTCATACGATTTTCACATGTGAAAATCATTCCATAGGTGTTAATGGGAGAAGGCTAGTTGATCAGCTCACCTTTGTCTCTCAGTAAATATATAGATCATTAGTGCCCTTCTGAAGACTTTTGCCTACCTCTGATTAGTTCAGAAAAAGTAACTCTTGGAAAGTATTTCAGAACAGACAGAAGAGCAGCAAGCCCTTGGAAGGGATGTTCTGAGGGTTCACGGTGCCAGCAGTCTACACCTGGGAACTCCCACCCTGATGCTATGTCTACTGCTGCTTCTGCAAGGACGTTATTGGAGTAAGTTAGTCCAAGGTAGTCGTGGCTCAGTAATGGGAAAGAAAATTAAATGGGAGTTTTCAAATGCATCAAGAAAGAAAGAGTTCTCACAAGGAATGTAGGACAGCTAATAAAAGAAGGCAAGCTTGAAGTTAATGAGGATTCAAAAACGCTAGCATTACCAAGTTTTTTATTGTAAGGGTTCAGTGAGAAAGACAAAATGGAGAAGTTGGAACATTTACCAGACATGAAGAAATTGCTAGAATAGTTATCAGCCAAGAAGTAATTAGAAAAGACTTGGATGAGTCGAGGCGTCTGCAGGGTTGGCAGGGGGGAAGGCCTGGGTATAAGGTGAATCTGCCAAATTGCTCCATGATTCAGGACCCGGGTGGGTGGGGAGCCAGAATAGCAGGGGAGGAGAAAGCCAGAGGAAGAGCTATCTTTGCAGAAAGTTTGCTTAGGATAACCATCTGGAAGCGTGACAAGATTTAATGAAGGATTGGAATGAACAGCAGAAAAAGAGAGGAGTGAACCTTTTCAAGGTGGTGCAAAACTAATTGCAAGAGACATGCAGCAGTCGGTCAGCTGGAGAGCCAAAGTGTCAGCCTTATTGCTGACAAAAAGCTCTTTTGGAGGACACAGCTTGCTAATACTCCTCTGAATTGAATTTACCCCCAACCCCAACTCCAGGCAAACTGATGGAACAAAGCCTGCTCTGCTAAGCCCAGACTGCGCCTTCTCTGCAGGCAAGCACATCTCAAAAGAGAGGATACTGAGCCGAGTATGTTCAGTTCTTTCTTCCAGATGCACCGAGCAGGTGGGGCAAGAGGCCAGGAGTGTGACTCTACTGGAGGTCCCCCTATGGGGACACATGAGGAGTTAAGAATAAATGTGCTCCCTCCCCCTTCTCTCCCTCACCCCCAACAATATCGGGTTGTCTCAAGAAAATGGCATACTGGTTTTAAGGATATGAGGGAATCAGAATTGCGAAGTCATCAGAATCTGAGGAAAATGTATGGGGCTGCCTGTTCTCTCTTGTTTTCAGATTCCGTGTTACTAGATTTGTACGTGGACAGACTTACTGAGGCCCTTCGACTTCATGGCATCCTTTCGCCCTCACTGCTCCTGCTTTCCATGCATTATCACACTGACACTATGAGTTAGATGCTGTTATCATCTCTCTATTTCACTGATGTGAAAACTGAGGCTCAGAGATGTCAAATACCTTGCCCAAGGTCACTCAGCTAGTAGATGGAGGAGGCAGGATTTGAACCTAGGCCTGTGCCTTATCCACTGCACCCTATTACTGCCCCAGGACAGACAGAGAACCTGACTGACCCAGCCTATATTCTTTGTTTCCATACCAGGCTGTGAGAGGAGTATGGGTCCACAGGCATTTAGAGACTTGTCTATCCAGCAGAAACTGGAAGCCTCTCCCTTTTGAGTCACCTATTACAGATGTGACACAGGCAGGAGATGCTTGAGAGAGCAGCTCTAGAGTCAGACAGATCAATATTCAAATCCCAGCTTTGCCAGTGACTTTCTCTGTGACCTTGAACAGGTCACTTCTTTGAGCCTCAGTATCTTCACCTATAAATGGAGATTTTTCCATTTCATAGGAATGTTATAAGAATTCAATGAGATACCGAGTGTTAAAATGTAACAGAGCGAACAAGGCATAAGTATTGTCCTTTTTGTTATGGAGGAGTCATAAGAGAGAACACTAAACTTTTCATTGGTTCCCCAATTGCGCCAAGCCTTTTCATGCTGCTATGTCGTTGCCCACGTATTTCTTTTGCCTGGAATGCTCTTCCCTCCCCTCTACCCAACTCCCTCAATGAGATGACCTCTCATTTGTGCTCTAAGACCCAGTTCTACGTGAACCTTCTTGGAGGCTTCTCAGATTCTCCCGAGCAGAATGCGTTGCTGCCACCTCTCCAATTCTCTGCTAGGTCCTTCTTTCTTTCTCTGTTGGAACTCTGAAATGATGTGGTGTTACAATCATCTGATGACTTGTCTCTCTTCCCAGCTCTCAACTAGGCCAGAGCTTTTCAAAACTAGAGAACACACCCGAGCCATCAAAACGTACCCGCATTTAACAAGGACACCGTGTTAAATGCTCAACCAAGTTTTGAGTAAACGAATACTTAGTGCATTTGTTATCTGTTGCTGCTTAAAACAACATACTTATTATATCTCACAGTTTCTGTGGATCAGGAGTCTGAGCGTGGTTAGGTTGAGTCTTCTTGCCTGGGTCTCTCACAAGGCCGTGATCAAGGTATGGATGTCCCAGGGTTCCAGTCATCAGTCATCTCCAAGCTCAACTGGGAAAGATGCACTTCCAAGTTCACTCAGGTAGTTGTTGGCAGGATTCAGTTCCTTGCGGATTGTTGGACTGAGACCTCACTGCTTCATGCGCTGTTGGCCAGAGGCTGTCTTTGATTCTTTCCCATATGGGCCTCTCCATAGAGCATTTCACAACATGGGAGTGCCTTTATCAGACTGAGCAAGAGAGAGGACAAGAAAGAGTGCCAGCAAGAGAGTGCTAACAACAGAGAGTCACGGTCTTTCATAACCTCATCGTGGAAGTGATATCCTGTTACCTTTGCTGTCTTCTGTTCATTAGAAGCAAGTCACTAGGTGCAGCCCACACCAAGGGAGGGAACTACATAAGGCTGTGGATATCAGGAGGCAGACGTCACTGACAGCGATGTCAGCAGCTGCCTACTGCATGTAATAATGCAAAAAGAAGGGGAGGAAATGCCAAAGGGAGAGGATGAGGAATGGATGGGAAGGAGAAAAAAGGAGAGAAGAGAAAGGAAGAGGAGAGAAGGAGATCAGTCATGGAACACTAATTGGATGTCTATTGTGTTCTCAGTGAGGTGACACAACAGACACCTGTGTGGTGATGTGGCTTCTCCCTGGGAGTGTCAGTCAAGATGGGGAGATGAAACACCCACATGAAGCATGACTACATAGCAACTCAGAGGCATCTGTGGGCTGGGCTACGTGGCTCATCAGACCCCAAGTACTATGAAATTGAGATGAAGGTGACCTCATTGGGTCTGGTGTGCTGAGAAGAGTGGGATTTGAGCTGGAGCTTGTAGAATGGGTAGATTTGGGTTAAGGAAACAGTGCACTAAGGGAGCAAGGAACAGTGTGGGGAAAGGCTCACAGGTGAGACTTCTTAAGTAAAAGGGACTCCAAGGTACCTGCCACGCAGGATTCTAGAAGGGCATTAGTGGGAGACGAGATTTTGGAAGCAGATGGATCCCAGGCCTTGAAGGGTCTCAGGAGTCCACAGGAGAATTTTGAGTCCCATTTCATGGGCCACTAGGAGTCTTTGAAGGTGGCTGAGTGGAGGCAGTATTTATTAAGTACAGTCAAGCACAGAAGTTTCGAATCAGAAACACTAGCTTTCCAGTAACCAGCTCCACTATGTACCAGCTGTAAGAAGCTCCTTGGGCAAGTGATTTAAGTTCTCCAAGCCTCAGTTCCTTATCTGCAGCATGATTATATCTCCCCGATAGGTTTGCTGTGAAGGTTAAATGAAATAATGCTATAAAGATGAGATGAAATAATTCTATAAAGTGCTCAGCATAATACCTGCCGTATGATGAGCTCTCGACAAGTAGACAAATGGTTGCTTTTATTATTATCTCTGAGTTGGAGGTGGGGGACATGATTACCCCCAGAAATGGAGAATTTTTAAACGCCAGTCTTCCTCTTAGTGGCAAAACATTCATCTGGCCTCTTCCCTTGTCTCTCCCTGGTTGTGGACCACGACAGATGAGCAATGGGGGCTTAAAAGTGACAGATGTGTCCATCTAGGATAGGACACAAAGGCGAGGAACAGAGGGAGGCAGGACTGAGGAACGACCTAACAATGCCTGGAATCGTGGTCAATGGAGCTACAGAGATTTAAGGAACTATCTTTACAGAAACATAATTCAGAGGCCACGGCGAGGGCAGGTTCCCAGAATTTGCTTGGGGCACCGGCACAGCGGTTCTCATTTGGAGGGAGGGGACTGACTTGGATTCCAAAGACACGAGGGTCCTCGGGGGTCCCTGGGATGGATGTCTCTCCTCGTACTGTATTGTTATTCTTTGAAGGAGGTTGTTGACCTGGACAACTGGCGGAAGGACAATGCGGGGGCGGGGGGCAGGGCTCAGACTTGAGTAGATTAAGATGCTGAACTCCGGGATGGTGGGGTTACGTCCTAGGTAACCTGGGAAGTAGGAGAAGTTTGTTTACTTTTTTCATCCATCATTTTGCTCCCCAAACTCCCTTAACCGTTTTTATTCAGATAAAATCTACCTCCCAGGCCATATGTCACACCGTCGTTCTTCCCTCTCCACTTTTCCCATCAAAGCTTACCAGTGATGGGTCACATTCCCTCCAATTCTGCTTTTTATTCTACTAGCTCATAAAGTAGTAGTTCTCGGACTTTTGAATTTCAACTACTAGTGCATATTTAACGTTGAAACTTCCTTTTTGAGATAGAGCTATGGATGTATCTCAACATGGAGGTTGCTAACTCTCTATTTCATCAAATAAATATCTTTTAAAAATTATTCTATAAAGGACAATTGTTTTTTACTACAAACAAAGAAGAAAGGATAGTCTCAAATAAAAAGCAATATGTTTGGGGCCGGCTCCGTGGCCGAGTGGTTAAATTCACGCGCTCCGCTGCGGCGGCCCAGGGTTCAGATCCTGGGCACGGACATGGCACTTCTCATCAGGCCAGGTTGAGGCGGCGTCCCACATCCCACAACTAGAAGGACCTGCAACTAAGATATACAACTGTGTACAGGGGGGGTTTGGGAGATAAAGCAGGAAAAAAAAAAAAAAGATTGGCAACAGTTGTTAGCCCAGGTGCCAATCTTTAAAAATTAAAAAAAAAAAAAGCAATATGTTCAATGGAATAATTTTAGGTTTTGAGAAACTCCCCTACACCAACTTTATTTTTTTGTACATAGACTACCATTTGGAAACTGCAGTCATAGGTAATTTATGCTAAGGTGTTAATGGTTTCAAAACATGTTCATCTGGGAAATATCAAGCTCCTCCTATGTGTTAAGTCCTGTGCTAAACGCCGGACCCGTGGAGATGAAGGAAACTTGGTACATATCTGATGCCAAAAAATTCAGTCTTGATTGGGGAAACATTTGTGAACAGTGACGCTGATTCCGATACAATTCCTCAGAATGATGTGAGCATTTCTAGCAGTTTAGACAGAATGCTATGGGTAGGCCAAAAAGAAAGATGGAGAAAGCTTCACAGGAGAGGAGGAAATGGAGGAAGGGCATTTCGGGCAGAAGAAACTGCCTGTGGAAAGGTAGGGAGGCATAAAAGTGAGAGCTGCCATTTATCTGGGATCTACAGTGGGCTGGGAGCTTTAATGTCCCCTCACTTTAATCTCCACAACAAGTCTGTAAGGTGGATTTCATGATTCTCATTTTCCCATAAAGAAAGAGGCTCAGTAGGGAAGGTCACCTGCTGGAGACCACAGTAAGAGGCAGGCATGGGGTTTGAATTTAGCCCTCCCTGACATCAAAACCCATGAGTTTAACCACCCCAGAAACTTCCTCAGAAATTCTTCAATGGCTCTCCACGCTTACCCATGCTTCTGATACCGCTCACCAGGAAGTAAGGCAGGAAGCGCAGGCTGGGGTTAGATTGTCAATAGGCAAGGCTGCCAAATAAAACACAAGACCTCCAGTTAAATTTGACTTTCAGATAAACAATGAAACTTTTTTGGAAAAGTATGTGTCCAACATTACACGGGACATGCCTGTACTTAAAAAAAATTCATCGTTCATCTGAAATTCAAATTTAACTGGGGGTCCTACATTTTTATTTGCTACCTCTGTCCACCTTATCAACAGGCCAACACATTTGCATTTCCATTCCAGCTGGAACTTTCAGAACCTGAGAGTGATTTGAGTAGAAAGTTCTTGCTTCCATGAAAACTCAAGTTCTCATATTGTCAAGCTGAAATTGGATTTCAGTCAAGCGAGATGGACTTAGGTTAGTCCCCTCCAGCCCCTAAAATAGAAAGAGCAGTATGATTGTTTTACTCAAGGATACGATTTCTTATATGGAGAATGTCATGGAACAAACTGGTCTCAAATGATACAATGTCCTTAAAAGAAAGTCAGGGGATGCCAGGGTCCCTCCCTAACTTGAAGAGTCCACAATCCTATGGGGGCCTCCCACCTCATCCCCATTTTCTCTCCTATTTGAGGTGGCTGAACTTCAGCTTGGCCTCCCATCTCAAGAATCCCTTTGTAGGCATTGGTGCTTCCAACCAGAGGGAGCTGGGAGGGAGTACACTCTCAGAGCACTTAACAGCGACAACAGCTTCCCTTTCTTCTCTTCTCCCTGCTATTTGACAAACAAGAGGGTTGTTTAATCATGGAAAGCAGACTGAAGTGGAGTTTTTATCTTGAGCCATTCACTAAGGGATCAAATTTGGGTTGCCTTTGAAGAAATGAAAAAGAGTGGCTTCTTTCCCTTCTTCATTCCTGTTCCAACAGCTTAAAAAAAAAAAAAGTGACAGTTTGAAGGGAAAATGCTTACAGCATGGAAAAGACATAGAAAGTTCCCTGTTAGTTAAAGATGCGTAATCAAACCTTTGGGGCTAATGAAACTATGCTATGCTATGCTAATAGTTGCTTCCTTTTCTGTTCTACCATTTTTCCGCAAACCTTCTGACCCAGAGCTTCACGTTTTGCCCTCTGTATTTCTGGGGCTGCCTAGAATTTGGGGCCTGATAGTTATGTTAATCTTAAAATTGCTTGGAAGTGCGGACTAGTGTACGGGGAAAAGGAAATATAGAGCCAAACACTTTACACATGTTGTCTCATATATTCTCCCAATGATCCTATCACTTAAATACTGTTCTGCCCACTTTACAGATAAGGAAACTGAGGCTCATGGAGGTTCAGGCTAGATAAGGTCAGATGAAGCCTTTGGGGAGTCATGGCCACTGGGTGAGAGAACAGGGTGGCTCATGCTGCTAATTTGACACCCACTGAAAGACTCTGTTGACTCAGCCTAGTTGTACTCTTCGCCTTCAGAATTACTCATCCTTAATCTCATAATATTAAACCCAAAGCTGCTATTGTAATGTGGGTATTTTTCTTCTCTTCTCTTCACATGGGATGATATAGAACAAATGAAAGTCTTCCCACCTTCCTGACAGCTCAGAAGGAATAAGCCAAACAAGGCAACATGCTCATTGGAAAATAGATATTAGAATTTTCAAAAGAAGGGTATGAATGACACGCTGGCACTGGTCAATGGTGGGGTTTGCTGACCGCTTTGGAAAGGTCCCTTGATTCTCACTCATAATCTGCATCTGCTCACTAAGTGATTGAAAACATCGATATGAAGCCACTGGGGCAGGCTTTGGAAATCTGCCTGGTAGGGCCAATTCACTACTGCAACTCTTTTCCACCATATTATGGGCAATGACCTACTGGTCTACAAGGGTCAGAGCTTAAAATACAAGCTGAAGAGTTGGGTTAGGGTTAGGGTTGAGAGGGGAAAGAATTCAGTAGATAATGATCAGCTATGTGAATACACTCATTTGTTCATCCATCCATTCATTCAGATATCCATGTAATCACTCAATAATATTTATTGAGTCCCCACTATGTGCCACCACCTCTTCAGGGTATTGAAATTATAGCTATGAATGTGACAGATGATATCTTCCAAGAAACGGTGTTTATTCTAGTAGGTGAGAGGAGTGCAGATAACTTTGAGTGAAGAATTATTCATTATGTAATTACAATGTGTGGCAATTGTTTCAAAGGAGCTGTGGGTGTGTGTAAGGGGAGGGGGCTGACCTCATGGGGAAAGTCAAGCTAGTCTTCCCCCAAGGGGGTAGATTTTGAGTTGAGATCTGAAGGATGAATCAGAATTAACTAGGTGAGTTGAGAGTGGCAGTGGGAGTGAGAATGAGTGTCCCAGGCAGAGAGAATTGATGAGCAGATTCAAGGGGGAAGAAAAGAACAGGGTGTACGTTCTTCTTTTATTGCTGGACCCTCCACCCCAGTGTTTGTGACATTTGCTTGCCTGCACAGAATGAGCCCCAACCAATAGGAGGCTTAGATCCCATCTTCAGGTCCCAGGGGCTCTTGTCTACCTGGGGATCTGGAATGCCTTGGAGAGCCTGTTGGAAATCCAATAGTGTTAGCCCAGGTTAATGCAGAGACACTAAGCAAAACCTTTTCAGAGAGCTTCAGGGGCTTCACTGACCCCACAGACCTCTGGCTTCAAAAAGAAGTACAGATGCCTTAGTGTGACATTGAAGCCCTTTCTACATCTCCAGATTCTTCTCTGGCTGCACCCCCAGCCCCAACACCCGTAAACTGAGTTTCTCCTGGAGAGAGGCCCGGTTCTCTCCTACATCCCTGCTTCAGCTTATGCTCTGCCCTCTGCCTGGGACCCTCTCTGCTCCCACCTCCTCTCCTGGGTAACTCTTATTTATCTTTCACGACTCAGCTCAGCCATTGCTTCCTCTGGGCATCGTTCCCTAACTCCCTAAGGCTGGGCCAAGCACCCCTCTCAAAAGTTTCCCCCATTAGAATGCCAATCACTCTGAATTCTGGATTTTGTCTGTTTAATGGTGTGTCTCCCTCCTACTGGCTTCTGGGCTCCTTGAGGGCAGGGGCTGTGGTTACACTTAGAGCCCAGTGCCTAGCACAGTGTTGTGCTCCAGTAGATGCTCAGCAAATAGCTCCTGAATAAATTAGTGGGCTGCCCTCACCTTGTCCCACAAAGTTCACTTCGTAGCCCTGTGGCTTTGATTCCTGTGTGATCCAAACCTCCATGCGTGAACTCAGACTCCAGCTGACTTCCAGGCAAGGGACTCTGATCCACAATTATCGTTACACTCAGGCCTTGCAATTCCCATCTCTCTGAGCAAGAGGACCTCCTCTAAAGCATTATTCACTTCAAATAAACCCCACCCTGAAGCCACAGGCCCCTTGCTTCTTCCAGGAGACTTTGTAGATTTACTCCTACCATTGAATCACTCCTCCTTACTCCAGAGCCCACAGGAATATCATTATTCCTTCTGAGCTGACATTTACCAGGCACTTAATCTGGGTCAGACCAGGCCTAGACCAGGCTTTTAAAAATCTTGTTACTCAAAGTGGGAACTGGGGACCAGAATTCATGGCATCATCTGGGGGCTGGTTAGAAATACACAATCTCTGCTCCTACCTCAGACCTACTGGATAAGAATCTGAATTTCAACAAGATCCCTAAGCAATTCTCGAAAAGCACTGGAACATACTGTTTTTCAATTTTGGTTGCACATTAGATTTACCTGAGGAGCTTAAAAAAAACACAAAAAGGGCTGGGCACTATCTCAGGCTAACTGAATCAGAATGTTTGGAAGTGGGGCCCAAGCGTCAGGAGTTTTAAGCGTCCATGTGATTCTAATGTGCAGCAAGGGTCCAGAATCATTGGGATTCAATGATTCATCGGCATTGCCATCAGCGGATCAGTTCCCTGTGGGGTAGGTACTCTCACTGCCCCATTTTACAGATGTGTAAACAAAGGCTCAGAGAGGGGGTTGTTTCTTACTGGAAGTCACCAAGTTGGTAAGTGGAAGAGCCAGAAATTTATATTCAGGTCTGCAGCCTCCATCCCTAACCCACGCTCTTAACGAGGAAGCTTTTCTACCTCTTGCTATCCTAATGCTTGAGTTTGTCTCACGGATAGGGATCTTGTTCCTCCAAATTTTGCTTCTAATTTATTTAGGAGTAAGACTCTCTTTTATAGAATTAGCCCTAGTTTCCTTAAAGTTTCTTTCTAGTTTCTTTTACAGAACTAGAGTTCTGGAGCCAGGATATTCCCATCAATTCTGTTTGCTTCCTAACTTCCCCCAGGAGATAGGCTCTTTCCCCTAAGCACCTGGGCAAAACTGTTTTAGCTCAATTCCTCTTTGCTCCTGGCCTTCCTTCTTCCACACTATGCTGTTACCCAGCCCCTTAGGCTTATAGTCACAGAGGCAGGATTGCGACTTGGCCTAGTTTTAGAAAAACTGACTGCCATGGCGTGGACTCTTCCAATACCGACCCCCTGTCACTCTCCTTGATTGTGGCCCTTCGGTTTCTCTCCCCTCTTTGTTACTGTCCATCAGCTGGGATTGGTAGAGAGGCCAGGAGTCTAGTTACAGGTCTACTGTCTCCTAAATGCTGTATGACTTTAGGCGAATCCCGAACCCATGCCAGCCTTCAGTTCTTTGACACGTAAAATGAGGGGTACATTCCTAAAAATATTAAACATAGAGTTACCACATGATCCAGCAATTCCATTCCTAGGCATACATGCAAAATAGCTCAAAGCAGGAATTCAAGCAGATATATATACACCAATGTTCATAGTAGCATTATTCACAATAGCCAAAAGGTAGAAAGAACCCAAGTGTCCATTGATGGATAAACAGATAGACAAGAGATGCTATATCCATACCATGGGATATTATTCAGCCTTAAAAAGGAATGAAATTCTGATACATGCCACAATGCGGATGAACCTTAAAAACATTATGCTAAGTGAAATAAACCAGGCATAATTGTAAGTATTGTATGGTTCCACTTATATATGAAGTTTCTAGAACAGGCAAATTTATAGAGACAGAAAGTAGAATGGTGGTTGCCAGGGGCTGGGGAATGGGAGAGAGGGGAGTTACTGTCTAATGGGTACAGAGTTTCTATGTGGGATGATGAAAAGGTTCTGGAAATGGTTAGTGGCGATGGTTATACAACACTGTGAATGTGCTTAACATCACTGAGTTGTATATTTAAAAGTGGTTAAAATGGTAAATTTTAGGTTATATAAGTTTTACCACAGTGAGAAATGCAAAACAAAAAATGGAAGAAGGGAGAATTGGACAGATAGATCTGTAAGGTTAGTGATTCTGTGAATTTAACTTTGACTTTCCAGGCAGGATAAGAAGCCACCAATTTTGCTCTTTACTTTAAATAAACTCACCTCATCTGCACCCCCGCAGTCCTTTGGGGACTGGCTGTATAGCATCCAGGGCAGTGTTCCAAAGTGCTTACTCCTGGTCTGATATGGGTCTTTTCCAGCAATCTGTGGTAAAATGAGAAAAAAAAACCAATATGGACAATGTTGTGAGTTTTTCGACAAGTGAGATTTAGTCAATTTAGGAGTAAATTCTTTATTCTGAGATGTGTCTTTCTCTGTCCTAAATTTTGACTGTAAAGTGTCTTCCTTTTGTACAATGATCATGATAATTTATGATAGCTGATTCTTTAAAAAACTGTCTACACCTGACAAAATAATTGGCAGCATCTATGTTTTAAAAGTTATACTTGTTTGTGGAAACCCGACATCTAGGAACACTCATTTCTAACTTAGGAAGTGGTCAATAGTCTAAGAGGGATGGACAGACAGACAGAAAGATAGCTCAAGGGCACGTGAGCAGTGGATAAGATGGGAGAGCTCATCTCTGGTCTCCAAGTTCATGAGCATCCCCTCCCCGTCCCCTCACACCTGCCTTCCTGCTCCCCAACCACCTTCCTCATTATCCCCCTTCTCACTTTTACCCTAGCACACTTCATCCACTTGGGTTCCTTACCTTCAACTTGCTTGTGATTTTTTTTTTTTTTTTTGAGGAAGATTAGCCCTGAGCTAACTACTGACAGTCCTCCTCTTTTTGCTGAGGAAGCCTGGCCCTGAGCTAACATCCGTGCCCATCTTCCTCTGCTTTCTATGTGGGACGCCTACCACGGCATGGCGTGCCAAGCGGTGCCATGTCCACACCCAGGATCCGAACCGGCGAACCCCGGGCCGCTGAGAAGCAGAGCGTGTGAACTTAACTGCTGCGCCACTGGGCTGGCCCCTCAAACTTGCTTATTTTGGCTTCTGAGCTCATACTGAGTTTTCTTTTTGAATTGCTTCCTCCCTTCTCCTTTTTACCTTGCCTTATTTCCCGAGGGTAGTTCAAAGCCTGCCTCTTTCTGGAAGACTTCCCAGGTAACCCACCTGGTTGAGCAATCCTCTCCTCTGAGCTCCCTCAGAGTCTATATATTCTGATGACCATTGTGGAAATTTCCTGGTGGGCATTGTCATGGGCTTCATGCTTCTTTCATTCCCTGAGTTTAGTTATTGAAAGTACCTACTGTGTGCTGGGTCCTGCGTGGGGGAGAGAGTGATGCACGGGATTGAACAAGGCAGACAGTTTTCCTCCTTTCTGGTGCTACGTTTTAGTAGATGGAGACAACAAAATAAACAAGGCGATTATAGGCGGAGACAAGAGCTTTAAGAAAATAAAATCAGCTGGTGGGGGAGAGGAGAACAGAAAGATGGTTTATTGTGGGGTGATCAGAGGAAGATCTGGATAAAAAGGAGTTAGTGTTTTAAAAATCTAAGGTAGAATGTTCCAGGCAAATGGAGCAGCAAAGGCAAAAGGCTTAGAAGTAGGAATGAGCTCAGCAATTTGGAGGAACATTTATGTACTAAATACCTGACACTTGTAAAGCAAGTACTGTGTCTTCTTAAAAGACACGCTCTCCTTAAAGTTCCTCAAAAGCTCCTAATTAACCTAAAGATAAGACTTTGATCATGTAAAGGTTCTCGTGACCGGGCCCTCTCTCCTCTCCAACCATACTTCTGACCACTCAGCGATGAAATCCTGTTTTCAGTGTTTCTCGAACTTGAATTAGAGTCAACTGGAGGCCTTGTCAAAACACAGATTGCTGGAACCCGCCTCCTAGAGTGTGCGATTCAGTACGTCTCCCGTGGGGCCCAAGAATTTGCATTTCTATCAAGTTCTTAGGAGATGCTGCTGCTGTGGGTCTGGACTCCGTTTTGAGAACCACTGCTGTGCGCTAAGCTCTGTCTTACTTCTGGATCATCACACATGAGAACGCTCTTCCTGGAGCATCCTCTCCCTCTCTCTGCCTCCTTGGCTTGGATAACTCATACTTTGGGTCTCATTTTTCCCTGATTGGCCCAACACAAAGAATGCTCCATCTGTGTGCATCCTTGGCCCTCTGAGTTTAGCCCAGAGTATCACAGATCACACCAGAGTCACTGCCATGCTTACTTGTTTGTCCCTGTGCCCCCCGACCCCCAACCCAGAATGTGGGCTGATGGAAGGCGGAGATATTTTCTTACTTCTTATTGAAACCTCAGCATTTGGTACAATCCCTGGCACATAGTCTGTGCGCAATAAATTTTGTAAATGTGTTGTAATAATTAGAAAGGGCACGTGACTTGAATTACTTTTCTGAGTCAGCTACACGCTCTGTGGTTTGGGGCCAGAGCCATATTCAGTGGTCCACTTAATATTAACTCCAGCTTCTATCAACTTCTGTAGAAACCCATAGAACTGTCTTTCCAGGTCAATTCCACTTACTTTCCTTATTTCTAAGTTTCTGAAAGCAGGGAGCCTGGCTATTGTTTCTGAGTTCCCCCATCTCCCCATCTCTCAGGAGACCCTGTCCACCCCCAGAATCGCCTGGCATTGCTGCCCACTGGTCAGCACCATGTTCTTTGTGTTTCTCAAACACAGGTTCTAAAGAGACTTCGGGTGCCTCTGACTCAGCACGACACAAGGGGAGGGGAGTAGTTAAGAGCCACTCAGCCAGCAAGCACAGTTACAGCCACACTGGACATTTAACAGTGAAATGCTTCCATTCAACGTGGTGAATCGCTGCTCCTCTGATCCCCCTCCAGGGCCCGCTGTCTGCACTGTCCCGGCCACTGCATCTATTTCCCTGGAACCCAGGCCACCCCATGCCCAGCATCCATCTGATCAGTCAGCCCCATGCCATCCTAGTTGTTAAGTATTTTGAACATCACTCCTGGGTTCAGAAAGACCTACATCTAAATCCCAGCTCTTCCACTTACCACCGCCTGTGTGGCCTTGGGCAAGGCACTTCATCTCTTCGAGCCTCAGTTTCCTCATATATGAAAGGAGGATCACAATAATAGCTTACCCCTTGGATTGTTATGAGGAGGGAACAAGATGATGTGTGTAAAGTGCTTAATCCAATGCAAGGAGGATAGTAATCACTCAACAAACACAAACTTCTGCTATTATTAAGATTATTGTTATAGATATCCCAAGCAAAGAAAAACATAAATAAACCACAGAATGTCACCCCTGAGAGGGCCCATAGAGGTGCTCAAGCCCAGGAATTACCACAGGGTTGAGGCTGGAAATGTAAACGCATGAGGAAGGCTGGATGAGATGCAATTAGGAGTAGTGGGGTCTGTGGCAAAAAGGAGAGCATTTGCCCTTGACCTTAGTCATTCAAGTTCTCTATTTTTACATACCTTGTGGGCATCAAACAGAACACCTCTGTAGGCCAGATTCATCCTATGGGCTGTCAGTTTGAGACCTCCGAGAGCCTAACCCCTAAATTTCACAGTTAGGGAAACTGAGGCCAGAGTTAGAAATGAGAATTGCCCAAGTTCAGTGAGGACCAGAATTCTGGCCCTTCTTGCCTTCCGTGCATTGCCCAACCTCATCTAAAGACCCCTTGGAGGAGAAAGCTGCATGTCATAACCTTGTTAGTCAAATTCCTGAATAACAGACCTAGGGAATTTTCCGTAAAGTCTAGTTGAGAGGGGTTTTTTTAAAAATAGCATTTATCACTTTTCTCAAAACAAAATTCTAGGACATATTTATTTTACTCATCCCTCCCTCAAAGAAAAGGGAAAGGGAAATGAACCCTAGTCATTCTGGCTGTGTAATCTCAGACAGGTCCCTTCACTCCTTACAGAGCCTGCTTCAAAGGGCCACCATGAGAAATAAATGTGAACTTTATGAACTAGATGTTCATAAAGTGCTGGTACAGAGAGGAAAGATTAAATGCTCCAGAAGTTATTCTGGGCTTTGGGGTTGTCAGGAGCTTGTGTAGACTCCGGCCCGCCTGTAAGGCAAACAGTTTCCAGGAGGAAAATGATGCACTAACAGCCATGGTCCCTTCACAATGCTCACTATCGATTTGTTTGGAAATTATTTCGGCAACATCCAATCGAGCAGCAAGGTGGAAGGGAGGCTGCTGCAGAGAGTTATGCCAAAGCCCCCGGCTGCAGATGACGCCTGGTTTCAGTTCTGCCTCCAGGTCTGTGGTGTACAGGGGCGTAGGAACAGTCTCCATCTTCTCTTTCTTGCCCTCTTTCCTGCCCCCCCCCCACAAAATAAAGGTCAGTTGCCTTTGTCTTCTGCTTCAAAGCGTTCCAGGAGAGAATTCTGTATTCCCTTCAGTAGAAAAGAAGTAACAGACAGACAAAGCGAGCCACATTCAGAAGTTGCAGACTGTCTTTAAAAGCAGAAAGCACTAGAGGCGATATATAATACATACACACATACACACACGTACACACACACACACACACACTCACTCTAAACAAGGTGAGCCGTGATGGATGGAGGGACGCTTTTAAATGCAAAACTGGATTCTCTTAGGTAAGTTCTTTTTCTCCTTGCCTGTTTATAAGAACTCTGATTTGTGTAGCTACATTTAAAAATTACACAAGCTTAGGAAACAGATGAAACGCCCACAGTGTGTATATGCCTAATGTGTGTTCCTTGTAAGTAAAAGAGCTCTGCTACACAGAGTGTGCAAAAAGGCTGTCGAGCCAACGGCTGGAGCGCCCCTTTCCAGCCCAAAAAAGGCAGTGTCAGGCCACTTCACACAGAGAGAGAGTACAATTGCCCAAGACATTAGTGGTTCGAACACTACTTTAGGATGTCTGTAACATCTTTGTTTCACTGTGCTCTTACTTAATATTTGCACTTTAAATAAATGCAATGATTTTGAATGAGAAATGTTTTTCAAATGGGAGGCTATATCATAAAATTTTTAAAAATTGTATGGAGAGAGAAAAACATATATATTTATATTATAAAAATATATATGGAGAGGGAGAAAAGAGGGTGGACAGGACAAAGTGTCCAGACTTGTCCGAATATACCTTTTTGGAAGTTTTTACTTTAGAACTATGTAAATATTTTACGTAATTAAAAAATAAAGCTATATTAAAAAACAATCCCTAAAAACCAAAGTAAAAGTTAAAGAAATAAACTTCTATGTGATTCTATTACAATTGATTTTCATACACAGTAATTGGAATACACACCCAAGTGAGAAGTTAAAAAAAATTAAACTGATTTCAGTAATCACATTATAGGTGGTAGTATAAGAATGCTTGCTCTGAAAGGGGTGTGTGTGTATATTTTGGGATAAAGAGAATGAGTAATTATGTTAATGTCACTAAACTTGGATTTTTGGTATGTCAGAAAGGACATATAAATGTAACATTTAGGATTTATGAGAAAAAAACCCTGCAGGCCTTATTTGAGTTAGAGGAACCAGTAGGAACTCATGATATATTTTTTGTCTTAAAATAAAATTTCTTGGGTCTGTATGCTAAAAAGTCCTAGAAACAATGTCTAACTAACGCCGGAGGGATGAGCCACCTTGCACCCACTAAAAGGAACCAGTGTCATTTGCAGAAATGGCTGATTCCAGGTCAGGGGCAAGAAATTTATAGGTTGAACTTGGAACATCTTGACCTATCAGAAAGCAAGAAAGCCGTCAAAGGCTTCTAGGATCAGATCAAAGGATTCAGGAAGCATTGAATGGGCTCTCCTGGCCAAAAGTGGGGCAATTTTTGTGGTATTAAGGATAATAACAGCAATTAATTGAAGTACATCAAATATATTTAAATCTATGAGTCTATCATAAAGATAAAAAACCACACTCAATAGTACCTTATAAGGATGTTAGTATGCCAACTCATTATTTTTTCAACTAGTAAATGAAGGGAAAGGATGAAGTATTTATTTTGCCTTTTCTATACTAATGGTACCCTGAGTTACCCAAATAGTTGATGAGGGGATATTTCTCTAAAGAAGTATTCCAGCTGACACATGAAAAATAAATGATAGATTAGAACATCACCATTTTTCAACCTCTAATAAATGAATAAATTAGGCAAAGATCTTCAATGTCAGCTAGCATCACAAGGAAAGAAAAAATCATACATTATTAACCTCCTAGTGGAATTTCTTTTGAACTTAAATTTGATTAAACTTCTAGATCTTACCATCATTTAACAGGAAATAGAGGGCATAGAGAAGCACATTTTCAAGCCACAGGTATGCAATCAGGAAAATACAGATTATGGGAAACTCTACTAGCCAAACAACCAAGTTTCTTATCAAAAATAAAGAAGAAAGAGAGATGGAATGTGGCGGGGGGTGGGGGGGGCAACCTCACAGATTAAAGGATATTTAAGGAGACACGTCAACAACCACATGAAGGAGCCTTATTTGAATCCCAGTTCAAGAAAACCAACCATCAACAAGAGACAAACACTTAAAAGACAATTGGGGAAAAGTGGACTGAATATCTGATGATATTAAGGAATTATTGTTAATTTTGCCCAGTGTGGTAATGATATTGCAGTTATGCTAAAAAACAAAAAGCAGTTCCCATCTTTTATAAATACATACTGCAGTATTTACAACTGGAATAATACAATGTCTTAAATTTGCTTCAAAATAATTTAGGAGTGTGAAAAGTGGGTCAGAGTAAGATAAAAAAAAATCAACTATGTATTGACTATTGTTGAAATTCGAAGTGGATATAAAGGGGCTCATTATGCTAGTCCCTTTACTTTTGTGTATGTTTGAAATTTTCTACAACAAAAAGTATTTTAAAAAAATGACACACCTCTTAAAAAATTTACTTAGAGGGCATGTTAGAATTGAAAGATAGTATTACATGCCAATAATGGAAGATCACTATAAAAATAAATTCAATGAAGCAGAGCAATGTTATTAAACCCTAGTTCTCTAACCCTCTGAATCTGAAGTCACTTTCCCATTGTTGTAAGTGCTAAGAAATGTGTTTAAGACATTTCAAGAAAATCGAGGTGTGGAAATTTACTTCTAGAGGTAACCTAATGGCTAGGAAGACAATTGACGAAAGGAATACTTTCTCACCATATACAACCACGGGCTCCAATGTTATTTCGTGCTCTGTCTGCCTGGGTACCACCCAAAACCTTCTGGGGGGGTACTGCCAGGGTTCCAAGGAACCTCACTTTGAGAAATAGTGATATAATATCATTGGCTTTTGACACTGGGCAGGATAATGGCAGTTCTTTCATTGCATTGCGTGGAGCACATTCTTTCATCACCAACTCTTCCATTTCTCCATTTCCATCACTAACTACGTTCTCTGGTCTTCAGCCTCTTCCTTGAGTATACCCAACTCTTTTCCAATACACATGACACAGACTGAATCCTCTTACCGCTCTGAGACTCAGTTTCCAAATCTGCAAGATTCAGACAATGATAGCTCCTTTCTCATAGAGTTGTTGCAAGGATTAGAGGTGATAATGTTTATCAAGGTTTTAGCACAAGTGGTGACTAGAACATGGAACATAGTAACAAATACTTGATACGTGTAGCTATTACTATTACCTGTGACAGCAATGAATCTATTTGTCTTGTAGACTCTTGGGAACCACACAACCAGGGAAGGAGGATTCCTCGCTTATCTTTGTTAGTCCAGGGCCATTTGAGGCAGTTTATATCTATATTCTAGGAGAGAAATGGACAATAAACAGCAAAAGTGGGATTCAGATTAGATACAAGGTAGTACTTTCAAGAAGTGAGGATTAGTAAACCCTGAATAGTACAATCATTGTTTTCTCCCCGAAAGTCTCTATGAAGAAATACAGAATCTTGTAATTTGAATAGTCTAGCATGATCCTGTTTAAAGGCACAAAGACAGATGAATGGGTCTCATTATCGTATTTCCCATTATCTCAGTAATTATTGGGATCATTCACTGTTCACTGGACTTTTGGAAATGGGTACGGACTGTCAAGTACCCTGATGTCCCTTGATGCTGGTGGATAATGATTAGCCATATTGCACTCAGAGAAGCCTTGGACACAGAGAGAGTAAGGGGTTTACCTAGGGTAACGCAGCAATGTCAGTGAGGTGGAATTTGAATTGCCTCAGGAAGAGGGGTAGCTGTTTTTCTGAGGAGGAGGTCCTGCCTCTTTGGATCATTAGGGAAAAGGATACATAAGAATCTCTTTAGCTCCTGCTCTTGAGTGCCTGCATTTGCAAATCCTAGAATCACTTCTCCCTCGTCTCCCATTTTACTAATGAAAGAACAATACCAGTCAAGTAAAGAAGCACCCTCTAGATGTGGATGGCAAATTGGTTTTATGTGGAATACCAACTGCCACCAATTAGTGGTGGCTATCTAAAGAATGTGTTGAGAAGGATTCTGAGGTCATGTCCCAGAAAGAGTGCTGTGATGGACTAGCGATGTCTGCCACTGGCATAGCACAGAGGACAAGCAGCAATTGTGCCACATGTTTGTATCACTAACCAGCATATTGATAGGTCTCAGTTTATGAGGTGGGCTGCTTGCACCTGAGAAGACAGAGAGCAATACTCAGAGGAAATTAGAACAAGATGGTTATATTCTGATAAACTGATGGAAGAACTGGAGTTTGGGTCATATTAGAGAAGCCAGACCTAAAGACTAAGTCACACGTGGTACAATTGCTGCCTACCTCTGTACTTTGCTGGTGGCAGACATCACTAATCCATCACGGCACTCTTTGTGGGAAAAGACCTCAGAATCCTCCTCAACACACGTTCTTTATTTTATTATTACTTTTTTTTTTTTTTTGAGGAAGATTAGCCCTGACCTAACATCTGCTGCTAATCCTCCTCTTTTTGCTGAGGAAGACTGGCGTTGAGCTAACATCCGTGCCCATCTTCCTCTACTTTCTATGTGGGATGCCTACCACAGCATGGCTTGCCAAGTGGTGCCACGTCCGCACCCAGGATCCAAACCGGCAAACCCGGTCTGCCGAAGCAGAACGTGTGAACTTAACCGCTGTGCCACTGGGCCGGCCCTCAACACACTATCTTTAGATAGCCGCTACTAATTGGTTGGAGTTGGCCTTCTAGACTTGATGAGGTGGAAAGAAGACAAATGTTAGGCAATGGGGATCCAGAAGGTGAATTAGAGTGACAATTCCAACAACATCAGCAATAATAGCTACCATTTAATGGGCGTTTGCTATGAACTGGACACTGTGCTGAGTCCTTTACAGGAAATATTTCATTTAATCCTCACAACCGCCATATGAAGTGTGCACTAATATCTCCATTTTGCAGATGGGGAAACTGAGGCAGAGGTTAGTGACTAGCCCAAGGTCATCCAGCTAAAAAGTGGCAGAGCTGGGCTTCATACCCTAGTTCTGTCTGACTCCAGAGGCTGTGCTCTTAACCATGCAAATAATAACTATTTTTTAGTAAACTATGTTCCAAACACTGTCCTATGACCTGTACATGCATTAATTCCTCTCATCCTTACAGCTAGTCCATTTGAGCACATGATGTTTAATCTTTATAGAATCTTCATATTACTGATGGAGAAACTGAGGCCCAGGATCACACAGTTAGGAAGTGGCAGAGCTGGAATTCGAACCCAGGCAGTCTGGCTTTGAGGCCCTGAATTTATCACCCAAGTCTCCTGATTTAGAAGTCGCAACACCTGTGCTTCTCAGTGGGCGACTCACGGGTATTGAACAGTTTTCATTCACACAGCCCCGCCCTGGAATGCCGCGTGTCCCAAGGACCCCTTCCTCCAAGCTAAAACAGAAACTGTATTTTTCACAGACTTCTTTGCTCCCTACAGATCACCTTGGGGAGTCGCTTGACCATCCTACACCTCAAGTTCCTCACCTTTAAAAGGGAGTAAGAGCTTCCCCTCCAGCCTCACCTGGCTGCTGGCTACCGTTCTGGGATCAAAAGAGGCAATGCTATGCAAGTAGAAACTTTATCAACATTCTAGAAACTTAGAACAGGAACAGGCTGGGTGGGTAGGATCGCCTCTTGTGGGGGGATAGGATCCCAGCTACCTCTCCCCTTCAGGTGACTCAGTTCAGACCCCAAATGTCATAACTAAGGGTGGTTTTAAATATCCCAGGCTCTGCTGGCCTGTTAGGGAAGCGGTTAAATTCACGTGCTGGGCTTCGGCAGCCCAGGGTTCTGCTGGTTCGTGTCCTGGGCGCGGACTTACACACCGCTCATTAAGCCATGCTGAGATGTGTCCACAAAGAAAAACTAGAAGGGCCTACAACTATGCACTGGGGCTTTGGGGAGAAAAATAAATAAATAAACATTCCAGGCTACTTAAGGAGCCAGCTCTCAATGAATTTAAAATGACATTGATTTCAGGGTTGGAAATAGAGCCTAAGAGTGATAGCAGAGTGGTGCATTTCTGGCGGACGGGAGGGAAGTGGGCAGAGAAGTCTAGTCTCCACTTTCCTCCACCTCCTGGCAGGGGCAACCGGCTTTAAGAAGCCCGCAAATGCATCTCTAGTTGTCGACCAGAAGGGGTCACTACAGAGCGAGCGGCGTTCTCAGACACTCGCAGAAGCAAGCTCGCAGGTATCCAAACGCGTAGACACGTGTCCAAACGTACATAGGCTTCTGGACCCGATACTTGGTCACTCCATGGTTCTTCCTTCCTTCTCCTCCCCCATCTTGTTCTCTCTGCCTTCCTCCTCCCCTTTCGCTCTCATTCCCCTCCTCTTCCCTTTCAAAAAATTTCTGAAGTTCACATTGGTGCCCCGTCCCTTGGTCCCCACCGCTATCAGCATTAGCGAGAAGCATGGGTTTATTCCCGCTGTGGCCGAGGCCCGGTGCCAGGCGCTTGGAGGTCCTTAAGACTTGGCGAGGGCTCCTTCCGGGAATTTCCAGCTTGGGGAGTGGGAGTAGCAACTCTGCTGAGATTAAAGGGCTCCAAGGGAGCGACGGGCTGAGGGTCCTGCAACTAACTCTTTTTCTTAATGAAAACCCTGGGGATGAAACTAGAGAAATTCTGCCCAGACCCTCTGCGTCTAGGGCTTATTGGTGATTCTAAACTTTCACTTTCTGGGATTAGGGTTGAACTGGGAGGGCGTAGAAAATGGGAAGAGAGACCAAAAAGTATCTATCCTTCTGTAATCCTCAGAATCCCCTGCAAATCCCTCCGGAGAAGCGCTTTTCTTTTCCAAAACGGACTCCTCTCCCGAGATGAGCTGCGTTAAGAAAAGTGGTTGCGGTCAAATTCCCCAGGAGTGGATGGGGTGGGGTGAGATGGGGGGAGTGGGGGGTCTCTTTCCTTTGGACGGGTTTGGCAGCGAGGACCCGGGGCTGGCTGGCTGTGAGGCACAAAAGAAATACCTCTTACAGCGCCGCGTGCACAGATGTAGCGCTGCGCCCCTCTGCGGGCGAGGACCCGGCTCGGCAGATGGCGAGAAGCCGAACTGGTGATGGATTGTCCATCAAATGGCACTTTCTGGGTGGTGGGGATCTCTCGGAGCCCAGGCACAAAGAGGAATGCAGGGGACCCCCTTTGCTGGTGTAGGCAGTCCCTCCCAGAAGTGGGGGGGTGCGGGGTGGGGGGGCAGATTGGCATGGGCGGATAGGTTAAGTTTTTTACTTCTCCCCCTCTGTAGAAGATCTGTTACAAGACTTGCATAGGGGCTGGGCGGGGGGAGTCGGCCGGGTCCAGAGGGCACGCAGGGAGGGGTGGAAGAAGGCCGGCGATGGTGGGGGAGGAGAGCGGGCTAGGAAGCAGGATCTCCTGCCTGGTTCCGATCGGGGTGCGGGGATTGCTTCTTTAAGGGGTCAGCGCTGCAACTCCGTCGCCGCGGGGCCCTGGTGACAGGCGCACGCCCCGCCCTTTCTCCTCCCAAGACCTGCGGGCTTTTGTTATGCAGATGGCGGCAGGAGGCAGAGCCGGAGGAGGAGGGAGTTGGTGGCGAGGAGGAGAGACGGAGAGGGGGGAGGAAAGTGCAGCTCGCGCGACCAGCCTCCTCTTCCAACGTCACATTGTGCGAGAGACAAAACCCGGGCGCGCCTGAGCTCACACGCGCACGCACACACAGACGACCCCGTCGCCTCTTCTCTCCCGGCGCTGCCCTGAAAGCCAGCCCTGCCTTCCTTTCCTGGGGCGCGGAGGCTCAGCAAGCTCAGAGCGCAGACCAGAGCCAACCCAGAGGGCGAAGAAAGCCGGCGGACAAGCCTTCTTTCTCCCCTGCCTTCCCCTGGCTGAGGCGCCCCATCCCCCGCCCTGAACCCCGATCTCTCGCACCGCACCCCTCTGGGTGTGACACGGACAAGGCCCGGAGCCGGGTGTGCCCCCGGTTGGAATCCGCGTTTCAGCACTTCGGACAGCGCCCGAGCGCCCTGGCCCCTTCGGGTTGGCTATGGCGAGCGTTCAGCAAGGCGAGAAGCAGCTTTTTGAGAAGTTCTGGCGAGGAACCTTTAAAGCTGTGGCCACCCCGCGTCCCGAGAGCATCATTGTAGCCAGCATCACGGCCCGCAAGCCGCTGCCAAGGTAATGACCTCCTTCTTAAGAGGGGACACCCTGATGGTTCCCCTTTCTGGCCTGTGCCCCAGAGCCCTCAGGATTGGATGCAGGCAGCTGGGCCAGGGCGCCTGTCTTTTCTCGTCACTACTCGGTATCTCCCGCTGGAACATGGGAACTAATTGCTTATAGGAGGTGGAAGCTGGTGAGAAGGGCCAGGGAGTCCTTAGGAGGAGCAACACTCAGTGGTCTGCTGACCTGGCAGCTTCCATTCAAGAGGTTTTTTACTTTCTTAGAGTGGGCGGTGTAGGTGGGATACAACTTGATGGAGAAACTTTTCTTGGTATCACAGAGCTCAGAGGACAGGGGCAAGAAGGAATGGTGGATTTGAGGTGGTTAGGAGTGTCGTGAAAGAAGAGAAGATGAGATTTGAACCAGCTCAAGCAGTATTCAGAGATAGTGGCACATTCTATACTCAGCTCAGAAACTAGCGAGCTCTGAACATTTTCACAAAAGCCCATATGCTGTTCTCTCAAATACAGCCTAAACAGCACCCTCCTCCACGCCTTTCTGGCTGCTGCTGCTGCTGCTGAATTCTCTCCTCTCCAGCCTCCAAAACCTGGACTCCGAGCTCAAAAGTCAGGGAGGAGCCTTCCAAGATCTTGAAGATGGTCTTGGAAGAGTTTTATTTGGCTTTTCAAAAAGGACTTGATTGCTTTGAACTCAGGGATGACAACAGATCCTTAGATGGTGGAAATAGTGTGATAGGCGAGAATAAGGAAAGAAGTGAAGGAAAGGCAGAAAGAGGGAGAAGAGGATGTGGGCTGAGACAGAGAGGAGGTTGGGGAAAACAGAAGCATTCCAAAACAGAGAAAACTCAATTCTCTTTATAAATCATCCAATTTAGAGGAGTTTGAGAATGAAAGGAACAAGGCTGTGCCCTCTGTCAGGGAAAATCAAGGCGGTATGAAAACTCATCTTTTGCTGGTGTTGGATGAGTGGTTCCGTGAGAGAAAAAGAAAGAAGTGGACCAGGGGAGACGACGTGGAGGATTTATTAATCCTGGCAGGCTACATTAGGGAGTAGATTGAAAACATGTCTGGGAAAGTGCTTCGGACAGGATGCCTGTTCTGGCACAACTGAATCTGAACTTTGCAGAGGGTGTGGGGTGGACGACAGGGCATCATATCTAAAGAATCAAACTCAGACTGGAGAACTTTTCGCAGTCTGATAGGGTCTTCGCTCATACAGTTCTTTAGAAAAATGGGTGCCCCATGCTGGGAATGGGTGGACTAGAAACATGGTGGGCACAAGCGTCAGCAGCAACCAGTATTTGTGGGGGTGGGGGGAACCTTCTGACATAGGCTGGAGAAGAAGAACAATAACACCAAATGCTGTCAAAAGCTGAGGTTTCTGTGCTTTGTAGAGAGTTTTGACATCAGCAGTTTTATCTTCCTGGGTTTCTGCCATCCATTCCACCTCCGGAGTGCACCTACTGTTGGCAAAGCATGTGTTGGCCAAAGAATGTGCCCTTGTGGAAGAGACCAAAGGGAATTTCACTGGAAACCAGAAGTGTGGCATTTGGTCCAGAGTCTTCCATGTATTTCAGGGGTACAGGGAGAGGAGAGAAGATTCCTGGTAGTATTTTAATTCAGAAAATGCCTAATGGCCACCTAGCTTGGTATCTTCACCCTTTGCCTGTCACTCTGTTACTGCTGTGCCCTTTTCTTGGTCATGTTCTCAATCATATGAATTGCCCACAGTGTCTCCCAACTCTCATGCTTTCTGTAGCATTATAAAAATCCTAATTTAATCCATCTGAGACCCATAATAACCAACCCTTCCTACCCAGGTGTCATTTCACTCTCGGTGCCTTTTAATGTCCTGGGTCTCCTTTGCCCTGGAAACCACTCCTGAGGTGAAAGTCTGAGCCATAAACCCCTAATTTATGTCATGCTGGAAGGATTCTCTTCAATACTTCTCTACTGTGGCTTCTTTGTAGAATAGATTCCAGTTTTATAGCTGTTACTCCTGGTTTGGGGTGGAGAGTGAGCAGGGAGTATTTGTATTCAACTCTTCAGGAAAGGCTGGGATTGAGTTGTCTTTTAACAGACTGTCTATAAAACTCAAATCATCTTCATTCTCATCCATGCCAGCCACATCCAGTGATGGTCAATTTCCACCTCCTTTTTAACGTTCAATACTTACTAAAGGGTGAAATTACCACGTTTCTAAAGCAGAGTTCTTAAGAAGGAAAGAGATAGAGACACTGGCATAGCATGAGCTGGGCCCCAGTGGCTTCCTCTGGAGGCAATCTGGGGACTTGGTCTCATCAAAAATGTTGTTTAGTTCCATGAGTCAAGCCCAGCTCCCAGATCTGCAGGGAAATGGGGGAGGGGGTGGAAAAACCACAAGCCAGTCCTATTGGTTACACACTTAATATTTGTTTATAGATGAGGGCTACCCCCTGAATGAACTTCGCTAGGATATTTTAAGTCTATCTTTGAAGATAATTTAGTGCCAGGATGGAAACTTACATTCAATTTGTTGATTTCACAGCAATACGCATACATCATCCATCCGCACTCCAAGCCAGACCTCCCCTGGTCCCCCCTTCCTCTCCCCCTCTGTGAGGCATACTTGATGAGGCAATAACTTTATAATGTATCAAATTGCAAGCAGATGTCTGACTCAAATGTCAGAACAGTATAGCAGAGTGGGAGGCAGTATATCATAGTGGTTAAGAGCTCAGACCTGAGTTTCAGACAAGCCTGTATTCCTGTCCTGGCTCTACCATTTAGCTGAGAGTCCTAGATGAGTGGCTCTACCTTGCTGAGCCTGTTTTGTCAGCTTGAAAATAGGAGTAATAATGGCAGCTGTCTCAGACAGCGCGTTAGGAGGATTGCCCACAGTGTGTGGCGCATAGTGACTGTTTGATACACGTTGCCTGTAAAACAAACAGTTCAGAGCTTATAATGGCCAAAGGAAATCAACAATTCCTTCCGGTATTGTGTTTTTCATGCCTACCCATTTCTCTCCCAGATAATGCTGACAATAAAAACTGTGGGATTCAACTCCAGATGGACAACTACATTGAGATGGAATTAACACACAGGAGGTAGAGTGGGAGTGGTCCCATAATTGACTTCCCTGAGGGAAGGTTAGCTGCTTTCTATCTTTCAGTTAGAGGGTGGGAGGCTGGTGAAGAATTACCTGGATTCAGAATTGATTGGCACAGCATCTTTACAGAGCATTCTTTTGGTTTGTTTAGAGATGACCAGGTATTGCCAGTCTAGAGAAGGCTCAAACTCCTTGAAAAGGACAGTTTTAATCCCTAGTTCCATCAAATGTAGAGTGACTATGTAATTTATCATTCATTTCAAGCGTGAAAGGGGTTGCTGTGAATAGTTATTTCGGGATGAAAGATCTAACAGGGACCATCCCAGGCAAGCCAGGATGGGGATTGCCATAGTCAAACCTCGTCCTATACCAGCTGGAAGAGAGCCAGCACGAATCAATAAGATACTTGGAGGGTAAGAGACCCCCTCTTTTGTCCCCACCGAAGAAGTATAGTCATTTTGCGTGGCATTAATTAATTCTCTGTTAATTTCTTAGTCCACAAAAGTTTGTACCCAAGAAGTTTAGGCTCAAAGTGGAAAACCTAGTGTTTGAGGCCAGCTCAAATGGTAATAATAATATCGACAAGCAGTCGTTGAGGACTTCATGAACATGTAGAAATCACTGGAAATTAGCCTATCAATTGTTTGTGGGTCCATGAGTGTTTGTAAAGGGCTAGAAAGGCAGCCCTCTTAAATGAAAACAGCGTTCCCTTTAAAATTCTTTTGGCAAGCTATTAATTTTCTTTGAGAATCTTTTCTATGCAGAATAGTCCAGAAGCAGACTTCAGCCTAGTCCCTGTCCAAAGTGTCATAAATTCCAAACTATTGGAGATTTTACTGCATAAAGGGAAAGATGGCCAAATTGTGAGGCAGGAAAAATGCCTTTGAACCATTTAATTCAAGACTTCCCTTTGTGCCAAGGGATCAGTTAGCACATTGGTGCTGACTCTGTGCCCGGGAGCAGAGTGAGGGGCTGTTGGGAGGTGATTTCCTGACATCCTGTGGCTGAAAACCAGTGTCCTGAGGGTCATGGAGAATGCTTACCCTGGCAATGAATGAGTATGTTTCTCTGGGAAGCGAGTATTATTGTTCTGGTCAAACCTTTCTCCTTCTGAAAGGTGAAATTTGTTGAATGGTGTACAGGAGTCAGTGGAGGGGGGGTGTCATTTCTGACACTGCTCTTTTCATTTGGCAACTGTCCTATCTTAGAGACCTGGGCTGCAGTAGATGTTGGATACATTCATCGAATGAGTACACATCGTGCAAATCCAGCATCAGAATAGTTCTCTCCCGGCCTCACCCCCAATCCTGACATGGAGATTCTGATCAATGCAACCCGGGAGACACACATACTGCAAATGGATTTGACTCTCGCTGGTCTCACAGTGAAGCTCTCTAGATATAGATGTCTGTCTGGTTGGGTGAGTAGACATGTTGGCAGGAAGTGTGGGGCAGGAAGTCAGACTAAATGCCACCTGGAAGTGCTTTCCAGGCCTATGTGAGTCTCCATTGACTCCACCCTGACTCTAGGCCACCAAAAAGGGGGAACCTCCCTAAAAGCCAACTCTTATAATGAGGAAAGAGGCCAGGGTCGTGTGCCTTCTGCTCCATGAGCACCTCAGGCATGCCTCCGGGCCGCAATCAATTTTAAAAACATCCTTTCTTCCAGAGTGGCTGGATTTGCCTTCCTGTGAGGTGGAGGAATTGGCAGGAGTTTCACAAAACCAGAGTTCTTTGTTAGTTGTAAGACTTTCTCTGAGGTGTGAGAGAAGATTTCTGAGGTGGAGGAAGTAGAATGGTTAACAGCCTGGGCTCTGAAGTCAGATCTAGCCAGGCTGAAATCCTGCTGGGCGGCTTCCTAGCTTTGGAATCTTCCAGTTGCTTCACCTCTCGGTGCCTCAGTTTCCCCACCTGTGAAATACTCATCTCACAGGGCTGTCGTGAGGAATGAATGGGACAGTTCATATAAAGGACACAGCACAGTGCCTGGCACAGGCCAAGACTCCCTAAATGGTGCTCTTGTTGCCATGACAGGAGCTACCTGGTGAAGGGAGTGGGAGGCGGTGCTGAGCCCCCCACCGCCTGGGCTGGGGTTGCTTGGTGATGATGGTTGGGGTTCCTTGGCCTTGCCACTTGACCTCCCCAGTGCTCTCTATTCATTTTTAGGTATGGTTTTGGCATTCCCTAAAGAGCCACTGGAGATGTGCAGAGCTGTTTAAAAAATCGGACAGGCCCGATAGCAAACTAATCAAAAGAAATGTTTCCTTTTACTGTTTGCAAACACTTCACGGCTACGTGACTCTTGGCAAGCAGCTTGACCTTCTCAGTCTTGGTTTCCTCATCCATAAAATGGGACTAATAATAGCAGCCACCTCCAAGTGCTGTTGAGAAGACCGAATGGGCTAATTTATGGAAAGTGCTGCTTGGCACACAGTAAGGGCTCCATTAACGTTAGCTCTTACTATTAATAATAAATTATAGTTTTTATTATGACTACATGCCAGGCTTATCAGGGAGGAAAAGATGAATGAAATGCAGTTGCTCTCTTTGAGGACCTCGGAGCTGAGCAGCAAAGGTAGACACCAACACGAGATATGAGACATGGGCAGACGGTGTTCAGTACTATAATGTAAGTAGGAACAATGGAAGGGACTGTGGAAAACCAGAGGACGGAGAGACCCTGAAGGAGGAATAGAGACTCTTGCTTATCATCACAGAGTTACCCTTGGTTATCTGACCTGTAAAATGGGAATGATTCTTTTATTTCATCAATTTTACCTATAAACGCAAGGGATGACCAGAATGAATAAAGCCTTTATGCACAATAGACCCTCAAGAAAGACCTTTCCTTTTCCCAGGAGGAAAAGCAGGTCCAACTCTCTGAAGGGGACGTTATCTGCTGGGAGAGTGTAGGTAGTGCTAATGAAAGGGGGCTGTGGACTGGAACTACCTCTATTATATAAGTGTTCCAACTCCCCTGCCATTGGCTCAAGGATGCAAATGCTGGTGTGGGCCATTAGGCTTCTTGTCCTTCATGGTCTAGCTCTGGCTAATATGAAAGCCGGTCTGCATTCCCTGAGCAACCAGTGATGGTGGGGGGATTGGAGTGAGCCCACCCATGTCGAAGATAAAATAAACCACAGGGGAATGAATGTGCAAAGTGGAGGAAGCCGCCTGTGTGTGGCTGAAAAACAAAGTTGTACTTTCATTCATTCAACAGTTTTATTGAGCTCCTATTCGATGTAGCAATGAATAACATGAAGTCCTTGCTTTCATGGGGGAGAAAGACAACAAAGGAAGAAAGAAATAATATAAGACGAGGTGGCAATAGGGCTTTAAAGAAGCATAAAGCAGGGGAAAGGGACAGAGGGTGAGGGAAGGGGCTGCTTTGTTGGATGGAGTGGTTGGGGACCTGAATGAAGGGAGGGAGCAAACCATGAGGATAACTGGGGGAAGGTGTTTGAGACAGAGGGACCGGCAAGTGCAAAGGCCCTGGGGTGAAAGCATGCTTGGTGTATTTGAGGAGTAGCAAGGAAGTCAATGTGGCTGGAGAAGAGTGAGTGAGGGGGAGACAGACAGGAGATGACTCTCTAGGTGCGGGCAGGAAGCAGATCAAGCAGTTAATCTTCTAAGGCAGTTAAGGACTTCCCAGTCCTCAGCTCCTAAGCTGGGGGCCGGGAGGGGCTCCTGCCCTCTCAGTCAGGGTCCTGGGTCTGATCTACTTCTCTCGGCTCCTCTCTGCCAACTCTAACGCCACCAGCGATGACTTTGAATAGCAATGTCAGAAGCTTAGCTGGGCCCGTTCGTGTGTTATGGACAAGCATGAAATTTACAATGTCTCTGATTGTGATCAATCAGATTAGGAAATTGAAAAAGACACTCTACAGACTTCCAAACAGCAGTGGCAAATCTCGTTCCCATGACAGTGGGGGTCTGGTCTATCTGATCCGTGTGCAAATCTCGACCATCGCTTGTGCCCAGTGGCCCCCTTCACTGCACACCCTTGAAGCCACAGTCGGCTCGCTCTCTCTCTCTCCCCCTCTCCCACTCCCACTTGAAATTTCGCTGAGGGAGCTCCCATATGCCACAGCCTGTGTGCGGAGCTCCGTGAAATAAAACGCGGAATTAAGATGTCATAGAGACAAAGCCAAACCAAATACAGGAACAATGGCGAACCCTAAAACAGTCATTAAGCAATTCATGTCTAGATGTGTCTGTTCAAAACAAATATTAAGATCCTCTGGACGCAAATGTTTCTCATCAGGAGAGTCCCCAAGTTGCCGGATTCCCAGGGCTTCCATCCCGCCGACAGCTTTGCTGAGCAGAAACCCCTACAGATCACTGTTCTGTGGCTTCATTAAAAGTTAAGCTCAGGCGGGTGAGCTGGAATTTTACAAGATAGTCACCACTCCTACAGGAAGAGAGGTGCCATCTGGGCCTGATGTGTGTGTATTCATGGTATGTGTGCACACGCTCACGCACGGCGGGAATGTGTGTGCCGAGCTTCTTATGCTCTTCTGTGCCCAGCCTGTGCTGAGCATGTTTCGTCTGTTATCTATTCCATCCTCACAATAACTCCAGGAGAGAAGCATTTTTAAGACCCTATTGTACAGATGAGGAAACTGAGGCTCAGCGAGTGGCAGTGACCTGCTCAAGGACACAGGGCTGGTGAGAGTCAGAATTGGGACAAGAGCCCAGAACTCTTAACTGATGTGTTTACAGTCGAGTACACTTTGCAAAGGAGGAAAAACAGACCCGGAAGGTGAGGTGTGGCTTGTCCAAGGTCACATGGTTTGTAAGTGATGAAGCCAGGATGTGAATCAGGTCTGCCCGATTATAACTATGTTCTTCCCAACCTGCTGCGCTTCCTGTCTCTGTGGCTTGGGCGTTAAGATTGTACGTGTTTTTGTTGTGTTTTGCTCATTGTGTTTTATGTCCAATCAGCTTAGGCATTTGTCATTGTTATAATCTCATCTCATTACAGTCCATCCTTACCCCCTTATCCATTCTCCACATTGGGCCAGAAGGACCGCTTTGAAAAGCAAGTCAGACCATATGCCCTCTCCCTCCCCCCATCTAAAGCCCTCCATCACTATCACTTGGTTTATAGAATACAGAGCTGACTCTCTGCCAAGGCCTGAAGTCTCTTTATGGTCCAGCGCCTGCCTGCCTCCCCAAGATCATTTCTAAAATGCTGCCCCTCACTTCATCTGCTCTGGCTGCACCCCACTCCTTTTAGTTACTCAAATTTTTTATGCCTTTCCTGCCACAGGGCCTTTGCACATACTGCCAGGAAAGTTCTCCCTCTTCCCTCATGCCTAATTTATACCTACTCTACTTTGAAATCTCAGCTCCAATGCTTTTTCCTTAGGCAATCTTTCCACAATGTTCCAGACTAGGTCACACCCCACATTACAGACTTTCTTATCACTGTAGTACCTCTTTGGTTCTCAACGCTTTTGTAATTTTATATTGATTTGTGGGATCATTGGTTAAAGTGTTAATAGACTGAGAGCATCAGGAGGATGGGGATTGTGTCTCTTTTCTCATTGGTGTATCTCTTTCACCTGATACATAGCAGGGATGCACACAAATATTGATTGAATGCATGAATTGTAACACTTTCCCCTCATCAGATCATTTTCATGCCTAATAGTCTGAACCATATGGGGTTGCCAATATTCAAAACCAGAAATGCTATTTCCTTTGATTCTCAGGAGAACTGTTTGAACTATTGAGGATGGGGACCATGTCTGTTTCCTTCCTTGCTGTATCTCAGCACCTAGGACAGTGGCACATGGTTGGGGATCTTTAGATGTTTGTTGAATGAATAATTAACGAGGGCATGCAGGTATAAGGTCGTGGTACAGATGCGGAAACTCAGAGACCTGCAGAGGTACAGCATCCGAATTTTAGAGCTAAAGGACCTTAGAGATCATCCAATCTCCTCATTTTACATGTGGAGCACAGAGGGCTAATGTTTTATAATATTCATAATGTATTGGAACAACAGCGTGCATGCATAATTTATAAATAAATACACATATATGGGGATTTCATTCTCAAAATTTCTTACCGAGAGAGATATGAGATCAAAAGATCTTTAGGGGCCGTTGATCTGACTCAGCTCCTCATTTTGCAGATGGGGAGACTGATTCCCACAAAGGCGGAGGCTTTGCCCCAGGTCCGTAGCCTGAGTCAGCCTGGGTGAGCTCTGGGATCAGTGGAGTGTTTGCTCAACAGCAAGGTTTGTGTTTGAACTTCCCTGCTGTGATCAGGTGACCAGACACCGCTCTCTCTTGCCACCCGCCGCCCCACTGTGAGATCTGGCATCCTGCCCCATAAAGGCCTCCTGTGGCATATGCTGCTCAGAGCCTAGTCTGGGGACCCTGATGAGAGGTCCATCTGTACCCACCCTGTGCCTAGCAGAGCAGGTGAGCAGCCCTGGCTGTTTCTGGGATCATATTTCAGAGCTTCCAGCTGATAAGGAGGCTTTTGTTTGCTCAGGCTCCCTGCCCCAGCCTCCCTTTCATGGCCAGGTGGCAGGTGATTCTGGGGCCCAGCCCACTCCCGGAGCGGGTGGATATCTTGGCCCAGGACACCTATGTACCATGTGGACAGTTGTTTCTAGCAGGAAGTCATCATCAAAATAACACGTCCCGATGGTCAGCTCCTTATCAAGCAGGGTCCCCTCACTGTGGCATTTAGTCCACAGACAGGATGGGAGGAGGACCAGAGGGGGCATTTGAGAAACTCAAATACAGCCTCTTTATAGCTGGGGAGACTAAGGCACACGGCGTTCCATGGAGCATCAGAAGGTTAACGCCAGAGCTGTAGCTGAAATATGGGCCACCCGACACTCAGTTCTAGGACAGCACACTGCTCAGAGTCTCTTGGAGAAGAAGGCAGGAAAATTAATTTATTCCCATTTTACAAAGAGGACGAGTGAGGCTCAGAGATACGAAGTGATTTGCCTAAAGTCACACCATGAAATAATGATATATTGTTATTATTGGTGCTGTCGTGGTTAAAAAAATGACTATTGATCTCATTTGATCCTCACAACAGTAAGGACCATTTTTATGTCCATTTTGCAGATGAAGAAACCGAGGCTCAAAGTCTTATAAAGACTCAGAATAAACCCTGGGTCTCTTGACTCCAAGTTCAGCGTCTCCATCCCACTGTGGGTCAGAATCTCTGATGCCAAAAGCATGGGGGGAATGACATGACCATCTGTGGTCATTGGCCAGCCTGCACTGCCAGTGTGGCCCCCATTAACCCCTCCCCCTTTACCTCCACCTTATCACTGAGAGTACTAGCCTCATCTCCTTTTCAACCGCCCCAGTATATCCTACAGCTTTTTCCAAAGTGAGGAATCTCTTAGAGTAGCAGGGATTGGAGTGGGACCCCAAAACTGCAAAAGGGGACCCAGTGCTCAGGAGCCTTAGGAAGAAGCATCATTGTACCCTATCACTGCAGGGCTTAAACGGAGTGGAAATGGTCCCCAAGCTGCAGTGGGAGAAGCGTGAGTCTGGGAGTCTTTCCATGGGGAAGGTTACGTACGACTCCAAAAGAAAGATCATCTTGGCAACTAAAAGAGTTATGGGTGGCCTGAAGAGTCTTCTAGTCCCGCCCCGCCTAACTCTTCATTTTATGGAAGAAATCCAACAACCCAGAGTAGTTAAGTAACTTGCCTAAGGTCTCACAGGCAACTAATGCCATAGACAGTGGGCTCATTTTAGAGCACCTGTGGGTTCCAGGGAAGAGAAAAAGAGCTAATATGATTGTCATCTGTTGCCTGCACCCATCTGCCCCAGAACAGTGGCTGTTCCATCCCAGACCTACAGCATTTATGGCCCTTTAGTAAATTAACTCTCAAACTGTCCCCAGCGGTGGTTTGAATGCAGGAGCTAGAGACTGATCTAAGTGCTCCTAGATGCTTTTGATGTTTTCCATCAAAAAGACAAGGACTTCCGTCTTGTGGCTTGGGCAAGATGCCATCGAAGCCACCCTGATGTCTATTTGCTACCTCCCACTCTGGTCCAAAAGAGCCTCTTGCCTTCCCTCTCCCTGGGAAATTTTGGTGCCCTGCATCCCTGCTCTCAGCCGCTGCCCATCCATCCCGAAGGAAGGCATCACCTCCTCTTCACCCAGCAGACATTACCTTGACACATGCCAATGGAGGGGGTTGCATAACTGCATGCGTTCAGGCTCTGTGGTTCATGAGCTTGGTTTGAATTCTACTCCACCATCTATTAGCTATGTGACCTTGGGCAAGTCACTTCACTACCCTCAGTGACCTCTTCTAGAACATGGAGACAAAAATCTCTAACTTGGGTGATTGCGGACTCCTGGTATGACTATTTGGAATGGTTGCCTGTGGACATCAGGCTCATGTTCAAAAGAGAATCAGTTTGCTGGAGGGCGAGGGCAAAAAGACACTAAGATTATACACCCAGTCAAGAACCCTAAATATCAGAGCTCATGGGTTCCATTCCCTTTTAGATATATGGAAGAAGTAAGGCTCAGAGAGAGAGATGCACTTGCCCAAAGTCACACAGTGAATCAGAATCCAGGTCTCCTGCCTCCCAGGGTTCATTTCTCTGCCTCAGTGACCTCATGAATGTCAATTTTTCAACTTCTTCATCTGTCAAAGTTTTAATAATAGCTACTAATAATAGTTTCTGTTACTGTATGCCCATAGTTACTGTAATAGTTACTATACATAATTGTTACTATAGGCCCATCACTGAGCAAAATGCTTTATCTGCAATATATCATTTAATCCACTCGACCATCCTTTGAAGTAGTTAGATACTATGACTATTCCATTTTGTAGATGAGGAAATTAAGCATCTGAGAGGTAAGTAACTTGCCTAAACTCACACAGCTAGGTAATGTCAGAGATGTGATTTGAATCTTGTGCTGGTAATTCTTATTAACTCCTGTTGGGAATACTTGCCCTGTCAACCTCCTGGCACAGGAAGGAAAGATCAGAAAAATTAGAAGCACCATATAGATATGAGGAAGTTCTTTTCTTTTTCTTTTTGTTCAGGAAGATTAGCCCTGAGCTAACATTTGCCGCCAATTCTCCTTTTTTGCTGAGGAAGATTGGCCCTGAGCTAACATCCAAGCCCATCTTCCTCTATTTTATGTGTGGGATGCTTGCCACAGTATGGCTTGATGAGCAGTGCATAGGTCCACATCCGGGATCTGGGCCGGCAAACCCCAGGCCACAAAGCAGAATGTGCAAACTTAACCACTGCGCCACTGGGCTGGTCTCTAGAAACAAGGAAGTTCTTGACAAGCTGTTCACATTTCTCAATATGGGACTCCATTCTGCTCCATCCCAGTGCCATAGAGATGCATAAGAGAACATGGCTCAGGATGTATGTCCACTGGTACTGCACAGTTTTTATTTATTTATTTATGCATTTATTTATTGAGGAAGATCAGCCCTGAGTTATCATCCACCACCAATCCTCCTCTTTTCGCTGAGGAAGATTTGCCCTGAGCTAACATCCATGCCCATCTTCCTCTACTTTATATGTGGGACGCCTGCCACAGCATGGCTTGATAAGCGGTGCATAGGTCTGCACTTGGGATCTGAACCAGCGAACCCTGGGCCTCCGAAGTGAAACGTGCGAACTTAACCACTGCGCCACCAGGCTGGCCCTTCAGTTTTATTTTTGAGTGAGCAAACTCACTGAGGGAGTTTGATGCTACGTTAGTATAGCAGCCTTCCTAGAAGAAGGTTTTCCCAGGGAAGGGAGAGAGAAACCAGGAGAATAAGCTCTTTTTTTGAGTGGGAAATGTGAGGCTTCTAATTGCAATGCCTACCTCAGTCTGACCCATTTAGGCGCAGCCATTATGCAATCGTGGTCATTCTTCACAGGCACAATACTTTAAACTCGCTGAGAACTTGCATCATACATCCACCCACCCATCATCCATTCATCATATGTTCCCTCATCATCTATTCCTCTATGCAGTTATTTCTCCATCCACCACCTAGGCTCCATCCATCCATCCATCCCTTCATCCATTGATCAAGAAACCATTCATTCATTCACTATTTCATCCATACATTAATCTATTCTCCAGCTATTTGTCCATTCATTCATTTCCCAGTTCTTTTCTTCTCCCATCCACCCATCCGTTTATTCATCCAACCAACCAACCAACCAACCAACCAACCAACCAACCAACCAACATTTATTGAGTATTTATTTCATGCCTTTCTTCACCATTTCTCTCTATTTATGATAAAGTAAGGCTATTCATTTCCTTTAACAGATGATAAGGAATATCAGCTCAGAGAATTTATTTTTCAAGAACTTACAGGCATGAAGCCTGGTTGAACCTGGTCTCCCAGTCTTAGTTCTTTCCGTGACACGTAAAACTTCCGGTGGTTCATTGACGCCTTCATCCAGCACTGAGCTCCTACTAGAGGCAGAGCATAATAATGAATAAAATTTTCTCTACTCTCAAGTTGCTTACCTTCTAGCAGGGGAGACATGTCTATAAATAACTAGCAATTAGCAGGCAGTGCAGGAGTTAATATTGTCAAAAAGACAGTTAAAGTCTGAACAGGTAAAGTGATTTGCCCAAGGTCATACATGTGAGTTGTAATGCCATGCAATTTTAGATAGCTCCTATTCATAAACTAAGCTCTATGCTAAGTAGTTTGTAGATAGTATTTCACTGTATCCCCACCCCAACTCTATGCGGTAGATGCCATTGTCCCCATTTTGTAGGTGGTGGAAGTGGGGCTCAGAGGGTTTAAGCAAGTGGGCCAAGGTTATCACCTTGTAAGGCTCAGAGTTAGGATTCTAGGCCAGATGTGCTTGCTGCTGCAGCCTTTTCTCTTACCCAACACTTTCTTGCCAAGAGGCAAGATATGGAGCGCAAAATTTCACTGGTGGGGCCTGGCTTTTCTCCTGCTTTCAAGTTTCTAGATGATCACTTGAGTGGAAGCTTACCCCACGACTGGGCTCAGGCAGAGGGGGAAGGGACTGCCAAGCAGTGAAGCTGACCTCATGGGGCTGGGTGAGGTGTTGCCCAAGGTATCAATGGTCCCCTCCCACACTGGGAAATCACTCAGAAGGAGAATCGGCCAGCGGGAAGTGCCTTTCATGCTAGAAGTGCTCTTCCCAGCAAGACGATTATTGAACCATCCATGAAGAGGGATAAGCCTTCAAGACAAGGAGACGAGATATTGATAGTTAACCATGTGTTTTCGTGACCAGAGTTAAATTCAAAGATGGCAACGCAGAGGACCACAAGCTGAATCATTGGTGTTGAGGAGGTGGGAGAATAGATACTTGTTGAGCACCAGGATTTCTCACTTCCTTGCACTGACTTGTAGGGCGATTCAAAATAGTTTTACATTGTCAGTGAGAACACAGGCCCTGAGAGGTTATTTTACTTGCCCAAGGTTGCCCAGCTCGGCAGAGCTCTGGCCACTGGCCATCAGTTCACACATGTTACCATGGAGACGTCCGTCATTCCTGACCACGTGGCACCTGTCTGGTCTTTGGGTCTCTCTCCTTCTCTCTCCTCTCCCCAGCCCAGAGGCAATCTCTTTCTATTCTAGAGAAATCTTTATTCTTTTGTGTTTCTTTAAAATTCTCTCCTAAGTCCATAAATCCCATTCTAAAGGCTTTAACTTTCCCAAAAAGCAAAGGCTAAAAGCACTCTCATATTCTTCCTGTTTTCAGCCCTGACACGTCTTCCCATTAGGCAATGAGGGTAGAAGCCACGATCAGCTTAAATGGTAAAAAAGAAAAGGGGAAATATGGGGAGGAAAAAACCCCCACATAGATCAGTATCTCAACATATTACCCCATTTCACATGCAATATCCCTTTTAAGCCCCTTAAGCTTCTGAGACAGGTACTATTATTCTCTCCACTTAACAGATGAGAAAGCTGAAGTTCAGGAAGGTCGTGTAATGTGACTTCTTCAAGGTAGCACAGCTAGGAAGCGGATCCACGATTCAAACCCAAGCTTGTGAGGCTCCAATAGTCAAGATTTTAACCACCGTGTCCTTCTAACTTACTACCTGTGGGGGAAAAACATCAAAATTGCCCAGAGGGGAGAAGTGACTTGCCCCAGATCATTCAGCAAGTGAGCAGAATAGGAGCCAAGTTCACTGATCAGAGGCACATCGATCGGTACCTACATTTAATGGGCACCACCTGCATGCGTCTGAGCCTATGCCCATGCAGTTCGGTCTCTAAGGAGGTTATGCTCATCACCTAAGAAAAAAATTCAAGAGGTAAGAGAGATTCCTTAGAGTGTCAGCCAAACTACAGACCTATGCAAATGAGCGTGTAGAGGGAGAATGGCAAAAGTTCCATAAAAGTTCCATATCAGAGTGTCAATAGCTTCCATCAATTAGTAGTGGTTGCCTGGAGCACTGTGTTAAGATGGCTGCTGGGGCTGCATCTGAGAAGAGTAGTGAGGAGCCCTTAATGGATTTGATGGATTAGTGATTTCTGCCATCAGTGCAGGAAAGGGAGGTGGTAGTATGCGTGTGATTTATTTAGTCCTGGGAAGGGAATGCTACAGCTCTGGGAAGAATCAGATCAAGCACCAGCCATCGAACACTTACTATGCTGTTGGTGCCGTGCTCTTTGCGTTCATTATTTCAATTAATGTCCATCACAGGACACCCTTCCCACATTTTACAGATGAGAAAACAGAACCTCGGAAAGGTGAAATCACTTGCCCAAGGCTAAAGAAGCTAGTCAGTGGCTAACCAGCTCAGATAATTACTGTTAAACATATAAACCATTAGGTTGATGAATAGAAATGTCAATAGATGAGCAATCTCGGAGCCTGTTAATTAGTGTGTGAATGTATATATTTGGCCAGAGGGCTTTATCTTGTTTATCTCCATACACCCAGCAACTAGCACAGGGCCCAGGACACAACTGATGCCCAAGACATACTTACTTAGAACCATGAACAGACATTGTGCTAGACACCCCAGGAGGGGTGGTCTAGAGCGTAGAGAGATTTGGCTATGCATACAGTGGTGTCTGGCCGCATATCCGGTTGTGTGAGCAGTGCGGAATAGGGTGCAGAGGCCAAAGAAAAGACCCCGAGACAGCGTACAGACATATAGGTTTATTAGGACTTACGTACAGGGAATGTCCAGGGACGGCTGGCTGGCTGCAGTTATGCGCCTGCTACTGTAAGCAGAGAAGGGGTTGCTACTATAGGCAGGGGAATAAAGACTCTATATGTGCCAAGAAGGACTGTCCTTGGTACCACCGGCACTCCGGGAAACAGCAGCTCGCATGGAAGGGCTCTGTATTCTTTCAACATGTGATGTTCTTTGAGTGGGATAAGTTAAGATCCAGGTTGGCCCGGCTCTGGATCATTACACATCTCAGAGGGTTGGTGTCCTGCCCAGACGGGGGCCAGGAGGACACATGGTCACAATAGGGCACATAGGCTAGTGCCGCTACAAATGGGAACACGTCTGCTTCAGTGCTTGGCACATGATAAATATCTGTTGAATATTTGTTGGCTATTGGGTGGGCTTCGCACGACAAGGGAGACAGTCCTGGTAAAGACAGGGCTCAAGGACCAGCCTGCCCACTGCTGATCCCAAGATGGCAAGCCAGGCGGACGTTTCATGGTCTCCTCAGGCAAGTCAGGGAGCTGAAGCAGGACAGGAGGAAGAAGCGGGGATCCTGCACCAAGGGAGCTATTTCTGGCTTTGTGTTCCGCCAGCAGGATGGGGAGACTGCAGGGGCCGGATCCACTGCCAGGGCTCTGGAACTCGGAGTCAGGACAATGCCAGCTTCCTCTTGCCCAGAGCACCTGAATGCCATGCAATAGGGAGGGCAGCGGCAAGGTGGTCTCAGGGAGCCCGGTCTTCCCCCACCATATCTTTTCCCAGCTGTGTCGAGCCTCTGTTAAATTTGGGGGTGATTTATCTTATCTGAGGAGTTGGCATATTGCATTTTTAAAGAGCTTTATATTATGAAAGCACTGTGAGATGGGTAGAATTATCTTTTTTTCCATTTCACAGATGAGAAAACTAAGACTAATAGAGTTATTTCTAATAATAACAATAACGGCTACAACAGTGTGAATCAGACGTTGTCCTAAGCCTTTCATATAAACTAACTTGTTAAAGCTTCACGATGCCCTGTAAGACAGGGAACATTCTTATCTCCATTTTGCAGATGAGGAAACTGAGGTTCAGAGAGGTCAAAACTTGCTCAAACCCAGTCCTATCTGACTCCAGAGCCCAAACACTTAACCTTCCTGCTATTCTGCCTCCTTGTCAATCAACTCATTAACTTCTTAATTAACAATTTGCATTTATGTGGTTTTATATTTTGCAAATACTTTATGCGTATTTGTGCCTCTGAGCTGTGCTCTAATACTGTAAGGTGAGTGGAACAGGTATTGTTTCTTTCTTCACACCCTTTGACACATCCAACGTGGTCCCTGAGTTGGGAAAACACTTTCTGCCCTGCTCTGTCCTACACATTGCAGAGTACGTGGGACATATAATACTTGGAACAGCAGCAAAGTCCCCCCTGCACTGTACCATATCGCACTTCCCCAAGCCTCAATTTTATCATCTCTAAAATGGGGAGATAACTTTCTTCCAAGGTTACTGTGAGCTTTGGAGATGATAAATTGGAAAAGCGCCTAACACACCTGGCACATGAAAGAAGCAGCCAGCTGCACCCCTCAGCGCCTGATGTTTTAGAGAAGTGAGCAAATACTTCTCCTGCTGGTTCACTTTAAGGATAGGAGTGAACAACTCTGAGCTGACTGTCTGGAGTTAGCCTGGTCATCTGTCACTGAGGACTAGCACCAAGTTCATTCTTAGCATCCTCTTCTCACTCCTTGCGCAACTAGTCACTGGAAAGGAAGGGACTTGGACCCGGGAGCCTGAAATCTCCAATATGTTTAACCCCAGTGGACCCTGGGTTTCCAGTGACCGGTCCTGTATTAAAGACCTTGGTCATATTGGTCTCCAATTGGGCAAAGCCAGACCAGAGCCTTAGCCAGGATCGTGTTAAAATGCAAGAGGCACCTCTAGGAAAATAGAGGCAAAAAGAAGAACACAGAAAATGTATAAATGTATTTACCATTGGAACATAGACTGACCTTGTGATTACGAGTCATCTAGCCGTGCACAGCCCTATCCTTGGCCTGTAATTTTGCTTGTTCTGGGTTTTCTCAAGAAACAGCTAGAGATGGAGGCATTTCCCCAGAGCCTAACCTAAGTGCAGGCTCAGCACTGTCCATGGTCACAGGGTTGCTTGACCAATAGGGGAACCTGGGAGGCAGGCCACTGGAGGAATGAGGACTTCCTTTCACCTCCCATCTTCTTTCTTATGATTCCATCAGAAACCACTGGAATTGATACCCAGCACTCTTTTTCTCCAAGGAACTCTGACCATGAGAGAGTGTGAGCCGGCTGCTTATACCATTTAGACTCAATATGCAGAATAGGTGTCACCTGGGACATCCCAAGAAGGTCATTAATGAGAATAGTGTAGTTAGGGTTAGGCAAGACTAGCGGCTATAACAGATAAACCCTGGGGTCTCAGTTGCTTAATCCAATCCAATCATTTCTTGCTCCTATCTTACTCCTATGTGGGTTGAAGGAGGGCTTTGCTCCATGAAGCCATACAGGGACCCACCTCCAGAACATAGCTTCAAGGTTACGGGGCGCGATTCAGCTGGGAGAGGAGGAAAGTGAACCAAGGTGGAGAGGTCCCACTTGCTCTTAACTGCCTCAGCCTGGAAGTGACTTCTCTTTACATTCCATTGGCAGAAGCTAGTCACAAGCTCCCACCTAGGTGCTAAGAGAACTGGAAAGTGTAATCTGGTAGCAATGTCTGGGTGAAAAGGGAAGGAAGTCTGGTGCAGCCTCTCTCATATATAGGAATTGCCTTTCATCCCTGGAATCACAAACTAGGTGAGCATCTGAGGCCTCGCTGCTAAGTTCTTTCTCCGTATGAGTGGAAGAGGGCAGGAAAAGTAAGTTACTATTTATGAAGCATTTCCTGTGGTCCAGGCACTGTGTTAAACTCTTCACACGCATGAGCGTGTTTAATATATTAACTCTGCCAAGCAGATACTGTAGACAAGCAAAACCCTGAAGAGAGGAAGTAATTGATCAAGATCACATGGCTAGAAACTGCTGGAACTGGGATATGACTATAGGTCTAATTCTAAAGCCTGCGCTCTTAACCATCAGACCACACTGCCTATGTGAAGTGCACCTTCCAAAATGGTGGGAGGATTAAACGTGATGATAGAGTGATTAGCCCAGTGCCTGGCCCGCCATTAATGCTTATTAAACATTGGTTATAAAAAAGAAAACAAGAACAAAACTTGACTGTCAGAAAGTTTCTCTTGGATCTTTGGGAAGTAATCTCTCCTGATTGGTTTTTCCTCTGCAAATGGGTATCTCATTTATTGACTTGCTCCTTCAGTGACGCGTTTATTGGGCGTGATTTACGTGCCAGAACTGATGCCGTGCACTTGGGATGTGACGATGAACTAGATACAGACTCTCCCCTCAAGGAGCAGAGTTGGGATGTGGGATGGATTCATCCTCCCAAAACTCTTGGAGATTCTGAAAAAGGACACTAGGTTCTCAGAAACTTGGGGTCTCATTGGCCAGTTGAGATGGGACGGAAACCCAATTGATTGGAAGGGTCTGTTTCCTGTTTATAGGGCAAACCAAGTCAGTAGGCGGGTATAAGGGACTGTAATATTTTTATTTAGGTCTTTCCCAAAAGTTTTTCCTTTTCCTTACAGTGACCGAGCCTTACTTCCATACCAGTTCAGCTGCAATAGACGTGATTATATTTCTCGATTACCCCAGACACTCTCAGTGGTGTAGGGCTAGCACGTGATCCTAGGAGAGTCAGTCTCAGCCCTTCTCTGGGATCAAGTGTGAGGGAGGGGACTCTCTTTGGGCTCTGGGCGTGAGAAAGGCCAAGCTGGGCGGGATTAGTAATAGCAACACTCAGCACTCATGGAGCATTTCCCCCAATGCTGGGCACTGTGCTAAGCATTGTATATGATTATATGCGTAATCCTCACAACCACCCTATAAGCTGGGTACGTTTTCATCAGCCTCATTTTCCTGTTGAGAAACCTGGTGCTCAAAGAAGCGACAGCACTTGTTCAAGGTCACAGAGCTAGTAAGGAATGAAGCAAAGATTTGAATCCCAGGCCCTGTGGTCATGCCCAGCACACCACATTGCCACCCATCAGCTCTGTATAGCTATATCTGGGTCTCCGGGAGGAAGGGTGTGTGGGAGAGCTTTGTTAGGCTTGGGCTACAGCCTGTGGGCAAGGCCCAGGGGTAAGTGGATTGGACCTGTCCACTTGGGCTGCCCTGCCCTGCCTCCCCTTTTCCGCTCAACAATAGTATCGCCCAATCAAAGTGCCCAAACAGCATAGCTATGTACCCTCATGGTCTCCAGCATGTCCCGAGCCTCTGTCCCCAGGGTTCTGTGGCATCATTGATTCTTGATTCTCTCAGGGACATGCTGCAAAAGATTGAAGTCAGCAATTGCGTAGATCGCTGACTATCAAAAATGAGGGCAATTTGATATCTATTTTTGGTTCCTATCTCCCATACTTGCTATCTCCCAAGGGTTTGAGATTGTTAAGGAGGTGAGCTGGTAGAGGTTAAGCTGCCAGCCCCATGAGCCTGGTTATGGCCCTGGTTCTAAGATTCTGAGACCATGGAGTCTACGGTTTTTATATTCCACGGATCCAAGGTGCATCATTAGCTGAGCCCTGTGGGGTCACTCCCGCTTCCTGGGGATACATTGTTCATTAGGACATTTGATTCCTAGACTTCACAATCCTAGAACGTCTCCCTTTGTGCCCAAGATATTTGTGGGCAGGACTGTGAGTTCTGAGGAGTTCAGCTAAGCCTTGAGGCTTCCGATGGCAGCTGCTCCTGATGGCGGGTGGGGGAGGGGCGAGGGGCGCAGACTGTTCTGCTCGCAGGAGGCCTGGTTTTCTACGTTCATTTGGGTTTCTCTATTTTCCATCCTGCAGCTGCAGATCTGATGAGAGAACTAGGTAGGTCAGGGTCAGGCGGGGCTCCAGCCTCCTTATTTACAGGCAAAGAGAGGAGCCAGAGTATGGCAGCCCGCACCCAACTGGTCCAAGCTCACCTAACAAGTCAGCCAACAGCCAGGATCGAACCCGGGGAAGAGACAACCTTTCCTCTACGTGGTGCTCCCCAAACTTAGAAAGGAGAGCCAGCACAGAGAAGGCCCCTTGCTTCCTGCTGAGGAAGAAGTGGGGGATGATTTCAAAGGCAGAAGTAGAGATGATTTCCAGAGCCTGAAAAATAAAAACGTCCCAGTTCCCACCAAGCCACAGCCTCTTCTTCTAGGATCTACTTTCCTTTGTTCCGTTGGCAGCACCCCAGCCTCCCCACTCCATTATGATTTCACTGTATTTCGGGGGCACCCAACTGGTTCACCCAGAGAAGATGAAAAACGCTGCCAGCAGCATCAGAGTCTCTGTGGCTGCAGATTCCAGTGTTTGCAGTCGCAAAAAAGCCTAATTTGAAATAAACATAATAAAAGTTTTACGACAGGCTTGGTCAGCAGTGGTGTGGGCTCCCCAAACTCCAGCTGACTCTGGGGGAGAGGGGAGGGGAAGGCTGGGAGCAGACTGCCTTCTGGAGGCCTCAGCTCAAAGCTCTGGGGAGTTAACGCTTTCCTGTCCTGAGCCTGGAGAGGATGGATGTTAGTGTGTCAGAGCTGAAGGGGCTTCATTTGACAGAGGAGGAAACGGAGAGAAACCCAGCTGTCACAGCTCTTCTGAGATACGTGGACTAGTTGCTGGGGAGGCTGTAGGACAGTGGTTCCCAAACTTAGCTGCACAGTGGGATCACCTGGAGGTATTTTAGAAATACTGCTGCTGGGCCAGCCCGGTGGCACAGTGGTTAAGTTTGCATGTTCCACTTCAGAGGCCCAGGGTTTGCCGGTTCGGATCCCAGGTGTGGACCTACATACCGCTTGGCAAGCCATGCTGTGGTAGGCGTCCCACATATAAAGTAGAGGAAGATGGGCACGGATGTTAGCTCAGGGCCAGTCTTCCTCAGCAAAAAGAGGAGGATTGGTGGCGGATGCTGGCTCAGGGCTAATCTTCCTCAAAAAACAAAAATACTGATGCCTGGGCCTGATGTCCAGATCTTCTGATTTAATTGATTCAAGGTGATATGGGGCATCAGGACTTTTTTTTAAAGATTGGCACCTGAGCTAACAACTGTTGCCCATCTTTTTCGTTTTTGCTTTTTCTCCCCAAATCCCCCCAGTGCATAGTTGTATATTTTAGTTGCGGGTCCTTCTAGTTGTGACCCACGGGATGCTGCCTCAAGATGGCCTGGCAAGCTGTACCATGTCGGTGCCCAGGATCCAAACCAGCGAAACCCTGGGCCCTGAGCAGAGTGCGGGAACTCAACCACTTGGCCACGGGGCCAGCCCCAGGATTTTTTAAATACTCCTTAGGTGACTCTAATGTCAGCAATGATTGGGAACTGCCGGTGTGATGATGAAGAGGCAGACAGATCTATGTTTGAATCTTAGCTCCACTGTCTTATAACCGTGTCCTTGAGCAAGAGATTTCATACATGTGAGCCTGTCTCCTTCATTGAAGCTAACAGTAATATCTACTTCACGTAGAGTCAAAGTGGGGATTAAATGAGATAATATACATGAAGTGCTTAAAGCCGTGTCTATCATGTTATGTGATCAATACATGTTGGTTTTATTATTATTATTGCTATTTTATTACTAATATATCATCATTCCAAGCACCCATGTTGGGAAACGGAGGATCGAGTCACAAGTCCATTGGTGGATGAATTAGGATTCAGGAGATCTGATTCTCTTTTTGACTGCTCTGACAGCAAACGAGCTGTGTGACCTTGGGCAAACCTCTTAACCTCTCTGAGTTTAGTTGCCTCATCTTTGCCAGATGGGTCCAACAGCCCCTGGCCATCTACTGTCTAGAGAAGTTGTGAGATTCCAATAAGATAATGGATTTGAATGAGCTTTGAAAATGCGAATGCACCAGAGGAATTTGAGATATTGTGATTATGACGGCCATTTCATCCCCTTGTGCCCTGGCTGGCCCATCTGTTCTGGGAGCTTTTAGGTCTCTCTCTGCCTCCTTTGGCCGCCAGTCCTGAGCTGCTCCGTCTGACATTTGGGCAGGTTCCAGGCGGGATTCTGTTCCTCCTCCATCTGCCCCTCACGTTAACTCTTTACTCTCCCCTCTTCTGGTCCACGAGGACCAAGGTCTGGCGCCAGAGCGTGTGGTGCTGGTGTGTGAGAAGGGATGCTCATCTTACTCTTTTCCTGGGGTCAGGAAGTAGCCCGAGATCTTGGATTTCCCACAATGGAAGAGCTGGAAGGTCCCTGAGACCTTCTAGATAGACCAGCAGATGAGGCAGAGTAGCCGGGAACAGCCAGGATTCGAACCCAGCTTCCTAGACCCCCCTCTGGTGTTCTTCTGCCCCACCTCCATCCCCGCCCTCCTGCCTTGAGCGCTTGGTGATGGGTCTGGAACAGGGGCGTCATCTAGCCCCTCAGCTTCTCTTGGAGGGGTTATTGCCTGTGGGAGGATACAGAGCATGGGGGGTGGGCTGTTTCACCCAGAGCCTGGGCTGTGTCCCAAGGAGAGTTGGTGTCCTTGGCCCAGTCATTTAGCTCCTCTAAGACTCGATTTCTTCCGCTATACAGTAGGAAAACATCATCTCATCGTCTATTGATCATATGCGACCATAAGTGAGAAGGTCTGTAACCTGGGTGCCCACGCTGCTGCTGCGGATGCGGGCAGGTGCGACAGTTCCGCCAGGCCAGATCCCCTGGCTGCAGACACAGGCCGGGCAGAGGCATCTGGGCCGCTCCGAGCTGTGTGGGCTGGGAGGAGCCTGGAGAAGGCAGGGCCTGCCTGGGATTGGCAGCTGCGGGCCTGCTGGCAGATGGTCCCCTAAGTGGGCCACCCCAGGGTCAGCTTTATGGATTTGCACATTAACCCTTCCCTCCCCAGCAGCCCTCAGATGCTGGTTCTTTATAGCCTTGACCTGACCCACAGAAGTTACTGGGTCTCCAACTGAGCTGTAGGTTAGATCCTGGCCTGCATCTTATCACTCCCCTCCCCGCCCCAAGAGACATCATCCTTTGTGCCTGGGGGTCACTTTACAGCGTGCACAGCCAGACTCTCTGGGTCCCCACAACACTCAGGGCTGGGCAAGCTGAAGATAGGACCCTTTTAACATTTGTCACTTGTGTTAATGCTGATTTTTGTAGATATTCATGCACAAAAAGAAAGAAAATATCACCGCACAGGGTAACCACTGTGAACATTTTGGAGTTTATCTTTCTGGACTCACTAATTGATTTTCACTCTCTCTTTCTCTCTCATTTTCTCATCTCACTCTTTCTCTCTTAATCAATATGGGATATTGGGCTTGTTTTTTAATTTCAGACTTTTTTTTCCTAAACAATACAATGTTTTATCCTAAACACTTTTTTCTTAACAATACAGTCTGAGTATCTTCCCATGTCAGTAAATATCCATCTACCTCATCATTTTTCTCTCTTCTTTTTTTTTTTTTGAGGAAGATTAGCCCTGAGCTAACTACTGCCACTCCTCCTCTTTTTGCTGAGGAAGACTGGCCCTGAGCTAACATCCATGCCCGTCTTCCTCCACTTTATATGTGGGACGCCTGCCACAGTGTGGCTTGCCAAGTGGTGCCATGTCCACACCCAGGATTCGAACTGGTGAACCCCAGGCCGCCTAGAAGTGAAACGTACACACTTAACCGCTGCGCCACTAGGCCGGCCCCCTCTCTTTTTTTTTTTAAGATTTTATTTTTCCTTTTTCTCCCCAAAGCCCCCCAGTACATAGTTGTGTATTTTTAGTTGTGGGTCCTTCTAGTTGTGGCATGTGGGACGCCGCCTCAGCATGGCCTGATGAGCGGTGCCATGTCTGCGCCAGGGATTCGAACCGGAGAAACCCTGGGCTGCTGAAGCCGTGAGCATGAACTTAACCACTCAGCCACTGGGGCGGCCCCCACCTCATCATTTTTAATGCCTGCATACTATTTCATTTAGGTATAAAACAAAAGCAATTTACCCATCCCCCGTTGTTGGATGACATCATAGGCTAGAGGAGGAAACAAATTCAGAGAGGCTCAGTGACTTGCCCAAGGTCACACAGCTTATAAATAAGAGATTGAACTCGAATTTTGGTCTTGGGACTTGAAATTCAGTTCTCTTTTTTAGAGTAAAAGAAGGGAGTAAAGGTTTAAGAGTCCTGCTGCTCGAAACCAATATGGACCGAACTTCACTCCAAGGGGGAGTCCAGACAAGCCTTGCTTGTTGATTGTTTGGTTGGCTCAGTCCTGGGTTAGAATCACACTCCCATCTTTATTGGCTGTGTGACTTTGGGCAGCCTCACTCCCCTCTCTGAGCCTCAATTTCTTCATCCACAAAACAAGGCTATTAAGATCTAGCTTATCAGGCCATTGGGGGCATTAGATTAGATAAGAAATTGTCCACCAAGTATGTGGCACATAGTGGGTGCTCAGCCCCGAGGCTCATACCATTCCATTCCTGCTAGAATTTTTCGTATTACTACTTACAGGAATATTATTAACAACATTATTATCGAATATCTATTAGCATTATCTAATATCTAGTATTATCTAATATCTGATAATGTTAGAGCTCTAATAGTAGTTTTAGCCCAGTCCAGGAGCTGTAAGACTGCCAGCCAGTTCCTTCTCCTCCTGGGTCCTCAGTTTACCCATCTGAAAGCAGGAGGCTGCCTTTGATGATTTCTGAGGTGATTCTCTTCCTCGAACCCAGCTCCCTGTGAGGATGCATGTTAACCCCCTGGGGGCTGCGGGCTGGTCTGGCCCCCTCCGTCAATGCTCCCTCCCTTCTCCCCCCAGCCAGAGCCAACTGGCCGTCCCTCCCCACCCCCAGCTCCCTGGGCTTTTGACACTAATTGATACGGAGTTCCCCCCTCTAATCCTGCCTCTGCCTCGGGGCCCTTGTTCCGAGGGCATCTGCTTGGTGAGAGGAGGAGCAGGCAGGGCCCTCCGCCACCCGCCTGTCTGCCATCTGGTCCCATTCGCCTCCCTCCTCTCAGCGCCACCAAGAAAAATCTGTAATGAATCCGCCCAAGGAGGTGGGGTGAGACCAGACGCAGGCTGGCCTTGTACACGCGTGCGCACGAGCACACACACACACACACACACACACACACACGCAGCTTGTAGACACAATATTAGCCAAGCTTTTGTGCGGCTCTCCCAGACGCGCTCCAGCTGAACAGCTGCTGGGAGAGCTCAGGAGCGAGATGCGCACAGAGGGAACTTTAATTATCCCACCGAATGGCATCTTTGGCAGCCCCAGGGGACTGGACGAGATGGGGAAGAGGGAGGTGGGCCTGGGAGAGAAAGACAATTAAATAAGAGAATCTGGGGCAAGAAAGGGATGGGAGCACTAGCTAATGGAGGGGAATGACAGGAGATTCATGCACTTCCAGCCTCCAAGAGCCAGACCGTCTCAAGTCCAGAGGGTGAAGAAGAGATCTGGAAAAGTCGCAGTTTTCTTCTCCTTTCCTGAATCCATCTGCCCTGCCTGACTTTCTCTCCCTAAGCCATCAGGGCTGCCTTCTAAAGCCTGGTGCCAAGAGCAGGACTTCAGACTCTGGGCATCTGGCTTCTAATTTGCCTCTGCTGCTTGCTGGCTGTGTGACCTTGAGCCAACTACTTCACTTCTCTGAGCCTTGAGCTTCTTCTACATAAAATGGAGGTAACAGTAATACCTCCTCACAGGGTTGTTGAATCATATAAGATCATTCATTCACAGAGCAAATGTTTATTGAGTGCTTGCTGTATACCAAGCACCATATTAGGAGTAAGAGATACAGATTGGGGTTGGCGGAGGTACAGACAATAAATAAGGAAACCAACTAATAAAAAAATAAGTTGTGAATAGGTCCCAAATACCAATTGTTTCATGTCCATCAGAACCATTTTTCCCTTTCTTTCTTACTTCCTGAGCTGGGGGGTGTTACTGCCATAACTCTATGCTCCACTGTTTCATGACTTTGCCAGGGGAGTATATTTTCTCTGTATCGGAACAGCTTCAGGCTCCGCGCCTGGCACACAGTAGGTGCTCAGAAAATGTCTCCTGAGACGGATCGCTCAGACACCCTGCGCGTATTAACTGGCTGGGGGTGAAAAGTACCAGCCCTTACGTGGGAGGCCAAAGAGGGGCTTATCCTCTTCAAAAAGGATAGGTGGAAGACACAAGGAGCACTGTGGGATGCTGAGCAGCACCCCTGGCCACTACCCACCAGACGCCAGTAGAATCTCTCTGTCCACCGCCCTCCCCATTGTGCCATTGTGACAACAAAAATGTCTCCAGAGATTGCCAAATGTCCCCTGGGGCGCAAAATCGCCACTGATTGAGGCCCACTGATCCAGCCAGAAAAATCCAAAATGGCTGGAAAATCAGGACTGTTAAGAGAACTTTTACAAATCAAGAGACGTCTGAAGGTTTTGGAGATTAAAAATGAAAAAGCTACATCAAGTCACCTCTCTTGCCCTCCCCTGGGATTGGGGAGGAGCAGAGTTTCACAGTGGAAGGAGCACGTGGCTGGAGTCTGAGTCCGAACTTCATCGCTGGGTCTCAGTCTTCTCATCTAGAAAATGGGGAGACTGGCTCCCCCTCCACGCTGGCTGTTGTCAGTCTTGGGCATCTTTGTGCAAATGGATCGGGCTTTGAATTGACAGATCTGGCTTCAAATCCCGACAGGGTGAACTCGGGCAGCCCGCTTCCCCTTCCTAAGCTCTTTCTTTGTAAAAGGGGATGATGACACCCAGCCCATAGGGTGGATTTGAGGATTACCTAAGATAATGTCCATAGGAACCTAGCTGTGTCCTGATAAAGTTAAGTGCTCAGTAAATGGTAGCTACGATGCTTTTGGTGGCAAAATTTGTAAATTGTACAGTAGCCAATGTCCTGATATAAGCCGATTGTATGTACCTGGGAAAGGAGGTCAGAGTTTTCCTTTTTCGCCTCCCTGGGAGGCCAGATGTCTGCCCTAAAGGGACTGAGCACCGTCATTTATTTGCGCAGCAAGCATTGACCATGTGCTCACCCTGGACCATCTCCTCTGGGTAGAGATGAATCAGAGGCCGCCCCTGGGGAGCTCCAACCCTCCATCATAAGCCGGCATCTGAGCCGGGACTCACCCGGGTGTCTCTCTAATCGAGGTTCCCATGACATAATTCCCAGGAGGACATCCCCTGACTTAGCAACACTCCTCGGAGACAAAGCTTTCCGTGAACTGTTCTCTACTACTCATCTTCTCAGCCTCCACATTCGGCCTTTTCCACCTGTCTTCCTTTTTCCACTTTGGAAAAGTAGGGCAAATTGATAGTCTTAAGAACACAGGTTTCTCGTATTCTTGTTCTCCGACTTGTCTGCCCTCTTTTATTTTATCCACCAGCAAACTCCTCCAAGATGATCTTTTTCTGTTCCGGTGGACTCCCTCTTTTTTCAACAGCACTCCTGGCTTGGCGACCAGCTTCTCCCTTCAGCCCTTCTGTGGCCGGCGTCTTGGCTCTTCAGCTGGTGGTTCTTGCTATTTCTCTGCAAAGACCCTACAAAGTTCCTTCCTTGCTTTCTGTCAGTTATCTCTCACCTAAGCATTTCTAGTTTTCTTGTCCCTGTTGACAATACCTCCCCTGCCTAGTGATGTCCTCTGCTGACATTTACTATGTCTTTATTTACTCAGACAGAGACTGACCGAGTTACCTCCTAAACTTGAGGAGAGGCACAATAGGAAAATCTCACCAAGTGTTTTCCATCAACCTGCGAGGTCATGCTATTTACCCGCAGCATGCACTAGGCCACAGGTGGAATTAACAGAAGGATGGGTGAAAACTGGATCACCGGCTAACTTCTCCAGATATGCCTTCACGGGAGGGAAGCATCATTATTATTTCTCTTTTTCTTTTTTTTTGAGGAAGATTAGCCCTGAGCCAGCATCTGCCACCAACCCTCCTCTTTTTGCTGAGGAAGACTGGCCCTGAGCTAACATCCGTGCCCATCTTCCTCTACTTTATATGTGGGACGCCTACCACAGCCTGGCTTGCCAAGCGGTACCATGTCCGCACCTGGGATCCGAATTGGCGAACCCTGGGCCGCTGAGAAGCAGAACGTGTGAACTTAACCGCTGTGCCACTGGGCTGGCCCCTCATTATTATTTCTTTAAGTAAGTGACATGATCTCCAAGGATATCAGATCCACGTTTGCAAATGAGTAACAAACAAAGCAAACTTTGGAGTCAAACAATTAAGCAGCTTACTTGTCTGTAGCAATTCCCCCCTCCAGCAGCATGAAGAACATCAACAACAATGTTCATAGCATCTCTAGTTCAGTGATGAGAAAGTCAGGCCCAGAGAGGTTGAGCAGTTAACCCAATGTAACACAGGTGTAAATAGAACATGAACTGAGGTTAGGACACAAGTGTTCCGATTTCCAGATTTTAAATCCAGGACTGAATCATCTGCTTTCTGCTAAATATTCATTAAACAAGTTTCTATCATAAAGGTAACACAGGGTAATAGTTCATAAAAAGCACTGCAGAAGTACACAGAAGGGAAAGTCTCTTCATCTTAATTTTCTGCTTCTACCAGCTAGAGGCAATGACTCTTGTGCTCTCTTAGACATCCTTCCAGTAATGTTTCATATGAACAGACATACACAAACTGGGAAACTTGTCTTTCCTTCTTAACTTCGTATCTGGGGTTTTGAAATATATTGCTACATTTAGAGCTGCCCTGTTCTTTTTCAATAGCTGCAGAATTTTTGCTGTAACAGACAACACTACCATAAGCATTTTGGTATATCTCTGCCCACTTTGCAAGTGTGTGGGTATATACATATAGGTATGTATATAGATATATAATAAATTCATAGAAATGGAATTGTTAGCAATTTCTAGAAGCTATTGCCCACTTTCCCTTCCCAAAGTTTGCACCCTCCCCTTCCAAGGATGGGAGAATCTTTTTCTCTGACCTTTGCAAGATAGGGGGTCCTCAAGCTCTTTCATCTATGTCATTCTGAGAGTTAGGAAGCAGCGTGTGCTTGTTTTAATTTCCCTTAGTTTACTAATGAGTGAGGGCACATATCTTTGCATATTTGGTGGCTGTTTTGTGTTTTTCTGTGATTGCTTTACCTCTTCGTGTCCTTCGTTTAATAGAATAGGGTCGTTCTTTTTTCATTTGTAAGAGCTCTTTGCATATTAAGGAAATTATTCTATCTGTCATGTGTGTTGCGTCTTAAATTTATTTTGTTTCTGATGAGGATAGAGATTCAGAGCAGAAAAAAAAAAATCATAGATAGCGTTTGGAGAAGATGGAAAGTGAAGCTAGATTCTATCCCCCGCCTCAGTCCTCTCTCTCCGTCAAGGATGATTTGCTGTAACAGATGGGGAGCTGTGAGTCAGAGCGGGTATGGGCATCTGATCTCCTCACCTCTTGCTGGACCTGGGTTCAAATGAGGGCATGCATTAGAAGAAAGAAAAACCGTTGGCAAGGAGGATCCGGCTGTATCCCAGATCCAAGCTATAGTTGGCAGCCGGGTCCCCATTCCCAAAATGCCACTCCATGTTGTTAAAGACCAGACATAAGGTAGCATATGGCCCATGGGAACCCTGCGATTTTTAAATTTAGGAAGGCACGGGAAGTGAGGGCTGTTCAGCTTCAGAAGGTGGGGAAGGGATGGGCTTTCTCTGCTTGGTGAGGGACCAGCACGTTTGTGGACACTGAACCCACGGGAATATATTTTGGCAAAAAGCTACAATCTCATTAGAATGAGGGTAGCCTACAACCCAGCTACATCCGTTCTAGCCTGGAGAAACCCTCAGACATGTGTCCAAATTCTGTTCAAGAAATTTGTTGAAGGAATGAGCAATTGGATTAATGTGTATTGCAGCATTGATGTAACTGTGAGAAATTAGAAACAACCTAAGTGTCCAACAGTGGGGGAATTTATAAATAATAAATTGTGATCTCTCCAAAATGCAATGAAGCAGTTAGAAGGAATGAGGCTGAATTCATATGTTTGGGCATGGAAAGAGGCCCAAGGTGTTTGCTGAGTGAAAAATGCCAGCTGCCAGTGGATCTATGTGTAGTAAAATACTTAGGACTGCAGGATAATTCTTTGCTTCCCCGACGTATAATTGATCTATCGGCGGGTCCATCAGTTATAAATATAGCCTGAATCCCTTCTTCACCATTCCCCCAGCTACTGAACTCGTCACTGTCTCGCACCTGGACTCACAAGGACCGTCTCCCAAGTACCCCTCTGCTGTTTACACTATTTACCCTCCTCCAAGCCATGCTGCATGTGGCCGCCCGCGTGATTATTTAAAAACCAAACCAGTTCTTGTCACTCTTCTGCTCAAAACCTGCACTGCTCCACTCTGAACAAAATCCCAAGCTCCTGGCAATGGTCCCAGCCTCTTTCTACCCCTCCTCTCCCCCTACTTGCTCCCCACTCTCTCTCTCTCCCATGCCACTCCAGCCACAGGGGTCTTCTGGCTGGCCCTGCTCCACACCATGCTCATCCCAGACATAGGGCCTTCACACTTCACCCTGAGATTTGCTCATGGCCAGGTCCTCTGAATTCTTCAGACCTCAGCAAAAATGTCACCTCCTCAGAGAAGCCCTCTCTGACCACTTGTAGTGGGTTGAATAATGTCCCCCCCAAAAATTCATGCTCATCTGCAACCTCTGAACGTGACATTATTTGGAAATAGGGTCATTGCAGATGTAATTTAAGACGAGGTCACACTGGAGTAGGGAGTGCCTTTAATCCCATAGGACTGGTGTCCTTATAAGAAAAAAGAGACAGACACGGAGGGAAGATATGCTATGATACTACACAAGCCATTCTCCCTTTCTGGCCCTTGCTCTCCTCATCTTGAAACTGACATAACTTTAGGTTCTTCCGGTTCTAAATTTCCCTGAAATGCCCATTAGCACCCCATTTCCTTGGTGCCCATCTTCTGCATACTTTCTTCTGGAGCTTTTCCCTCCAGACTGTGGACTCCAGGGTCTGGGTTGAGGGCTCCGCCTATGCTCAGTGAGCAGGCAGCTGCTGCACCCCCTGAGCTGGGGGAGACCGGAGGGAGGCAGGAGGAGGTGGGGTGGCAGGGGTGGAAAGGTTCTGGGAAGCAGGGGCGGAGACCTGCGAGGATGGGTGTGGCCATGCAAATGAACCGGGGAGACCAGACTCTTGGGGACCTGGAGATTCTTAAAAGCAACAAAGAGTGGAGTCCACTGAAGGGGGAGAGAGAGTGAAGGATGGATTACTGTTTCTTGCAGCATTGATGTAACTGAGAGAAATTATTAACAACCTGAGTGTTCCGTTCCCACCCTCAATAAGTCAGTCAATTCACTAGAGACTCTTTAAGCTTTAGTCCTCCCAGCCCTTCTGCTCCCAACTACCAGCAGAACTGTAGCTCCGCTCCGTCCCATCTTCTAGACTCAGACTGACCTGGATTCAGATCTCAGCTCTGTCACTCAGTTATGTGACTTTAGGCCAAATTACTTAACCCATCTGAACTCCAATTTCCTCTGTCATTAATACGGGAGAGAATATTAAGCGATATAATATCAATAAAGGCTTAGCACAGCCTTAAGACATGGTATGAGCTCAAAACATGACAGCCATTGTAATTATCATGAGAAAAAGAGAGGCATAGAAAGAGGGAGGGAGGGAGGGAGGGAGAAATGCATGCGTTTGGGCACCTAAAGAATGAGAACTGGAATGAATGGGTTTAATTGAAAGTACTGGGTGGCCACAAGTATTGCAAAAGAATTCTGTGACCAATACTCTCAAGGAATGGACAGAATTCTTCTAATTTGCTTTGTTGTAAATTGGAATTTTCTACCTGGACTTATTTAAAGTGGGGCATCCCTGCGTTCGAGCGCCCCAGGAGTCGTGAGGATCCCCCTGAAGATTCCGGGGCATCTATCTTGCCATCACGCACCCCCAGCAGTGGCTGAAGTCTGTGTGTCTCCTTTAGGATGGTTTGACTGCAAGAATCTGAAACTTAATCTATGAAGCTCAGATAGAAAGGGGTTTATCACAGGGAAATCTCCCAGAACCCAACAGCTCCAAATTGCCAAATTCAGCCCCAAATTTCCCATAATCTTCCAGGTCAGCACCCCATAACTGCTGAACTGAATCTCCTTGCCCGGATTCCACATCCCCTCCAGAGGGGACCTGATGGGCAAAGGTGATGTGTAAATCAATTTGACATAAATCAAATTTGAATTTAAATGCTCTAGGAGCCAGCTCCTTAAATATTTAATGGAAGCTTAAAAAAAAAAAAATGAGCACAAAATCCTTTGTGCAGTGGGATGGTCAAGCCCCATCAAAGACACATTAGCCACCCAGGGTGGAAATGATGGCCTTCTGCAGGTGGGGGCTGCCTGCAAATCCCGGCCTGCTGTCTCCTTTCCTCCATTCAGCGTGGGGAAAAGGGGATTCAAGTGACCCCTGACGTTTGTCAGGATTTGAATTCCCTCAAGCATTTCCCCACCGCCCACCCACCTCAGGGGGTTTATTTTCATTTTTCACTCTCAACCCAAAACCCCAAACAACAGCGGCGTCTTGCCTTCTCCGGCAGCAGCTGCCTTGTCACCCCGTTACCTCTCCAAATAAGACGTTTTATTCATTTTTCACCCCACCCTTCATAAGAGCTTCTTCCTCTGCCCATGGACATTCGGCCTTGGTCTCCCTGGGGTCGAACTGCTTCACTGAGAAATGAAGCGATTGCCCCAGCCAGACATCCCTTCTCCAGCTGCTTTATTTGAGGAGGAGTCTGTGATTACGGATCGTTTCAGAGCTAGGAGGGAGGAATTTGAAGGTGAAAGGAAATCCCAGCAAACTCACAGAATGGCAGGGAAGTGGGGGGCAGGAGAGACCACATGAATTAATGGTTTGAATCCTTCCGGGGGACGAGACGCTTTGAGAAGTTGGAAAGCCATGAACCACTTTTCCCAAAAAACTCATGCACATACAATAGCGTAAGGGCTGCTGCTTAACCGCGAGGCACCTTGAATTCAGGAAGGGAGCCCCTTTCTATGGGTGCACTTCAGCCCCCATTTGGCCCCTCAACAGGGTGCCCCTGTGCAGGTAGCAACTTAAACAATTGAGGGTGGTGGCTTTGCATGGACTCCCTGCCAGGTCACCCCTTCTCCAACTTCATGCACACTCCCTTTGTTTTACTGATGAAACATTGAGGCTCAGAGTGGGAAGTGACATTCTCAAGGTCACACAGTGAGTCAGTAACCTGGGATGAGAGTCTTGACTCTCAGTCTTTCTTATTCTATCCCCTGCACCCCACATACACAGACTCTCTCCCCTACCTCTTGATTAAATAGCCAATTGATTATCCTCACTCTACCCAGATGCAAAGCGACCAGTGCGGCAGATAAAAATCTGTTGTCTAAATATCTACAGTAAATCCTTGAAGAAGATGCTTACATTGAAACGTTGTAAAGCCAGTGGCCCCAGGCAGGAAAGAGCTCTTCCTCTTATCAGCACAGTCTGGGTTGAACGATCTGTTTCCAACAGTGCAAGGAATGAAATCATGAAAAGGATACGAGTCGGGATGCAGAGGGCGTGAGTCCGGGCTAGTGGCATTGAAAAGGGGCGGCTCAGAGAGGGTAGGCTGTCCTGAAGAGGATCATTCAGGTGTGTTGAAGACAGGCCCGGTGTGAGAGCACAAATGAGTCGCCCAAAATAGATGAGCTTTCTCCCCGTGGTAATTGCAAGTGGAGCTGGCGAAAAGTTTTATTTCGAGAGCACAGGAAGGAAAGAGCTGGGGAAATAGGATTTTATTTTGGAACCAAGAATGAGGAAGGGCTTTTGTTGTTAAGAGCGAAGGTAGTCTTTTCCAAAGAGAAAGTGGTCCCATTGGGTGGGCAGGAAGAGGAGATGCTGATGTCCCCAGCGAGGGGCACTGCTGTGACAGCAAGAAAGTGACTCGTGGGGACAATGGAGAGGGACCGTGAGTTCCGTCGGTTGTCTGGGTGACCTTGCTTGTGGTTCCTCTTCCTCAGCCTCCGTGTCCTCATCTGTACAATGGGAATGAGCAGACTTGTCCTGTATGCGACACTCGTGATGGATCTTACAAACTTAGTGTTGAACCGAAGAAATGGGTACAGAGGAGCACCTGCTGCGTGCTTCCGTTTATGTTCAGCACAAGTGCAGGCAAAACTCATCCAGAAGTCAGAAAAGTCAGGGAAGGGACATGACTGGCTGGACGTGAGTGTGGGAGGGGCCCTCTTCCTGGTGTTAGGAATTGTCTGTCTCTTAATCTGGTGGAAATTCATTCAGCTCTACTTGATGATATGGGGACTCTTCTGTAAGTCTGTTAAATCTTACTTAAAAGTTTGCTAAGAAAAAGAACTGACCCTGTGCTCATAGTCTCTCAGAGAAGATGGACCCAGTAGGGAAATGACTACCTATAACGCAAAGCAGGAAGAACTTATGCAGGAGGCAGAATGACAGCCAGGAGCGGTCAGCCGATTTGTAGCTGGGGGAGGGGTACGCTTGTATTACCGTGTGGGTTCAGAGAATCAGGACTCCTGGACCCCTGGGGTCAGCTGGGCAGGCAGGAGCCTGGGCGGGCTAGAACCTCCCAAGGTCCCCCTGACATGTGAGGAAGCGTGCACACCACTGCCCCCCAGTGGTCGTGATGCCAGAATCCGGCTCCTGCAGGACTGAGAATTCTGCCTTTTGTCCTATCCCACGAGGGTCCCTATACCTGAACTGAAGTTCGTAGACGGGGGTGTGTTTGTGACTCCATCAAAAAAAAGAGGATGCTTCCTTTCTTTCTCTTAGAGAGAAGCTTCCGCTTGACCCTCTGAAGAAGACTTCATGTTTATTTGCTCATTCAAAAAGCCCCTTTCAGGATCCACTCTGTGCCAGGCACTGGGCTAGATGCTAGAGATCCAGCTACAACCAGGTTTTCACTCCATGGGGCCAAGATTCTTGGTGGGTGTTTAAGGCACAGAAATGATCTCCACAGGACTTCCTTCAGAGGGAGAGAGTCTCTCAAGCAGCAGTAGAAATGTAAGGCAGATGTCAAGCAGAACTTCCTGACTGCAGCATTAGTTGAATGTCTACCCGATAGGGAGGAGGGAAGCTTTACTGGACACAGATTTTATATATCATGGAGCCAAGTTGCTAGCCATAGCCCATCTAGTACTGGCAGAGGGATTGTGAACTTTATAAAGCGTTGTTATGTATATTTCAAACTGAGGCTCAGAGAACTCGGCCCAATTGAAGTGTTTCAGTGGCAGGTGGCAGGAAACTCAACAGAAAATGGCTTAAATAATAAGGGAAATATATTCTCCCACTTAACAGAAGTCCTGAGGGAGAGTTGGTTAATTCAGCGACTCAACTGGACCTCAGGTTTGGCTCTGCCATTCTCAGAGCGTTAAAGACATTTCCCTTCACCACTACAAAAGGGCTGCAGCATATCCAGCCATTGCACACAGACACAATGAGCCAGAGCATCCTTTCTCATGCCCTCTTTTAGGAAGAAAGAGAGCCTTCCCTCTGGCCTCCCAGGATTCTATCACATGCTTGTACCTGAGCCGGTCACTGGTGAGGAGAGGGGACATTCTATGATTGCCTGAAGAGAATCTGGATTCTGGTTAACAAGGGTGCATCCGGGGATCACAAAATGGAGGGCAACTGGATGCCTTGGCGAAGGGATGCGCATTGCGAACAGCTTAGCGCTTGAGTGGTAGATTTATTTCCACTCCTCCTTCACTCTTCCTAGACTGTCGGTTCCCCTAGGTGCGGGGAAGTATGAGGGCTGAGATCCCAAAAGGCATAGCAACTCCTCTGGTCCTTGTTGAGAGCCAAATGATAAAGAAAGAGGTCACAGGTGTCAGGTCCCATGGCCAAGGGCCTCTTGCTGTGTCTTAGGGAGCAGAGCTAGATTGGTTCCTAGCATCATCCCAACAGCAGCCCACGGGCACTGGGCCCTTGGCACACACCAGGCTCTGGACTCCCGAGAGCAGCCAGTGTGATCTCAACACGCAAATCAGATCGTGTCACAGCAGCTTACAACCTTCCAACATCTTCCCATTGGTCCCAGAAGAGAACTCCACCTCCTCACCTTGACCTCCAAGGTCCTGAATGATGCGGCCCCTGCCTCCCCCTTCCACATAAACTCATTCCAGTTTCTCTCTCTTCCCCTTCTTCCTACCTCACTCGACTTCTTTTCCTTTCTTCATTGCCTCAGACCTAACACATGAAAGGTAGTCGATAAATATTGGTTGTATGGACAAATGCCGCTCCCCAGCCAAAAATCTCACTTACCCCTTTTCCCCCACATTCTAGTTAACTCCCGCTTATGATTCCTCCTTAACGATTCTTTCTCTTCCTGCAAATGAAACCCTCCCTATAATTCTCTCTCATAGAACTCGAGACTTTTCTCCATGTACTTATCATGGTTGTTTTGATGTATTTCTGTGACGGTTTCTTTAATGCCTGTTTTCTCCATCTCTTTGTGCATTTCAAGAGGACTGTTTGTCTTTCCATCTTTCCTCAGCTGTTTTCCCATCATGGGGCTCGAAAATAGTACCTGAACCCCTGAAAAGGAAGAGGTCTGCCTAGTGTCATCCAGCATGTTGGGGGCTGACAAGCGCCCGAAGCCACTCTGCTGGTTCCCAGCCCCGAGTTCCTTCTCCGTCTTTCTCCTCCTCGTTCAGGGCTGCTGCTGGCTCATGGCGCTTCTCTGTGCGGTTACCAAAGGTGCCCTCTCTGGGTGGTTGAATTCTGGCTGGTGCAGCCTGACAGCAGGGCACTCAGGTTGGAGGAGGGAATGTGGGCTGGGTTTCAGCCCCTACAAGCCCCCCTAGGCTGGGCGCCTCTGTGCAATTGCACACACACACACAGGAGCCCTGCTCCTCACAAGCCCCTGCTTTGTGTAGATTCGCCTCTAAGCATCTCCTGTATGTCTTGGCTGGACCCTTCTCCAACAGGCAGCGTGTCAGCTTTGATCTTTTAATCCAGGATTTGCCGGGGCATGGTGGACATGCATTTAAACTGAGCCTCCCTGGGGCTGCTGTCAAAGCGCAGGGATGGACGGACTGGCCAGGTCTCTAAGCTGGATCTTGGGGCCATAGCATCTTTTCTGATCCCTCGACATCCAAACTAGGCTGATGTTGGGGGGTGTAACATGCATGCTTTTCAGGGCTTTATCAGAGACTCTCTATGTCTCCCCAGCTGTGTATTGCGGCCATAGGAGGAGAAGGGGGCCATCAATTGATAAGCACTTTCTGTGTGTCAAGGCCTGTTGTGGGTACCAGACAAATTGGAAAATGAGACAACATGGTCCTGCCCCACACAGAGCTTGCATTCTATGTGGGGAGGCACCCAAGTGAAACATTACAACACAGACTGGGAGTGCTTTGATGGGGGTCTGGGAAAAGTATTTGGGACGTCCAGAGCAAAGGCATGTTGTAACCCTGGTGTGTGTGTGTGTGTGTGTGTGTGTGTTTAAGAGGATAGAGGATAAAGATTTCCAGAAGAAGTGACACTCACACTGTGACTTCAGCCACACAGGCTGTGTAGGGATGGGGTGGCGTTGGGGCAGGGGGGCAGCGTGTGCAGAGACCAGAGAGAGGGCGCTGTGTGTATTTCATGGTGGTTGCAGTATCTAGTGCGAGGGGAAAGCAGTGAGAAATGAGGCTGGGCAGGTAGGCAGAGTCTAGATGGCAGAGGTGTTAACTCTGTGAGTCCAGGTTCTTCTAGAAGCAGATGCCAAGACAGGGTTCCATATATACGGATTTACAGGGGAAGTGCCTGAGAGATAAATGGTGGGCCTGGGGCAGCCAGGGGAGGCTGGGAGAGCATCAGACCTTGAACAAAGGGGACAGGGGAGGAAGAAAGGTTGAGTGGAGGGATCCTAGCCCACCATGCAGTCTAAGGAAGGTTCAGCAAGGCTCTTGGGGAGCCCTCAAGCCAAAGTTGGCCATCAGAGGAGTCCTGTGTGTCCCTGCCCTTGTATCTCAGCCATTGACTGGAAGCAGCTCATGGGAGATATGACCTTCCACAAAGGTCAGAGCTTGGCATTGGTGGCCTTCGGTCAATTGTGCTCCCTGTGGTTGAAGATCCGGGAGATACATTCTCATGACCACCACATCTGGGTTTGATTTTATTCTAGGGAGAATGGGAAGCCACAGAAGGTTTTAAGCAATTTATGTTATTAAAAAAGTCACTCTAGTGGAGAGAATGAGTAGGAAGAGATCGATAATATTATTTTAAAAAAAAAAACAGTTGTGGAGCAGAGCTGTTGCAGAGGTTCAGGAAAGAGATGATGTTGACATGAACTTGATGGGTGATGGGCTGCATGGAGAAATGGACAAACTGAAGTTGTATTAAAGAGGCAGAATGCTTAGGACTTGGTGGTTGTATGTGGGAGGTAAGAGAAAGGACTCAAAGAGGAAGAGGTGGAGGATGAGGGGAGCATCTATCAGGTGTCATTTGTGTGCTTGATACAGAGTATGGTACAATGATCTCATTTCATTGCCGCAACAACTGTAAATTTGGTTCTAGGTAGTGGCATTGGTAAACCCCCAATCCAGCCACACCCAGGTGACAGGCCCAAGCCAGTCATGGTGATCCCGTCCTCTCAGCTGCAGTTGTTTTAGGAATGGGTGTGTGACTCCATCTATGCCACTAAGACATTAAGAGAAGTGTGCGTGGGGGCGTTTTGGAAAGATTTCTCCTTAAGAAAGAGTCACATCTAGAGAGGGTCTTATTCTTTCTCTGGACATTCTGGCATCTGGGTAGGATGTTTGGGACTGTCAGCCAAGTTGAAATCATGACAGGGCAGCCTGAGAGCATGGCCCTCACATCAAAGATGGGAGAGCAAAAAGATGGAGAGAACCTGGGCTCTGAATGATGTCATCGAGTCGGAATAAACCCAACCCTGGAGCCCACCAGACCACTGAACTTCTTGGAATTAAGATCGTATATTTCCTTATGATTTGCACCAATTTGAGTCAGTATGTTCTGTTTCTAAACTCATATAAAGCATAATCCCTATTTTATAGATAAAGAAATGGGATCTTAAAGTCACGTGGCTGATAGATGGCAGAGAAAGGACACAATCCCAGGTGTCCTTACAAGATCACGCCCCTTTGTCAGTGACAATTTTCCTCTTTGATGTCACCTCAAATCCCCTGACAGTGGTAAACCTAGAGCTCTTACCCTGAGTGATATTAACATACGGGGCAATGAGAGTCAGATCTACAAGCATTCATTGTGCCCTTGCTGTATACTCTGCTTGGTGCAAATCATTGTGGAGGACATAAATGACCTAGGTATTAGCCCTGCTTTTGAAGAGTTTATGATATCACTGAGGATAATTGAGCATAATTAGAGACTGAAATAATAGATCACTTTTAGGGGGCACTTATTACATGCCACACAGTGGGATAAGTATTCAACACATCTTATCACATTCATTCCTCACAACAGACAACAGAGTATTTATTATTACTATCATCACACCATATTACAGATATGGGGGCACAGAGAGGTTGCTGACTCACCCAAGATCACAAAGCTGGTAAACATGGAATTTAGGGCAGTCTGACCCCAGGGCCTATACTCCTAACCACTATGCTATACTGCCTCCTCTAACAGATACTGATTAATGCAAGACAGCATCAAGCCGAGTGGTATACGTACAGGATGACAATAGCTGAGATTTGTAAACACATGTGTGCAGGTGCATCGCACGTGTTGTTGCTGATCATTAGTGGTCCTCAAGCTTGAGCATGCATTGGAATCACCTGGAGGGCTTGTTAAGGCACAGATGGCTGGGACCCACCCCCAGTTTCTGATTCAGCAGATTTGTAGCGACAGGTTTTAGGATTTGCACTTTTAACAGGTTCCCAGGTGATACCGAATGTCTGGGGACCACACTGGGAATTCTGCCTTAGAATAACTCCTTAAAGGAGGGATTGCTATCCCCATTTTACAGATGATAGCACTGGCTTAGAGCTGGCAATGCGTCTGCCCCACCTTCCGGTGGGTGAGTGCCAGAGCCAGCAGTTGAACCTGCTTCCCCCTGGCTCCAAGATCCATGTTCTGTCTATTGCAGGATGCTGTCTCGAGTAGAAATGCATGACAACTAGGAAAGAAGACGGTGGGAATGCTTAGGGAAGGCTTCCTGGAGAGGGAGGAGACATTGAAGGAAAACGAATTTAAATCGGCTATCCCAGGTTACAGACGCGACCAAAGGAACTCTGACTTGCCACGCTATAGCTGTGCAAACACCCTTGCTTTAGCTTTCTACATAGCGGGAGGGCTTGTGGTGAGAACACAGTCAGGGTTGCTCCGTAACAGGGAGGTCTGGGCAGAGTACATTTCCTGGAGGAGGAAGACAGCAGGGATCTCAGAGGCAGGAAGGGACTGATTAAGGAGACCGCTCCTGGAAAAGGTAAACACAGGTGGGGAAATACTATGCCCCATGCCCCAAAGTGAAGGTCGACTTACAGTATCTCCTTTCATGAGAGGGGAGGGGTAGGCATTACACCATCCCCGTTCGTTCACTCAAGAGAGAGTGAAGAACGTGGCTTGGATATTCTCCTACCAGAACCTGCTCCCTTATTCCCATTCTAATTTCCTTAATCAAAGCAAAGGACAAGGACAGTGATTTCTCCTTTGTCACTGAGTGAAAAATGATAATATTCTAAGAGTGATTGAAGGCACTGGGATTGTTAAGCATCAAGGAAACAGTCAATAAAAACGTGAAGATACAAGCGTTGTGAGCAAACACTTCAAAAACTGTATGCAAAAGAGAGAAGGTTTATTCCGCGTGGTTGCCAAGATTAGAAATTGGACCAATAGGTTAAGAACCAAACTGAGAAAGAATTCTTGATTTTGTCCATTAATCCAGTCATTGAGTCATTTGACAACCATCCATTAGGAGCGCCTTCTATGCTGGGGACGATCCTAAGAGCTTGGTGAATCAAACAGAAGTGGTTCTTGTCTGCATGGTGGGCCTAAATCCATCTTGTAACAATTTAGCCTTGGTTTTGAAGCTGAAGTATTTTAAGTCCTTTGTCGGTGAGAGAAAACGTGGATAGTCACCAACTAACCCTTCTCCTACAACCCCGTTTCTTCCTGCAGTGATAACATATGCTTTGATTGTAATGAAACTTGCCCAATATGCCAAAATCACATCACTCAGAGCCCCTCCTCCTCCAGGGAGTGGGGGCCTTGGATTAAATGCAGACAGGACATGGTCAGGGACACAGTAAGCAGCTGCACCAGGTACATGTGGCAGGAACACATTCTGATGGAGGGGAACTGGTTTCTGTGAGAATGACCTCCCAGCTAATGGCCTATCCCTCAGGGACCCACACAGCTGTCCCAAGGCATTTCTGGGGTCTGAGAAAATCTATCAGACGTTCACAACAAAGCTGGGGAGCATTTCAGCTCTCTAATAGGGTCATTAGCTGGGTAACAGTTGAAACTGAACAGCAACAGAAGGGCAGAGGTAACTGAAACACGAAAGAAAAATACATAGTGAGTTTCCATGTTCTTTCAGAACACATTTTCCTCAACATTTCCTCTACTGCTCAGCATCATGAAATGTCAGAAACCAAAGGATTTGTAAAGAGCAACTCAAAGAACCTAGGGTATGCCACAGGATGGGAAAGAAACTATCCACAAGGGAGGGATGACAGATTTCCAGAAAACAGCAAGCCCATCCAGTAGAGCTGTTGATGGTATCACAGGGCACTTATAAATGCTCTCTCAGTAATTCTTTAAGCCCAGAAAATCAGGCAGAATGATTTGTAAGAAACATGGGACGGTGTTCTAAGCAGAAAGTTTAGTTCTGGCTTAGGAATTTATTCCATTGTTGACTTGTATTGATTAACCTTGCTTTCTGAGTATTAAAAATAATATATGTCTGTTGCAGAAAGTACAGAAAAAAGAAAATAAAAATCACTCCAAATCTCACAATTTAAAGATAAATACTAACTTTTTATTGATATCCTTCTCTTTTTTATGCATGTGTGCACATCTCTTCTGCAAAATTAAAATCATATTTTCATCGTATTATAAACTGTCTCACTTAACAATGTATCAAGAAATTTTTGTGATTTCCCCCATATGGAAAACTGTTTTTCATGAATACAATTTTAAAGTCTATGTTGTACAAATACATTAGGTTGAAGCAGAAAATTAGTGATATTCCACCTTTTTTAGCCTACAAAAATGGCAATTTCATATGGTTCAGTGGTATAATTGATTACGCCAGCCTGATATTCATTGACATTTAGACTGTTCCCAAATGTTCTCAGTTATAAAAATTTTTCAGTGAACTTCTTTGTGTCCAGATCTTTGAACTCATCCATGATTATTTGCTCATGGGAAATCCTTACGCACTAGTTATGTATTGCTGTGTAACAAATTAACTCAGTGCAAACTTTGCAGCTTCAACAACATGCATTTTTAGCTCACAGTTTCTGTGAGTCAGTTTAGCTGGGTCTTCTGCTTCAGGATCTCTCACAAGGCTGCCATCTAGGTATAGGCCAGAAATGGGTCTCATCCGAAGGCTCGAGTCTGGCAGGATCTCCTTCCAAGTTCATTTCGGTGGTTGTGGGCAGGATTTAGTTCCTTGTTGGCTGTTGACTTGAGACCTCCCTCAGTTTCTTGCCAGGTGAGCTTCTCCACAGAACAGCTCACAACATGGCAGCTACCTTCATGAAAACCAGCAAGGAAAAGAGTCTCCAGCAAGATGGAAGTTGCAATCTTATGTAATTTAATCATAGCCATGACAGCCCCTATTCTCGCTATTAGAAGCAAAGTGACAGGTCTGTTTTGCAGGTTGGGTTCCCTGGTAAGCAGGATCTGAGATGCAGATTAGCATGCAGAGGATGTATGGGCAAGTGACCTTGGGGTCAAGTGACACTTGTGGAAGGGAAGGAAGCAGGACTAAGCAGAGGGAAAAGTTGGGCTCTGGAGGAGTCTCAGTGGAGGCCTTAGCTGACCCCACAGAGAGCTCTGAAGCTGGGAGGACCCTTCACAATTTTCTGGAGTCAGGGACGAGAGAACAGGCTTTTCCCCTCACATCAGTGGGGCAATCCCTGACGGGGCTGACAACTGAGTGCTGTCTTCTATCAGGACCCCCAGGGGCTGGGAGAATGCACTCTTCCTTCGTGAAGGTGAATCTGGACAGGACATCCCAGCCTCCACCAGTAGAGAATTCCTAAGTTTGAGGATTTATTATTTTTTTAATAAATGATCCACCTGTGTTCAAGAACCATGTTTATTCTTCAGAAGGCTAAATATCTAATACATATTTATTACTCAAACTTCCTAATTTTTACCTACTTAGTTTGTTGAGGAGTGTTAAAGCATTCCAACAAAATTATGATTTGGCCATTTCTCCTTGTATTTTTTATTTTTAGTTTTTGTAGTTTTTACTTCACGCCTTTTGAAGCTGTACCATTTAATACATAATTATCCACAATATTGTGTCTTCATTACAATATTGTGGATAATTCATTGTATCTTCATGACAATATTGTGGATAATTCATTACAATATTGTGGATAATTCATTACAATATTGAATCTCCTGCCCGTGCAAAACCCTCTTGAATCCTGTGTTCATTGGTATTCTCGCCCCTGGTTTCCTTTGGTTTGTCTGATCTATCTTTGGCCATACCTTTATTTTCAACCATTTTGTGTCGTTTTTCAAGCTGTGTCGCTTGTAAAGCGCATATCGTAAATTTGGATTTTAATTTTTGACCCACAACTGAGAATATTGGTGTTTCAGTAGTGGAATTTAACCCCTTTACAATTATAACCAATGTAACAACTGATTTTATGTCTTATTTTAATATTTACTTCATTTCCTATTTTTTACTGTATGAACTATATAACTTATTATTTTGATTAATTTCTTACTTGGCCATAGTATATTTTTGACTAATTTTTTCCAAGTATATAAATTATCAAATTTAACCCTTGCATTTTTAAAATGTGGACTTTTTTCTGTTCAGTTGGAATATTAGCTTCATTGAGTGTGTAATTCTTGGATCATGAGATTTTCTCCTCAAAATTGCGCAGTTCCTTCTATTTCATGTTGTAGAGGAGAAGTTTGAGGCATGCCTGGTTTTTCATTTCTTAGTATTAACCTTTCTCCCCTGTTTTGCTTGTGGAATTGCTTCATTATCACTGAAATTGAAAAAAATGTCACCAATATATCTAGGTATTTGTCTCTTCTCCTTTTTTCTTGGAAATTGCTAAGTCTGTTTGATTTGCAGATGGAAGTAATTATTCAGCTCAAAAAAGTTGTCTTCATTATTTTTTGGTGTTCTTGCTTCTCTTCTCATTCTACAATATTGTACGCTGAGGCTCCATTCTCTGTGTATTTTACTTTTCCCTTTTTTCTTTACGTGTTTCTGAATTAGGGGAGATTTCTTGAGCTTATCTTGACATTTTTCATTTGATCCTCCATCATATGCAATCTACTGTTTCAATGCCTCTATTGCGATTTTATTTTTAATTTGGCCAAAGTGTTTTTTCATTTCCATGGCATTTTACAGACTTTATAGATCCCTCTCTGATCATCTCTTCTAGTTACATAGAGGCAATGTTCTCTTCCATCTTATCAAGAAAATTTCTAAACTTTTCTCCTTGTAGTAATAGTATTGTGTTGAGTCTTCGTTATCCCCTTCTTCAGAACTTTGAGTCTTTTTATGTGGCCAAACATCGTCCTCTGTTTGCTCGTGCTTGCAGAGTGAGGTCCGTGCTTATCATAAATTGGAAACCTGTCCGGGTTCTTTCTGAGAGGGATTTAGTAGATCTTTGATTGGATATTTCAAGCCAGATGAAGAGAAAAGAAAAACACTTAGATTTATTGTAATTTTCCTTTTCATACATTCAGCTGCTTGGAGAGATAAGAGAGGTAGCCACAGCCAAAGACATCTTTGGCGAGGAGCTCTGCATGTGTGAAAGATTTTCTTGTTTGCGAGGAAGCCAGAAGTGGCCCCAGTCTCTGGTCAGCAAGATCCCAGCCGTGCTCCGACTTTTTTCACGCTCCAAGTATGAATCAGTGCCACAATGGGGTCCACCTGGTGTGGCCGTTGGCTCCACTTCAATTTCCAAAGATACTGGTGGGTTCCAAAATTGTCCCTTTATGGCTTTGTGGGCCACCCTGGCTTCCAGCCATGTGTTTGTGAGGTCCAGCCAGGGTGTCTTCCATTTGCCTCCGGGCCTGTTCTGAGCACACCATGACTTGCAGCTGAACCTGGGCCATCTTCCATGCTCACCCTGGCAACTCCATATGTGGCTGGTATTCTTCAGTGTTCCTCAGCTTGTGAGCACTGCCCTTCCTGAGCTTCTAGCATCAGCCAAGTGACTTGTGGTTGAATGAAGGAAAAACACAGTTTTCTCTCTGTTTTTGTAGTCTGTGGGTCATCTCAGTGGCAGTTTGGGGACCAGAGGGGGGAAGGTGGATGACACCCTTGGGAAGTTCTTGATTGTACCTTATATTGAGAGAAGTGCCCAAGGGAATAATAGTCCAAGTTTCAGGGACAAGGAAAGGGGAAAAGAAGCAGTCAAGGGCAGAAAGGCAAGGAAGAGAGGGGGAAAGAAAGAAAACACAGGACAGGAAGGAGAATGAGCCTACAAAATGGTCTGTGATGCCTACTTGTGCCTTACAGTACCTCCCACTGCTCTAGTCCAATGTGTCCAGGGTTGTGAGGATGTTACCAGATCCTCCAGTGGTGTTTGAGGAACATGATGCTAAGGGGGCCATTCTGTGTGAACTCCTTGCCAGTCCTCCTCACTTCTGCCACCTGCTCTTCTGGGGAGAGTGGGCACCCAAAGAATTTTTTTGGTCTCCTTCCTGAAAGGTCTTTAGAAATGGGTTGTGATGGCAGCAACAGGGGCTATCAAAGGCAAAGCAGATACCTATGCCCCCTGCTGGTGAAAACTAGAAGTAACTCCACCTCTCTCCCCAGTTCTTGGGTGGGTCACTGGTTTGGCCTCTCTCGCCCAAAAGCGGGTGGGAGGGCGGGGCGGAAAGGGACAGGGAGAGAGGGGAGGAGAGAGAGGGAGACAGAGAAAGATAGAGATCCCAGAATGAACGCCACCCTGACTGCAAAATGCCACGCCGGGTGGAGAGAAAAATACTCCGGGAGTTAAGGACCATTATCAGAAAATAGATTTTCCTGTCCAGAATGCAAAGCAGATAGTGGAGCCTTGTGAGTGGGGCCGGAGGGGAGACCGGGAGACAGGGAGAGAGACAGGGCACCACTAACCCTTCAGAATGAGGATTGGATTTCTGTTGAATTTTTTATAGATGTCTGTGTGCCTTCCCATCCCATTACAGTCTGGGTGAAAAATTATCCCGGGCCCACCAAGGAAAATAGATCTGTGTGAACCAAGATTTCGTTGCCAAGGGCCTTGTTATCACATGGAATTTCTTTATGGGTCAACACGACTGATTTATTTACATGTGTACCCTGTGGGTGTCTATTAGATCTCCCACGCTGTTATCACCATGAGGACAGCTGGCTTATATATGTGTTGCTTAGGCACATGGTGAAACTCTGTAGCACATTCGCTAAAGAAAGGAGAAGGAAGGCATAAAAAATCTGGGCTGCTTCTGAATACTCAAGACCTGAGTCCAGGGCTGGCAACTAAGACACCTGGGTTCTCATTCCAGCTCCATCGATTGCCAGATACATAAACTTGGGCAATAGCATTGACTGGCTGAGTCTCAGTTCCCTCAACCGTAAAACGAAGGTAGTCATTCCCTGCTGGTCCAGCAGGTCAATGAGGTATGACTGTGGCTGAAATACTTTAGGAGTAACTAATTTGGGCAGGAATTAATAATACTGTTCTATCTATTTGTTTACTCATTCAACAAACATTGATTGAGTAGGTACTGGGGGTCATGCACTTTTTCAGGTGCTAGCGACACAGCTGTAATCAAGGTGGGCACCCTCACTGTCTTTGCTACGCTCAAAGTCCAGTGGCTGGACAGACAACTATGCTTTCTCCCCTGTGTGGATTATAGACTTGCTTCTTTATCCTTGAAATTGAAAACACTTACCAAGATTTCAGATGTTTGTCTTTTCTCATTATTTGTTCCCAGAACTTGCTAAGTCTATTTGCTTTGCCAAGAGATGTCTTCTTCAACTCAGTAAAGTCTTCTTCATTATTTCTGCCTGCTCTCTTATCTCCTTCTTGTTAGACAATATCAGTGTCCCGGATTCATTCTCCATGAATCCTCTTCTCTCATCCATTTCATTTTCCTGTCTTCGTGGAATGCTCCAAGGGGGCGGTGTCCCCAGGAATTTGCCGATGGGTACTCCCACTGCCCAGTTAGACCCAGTTTAATATCAGCTGTCCCTGGAAAGCTGTTGCAATTCTCCCTCACTGCCCCTCACCTCCCATGAAGACGGGAGCCAAGAGAGTGCAAACGAGGAGCTCAATTGACTTTTTGATGTCCAGCTGTTTTCTTGATAACTAGCACCGTTGACTGTTGACTGAGAGCACATCTCATCCACTTCCGTCCATCCCCTTTCTAAACATGAGAGCACTGAACGGGAAGCCAAAGAAATGAAGGAAGTCAGGAATGGGACTTGGCTGAAACACAGTGGGCAGCATCTCAGCCTTTCCTTTTCAGAACGCTCTCACAATCACATCCGTTCCCATCGCCAACTGGCACCATCAACACCCCCTGTTCTGCCACAGAGCTTTCCCCTGCTCCCCTCAGAGCACAGGAGAAAAGGCTGCTGAGCAAGATCAGTGATGCTGTGTCGACACACTGCATGGCACCAAGAAGGCACTGTTTATGTTGTTGTCTACGTGAAGGCCATGCCTTGAGCACACACAAGTGTCTGCTGGTGGGCCTGGCTGGGATAGTCCCTAAGTGATGGGATTATGGGTGACTTCAATTTTCTTCTCTGTTTTGTTTTGCGTGTTTCAAATGTCCTATAATCTTCATGTTTTCCCACTAGTATGGCTATTATTATTACTTGTTTAAGGAGTTTAGTGTATCCTTCATGAGTTCAAAGTTTGAACCAATATGCAGGGTGACCAGCTGCTTCCAGTTTGCTTGGGTCTTTCCCAGTTTCCCAGCACTGAAAGTTCCGTGTTCCAGGAGCCCTTGGACAAGCCGAGATGCTTGGACATCCTACCAATGTGGCAGGTGAATAGTCAATATTGTAATAAAATAAAAACTTTGCATGAATATGCAAAGCTATTCATGAAAATAGCTGGGAATGCTGCAACAAAAAATGTGACCTGGGTCTGAGGCTGACTGAGGACATTCACCTTTGATACCCAAAGTAAGTCCTGGAAGTTGAGATCCGTATTTTCAGATGTGGCTGGAGAGCAAGAGAGCTTCCCTCACCCACCCAGACATGGGGGGAGGAGACAGTGTGTAGAGCACACACGTTGCCTTTGTACGCAGTGACCCCATGATCAATAAACTGTGACCTGGCTATTTCCATGCCCTGACTAATTGGACTGACAACTTTCATGGGACGGAGTGAACATGGAGGTGGAGAGGAGGCCAGAAATTCTCCTTGTAACCTTCCCAGAATGGAAAGAGAGTAGATGGAAGTCACTTCCCCTAAGAGGCAAGGTATAAATGTGAGGAAAGGAGGGAAAAGGCCCCTGTCCTGATATCAATAACAGTATGAACAGTAGTAATAGCGGTCTCCCTTTATTGATTGCTTATTGTGATCCAGGTGTCCTGTTCTGTTTCTTACATGTATTAGCTTATTTCATCTTCATAATAATCCTTACTCTGTGAGAGGCACTCATATTACCTCCATCATTCAAATGAGGAAACTGAGGCACAGAGAATTGAACCTGTTTGCCTGAGACATCCAGCTAATAATTGCATAGGTGGGATTCAAATCCAGTTCTGCCTGGGTCTAGTTAGGTGAGCTGGGTTCTGGTCACAAATCTAAATCTGTCCATATGACTTTGGTTGAGCCCCTTAACTTGTCTCTGCCTCAGTTTCCTCATCTTTCAAGTGAGGATGATATCCCCTGACTAGTCTTACAGAGATAATATGAAGATCCAGTGACATGGTAGATGGGAAAGTACTTAAATAAGCTAACTCATATAAATTATTTTTATATAATTTCTATAATATCAATGGCATTTCGATTCAAGAATAAAACAGTGAACCATACGGGTTCAAAAGACAGCCCTGTGACATGGAGCCAGTGGACATCTGCAGGTTGTACTCTTGGATAAGTAGAGTAAGGCGCTAGGGTGAGGCCCCCGCAGACTCAGATCTCTGTTTCCTTTGGCTTTTGTAGGATGCCTTCTGTTTATAGAGGGATCTAAGGTGCAATGTGCACAAATGGAGCCCGACCAATGCCTCATTTGGTTCTTGATTGAAAATCATCTAATGTTGAGATTCCATCTGTAAAATGGGAATAATGGGACAGGGGCAGTTAGATGTTCTGGAGGGTGGTTGGAGGGTGAATGGCATTCTCTGTGAAAGGAAAAAGGGTGAATAATGTCTCCCCAAACAAGCTGAACTCTGTCTGCTCAGCATGGCTTGGCCTGACTGGGGGCCTTGCCTTAAAGCAGGGGAGGGGCCAATAGTCCCTCTAGGAATCTTTGATGTCATCTGCCAGGATTGCTCATGAAACCATAGACTTCAGGAGCTGGCAATGACCTTGGAAAACACCTGGTCCAGTGCCTTCCTTTGACAGGTAACAAGTCTTAGAAAGACTCCAGGACTCTCCCAAGAACACAGAGCCAGTTAGTGGCAGAGCCAAAAACTAGACATCAGACCTCCTCATTCCCACTTCAGTGCTCGTTCCATCTGACCAACTGCCTGTAGTGTAGTTTGAATCCCAGGTTGGGGAAGCAGGTTGTGCTGGGGCCGGGTGGGGGCAGTGGTGAAAGAGAGTCATAGGCTTGCGTTGTGCAAGAGGGAAGGAGAAAGCATCTGAAGGTGGAGCAGAAAGTGAGAGAGAAGAGTGAAAGGGGAGAGAAAGAGGATTGATGGGGGTGGGGGGGGGAACAAGAGAAGGCAGCATGAGAGAGAAACAAGATTTGCAATAAATACGAGGGATGCTATGGAAATTACTTTTTGAATGGCATTTAATTGGTTTATTAGTGTAATTCAGTTGCAGTTTGATTTGATTCAAATCTCTGATGTGTGTGATCCACCGCCCACCAAGGACACTGCCAGCCTTTACAAATAGCCACAAATGGCAGACCTGAGAGGAAGAGGGGGTGGTGGGTGATGGAAGATGAGAGAGAGAGAGAAGGAATGGAGGGGAGATCAAGAGAGAAGATGGATGGAGGTGAGGGAAAGGGGGAGAGAGAGAGGAGAAAGGAGAAGAGAGAGAGAGGTAGAGAAGACAGAGATGGAGGAGAGAGATAAAAGCTGAAGAAAGAGAAGAGATGGAGAGAAAAGAGATAAAGAACAAGAAAGAAGGCTGGAGATGGAGGGTGTGATGACATGATTGTGAAAGGAGTGGGAGAGAAAGCAAGGGGCAGGGAGATACTGAACAGAGAAGAGAGAGAGATGAGGAAAAACATAAATACAGCAAATGGGAAGTTAGGAACACCTGGGACACCAAGGGAGTCAGAAGGCGACAAAGTATTGATGCTCAGAGACAAGGAGAGGCAAACGAGAGAGAGGACAGGACGAGAGAGAGAAGAAAAACAGGGAACAATGAGTTGCAAACATACCCATACACAGCTATGTTGCCAGCATCTCCCGATGCCTCTGAGAACCCATTGGCTGGACATTCTCTGGACTTGCTGATGCTAGGGACAGGACCGAGGCCTTCCACCCTCTAGGTTATTTTCCAGTTCCCTGAAAAGGAGGCCCTTCTAGGTCATTGGTGCTACCCCCATCCCTCTCTGGATGCCAGGAGTCAGAGCATAGAGAGCACAGCTCCTTGTGGTACCTTGGGAGACGAGGAGAGCAGGGCTGCGGAGGCACAGACAGGTAGCATCTCGGAGCTGCGAAGACCCGGAGTCTTTCACAGATGGAGTGATGGGGGCCCGGAGAGGAGAACAGGGTCAGAGGTAAAGCTTACAAAGCTGTTTGCCCTAACTCCCAGATCAAGACTGGAGCCCCAGCAGGCGGCTGTCAGAATAATGTCATGCAATGGTTGTGGGCACAGGCTTTGGACCCAAATAGTCCCAGCTGTGAAACCTTGGCCAAGTCCATTCACCTTTCTGATCTGCACTTGCTGCAAAATGTAGATCAAGGTAGTCCCTGCCTCATAAGGTTGCTGTGAGACACCAAGGAGATAAAAATGGGAGGTATCCAGAAAAAGCCCGGGACATGAGAAATGCCTGATATGTTATGATTTTTATTATTAATAAAAGAGAGCGCTGAGACATCCAGCAGAATGGCGTGGAGATTCTCCTTAGCTAGGATTTGAGAAGAGCAATATGGTATTGTGGTTATGAATATGAACCCTAGAAACCGCAATGCCTGGGTTTAGAGCCCAGTTCTGCCATTGAATGGCTGGGCTCAGCTATATGGATGCGAGGACAGAGGACCAAAAGGTGGACACGCCCACAGTCACACGCAGTTTGCAGAGCCAGGATTTGAACACAGACCCCCCTGCTGGCTTAGGACGTCCTACGACTCCAGAATCCCTGTTCAAGAATCTTCCCATGTTGCCACCCACACTTTCCAAAGGAGCAGATCCCCCATCCCACGCCTCCCCATTGCCAGCACTGCCACAAGTGTGGCTTGTTCCTTCTGAGTTAACATTTAGCCACATCTTGGATGCAAATACATCCTTCGGAGGAGAGACATCAGAGTGTGTTGCAACCCAGACTTTGGAACTCCCGGGCCTTTGTCACCGCTCTCACCCCACCCACCCATAGACATACACACCCAGGCACACACACGGACACACCCTCCGTCTCCATCTGTAATTACAGAAGCCAAGTCAACGTGGCTGATGGTAATCGGCTGGGATCACAGGCAGGATTTTTCTCTAATGCTGATTCCAGGGACCTGTAATTTTCATCAGTGCCACGTGACTTTATGGAACTGAAAAATGCACACACAGCTAATGAGCTGTAATTCTGAAGAGCTCCTGTCTTGATGGGGACTAATTATTTTCATAAAGAAAATAATGAACAATCCCGGTAACCCACTAATGGGGAAAAGAGGCCTGCGTGGGCACCATTAATTATCCCGGGGCTAGTTTTCAGGACCCCTTTAGCTCCTCTCAGCCTGACCCGGACAGAGTGAGAGGGAAGCAGGCTTTGCCTTTACTCTCATCAAAGAGCCTTTGCCACAGACCCCCGGGGGTAGAGAAGGGGAAGCAGAAGGTGAGCCCTTAGACAGGGAAACTCCAGCTCTCTTGGCTTCTGTCCACAGTGAAGCCCACCCAGGTAATCTTGGAGCTGGAAGGGACCCTGGAACCCTGAAATGAATCTGGAGGTCTGGGTTTGAATTCCAGCTGTGTGGCCTTTAGCAAGTTACTTAACTTCTCTAAGTCTCAGGTTGTCAGCAGGACCTGGAGGTCTCGTTGGTTGGATTAAATAAGACAACCTGTGAAACATCCTAGAGCTTAATGCCATCTTATCAATTATTTTCATAAATGATTCAGAGTTCAGGCTCATCATTGTGCAGTTAAGGCCCAGAGAAGAGAGAGAACTTGACCAAGGACACACAGTCGGTTTGTAGCAAAACTCGGATCAGAACCCAGGTCTCTTTTGGGGTCTGCCACTGTTTTCGTTTGTTTGTTTTTCATTTTGCCGTGGTGCCTGAACTCTTTGTTACCCAGTCTCTCTTGAAATACCCAGAACACTGCCAATATGGCATTTCTTTAGCCTGAATAATCTGGATACAATTTGGCTTCTGTTTCCCAGGAGTAAGGAAGCAGCGTAGCTGGAGTATAAAATGTGGGGATTCGGTACTCACACAGTTGAGTGTTTTATGATTTGGCTATACCACTTCCTTGCTGGATGGCCTTGGGCAAACCTCTGAAACTGTCTGTTCTCAGTTTCCTTATCTTTAAAATGGAGATAATCATTGACTCTATCACATATTTCATGAGAGAATTTAAAAAAAAGCAACATTTAGCAAGTATGCGTATCTGTCGGCTATCGCCACAGTAGTGCTGTGTAACAAATCAGCCCAGAACTCAATGTCTTCCGACATTAATTATTTATTCTCGCTCATGCATCTGCAGGTTGACTGGGGTCAGCCTGTTTAGGTTGAGTCTAGCTGGGCTTGAGTTTGGACCTGCTTCACATGCATTCATTTCCTTGGACCAGGTGACTGCCCAGGACGAGTGCTCATGTGGTGGTAGAAGTGCAAGAAAAACAAGCAGAAATGCACGATGCCTCTTAACGCCTGAGCTTGGAACTGGCTCATGGTCCCTTCCACCCACACTCCATTGGCCAAAGCAGGTTAGATGACCAACACCAACACCAACGGCATGGAGAAATAAACCTACCCCTAGCGGGAGGCACTACAAAGACATATGACAAAGGGTGTGGTCACAAGGAAGCAGGAAGCACAGAGAACAATAATACACGCTGCCACAGTATACGATAACTGCTAACAGTTCTTAGAAGAGACAAATGTTTAAATGTTTGAACTCAATAGCTTCAGCACTAACACTGCTTTGTGTACGCATGGCACTTTACAGTTTTCAAAGGCTCCCTTTCTTGGGTGTTCTTATATGTCACCCTCACCACAATGCTGTGAAGCAAGAATTAGAATTCCCATTTTACAGCTGGGGAAACTGGAGTTCAGGGTAGTAACAGACAAAGCTTACCCCAGATCACATACCAAGGGTGTGTGGCAAAGCAGGACCCGAATCTGGGTTCCCCAACCCAGCCCCAGATCAGGGCTGGGCCCGTGACCTTGCATGGAAGGCGATCGTTCCCAGTGTCCCTTATGATTCTTCTTCCTAGAATCAAATCCTCAAGCCATACTGAGCCAGCCCAGGGGAAGGAGCTCGAAAGGGCAGCAAGAATAAGCGTGAACTGTGAGCTGTGGGGTTATTCTCACTGTCTTCCCACAGGAGAGCGTTCCAAGTGCCTCCTAGTGTTTAAGAGCATGCGGCCTTCAAGCAGAGAGAGCTGGGCTCAGATCCCACCTCCAGCTCTCGTCTGTTGATCTTGGATGCATGAATTGACTTCTCTGAGCCTCAGTTTCCTTACCTGTAAAATGAGGATAATAATAGTAGCTATGGCATACAGAGGTTGTGAGGACCCATTCATCCATTCAAGACATCTTTATTCAGTACCTACTATGTGCTAGACATGTGGACGTTAGAGATGTAGCAGCAAATGTAAGAAAGTCTTTGCCCTCATAGACCCCGAATTTTAGTGAAAGAGGAAAGACCATAGACAAGGCAAGAAAATATACAATATGATAGATGGTGGTTAGAGATGAGGAGAAGAAAGAACCGGGGTAAGGAGGATATGGATCACCTAGCACTGGCCAGGGGTCCCTGCTTACCATATGCATCATGTTACATCTGGTCTCTAGATAAAGCTTCACTGATGAAGGGACATTTGTGCAAAGACTTGAAGGAAGTGTGGGAACAATCCAGGTGACACTGGGGGAAAAGCATCCCAGGCAGGGATGTGTAAATGCAAAGCCTTGAGCTGGGAGTGTACCTGGCCGGCATGGTTGGAGCAATTTGAGAGAAGAGGAGAATGATAAAGATGAGATTAGGGTCAACAGGGGGCCGATTTGTGCAATGATTTTTGGTGATTATAAGGACTTTGATTTATCCTTTGAGTGAGAGGGGAAGCCCGGATTTGAGAAGAGGTGTGACATCATCTGACTTCCACTGAAAAGGACCCCTCTGCCTGCAGGGTGAAGAACAGACTTAAGGGGACCAGGGCAAGGATTTAACGAGATAATGCATGTGGAGCACTTGACACAGAGCCTGACATGTTTTAAATGATCAGAGGTATGTTAGTCGGCTTGGGCTGTCATAACAAAACACAGCAGACCAGGTGGCCTTCAACTCCAAGATCAAGGTGTTAGCAGGTCTGGTTCCCTCTGAGTCCTCTCTTCTGGGCTTAGAGATGGCCATCTTCTCGCTGTGTTCTCAAATGGTCAATCCCTCAGTCTCTGTGTGTGTGTGTGCTAATCTCTTCTTATAAGGACACCAGTCATATTGGATCAGGGCCCACCTAGATGACCTCATTATACCTTAATTACCTCTTTTAAGGCCTTTTCTCCAAATACGGGCACATTCTGAGGTCCTGGGGGTTGGGACTTCGGCATATGAATTTTGGGGGAAAACAAATCAGCCCATAACAAATAGTAACAACAAAAATAATAAATTATTATTATTATTATCTTTATACTCTGCTTAAGATCTTTCTTGTCCGGGCCAATTACATGCTCGTCGTATCTGCGCATTACCTCCCAGGGACTGACACAGGCTTTGAGCTTTTCCCATCCCCGCTCCCCACACTCTTTGGTCAACAAATATTAAGCACATCCTCTGTGCCAGGTCCTGGGACACTGCGCTGAGCAAGAACAGTCAGATCATTCAGTTGTCCTTGACATGGCATGGTTTTCACCATCCTTAACACAATGTCCTGGATCTGTTCTGGATTTCCTTTCAAGAAGTATTCATGGGCCGGCCCGGTGGCGCAGTGGTTAAGTTCGCATGTTCTGCTTCTCGGCGGCCCGGGGTTCACCAGTTCGGATCCTGGGGGCGGACATGGCACCGCTTGGCAAAAGCCATGCTGTGATAGCGTCGCACATATAAAGTAGAGGAAGATGGGCATGGATGTTAGCTCAGGGCCAGTCTTCCTCAGCAAAAAGAGGAGGATTGGCAGCAGATGTTAGCTCAGGGCTAATCTTCCTCAAAAAAAAAAAAAGTATTCACTGACTTCTCACCTGTACCAGGCACTGTGCCAGGCTCTGGAGATGATAATGATGAGCAAGACAGCGCTCTGGTTTCTAGGAGCTCCTGGGGACTTGTTCAGTGTAGTCAACAAGCCCATCCTGACACACCAGTGGGGGTTAATACATTTTCCTCTTGAGATAGCATATGTGTCTTTTGGAGACCTTGCAATTGAACGGAGACTGTGTGGTGGGGTTTCAGGCAGAGTGACAGGCCTGTAGGGGAGAGATCTTTTGGCATGCGAGCCCCAAGTACATGTTGTCTTGTATGCTGGCTTCCTTCCTGTTGTCTACTAGCTTGGTGAGAACAGGCGTCATGCCTGTCATTTTTCACTAAATATCCAGTACGTGGCATCGTGGTTGGCACACTGTGGGTACCCAATGAATATCTGAAATAATAGATGGACCTTGAACTATATTATCTAGAATCACACTGTCCAATATGGTAGCCACTCGCCACCTGTGGCTATGTATATATAAATTAAAAATTAAATTTTATTATTACACGTCTTATTTATTATATATTAAATTTATTATTAAAATGAAAAATCCATTTCCTCAGTCACCCTGGCCACATTTCAAGTGTTCAGCAGCCACGTGTATTAGTGGCTGCCGTGTTGGACTGCACAGACGCAGGAGACAGAACATCTCCAGCCTCACAGAAAGCTTGCTCATCTAGAACCGTGGTTCTCAACTGGGAGCTGTTTTATCCCCTGAGGGGCATTTGGTAATGTTTGGAGGTGTTTCTGATTGTCACAACTGGGGGGGTGCTGCCGGTATGTGGTGGACAGAGGCCAGGGATGCTGCTAAACATCCTACATGCACAGGACAGCCCCCAAACCAATAGTACCAAGGTTGAGAAACTCTGTTCTGAGTTGCGTCTCCATGAGGGCTGGCCCCAAGGGTTTCTAGCTGAAGCAATTTGTATTTACACGAGGTGGCGATGCTGCTTGATGGATGACAGCTCATGTCTCCACAACACTCAACAGTTGACCAAGTTGAGTTATCCGATGTAATTCTCCCAGCTCTGGGGGATAATTAGGGCCAGCGTCACTCCCACTCTATGGGAAAAAAAGCAAGGCTCAGAGATGTTGTGTGTCTCAGAAGAGAGCAGAAATGGAACTCAAGGGTGCAAGTTACAGGGAGGCTGTTTTTGCTCAGTTAAGGAAGAATTTTCTAACCATCAGAGTCTTCTGAAAGTGGACGGAGTGTTTCCCCTCATTAAAGGTGTTCTGACTGAGATTACTGCATGAAACTGTGTTTCCCAAAGTACTCCATGGAGTATTAGCCTACTAGGGCCACAAATTTTTGAGAAGGGCTGCATAACACAGTCCCTTCTTGGGCCTTCACATTGCGCCTAACCCATTAAAGGCTCTGATAAGTCCTGCAGCAACAAAATCTGGTTCTTTTTGTTTCACCTCGTGTTTCTCAATCCCATTTGAGTACGCAGTCCCATCCCTGTGCCATGATAGAGGAGCAAGCAACTATTAACGTATTGTAGAACCAGTGTTCAGCAGAATACATTTGTGTAAATGCTACTTTACAGCATGGTCAGACATGGAAAGAAATATCAAATAAATCCCTCTGTCCTTGGGTCTGTCTGTGCTTCTCTCACTGTCTATGTGAGCAGGGCAAGCCCTGGTGATTGGGGAGAGTCATTTGGAGTGTCTGGATCTGGGCTAAATGACCTACCCAAGGCCACACAGCTAGCGTATACATTTCAGAACTTGGCAGGCCTTTATTTATCATTTTCCTCTTTCAGACTTTGGGCATCTATTTGATCTGATTCAGAAGTCTTTCTCCCCAGGAGCCTGAATCAGATGCAGTGTGCCCCAATCATGTGTTCGATGCTACATTCCCAAGGAGAATTACATCACCTCCTTGTTTAGAATATATCACCGTGGCAACAGTGGCTCTTCTTGTTGAGTGGATGTAGATGGCTCCCATGTCACAGTGGGTGGGTGCTGGCTCATCCAGAGGAGAAGGGCAGGGCGGTGAGTTTCAGCTGATAAGGACGGTGTGTGTCTGTCAGGTGGTAATTGGGTAGGTGGATATGTCAGCGTGCAATACAGTGTTTCCAAGATTCATTTGGGGACAGAGCCATGTGAATTGAAGACCTTTTGCTTTTTGGGGTTTTTTTAGCTTGACTTAATTCCAACCAAGTACTACATAGAGATAATTTAGGATGCCCAGCTGATGAGAGAGAGAGAGGTCCATGGAGGAATATAGAAAAGGAGGGTCCTTAGAGAATAGATAAATTGGACTTTGGGATGCTGTGTTTCCAAAGTTTTGGACCCATATTGTCATTTGTCTGGGATGTTTTAGGTGGTTCCGTGGACACAGCGTGGAACAACGTGCAATAACGTGGTGAGAAAGCGATTGCTCTTTCCATTCACTTCCTATCCTTCCCATCGTCAAAGAGCTGTCTCAGTTTGGGGCTCGTGTTTTTAACACCTCTCAACACTTGCTAATCTTCCTTTCTTAACAAAACAGGGAGCAGGTGTGAGGCTCAGGGCCCGGGGCAGGTGGCGTATGGCTAGGATTTAATGGCGTTCCTTTGTTTTTCATCATATCTGTTCTTAAGGCTGTCTTCTGTTTCTGAACAGGATGCTCATTTTCCATTTCCAGTTGTGAGGTTTTCTTTTTAACTAAAGGTATTAAGTCAAAAAGCAAGTCAATTTCAAGAATAATATTAAGCAAATATGCATGTAAGAAACACACGCATAAACAAACAAAAACCATGACTGGTCTTGTGTGAGCAGCTGAAGTTGAGGAAACATGTTTTGAGGGAGACATGGCCTTGGAGAAAGCCAGGCTGGGTCAAGCAAGTCTTCTTGACTCTCTGAGTCTCAGTTTTGTAGCCAATTAAGTGAGATAATCATATAACGCACCCAGTAGGGACTCAAAAAGTGGCAACTCTTATTCTGCTTATTTTGTGACCAACATTTCAATTTGTACCCATGACACCTCTAAGGGTCCCAGGTTTGAGGTAAAATAACTTCTTTCTGATCAACATCCCAATAGTAACATTTATTGAGTATTCGTTCTGTGCCAGGTGCTGTTCTAAGCCTTAGATGTGTATTATCTCGTTTAACATTCCCAGTGATGCAGCAAGGTAGGGGTATTATTATCCCACTTTACAGATGAGGCACAGGGAGGTAAAGTAACTTACCTAAAGTCACACACTAGAAGTGACAGAGGCAGGCTTCAAACCCAGGCAGCCTGATTCTACTCTCATGGGTACCAGAAGCTCCTACATTTTGCAGACCTATAGTAAACGTTTTTGTTGATGATGAGACTGATTGCTTTACTTAGGAGTCCTTTGGTTACAGGGGACATAAACCACATCAAGGTGGCTCCAATAATAAAGAGGATGTATTGTTCTCATAACTGAAAAGTTCTATAGCTTCAGGTCTAGCTGGATCCAGGAGCCTAAACAATGTTGTCCCCCTATTCATTTTTTAGGCAACCTCTCCTGTTGGGGTGACAAGAAGGCTGCTAGGAGCTCCAAGCTTTTGTCTTATCCTTTTTTAGCAACCTCTAGAAAAGGAGGGTCCCTTCCCAATGGTTTCAATAAAAGTCTCAGAATTGAATCTCACTGGCTTGATTGGCCTGGTTTGGAGAGGTGCCTATTTATGAACCGATCAGTGGGGCAGGGGCATGTGATGCTTTGATTGGCCAGGACTAGAACACGTGCTCTTCCCTGGAGCTGGAGTAAAGGCACCTTTGCCTGAATCAGTTGGACTGAGGGTAGAAAAGGGATGGTCCCTCACAGGAGAATCTGCTGCTCACATCATGGCAGCAGAGCGTGAATGCACAGCAGGCAAAACTGCCCCCAACGAAATCTTCCCTACTGTCTTCATGGAGAAGATTCATGGGCTTGAGGCCTGCATCCGGAAGGAGCAGATTAGGGTTTCTTCACTTCCCAATGGTTTGCCCTGTGACTGTGGACAACCCCATAACCCCTAAGGGGTCTCAGTGTCTTCAGCTGTTACATGGGACAGTAACTTCTTGCCACAGCAGTTTGCAAGACTATTTCAAAGAGCGTATGCAACAGTGTTATTTATAAATGTAATTAACATTGTGGCTTTTTTTCCTCTGCGGTTTCCATATAAAACGTTTTAGTCTAGGCTTTTTCCAAATGGCTAGTGCCCCTCTCAAAATCCCAATTTAGCCAGTCCCTGCTGGACTTTTAAGACCTGCCTTTATCTCCCAGAGGAATAAAGTGCCACACATTTGTCACGCACTCAATAAGCAGTTTCAAAGAGGGCAAGTGAAATCAAGTGAGTTCTTCCCGAGACGTCTACATGCCAAGACGCTACCTGGCAAAAGCCATGCTGAGTGTTTTGCAGGTAGCATCTCATTTAGTTGTCCTGACAGCTCTGTTCTGTCGTGGGTAATATGAGGCAGGGAGAATAACGTGGGGCACACAGTTTGGGATCTGGAGAGTTCAAATCCTGATTCTTGCTCTAATAGCAGCAGACCATGGCAAGTCACTTAACCTCTCTGAGCTTCGGTTTCCTCATCTGTAAAGTGGGAATAACACAGAGGCCACATCGTAAGGTTGTTCATAAGGTTCATAATCATGAGGTTGTTGGGAGGATGCAATGAGCTAATGCGTACAAGGGTTTGGCAACATGCCTAGCATCCGGTGGGCACCTGCCCAAGGTCACACAGCAGGCATCGATCCTCCCAGCCCTGTTTGTCTCCAGGACCTGTGCCGAACTGCCTTTCAAGAAAGGCACATCTCCTCTGGGGCCACCCGGGGACGTCCTTTAGCTTCCTGCAAGTTAGGGTCTCTGGCCCCTCCAGTCTCTCCAGATTTGCTCTGCACACTCAGGCTACAAATTGCCTGCTGCATGTCCTGAAATAGCTCTGCTCTTCCGGCCACCCCCCGCCTCCCAACCTTCCTCCCACCAGACCCAGAATAGCCACATGCATCACGGCTCCAAAACAGTCTGCAGGATGCTTCCTCCCCTTTGATCATAGCCCAGCCTTGTCTGAGTGCTGGCATAACCAGGGCCACGGTGCCCGGTGCAGCCACAGGAAGGCTTGGGTGTGCCATGCTGCCATGTAGGGATGTCCTTGACTGCACTTGCAGGGAGATGTCATACCATCATTGTAGCGGGGGGTACAGGGGAGACAGATATTATCTCATCTTGCCAATGGGGAAACCAAAAGGCTAGTTACAGGTTCATAGCCACAGTCTTACGTGGCTTTATGTTTTATTAAGAGAGCCAACATCCCTCGTCTTATTTACGATCTCCTTGCTGTGTCCTGTAAGGCTTCGCCAGATCTGGTTCCTGCCCACATTTCTGACCTTATCTTTCTCCTCTTTTTCCCTGTCCCATTTTGCCCATGTCCTTCTCACCTCTTTCTGCTTCTTCAAAGCCACTAAGCTCTCTTTCCTGCCTCAGGGCCTTTGCACATGCAGCTCTCTTTGCCTGGGATGCTCTTACCCATCCCTCTTTTGAATGGTTATTTCCTTCTTGCCATTCAGATTTCAAGCAAGTCTCTCCTAGTCTTTCCCACCCCTCCTTCCCTTTGTTGCACATATCACAAGTTATAATTAGGTGTATTTCTAAGAACACTTATTTCTTTAATGTCTGTCTCCCATGCTAAATTGTGAGCTCCATTATAATAGAGACTTGCCCTATCTTGTTCCCTAAGGTTTCTTCAGAGCTTGGCGCAGTGCCTGAACCATAAGAGGAGTTCAATAAATTTGTTGAAGGGAAGACATGTTGACAACAAGGCTATATAGTAAGCGTCATCACCCCCATTCAATAGATGACAAGATAGAGAAGCAGAGTATCAAGGACTTTTCCAAGGTCACTCTCAAGGCCAAGAACATACCAGAAATGAAAACCCATCTCCAGACTCTCGGTACAGGGCTCTTTCTACCCCTCCCAGCTACTTCTAGAACAAAGCAATGACCATGATTCCCCGCTGGGGTGATGTCAGGAAGGACTCCTCCTGCAAAACAGAAACTGAATCGTGACTTATGGGTACGTGATCACCAGGAAGAAAGATGGGGAAGGGTGTTCCAAGCAGAGGGAACAGAAGATACAAGGCCTGTAGCTACCTCATAGCAAGCACTGAGCATACGACAAATGTTTCCTTGATTTACTCTATCATCCATTCATTTATTTGTGCCATATTTATTTGAGATCTACTTTGTGCCAGACATTTGTGGGGGCACTAGAAATGCATAGGTAAATAACACAAGACGCTAATAATATGAGTTAATCTTTATTGAGCCCATATTGTGTCCCAGACACTGCATGAAGTGCCTTATGTGGACTCCCTCATTTTTAATCCTCATCACAATGAGATAGATACCCCCTGCGACTGGTACAGGAGTTGCCCCGATTTTACGAAAGGGTAGGCCGAAGCTTAAAGAGATTAAGTAACTTTCTCAGGTCGCTCAGCGCATTGGTGGAAAAGCTGGAATTGGAATCTAGGCAGCCTGGGTCAGAAACCCAAGTTCATAACCCATTGGTCATCTTGCCCCTTCTATAGCTCTTCTGTGGAAGAGGATCCATCAGAGTAGAGATTTCCAGAAATAATGACATGAGCATTCCTCGGAAGTACGAGTTGCTGTCGGAAATCTCTCCTCTCTCCCCAGCTCTTCTCATGTCCCCTGGAGCTGGAGACCAGCCAGCCCCTCTCTGTCCTCCCTGGAGCACACCCTCCAGCCTGTTCCCCGGCATGTTCCTTCCCCCCCTCCCTCCTTTCTGCCGACATTTTTCTTCCAGTGACGTTGTCCTCTTAACACCCTTCACCTTCTCTCTAAGGTGGTCCCTGCCCGCGGCAGCCAAATCGGAACCGCCCACCCCACCTGCAGCTGTCTGAGATTCTCGGCAGGCCCTAAGTCGAGAGGTCTGTGATCACTTTTTCCCCTGAGCGGAACCAGACACGGAAAAAGTTGGCTTCGAGTCCTGCAATTACCTCTCCCTAGATTGCAGCTATTTAACTAGAGACACCCTCCCGGCCCATCTGCGTGCCCAGCAAGCACAAGGCCTGTGAACCCCACAGTGGCATTTCAGAGGCCCTGGGCAACCCTCAGCCCTGAAAGCACTTCTATTTGGGTCTTGGTTGAAGAAACGTTGATTCTGCTAATTAAATGTCCCCTCTCTATCCACTCCCCAGGATTTCTGTTCAACGCTCAGTCCCTTGCCAGCTCTGTTGAAGAGACTCAAAAGGATGTTCGTTCCTTAGTCCATTCATTCATTCATTCCAACAGCACTGAGCTAGCTTCTGGGGCTATGGCACTGAGCCAACCAGATAGAGATGCCGGATAAAAACTTACCTATTTCTCTCTCCCTGGGTGATGGGGCAACAGAAGAGGGACACTTATCAAGGACTTGGTGAGCCAGAGAAAGCTTCCAGAGGAAGTAAAGATTAGGACAAAACTTGAGGTATAAGCAGGAGTTGGCCAGGAAAGAGGAGATAGTGGAAGCTGTCCACAATATGTGCATAGACTGAGGTGGGAAAGGGCCTGGCCCACTGAGGGAAGTGCCACCCTGGCCACAGCATGGAGTGGAAGTTGGGAGTTGAAAGAGAGGCTGCTGAGGAGATAGGAAGGGATCAGATCCTACTGGGCATCATAGGGGTGTGATCTTACCTTAAAGGCAATGGGGAGCCACAGAAGATTTTAGGCAGTTGTATCTTTTCTGTGTCTCCTGTCAATGCCAACCTGGTTCCTGACCTCTCTTCTGTACCTTTCTCCCAGGAGATCTTTGTCCACTACTAGGTCGGATCCTGGTAGCTCAGGGCCATCTTTCCCCAGAGCAGGCCAGATTCCAAAGACTGAAATGTCCAACATCTCTGGGGAAAGGAGAGAGAGTGTAAGGTTTCTTCATGTTGCGGGGCAGATGGAAATTTGAACTGACTGGCTCATAAGTCAGCTCTCTGCTTCAGGCTAATCCCGTCCCCTAGTGCTGAGGAACCATGACTAGGAGAGTGGAAATAGCCTGAAGGTGGGCTGGGCCCAGGCACTGCCCCCTGACAGCTATGCGACTTTGTGTGGATTTAACTCCCTTTTCTGGACCTCAGTTTCTCCATCTATAAGATGAAGTGATACAAAGCCCTTTTGGCTTTGACATTCCATGAGTATAATGGGTATCAAAGGAGAAAAGAATGGAATTTGAAATGACTGGGACCTGAAAACACCTCACATATCAGTCCATGATGCAAAACTCTTTCCTCTTCAAATTAAACTACTTCAGTGGACAGATGGACAAAACAGAAACAATTTAAAAACTGCCCAGGAGAACCATGGATCCAAAGAAGTGGCTATTGGTATGACACTTCTATCCCACACTGTTGAATACTCATGGGCATTTTCACATGTATCCATGCAAGCATTCCCACTTATCTACATGACATGGATAACTGCATATGTGTGCATTCACGTGCACGTACATACATGCACCTTATATACAATCTCATCCATTTACCCAAACTCCCTGAGGATCTTTCTGTACCTCACATGTTATTTACAGGGGTCAGATCTCTGTGAATGTTCTGCAGTTGTATCTTGGTTTGGTACTCACACACACACACACACACACACACAAATGGCAGAATCAGTCCTTGTGTTTTTTGGAGCCTACACAAGACAGACTATCCCAGGCCCTATGTGTTCAACCAAGTTTCAATGGAGACTAAGGAAGTGAGGTCTGAATTAGCTGATTGGGAATTCGTTGACTTCCTCCATGCATTGTCTATAACTTCTTTGACAAGAACCCCTCCCAAGTATGGTCCAAAGTGGCATGAGAGTGAGGACAGGGACTTCAGCTCCATAACATTCAACTTCCCAGCCCATCCGAAGCCTTGGATAACTACTCCCATGTGCTGGGTCCCCCACATTTCACATTCCAGGTCTTCCAGCTTCCTGAAGGACACAATGACTTTCAAAGACAGGCTTCTGGGATGAGATCATCTCACTCCTACTCTTATCAAACATCTTATCAACCTTAGCTCATAGTCTAAGATAGGAGAGGAACATAATCTTTACCTGCCAACCAAATCTTAGTCACTGGCTAGATTGCTTTAATAGTGAAGCCCTATACTCCATCACTTCACACCCCCACCTACTCCTTTAGGACACTCTACTTCCTGGTCTCATTTGAGCATGCCCTGCTCCCTCCCTGCACCTCTTAATGTGGAGTCTATGTGTGTGTGTGTGTGTGTGTGTGTGTACGTGCATCGGCATGTGTGGCAGGGCTGTGTACTCAGTAGCAGAAAAGTCCTTGAAGGTTGAAGGAACGAATAACGGAAGGAAAACAATCGCCACCTTGTCAAGCCCCAGAACGAAAATTCTTCAAGATGGACTCAAAAATAGCAACGTTTCCCGCATGTTAATTAACTTGTTCCAAAGGTGGGGGCAGTGCCCTTGAGATGTGGTGGCTGGAAAAGAAAAAAGGTGTGGCCCTCCGTGTGTACTTGGGCGCGTGGGCAGAACTTCCGCTCAAACCCAGGGGCTTTGCTGATTCACGTCCCTGAGAGCCTGAGGGTGGTTCAGCACCGAGGACAGCGGCCGCTGGCTTAACACAAGGCTGCGATGGATCCTCCTGGAACCACGAACCACGAAACACTACCTGGCTGCAATTCCAGCCGTCCTTACCTACTGAACCTACCAGTCACATCACCTTTCAGGTGTCTCTCACATTATGGGAAATGTGTGCTCCTGAAAAGTTATGTGTAAGTCTATATTTTATGATGTGATCAATTCAGAAACACATTTATTTATTTCCAATAAATCTTCCTGGGGTGGGAATCTTGAAGCTTTGGTCTCCGTGATTTCTGAAAAGATAGATGTGTCCAGAGATACTGTGACTTAGTGGTTAAAAGCGTCATAGAAATATATCAAGATTTCTTGGCACTATTGGCATTTTGGGCCCAATAATTCTTTTTGGGGGAACTGCCCTGTGCATTGTAGGATATTTGCAGCATCCCTGGCTTGTACCCACTGGATGCCTATTGTGACAGCCAAAAGTGTCTCTAGACATTATCAAATTCCCCCTGAGAGCAAAATCTCCCACCTTCATTGAAAATCCATGGAATATATATATCTGGATTTGAATCCTGATTCTACCACTTATTAATGGCCCTGGTCATTTGGCTTACCTGCTTCATGACTCAGCTTTCTCATATGCAAAATAAGACAACATTGATATTTGTGTTACGATATTTATATTTGTGATATGAGGTTTCTGTAAGGACTGAATAAGATATTTCTTGTCAACTTATTTGGCATAGTGCTAGGCACATAGCAAGCCTTCAGTGGATGTTAGTATCATCAATAAGGTGGTTGCCATTGTCATCATTGTCATCATCTCAGCCATCTAAGTCCAGAGATTATATTGTCATATTTCTTTTTTCTTCTCCCTTTTTTTTGGTGAGGAAGATTGGCCCTGAGCTAACATCTGTGCCAATCTACCTCTATTTTTATACGTGGGATGCTGCCATAGCCTGGCCTGATGAGCAGTGTGTAGGTTCGTGCCCAGGATCCAAAGCCATGAACCCCAGGCTGCCGAAGTGGAGCATGCAAATTTAACCACTATGCCACTGGGATGGCCCTACATTTTCATATTTCTAAATCATTCATTCAGAAAGCATTACTGGTATGCACTAAATAGTTGGCACTCTACTAGGCAATGGCTGTTTAAAGATGAGCAAGCCATAGTCTCTTTCCCTAAAGAACCAGAAGTCCTGGCTTCAGTCTCATGGTCATAAATGCATGTGATTCCCCTGGTAATGTTTGCATGATATTTACCCCACATCTATCAGTAAGGATAGCCTTGGTTGTGCTGCAGTAGCAACCAACCCCCAAATGTCAGAGGCTTAAAACAACAAAGGTTTCTTGTCATGCTCATACTACATGCTCATCATGGGTTGGCAGGAATCTCTGCTCCATGTTGTCCTCTCTCAAGGGCCCTGACTGAATGAACCTCTACCATCTGGGGTGTCTGTAGTTACTAGGGAAGGGGAAAAGGGAAAATGGTGAAGTGCACAACTGCCTTTAAAGGCTTCCACCCAGGAGTTACACATATGAATTCCTCTCACACGTCATTAGTCAAAGCAAGTCGTGGCATCATATCTAAATTCAAGGGGGAGGGCAAGTGCAATCCAGCTATGTGCCTGGAAGAAGAACTGGGATATTAATTAACAGCCCTACTAACTGCCACACAACCATTTCACAAGTGCTAGTCACTGGTCTGTAGGGGAATATTGTGAGTGAGAGTACAAGGTTCTTTCTAAAACCTTTCCCACTAAAAGAAACCACTCAATAGTTCATCCTTCTGGTGATGAGTAAAGAGCATCATCACACACAAAATATGGCATCATGTTCTCTTGAGCATGAGGAAGAGAGAGCAGAGTGGAGAGAAAAGAGAGAGGGAGAGAGATTAATGGAAGCCATGGGTCTGGCCTCCCTTCTCCATTCCTAAGCCACACCAGATACCCAGGATTTAACAGGTGATGATACTGGGCGACACGCTTAAAACATCACAAGAAGAGCTCACGCTTTTCAAAAGAAAACAAGAAGCAAAAGAATAGCCCCAAATCTGGTTGTTCTTATTATCTTCCAAAAATAATTAACAAGGGAATTTTAATGGGAACAGAGTGAGACCAATTCCATTGATTGACAGCTCAAATAGGGATAACCTACATCAAGGCTCCATTGGCCATTTCATTTGGGCTTCCAAAGGCTCCATTATTAATTCATTTCCAAAGTGATCTCCATCACTCCCAAGGGGTGTATCCCAGTAACTACGTGCTTACAATACTCTATTTGATTAAAATTTAACAAGCTATGTTATTGGCAAATAAACTATTTATTTCACTGCTATTGCCAATGCCAAAAGGAATTTTTCAAGCGAAGGAATGCAATTGACACACTAAAGAGATTGTCATTAATAATTTACAGTAGCCAAAAATGCACACATATACATATTTTTTTTTCAGTGATGGCATTAGAGTATAAAAAACCACAAGAGTCAGCCAAAGTTCTCTAGTTTTCTATTTATTAAAAGGAGAAAAATCAGGAAGTTGAACTTAGGTTGCCATGTGGTGTACTGGAAAGAACACTAAAAAATTAGCCATAGCCTTGCTTTTAACTTGCTGTGTGACCTTCAGCAAGTCACATAACCTTCCTGGGCTGGTTTCCTTCTTTTCAAAATGAAACTAAGAGAACTTTGCTTATTTAAAGCTTAGGGTTTTGTCAGAATAAAATGAGAGAAAATATTGTGGAAATGCGGAAAGTGCTTTATAAATATCAGAATTATACTGATATGTCTCTCTTCCTTGCTTCTCAAACCAGACACTGATTTATCTGGCAGAAATTGTGGAAAAATTCCATTTTCTTGTCTCTTTTTTGAGTTTATTTTCTCGGGGACAACCCCAAGTGAAGTTTGGCTTGAGCTTGTAATGAAGACATCGATCTGAGTAAATTGCCCTATCGACCCTTATGTGCCTGCTTCACTGCTAACAATAATAGTTATGATTTGTTCAGCATTTAATTAATATAGACCAGGAATCATGCCAACCTCTTTATTTATATTATGTGTTATCTCCCAACAACCCCCTTGAGATGGATACTATTAACACTCCCATTTTTCTAGACAAGAAAATTGAGGCTCATGAAGTAGGTTACTTTCCAAGGCCACTCGACTGAGAAGTGGCAGGGCTGGCATTCAGGAATCTACCTTGGATCTGTCTTCTCCAGAGCCTCCATTCTTAACCACCTCTCTCCTTTGGTTTCATGTTGGCTGAGGACACACTGTGCTCTTTGTTGCCCCCTGCCCGCCTCTGCCAGGTTGTAGACTGCTCTGGGGGAGTCAGATCCCCTGGATGAAACATAGAAACCAGAGCCAGTTGGAAGGCCAGAAGGGCACAAATGCTAGACCCACTGGCTGATGGTCTTCTCAGTTGAATTTTATAGTACCTAGGACAGTTTTTCTCCCAAAGTAGGGGTTTAGAAAAATCTATGGGTAGGTGGTTGGATAGATGGATGATGGATGGATGGATGATGCATGATGGATGGAAAAATCATGGATGAGTGAATTAGTTAAAGGATTTCCCACTTAACAGATGGAGAAAGAGACAAGCTGATTTAGCAGCCATGCAGAAATAGCCTCCAATTCCTGTCTGCCTTTGAGGTCTTGCTTGACAAAGAGTAACCATTCACTATGTGTTACCAAATTTTTGTTGTTATTTACCAGTATTGGCCACCTGTCACCTTAGCAGCCCCAGGCTTTGGGTGCTCATTGAAAATACCATCTTTTAGTCTTAGTCCTAACGTGCCATTGGCTAAGTGCTGGTTTAATTTTTTTCTCTGGGTAACAACAGTAGCAATGGCTAATATTTTTTGAGCCTCATTTCTGTGCCAAGTACTGTAACAAGTCTTTCACCTGATTGACTATAAATACACAAGAAACTCACATGTTAATATTACTGGACCCATTTTACAGATAAAAAAACTGAATGTTGGAGAGGTAATCCAGGTTAAATAGGGGCAGAAACTGGGTTCAACTCCAGTTGAATGTAGCTGCAAATTGGGTCCTTGTTACTCTACATTACTGGTTCTTAAGGTGTGGTCCCTGTATCAGCAGAAGTAGCATCACCTGGGAGCTTGTGAGAACTGCAAACCCTTGGTTCCCGGCCCAGCCCTCCACCTACCAGAACCTCCGGGAGTGGGGCCTGGTAGCGGGGCTCTGACAAGCCCTCCAGGTGTTTCTGATGCACAGCCCGTCTGAGAACCGCTGCTCTAATGTAGAAATGTTGCATCCTTAGATTGTAGGGATGCATTTATACAAAGTCTTCTACACCCCTTCACCCGACATTGCTTGTGACCAGCAGCCTTGGCTAAAGTTGGGGAAGGAACTTGTCCTGGGGAACGAGTTACATATTCCCTTCCTCTTTCCTCAACGCGGCATCATCTCTTGTCAGAAGCCCTGTGAGGTCCTCCTACCTGCCTTTCTAGCATTGGCTGTGGGCACCACTCCACACTCTTCATGCATGCACACGTGCACACACATTCATACTATCATACATATCCGGAAGCTGGAGGGGTCTTTCCAAAGAGTAGACCTGACCATGTCACTCTCCTGCCTAGTAACCATCAACAGCTCCCCACCGCTTTCAGAATAAAGTCCAAACACTTACCCATAGCCTATCAGGCTGCACGAAGTTAGCTCCTGCCTGCCCTTCCAGTTTCCTCTTACCCTTCTGTCATCACTTCTTCTGCCTCAGCCACCCCTATTGCATGTCCCCCCGGTACTCTCCACTCTCCTTCATAGTTCTTCTGCCTAATTACATACCTTTTGCATCTTCACTGGACTGTAATCTCCATGAGGGCAGAAATTGTATCTGTTTTTCTCAGCATCCTATCCCCGGTGCCTAGTACCAGGCCAGACACACAGTAGGTGCTCAGTAAACATTTGAACAAATAAGACCCGGGAGCCCAGGACTCTTTCTCAAGGCGTATCTTAGTGCCACTACCCTAGTGTGCTTTGTTACCTCTTTATGAATCTCTTGGGTCAGAGCTTGGGTTTTAGAAGCCAACAGGCCCGCGTTTGAATCCCAGCTCCTCCATCCATACCCTCTGTGACCTCAGGTGTGTGATTTAATCTCTCTGAACCTTGGTTTCCCCATCTGTAAAATGGGGTAATAGAGTAGCTGGGGAGATGAAATGAGGAAGTGTTCATAAAAGTCTTAGCACAGTGCCTGGCACATGAGGGCGAACAACCCCTTTTTATTAAACCCGGCCTCCCTAGCTGCATTGCAAGTTCTTCAACTGGCTGGTGGCACACACTCAGCCTAGCAGATGTTCACAAGAGGCAAGTTCCCTGGGGACGTGCAAGTGGGGACAGAGCCTTGGACTGTAGCAGCATAACCAGGCGTTTAAGTGCCAGGCACCAGATTCAGACTGGGAAGGACCTGTGTCCTCCACCTCCCAGCTGTGTGAGCTTGGGCAAATTTCCAGGCTCCCCCGTGCCTCAGTTTTCTCATCTGTAATCCAGCAGTGGCAGCACAGGACCAATGTCAGAGCTGTTGAGCATGTGGAACAGTGCCCAGCTTGAGCCAGCTTGTGGCAAACACTGAATACCTGTTAGCTGTCATTGTCGTCATAACCACCATCATCACTATTGTGACCCAGCCTGGGAGCCGGAGGACAAAAAGGGAGAAAAAACAGGCTTTGTGCAGACTGCTCACCCCACAGCCAGATCCTCTGTTCTGACTCTCTCGCCTCCCCTCCCCTGTCTAAACTGGCCCCTTTCACAAGCATAGAGAAAGGCTGGGTAGCCGCAGTGGGGGTGGGGGCCTGATCTGGACTCCACTTTCTTTTCCTTTTGTGTATGTGCAAAATCACCTTGAAAAGCTGCTGTTTCCATGGCTTTGGGAGTTTTAGATATTTATCTCCCATCCACGCTGGACCCTTGGGCGCGGTAATCCACACTCGGCATGCCACGCAGCTTCTATCGCTCTTGCTCAGGCCTGACTCCTTCCAGGCACCCGCCATGGAGGTGTCGGGAACAGCTGATGGATTTCCAAAGCCAAGAGATAAAATGGCACTTGTTCCCCCTTAATTGATCCTAAAAGGAAACCGAGGCTTAGAAATAGAGAGGAGGGGATGGAGGGGAGAAGGCCGAGAAAGTCTGGAGTCGGACAAATCCTCATGTAAGACTTGGGGTGGGGAAAGACAGTGCCTCTCCCCAAAAATACCATTCTGGTGTCTTTTTTACCCGAGTGGCACTGTGGAACTGGGAATTTGGGGATCCGAGCTAAGCCCAAACAGTGTAATTCAATTGGCCAAGGGAGAAAATAAGGGAAAGAGCCATGAGGCTTAGGGAGATATCCTTGGGGGAAGTTCAAGGTGAGGCAAAAATAGAAACAGGAGAGCCCCAAATAGTAGAGTCAACATTTAAAGAGACGGAAGGCAGAGCAGATGGAACAAAGTGAGTGGTTTAGCCTGTTATCTACGGTTCCCATCCTTGGCTGGGCACTAGAATCGCCCGCCTGGAGAATTTTCTAAAAATACAGACAGTGGAGTCCACCCCTCCTCCACCACGACCCACGACATCAGAAGCCCCGAGGGCGAGGCCCAGGAATCTGTTTCTATAGAAAGTGCCCTCCGTGATTCTGCAGTCACCCGATCAGCGTGAGCTGTGGACGCACATTTAGGAACCACGGGTTTAGAGGATTGAAATATAATCCCAACAGGAGACTACAGCCTTAGCTTCATGGCACTCCCAAACCTGATCCAGGCTGAGGCTGCATTTTGGAACCTGGGAACAAAGAGTCTTGTGTGAGAAAGGAGGAAGTGAGTGGCTGGTTGTATCTTTCCTACAGGGAAACTGAGGTTGTGGGTACAGACCTACGTGGGCAGTTCCTGGAGCATCCCTAGCCAGTGGGAAGTAAATCCACACCTGCTCCCCAGCTGGAGGAGGAAAAGATTGACCTCAGTTTTCTGGGCCAGCCTTAGAGAGACCAGTGCATTTCTTAGAAGGTGCCTGGAATCAGAAAGCCATCACCAGATTAATTACCAGCTATCGCCTAAGTGGTGGCTGCCTGGCAGGGCTGGACCCAGAGTGGCTAGCTCTGTGCAGTTCCAACCCTTTAGAAGATAGTAAGTGGGGACTAAGATAAGTTAGGAGCTCCCTAGATCTGACGGCCTTGGGAGGGCAAGGCAGATCTCTTGTCTCCAATCTGTCTTTCTTAAAACTGAAATTGGTACGTGCACTGCCTGATTTTGAAATGCCGGCAGTGAATTTGAGTGTTTGAAAAGTACTGTGCAACACAAGCAAATCATGTCTGCAGGCCGCTTCCCTCATGGGGCTTCTTTGCACAGGAGAGAAAAAAAAACCCTGGCCACTTTCTACCCGTCCACTAAGTGAACAGACTTTCCAGTCGCCTGCCCGCTCAGCATCTGTTATTGGGCCAGGCACTGTTCTAGGCACGGAGGGCTCAGTGGTGAAAAAGACAGACCAGCGCCCTCTGAGTCATGGCTTCCTCATGTCTTAGAGCTGGCAGTCCTAGGCTCCACCCACGTCTGTCGTTTCTAAACTCCCTCCCATGGCGTTATCTCAGGACTTGCCTTGAAGAACAAGGAGAAGGTTGGGTGGTCCAGGATCCGAATTACCGTCCCTGCTTCAAACCAAAGAGCTCGCATTTTCTCTCTTTCATGTGGGGAGATTTTAGGTGGCCACCGAGTCTACAAATGGGAAAACTAGGGACCAAGAAGATGAGGTGATTTGTCCTGGATCATACAGAAGTAGTTGGTCACCAACCCAGAAAGAGAAGCCTCATTTCCTGGCTTCATAAGAGCCAGAATGGACTGAGAAATTGTCGCTCGAATTGCTATTCAGACCGTCCTTTCTGGTCCAAAGCCCACACTCCACTCTCCCGCTATCCCCCTGGGCTTCCACTGTGCGATGTCTCCCTCACACCTGGGAATGAGAGCTGGATGACAAAGATCGAGTGGTGGAGGTCTTGGGACTCATGCCTCCTAAACTCGATTTCAGAGATGCCAGACTCACCCCCTCTCCACTCCATCTGCCTCTCAGAGATGCTCAGAGATTAAATGGAGGGAGAGATACTGGAATGGGCTGTGAGCTGATAAAGCAGGATGCTTAGACATCACCTCTCCCGGGGGGTCTCTGGTGTTGCTCCCCAGAACTCCATTCCCCCACGACAGAACATATCACACCGTGATATGACCAAATGCTCCCATGTCTTCCCCCTCACAAGTCTAGCAGCTCCTTTAGCTCAAAGCCTGGGGTGTGTTTTAATCACGGGGTTCCAGACCTAGCCCTGGTGCAGGGCTCATCAAACATCTACTGGTTGAGTGAATGAATAAATAAATATATATGAATCTCAGAGTGAGACCTATGACAAAGGGAGGCAGAATAGCATAGTGGTTGGAAGCAGAGATTTTTTTTCATCAGAAACAGATCTGGGTTGGAATTCTGGCTCTGGCTTCTAGCTGTGTAATCTTGGGCAAGTTGCTTACCCTCTCTGAGCCTCAATAATGCTGTTATGAGAATTAAATCTATCAGTGCTTGTAAAGGCTCAGCACATACTAAGCACACAACAAGTGGCTGTGACTGTCATTATTTTCATTTATTTTTCCATATTTTCACAGTATTTTTAGGGAGAATTTACATACAATGAAATGCACAAATCTAAGTGTATAATTGAGTGAGTTTTCACAAATGCTCACACCCCTGGATCCCACAATCCATCAAGAAAATTCCCTCAGGGGGCCGGCCCCGTGGCCTAGCGGTTAAGTTCGGCTCTGCTTTGGCAGACTGCGTTCTGTTCCCAGGCATGGACCTTCACCACTCGTCAGCAGCCATGCTGTGGCAGCAACCCACATACAAAACAGAGAAAGATGGACACAGATGTTAGCTCAGGGAGAATCTTCCTCAGCAAAAAAGACAAAGAAAAAAGAAAATTCCCTCAGATCTCTCCTTAGTCAGTTTCCAACTCCCAGAGGTAATGACTGTCCTGATGCCTTTTCAGGATAGGTTAGAATTGCCTGTCCTAGAACTTCATAAAAATGGAATCACACTCCATGCCATCTCCGTCTTTTGTGTCTGGCTTCTTTTGCACAGCACGGAGTCTGTGAGATTCGTCCATGCTGTCGCCACAACTATCACTTCTCAGTGAAGGTCTCGGCTCATAGTCCCCTGTCAGACTGAGATCTCCTCGAGGGTGGGCTCCAAGGCTACAGATCTTTGCTGTCCTGCCTCCCCACCAGCACCTGGCACATCAGAGATGCTTGTAAGTTATTTGGTGAGCGGACGGCTGAGTCTTAGGTGAGAAATAAGGGGAGGAGGGTGGCCGACGTATGCTCTTGGTGAGATGGGTGAGGAGCTCTTCTACTGGGAAGGGGAGCAGAGTCGGAGAGCTCTGCTTTCGGAGTTACACTCAGCAGCCTTGATCCCTGGCTCTGCCGCTTACCAGCTGGGACATCTTCAGCTTCTCCAAACCTCAGTTTCTCCATCTGCTTAATGGGGTCCTAATAATAGCACCTTCCTCCTAAGGTTGTCGTGAGACAAAAGGAGAAAATGCCTTTGCAGGCATAACAGTAAGAATTCAATACAAGATGACTACGAGTAATTGCCAGTGCTGTTCTGTCTGGCTGTCTATGAAAAGAAGTGGGGCTCCTTCTCCCCTATATATTCACTCCAAACTCAAGTAGCAACCAGACCACAAGGTGGGGGTGCAGTGGCAGCTGTCGCAGCACCTGAGAGGTAACTGACCTAAAAGTCGGCGCCCCCTCTCACGTTCCTTCCCTGCCCGCTCCCCGGGCACCCTTTCGCCCAGGCGTTCTTTGTGGTGATCTCCATCTGGCCTTTGAGGGAAGGATCAGCAAGGCAGAGAGAAGACATGTTTTTTTCCCCCAGGCTGAATCAGGAGGGCGGGTGAAGCTGCCCTCTCCAAGTTGATGGATGTTGCGCTTGGGGATCTGAATTCTCTGATGTAATTACACTGTGTGCTCCGTGCGATAAGGAGATTAATCAGTCCATTACGCAGGGGCTGTTTTACCCACAGATGGAGGTAATTGAACGGAGACGTCGGACCTCGCCAGGTCCCAGCCAGCCAGCTGGTCTGCTCCAGTTACAGGCAGGTGGCTGGCCTCTGGGCAGCCAGAGCATCTTCTCCAAAGAGGAGCAACAACTGCCACTTACTGGGTTGTTGTGAGGCCCCTTTAGGTTCAAAGCTTTTTGCCTGCATTATCTCATTTAGTCCTCACACCGCCCTGGGAGTTGGCCGCTATTCCTAACCCCATTGTACAGGAGGGATAACTGACGCTCAGCTCCTTAAAGACACTCGCCCAGACGTCCAAGAGCTGGTCAAAGTTCAGATCTGAGTCTAGCTCAGGGGGATTCAAAAGTGCCCACGATCGTTACTGCCTCGGAAGGAGAACAAAGAAATGAGGCCAACAGCTAAGAGCCACCTTGTCCATGGTCTGGTGACCCAAGTGAACAGGTGAGACGAGAGACATGTGTCATCTCAGCTGGACACACAAAGAAGGAAAGAATCTGACCCTCCGAGGAAAGAATTGAGTCCGGGAGCTAGTTTACAGAATGGATTGCCTGTCCCTGGAAAATAGGGATGTGCAGTGATGACTATGAGGGAGGCGGTTAAAGACGTCGCGTCTGAACTGGGCTCGCTGTGGTCATGATTTTGGAATATATACAAATACTGAATCATTAATAATGTTATGTCAACTATACCTCAATAAAGGAACACACCACTGGATTTGACGCCTGTGTTACTCTTAACTGCTATGTGATTTGGAGAAGTTATGTCACCTTTTGGAGCCTCCATTTTCTCATCTGAAAACCAGCATCGTAATACCTTATAGGGTTGTCATCAGCTTAAAGAAAAGAAGATATGTAAAGTGCTTGTAAAAAAAAAAACGGGGGCTGGCCCGGTGGCGCAGCAGTTAAGTTCCCACGTTCCACTTCTTGGTGGCCCAGGGTTCGCCGGTTCGCATCTTGGGTGCGGACATGGCATCGCTTGGCAAAAAGCCATGCTGTGGCAGGCATCCCACATATAAAGTAGAGGAAGATGGGCATGGATGTTAGCTCAGGGCCATCTTCCTCAGCAAAAAGAGGAGGATTGACAGCAGTTAGCTCAGGGCTAATCTTCCTCAAAAAAAGAGAAAAAAACCAGGCTGCACAAAGTTTGGGCTCGTTACTAATAAAGCTGCTGCTTATGGCGATGCTGTTGGTGGCGAGCCATGGCAGTTTCAGTTTTGCATCCATTTCCCGCTTAGATTAAGCACTGCCTCTTACCTGCCTGTCCTCTGACTGCTTGCCATGGGGCTTAGTAAAGGGAAAAGAAAAAGAAATCACGTTTTGTGGGCATTTCTTATATTCCTGGCTCCATCTAGGTCCCTTCACCGCATTATCTCCTTCAATGCTTACCATAAATCACTCTAAGAAATAGACATTGTTCTCACCCCCAATGCAGAGATGGAGAAACTGGGACGCGGAGATTAAATCAATCAGAAGCACCATCTTCATGTACCAACAAGGGTCATGGTGTTTAGTACAAAAGGTCATTGCCACTCAACTCAATAAACATTAAGTGCCTATTAATTCCTATGTTAAGGCTGCAGATAAAAAGATGAATAAGACCTGCTCCCAATGGGCTCCCGGTCAGGCGGGCTAGAAAACCGTATATATAAATTACTTAGATGATCCAAAGCATTAGTTAGCACCTCTGACTCTATATTAGAAGAAATTTCTGGGAGCAGGGAGGTGCCCCATATCAGTGCCTGGGGCCCCTGGCCTAGAGATTCTCTTTAATTGGTCTGAGATGGGCCTAGACAAAGGCATTTTTAAAAGGCTGCCCTGGTGCTTCTGATGTGGAGCCACTGGTCAAGAGGGGACATACTGGCATGGGCTCTGAGCTGCCTGCAAATAAGCCAACGAATTCCCCCCATCCACTGTATAGGACGCACCAACTACAAGGAAAGTTGAGTCCTTGCCCTCGTGATAACTTAGACACAGGGAGAGAGAGAATATGAACTCCCATGCGGGATGGAAGAGAAAATTTTCTCTAAGGCCAAGCCATGTGGGACTGAGGAAGACTCCTGGGAGGGGGAGCATTTGAGTGAGTCTTGAAGGAGAAGCAGTGAAGGAGCCCATTGTCCCTTCCACAGGGGCTGATGGGTTGTGTGAAGGTTAACGAGTGGTCATCGTCCCTCCTCTACAACTGAAATAAGTGTTAAGTTGGTCAAAACCTCAATTGGTAACTTGGTATCTTTCTTATTCATTCATACAATGTCCAGCCGATATTTATTGAACACTTACTAGGTTTCTTGCCAGGTACTATTTCTTCTTCTTAAAAAAAAAGTGAGCAGGATAAAAAAAAAATGACCAAAATTTTCTTATATCAGTAACCACTCATTGTGTCGGCATGTGTCCTGGACCACCTGATGATGAGGATGATGATGAGAGCTGCCATTTAGTGACGGTTTACCAGCCACTTTGCTTAGCACCTTGCGTGGATTCACTCACTTAATTCTCACAATACCTCTTTGAGGTAAATAGTATTATTATCCCCATTTTACAGAAGAGAAAACCAAGGCTCAGAGAGGTTTAGTAACCTCCATTAAAGTCACAGGATAGGCAGTGGTAGGGATCAGAATTCCAGGAGAAGCAGCCCAGTATAATCAGAGGAACCCTAGGCTCAGAGGTGGGATGCCTGGGTTCTGGACCAGCCCTGCCACTCCCATGCACTGCCACTTCAGGCAAGTCACTCCCCTTGTCTCTGTGCCTCAGTTTCCTCTTCTGTGCATTGAGTCTTTGAATGTCTCAGGGCTTAAAATGATATGATTCAAAGATGGAAAGCACAAAAACATCATAATAGAGAGAGTGGAGAAGGAAGTGGGAGCTGGTCCCACCGGCTGGAAGATTTATTTGGGGAAGCTGTCGAGGTCTAGCATTCAACCAGCCCAAGGAAGTCGAAGAGTACAGCTGGCGCTTTGCTGACTCAGGAATGGCTGGCAGGGAGACAGGAGCCAAAGACACTGAGAACCTGTGTAATCAGAGGGAATGTCTCCGTGATTTGCCATTATAATTCTCGATAACAAACTCTGGGACTCCAGCATCAATCGTAATAACTAGTTGAAGGAGGTGGGGGTTAGGAATGAATTCAATTTTTTTGAAAACTGCTTTTTGGTAAAGCACTGGGAAATGTTCTGAGCTCCTAAATTTAAAGGGGGTATTTTTAGCACCTGTAATCAAACCGACTTGAGTAAACACATCTGCTGGAGTGTTGGCATCGAAATGTCTTTGCCGTCTTCATTTTATATCTCGTGCAGCCCTCCTGGGACCAAGAGAAAGTTTCACTGATTTTCCTCTTTTTCATTATGTTTTTTCCAAGTCAACTGAGTGAGAAAGTCAAATGGAATATTTTCTTTTCTGTTGAAAGCCGCCAGGTCCCTGCCTGAAGAGCGGCAACAGAATTCTCAGGCTGTCGTGAGCGTAAGAATCAGCCAATTCCTGGGTTTTGCACTCAGATTCTGGAGGCTGGTGTGGAGCCAGGATTCTGCGTTTTCCACACATGTCCCCGGTGATTCTGATGTAGGGTGATCCATCAACCACATGACAAGTACTGGACTGGGGCGTCAAGCAGACCTACGGTGAAATTCTGGCTCCGTCATGTACCAGCTATTGACTCTGGGCAGGTCACTTCCCCTTTTTTAAATATCAATCATCTCATCTGTAAAATGGGATATTAATGGGACCCACCCCATAACTTTGTTGTGAGGGTTAAATTTGATCTGTTGGCTTAGCACAGTTCCAGGCATGTAACAAACGATCCACCAATGTTAACTATTATCATCATGATTAATTATAACTACCCGGGCAGGTTGTTTTTCTTCCTGACTCCAAGTTCCACATATGCAAAGTACAAATAATTATCACAGTACTTTGAAATCAGCTTTAATTCAAGGGTTGTGTATTAAATGAGAAAATGTCTACAAATCGCTTATGAACTGCCTGGTTCATAGTTGATATCCTATAAACATTCGTTCAATGAATGAATGAATTCAATAAGTGGTTCAACACTTGCCTTCCACGAAGTACAGACAATAAGAGTGATTTTAAGAGAACTTCTCCTCTCCAGCACCATAACGTGGACCTGTAGCAGACGCCCACTCTGTAGGATTCCTGGTCTCTAGACCCTCCCTTCTTGGAGTCATTGTGCCTCTCACTAAATCTAATTCTAATGTTACGCTAAACCTCACCGCCTCCCAAAAGCACTCGGGCATGTCCATTGGAGGGCAGACCCCACTGGACCCGGCTCATTCGGTGGCTCTAAGGATTTGCCCTGACCTAAAGATGACATGAGCATCTGGAGGGGAGGCAGGTGGGATGTATGTTTTTCACATGTCTGCTGGGACTCATATCTGTGACTTAGGTCTCTCTGTGCTTTGGTGCCCTGCTCTGTAAGAGGAGCCATTGTGGGAATCCATTCGTCCCCATGTCCTGGTGTGGTAAGCATCCATTTGCACGTCTGCCGTGCCCTGAGCTGTGAGCTACTGTAGGACACAAATCACTTTAGTCTGCATCCTGAAGCTCAGGTGCCCGGCTCAACGCTGGGCAACTGCAGATGTACAATCAATGGGGGCCGGTTGACCGAATGACTGAATGACTGAATCAGTGATGTTCCCAAGAGCTCTGGTCCCCGCTGCCCACATCCTCAAAGGCCGAAGAACAAGCAAACAGTGAGCTTTACCACGCTCACTCATAGTCAGAAAGGCGAGAAGGTGTCCCAGATGAGAGAGGGAGTTTTTGAAGCCTTATCCTGCAAGAAGGTGGCTACGTACCACCCAGATTATCACAGCCATTGCTGGCACGTCTACACTCACTCATTCAACCAAGTCTTTAAGCAGAGCTGGACACTGTGCTGGGTTCTGGGACAAAACAAATCAACAGACCTAAGCCCCTGCCCTCATTGAGCTCACAGACAATTATTACTCCAGGTAACGCTTGCCATGAGAGAAGAAAGCACGGCTACTCTGAAAGCATAGAAGAGAGGCTGCGAACCCAGCCAAGCGAGGGAGTCGTTCAGGAGGAGGTGATGGAGGAGCTAGTCAGGTGGGGAAGAGAGGGAAGGGTGTTCCAGGGAGACGGAACAGCATATGCAAAGACCTGAAGTCATGAGCTTATAAAAGGTTTGGGGGAACTCCATTGGGTTAGTATGCTTGGAACAAAGGATGCGGGAGGGGGAAGCAAGGCTGGAGACATGATGATCTGGGATCAGATCATGTCTGGCCTCCTGAGCCACGGTAGGGAGCCTGGACTGCTGTAATCTCAACGAGAATCCAATGAAGTGTTTTAATCAAGGAAGAGACTCAATGAGATGTGCTTGATAAAAATGGCCCTAGCCGCAGTGGAGAAGGAAGACTGGAAGGGAGAGATGGGAGACAGACCAATTAGAAGGCTATAATCCAGGATCTGAATGGCAGGGATACTTGTCAGAGTAATTTCTTTGAGGCATTTGGTCGCTGATTGCTGGCGATCTTCGCCGGCCCCGTGTGTTTGCGATGACTCCGAACTGTGCAGAGAAAAGCCATTTAATCACGCTCGCCGGCTGCACTGCACACTCAGCCCTGGCGGTGGTCACATTCTTTGTCGGGAGAATTGTGCGTTGCACTACAAGGAAAGGGGACCTTGGAGTCAGCTGCCCGTCAATAAACCCCCAAAGTGTCCTGCGTTGTCGCATCCTTAAAAAGCTCTGGCTATTATGCCCGATCATTGCCACCCTTGAAACTGTCGGGCTCGCCTCGTCAATTACTAGTCAAGTGGGGTAATGTGCATTTCATTAGGAGCCTCTCCTTGCAGATACACAGGGCCGTATGTGAAATGAAATGTTCTGGAGTTATTTTTTTTCAGCCAGTGATTAGGTGCTGTAATTAAGAAGGCATTGTGCCTGATTTCCAATCTTTTTTCTTTATTTAAATTTAATTGATTTTCTCCTTGATTTAATCAACTCGAATTCAGCTACCTGGCGCCCCTCTCCGCTCAGATGCTGAAGAGAACTCTGGTGCTTAAAGATGTGGGGCCAGGCCTAGAAAATACGGGGTGTCGTCTGGTCCTGAGCCCCAGCCTTTGTTAGCAGATGTGAGAGGCGTCAGGATGCTAAGGAGCCACGTGGTTCTATTTAGGGCTAGAGAGGGAGGTGGGAGGAAGGGCTATTTTAGCCTTTTGAAACCTGGCTCCGCTGTGTGACCTTGGGTGAATTATTTAACCGCTCTGTGCCTTAGTTTCCTCATCTTTAAAACAGGAGGAATAATAATGTTGTCCTGCTAGCAGTGTGATGAGGATTAAATTCTTGGGATTGAGTCACTCCCATTGAAGGAAAAGAAACCGAAGCTCACAGCTGGTGAGTGTCTGAGCCAAGACTCAAGTCCCAATCTCGATTCCAGAGCTCACACTCATGTATGCTGCCCCTCCCACCCGGTGGCTTCTTTCCCCATGTTGGACATGAGGAAACGGAGGTTTCTGAAACCAAGTTCTTTAGTCAAGGTCATTCACTCAGTGGCGGCAGAACAGGGACCTGAGCCAAAGTGCTCTGGATGCAAAGACGGTCCCATTGTTCCTCAGCTATCTCTCAGAGAGGGCAAGCAAGTTCTTCAAAGCCACACAGCAAGTAAGAGCTATGCAATACCCTGAATCTGCTCATTAGTCCTATTGCTGTCCATCTCTTTTTTTCCAACAGTCCAGACATATACCAAATGATGTTCACATGCATGACACACCCCCCCACATAAACCCAAGATCACACAGTGGTAACAGTCTCAGCACACAAACTTAACTGCATACCTTTCTTTCCTGCTCAGGAAAGCATAACAGAATACAGTTCAGGGTAAAGGGCTCTCTTATAAAGGGAATCTTGAATCCATTCAGTTATTCATCTAACAGATATTAATTAGACCTTTACAGTGTGCCAGGCACTATTCAAGGGTCTGGGAAAACAGCTGTGAAAAAAAGAGACAAGAAAATCCCTGCTGTCGTGAAACTTGGATTCCAGTGGGGGGTGGGGAACTCATACAAGAAACAAAATAGACACGTAAATGGTTATACTACAAAGTATATGGTACCATAGAGGGAAATAAAGCAGGAAGAGATAAGTGTACAATCGTGAGGGGTTGTTATTTTAAACAGGGTTTATCTAGGGTTGTCAGGGAAGAAATGTCACTGAGAAGGTGACATTTGAGCAAAGACTTGAGGAAGTCATGTGGATATCTGGAGGAAGTGTTTCAGGCAGCAGGAAGAGCATGTGCAAAGGTCCTGAGGCAGGACTGTAATTGGTATGTCAGAAGAACAGCAAGAAGGCCCGTGGGGCAGGAGTGGAAAGAGTGCAAGACAAGGGTAGGAAGTGAGGGCAGAGCAGTAACAGGGGACAGATTGTGTCGGCCTTGTCATTAGTTTGGCTTTAGGGAAGCCAGCAGAGGGTTTTGAGGAGAAGAGTACCATGATCTGGCTTGAGTTTCAGCAGGATCCCTGTGGCTGCCCTCTGGGCAGGAGATTGCAGGAGGGCAGTGGTGGAGGCAGGGGCACCTTTTAGAAGGCTCCTGCACTGATGTGGTGAGAGATGCTACAGGCTTGGACCAGGTTAGCAGACTCGTAGGAGGAGGCAAGTGATTGGCTTCTGCATATATTTTGAAGGTAGCATCCAGATTTGCTGCTAAGTCAGAGCAGGGGCTTGAGAGAGAGAAGTCAAGGACAACGCCGAGGTTACCACTGGAAAGAAGCTGCCACTGACTAAGATGATGGAGATTCGTGTACTGATGCATTTATTTTCATTGGAAACCATTCCCAAATTTTCATCTTTAATAATCATTAGTAACAAACCCCTGACAGAGATTCCAGCTGATCGTGACGGATCCACGCGTCACACTGTGGCTGACACTGCCGAGGTGTCCTGCAGGGAGACGTGCCTCCCGCGAGCTGGTGGCATTCCTAGCTATGGTATGTGGGTCTCAGCATCAGCTTCATCATTCCACAGAGGTTACTGAGAGCGGGCTGAATTCCCAGTGGGGGTCTCTGAGGGACTCTGCAGCTCCTCTGAACACGAGCCAAGACCCTCCCCCAAAAGAAGAAGCCCCACCCTGCCCAGCCCCTGTCCCTCCACTCTTCCTCCGTCAGATGTGACGCCAGTGGTGCCCCCTCCCCCACTCCATCCACCAGCACCCCCTGGCCCCATCGCCCCTTAGTCCATCTCGCCCATCTTCCTTTCATCTGAGGTAATTTGGGAAAATGTGGACCCGAACCGGCTTTGGCTGCAAACATTTGATTGATCTTCTCAAATGGGCTGCTCTCTGGCAAGTGGCAGAATGTGTTTGTGATTTCTCCCCTTCTCTTAAATTGCAACAAAAGGCAAAATCCTATTTTCTTCCTGAGACTGTTCCAGTGCCTAAGGATGCATTTGAAATGCTGAGCCAAGCCGGCCTGGCCGGGGATTCAGCCCGAGGCGGTGGTGGGAGGAAGGCTTCAGTCGCTGCCAGCCCCGCACCCAGCAACCCAGCTGGACCTCCTCATCCTCGTGGCAGCCCCTCCGGAGGAAGTGGCTCTGGTGGCAGGGACACGGGTGGAGTTTGCAGGAAGAACCCTCATTGGGGGAGCTTGAAGCACACGATGTCAGGGGACCAGAGTTCAGATTGCTATTCTGCCACTCAGTGGCTGCATGACCTGGAGCAGGTCACGTCCCCTCTCCGAGCTTTATAGGAAGAAGAGCTTGTACCAGAGGACCTTAGCATCCTGCCCAATCTTTATGCCCTAAGAATGCTTAGCAGAGCAGAAGCTCAAGAGATGTCTGGGGAAGAAGAGAAAGAAAGTGGGAAGGAAGGGAGCATCTGACAAGGGGAGAGAAGTCTGGTGTTTCTCAGAATCAGGACCCCGCCTTGTGAAAGTTCCGGGGAAGTCAGGCATGGCCTGGTGGGTGGCCTTTTTCTGGGGCTCGGGCTAGGGCTGCAGCCCGCCATCCTCCGCTTCAGCCTTGGTGTGGCCAAAGAGCCTGATGCTGCCCTGCCCATACCCACTCCAGACCTGAGCACGCCAGCCTGACTTCCAACTGACAGGACCTGCAGCTCTTCACCTGAGGGCTCTCTGGCCACCAAGCCCGCTCTGCCCAGACCCACAGCAGGAATTAATCCCCTTGGGAGCAGCCTGCAATCACGAGTGACGGGAGTGATGGATAAATACTCCAGCTCCCTTGAGCCTCAGGTGGAAGAACTCGGAGTTGTGTGGTCTACATTGGCTCCCAGGGTTCCCCAGCAGGATTAAGCTCCAGGTGCCCCCAGTGGTAACTGGCCCGATGACACACCGTTCGGTGGCTCCTTCCTTCCGTGTCTCCCCTCCCCACTTCCCTACCGGAGCATCCTGGGATCACGTCGCACATAAAGGACTTGCTCCTGGATCTTCTCTCTAAGGCTGGATGTGAGGGAATGGTCCCCTTCCCAGGACGACAGGGACATTGGCGGGTCAGCTGATGCCTCAGAAAAGGGCTGAAACCTCCTGTGTTCAGACAGAGCTGAGCTGACAGTGCAGCTGCCCAGAACTTCGCCGGGTGTCACAGTGGCCTTGGACCCACGCCAGAGGAGATAAGAGCAGCTGAGGCATCTAGCTGCACGGAGGAGATCCACCCAGCAGGACGTGACCAGGCAGGGACACTGGGAGAAGGCATCAGAAGTGGCGAGAAAAGCACGAACGAGACATGGAATTTGGAATCATTATTTTTAAAAAGTCTTGAAAAGCATTCTTCTGCTCTTGCCATGGACCACGCACATCGCAAAATGCATGATGTCACTGAATCCTCACTACAGCCCTGTGAGGTTGGCACCATCACACGGGCCATTTTACAGATGGGGAAACCGAGGCACAGAGCAGTGTATTCGTCTGCCCAGACCACATAACTAGTATGTGGCAAAGCTGGGATTGGACCCGAGGCGTCCGGGCTCAGAGTCTGAGTGGTGGGGGAGGGGAACACCAGAGGAGAGGAGAGCGAGGTCGGGGGGTGGGGCTTCTGAAGGCCAAGCAGAGGGATTCCGTTTGTCCTCCGCACCCTGGAGCTGAGGAGCTCGCTGTCTGGAAGGTGGGAGGAGGGAGGGGAGCATCTGGGCATCGGCAGCAGGAACCCGGGGGAGAGCCACGTGCCATTTCCACCTGCAGCATCCTCAGGGGAAACTCTGCCCTTCAGTACCAGACATGTCTGGTCCAAATGCCAGTGTCCTGGGGCTCGGGGACTGTCCCAGCAGCCATCTGCAGCCACACTGGCAGCAGACCACTGCCATTTGCTGCCTGCCCCTCAGTTAGCCTCTCCCTTGCTGGCTCGATTGGGTGATTTATCCAGTCAGTTCTCCCATCCAACCAATATTTACTGAAGACACACTAAGGACCTGGCACCTTCTAGGTGCTAAGGATGCTGGCAGAAGTTTCAGTCTCTGCCTCAAAGGACTCACAGACAATTGCAAACAGCCAATTATCAAGCAGACAATTGCAATGGAAGGATATTGTGAGGACAGAGAAGGAACCCAACAGGTCTAGTAGTCCTGGAAGGCTTCCTGGAGGAGGTGACAGTCTAAGTTGCAATCTGAAAAATGGACAGGAGATGCTCAAGTTGAAGGCAGCAAGTGATGCCATTTGTTAATTAGCAAGAAGTGAGCACTGTTCCAAGAGCTTTCCATATATTCACCATTAATCCCCGAAATAATCCTCTGAGGTAGGTACTATTATTATCTACATCTTACAGATATCGAACTGAGGCCCAGAGAGATGAAGTCATTTGCCCAAGGTCACAGAGTGGCAGGGCCAGAGTGTGAACTGGGCAGTCTGGCTCCAGGCTGTGCCCTTAGGTTCCAGGCTCTGTGGCATCTGTCACAGCGAGCACAGCGAGCCAGGAGGAGGGGCCTGTTCAAGGCCCTGCAAGCGCTTCAGACGGTTCGAGCACAGGGAGTGAGAAGCAGCAGCGATGACCCACCTGGAGAGGTCAGCCGGGACCGTGAACCTTGAAGGCTGCGAGAGGCACGTCGAGGAGTCTGGGTCTGCTTCTCAGGGCTCTGCAGAGGCAGGGACATGATTGAATCTGTGTTTGGGAAAATAACCGTGCCTGCTGTGTGGACAGTGGGCTGGGAGGGGCCAGAGGGAAAGAGGAGGCTGTGGCAGGTGTCTGGGCGACAGGCGACAGCGGCTTGGACCAGTGGAGATGGGGAGCAGGAGATGGATGCTGAGATGCTCTGAAGTGAGAACGGTTGAGATTTGCTGATGGGCTGGATGTGAGTGAGAGAAAGAGGGGGTCCGGGGCGATGGCCAGGTTGCCACTTGGATAAGGAGATAGAAGCTGGGGCTGGGCGACAGGCGGTGGGGCGGTGACGTGTTGAGGGCTGGACAGGTTAGGTTTGAGGTGGCTGGGGTCTCCCAAAGGGAGAGGCGGAGGAGACAGCCAGACACGAGTCTCGGGGTCAGAAATGGGAGATAACCAGGATGACCATACACCCCTGGGTACTTGTCCTCAGCACCCCTTTTGACCCCTAAAGTGTCCCAGTTTGGACAATGAATTATGTGGTCACCCCAGATATGATTGAGCTGCCGTGTGATACATCTTGATATTGAGAACATCTGGGTCCAGGGTCCATCCCGCCTTATACACACACATCTGGACACATCCTATATAGTCACATGGCCAGTCTTAGCTGGACGCGAGTAAAGATGTGACCATGAATACGCGCTTCCTAGGGAGAGAGTTTCCTTACAGTCAAGCAATGTTGGACTCGTCTAGACGCCTTTGCTTCAACCCTGCCAGGCCCACGACCCTCGTTTCAGGCCTCGGTCCCCCAGCCAGGGAGAGATTTGTACAGGGAACCAAGGCTCCTCCTACACCCACCAGCCAAATGAGTAATGGGTGGAACCAAGCCATTTCAATGAATTTTTTGAATGGCATGGGCTTTCTTTTCCACTCAAACTACATTGCAGAGCAACCTGAGTGGCCAATGTTTCCCTCCATGAGAAGGAGGATGCTCTGCTGCAGATCCACAAAGGCAAGTCCACTCTGGGCTTATGCAAAAGGATGCCACAGGGCCCTTGCACAGGAAAGAGGTGAGTGGGACAGTGCGTACCTTTCTGGTTGTATGTTTCTCATCTCTACCATCAACATATGGCAAAATACCTGTAGGAAGAAGCCAGAGGTTTGGTTAGATGGTTGGTCCCTAAGGGTAAGCAGCACTTTCAAACAGGATTTTGAACCTAGGAAAGATCCTTCTCCAATTCCTTGCACCAGGTTCTTTTGAAGGTTCCGTGCCTCTCGCTCAGTGGTGTTCATGGTGATGGACGTCAGAGGTAGCTTTCCCACACCTCTCAAGCCCCAACCCTACGCAGTAATCACGAAGGACACACAGCTTCCTCATCCCATTACGTGATGCCCTCAGACGCCCAACGTGGGAGGCACTACTGGGGTTCAGAGGGTCCACAAGCGACCCCCATGGTGTTAGCCCAAGAGGCACTACGGTGTAGGAGTGAAGACCATGGATTCTGGAGGCAGTTGCCTGGGTTCGAATTCCATCTCTACCATCTATTAGCATCATCTCCTCTTGCCTCAGTTTCTTCATCGGTAAAATGGGCTTGATAATGATCCCAGCCTCAAACAACTGTGGTGAGGATTATCAGAGTAAAAAAAGGCAAAGCATCTAGAACACTGCCCGGCACGTAGCTGGTGCCCATGAACATCCACGTTATTCTTAGCAGTATTAGCATTTACAATGGCGCTGTCAGTTATCATCCAGCATAGAAATGGATGCAGGTGGAAGAAACCAGGAGAAGGAGCAAAGAGGAGAGGAGTGGAAACAGGGCCTTTGGACTGCCTGGGCCTGGCTCAGAGACCCCCCAGGGGTTCCTGCGATGCCATTTCATTCAGACTTTTTTTTTTTTTTTCCCAGAATGAGAAATGCAGCTTCTATGTCAGAAATCATTACAAATTCCAAATTAGTGAGGTTTCATGGTCCGCGGAAAGGCGCTGGAGGGAAGATTGGTCGACGGGGTGTTTTTTAGCTGTCGGAGCAAGCTGGCTGATTGATTGAGTGTCTCCGTCAACAGACTGTGCAGACAGCAGCCGGGGAACGGGCCGCAGGCGAGGAAATAGGAGGAAGACAGAACATGATCAGTGTGGGGGTGGCACAGACATGGCCAGCGGTGGAGACACTGTTATACCGAAAGCTGGGTAGGCACAATCTGGAGGTCAGGGACACCCAGCCACAGTTCCTTGAGAACTCTGGGCTCCCTCCCTTGCTTGCTGTGTGTCTTTAGGCAAGTCACTACACCTCTCTGAGCCTCTGTTTTCTTATCTAAAAACAACCCTTATAATACCCACCTCAAGGGCTTATTATGGTGATTAAATGAAATAATAGATTTTAGATGTCTGATGAGTTGTTTGGCACTTACAGGTGCTCAGTAAATGTGAGGCCCCTCTACTCTAATACATTGAGTGGGGAAAGTCGGTCTGCCCATGCTCAGAGGCTGTGTTTGGAGGTGACAACTCTCATCCTTAAATTGGGGGCTAAAAGGCCATGTTGGTAGGTTCTGGGCCCTGCTATGCCAGCCCTAGTGTGTTCAGAAAGAGGTAAAAAGATGGACATGATTTAGACCCAGAGAAGACTCTGATTTACAAAAATCTTGGAATTGGACAGGCTCTTCAGAAGTCCTTGGGGCCAGTCCCCTGTCTTCAGGGTCCCCAGCTATTCCAGGCAGACTGGAAGCCATGCACCCCTCAGAGATGACTGTGAAAGGACAATCGTAAGGCTCCTCACCAAGCAGAAATTCCTTCTCATATGGGAGCTACCAAGCCTCTTTCGATAATAATGGCAATTATAATTACAATTATAAGACATTGCCCTTAGCTTAATAAACATATATTTCCCACAACTATCTCAATACATAGATATTATCCCCATTTTAAAAGTAAGAAAACTGAGGCCTAAATAGATGAGGGACCTTGCTCAAGGTTATGCTGCAACATCTTGGAGGCATTTGGAACAAGATGCAGAAGGATCTGGGATGGTGGAGTAAAGAATTTATTCCTATGCGGAGCGGGCCGTGGGGATCAGAAGAGACGGGTGTGATAGTGGAGCTGGACCTTGAAGGATGAATGAGGCTTCTCCTGGCAGTGAAGGGAAGAGAGGCCACTGTGGGCAGAGGGATCAGCTTGGCAAAGCCAGTGAAGTTGAGAGACCCTGTCCCAAAGGCTATTTACAATGAATAATTACAATTCCAATGACAGCTAACATCGATTAAGTGCTTGCTCTGCACCAGGAATGGTGTTAAGCACTTTACGTGCTGGACACTATCATTAACCCCATTTTGCAGAAGAGGGATTGCAGAAGTGACTCGTCCAAGATCACAGCTTGAAAACGGCAGAATCAGCTTTGGAGCTCCGGTCTGCCTGATTGCAAAGCTCCCGGTGACTCCTGGTTGTTCAGTCGCTGCCCATTGTCAAAGACAGACTCAGAGCTTGAAGTGACCCCTGCCCATGTGCGAGGAAGGGGCTGTCCTGAGACCTCTTAGTCAGTTCCTGCCACACCCCCACCCCCCAAGTCCTCCTGGAGCCGAGGGGAACCCATCAGGTTGGTGGGAGAGAATCAGGAAGCTGAGTGCCTAATAAAGATAAAGCTCTCTAATAAACCCGCAATCCTGCGGTAATGGGTTTGACTTTTAAAAGGCAGATAAAAGTCCCAGCGGAGGGACAGACCTTTCCCAACTCCTTAATCAGAATCAGTGTGGAGGAGCCATTTCCTACAAGTGGGGCAGCTGGAAGCCCGGGCTGGCATTGAGAAATGGCCACTTTCGTGTAAAGCCAGCCTTCTGCTCTCTCCAGAGTTCCCCCTCTCCCACAGGGAATCCCTTCGTTGGAGAAAAATGATGATGGCAAAAGATGGGGCCCCTGGGCCAAGCCTAAAGGAGAGTGAATGGAAAGGGTGGGATTTGAGAACTTGCCGATGATTGGTGCCGGAGCTGCAGGGGCGGAGCCTTCTGAGAGCTTTCTGCTGATTGGTCGAGTTCCGATGGCCCAGCATCCCCATTTGGTCTGCCCCCATCATCATCATCATCATCGTCGTCGTCATCGTCATCATTATCGTCATCATCATCGCCATCGCCATCAAATAACATACATTGAGCATTTATTATGAATCTGGGAAATGTGCAAAGCATTTTACAACCACCTCGTGATGGTAGTAAACCATCTCCATTGCCATTTTCCATCCTCAGATGGAAAATGAAGCCTTGCCGATATTGAAACACTTCCTGTGGGTCACACAGCCCAAAAGTAGCAAAGCTGAGATTCAAACCCATGTCTGTCTGACTCCAGATAATACAATACTTCACGATTGTTTTGCGTTTAGTAATTTGATAGAGGAAAACTCGGTTTGGGTCTGTGTCTTTGCTGGAATTCACAAAGAATAAAGCCTGAGACAGAGCTGTGGGTGCACACGAGTTATTGAGGGTGTGCCCTCAGGGAAAAGGGAGTGAGGAAGCAGGCTTGGGGGGCGGGGCAGGAAGCTAAGGAAAGGTGCAGTGTCCGCTGGACTGTGGCCTCAGCCTGATCCCACCGGGAGCTGGGGAGTGTGAACTGTGGCATAGAGTTGGTCCTGCCTCGAGGCACGGGGGCAGGTCTTTTGTATTCCTATGTCAGCTAGTGGTTGGCTATGGACTGCCTCCATGCCCCACCCAGGAGTGGACACTGCCTTCCAGAAAGGGGCACCTGTGAAACATTTGCAGCCAACACTCACAGCAACCTAGGATCTGACCACGGCACCCACTACAGCCGCAGAAGAACTGAATGGTGGCCCCTGCTCAGCCCCTAACTCGCCGAGTGCCCTTGAGTGTAGCACTCGGGCCCTCTGGACCTCAGCTTCTCCAGGGTTGGGTTCAGTGCTCCAAGGACTGGCTAGTTCTGACGGGTTCCGACTCTGTGAGCTGGCAACACAGCCACTGCCTCGGGCAGCAGTCTCTGTTTCTGTAACCCGGGAGGAGGGATGGGGCCTTCTGGTGGTTGCCACAGTGGGAGGTGAGGTGTCTGACAGCTTCCCCCGCGAAAGCCCTTTATCTCACTTCTCTGCTGTGTTGTTTTAAAACTAACGAGCCAGGACCTCAGGAGCTCGCCGCCTGCTCACCGCCTGCCATCGAGATTTGTGGCTTGTCTGTTCTGTCCTCTCTGCAGACGTCAGCTGCAGCTTACTCTCTGCTCGTTAGGAATTTTCTTCCAGACCTTAGCCTCGGGAAGGAGGGGCGTGTGTGTGTGTATGTGTGTGTGTACACAAAGTCCTAACTGTGCCACCTTCTAGGACGCTTTCTGTCTAGGTCTAGCTCCAGCTGACAAGAGTCCAGTGGGTGACTGTGGGAGGACAGAGAGAGACAAATTCACCCTTGGGCTATTGAGAGAGAGAGAAGCCAGTCACTGCAGTGACTGTGAAAGGGCCAGTGAAGTAGCCACTCAGGGTGGTGGGGGGAGCCAAGGCCCCAGGGTAGGGAGGGGCTCCCGGGATACTCAAGGGCGCGCCAACCTCCCTGCCCTTCCCCTTCCCAGAATCCCTTGCCTCGGGCTGTCTGAGGGAAGAGGCTCAGAACCAGCAGTGCGTGAGTCCCCAGAGGCGAGCTTCGGCAAGGAAGGCTGGAGACCAATGTGACCTGTCCCCGGAAAGTGTGGCTGATCTTTAAAGTGCCACCATGTGCCAGAAACTGTCTAAGCGCTGGGCACACCTCATGTCGTTTCATCCTCACAGCAGCCCTGTGAGGGGCATACACTTGTGATTTCACTAGGTGGGGCAGGGCGAAGAGACTTGCCCAAGGTCGCCTGGCTGGCAAGTGGCCAGGCAGAGTCCATGTGATGAATTCAATCCCCATGCTCCACCAGCACTCCCTGGACCAGGAACTCTGCCCCTCCGGGCAGCCTGTCTTGTTTCCTCCAGACACATGGACCCTCTCTCTACTCAGGTCATCTTTCTCGGGTCACTGTCACTTCTGTAGGAGAGTTTCTTATGTACGTGCCCCAGCTCTTCCTCTGGACTGTGAGCTCCTTGGGGGAAGGACTCACGTCTGGATCATCTTGAAATGACCGTCCGTAGATGCTTAGCAGATGAGTGAATGAATGAGTAATGAATGAGTGATCACATGAACCGCTGAGGAATGGGTGGATGAATGAACGGGAGCAGTCAGACCCTAGGAGTATTTTAAGGCTGGGATACTTCTATTGGGCCACCTGGTTATGCCGAAATCCCACTGGGACAATGCCATCAGAGCTTACCTCCCTCTCCAGTTTCCCACCTCGCTCAACCAGGTGCTCCGTCTTACTCCCCAGCAGATCCCATCTCCTGGCTTTAAATACCATCCAAATGCTAATGTCTCTCGAATGCATTTCCCCAGCGCCAATGTCTTCTCTGAATCCTGGTGTCATGGACCCAACTGCCTACCTGCCATCTCCACATGGAGGTCTAACGGGCATCTCAAAACTAACACGTCCAAAACTGAGCTCCAGAGCACCCTTCCAAAACCCCCTTCTCCACCTGCAGCCGTCCCCGGCTTGGTAATTGGCAGCTCCATCCTCTCGGTGGCTCAGACCAAAACCCTTGGAGTCACCCTTGACCCCTCCCTCCACACTCCATATCCAATCGATGAGCAAACCCTGTTGATTCCAACTTCACTATTTGTCCAGAATCCGAGTAGGGCAGTGATAACACGGATCCCGGCCACCATCTTCTCTCGTGTGGGTTGTTGCAATAATCTCCTCTCTGGTCTTCCTGCATTTATTCCAGCTCCCTTGCTGTCTACACTCAGCAAGCTGCCAGAGAGATCCTTTAAAACCTGTTAGATTACCTCACTCCTCTGCTTAGAACCTTCCAATGGCTTCTCATCTCACTCAGAGAAAAAGTCAAGTTCTTGCAATAGCCACTAGACCACCCATGATCTTGTCCCTCATTACCTCTCTGACATCACCCCCTACTCTTTTCCCCCTTGCTCACACAGTTCTAGCCTCAGTGCATCTAGGATGTTCCCACCTCAGGGCCTTTGCACTGGCTGTGCCCTCTACCTGTTGTGTCCTTCTCCCAGGCATGCTCGAGGCTTACTCCTGCATCACCTTCGAGTCTTGCTCAAATGTTCCCTTCCCAGTGGGGCCTTCTCTGATCACCACATTTTAAATTGCAGCCCCCTTCCAGTAGCATTCCCAGGCTCCCTTATCCTACTCTATCTATTTTCTTTATGGCACTCATCACCTTCCAAATCTGCATCTTCTCCACTTCATTATGGGTATTTTCTGCTCTCCTCCCAACTCTGCCCATCCCATGGTGGCTGGGATCTGTGTTATCCACTGGGTAGGGATTTTTTTTGTCTTGTTCTCTGTTGTGTCTCCAGAGCCTAGAACATGGCTTATGCAAAGTAGGTGCCCAACAAACATTTGTTGAGTCAGTGACTGAATGAAGAAGAAGTGAACGGTGCCTGGCAGCACTGCTGGGGACCACTCTTTGCTCCCTCAGCTCTTGAACCAAGGTTTCCTGTTAGGCTGAGGACCTCTTCCCTGTTCTCAGCAGATCTTGCTTGGTGCTTCCTCCATCAGTGGCTGTTATGATGCCCCAAAGGGACTCACCAGCACAGTCCCTCCCATGGCAAGAAAATAGAGCCAGCAACTCACCCTCCCTGGAGAAACGTAAAGTGTGCCTGCAATACTGGCCGAAGGTGCCCTGTGCTGGCGTGAGGGATGTTGTTCTTGCCCCTCCTCACACAGCTTGGGGGGATCAGGGCTTGAACCCAGCTCTGCGGGACTCCAGGACCTGTGCACTCTCCCAGCATCACCTAATCACCTTTCACAACCTGTTCAAGTGGAAAACCACGAAGTTTTATTTCAGGCAGTCCCAAGAATCAAATCCAGTCCGTTCTCAGCAGTTTGACCCCTCATTAGGCCAATAGGCGATCGACAGGCCAGCCTGTGGAGGGAGAAATGTCTGGGTGGGTTTGGGGTTCATTGGAGGGCAGCCATGGATGTGTTTGCGATGAGAGTTCAAAACCCAGACAGGTTGGGGGGCCTGACCTGCGTGGCTGAGTTGGGTAAGAAATGCTGAGCTGATATTTTCTCCGTATGGTTCTTTTGTCCTTTGACCTGAACTTGGGAACTGGACAATTTCGGATATCCAAGAGTGTTTACCCCACACGCATCATGTTCACACACACATGCACCCTCAGCCCTGACAACTGAACTGAATCACTCTCCTCAGTGGCCTGAGCAGAGAGCATGCCGGAGGACTATGCCCGTCTGTGTGGGCCAGCCCTCCAGACTATAAAATCCACAATCTGGCTACTCAAAGTGTGGTCCACGGAGCAGCAGCCTCACCCAGGAATGGTTAGAGACGCAGCAGCTCAGGCGCTAATCCAGACCTGCTGAACCAGCATCTGCATTCTAACAAGATCCCCAGGGGCTTCCCGGCACAGGAAGGTGTGAGAAGCACCCATCCACGTGGTCCTGAAGGATCCAGCCTCTGTCTACCTCCCCAGTCTCAGCTCCTGTTTTTTCCTGCTCCCAAACATTCATTGCAGCATTATTTACGATAGCCAAGACGTGGAAGCAATCTAAGTGTCCATCAATGGATGAATGGATAGACAAAATGTGAGATAGATATAGATAGATGGATAGATAGATAGATAGGTAGATAGATAGAAAGGTAGGTAGATATGTGTGTGTGTCTATAATGGAATACTATTCAGCCATAAGAAAGAAGGAAACCTTGCCATTTGCAACAGCATGGATGGACCTTGACGGCATTATGCTCAGGGAAATAAACTAGTCTCAACTCTTACCTCCCACCCTCCACCCCAACTATATCTTCCAACTTGCTGCCTCCTCTGCATTTACATGAAGTCCACTGCCGTTTCTCAGGGTCAGGCCTTTGTACATGCTACTCCACTCTCCTGACCAATTTCCATACATCTTTTAGGAATCTTTCCATGGCCACCTGCCCAGATAACCCAGGCTGGATTAGGGGCTCTCCCTATGGTTCCGTGGTCCTCTGAGCTTCTCTCCACCAGAGAAGTTACTCGACCGTATTGGGAGTCCCCTGTGGACGGATCAGTCTTCCCCTTCCAGGCTGGGAACGCTCTGAGGGCAGAGATGAGTCTTGGCTGCTTTTGGGTCCTTGAAATCTGATACTAAGTAGATGTTCAGTAAACAACTATTGAGTAAATGAATTAAATAATGTGGGAGATGCTAACCGCATAAGACTTCCTCTGATTTCTCGTTCCCTTCCGACTAAGACGAGCATTACTGCCCCCGCGTCCAAATGTTGTCTCTCACGGTGGCTCTCTGGAATCCCCAATCTTTCCCCCAAGCCGCTGTGCTTTTTCCAGCTGTGATCGCAAAGCTCAGAGAGCCGCAGCTCCCGCAGATTATCACCAACTGAGCTTAATTAACCTTGAAAAGGACGTGGTACTAAGACCTCAGGCCAGGATATTAACAGGGCCCAGACTGAAGTCCCTGGAGCCAAGGCACAAATTAGCCGAATCCATCTTGTCGATGGGCTGGGTCAGCCCATGATGAGCCTGGGGCTTTTTTGGACTCAGGAGCTCAGGATCTGGGCCTTAATTCTCTATTGAAACAGGCAGATTGTAGTTTTCTGGCCAGTGCGGGGACAAGGATGGATCATTCACTGCCCTGGGTGCAAGTGGAGAACAGAAAACTGAGGCACGAGCGCCTGGGGTGTAAAGCAAGTCCCTTTGCCTCTCCAGGTCTCAGTGTCTTCATCTGTGTAATGGGGTTAAGTTCACCAAACTGAGCACCTTACAGAGGGTTGTCAGCATCACTTGAGACCCTGGATTAGAAAGTGCTACACACACAGGAGGAGCAGTTAGTAGGATGGAGGCAGTAAGTGTCAGGGATGTCGTGAATCTAAGGACCAAGTGCCATTCCTCTTTGTGGAATATGAGACTCAGGCCAAACCTTGAGCTATGGCCCCTTCTCCAGACACATAAGGCAAGTCTCTGTCTTACAGAGAAGTTACCAAGAGTCACCCTTTGCCCCCCATTTATTACTTCTTATATTTTCAAAGTGTTTTCCAGATTGCTTTCCTTTTTTCTCAGTTGATTCTTATAAACAGGCAGGGCAGCTGGTGTTCTTGCCACTTACTATCCCAGGCCTCAGTTTCTCCATCTGTACAGTGGGCTGACCATCCCTGCTCCTGAGTTTCTTTGGATGCTTAAATGAGACGATGCTTGAGAAGTGCCTAGCCAGGTGTCTGGCACAGAGTAGCTGCTTGATACACGCCAGCTGTTGCTATGATCAAGTGATGTGGAAACAGCATCGGACTGGGGGTTGAGAGGCCACAGTTCAAGCCGTAGCTCTGTCACCACGTGGTCTTGGGCAAGTCCCCTTGCCTCTTGGGTGCCTCGGTTTCCCCATTCTGCATGGGTGGGCTGAGGCTGGGGTCCTTTTCACTCCCCTCCAACACTGTTTGTCTCTGATCCTCCAAACAGTGTTTAACCCAATCTAGGGCTTGGGACGCCAGGATCTGCACCCAACCCCAGGGCCGAATGAGCACTTTGTTGGGAGTGGGGTGCTTTGATGCGGGAATCGGGGAAGCGGCCAGGGAGCCAGGCATCTTGGAGAGTTTTGCAGAAAGTTCAGCCCTGACTCTTATCAGAGGCTGGGAATCTGCTGGTTGCCATGACTACGGAGAGCAGCATCTAAGCTCCAGGTCGCTGATTAGCAGGAACGAGTGGGGAGGCCTTGAGGAATTCAGTACTCACGGCTCCCTCCCTCCCTCTGTGAAGTGGAGTGTGCCGGGCCCTTGACTTCACTGTTTTAGCCGTCCCCTGAAGATCTTGCCTTCTTTTAAGTATTTTTGTATGCAACACGGAAGGGCGGTGTGGTAAAAATGAGGCAGCTGCCGGTACCCTCAGCAAAGACGGAGCAGAGAATTTTTCTCAAATCCTTGCAGAGATGCAGAGCTGGAAGCAGGGAGGAAAGATGGGCGGGGCTGTGGAGGAGAGAGCGTGGCTGAAGTGCTGTGTGACCTCAGACTCGTCTTTCTCTCTGGACCTCTGCCCCTTTATGCGTAAAGAGAGGGTAAATCTGATCTGTGGTTCCTACATGAGATTGGTCATCCGAATTCATTTGTACATCCATCTACCCATTCATTCATTCATTCATTCATTCAACAAATATTTATTGGGCAAAAAGTTACACTATGCCAGGCACCATACCCCTGGGGATTCAGTGGTGAGAAAAGAGACTAGTGCCCACTCTCATGAAGCTTACATTCTAGTCCAGAAGACAAACGGTTAGCAAATAAGCATAGAAAATGGTCATTTCGCATAGTAACAAGTGCTCTGCAGGAAGGCACAGTGGGCTCCTGTGATGGAGGCAGGTCAAGACAGGGGAAGGATTACATAAAGGGTCAGGGAGGGCTTTGCCGAGAAGGTGACATCTGAAAGAAAGGAAGGAGTTGGCCATGCAAAGAGCTGGAGGAACAGCATGCTGGGTGGAGGGAACAGAAGGAGCAAAGGTGCTCTTCCTTGTGGAAAAGCGAGGAGGCCATGTGGCTTGAGCAGAGTAAGGGACAGAGAGAGGTAGGAGATGGGGTCTGGAGCAGGCAGAGGCCAGATCATACAGAGCCTTTTAGTCCTGGTAATCAGCTTGGGTTTTAGTCTTGATCCCATAGGAGGTGGAATTGCCTAGAATGTGTCTTTAAGATTCAGATTCTCCCATTCCACCCCTTTGAGACTCTGACTTATTACAGGTAGGATGGGACCTAGGAATCTGTATTTTTAAAAACTTCTTGGAGTCCTCTGATAGTGTGCCAGGTTTGTGACACCCGGGATTACATGCTTTCTGAGTCTTTTTCAGTTTTGAGAAAGCTGAGAAGCAAAGTGTTAGAACATATTGAAAAAAAAGATCTTAAATGTCATATTGGAGAGGATTCCTTTCTTCCTTCCCTCACCACTCTCTGTCTGCCTGGTAGAATTAATTATGTCTTTGTTTGTTTTATGATCCCGGGTGGGGTACCCAACACCTGGAAAGTGAAGCCAGTGTCACTGGAGGAAAGAACAGCCTACGTCATCAGAGAGCGCCAAGTTAGAAGTTGGAGCAGCTCCATTACCCCTCTCCTCATCCAGCCGCTGTCAGGATCCCCCATCCCTGATTCTGAACCCGGCTGCTGGCAGTGATGGCTCAGGCACTGTCCTCACCTTGTCCCCAGTGCCTGGCAGTAGCACCCACCAGCTTTCCCTGCAGTGCAGAATAACCCATGCCTCTCCTCTCTCCACTGGCACGAGTCACTGAGACCTTCCGCCCAGTGCCAGCACTATCTGTCACATATTTATTTGCTGCCAGATTCCTCACATCAGCTCTCCGTTTTTCCCTATCATGCAGGTGCCTCAGGTACAGATTTGTCTTGATTTCCTATAATGCCCAGAGAGCCCCAAATACCATTCTTATGTGAGTCCAACTCAAGGCTCTGCTGGGCAAGACGCATATGTTGATAAGCGCACTGATCACTTTTCTAAGAGAAATACGGAGTAGGATAGAAAAGCACTGACCGAGCCATCTGGTAGACTGAGGCATTGGCTGGGTTATTTCCACCAAGTGTAACCGGAAGGGATTAGTTCAAAGCATCTCAGACGCCCTTTCTGACTGTTTGAAATAAATGAATGTTCTCTTTAGCCAACGCATGTGCTCTTTCATTTATTCGTTGGACAAATGTTCTAAGTGTTTAGCAAGCAGCAGGCTCTGGAACAGTAAGACATGGCGCTAGACTGGAGCCCATAGTCTCGTGTGAGAGCAGACAACGGAAGGGCAGCAACAACCCATATCAGTGAGAGCTGCAGTGAGGGCAGCAAAGGGACTAACATATCCTAGAAAAGGGGTTAGAGCTCCCCGAAGCCTGCTCCCTACAACACAGTTTCCACCTCCTCCATGGTGACTCCATCCTGCCCACTGCTCAGGCTCAAAACCTCGCAGTTGACCTTGACCCCTCCCCTTCTCTTATTCTCTTGCTTCCCACATTTCACCAGCAGCAAAGGATGCTAGTTCTTCTCTCATAACATATCAGAATCTGGCTTCATCTCATCACCACCACAGCTGCCACCCGGATCGGAGCGTGGACTATTTCAATCACCTCCCAGTCTCTGTCATTCCCTCCCTTCCTTCTAGTGTCCTCAGCCAGTGGAGTGACCCCTCCAAATGTAAGCCAGACCATATCCCTCTTCTGTTCCAAAGGCTTCCTGTCTCAGCCACAGAGGACCAAAGGTCTTCTCATGACTTACAAAGACAGGATCTCTGATCTCCCCTCTTATCACCCCAGCCCTTGCTGGCTGCTCCTTGTACGTGCCAAGATCTTTGAACTTGCTGTTCCCTCCACCTGGAGCACATTTCCCATTCCCCACAGATACTTGTGTAGAAGTTATACATTACTAGGCAAAAAGTTACCCAAAATCTTTTTGGTTTAAAACAACAATAAATAGTTATCATTGTCTTGCAGTTTCCGTGAGTCAGGAATTCGATTGGGTTTGAGATTGCAGTTAGATGTCAGCCAGGGCTGCAGTCTCAGTTGACGGCTTGACTGGGGCTGGAGGATCCACTCCCAAGGTGGTGCTCTCACATGGCTGGCTGGTGCTGGCTGTTGGCGGGAGGCCTTGGTTCTTCTTCACATGGGCCTCTCCACAGGGCTGCGGGAGGGTCCTCACAATGTGATGGCCAACTTCCCTCAGAGTCATCAGCCCAAGAGGGAGAGGGAGAAGCTGCCTTCGTGACCTCGTCTTGGAAGTCACACATGATCTCTTCTACTACATTCTATTTATTAAAAAGTGAGTCACTAAGCCCATCCAATATTCAACGGGAGGGAAATTAGGCCCCTTCTGTTGACGGCAGGAGTGTTAAAGAGTCTGTGAGCACATTTTAAAACCACCACAAACTGCACGGTTAGTCCCTGGTCCTTCAAGTCTCTACTCCCCTGTTACCTCCTCAGAAAGGCCTTCACGGGTTCTCTGTACAAAATAGCAGTCGTCCCCTCCCATCTCCTAGCCCCACTACACTGATCTAGTCTCTCCGTAATTTATTACCATCCGAGAAGCCGTGTTATTACCTGCTTATGTGTTTATTGCCTGCTCCCCCGTCTAGCACGTAAAGTCTATGATCACAGGGGACACCAGTCTTGTTCACTGCATCCCCACACTTAGAACCGGCCTGGAGACACTGCAGGCCCTCAGGGAATTGGAGTTAGTGAATGCGGGTTAGCCCAGCCAGGATAAGTATGGGAAGAGGCAAGCTTTGCTGGAAGCTGGGCTTAAACTGAGCTTCTTTGAGTTTTCTAAGAAGAGCCAGGACAGCATTCTGTGTGGATGGATGGAGCAACGACGTGGAAATGGAGCCTTCACAATAGGAGAAGTGGAGCAGGGGGGTGTCAGGAAAACTGAAGCTGAATAGGATGGTGGTGGGGGGGTAGTTCTGGAAGCATGGAGCCAGTGGTGAGGGGGGCTGGGCAGCCCTGACTAGAATCTCCGTCCCTCCTGGGCTTGCAGTATCTCCCAGCTCTGCTTCTAAAGATGCACCGATAAGCTGCTGACAAAGACGGATGTGTTTTGCTGCCCTTCCCTCAATATTGACTGGGCTGGGCCTGCTCTGCTGACAGCCCTAAGGAGCAGAGGGCTTATCAGATGCATTCATCCCGAGTCATAAAACCAATCTTGATGCACTGGCTGCAGGAGCTTGGTGATGAGAAACGCTGATGCCTTTGATCAATGCTTGACCTGGGATCTGCAGGCAGGGTGAGTGGAGAGGGGAATTTGCTGGTTGGTGCCAGATTCACCTGTATCTCTCAAATTCCTGACTCCTCCGGGTTAGGAGCCAGGAGATTTGAGTGACAGTCTCTTCAAAGACTGAGTAACTAGGCACCTTCTGTTTCCTCTCTGGGACTCAGAGAAGGAGGTGAGACTCAGGTAATTTCCTGGAGGTGTCTGGAGCTCATCTCAGAGGCAGAGAAGGGAACTTCAGGCCTTCATGGGAACTGCTGTCCCAAGTAGGTGGCCTCATACCTGCTAAGGACACCACATTGGAGGTTCGGGTCACAAGGACGTAAAGGGAAAGAGAACTGACACTTTTTAGACTGTTCTCTTTGCTTATATTATCTTGTTTTATCTTCACAACTCAGCAATATATGGACTGATATTACTCCCTATTTTATCACTGAAGAAACTATAACTCAGAGAGGTTGAGTGACTGGCCCAGGTCCTCTAGCTACTAAATGGTGCAGATAGTGTTTGAATTCAGGGGTCTCTCTTTCATATACAGATAAGGCAGAGAAATGGGATAGAGATGGCGAAGGGGGGTTGGAACTAATCCTGCCATGCCTTGGCCTCCAATTACATCTTGAGGAAGGAAGTGAAATGCTGGTTTCCAGCCTCTCCCTGTGTTTCGTCAGGTTAGGCTAGGCTATGCTGCAGTAACAAACACACCCCTCGATCTCAGCAGCTTGACCTAACTAAGGTTTATTTCTATCATGCAAAGTCTCATGTGGTTCAGGCATCTCTTCTCCATCACTGAGCTCCACCTTTCAGAATATGTGGCCTCCAAAGTCACTGTCACAGAGGAAGAGAGAGCTGGAGAAGGCACACAGATCTTATTGCCTTGAGCTGGAAATGACATATGTTACTCCCACTCAGAGACTAGTGGCCAAAGATAAGTTCATGTCACCAACCTAACTGCAAGCAAAGTTGGGAAATATTAGGACCGCTATTAATATTTGATGAACATTAACAGTCTCTCAGATCCTAACACTTTTGCTTCCTTATTTCTTCCCCTGTAGGACAGAACCTCAGAGCAGCCCCATGGTCCCTGCTCAGGATGGACCCTCGGAAAAGCTGAGCCAGCATCTGGCCACTGAGGCCTTGGGCACCAACAGCTGGGAGAGAGACAAGGCCTGCCGGGAGCTCAGTCCTGCCAGAGCACGCAGGTGAGATGCTCCCCGACTCCTCCTCAGTCCAATGGGGAAGATCAAGTGGAGGATGCAGAAATGAAGTTCATCTCTCTGGCCACTCCTCCCCTCTCTCTTTTGCAGGTTCCTCTTTCAAACCCTAAAATTAAATCAAAAGTCAGCAAATTTTTCTGTGGAGGACCAGACAGCAAATATTTTAGGCTGTGGGCCAGATGGTCTCTACCTCGACTACTAGCTCTGCCGTTGTAGCACAAAAGCAGCCATAGGCAATGTGGAAACAGACAGGCACAGCTGTGTGCCAATAAAACTTTATTTATAAAAACAGGAGACAGGCTAGATTTTGCCTGTGGGCCACAGTTTGTTGCCCCTGCCTTAAATGATAGAGTTAGTTCTTCTCCATTTTAATGACTCTATGAGCCATGACTCCCAAATTGTGATTTCAGCCCAGATCTGCCTCCTGAGTTTCAGATCTTTGTGTTTCCTCCTTAATTCAGTTATTCAAACAGGATTTCTTGAGCACCTACCACACGACAGGCATTGTGCTGGCGTCTGAGGATACAGCACTTTACTGAGGCTCAGAGAGGTAAAGTGGTTTCCCGAAATATGGCAGCCAGTAAGCGGCAGAGTGAGGGTTGGAACTCTGGTCTCTCTGATCTTAAATCCTAGACTTACACCCATCACATCATACTGTTGATGCTAATGAAAAGGCCAATCCAGCCCCTGCCTCCTATTTATAAATTTTGTGCTATATACAGCCAGCCGGTTGAAAGCCTTAGTTCTATTCCTCAAATTAACCCACACTCTCTCACTGCCCTGGGCCTGTATCTACCCGCCCGCGCCCCCCCCCCCCCCCCCAATGACAGATGGAAAATGGATCAAGTGTTTTTGTCAGCAAGACTCCCCAGATACAAGCCCTGCCTCCTTATGTTGAATCGGAGTGTCAAAGCCGTTTTACAGATGCAGAAACTGAGGTCCACTGGTAGTAGGGCAAAGATTAGCCTGAGGCCCCCTGCTCTGGTCCAGACTCACTCCTTATGGCCTAGAGTCCTTGGTTTACTGAGGTAGACTTTCTAAGCCCTACTGGGCGCTCATCTGAGAATTAGACAGAAGCTATGAGTAGTTGGGAAGCCAGAGTAGCTTTCATGGATGAAGTCCGCCCTTCCCTCCAGGCCGCCCTCTCAACTATGGGTTTTAGTTAGGCTATGATTCCAGTGACGGAGAAACAGTTAAATCCTGTCCGCTTGGAGAAGCGAACTTCAACATCAGATCTGCAGAATCGTCTTCAGGAAACAGGAAAAAATTGTTTCCATAAGATGCTGAGGGAGATGGAGAGAGAATGAGGAGGAGGAGAATTTCCTTATTCTCAAAACATCGTCTCCCCGATGGCCGAAGGGGAGTAAATATGTCATGGAGACTTGTGTTCAAACCTGGACACTACCACTTACTAACCGGGCGACTATGGGCAAGTTCGTTTTCCTCCCTGGGCCTCAGTTTTCACATCTCTAAAATGGGAATATTGAGATCTAATTCCAGAGGTCAGATGAGGATTAAATCAGATCAGGCGTGTACAGATCCCGACAGTGAGTGTGGAATACAAGAGGTGCTTAAAATGTTAGTTAGAGTCTCATGGAGCCTGAAGAGAAGGTTCTCTTCAGACAAGGGCAGGACAATCTGGAAAGTGATGCCGTGTTATCAACTCGATTGTGAGTGTGTGGGCCTCTCACTCCCTTCTCCTATCTGTGACCCACTCTCTGACATGATAACAACCACAATAGTGAGGATGATGCTAATTATAAAGTCATAACAATTTTAATACTAGAAGTTCATTTACTGTGAACTCACTCTGTGCCGGACCAGGACACATTACCCGAGCGAGCTCCTTTATTCCTCACAGCCATCTTACGAGACAGGCATCATGTTTTATTCCCATCTTACAGAGGACGAAAATGATACTCAGGGAGGTCGCTGAGCTAGGAATAGAGCAGGAAGTTAAACCCAGGTGTGTCCATTTCTCGAGCCAGCGTTCTTTATGGCTGCGTAGTTCCCCTCTGCGCGTTTGACTGCTGTGTTCTGAAGCATTGTAAATATAACCACTGCATACTTACCCGCCGCGTCTCTCACTGCTGCTTATGTAACTGGGGTGTCCTTAACCACTATTCTGGCCCTTCCAGCCCCCTTGAGGGCACACCTAGGAGAACGGGGGCAGGGGAAAGAAAGGGCTAGAAGAAATGTAGACCTACCTCGGTAAAAACATTTAGGATTTGTGGAGGGGGTTGATTATCCTCCCCTCACAGTCCTCAGTCCTATCCAAATTCAAGTGCTGTCTTGATTTGACCCCACCGCTTAAATCTGAATCTAGGACAGTGGTTCTCAAACCTTGCTCCCCTGGCACCCTGGGGTTCCAGAAGTTAGAGTAATTGACCGAAATAATGACATCTTTCTCTGTTTTATAGGACACACTTTTAAAAGGTGTGGTTTTTTTCCCCTTAAGTATTTCTCCCTTAAATATTTTTGGGGTTTTTTTTTTCCCTCAAATTCCTGGCAGCTGTTACACTGAGAAGTGTTTATAGGAACCAAGATGATTTAACAAGCAACTAAATTCTTTCATCCATTCATCCCTCTTTTGGTCCCTTGACAAATATTTATTAGGCTCTTACTGTGTGTCAAGCACTTGTTAAAGGAAAAATTTGGAAGTGACCCACCATGTTTAAACAAGCAGGCTGTTTGTATCCTGGCTATGAGTGCCAGGCTTTATGCTTTATAACGTGTATGCATAGTTAAGTAGCTGGATACTCAACCCCTATGATATTTATTTTTAACCTACTAAAAGTGGCGCTTGAAAGTGTTATAGATGTAGCTATAAGATTTTATGTATTGGAGATGCAGAGCGATTAACATATATTCTAATCACTTTATCATTTTTTCTACTGAGCCGTCCAAAATCTTAGAATGGGAGGAAACAGAGCAGCATTTTATGATGTTCTGTAAAGAGCTGAGTAATTTCCAAAAGATCAGCCACACAGACGAGTTTGAGAAGGTATCTGGTTTTGTGCAAAAGCTTTTACGGTAGGATTCACACAAGCCTTGATTCAAATCCCAGACCGGATGCTTTCCTAGGCTGTGCGGACCAGGCAAGCCAATTTGACCGGCTGAGCCTGATTTTCTTCACCTGTAAAACGAGACCATAAAAATCATACCACTCTCAAAGTGGTTTTGTGAGCATCAAAGTATATAAAACACTCGGCACATAATAAGTGAATAAATGGTATCATGTTGTTACTAATAATGACAATAATACCATTATTAATACTATATTTTCCCAGTGAGGATCAACTGGGTTGGCATGTTTCCGTTCACAAGCAGTTTTGCATCCCAAACCGTCTCCTTTTGCCATGGGATACTGTTTTAAAAACATCCCTGGAGCCTGCCCCAATTATAAAAGGAGATAACTTGGTTTCATTTAACTCTACCCCGAGCGTTTGAATTTAATTGAACAGGAAATAATTATTCCTGAAGAGCCAAGGTTTTGGAGGTTCTGTGAGGCAATATAAGATATGTGTCTCATTGCATTAGACCTCGGCAAATATGCTTTTAATAATCAGCTGCTACTTATCATCTCTTCTGCCTCCTATTCAATTTCCAGCAGGAACTAGAGACACGATGTGTTGTCGAGGGAGGGGGCTGACCTGCCGATTAATTATTTAAAAAGTGATTTATTTACCAAGGTGAGCCATTTGCAAATTCAATAATAAATCTATTAAGGAGCAGTTAACCTCTATAACTCTGTTTTAAATAATCAATTGGTGTTTGGATAACGTGCAGCGTCTGTCTCATTAGGTTGGCATTAACTCCTTATTTGAGGCACTTAATCTGAAGTGTGACCGAATCAACCAGGAGGTGATAATTAGGTATTTGCTTAGGGCCCTTCATCCTCCAAGGAACTGGGTCCTCCTTCCCCAGCTGCAACGGCCCTGGTTGGGGGCTTGGGGAACCCTGGGTCCCCTAATGCTGACTCTGTGCTTCCCAACAGTGCCTCCCGAGTCAAAGACTTGACACCACTGCCTTCCTCCAGGGGAAAGAAGAAAAAGAAGAAATCCACCCGGAAGAAGAGAAGGAGGTGAGGGCCCTAAAGGGAGATGAAACCTTGAAGACGGGGGAAGGGACAAAATAGTCAATAGATAAAAATAGGAGTAATATTACAAAATAGGAGTAATACGGGTTTCAGAGTCAAACAGCAACTCCTCTTGGGTTCCGATCCCCTCTCTGCCTCTTAACTCGCTGTGTGATCTTGGGCAAGTCACTTCACCTCTCTGTGTCTGTTTCCACTTATATAAAACGGTGATAAAACCTACCTCTTGGGGTTTCGTGAGAATTAGATGAGAAAATGGATGTGCCAGCAGCTGTCACAGTGTCTGCCATGTAGTAAATGACCGATTAATCAGAAGCATAGTCATGACCATGAATACTGATTTTTTTTTTTTGAGAACTTACTCTGTGTGGATGGCTGTGCTAAGTACTGTGAGCGCCATGATCTTTTTTTACCCTTGACCACAATCTACTAGACGAGCATTATTATCTCCATTTTATTTTTATTTTTAAAAAATTTTCTCCAATTATATTGAGATACAATTAACATGTAACTGCATTCATTTAAGGTATACAAACAATGGTTTGTTATATGTATACTGTACTTAACACCCATCACCTCACATAGTTACCATTTTTATTTCTTGTGATGAGAACTTTTAAGATTTAATCTCTTAGCAACTTTCAAACGTATACTACAGTATTGTTAATTATAGTCACCTTGCTGTATATTATGTGCCCAGGACTTATAACTATTATCCCCATTTTGAAGATGAGAAAAGACAAGGCAAAGAGAAGGGGTGACAGAACCTACAGGGACTTGATCCCAGGCTCCCCAGCTGGTTCCACCACTCCCACCTCGCAAGTTGAACGCCAAGAATAATGACCTTTATGTTTTTTGCTAGCTATTGGCTCTTTTGTACCCTACAAATTTTTTTCTATGTACAATCCCTTTAAATTCTTTTTTATTTAAAAAGATTTCCAGATTTTCTTCTAGCTGCCACTTACTAGATTAAAAGCATGTCCAGTGGTCCAGACCCAGAGGGATGGGCAGAGACCTCAGGGGCGGGTTGAAAACACACGGAACCTCGGAGGCAGTATTCGAAGGAGCCTGCAGGGGGCAGCAGAGAGCAGCGTCTGGCTGACTCGGGCCCCAGCTGCCTGATTTCCTCTGCACCCCGTTAGCCCTTCGCCGAGTCCTAAGGGGAGGGGCCCAAAGTGGACAAGGGGGGAATGTGAATGAAGACCCTCAGTGTAGGGGGAGGAGTGGAAGGGGACAAGTGGCTTGAGCTTCCTGATTTTAGGGCTGGGCAGGAGAACACTTCAAATAAGGAAAAAGCAGACATCAGTCTTCACTATTTCCTTCATTCAATAAATGTCCACTGAGCACGTGCTTGGGGACAGCACTGTGATTTCCTAAGAGTCAACCCTTATCTTCCCCTGCAGACATGTTTTATTTGACCTGTAAAGTGTTTTTTGTCTTTTTAATCGGTGACTGACATTTAAAAACCAGGAGATTTCGTATGAAAAGATGTTTTTCTGGCAATCTCTATTGAAAAGGCAGGTGTCCTGGAAGCCTGGGTTTGCATTCCCACGCAGGACCTAGGCTGATCTGAGGAGGAGCTGTGCTGTCTGTCAGGCACTCTCTGGTTCACCACAGTCCCCACCACTCCCTATTGTCCCACACCCAGTCTGCTTTGTGCATTCGTGCTATCTGAGAGGCCCCTGTTGGTACCGAGTTTGCAACTCCTAGTCTGTTTCAACCTTGGTATGTTGTCAGTGGGGGAATAAGAAATGTAGAATGAGCAGGACATGCCCAAGGCGACCTCCTCAGTTGGTGGGTGAGTCAAGATTGGAACTCAGGTCACCTGAACCTCAGTCACAGTCATGGTCCTAGGGTGGCTCTGTTTCTCAGGTCACCCCTGACAGCACCAGCCATGCTGACCACAGCCTGGCGAGATCTCCTCCAGGGGCTCCATCTTATCAGGGAGACCACAGGGTGGGGCAGAAGAGAGGCCTAAAGTATATGAGAGGAGGGGCCCAGCTTGGAGGAGAACAGCAGAAAAAAGGAAATGTTTATGGCCTGACTGTGAGGGGACAGAGTGATTGACAGCAAGGCCTTTGGGGTCAGAGAGGCTTCAGTTTTAATCAGCTCCTCCATGTCCTAGCTGTGTGTCTTTGGGCAAGCCACTTGACCTCTCTGAACCTCACTTTCTTTGTCTGAAAAAGGAAGATAGCAATTGTACTTCCCTAAAAAGTGTGTGGAAGGACTAAGTGAGATAACGTATGTAAAACACACGATAACGTTGAAAACACATGCAAGCTAATATTAGTGTTGACGTTATCCTTGATGTGTGTTACGGGAAGAGCTGGGACCGTGTATGAGGCTGGGGAAGGGTCTGTGAAACCAGCCGTGGCCTTTAAGAGCCTCCCTCTGAGGGTGTCTCCCTCCCCTGGCAGGTCCGCATCATATAGCCCATCGCCTGTCAAGAAAAAGAAGAAGAAAAGTTCCAAGAAACATAAGCGACACAGGTATGGTCCTTCCTCCCCTGTGAGCAGGGACGCCCAGGTGGGGTGGGGTTGGGGTGAGAGTGGATGGCACCTAAAAGTCATTGGAAGCTTATCATTTCATTTATGTTAAATACTCATCTATGTATTGTTATTTATTTGTCTCTTTATAACTTGGGACCCCGGTCGCAAGGACCAGAGCCCCCTAAAGCTGACTCAGGCCAGAAGGGGGATTTGCTTACAAGGAGACAGGCATGTCTTAGAGCCCAGGCAGGCCTCAGAAAGGAGCTAGCACCAGGGAGTAGAGAGCTGGGAGCACCCACGCGGGACGCACAGTCCCCGAGTCCACGTGGCGAGATGGGTGCACCCTGTCCCCGTGTCTCCACATTGCAGGCTCAGCCACAAAAAACCACTGACTCTTTCTGCCTTGTTCCTTATCCCAGTTCCCAAGGAAAGGGCTCTCTGGTTGGTCCAACTGTGTCCTGGGGGGGGGTGGGATCATGGAAAACACAGCCGCTGGGATTGTCCACCCTTGTGGACAGTCATTAAGGGGCATTATGAACGGTTGACATGTTCCAAAAGATGTCCACTATGCACACACGCACACACTCTCACACTCCTACTCACACACATGTGTATGTTTATGGGGAAAAAAAAGACCGGAAGGATATCCACCTGAAGACACAAATCTGTGGCTCATGGGCCAAGCCATTATTTCATAAGCGGAAGATTTTGCAATACAAAAATCCAGTTTTCCAGGTCCTCTATAACATCAGAAGCTCCATCTTCATTGGACCAGTTTCCCACAGGTGACCCTCAGCTGAAGCTGAGGAGTGGCTGTGCATTTAGACAGAGCAGGGATGCGTCAGTTTGCCGCAGGCCTCAGTTAACCTGCTCCCCGCATTTGCACACGTTTGCAAAGCCTGCCTGGCCCTGGGGCCAGGGAGTTAGAAGCCCCCTGTGTAAGTTATTTGCTGTGGTGGGCTGTGGATGACAGGGACAGAGCGGTTTATATTTTATTCTTGCTTATCTGTATCTTCCATTTTCCTACGTCAATGGGGGATTACTTGTGCAATTAACTACATCAGCACAGAAGGTAAGAGGTCATTTGGGTTTTCCCCTGCATCTCAGCCTTGCTTCAAAGTTGCCTCAACGTGGACGTTTCCCAATCCAGGGGTGCGATCAAATCTCAGCTCTTGTTGCCAGAATGGTCTCAACTCAGTGTGGTCTCACCAATCACGTCCACTATCTTCCCAAACATTCCAGTTGATGTTGAGTTCATGCTGAAAGCAAGACGTGGGCAAACCAATTAATGCCATGTTGATGTGGTGTCAGAAACTTTCCCCAGCATGGCGTTCTTTGTGGGAACTCCATGACCTGCCCATGACTATAGACTACCATCTTGTCACCTTCCGACGCTGAACAATTTGTCCCAGTTTAGGGGTTGGCTGGGGAAGGGGGAAGCATTTTTCTAAATCTGGATCTTGGAAGCGAAGTCGCTTCTCACTCAGGGGTTTCTTCTCATGAGAAAGAGACTGCGCCCGAAGGTTAGAAACAGGCTTTTTCCGCTGGCTACCATTGGCCCAAGGGTTAGAGGGAAGGAGGATCATAAAGAAGTTGATCAGGAGGGGAAATAATATTGCTGATCCTTCCCGAACCCTCCCCACTGAGCACCACCCCACTTCTGGTCCAGCTTCTTGAAATGTCTGGTTAATGGTGGTTGACTTTTTAAGATGTAGGAGCTAGGGCTAAAGGATGCTTTGAGATTATTATTTTTTTTTCTCCTCTCAAATAAACCTTCAGAGTTAAAAAAGAAAAAAATTCCCATTTTTCACATCTGTTTATTGAATATCCATTTTGTGCCATGAATGAGGATTCTGGGCTCCGGGAACAGAACAGTGACCAAAACCCAGCTCCTGCCCTCAAGTTGCTCCCATTCTAGTGGGGAAAATGGATAATCGTATTATGCAGAGCTCTGTCCTATAATCAGGCTAAGCTCAGAAGCTCACCAGGGCATGTGGGAGCAGAGGGAAGGCACCCAACCCACCTGAGGGGACTGGAAAATGCTACGAGGAGAAGATGACATCTGAGTCGAGCTCTGAAGAATGAGTAGGAGTAGGTGAAGCTGTGTGACCCTGGGCAACTTAACTGACTTCTCTGAGCATCAGTGTCTTGGTAAAATGGTTGTTAGTAGTATTCCACATGGTTTGGGGGAAGATTGAATGAGATTGTGTGAGATGCTTAGCACAGAGACTGGCACATAGTAGGAGTTCCACTTATGGAAGCTGGTTTTCCCTTGATGATGATGATGATGATGATGATGATGATGATGATGAATCCACAACTAGGGAGAGGAAAGATGAGAGGAGACTTAGAGGAGGGAAGGAGGTAGAGGACTCTTTCTTATCTCCCCCTCCACCCGGGACACACTTACTGACAACTCTGAGTGAGGGTTGAAGCATTGGTTACCTTTGACCTGGAAGTTCAAAATACATCTCCCATATGATCTTCACATTCTTTGAAATCTAAGAGAGGAGGAGGATTGCCTGTGTGTCCCAGCCCCCGTGTAGCGTGCTCACAGATGCACTGACACATTCATCCCAGGAAAGAAAACCTCAAACTCACCCATATTTATTTTCTTCCCTCCCTCCCTTGGTTTCTTTCTTCCTTCCTCCCTTCTCTCCTTCCCTCCCGCCCTCTTTTCTTCCCTTCCTCCCTGTCTCTCTTCCTTTTATTTCCTTGAATCAGGTCATTCTCCAAGAAGAGAAGGCACAGGTAAGAACCTTGTTGCCTCTGGCCGCTCGCTTCAGCTTTCTGCTTTTAAGCAGCTTCTAGAGTCAGCGCCCCGTCTCCATCTCTGTGTTCTTGGGCACATCCCCTTCATCTCCCTGGGCCTCCGTTTCCTCCAAAATGATGGCCTTGAGCTGGTTTCCCTGAAAGTTCCAAGCCAGCTTTCTACTGCCATCAGGCCGGATGGTTGCTCCTGGACCAGCCCCTGCTGATGCCCCTCCCTGGAAAGTCTCCCCACTCTTACCAGGGTCTGTTTTAGCGTGGGTTGAAATCTTGGGTGGGGGGCATGTAGAGAAACATCAGCCCCAGCCACCCCACCAAAGCCTCCCCAGACCCTAGCCAAGGGATGGAGGCCAAGTCCTACTGTACACTGGGTGAGCTGTCATCTACGGGGTACTCACTATAAACTGGGATCCTGCCCTGAGCTCTTTCCATGTGTGTGAGTTTAATCTCCATTAATGCCCATCACACCCCTTTGCAGTGGGTATGTTTATTATTCCCATTTTACAGGGGAAGAAACTGAGGCTCAGACAGGCATGTCCTCAGACACACAGTCAGAAGGTGGCAGAGCCAAAACTCAAACCCAGATCCACCAGACAGAGGATCAGGACACCCTGCGGTGGCCTCTTAAATAACAATAACAGTAGAGTAGCTGGCAGAGTGCAAGGCCCTTTCACTCACTCAGTTAACAAGCGGACGTTGATTACCGACATCATCCTTCTTCTCAGCCCAACAGCCTGAGCGATGGCCCCGTTTCACAGCCGAGGAACCCGGGTCTTGGAGAGACAGGTTGCTTACCAGATGTCACACAGCAGCTAAGCTGCAGAGCCAGACATAAACTGAGATCTTTCAGTGACGTTCTGGGCTCTTCCACAGCCCAGGCTGAGTCTCAAACACGGGGATAGATCCCGCAGCTGGATGAAATTGGATGAAATCAATTTCCCCTTCCCACCACCTAGGCCAGCGATGGGTTCTTGGTGACCCTCTGAAGCCAGTAGGGCTTGAACTACCAAATAGCATTCGCCCTCTGAGGCCTCTATTTCATTCCATAGGACCCCAAGTCATCGTTGTCCATTTGACCCACACCCCAGCCCTCTGACTTAAAAAAAAAAACAAACAACAGACTTGAATATTCATGAGCAGAACATTTCAGAATCTGCCAAGCTTTGTGAGGCTTCAGAACATCTCCCTGGATATTCCATTCTCTTCTCTCAGAAATGGATGGAACAGCAGCCAAGAGCATGGGCTCTGGGACCCAGGGTCTGGGGCCATGTCCCACCTCATCTGTGTGATCCCGGGCAAGTTTTTAGCTCCTCTGAGGCTCAGTTTCCACATCCACAAGTGTACTTCTAGGCTGCAGGAAGAATCAAATGAGATTGCCGACAAAAAACATTTAACAGAGTGCACACCCTATAATAGAGCCTTGAGCAATGGTGGATATTATTATCGTTACCTTTATAACGACTGTTATTATTAACCTATAAAGCTGCCCTTGGCATGCCGCACACCCCGTGCTCAGTCTCCGTGTGGGGTCGCTGTCTCTCGCTGAGCCTGCTGGGGGGAAAAGGTGGCAGCGACTGCTCTGGTGTTGGAAATGATCAGTGTCTGTTCCAAAGTTGCCTGCATCTAGTGGCCACTGTGTGTTCAGCATTTTAACTCCTTTATTTTTATCTTTAACTGGAATTCTGCATCTTTCAATTAATTGGCCATTTCTCGTTTAGCTCCTCTAGCCCAAAAAGCAAAAGAAGGGAAGAGAAGAGGCACAAAAAACAGTAAGTGGATTCCACCTGGAGCATTCTCTCCGGGTTGGGGAGGTGGAAGAGCTGGCCTTGTAATAGTCAGCATCAGAGATGCCAATAATCAGGGAAAGGGAGAGGGGGCTGGGTGCAGGGAGAGGGAAGAAGGAAGGGAAAGACAGAACTGAGTGTGGACTCGCACCTGTGGTCTTGGGTACACATGAGTGTGCAAGGTTGTGTATACGCTGTGCATATGTGTGTGTTTGTGTGTGCGTGAAAGTGAGTGGTATGCACCTGTGTGCCTGGTGTGCCCAGTGCGTGCGAGTTCTGTGTGCCTGCATGTGCACTGAGTATATATGTTTGCAGTGTGTATATGTGTAGGGTGTATTGTTTTTAAACGTCTGTACATTTTTCAGCATGCAAACATTTGTGTGCGCTGTGCATACAAATGTATGCAATGTGGGTAAATAGTGTGTATGGTGTATATTTGCGTTCACACGAATGCATTATGTATGCCTGTGCTTATGTGAGCATGAACATGAACAGTGTCATGTTGGTGCACTGTCTGCTGTTGTGTGTGAATTCTACGCCCTCTGCGTGTGCACTGCTTATTAATCTGTGTGCATTATACAGATGGAGGCTGTGGGGTGGTTTTAGCTGTGCACATGCGTGTGCTGTGTGTGCATGAGTGGTTAAGGGGGCATGATCATGTGCGTGCACACGCGCGATTGTGTGTTTGCATCTGAGCCCTGGCTGCTGGGGCTTACGGCCTGGAGATACCCATGAAACTCCACCCGCTGTCTCAGGGCCCCGGCTGGTTCCCAGTTTATGGCTGGTAGTAGAAATTCAAATCAGCCAGCGCTGCCAGCGAGTTCAGTTCCCAGCCAAACAAAAGTAAATTTGGTTACAACTCATCTACTTTATACACTGCAAATGCTAGTGCGTGTGTTTTCCAATCAACTAATATTTTATCTCCCACCAAGAAGCTTCTAAAGGGAGGATCAAAGGCAATGAGATGAAAGGCAGTCGGCTACCGGGGAGGGAAAAGAGGAGGCAAGGGCGCAGAGGGAGGGCGCCAGCTTTGCTGTCCCAAGGGTCCTGTCACCCAAGGTCAGTGCGAAGGAGGGTATTTCAGCCACCACCACGGGAGCCTGGGGCATGCACTAGAAGGAAGCAGTAGAGCTCTGAGTTAGCTCAGGGGAGAACTTCTCGATCATTAAGCTTATTCAAGTCAAGAGGGAATTAGTGGTCTTATGTATTGCGTGTGCCTTCATGCTAAGCACAGACAGAGCGCATGTTCTTGGACACCTCCGCATCACTTGTCCAAGGGGGCTGCAGTATAGACGGCCACAGAGCCAGGGCCAGGGCCCAGACCCTAAGAGCTCAGGGAGACAAGGGCTGCCTGCCTGAGGGCTGCAAGGTGGCGGCCCTCCCCAGTGCCAAGAGCTGGATGAGTGCCAGAAATCGCTGGCAGGACATGAGAGAGGTTGTGTGAGCCAAAAGACAGAGTCGGGAGAGGGAAATGCAAGGCAAACAAGGCGCCCTGAGATGAGGGATCGTTATTCTTGCCGAGTCCTATGGTCAGGGCTGCTTCCAACCAAGGACCACGGGGCTGACGGGGCTTCCTTTATTCAACATCCCTTCTTGAGGGCCTCATACGTGGCAGCCCAGTGCTGGCCCAAGGACAGAGGTTAGCCAGACGCTCTCCCGGCTCGAGGAGCTCACAGGGCAGCAGGCACAGGAGACGAACATGGGACAGGTCACGGCACGGCGGTGGCACACGGAAGCCCAGGGTGCGGTGGGAGCCCTGGTGTGGAAGGAGGGCTGGGTGGTGACGGAGGCTGCCAGCAGGAGGGGTGTCCAGGCTGGGGCTGAGGAGGGAGGAAACCATTCTAGCTTTAAGCTCTGTGCCTCAGTTTCTTCATCTGTGAAATGGGAATAAGAGGAGAAGGGTTGTGAGGAGTAGATGAGTCCATTTAAGGAAAATGCTTAGGACACGGTGCCTGGGCACTAAATGTGTTGGATACGGGTTACCTCTCCTCCTCATCACCATCATCATCATCATCATCAGAAGGACAGCGTGAACCAGGAAATGGATCCAGGCAGTTCAGGGTTGCTTAAGCCTCCAGGCCAGGGCAGAAGATGTCATGCAAGGAGGCTGGAGAGCTAGGCAGGGGCTGGCTTCTGAAGGTGCTTGGGGATCAAGGTCAGAGTTTGGACTTGACATTAGGGCAGTGGGAAGGTTTTAAGCAGGGAAGGGAAATAGTCTGATCATTACAAGAATCCCTGAGTCCTCTCCTGGACAACAAGGCTGCCTCCCACTAGAGTCGTCTCTAACTCCCACTGGCTTGGCCCAAACCATTGCCATTCCTCGTACATCCTCAGTGACCACTGCCGCTGCTGCTGCTACTTCTGAGTTGTTGTCATCGTTTAGAGGGAGCTGAAGTAAGCTGTAATCATACCAGTTTTAGTAGCAGTGGTATTAATTATTGTTATTGTAATTTCTGTTGTCGATGACGTTTGTAACTCATTCTGAAAATGGGCTTTCGACTCCATGTTAAGAACTGAGACTTAATTTTCCAGGCCTGAGGTGACAAATTGACAGCCCAAAGGCCTAATTTACTCTGCAAATGTGTTTTGTTTGCCCCAAACAGTGTCTCTTTTTAAAATGAGCTTCCACTTCAGATAGGAATATTTCACATAAAAATCTGTATTTCTACATTCACTTGAAAAATTAGAAGACCCAGCAGCCTGCCACTGTCCTGGGGACAAAGCCACTCCTTTCTATAGCCCATGCCCTTCGGGTGACATTTTTTACTGCCTGACTGAGTCACCGTTGTGGTCCTGACTGGCTCATGCCGCTGTCTGAAATTGGGACTCTTGCCTTAGGTGAGGGAGAGGTGACGTGTGGAGGTGACGTTCGCATCCAGGGTGTGGTCTGCATCAGGCCTTCGGGCTGAGGGCCCCACGTCACCCAGGCCGTCCCCTGCAGGGCACCCATTTCCGCTCACTGGTGTTCTGCATGGCGGGTAGAGACCCGAGTCCCCAGGTGGGAAGCCGGGGGGTGGAGGGGCGGGTGGGGAGGCCTGCCTAGCTCTGGGAGGGGCAGTGACTTGGGTGCAAGAGGAAAATGGATGTCACAAGATCGAAAACCCTCTTTCTCCCCCTGCTCTTCTGACTTGCTCCTTCTCACCCCCCAGATCGCGAAGCCGGCCCCGAAAATCTCACCGCCACCGCCACCACCGCGGCCCGTCACGGTCCCCGAGCTCGGCGTCCCGCTCCTCCAGCTGTGAGAGCAGGTAAGCCCTCACCGCAGCCGCTGCCCCAGCCTGGTCTGAGCGGCCGCCCGTGTCATCAGCTCTGCCTCCTGCTGTCGCTGTCACTGTCACGTTGGGGCCCCCCTGCCGGCAGAGGGACAGCCCATTGCCAGGCACTCGGCAGCTGTGGCCACTTCCCTGAAGAAAAGGCTGCCAACACTTGCTGCCTCCACTTAGAGAAGCAGCAGTAACCGTGCCTGCTACCATGTGTGCTTCCTACATGCAGGTGACACCATGCTGGGGTGCTGACCCCTCCTCCTGTGTCAACTCATGTGATCCCCTCTACAGCCCTAGGAAGCAGGTACCACTGTTACCCCATTTTAAAGATGAGGAAACTGAGGCACAGAGACGTTAAGGAGCTTGCTCGTCACTTAGTTACTAAGTGACAGAGCTCATATTGAACTGGGCAGTCTGGTTCTGGACTCTGCACTCTGACTCAGAGTTGCTCTAAGCACAGAGAAGCTAAGCAACCTATGAAAGGCCACACAGCACAAAGAACCTAGTCTGGAGGCCATTCCAAGTCAGGTTTCTCCTGACCTGGACCCGTTCTGCGCTGATATGTTGGCTGTCCCGGCCTGAGAAGGGCGACAAGGGTTCTCTTTTGGATGAGAAGGAGATCAAGAAGAAGGAGAAGCAACGAGGACTTTGCGGACGTTCATGATTGAAACTGCCGACGTCCAGCAGGAGCACACAGGCCTCCTTGATCGTACCGGCCAGCTTGCGGATGTCAGAGGCTGCTTTTTTCTTCCTTAAGTGCTTCTCGCACCTGGCTACATATTCACATCACCTGGGAAGATTTAAAAATCTCATCCCAGTTAAATCAAAATGTCCAGAGGGAGGAGGCGGAGGAGAAATATTTATCTAAATCCTACTGCGTGCCGGGCACTGTGCTACAGTTAGAAATACGTTTTCTCTCTTAATCATCCCAATAACAGCACGAGCCAGACCGGGGCTTCCCTGCTCCGGCTGCCCTTTCCCATCCCCTGGGAAGTTTTTACAGACACCAACGCCTGGGTCCCACCCTCTAGACTTTCTGATTTAATTCGGATGAGGTGGGGCCAGGGCAGCGAGATCTGTAAATCTCCCCAGGTGGTGTGAACATGGAGCAGAGGGTGAGAAGCATTTGAGAAAGAAATGCAGCCCCCGACATCTCGAACTATCGCTGGTGGTCCTTGGTGTTCACGCCAAATGTCAACGATTGCAAAGAACATCGACATCAGACAAGGCTGTTCGCTCTGGGACCCTGAGTGATCACGACAGAAACAAGACCCCTCTGTAATCCGGTCTGAGCCCAGAGGAAACAGGAACTCTGTCCAAAACGCAAAGGCGCCCCAGCGTCTCTCCGTCCTGGCTGACAGGAGTGACTGCTGCTTCTTTACCACTCAGAGCCTTGGCCTCAGTCTGGTCTGCCCTCCTTCTAGAGAAGATTCGTGAAGATACTGAGTCAGAGGATGGGCTCTGCTTTCTGATGGCATCTAACCCAGAACAAAGCCCCCATTCCTGAGACGCTCCCCAAAGCCAGCCACCATACGCCCAGAGCAGGTTCTCGGTACCACCCTGGCACAGAGCCATCCTCCCCTCCCCCGTGCGCGTCCTCCCTCACGGCCAGGAGCGCTCAGCGCCTGGGCAGCCGCAGGTGGGCTCCTGGTGGCTTTTGTCTAGAGGGCATTGATGCGCTGGGCTGAAGTGCCTTCCTGACGCGTCACAGCTGAGAAAAATGTCTTAGTGGGCAAAGGGGGGCGTGGGGGGGGGGTCTGAGCAAGGTCATGTGACTGGCAGAGCTGGGACAGGGACCTGGGTCTATGTGACGCAGCCTGAGCCCTTCGCTTCCAGCCCAGGCTGAATCAGCTCTCGGCAGCTAAGCCCTGCAGGTTTGGGCCAGAGGATGGCGCCGGGCCTGCCTCACACACTCGGGGCGCTCCACCTTCCCTGTCACTTACCTCTTAGGGAAATGGCTCACATGGCAGACCGCAGCCCCAGCCCTCCTGCTGTCACCTCCCCTGGTGGTGCTGTGGTCTGAGCTCCCCAGTGTCTATTGGACTAAGGGACACTCCAGCATGCATGGGAGCAACCTGAGAGCCGGCCCTCGGACCACACCCCCAATAGAAGAATGATCTGGAGGCCCCAGAGCAGGGAAAGACACTCCAGAGCAAGAACCAGAGGCATCGGTTCTGATGGGAGCAGAAAAGTCTGCCCTGCTCCTGGTTCTGCCACTTACAAGCTGTGTGACCTCAGGCAGTTTCCTAAACATCTCTGAGCCTCAGCTCCCTCATCAGTAAAATGGGAAAGTAATACCTGCCCTGTCTGTGTCTTCAAGCTGTAGAGAGGACTGTGAAAGCACCTTCAGAGGGATTTACAAGTGCCATTCAAATCAATAAAGTGTTATTTTTATTCCTACTGTGGCTCAGAGCTGACGGACTACGCAGAATCCAAATATACTCGTTCTATGGAGTCAGAGATTCCTTTGGTTTCCACTGCAGACAGGGCAGCGAGATCTAAATCTGACAAGCATGCAGAAGGCATCTTTGTCATTTTTGTCAGCTTTTGCTTTTTCCCAAAAGTTTTGGGTGACAGTCAATAGGATGCCTCTATTTCACAGATGGCGAAGTCACATACACAAAGACACACAGATAAACGCAGTTATATTTATAGGCAAACACATGAAAACACAGATGGACACACCCAGACATACACACAGTCACAGACAGACGGACAGACACACAGGTGCACAAAGGACATTAAACTGCATCAGAATAGGGACCTTTTCCGTCTTCACAGCTGCAACCCCAGCTGAATCAACGTTTGTTGAATGAATAAATGAGAGGATGAGTGAATGAATGGGCAGGTGGGTGGGTAGATGGATGGACGCCACATAGTTCATACAAGCACAGCCAAACACACTCTGTCACCCACAGATCCTGCTGGTCCCTAACCACCTCTCTGCCACGCTCCCCTTCAAAAGATCCTCAGATCTCTCCCTCCTGCCCGCAGGCACCGTGGCCGGTCCCCTGAAGAAGGGCGGAAGTCCCGCCGAAGACACTCCCGCCGCTGCTCCAAGACCCTCTGCAAGGCCAGCCCCGAGGCCCGGTCCAGCCGCCCGCCCAGCCAGCCCCTCCAGATGCTCAGCCTCCTGTCGGCCAGGGCTGTAGTAAGTATTCCGCACGGCCTCCTCTGCCAGTCTTGGCCCCGACGCCTGGGGGAGGTGGAGGCACGAGTTCAGGGCAGTGTACAACACATGGTCATTCAGTTTCGGGCAAATATCCCACTGGTTTCAGACCTCATTATTGACTCACCAGACCATCATTCGCCAGCCTTGGGCAGCACTCGGCTTGGGAATTTGGGGTGGGGGGGAAAGGAGGGGAGAAAAATGAAAACTAAAATACCCAGTCTTTTTATCAAGGGAACATTGAAAACTATGTATTGGTCTCCAGAGTGCCATGTGCAGGAATGCATGTGTGAGACACCGTAGGTTTCTTTAAGGAGGAGGGAAAAGGGGGTATTTGATGTCACAGAGGCACTCCAGCTTTCCAGTGAAGTCACATCTTTGATGGCAGCTAGCCTGAAGCATTGCTTACCAGCTGGGGTTTGGTTTCACCTGTATAAACACGGCCTTGAATTTCGATGACCTTTGTCCTCTCACGTGTCCACACAAGGTTTCAGGGAGTTGAGGGCACAGCAGCCCTCACTAGTCCCTTCCACAGATGGGACAGAAAAACCAAGGCTCAGAGAGGTTAAGGTCTGGGGAGAAGACACAGAGCAAAGCAAGAGCAAATCCAATGTAGCGGCCCAGCATTGAATGGAATCATGCCATGCTCCCTCAGGTGGACAAGGAGGAGCTGGAATGTGACTTCAGACAGTTTGACACTAAGAGGTTTCCTCAGCAAGAGATTTGGGAGCTGGATCTGAACACAAGTCCCAGCTTTGCCACTTCCTAGCTGGGTGGCTTCGGGAAAGTCACTTGACCTCTCTGAAACTCAGTTTTCTCATTGGTAAACTTGAAATAATACCCCCTCCACATGGGACTGTTGGGGTTATCCAATAAGATAAAGTATGTGAAGGCCTTGTGTGGCCTCTAAAGGGACAGACAGACAAATAGGAGACTCAGTGTGGACGTAGCCTACACTCATGGCTGACAGCTGGGAAGAGAGCTGTCTCCTCTAGCTACGAGAGAACCTGAAAATCTCAGAGAGCTGCTCCTTTAGAAAAGACGAGGTGGAAGTAAGGAAAAGCTTGGGGTGCCTGCTGGGAGGTCAAGGAAGAGAAGGTGACCATAAATACTAATTGGGCCTGGTTGACACAATAGTTATTACCTGCAGTGCATTCTGGGAAACTTCTTTACCCATCAAGGCACCCTGTATCACCAACATCTGATTTTGCCCAAATCCTCTGCCCAGCTGGACTGTCCCCAACTCTCCCAGGCCCCTCCTTTGCAGAGATGCCTGTGGTTGCCGAGTATTTTGCAGATGGAAAATGCCCACCTGCCTTCTCCCCTCCCTGAATGTCCTATAAAGGTCTTCCCAGTATGGCAAAGAGTCGCGAGGCCTGGGTTCAAGTTCCGGCTTGACTGGAGAATTCCTCTTAGCCTAACCTCAGCTTCCTTATCTGGAAAATGGGCATGATTATCCCACTGGTCTTCCAGGGGAATTGTTGCAAAGATAGATATAAATTCAAAATATGAGCAATAGAGGGTGGAAGAATGTTTTTAAGTTAGTAAATGCCACCCATTCTCCCTGGTCATGGATTTGTGGCAGCCCATTTGGTGGCCCCAACTGCCCCTCACTAAAAAGAGCCACTGGGGGCAACTGGCTTATGTCTTCTCACCTGCCTGGGGTGGTTTCCTAGCAGGTCAGGTCTGTCAAAATGTTGCAAAGAGGTGAATGTTGCAAAAAAAAAAAAAAAGGTATGGTCCTCCCAATACCAGCTGGTGAGGTTCCAGATTGGCTGTTGGTTCTGCAAGCCTCCATGTGTCCCCGTGGGCCCAGCCCCTATCAGAAGAGCTGGAAGCTCATCCATACCTAGAGGGGAGAGGCCTTAAGAGCTCACCAAATCAATGCCCTGATTCCAAGAAGAGGAACTGAGACTCACAGAAGAGTAATGGCTTCCGTGGTCAATGGAATGTAAGAGTTGTGAAAAACAGGGGGTTATGACAATGCAGTCAAATCTGGCTCTGAACTAAGGGTAGTTACTTAAACCTTTTGGAACCACAGTTTCCTCATCTGTTAAAAAAAAATACAGATAATAAGTCTCTTCTTCAAAAGCCTTGTTAGGACCAGAGCAAAATAATGTTGTAAACTGTCGAACCCAGTGCTTGGCATGGGACAAAATCCGGCAAGTATTAGTGGGCGTTATGATGACAACATTCCAGATGCTGGCTCTGTACTTAGCAACTGTGGAAGCTTGAGCAAGTTATGCAAACTCTCTGTGCCTCAGTTTCCTCCAAATCTGCAAAACAAGAATGATAATAGGACCTGCCTGCTAAGAGGTATGTTAGGAGGATTCAATGACCTAATGTAAGTAAACATTTTAGACTGCAGCAGGCAAGTGGTAAAGGGTCTGTCATGGTTGCTGTTAATGATGGCAGCAGGAGTATTCACAGCAGACGTGGTCATAGCAGCAGCAACAATAGCAGCAGCCCTGGTCATAGCCGTGGTCGTAGCCATAACAGTGGTCTGGTTCCAGGTCCAGGCTAGTCAGTGGATGATTTGGGATTAGAGCCAGGCCACCTGCTCCCCTTACTTTTAGTTTCCTTCCATCCTAGATAGCGGCTGCAGCCCGAATGGCTGCACCCGTTCATGGTTGCCTGACTCCTGGGGGCCTCAGCTGCCCCCCAAGTCTGGTCCTCTGAGTGCACTCCATGCTAATCCCTTTCTCATCTTCTCTCCTGCAAAGGCAGAGATGGAAGAAAGTGGCAGGCTGGACCAAAGGTTTCCGAGAGTCCTGGCCCCAGGAGTTTTCCGAGCTCTTTGTCTAAGAGAACAGCAAAGTCGCTGTCATTGAATTCCCTGTTCAGTCACTCATTCAAATGACCAGCGATCTAGCGAGCATCTGCAGAGTCAGCCCTGATGTGGCTCTCAGGATCCACTGAAGAAGAAACAATCTGTGCCTCTTTAGAGGGACACAGACAAGGTCAAAACCGTAAAAGACAATACACAACGATTGATGGGGAGATGCTGAGATGGGGTGGAAGGTAAGCAGGCAGGGAAGGGAATTAGGGTTAGGATTAGGTTAGGGCAGAGAAGGCGACAACTGCCTGAGAAACTAGTAGCCAAAGGAAGCAGGAAATGAAGACTGGAGATGGGGGTGGAGACAGGATTCCAGGGCAAGAGCTGGGGCTCTGGAGCGTGGAGGGCCTTCTATGCCATGGTTCCTGCCACATGCCACTGCAGGCATTTCATATGCACAGCTCTTTAAAAGATCAGGGACGGGCACATTACACCCAGGGGGCATATTTGCATATATGAATATGCAAATGTGGGTTGTGTCTTATGGAAATCCTAGTTGGTGAGCTAAAGATAACGTGAAGCCCTCTTGTTCTGTCAGAGCCCAAATCCAAGTGGAGGGTCCTAAGGTGATGATTTAGGGACCCCTCCCAGCCTCACTCATGTTCCTTATCTCCACTCGACCATCTCTGTTCAAGACATTTGGGAGACACAGATATGAATAGAACACCCTTCCTGACTCCAGGGCTCACAGTGTAGGAGTCAACAGCAGCTGCAGTTGAGTGAGATAAGTGTTGTAATGAGGGCTGAGACCAAGTTGGTGAGCACCAGCATCTCCTCAGTTGCAAAAATATTCAAATACTTGCACACCAGTTGGTAAACAGACTCTGTCACTAGCCCATCCCCCAGTCAAGGCAGCCATCCCTTCCCTGCCCTGGTACCTTCTGGACCTTCTCACAGTCCAGCAACTAAAGAGTGACACCTGACAGCCCTTCAGTGCCAAGGCCAGCTACCTTCGGGTGGAGCAGTACCCACACTCAACCAGTTGTTGAATATTTTGAATATCACCCCCAGCAGTGATGGAAGCAAGTACAATGTGTAGTAGGACCACAGAGGAAGGACCCAAACAATGTTGTCTTGGTGTCTGAGAGGGCTCTACAAATAAAGGAACATTTGACCTGGGCTGTGAAGGATGGGTAAGAGTTCACCAAATTGAGATGGCCAATGAATAGAGGGAGGATGAAATACCACTATGTGCCAGGCACTGTCACATACTTTATTTTTTGTTCTCGTTTGATCCCCAAAATAGTTCTTTGAAGTAGATGAAATTATTATCACCATTTTTCGGATGGGAAAACTGAGGCTCAGAGAGGTGAAGTGACTTAGGTTGGTAGCCCAATTGGGAGGAAGGGGAGCTGCCTGGTATGAATGGTGGCTGGTGCCTTAGAAGCTTCCTCTGAGAGCCAGAGGACCGACTGGGTGACAGAGAGGCTGGTGGCCCCAAGGTTTGGCCAAGTCCTTTCCCTGTTGCCTGAAGTTCTCTGTTAAGTCTGTCTTAACTGGAAAGGGAATCTGGAGGGGGGCAGATGAAGACCGAAGCTAGACCAAGGAGAAGGGCAGGCTCCTTTTCTCCTCCTCCCATCTCCAGCTTGGGCCAACAGTTGCCACGTACTCCTTGTCGCAACCTGCACAGATGCCATGATAAAAAAAAAAAAGCAGAATTGGGGGGCCATCAGAGGGGGCCTTGTGAAATCTGGAAGCAATAGAGGGAAGTGACAAAGACAAGGGCTTCGGAGCAAATCTGGATTCTCTGGAATTCTTGATCTCATCTCCCTCTGAGACCCTGCGTGACAGCAGCGACTAATGCTTCCGGAGTACTTACTGTGTTCCAGGCTGAATTCTCTACTTGTCATCTCATGTATTTCTAATAATAGCCCTTCTAGTATCTAGGAGCTCCCACTAGTATCCTCAATTTACAATGAAACTACAGCCTAGAAAAATTAAGTAAAAGGCAGCTATGAAATGGAGAAGTCAGGATTTGAACCCAGAAATTCTGACCTCAGAGTCCATGTGCTTAAATTACATGACCTCCCTCGTGTCATTTCACTTTGCCGGGCCTCAGTGTTCTCATCTGTCCCTTGGGCTAATAGTCATATCTACCTCATAGGATGGTTGTGGGGATGGAGTGATATAAGGGATCCATTCATTTAAAAAATATGCATTAAGCACCTACTGTGTGCCAGACACTCTTCCAGGCACTGGGTGAACAGCAGTGAGCAAGGCAGACCAGGCTCCTGCCCTCATGCAGCTTCTGTTCCATGAAGACTTAGCCCAGTACTGGGGACATGACATTCAAGACGCAATAGCTGCTAGTGTTATCATTTGTCATCACAGTGGCTTTATTGAACTTACTCCAAATGAAGGACATGACATTTCTGGAGTATCTCTGGCCTCAAAGAGCTTAATGACATCCAAGATCTCAGGTGAACTTCAGAGCAACTCTAGGAGAAAGGCAGCACCGCGATGTGCTTCCCATTTTGTAGACGGGGAAAATGGGGCTGAGGAGGAATACATGGATGGCCCGGGCCTTCGGACCCCTGACCCAGGCTCTCGCACATTCTGCAAAAGCCTTCAAGCTCTTGCTCAACTGAGAGCCTCAGCATCCAACGCCATTGATTGCAGCTTAGAGAAGAGAGGGACCAGAACGCAGAAGGAGGGCGGTGGGAGCTTTAGGGAGGGGCCGGACCAGTTGTGTTTGAAATGGAAAGTGGCATAGCATTGTCGATTTTTACTTTTGCCAAAGAAAGACAAAAAAAGAAAATCGCCATTGTCTATCCCGAAAAGGCCATTTTGCCCTCAGAAGAGGTAGGACAGCCATGACCTCAGAAGAAAGGATGAGCCTTTAAATCGAATGCATTGAGCTGGAGGAAAACTCATGACATTGAACTTATTTTCTCTCCTTTCCATTTGGGCTGAAAAACTGATCTAACTGGATCCATGTAGAGATTTTCAAGAACCTGTGGACTGTGGGCTGGGGGCCGTCAAGAGGGGCTTCAGAGAAATGGGGAGGCCGAAGGGGAGAGGAAGGCAAATCACCTCCCTGGGCCCACAGTCAGCAGCAGTGCACAGCCCTGTGGGGTCCTCCCAGCCCCAGAAGGTCTCCCTATCTTTTTCCACCCCCGCCGCCTCCCCACTGAACTCCCAACAGGTCAATGAATCCATTCTTTTGTTGTCTTCCTAATTAGTGTGCAAAGGAAGATAACAACAGCAAGAAAAATAAACTTAATGTCTCTGTGAAACAAGAGGATTTTTTTTTTTAAAGGAATAACCAGAACCCTCTAGCTAAAAGCTCTGCCATGCAGTTCTATATTCACAAGAGAATTTCCAGTCCCCCATATGGCAGGGAGGGAAAAAAATTTATAGCCATCTCTCTCCATGGGGCCGTTTGAAGCTCAGTAAATGGACTTGTTCAGTTTAATTGGAATTCTCTTCTTGATTGTATTTCTGTAACCTATTAGGCCGTGCTGCCTCTTGATCTCCGAATTCAGCTGAAATTAAATTTTGAAGTGTAAGTGAGAGGTTGCCTTTTTTCCCGTTCTTGATTAAATAATGATTTGAAACAAAAACAATAAATAACAGTGCCGGCTCCCCTGGAGGGAAGACAGAGACTCCCAGTGAAACACCAGGGAGCCGGAGTTCGTGAGGGGGGGTTAATTACTTATTAGAAAAACCCAAGTGTTAACACCAAGTATATTAAGGAACAAGTTGATGAGGGAAGCTTGAGATCAAAAGAAGAAAAATTAGAGCTTCGTATGGGAGGGGGCTAAGAGAGTAAAGGGGAAATACTTGTTTGCTCTCCTCCAATGGCCATGAGTTTGCAAAAAGCAGTTTGTCCAAAAAAAACTATCTGAGATTGGCCATCCCGACCCAGAAGGGAGGAGTTTGTAATGGCTCTGGGGTCTGGATATAGTTTAACGGCTCTGGTCTCCTGGCTCCTTTCGTTGACAAAGGCCGAGAGGGATTGAAAGGGTGGCGATGGGAAGATGAAGCAACCCGTTTCAGAGTTCCGGAAGGGAGAGATGAAACATCCAGGACGCACTGTGTTTGTGCTGCTTTCAGAGCAATCAGGGTAGCAACGCACACCTGGAACAGAAGGTCACAGACCCAGCTGTCTCAGGGGCCAGGCAGCTGGTAGATGTAAGCAACAGTGACCCCATGGGGCCTGGGGCCAGAAGAGCTCATGCCAATTATTGCCAAGCAGGAATGTGGACCCAACGTTGCCAGATCTTATTTTTCAACACAAACTAGAAACAGGGTTGTTATGTGAAACCACCCTATTCTACGATGTTGGCAGTTCATTCAAATTTATTTTCAAACATACTAAGAGAGCTGAAGAAGGCACATCTGACACAAAGCACAACTTGGCCCCTCAGCTTCCCAGTGAGGATTTGGGGTGTTGAAGCAGACACTATTCATTTATATCCCCTCACCCTTTCCCCCCACTTCAGGGCACATGGCCAACTTCCATCTTCCAATGTTCTCTGGCCTCCAAAGGCCACTTTGCTTGGCTGTGAAGCAGCCTGGACATGCTAGAGAATGGACACCCCCAGGTGCAGCCTTCAACCCATGAGTGGTGGGGAATGGGTGTATAAATACTCCAGCTCCCTCCCAGGTCTTCACTGGCTCCCAGAGCATCCTCCAGCCACTCACCGGGGCAGCTGGTTTGATAACACATCTTTTATTGGCTCCTTCTCTCTCCTGTCTCATTTCCGTACTCCCTCCAAAGGTTCCTTGCCCTCTCAAATAAACTACTAGATTTCAAATTCCTGTGAGAATCCATTTAAGACAGGTGTTATTTCCCTTGGTGATGAAGCAGATCTTACAGGGGCTGAATTTTCTTGCCATTCCCCAAAAGGAGGCTTTTGTGAAGACATGAAAGGAAGGGCAAGGCTGAGATGGAGGAAGGGGTCAGAGTGGACCAAAGAAGAGAGCCCGGTATGAGGGTCCCAGGTCTTAAACAGAGGTCCTGGCTTCCCTGAGGGCATTGTTCCTGGACAACAGTGGGCTGAGGATGACTCCTCTTAGCAAGTATCCTGAGCACCATCTTGCAGCCACGCTGGGAGTACAGACAGTGAGCAGTTGCAGGCACAGAAGAGAAGTTCCCAGCAGATGAAGAAGAGCTCTTCAAAGAGAAATTTTGAGAGGCCTATTATCTAAATGAGGAGACACGGAGGAGCAAGGGGGAGCCGACCTGTCATGTCAATGTCGAGTGGGCAACCATTTGCATCTCCCATGCCGGAGTGAGTGTCTGGCTAGGAAGGAGACATTCAGAGATGAGGGGGCAGAGGCAAGATCACAGGGGCCTCTGTCCTCTGCCTATCAGGATGTCCATGACTTGAAGGTCTGCTTTGCATGATCATGGCTGTCACCACCCCCCGGACACACACACACTCATCCTGCCTGTGGCTCCCCTCAACTGTATCTTTCCTCCTCTTTGTGTGGGTGAATGGAGAGCTCTGGAGAAGGTGGAGTCTGAGTCTAAGAGGCTGTGAAACTCTCCACGCTTCTCTAAGGAGTTTATTAAAATGTTCCTGTCACCTGGCAAAAGAGACAGAGCCCATCAAGACTTGTAAAGACAAATCCAAATAGAGTTCAGGTGAAAGAAGCAGGAATGAATGTCTTCAGGCCGTCACCTCTTGCCCCCAACCCCAAAGCAGACCTTTAAGCAGGTCCGTAGTGAGAAGATTTGTATGCCCGGTGCCTGCGAGGGCTGCCATGTCATGCTGGTTGTGCCCGTGCAAGAGTGACTGGCCCTGGAGTGAAACCCCACCCACCCTCCATTTGCCAAAATAGTCACGAATGCTGACCTGGAGATACATCAGCCCAGAGAACGGTGTATCTATGTTTTTTCTGATTTGTCTGGCCAGAGGGGGTGCCTTTTTCTAATTCCCGACCCAAGAGGAGCACCTTTTTGTAACCCACACAAAGTCACTTATGGGCTGGCAGCCCTGTTGTGTGCGAATGGCCAGACACAGTCCATCGTTTAATCTGACCTCCCAGAATAGCAGAGTGTGGAAAAGGAGTCAGGAGACCCGGCACGGCTTGTTTGATCTGGAAGCTTCTCGGGCCTGGAATTCTCACCAGAACCTGGAGCTTACGCTGTTCAGAATCTGCCGATTGAGCCCTGTTGTGCTTTCCCTAAGGGTTCCGGGTCCGAGGAGGAAGAGCGGAGGGTGTTCCTTCTTTGCCATGGCCTGGACCTGAAACTTGATTCTAGAGGTTCTCTGTAGCTCACAAACCCAGCCCTGAGCTGGTCTCAAGACCCCAACCTTGAGCCAAGGGTCCACCTGGTTTCCTAGAACTATTTTGAGTACAATGGAAGCCAGTTTCTCCTTAAAAATCCATCAAATTCCCAAAGCTGGCAGTCACCCATTTGGACCCCACCAGGGCCTGATCACCCAACCATCTCCACCAATGAACTGAGTTAGGATGGGCCCAGGCTTCCAAGGGACTGTGGAGCAGCTTTGTTCATTCAGCAAGATTTACTGAGCACCTACTCTGTACCAGGCACTGGTGGGTACTTGGGTACCACACTAAGCCAGTCATACGTGGCCTCTACCTTCAACAAGTCCCCACCCAGATGGAGAGACAGGCAATAGGACACAGAATTACCCCACTGAGTAACAGTAGTGTGGCACACAGAATCCACTTTTTTGAATGAGTGAGTGAATGAAAGATTGAATGAATGAATAAATGAATGAAATAGAGAGTTTTCTGCTATCCTGGCCTGAGGATCCGAGATGGCTTTCTAGAGGAGATGATATGTAACCTGGAGGATGAATAAATTTCACCATGTGAAGTGAGGAAGAGGGGAAGAGTGTTCTAGGAAGAGGAAATGGCATGTGCAAATGGCCTGGGGTTGGGAGAGCAACATATGGTGGCAGAATCAAGAAAACTCTCTCATCAATTGACTTAAGGTTGCGGGGGCCAGAGTGGGGGTGTGTGGCAGAGATGAGGTTTGTGAAGTACAGAGGGCTGAGTTGTCAAGGACATTGTCATCCACATCAAAGAATTCAGATTCATCCAAAGAAACGGGACTTTTAAGCAAGTGGAGAGGTTGGTATTTTCAGGCACCAGAGCAAATGCTTTAAAATTAGGAGTCAAGGCTGGGAACAAGTACCTGGGGAAAGAAAAGCCCAGCCTGGATGCCCCAGGTAGCAAGCCATGAGATAGTGGAAACCGTTGTACATAGGCCCCTTCATGTTGTCTTCCAGCCTGGGTCCCTCCAAGGAGGGTTTCCTGGTTCACTTGTGGCACACTGGCCACCAAGCATTGACCATCTCTGAGACAAGGATTCCACGAGTCCATCCTTGGACCAAGCCCCAGTCTGAGACACGGTCCCAAGATCTAGCTGCCCGGTGTGATGCTTTCCCATTCCCGACAGAGGTGGCGGAAACGCACCTGTCACCACTGCCCTCCCAGAGGCGGGAAGGATATGGCCTCCAGATTGCAATGGGAAGACAAAACGAAGGAGCTGAATGGGAATGTGGCCCTTCCGTTATTTTTAAAGAAGTCTCACTCTAGAAAACTCCACCTGGGCAACCTTATTTTGAGGTCCCTCCTCCCAAAGCAAAGCTGGCCAGCCCACCAAGCAGGTAAGGCGGCAGCAGCGCTGGGTGCAACGCGGTAAAGCCGAACCATCACCTTGTCTGTGCGCAAAGCCTCCTGGGAGAATCCACAAAGGAAGTCCAGCCTCCCCGGCGCCGGGAGCTGACACCCTGAGACGTGGAGTTCTCTCTGTTATTCTCACAGTTTCCGTGTCTCTGTCTCCCCCTCATAACCAGTTGCTGCGAAGGCAAAAATGGCTCCTTAAGAAAGCCCCAAAGTCCCCCTCCTTTAGGCCCGAGGTGCATGGGATCAAGTGCGGGGGAAGCAGGCTCCTGATGGTGAAGCCTGTCTTAATATTTCTGGGGCCTGGGGCAAGAATATAGCAGGAGGCCCATAGACTGTCTAAATGTTTATAAATCAAGCCAGCAAGCTTAAGTGAAATATGTTCTATCTCGGCATATATAAAATACCCTCAAAATGATCTGGAAAGTCAGATTTGAATTTAGAATCTCGGACCCCTCAGCGTACCAAGCCACAAGCTGGCAGTGTGGGAAGAACCTGGCTGGAGGCCCCCGACCCTCCCTCTCTCCTCCCACCTCTTGCACCAGCCAGCCCCGTGATGGACCTCCCGCACATGCGTGTGGACACCTCAGCCCGAACATCCACGTTCTGTCCAAGGAGCCACCCTTGGACCTAGGGGTGTGCACACCTGAAGCATGGTCTATCCCGGGCGGATAGATCCATGGATGAGCCTGCCCAGACCCTGGAAGGGGGCTCGGGTCATTTAAACAGAGAATTCTGGGATTTCAGGTACCCAAAGAGTGGACTTGGGGGAAGTGGTTTCCAGGTAGTACCTACTTGAACTCACATATTTCTTGTCCCATGAGGATGGTTATTGCTGGAAGATGGCCAGGGCAGGGTCCCTCTTTGCCACAGCTCAACACAGTACTGTTGGTGGGGGCCAGAACCGAACCCACTGTGTCATCCCAGCCATGAGACTGGTCTGAACATTTAAAGAAAACCATCCATTATGCTTCTCAACGCGCCACTGCCTTCCCGAGGGCTGGCTCTCCATCACCTCCTGCACTCCTTCATCCCTCCTAGATTAGCCCCACACAGGATTCTGGGGACCTCCCCTCCTTCCCAGTCACCCCAAAGCCCCATCTCCAAGGCCCTCCCAAAGCTTTGCTGCAGGCACACCCTCCCCGTGTCGCCTTGACGCTGCCACCTTAGAGAGACGCCAACTCTGGCCGCCATTTGCATTTTCCGCAAGGATTTCTTGATCCAGCTTGGGCATCCAGGGACTGACGAGGTTAGTGTTGATGGCTTGAGGTCCCCAGGCAGAAGCGATGCGTCATCTGTCAAGGACACTGGAAAACCAAAAGCTCAAAGGTCAGGGCCAAGTGTGAGGATGTGCAGAAAGGTGTGTGTTTTTTCTTGTCATTTGCGACTCTAACGATCGACTCACGTTGCCCGCTCTTCCCTTTCTCTTACACCTTACCTACCTACTAAAGGAGGAGTTCTTGCTTGGTAAGTGGATATAATCCGCAGACATGAGAGAATTTATTAGAAGCCACTCGAGACCTTAGCTACCTTCTCCAGGGGGAAAAGGACACACACAAATATCCGTAGAGAGCTTTTTTTTCGTTTGTTTTCAGTCAGACTATTTGACTTCCTTTTTTTTTTTTTTTGTCCTCCCTTTCTTTTCCCCTTTAGTTGAAAACTACCAAAATGTCATTTTGTGACCTTGACTTTATATATTTATATTAAAAAAAAACCTCTCCTCTTTATTTCATTTCTTTTCCCCATGTGATATTTGTTTAGGGTTCTATTCAGGCAACTTTTTCTTTAAAAAAGAAAAAAAGTCAAATTCATTGAGGATTTGGTTGAAGTTTAAAAATTTTGGCTTTATCTCCTTTTTTTAAGTTCCGAGACATATTTTTTTCAGGCCTATAGCCCCATTTCTTTTTCTCCTCCCCTTATTTTTATTATGGTTTTAGGTTAACGGTATTTACACCCCCGTTTCTATTACGTTGTCTCTTTTGTTTGAGTTCATCCATTAGAAATTAAATTTCGTATAATTTCCTTTTTCTTTTGTTTAATCTGGACCGCATGCTTTTTCTCTGCATGATACTTAAATCTTCCAGTTATCCTAGCAGGGGGTAAAAAAATATCTCCTTTCTGTGGTATTCTTTCAGGAATTTGTGCTTTTGTTTTTTGGCGTCTCTGCTTTCCTCTCCTCTCTCTTTCCTTTCGTTACAGTGCATCATGACGGTAAACATTTCTTGGTTATTTAAACCCAGCCCGCAGGCTCAGGGCTCAGCAGTGTCCAATGGGTGTTTTTGCTTTCAGATCACTGGGTCGGGCTCTGCTGCTGACCTCTTTACCAAAACAGCCAGCCCGCTCACCACCTCCCGAGGACGCTCCCAGGAGTATGACTCAGGCAATGACACCTCCTCGCCACCCTCCACGCAAATCAGCTCAGCCAGGTCGCGGGGTCAGGAGAAAGGGAGCCCCAGTGGGGGCCTAAGCAAGAGCCAGGACCTCAACGGCGGCGACACCTCTGATTCAGGGAACTCCTTCACCACCTCCTCACCCCAGAACAAGGGGGCCACTCTGGAGAATCTCTCCCCCACCAGCAGGGGCAGAGAGTCAAGGTCAGTGTACCTGGGCAGGAGGAGGGGGTCCCACCTTAGCTCAACCATCTCAGTCTCTCACCTGAGCCCCGAAGCACCCCTCCCCACCTCAACCTAGGAGTCTTTTATTTGCAAGAGAGGGAAAACTCAACTCAAACTGGCATAATTTTTTTAAAAACACAAAGATGTTCAGCTTCAGGTACAGCTGGATCCAGGGGCTAAAAAATGTCATTGGTAATCTGTCTTTCCCATTACATCTCTCAGCTCTGGTGCCCCCTCTGTTGGCTTCATTCTCAAGTAGACTTTCCCAAAGCATTAGCAGATATGCCATCCAGCTAACATTCTATCTGCTTAGCCAGCCAATGGAAGGAGAATGTCTCTTTCCCCCAAATTTCAGCAAAATAGCAGGGCAAGTGCTCGTTGGCTCTGCTTGGCGCAGCTTGGGCCATTTGCTCAGCCCTGGACCAACCACTCTGACCCAGAGGAGCCTGTGCTTTTGACTAGAATGTGTCACATGCCACCACTGGAGCAAATGAGAGGGTTCTTCCTACATACATTAAATGTGAGAGAAGTCTGGTTCTCTGAAGGAAAAGCCAGGGTACTGATATCAGGAGGAGGAATGGAGGCTGGGCAGGCCAAAAAAGATGTCAATTTTACCAATAATCTCAGGAGAAAGTCTGCCATTAAGTTCATTTTAAGCTGCCGTCACTTAAAAATATACCACAGTGTTTACCCAAATGCATTAAAAATTTATGTCCACACAAAAACTTGCACATGGATGTTTAGAGTAGCTTTATTCATAATGGCCAAAACTTGGAAGCCACCAAGATGTCCTTCAGTAGGTGAATGGATAGATAAACTGTGATCCATCCAGACAACGGAACGTTATCCAGTGCTAAAAAGAAACGAGGTATCAAGCCATGAAAAGACACAGAGGAAACTTACATGCATATTAGAAAGTGAAAGGAGCCAGTCTGAAAAGGCTGCGTACTGTATGATTCCAGGTATATGACACTCTGGAAAAGGGAACACTATGCAGACAGTTAAAAGATCAGTGGTGAGGCTGGTCTGATGGCGGAGCGGTTGGGTTTGCTCATTCCACTTCCGTGGCCCGGGGTTCACTGGTTCGGATCCCAGGCACAGACCTATGCACTGTTTGGCAAGCCATGCTGTGGCAGCGTCCCACATATAAAATGGAGGAAGATGGGCACGGATGTTAGCTCAGGGCCAGGCTTCCTCAGCAAAAAGAGGAGGACTGGTAGCAGATTTCAGCTCAGGGCTAATCTTCCTCAAAAAAAAAAAAAAAAAAAAAAATATATATATATATCAGTGGTTCACCTGGGGTTGTAGTGTTGGGGGGGGTGGATGAACAGGTGGGGGACAGATGTTTAGGGCAGTGAAACTATTCCATATACTACAGTGGTGGATACATACTATACATTTGTCAAAACACATTGGGTTCACAAGAGTGAACCCTAATGTAAACTATGGACTTTGGATGATAATGATGTGTTAGTGTAGGTTCATCGATGGTAACAAATGTCCCACTCTGGTGCAGGATGCTGATAGTTGAGGACGCTGGATGTGTGTCAGGATGGGGGGTATATGGGAAATCTCTGTACCTTCCACTCAGTTTTTCTGTAAACCTAAAACTACTCTAAAAAATAAAGTTTACTAACTTAAATATATATGTCAATTATATATGTATAATTTTATACATATATATATGTTATATATATCTATCTCCCACAGACAATGTCAGGTAAAGGGAGATCAAGCTATCCCAGAATGTCGAGACTTCTCGACTTTTTAGCCCATCTTAACACACTTGCTCGATGCAGTTTTCCTGCAGAAAACCTTCCAGGCAGTTGTTTATGAGCCAGTTGTAATTTCACTACTTCATCACTCCCTTACTGTCTCTCACTCAAGAAATCACAGCAAAATGCTAATCACTGAGGATAATGGCACAGTAACAGCTAGTAAAACATGCTGATCACTTACTCTGGACCATTCATTCAGTTACTCCTCCCTCAGCTGGTTATCAGGCAGCCCCTAGATGCCAGCCACTCAGCTTGGTGCTAAAGATATGATCCTTTTCCTCAGGAGCATATAATTAAGATGCAGATGCAGAGATGCAGGAAGGATGGGAAAGATTTGCTGGTGCACGCTGCCATGCTAACAGTGGGGTCCTTCCTTCTTCTGGGGGTGGGGCTCTGCTCTTGTTCACGGGGCCCCAGGTTTCAGAGAGCCAGAGCCTTAGCAGTGAAGCAGTTAAAAGCTGCCTCAAGGACAGAGCACCCTTTGTCCCAGACACTTCGGTCCTGGACAAACAGCTTGGCATTCACACGTAGGCCTGGCCTCTGCTTTGCCTGTCCCAGACATCCCTGGCCTCAGTTCACACCCAAGCTTGGCTGGGAGCCAGGGCTGGGTCAGAGCAAATGTTAGTATCTCCAAGAACAGGCAGTGATGTTCCCAGATGAGAGAGGGGGGACATGTGTCTACTGATAGACTGCAGTGCTATTATGCAGGAAACAACCGAGAATAGTAGTAACAGTAACAACAGCAATCATCATAATGGCAGCGAATATTTGTCAAGCCCTGACTATATGCTAGGTTCTCTGCCAAGTGCTTTCTCTGGATAGTCCTCCTGATATATCAAGGTTTCCTCACAAATCCTTTATGGGATAGGTACTGTTGCAACCCTTTCTTAGCTGATGGGGAAACTGAGGCTCAGAGTGGTTCAGAAACTCGGTTAATAAGGGCCAGCACCAGGAATGAAACACAGATCTGTCTCCAGAACTGGAGCTGAGCAGCGCCTACCAGTTACCTGCTTAAATTAATTTCCTTGGACAGCCAAATTAAATAATTTAGACCCAGCCTTTCATGTTGAAATAGAAATGATCTTTAAATCCACGGCTCTTTGTCATGGCAGCCACGAGCAGAGGGCCGAGTGGAAGAGACATGAGCTCTCAATCAGGGGAAGCACAGACAGTGAGGTGGGGGCTGGCGAGTGGCAGGGCAGTGGGCTTCAGAGCTGGACAGGTCAGGGTTTGAGACTCTGGGTGGCCTCGAGCAAGTAACTAACCCTTCTGAACCTTCTCCAGAAATCAGAGACAGTAATAGCGCCAGCCTCATAAGGTTGTGGAGAGGACTAAATGAGTGATGCTTCTGATCACCCGGGACACTAAGAGGCTGAAAATGTTTATCCCACAGATATTTGTTGATGACCTAGGATATGTATCAGACTGTCCTAAGTGCTGGGATACAGCGTCCAGAGACACATGAGTCCTGTCCCCAAGCTCAGAGTCTGGGGGAGACAACAACTATAAGACCAAGTGAGCCATCTAGGAATGGGGGAAGCCTAGGGGCTGGGGGCTGTGGTAACACACTGGAGGTCACCCGATCACATTTAGGGGGTGTCAAGGAAGGTTTTCCAGAAAAGGTGAGGTCAAACTAAAGCCTGAACCATGAGTAGGAGTCTTCAGGTGAAGAGGGGAGGGAAGAGGGTGCCAGCAGTGAGAATGTTCTAAGGCCTGGAGACAAGGGAGGGAGCAGGGCTAGTCCAGGAGGAACAAGTAGTCTGTGATGGCTGGAGTCAAGAGAGGACAGTGCCAAGAGCTGAGGCTGGAGGGGTGAGCAGAGGCTGGGTCATGATGAGCCTTGACATCCATGTTAACAAGATTTGAACTTGACCCTTGGCCCAATCCAAAGGAACGTGTCCTGACCGAGAACCCAACAGGAGCCCAGCGTGGCTCCAGGCAGGGTGGGAATGCAGAAGACAGGATGCTGTCCTTTGGGTGATTTTGAACACGGCTCTGCCCTTCTTTGGGTCTCAGTTCCCCCATCTGCGAAATGGGCTTCACCAAAGTTTCCCAAATTTACACGTTTCCCCTTCTTGATTTTTACCATATCCATGTACAACTGGTACTCCTATTTACTTTAATAAACTTATTTTTTTATATAAGGAAACTTATAGTACTATCTTGAATAGAACATTTGTATCACTTACCCTAAACAGAAGGCACCTGTAAAAATACAAGATTAACACGGTGTATTTAATTCTAGTTACAGTTGCCTGCCCAAGGCTCGCAGCCCCAGGCCTGCTCTCTCTCTTTGGGAGATTGCAAGTGTCAAAGAGCTAGTATAAACCCACTAGCACCCACCCTGGGCTTTCTCCTTAACATAATCAGAGGACTGAAAAAGCCTCGAAAGGGAATAAATCTGTCACCAAGTGATTTGATGGTATTTACCATCATGCCTAGGCCCAACGACCTAAAATACTCTCCAGGCCCCATGTGGTAAGCATCCCACTCTATCTCTGCTCCTCTTTGTGGCCTGGGAAGTCTTTCTGGAGGTAGTACGATGGGCAAAGGAGGAAAGGGGGTTCTAAGAGCACCCCAGCCTGGTCTAAGGTAGGGCAGTGATGCACCCAGACCAGCCAGCAGGCCACTAACAGGCATTCTCCCCTCTGCAGAGAATCTCAGTCGCCATGCCTGGAGTGCACCGAGGTGAAGAAGTCCAGCCTGGTCCTGGCCACGGTCCGGAGCTCCCCCATGAGAGGGTGCTCCCGCAGCTCCTCCTATGCCAGCACCCGCTCCTCCAGCCACTCCTCCCGATCGCCAAACCCCAGGGCCTCCCCCAGGTACACCCGGAGCCGATCCGCCTCCTCTGGGAAAAGGTGAGTGCAGTTTTGACCTTTGCTCTGTAGCGCTTTCCTCCACTTTCCTCTGTAGGCAGCTAGTTAAGGTAACTGGAGATGTCCTTTGACCCATGCGGGAGAGGAGTCAGACAGACTTGAGTTCGAATGCCTGTCCTATCCATTACTAGCTGGTGGCCTTGGGCCTCAGTTAACCTCTCTGAGCTTCAGTTTCTTCACCTGCAAAATGAAAACAATAATACTGAGCCTAAAGGATTGCACAGAGGACTCTGTGGTGCTTAGACCAGTACTTGGAACAAAGTGAGTATCAGTTAGGATTGTTGCTATTGGAGTGAGGATGAGCTCCTGTGGCTCAGTTATCTTCTGCTGCATAAAAAATTACCTGCAAACTTAGCATCCTTAAACAAGTACTTACTTAGTTCCTGATTCTGTGGATCAGCAGCTTGGGCTGGGCTCAGCTGGGTGGTTCTTCTGTTCTCTCTTGGGTGCATGCATGTGTCTTCTGTCAGCTGGAGGGTTGGCTGGGGGCTAGCTGGTTTGGATGACCCCAGCTGACTCATCTCTGCTCCATGTGGTCTCTCGTCTTGCAGTAGGCTTATCTGGGCTTGTTGAAGTGGTGATGGCAGGGTTCCAAGAGAGAGCAGTAGTGTGCAAGGCCTCTTGAAGCCTAGGCTTGGAACGGGCATGACATCCCTTCTGCCATTCTATTAGCCATAGCGAGTTCCAAGACCAATCCAGTGCAAGGGGTGCTCCTGTTAGTGGGGGGAGCTGCAAAGTCACATGGCAAGGGGCGTGGATACAGGAAAAAGAATCATGCCCCTTTTGGCATTCTACCTCTCAATTCCAATAATCACTGGCAATTGCTCGATTTTCTCATGTGGAATAATGATGCAGCAGAACGTACAGACATGAGATCTCAAGGAACTGGAAGACACCATCCAGTCTAATCAACCCATGGCTCCTTGGAGCCCAGCTTCCCTCTACAAACGGGAATTTCCAACAGCACTCTGACTGTTGCTCTTTTGCAACCATATAATCAAAAAACAGCTGCTTGCTTGCTTGGTTACTTCAAGACCAGTTCATTCAAAAGAAAGAGACAAGGCAGCTGACAGAAATATTTGATGTGATAGAGTGACATAAACAGAAGAGCAAATCAGGCTAAAAGGGAAATTAAGGGGAGAAATAAAATTAAGTCAAGAGAAAGTGTTAAGTCCTGAAGGCATGTCCTACCATTCTGTATAGCTGCTATGGAGGTGGGCTGCAAATGTGACTCTGAGCTCCCTGGCAGAAAAAGCAAAAAGGGAAATTGTTCCATTAATTTATACATTATTAACAAAAAAGATAAGAATTGGACGATTTGCTCAGAGAGCAGTTATTTCTGAATTTTAAGTCTATGAAAAATGACTCATGTGGCTCCACAGAAAAAGGACACTATGTGATGTAGCAGATGGAAATGACTGACATCCTCTCAAGGTGCCCAAAAACATGTTTTATCTTGACTGTTTCTTATACTGGCTCTCAATGCATAGCCAAAAAGCAAGTTGGCAAGAGCACATTTTCCAGGGGCCATAACTCCCAGGGCACTGAGAGTGAAGGAGCTATTCCTTACCCACACTCCTTACCTCACCCTTGGCAGCATGTAAGAACAGAGTCCCACAGCAACATTTAAGGGGCATGGTTATTAGATCATCCAGAAAGCAGGAAGGGATTAAGGAACATTTAGGTGAGGGCAGGTCATAGCAAGCCTGTTTTTTTAAGTTAAAAAGAAAAGATGGGAAAACTTTAGTGTTTCTGTGAGGGAAAGCTGGCAAAAGCAAAACATGAGAGAGTGTCCCTACTACCCATTCTTGTGCTGATAGCAGACATTGCTAATCCATCACAGTGCTCTTTCCCACTAGGCCCATGGCAGACATTGCTAATCCATCACAGTGCTCTTTCCCATTCTGCCTATAGCAGACATCGCTAATCCATCACGGTGCTCTTTCCCACCGTACACAAACATGACCGCAGAATGCCTCTCAACCTTGGCAGTCACTACGAGGAGATCATAGTCAGCATATGAGAGATGAAAATTATTTGAAAGCCTGACTTTAGGGAGATAAGAATGAAGGGCAGATGTTCCTGGGAAACTGGAAAAACCAAGGCCATAGTTCCCTAAAAGTGGGAGGCCTTAGCAGAGACAGAAGAAGCCTGGAAGTAGCATAGGGTGAGTAATTTGGATGCACAACAAAGTAGTCTAGAAGTCAAGGGCACATTGTAGCCAAACAGACCTGGGTTCAAATCCCTCACCAGCTGAGTGACCTTGAGCAAATTACAGCACCTCTCTGTGCCTCTGTTTCCCCATCTATCGAATGGGACTGATAATGGTACCTAACCCTGTGATGTGCGGAGCATTAAATGAGAGAATGCACATAAAGCATTAGTTCCACATCTAGCACATAGTAAAACACACGATAATCACAGCAAAGGTTTCCTCTGTGCTGGCTATGTGCCAATATGCTAGGTGATTCACCCTAATTTACTCATGTAATTTACGACTGCATAGGGTAAGTACTATAACTACCCCCATTTTACAGATGAGAAAACACAGGCCCAGAGAAGGGAAATCACCTGCCCGAGGTCACACAGCTAATAAGCGGCCAGGAGAATAAGAATTCAGTAAGAGGAAGTTGTCGACATCATTATGAACCACCTCAAAGGGAGGGGATGTCATCCAGGACAACCCTGGCGAGCTCTGCAGGCTCCTTAGGGGCGGTCTTCTTTCCTCTCCTCCAGGTCCTACTCGCGCTCTCCCAGCTATTCCTCCAAGTCTGGCAAGAGGAGCCCGCCTAGCAGAAGCTCTCGATCCCGCCGCAGCCCCAGCTACTCCCGCTACAGCCCCAGCAGGTACCGGCCCCGCCCCCAGGCGCTGGCCCCGCCCCTCGGGCCAGGCCCCGCCTCCCAGGCACCCTCCCTCGCTGAGATCTGCCTCTCTGGCCCCGCCCCCTCGGGCCAGGCCCCGCCTCCCAGGCACCCTCCCTCGCTGAGATCTGCCTCTCTGGCCCCGCCCCCTCGGGCCAGGCCCCGCCTCCCAGGCCCCTCTTTCGCTGAGGGGACTCTCTGGCCCCACCCCTCAGACCAGGCCCCGCCTCCCAGGCCCCCTCCCTCGCTGAGCTCTGCCTCTCTGGCCCCGCCTCTCCGCCTCGGCCCTGCCGAGCGTCTCCCAAGCCCCGCCCCTATTCTCTTAGGGCAAGCCCTGCCGGGGTAAGGATGGGGAGGAGACTCAGCATTCTTGGAATTCCCTTGTTTTAGCTGGAGTTGCAAGGAGGCCCCAAATCTTGGTGTCCTCAGATACCGCCCCAAACATTCCTACAGCCACACCCCAAAATTGACATTCCCGGCCCTCAGCCTCTTCAGACACCTAATACTACCCCTCATCCTTATGTTCAGAGCCCCCAGTTCTTACTCCTGCACCAGGGCCCGCCTAAATCATATGACCTCCGCAGCAACCGCACCCCATAATGCCCACCCTCAAAGGCTGACACCCCTGCACACGCTGGCCCCGCCCCACAGAACTCACCCCCGCAGACTCTCCCCACAGCCCTGTCCTCCTCCCTCCCGCCTCCCCTGGGGCCCGTGCAGACCCCATCGCTTGCCCCAGAGGGAAAGGGGCACAGGTAAGGAGAGGAAGTGAGTGCTCCTCTCCCTCACGTTCGCACAGTAAGGCCAGGTCGGCCCCAGCTCCCCAGTAACCCCCCGCACCCCTTCAGGGAGCGGGACCCCAAGTACAGTGAGAAGGACTCGCAGCAGCGGGAGCGCGAGCGGGCGCGGCGCAGACGTCGGTCCTACTCGCCCATGCGGAAGCGCCGGAGAGACTCCCCGAGCCACCTGGAGCCGCGGAGGATAACCAGGTCAGGCCAGGAGGCCCGGGGGACCCACTTTCACCCTCACTCCGCCCCGCTTCCCACCTGTTCGGGCCTCAGGCTCTCCCCGTGCCTCCTGGGAGCTGGATTTCAGGATTATGGGAGGCAGGGACCCCCTTTACTCCCAACCATTGATATTTCGTTCTGCTCAAAACCTCAGGGACAAAACAGCCTCCTCGCGGATCCCGCGGGGCCTGCAAGAAGGGGGCGGGTCCGGGGCGGGGCCTAAGCCGGGGTGGGGCGGGGTAGAGTAGGGTGACTGGTGGGGCCAGCCTTGAGGAATCTGGTGTGGCCGAGGGGATGTGGCCGGGGTCTGAGGTTAGGTCTGGGACCGCGTAGGCAAGAGTAAGGTTGGGCCAGGGAATGGGGGCAAAGCCATGGGACAAGGCCTTTGCCTAGGGGTGGAGCCGGGCAGTGGTGACAGACCTCCACTCTCAGAGCTGCAGGGTCAGAAGCTAGGTGGATAGATCCATATGTAGTCATACCCTGAACCAAGTGTGGAGAGGGCAGACAGGATTGTTCAGGTGCCGAAGGGCCTTAGAGGGAGCCCTGGTGAGTGAGGGGAGAGCACTGGATTTCAGTGGAATCCTGGCTGAACCACTTTCCAGGTTACCTGGGAAAGTTTCTTCATCTCCACGAGCTCAGTTCTCACCCATGAAATATTGGAGGAAATAACTCCTAGGAGCATCATGAGGATGAAATGAAACGGGGCAACGAGATGTGAGCGCACTTTGTAAACTCAAATGCACAACACTAGAACCCGCTGTGTATCATTGTTATGGATTGAATGGTCAGACTAGGTGGATAAGGTTTCCTGTAACTGGTAAGGTCTTAGAAGAGAAGCCTGAGGTCCGAGTGGACACAGATTTCTCAGGCCTTGAAAGCTGCGAGAATGGTTGAGTGCTGGCCTAAAATTGGCTCTTGACAATAGGTTGGGCTCTTCCTCCTGTCCCTTTGAGGGCCAGCCACTCAGTCCAGAGACCCACAGGGGAGGGAGAATCCTGGCTGCCCAGTACCTCCTCCCTGGAGATGACCTGGAGGAGGAAAAAGAACTTGTGCCCCAGACAGTAAGACAGAGTGATGGCATCTTCTCAAATGTGCCACAGAACACCCTGCCCCAGGCTGGCACAGAGGAAGGGAGTCCTACACCCACTGCCTGGACCAAAGGTGTCCTTGGGGTGGACTTGGAGGAAGGCTGAGGTAGAGTGGCATTTTCAGAAGACTCTCTGGCTTCCTTAGTCAATCCCAAACAGTCCATCATGATGAACCCATTCAGTGTTTCCCAGACTTCAGTCACCCACGCTTTTGCCTTGTCTCCTTATTAAGTGTACTATTATTTATTTAATTTTCTTTAAATAGATATGCCCTTTTTTAGAGGACCATACATTTATTTCAAAAGGAAACTTGACACACTACAGTAAATGGAAAATCAGCCTCTCGCCACAAATAGAAGGTTCTAGTAAAAGTAAAAATAGCAATCTACGATTAAAGTTTAGATGTAGATTCTGTTGTCAGCTGGAGGCTCTGAGCCCCGGGCTTGCTGTGCTAAAAAGTGAGATTATCACTTTCAAGACGTATCAGCACGAGGCCTCGACCTCCCTGATGTTCTCAGAGCTGCGAGAGAAGTGTAAAGGGAGGGTTTTTTCCTAAGGGGCTGGGGAATGGAAGGATACGGCTTTCCCTTGGGACCAGGCCCGGTGCTCCCTGGGTTGAGGCTGGGAGGAGTCTGACCCTCACGCAAGCTCCCTCTGGTCCCTGCAGTGCCCGGAAACGCCCCATCCCCTACTACCGGCCCAGCCCCTCCTCGTCCAGCAGCCTCAGCAGCACGTCCTCCTGGTACAGCAGCAGCAGCAGCCGCTCGGGCAGCCACAGCTACTCCCGGAGCCGGAGCCACGGCCGCAGCCGCAGCCGGAGCAGGACCCGCCTGAGCAGCAGCTCCAGCTCCCGCAGTCCCAGCCCGGGCTCCCGGAGCAGGAGCCACAGCCGCAGCCGGAGTTACAGCTCCGCAGACAGCTATTCCAGCATGAGGCGCTGAGCATGGGCCCTCCCCTGAGCCAGCTGTCCGCGGGGGCCCCTTTCGCTCTGCCAGCCGCCCCCACTCCATGCCCACCCTGCCTTCTCCTTGGTGACAGACATTGAGGGCTCCTGGACCTGTCCTTCCTGCTCTCCTGGGGAGGAGGAAAAGGGGGTACGGGGGCTTTAGCCTCTAGGTCAAGCTGCCAGGAGCCTCCACCAGCATCACCCTGGGGCTCAATTCAGGCCTGGGCATATGGAGAGAAGCACCCTCTGTTGGCACAAGAAGCCTCAAGGTTTTGTAAGAAGCAATGGGTTCATGACTCAAAAGTTTGGGCCTGGCCAGGAAAACGTGGAGAGAGTTCTGGTAACACCCTGCTCCCTAAAGGATGCATACGGAAGGCCAGTGGTAATTCATCCCACCTGCCCTCCTGCCCGCCTTCTCCCCTCATTCAGTCTCATGGCTGCACGTGTGTGGAGTCCCACAGGGGTCGGGGGAGATGAGAGGAGACCGGGCGGTTCAGGCCCAGGAGAGGGGTCAGCCTCTCCCCTCCCCTGACAGGCCAAAGCAAAGGCTCGAAGGCTATTGGGTCCTAGAAAAGGGACATACATGAGCAGGGGATGGGGACATTTCAGTCGGTAGTAGGTGTCGGGAGGTAGGAGATAGACTTTCTGGTCATGAGATAGAAGCAAAAAGGACGGGGTCGGTCCGCTGCTCCCAGTATCTCAGCGTGGTCAGGAAAAGGAGCCAGTAGGTCCTAGCCATGGAGGGGCCACTACATGCTTTACACAAAATGCCCCTTAGCTGTTCACGGGGACCCTGCAACCTCACTGAGAAAGGACGCAGTGGACACTTAGGACAGTTTGGTCTAGAGTCCCACTTCCCAAATTTGCCTCAGCCCCACTAGCTGGCACCAACTTAATTCCACGGGACCATCTGCTGAACATTCCCCAGTGCCATGGCCAGCTGCCAGTCCCCAGCGCCAGCCAGTCTGGCCTTCCCCTCCGGTTGGCGCCTGCCTGCCCCCTCCCCACTGCCCAGACTGCCACACCCTGGATCCTACTCAATGCAGCCGAGCCCCCACCCACCCACCCTCAGCCTAAGCCACCCCCTTTGCCTCTCAGGAATTTTGCCAGGATGGGGCACAGCAGCTCAGGTTTTGGGGGCAAGACCCAAATCCAGAGAGTCTCGGGGGAGAGGCACTTGGATGCTCCATGGCTTGGGCTCCCACTGGCTTCTGTGGTTTCTTGTCAGCTTGGGAAAGCCCCGCCTTCATCTCTGCCCTCACCCCACCTTCCCCCTTCCCGGGGCTGGGCAACCGGGGTAAGTTGATCTCCAACACAAATACCACCAGCTGCTTCACCCACAGAAGGCACTGCGAACAGGGGGCATTAGGGAGAAGATCCTTAAAATAAACTCCTGGGCATCCCCCTCACCAGCTGACTGGCCTTCCGGAGCCTTGTGGGTGAGTTTCAAGTTTGTGGTGGCAACAGCAGCACGACAGGGCATGGAAGGAGAAAGCCGGAGGGGGCAGTTGTCAGCTCTGGATACTGGGGCTGTGGGGAAGCAGGGACCAAACATTCTTTATCCCTCACACCCCACGGAAAACATCCTTTTTCTTGGAATTAGTGACCCCCCCCCCCCCGCCCCGGCAATCTTTCCCATCACATCGCCCCTGGGGCCAGAAACTGCCCTGCACCCACCCAGAAAGTCCTTCTTCCACCAGAAGAGCAGAGCGAGGTGGCCCCAGGCAGCAGTCGAGCAGCTGGCCTTCCCATGATGCCCTCTGGCTCAGGCCTAGGCCCCGCCCACCAAGACTGATGGATGCCAACGCTGTCACCCCAGAAGGCCTGATGGCAGGTGCCTGGGGCAGGGGCAGGTGCCCTGGGGGGGCATGTACAGCAACTGTAAATAACCCTCTTCCCCACCCAGGAACCCAGACTGGACTCCAGTCTCCGTTCGTGGAGACAAGGCCTCCCGGAGCCACAGGACCTCCTTAGCAGAACAGCAGGGGGAGGCCGAAGAGCCTTCCGTTTGGACTGCCTTCCTTCAAGCAACGCTAGGGGACCATTTTGCCTGGGGCTCCTAGCAAACCTTTTATTTATTTTATTTATTTACGTTTATTTATTTATTTATGTGACCTCTCTCAACCGCATGCGGTTGCCATTAGCAGTATTCAACTATTTATTTATTTGTATGGAGAGGTTGTATGTGTGTTTGTGTGTGCGTATGGGAAATGGGGGGACTTCTAAATTATTTCTGCGCGTCTCTTTTTTGTCGTTATGTCTCTATGGATGGGATTTGAGAGGCCCGGATGTGGGTAGGGATGTTGGCCTTTCCCTGAAGGTCAGACTCACAGAGCTCTAAGTCTGGAACATTCTGGAGTTGGCCTGGGAGCACGTTCACCCCGACGTCAGTGAGGTTCAGGCCTGCACCCCAGCCCCCTGCCCACCAGCTGCCTCACTGAGGTATCGGAAAGATGAAAACAGCCAAGAAGCTTGTGAGCTGAGGCGCTGAATTGACTCTCAGAGTCACAGGTTGTGTAGGGTTGCAGCCTAAAGTTGGCATGTTAGACAAAACCTGTACAAGCTGAAATTGCCCATGAAAAGGCGTTAGGGAGACACCTGATGGGAGACCGATGTGCTGTCTCATGGCCAACTGACGTGGGGCTTCTGTTAGTACTTATCGAAGTAGCTGCCTTGTGTTTGGGAGGCCATGGTGGTTGACAGTAACATCTGGCTTAACACTGGGATGGCACTTGGAGCTGATGAGGTGCTCACACCATGAGAGTCAGGCAGGAGAGGAGCTGACAGAGGGACAAGAATAGGCAGCTCTTGATCTCACCCTTGCTCCAGGGCGTGGATTAGCATCTGGGGTCACTCACGGGCTAATGGAGCATACTGAGTTGGTTTCATGTAAGTTACTATGCTTCTGACTCCACTGTAGCTAATTTCTCCCCATCCCCTGAGGTTTCCAGGCTGCTCTCTTCCTTCTGCAGTGGGCACACACTGCCTTGTGAGGAAGTATCAGCTATGCTGGGAGAAACACAAACCCAAAGCAAAGCCTTTTTCTGTGATCTCTTGCTGTTCTATCAGGAGAGAGCACAAAGCTATTTCTAAAATTGGAAAAAAGAAACAAGATGAAAGGAGCAGCCAGAGGTCCCCTCAGGAAGGTCATTTCTGAGCCCATCTTGGGAACCAGGATCTGGCTCTCTGACCAATGAGCAGTGTCTTCTGGCTGCTGGCCAGAGAGCCCTCCCACCCTTTCTAAAGTTGCTATTGAAATGGCCAGCTCGCCTGGTCCAGCTTTGAGTTTGGTGCGACTTTTGCAACATTTCTGGTTGTTTCCCTGGCAATATGACTTTGCCCCAACCCAAGCAAGGGAGTACCCCTAGCCTGGGGAAAGTTTGCAAGAAGGCTGCTTAAATTGCTTCCTTGGGGGAAATCTCTGTCTCCCCCTCTCACTTGGTGTGTTTCTTTAATTTCCTTTTTTTTCCCCGTCCAAAAATAAAACTCTCGTTGGGGCACTGGTAACCTTGCGAACCAGAACCTCGCAGTCTCTGGCATGGCTGTTTTTCTGCCTCCTTCGCCCTCATGACCTTCTGCTTCCAGGGAAAGAGGCAGATCACCCGAACCCTGCTCGTGGTGAGGACTTACCTTAAAAACAAGCATCCAAAATGGGAGGAGGATGTGGCTTGACGTCAAGCAATAAGCAGCACAAGCCCTTCCACTTTCCTGCTGTGGATATTCACCAGATGAGTGAACCTGCGCAAATTGCCCCCTTTCTCTGGGCCAAAGTTTGCACCTTTGAGAAGTGGAGGCGTTTTTGAGACACAATCCAAAATGTTGACTTGAGACCTGGGCAATTCTTCAAACACTGAATTCACCGAGACGTAGAGAAAAAAGGAAAACATCCTCGAAGGTTTTTAGGAGCAATATGTGAACTCCCTCCAGTTAATTAAGCAAAGCTCATTCAAAGCCCTCACCCAGGAACATTCTAGGTCATCCAGGTGTAACTGCATCCCTATGTCTATTTCTTCCCTTCTTTGAAGGAAACGCAGTCTTTCAGAAGCAAAACAAAATGAAGATGTTTGAAAGACGCAAGGGTCTCAGTCTCAGAGAGCTGCCATCACTTCATTTACTCAGACCCATCCTCTTTCCCAAAAGGCTTTGCTTAAAGAGGCCAAAATCCGGGGTGCTCCCAAAGGTTTGAAAGTACATTTTGGTTCTCAAGTCCCGCTTCCGCCTTGCACTGTATTCTTCTCCACGAATATCCAAAGTAGTCTCACGTGCATGTGTCTTGCTTTCCTTTCCTCTCCAGCTGAATAGAACATTTTGTCTGACTTAAAAAAACCAAAAACCAGGATTCCTCCAAACACGTCCCCTCCTCCGCTGGCCGTGAAGTCCAGCTGCGGAACTCATGCCACAGACGGTGTCATCGAGCAATGCTCCCTTGCACCCTCTTCCTCTCACTTTTGCACCCATGAGCCAATGACACTGATAGAGTTGTCCCCCCTCTGTCTGTGGCTGTTGTTTGGGGTTTTTTTTTTTGTTTTCAGAGGATTTTTTGTTTTTTGTTTCTTTGGTGGTTGTTGATTTGCATTGTAAATACTGTGATGAGGTCCCCTCATCAGAACATGACTTATTTAATAATTTATTTCCTATTTATTAAGTGGTATTGGGAGACGAGAGGGACCATCTCTTCCCCTGAACTGCTGTTGGAAATCGCTCCATCTCCCAGCTCGAGTGCAGCTGTCTGCAGTGGGGGCATTATCGCCCAGGTAATGAGCGCTGGAATCACCGAGCAAATTGGAATTGGCAGAAACGGAGGCTTCAGTCATACAAATTAAGCTCATATGGAACTAAAACACTGGTTATCTCCGGGAAAAGCTCATTTAGATGGAAATTAATTGAGGAATAAAATGCCTGTGCACGAACCAACTTCTATTAAAAAGTCACAACTCCTTGGGAAAAAAAAAAAAGAGAGAGAGAGAAGGAAAGAAAATTGTCATTCCTTTTCTCCGGCCAAGAAGAGCTGGGCCTCATCTTCTAATGAGCTGAGCCAAAGAGACTGGAACAGCATGCATTTATGGTTCTCTTGCCTCTGTGTGTGTGTGTATGTGTGTGTGTGTCTGGAAGAAATGGAGTGGGTCTCAGTTTTATCATCTGTAAAATGGGATTTGGCCTAATTGTTCTTGGCAGGAGGGAGGGAGGGAGTTCTGACTCGGATGCTGTGAGCTCCACACTGTCAGCTGTATGGTCCCCGTGTGTCTTCTGCTGCCTGTACGTTGAAGGGTATCTCCTAAGGAAGGAAATAGAGAACAAGGCATGGGTTTCATTTGCAGGGTGAGGTCGCAGTAGCTGAGTCCTGCAGTCAGATATGGGAGACCTCTAGGTGCTGCCGCCAGTTAATTCTCGTGGCCTGGGTAGAGCCCTCCATATTTACCTTGAACTTCTCACTAAGCCCAGCCGTCCAGGGTCATCAAAGGAGAGCCCAGGAGGGCTTTGTCATGCTCTGCATTTGACCACTGTTTGTTGTGTCAGGCCATTATTTTGTGCAATTGTCCAAACAAGCCAGTGACATAGTCATATTGCCATTTTTCAGATGAGAATACTGAGGCCCCAGGAAGGGGGAACTGATGTGCCCAAGCTCCCTTGAGCTCAGATCTGCCCGACTCCAGGCCCCACGCTCTCTCGGTAGCTTTTTCTTGCTGGGCCTATGCTGTGAGGACTTCTCTTTGTGCTGTATCTTTTCTCTCCCGATTCTCGGCTGTTGCCTCAAGCGGTCATTGGCCAAGGACCTAGGAGAATCCACCACATCAGCCCAGGGGTCTTGGTGCACCTCCAGGTCATTTCTCCATGTCGGGGGCTGCAACTCCCATCTGGAAAGCCCCAAACCAGGGGACCCACCACCAGCCCAGCTCAGCCTGAGTAGGCAGCCTCTGCTGGGAACGCCCACATCAGAGAGGAGGAGCGCCTGTGTCCTCCAGCGTCCTAGGACCCTGTCCTCTGCCCAGTGACACAGTGGCCATGGCTTGTTTGATATCTGGTGTCCACAGCTAAGCATAACCTTCCCGGGGTTTCCAATTTTTCAGCCTGTACGAAACATGTCTCTGTTCTAATAAAAGGTCCCATGGTATGGTGTTCTCGTATGTGGCCCAGCGTCCTCTGTCTATGTTGGGTGGGAGGGAGACAGAGTGGCTAAGGAGCACCTGGTGTATGCCACACATCTTCACAGTGCTCATCTCATTTCTTTAATCTGCAGAACAGACCTGTATGTATATGGGTTTCATATATACATTAATAGCATCCATGGAGTGCCTTAGGAAACCCTTTCCTAAGCATTTTACATGCGCTCTCTTACTCTGTCTTCACTGCAAACCCTGTGAGGTAGGTTTTAGGATCTCCTTCCTCTGAGGATGGCAGCTGAGGCCCAGAAACACAGAGTCACTTGCCCAAGGCCGTGGAGTGGATGACAGGAGCCAGGCAGGCTGACCCCAGACCCCAGGCCGCTCACTGCTCTGCTCCACAGCACTTCAGCTTATGCAATGAGTAACCAGTTTTTTTGGTGGCATTGTTTTCCTCTGAGGCCTTGATAGCCAGGAGGAAGTTCACTGTAGAGCAGAGATTTGGGAGCTCAGAGACGTGAATTCAAATCTAGACCCTGCCATTGTTAGCCGTGTGGCATGGAGCGAGGATGGCACCCTGTTGGGGCTTGGTTTGCTCACCTGTAAAATGGGGACAGCAACAGCTACCTCCCTGGGCTGCTGCGGGAACTAAATGGAATGGTGGCTTTAAAAAAAAATTGGTGGGGCCAGCCTGGTGGCATGATGGTTAAGTTCGTGTGCTCTGCTTTGGCGGCCCGGGGTTCGAGGTTCTGATCCCAGGCATGGACCTAGCCACTGCTAATCAAGCCATGCTTGTGGCGGCATCCCATATACAAAATAGAGGAAGATGGTCACTGATGTTAGCTCAGGGCTCATCCTCTTCAGCAAAAAGAGGAAAGTTGGCAACAGATGTTTGCTCAAGGCCAATCCTCCTCACAGAAAAAAAAAATTGATGCATGGAAAGCACTCAATGAACATTAGTGAGCATGATTGCTATCAGCAAGGGGAGAAAGATCAAACACAAAACAGGTTACCATGGACACCTCCCCTGGAATCTCCCTTGGGAATCATTTGGATGGGCTCCCCTCCCTGGGGTGACTCCAGTGCTCTCGGTCATCACCACCCACACACACACACCCCAATTTCTTTCTTCCCAAATAGCCTTGGGTAAGGCAACAACCAGTGTCCTCTTCTGAGGCTTCATCAATAAATAATAGTAATAATAATTGCCTTTTATGGATCAATTATCACGTGCCAAGCCCTTTGCATGCATTAACTTATTCCATGGTCGTTAACAACCTCATTTAGCCCCATTAGACAGAGGAGAAAACTGAGGCTCCTAGAGAGAAGACCACATGGCTAGTGGGTATTTGAACCTCGGTCTGTGGGCTCTGGGGCTGTTTCTGTTGCTCCTCTCTACCTCTGAAGGTGTGAGCCCCATCAACTCAGAGCTAGCCCTCCATAAGGGCCCCTGATGACCTTTTCTGGAAAACGTGGCTGCCAGGAGGTTGTCCCTGTGACGCCAGCCACCCCTCAGTGACTCACAGAGGAGGGCTTCGCCCTTCTATCTCCTGCTCTGGCTCCCGGTCACAGGAATCGTTTGTTCTTCCGGCCATTGGTCTGAACAGGGGCCCCACCGCTCCCAGCCTCTGCTGTCCTGGCTTCTGGAAAGAGACCTGCTTCCGGAGATGTCTCTCTTTCAGGCCAGATTGGCAGCTGCCCAGGGATGGAGCGGAGGCAGCGTGCAGCCTCAGGGACACACACAGCCCTTGCACTGGGTGAAGGGAATCAGCCAAGCAGGCAGTGGGGGAACATTGGAAAATAAAACTTCCCCAGAGGCGTGCGGCCCAGACCCCAGCCCTGAGCTTGCTCCCTGGCCTAAGCAAATCAAGCTCTCCCTGAACTCCAGTTCCTCCACCTGGTAAAAGAGGCTGGCTCAGCCCAGTGGTTCTCGATCCTGGCTACACATTAGAGTCACCTGTGAACTTTACATACCCACCAAGCCCGAGTCCCATCCCACCCCAAATACAAAAATTGCCACGAGTGGATGCCAGATAGCAGTGTTTTTAAAGACTTCCTAGGTCATACCAACATGAAAACAGGACTGAGAACCACTGAATTAGATGGCACCTAAAACACCGTCTGCTGTCCAGGCCCAATATCCTATGGTGTGCCACAAGCTGCCACCATGGTAATAGTAACACCAGCAACAACACCAGCACTTGCATAGGGCCTACTGTGTGCTGGGTGTGGTTCCAAGAGCCTCACGTATATTAATAGAAATCACATACGTTATTTCAGCCTCACAACATCATGAGGTGGGTACTATTTTTTTTTAACTTTTTTTGTTTTTTAAAGATTTTATGTTTCCTTTTTCTCCCCAAAGCCCCCCAGTTCATAGTTGTATATTTTAGTTGTGGGTCCCTCTAGTTGTGGCACGTGGGACGCCGCCTCAATGTAGCCTGATGAGCAGTGCCATGTCTGCGCCCAGGATCCGAACCAGCGAAACCCTGGGCCGCCAAAGCGGAGCGCGCGAACTTAACCACTCGGCCATGGGGCCAGTCCGAGTGGGTACTATTTTTATGCTTGTTTTACAGATGCAGAAACGGAGGCGCAGACAGGTGGCCTCAGGTCATTAGTGGCACAGCTGGATGCTTAGATGGGGACGAGTCCAAGGGGTCACCTAAAAAAACAGCCTTGGAGGTTCAAGGAGGGCGTCACAGAAGAACTGGTGTCTAGGCCGGTGCCTGGGAAATGAGTAGAGTTGGGAGGGCGGGAAAGGGGGCTCAGGAAGGAGGAGGGAGGGGAGGGCATCCCCGGCAGGAGCGACAGTGTGGGTACAGGACCAGAGGAGTGGCTTCCACCGCCTGCAGGAGGCTCTCCGTCCCGCCTGCCAGCGCGTTCCTTCCACGGTGCTTATTACTGTCCGTAATTAGTCTGTTGACTTGTTTATCGCCCATCTCCAAGAGGACAGACTCGTCTGCCTCATTCATCCCCCATCCCCAAACGCCCAGCAGGGACTGCCACGCCTGGCCCTGGCCGGCTGTCAAGTGATTGAATCTGCCCGGAGTTGCCAGCTCTGCTCCCTTCCAGTTCCCATGCATTTTCGAGCTGGTTAAGTTTTACTTTATGTGGTGGGGTGGGGAGTGTGGCTAGGAGAACGGTGGCAAAGCAGTGACGTGTCCCGCACAGGGACTCTATGGATCTCTCATGCACACACACTCTGCCTACTAGGGGCCGTGTCCCTCCCTGGGAGTGAGAGACACAGCACGGGGCGTGACGCAGGTGGACGTGAGCACCTACCATTTCACCAGCGCCATGCGAGGCTCTGGGGGCGTATTCCCTGGGATTAGACAATGGCAGGATCTTTTAAGGGCAGTGGGGACTTGGGAGTCAGAAAGACCTGAGTTTAAGCTTGACTCTACTACTCTCTAGCTGTGTGTCTATGTGTAAGGGGTCAACCTCTCTGAGCCTCAGGTTCCTCGTCTTTCCAATGGCGATAATAAAAGTGTCAATCTATAAGGGTGCCATGAAGGTCAGTAGAGGGGATGTGTGTAAAGCTCTTAGCCTAGTGCCTGATTGAGTTAGGATCACCGTTACTGATACTGAAAACTTGGGGGGTGGGCTCAGTTGTCTAGGTAAGCTCATGACAAGTTTCTGGGAGGGTTCCAGGTCACCTTGGCAGAAGGTCAAGCAGCCTCTCTGCTGGCCTCTCATCACCTCTAACACCAGATTCTCAAGAGAGGCACTCCCCATGGCCACCCTCCGTGAGTATCTCCTCCACACAGAAGAATCTAGAGTCTCTGAAGAACTGGGCCTTCTGCCCACGTACGTCCCCACCCCGACATTTCATCGACACTTTCTGCCAAGTAGTTCTAACATCAATCCACTAGTGGAAAGAGGGGATGCCGTGCAGGCGTTTCCACCCAGAGCAACAGCCGTGTCCACTCCCTCTGAATCCTGGCTCCAAGCCATCCTAGGGCTGTGGCCAACCCGTGGCCAGGTGACTCACGGCAGGTTTTCGTTTTTGTCATTTTTTTCCCTTTGCCAATGAAACTCGTCAGATGCTTTCTCCAGGTGGAACACTGGATCCCTTTGACGATCCAACTCTTGCATCCAAAACCAAAATCAACACGACCAACCACATCAAATATACTCATATTGCCAAAGGGGAGAGGGCTGTGTTAGGTACACACACATACGCAGAGATTGTGTTTTCCCCAAACACTATTTCTAGATTAATTAATCTTAAGGGAATCCGTGACCTCCCGTGCGTGGGCGTCATAGGGTCTGTGAATCATCTGAAATCCCACGCAGTTTTTTTGTCTGAAAATATCAGGATTTTGGTGCAGAGAATTATATATTTCCCACCAGTTTTCCAAAGGAATCCACTGGAAATCTTTAGGAATCTTCAGCAGACTCCGTCTTTACTCTGTCAGGAGATGGCGGAGTCTGTAACCGCCTCCCCATAAGCCACTTGCCCTTTCATCCATAATAATAAAACTCCCCAATTTTAACTGGGTTCAGAGCCACCCGGAATAAAGACTGCATTTCACAGCCTGCCCTGCAGCTGGGTGTGGCCCTGTGACTAATTTTGGCCAATGAGATATAGGCAGGATTTTTGCATGACAGCTTCCAGAAATTTCTATGAAAGAGATTTGTCATGAGCTTTTCCTTCTTCTTCATCTCTTTCTCCTTCTTGCTGGCTGGAATGTAGACATGAAGGCTGGAACTCAAATGGCTCCCTTGACGTGGCTTTGGAAATGGAGCCCATGCAGATGGAGCAATGAGATGGAAGGGTCCCAGTCTGTGAGGACTTGGAGCAGGGGCGCCATGCCACCAATGGACAGAGTGTCTCTGGACGTTAATATGAGGAGGAAATAAACTTCTCTCTTCTTTCAGCCAGTTATTTTGACTCTCTGTTGTTCACAGCTAAAGTGAATCCGAACTCACATTCAGGGTGAAACTAAGACTGTCCCCAGATGGACATATCCCTCCTTGTCCCTCTCTACTCATCCTCCCCAGCTCCTCCGACACCCTCCCCCTCCCAGCACAAACCGTGGGAACCCTCCCAGCTGAACCCTCCTAAGAGCTGTCATTCCCAGACCTAAAAAAAACCTGTTTCCAAAGCAGTTGCCTGGTGTCATGGTCACCAACTGGTCAAACCAGCTCCCGCTCTGACCTCAGAGATCTCTGAGAAAGGGGCCCTCAATGTCACAGACTTTCCAACGCTCCCTCCCCTAAGGATCTCAGAGCCACCCTCTTCATAAGTGCCTCAGAAGGGCACTCTAATAGATGTCCCAAACTGAGAGGACTAGGTACCACGTTCCCAGCCGGTTCTCTTGGCAGAGAAGGCGATAGTTTACCCCTCAGAATGATATTAGCACTGAGAAAGTTCATTTGAAGCCATACTGACAACCACAAAAGGAAAGAATTAGGAAGACTCCATCTGAATAATCTAGGTTGTGCTGTGGTGACAAATAAATCCAAAATGTCAGAGCCTTCAAAGAACAAAGGTTTATTTTTCATCTGTATTCATTGTGGGCCGGCAAGGGCACCCTGCTCCTTAGCGATGCTGGTGGCTAGCCTGCAGAAAGAAACAGAAGTCGCCAGAGGGTCCTGCACTCACGGAGTCGGGGTCTCCCATGGTCTATGATATTAAATGCTTTGAGCTGGAACTGACAGACATCACTTCTGCTCACAACTCATTGGCCACAACCAGGTACATGGCTCTTCCCAACCACGGTGGCATCAGGAAGTGCGTGGTTACCTACCATGTGCCCAGAATTCTACTGAATCCCAACTGTGTGCCAGGTACGGGTCCAGGCGTCAACGACTCAGACCTAACCAATCAGACAAAAGTCCTTACCCTCAGCCCTCGTGGAGATTACGTTCTAATGGAAGAAGCAGATAAAAAACAAATAATAGAGGTGTAAAGTATAATTATCAGGCAGGGGCAAGTGCTGTGAAGAAAAAGAAACCAGCTGAAGTGAGAGAGGGTGGCTTTTAGACCAAGGGGTCGGAGACGGTTTCTCTGAGTGGGTGACATTGAGGTGGAGACACAAATGAAGTGAGAGACCAGCCGTGAGGAGATGTGGGGAAGTGTCACCGGCGGTGGGAACAGCAGGGGGAAGGCCCTCACTCAGGACACACGTGTGGCTCCTCTGTCTGAGGGACGGAGAGGAGGCCTCCGGGACTCAAACACAGTGAGCAAGAGCGGATGGCAGCAGGGAACCGGATCAGAGAGGGAGCCAGGAGACTTTGTTTTCTTAAAACTCTTCAGGATCTAAAATCGTTCTACTTGTTGACTTTATTTGTTTATAGATGGACGTGAGAGCAGAGAAGTTGCCTCCTTCGCTGCTTTACCTCCAGCCCCTAGGCTGGTGCTTTGTACATAGAGCTTAACAAACATGTAATGAATGAATCAATGAATCAATGAATGAGCCGTCTCCCGCTCCCCCACGTCTGCTCCTCCTCACGTGTTCACTGAGTGGCGCCACCACCCACCGGGCTGCCCAGGTCTGAAAACCGGGTGGTGCATTTCATGCAACCGCGCTCTTCCCTCCCATCTGATTGCATGGGCAAAATGCTTCTGCTTCTTTAATACATCAAGGATCATGTCCACCCTTTTCTTCTCCTTGGCCCACAACCTAGCCCAGGCCGCCATCTTCCCTGGATCCTATGAGAGCCGTGTTCACAGGTATCCCTGGAGCTTTGCCCCCGAATACACTCTCCACAAGCAGCCAGTGGTTTTCCCGGAACTCAGATCTCATCAAACACCCTCCTCCAAACAGTTCAAGGCGTCTTCAGCGCGCTCGGGACAGAGTCTGGCTCCTTAGTGGGGTCTCCAAGGCCCTGCGTCATCTGGCCCGCACCCACCTCTCCAGTCACTTCCCCCTCGCCGTCCATGCTAACAATTGCCCTGTGAGATGGGTACTATCATCATCCCTATTTCACAGATGACAGGACAGAGGTTCAGAGAGGTTAGGCCACTTGCCCAGAGCAGCAGAACCAACTGAATTCAAATCTGGGTCTGTTTAAACCCGCCGGTTTTGACTGTCTTTCTTAAGGACTAAGTGCCAGCACTGTCACGTCTTCCAAACTCTGGTTAGCTGAGATATGAGTTCCCAGGCTGCAGAATAACTCTGAGCTATGAAAGGGGGTCTCCGAAGCCCTGATAAAGGCTCAGGAATAAGCAGGGGGCCCCCGAGAGCCCTGGGTTGAGAGCATCCATCTTTGAAGGTGGATGGAGAGAGCTGGGACGAAACTGTCTGCCCCACCACTGACTCCCGACTCCCTTCTTCTGGGGAACGTGCAGCTAAGAGGAGCTCCCACTGAGCCCACTGAGCCCCCGTCCCCCGTCCCAGGCCTGAGCAGCTTCCATATTAAAACACGTAAGGATCCCACTGGCTGACACAGTGATGGCTTGTCCCAGGCAGCCTCCAGGCTCCCAAGTGTCAGTGTGTTCCTGGTGTCATTTGTTCAACTGGAAAAGTCCAGAAGGGCTGGAAGAAGGTTCCAGAGAAGGAGGACCAGTGAGAAGGTGGAGGCACAGTAGCTGGCAACCACCCGTGGTCAGCTGTGGTCTCTGGGGTCGGCCTGGGTTCGGATCAGGCATACAGTGGGGCCAGGCGACACGGCTCGCTGGGCAGCACAGATCTGATGCTGTGCCTTTACTTTTCAACATAAAATGGGGCTAACAATACACTACTGCCTCATGTGGTTGTCCTCAGGATTAAAAGATGTAAGGCGTAGAGGGCACTTAGCGGAGCTTGGCACAGAGTAGGTCTCAAACAATGGTGGGGATCATGACTGTTTTGTTTGTTTCTGTTGTTGTTATTTGCAGAATCACACAGCGGTTAAGAATGCAGACTCTGGAGGCAGATGGCTGGATTTGAATCTCAGCTCTGCCACTTAGTAGCTGTGTGACCTCAAGCAAGTTCTTTAACCTCTCTGTGCCTCAATATCCTCATCTGTGAATGGAGAGAATAGTACCTGTTTTAGAGCAATTTGGGTGACGATTAAATAAGTTGATACATGCAAAACATAACTGGTACAAAATGTGAAATCTTTGCTATTTTTATGGTTATCATGATTATTAGAATGATTTATAGAGGTAATGAGGGGACAAAATCCCTGGAGAGAGTTTTGGAGACAATACTAGGAGGAAGCTAGAGCTCAATAAATAAGATTACCTGCATGAGATTATGAGGGAATCAACCTGTTTAGGGTGGCACCTTGTGGGTTGTTTATTTTATTTATTAATCATCTGTTTTTGTACAGGTGTGTGGCAGAGGAAAGAGCACTGGGCCTGACGTTCAGACACACCTGGGTTCAGAATGCAGATGGGGCAAGTCACATCATGCCTGAGCCTCAGTTTCCTCATCTGCAAAATGGGGATGGTGATGGCCCGAACCTCTGGGGGGCTGTTGTGAAGATTAAATATAAGCATGTCTGGAAGGCATTTAGCTAGGTGTCCAGCACCTTCTAGGTACCCTGGAAATCTCAGTGAATATTCTAAGGCTGTTGCTGTGCATGGAGTCTGTCGCATGTGAGCAAGCAGTTCAGACACAGGGTTGCTAACACGACGTCGTCTACTCGGTCAGCATCTGCTGAGCCCCTGTAACGCACCAGGCACCCTTCTAGGCACCCGGGCTGCGACTATGAACAAAACTCCCGGGGCTCCTGCCCTCATGGAGAGAGTGTGCTGGAATTCCATGAGCGTCATCCGTAGGGGGTCTGAGAAGCAGAAGGAAAGACACGGGAGCATGCTCCCCTTCTGCTTGCAGGAAGATGCGCTGGGCTCTGGGGTGTACGAGAGAGGGAACTCTGAGACGGGGCTCCCTGGACCTGGAGCCTGCAGGAGGCCGAGTGACTGCGGGAGGCCCCGGGATCTGCCCCCAGGAGCAGAGCAAGAGTTCCAAACCCCTACAATTATAGGTAAAAGGTCAGGAAAAATAGCGTCCGGAGAGCCGTGCCTTCGAGGGAGTCGCAGAGCCCCTCCCTCCAGCCCTGAAGACCCTACCCCCCCAGAGTTAGGGAGGGTAAGACCTGCAGGGGAAGGGGTGTGAGGCTGGGGAGGAGGGAGCTGGGGGTCTCACGGGGTGGAAAGAAAAAGCACAGAGTTGGGCAGCTGACAAGCCCGTGTCTTTGTCCTGGCACTACCTGTGTGCCTTTAGGCTGCTGCTCCTCCCCCCTCGGGCCCAGTTTCCGGAATGCAGGGTGACGTCACCCTCCCTCTGGGCTGTCGGTTTGAGGATTAATAATTAATTGTGTACTTCCCGTGTGAAAGCTCCAAGAGAACATCAGCCGAGAGAACCCTTGATCTGGGGCCTGGGACCTAACATTCCCCCTGCTCCCGCCCCGACACACACCCCCCAGGGTCTTTCCTTCCCTGAGAGAGCCAGCCTGGAGGAGGCCCTCCCCTCTCTGGCATCTCCCAGGCCCACCCCGTATTTTCACCTGCTGATGACAGCAGTGGGGGTTATTGACCACTTTCCACATGTGTCTTAGCTGACTCCTCTCCAGATGGCTGGGTCAGCAGGACGAGCAGCTGCCTCTCTCCTCACCTCCCCAAAACGGAAGGCCGGCCTGACCCAGAAACAGTGGGACAGCAGGCGTGTGGGAGGATCACTGGACAAGCCCTGGGCAATATAGTCCCATAACCCTGGGCTCCCAAGTCCTACTGGCTTGGGTTTGAATCCTCAGCCAGCTGTGTGGCCCAAGGCAGGTGACTTCACCTCTCTGAACCGTGAGGATTCACTAGGGTCATGAATAAAAGTGCTGGGCACAGGACATGGTATACAGTCGGTGCTCGATAAATGTGACTATGATTATAAAAGGCAGTGCAGCAGAGGAGTCAGGCAGCTCTGCCACTTAACTGGGTCTGTAGACGTGGGCAATCTCTCTGTGCCTTGGTTTCCTCATCTATAAAATGGGGATAATAAAAGCCTCGTCCTCACAGTGTTGTAGGGACGATTAGATGCTTTAATATACATAAATTTAAAGTGCTTAGAACAGAGCCTGGCACATGGAAAGTGCCCGATAAATGCTAATGATTGCTATTTTTGTTTTCAAGCTGCATACCCCGCTTTCCTCTCGCAGGCCTCAATGCAAGCATCTTGAAATGAGAAGCTGATGAGGTCATGGAAATGGGGTTCCCCACTCCCTCCCCAGGCTCTGTGGGGTGTGGAAGGAAGGCTGGAGAGGAAGGAGGAGGGTCTTCCAGAAAACACCCCGGCAGACGCCCCTCAGTAAACACCCCCATCTCCGCGTAAACACACACTGCCCGCTCCGACCGCTCCAATCCAAACACAGCCTCACTGGGGACCAAGCCACGGCCACCCCAGCCCACCCACTCAGAAACCTCACCCCGCCAGCCCAGGTCCCAGGCAAGGCCGGCTGTCTCCTCTGTGTCAGGCAGTCCTCATGCTCCTCAAGCTGGCTCCTAACCCAGCAGCCCCGCCCCAGCTGTAATTACAGAGAGCTGAGGCTTCTGTGTGGCCGTGACGTCAGCCCGAAGCTTCTAGCCTGATGATCTCACCCCGAGTCAGTGGGGGCCAGTCACTCGGGATGGGAGGGTGGGGGACGCTCAGCTGGAGGGGGAGGGGGAGGGGGCGGGGGTCTCGGGCAGTCAGCTCCGCAAGGATGTGAGATTCAGAACAACTCGGGTTCCCACCCAGGTCCTGCCACCCCAGAACGGCGTGCACAGGCCACTGCTCTGAGCCTGTCTCTTCACCTGCAAAGTGGGGGTGGTGACAACTCCCTCCTTCTTGCTGAGAAGATTTAATGCCATGAAGTCTGCACCGTGCTCACCTGCTACCACCGAGACAGGTACACAGCAGGCAGTGAAGGATGGTGACTTGTTGTTTTCCAGACTCTTATTTTTAGAAAACTTTCTCATGCATGCACTGCTTAACATCAAAACAATTTCTCAACCAATGACTCACTGAATTCCTTAACACCCCCAACCCACTCCACCCCACGAGGAAGCCGGCTGAGACCCTGAAGCCCACAGAGGGAGGATGGCGTGCCCCCAGAGGCCCACCTGTTGGGGACAGATCAAAGATTGGAACCCCAGCTGAAGGGGCCTTTCGTTCAAAGTCTGCTTTATAGATTAGCTCTCCAAGTGACAGGGGAATCTAGAAAATAGGTCATCTCTGGGCTTCGAGGTCCAGACTAGACACCCTGCCTGGGTACAGCACGTTGTGATAATCATCATTATTTACAGTCATAATAATAATAGAAGCTCCTATTGGGTGCCACTTCCTATGGCAGTTCCCCCGTCTGTAAAATGCAGATGATAGTGGTAAGTTCACATTGTGGGATTGTTGGTGAGGAGGGGTTAATATTTGTAAAGCCTGTAGAACAGGGCTCGGCATACAGCAAACATTACGTCATTGAGAACATTGAAAATACAGAAGTGTCGTCTGCTAAAGGCTTAAGATCGCCTCACGTTCTCCTCAGGACACGCCCACAGGAGGCTACCATTACGTCCATTTTGCAGGTGGGGAAACTGAGAGCTCAGGGATGCATGGGGAGGGCAGGCATGTTACTCTCCCAAGGACGGGGAGGGCGAGCTCTGAGCGCATGCAAGTGGGGAGTGCAACCCAGGGCCATCTGCCTCCAGATCTATGGGGCTCCCATCTGTCCCTCCTCCACTTCTGCAGGTCCCCAGGGGGGAGGCAGGATGCAGCACGCTCTGGGGAAGGTATTTCCAGAGGGTGACCTGAGCCCTGGGCCAGGCAGAGGGTTATTAATAGTGCCCTGGCTGGGGAGGATGGCTCCGGGGAAGGGAGTGGGAGGGCGGAGCTGAGCCAGCGTGGGGAGGAGAGACTGCCCAGAGAGGCTGGCTGAACTTGGCTGTCAGGGCCCCTCCCAGCCCCCTGGAGCACAACTGTTCCCTCAGCGGATTCTCTGGGGCTGGTTCATCACCTCGGAATACTCCTGTGACAGGAGCCACTTGCAAAACCCGCCTCCAGCCCCCAGCAGCAATAAATAGAAAGCTCCCAGCCCAGGAGAAGCGAGAAGTTTCTAGGCCTGCCTCCCTGGGTTTATTAAGCTCCTGGCTCCTCTTTAGACCTCAGCGGCTCTGGCTGCCAGCCTGTGTGGCCTGCGAGGACAGAGACTGGCTGATCCCTGGTGAGGCAGTACGGATAAGGGCCCTCTGGGATTCTGCTGGATCAGCGGGGGGTCGCCTTTGGTGGCTGGAGTGTCTCTGGGGCCCAGGACCCCAGCCTGGTGTGTGCCTCCGTCCCTGGCAGTGGATGGTTCAGCATTTTCTGAAGCTGAAGAATAAGTTTGGAAGACCAGCCCACCCACATCAGCTTGCTGTGTGACCTTGGGCAGGTGGCTGTGGTTCTCTGAGCCTCCACTTCCCCTCCAGCTCAGCGGCCACCATGGCTGATGGTCAGATGCCCTTCCCCTACACGGGCCGCCTGCGCCGGGACCCCTTCCGAGACTCGCCCCTCTCCTCCCGCCTGCTGGATGATGGCTTTGGCATGGACCCCTTCCACGACAATTTGACTGCCTCTTGGCATGACTGGGGCCTGCCTCCATTCTCCTCGGCCTGGCCGGGGACCCTGAGGTCGGGCATGGTGCCCCGGGGGCCCACCGCCACGGCCAGGTTTGGGGTACCTGCTGAGGGCAGGACCCCCCCACCGTTCCCTGGGGAGCCCTGGAAAGTGTGTGTCAACGTGCACAGCTTCAAGCCGGAGGAGCTGATGGTGAAGACCAAGGACGGATACGTGGAGGTGTCTGGTGAGTAGGGGGCCGAGAAAAAGGAGAGAGAACCCGGGGAGGGAGGCATAGACATCAGCCCTGGAAACAGCCAAGAGGACAGTTCCTTACGGGGAAGCTGTGACAGTATGACACAGGTGACTTCAGGGCTCAGGAATGCAGCCCACAGGAGTTATCTTTATGGAAAAGCACTCCTCTCCTGGCTTCCAGGGGAAATCTTAACCTGACCCGGCTGCTGGGGCCTTCGGGTGCTGTATCAATCAGAGTCCAGGCAGGAAAAGGTAAACAGCGTCAGATATTTTGACAGAGGGCGTTGAATGTAAAGAATGAGTTAAACAGAGAAGGAATCAAAGACAAGGAAGAGATGGGCTCCCTTGCACCCCGGCATCACAACAGTCTCGAAGGGCATGTTTCACGCTGGACCATCATAGTGTTGATAACCAGCGCAGCTTTCAAGAGAAACGCCTCCCTTTGTCAGGGGAGGAAACTGAGGCATAGTGGTCATTATAACGATACTAATTGATAACCTTGATTGAGTGCCTACTGTCTGCTAGAGACCACGCTAGGTGCCTTCCCCGCAGCATCTCAGTCAATACAACCAGAGGAGATGGGTCCTGTCTGTCTCTTCTTTTTACAGTTGAGGAAACTGAGGCACAGAGATGTTAAAGTAACTCCCTCAAGGCCACCACGGATTCAAACCCAGGCTGTCTGGGAATCGGGAGGCCAGAGGCAAATGGATAATGTATTGAGCACCCTAGGTGCCAAGGGCTGGGCTAAAAGTCTTATTTCTTCTCTCAAGCAATCCTCACTCCAGCCGCGAGGAGCAGAGGCGTCTAGTGTCCCATTTTGCAGTTGAGGAGGCTGAGGCCCAGGCGGGACTCGTCCAAGGTCACGGTGTGAGTCAGCAGCAGCAAGAGTCTGGGCCTACCCATGACTCCGGGCCCACGGCTCCTGCCACCACATCCCAGCCTGGGAGAGGGAATGCTCCGGGAAAGAAAAAACAGGAGCTGGGGGCTCCCTCCCTCCCTCTAAGCAGGGCGGCAGAGGAAAAGCTTTCTCTCCGCTTCCCTCCCAATTAACACTCCATTAGAGAGAGCATGTTCCTTGCAGGCTCCGCCAGCCAGAAAATCAATAAAGGCCACGCAGACACAGGCTGGCAGGACAAGCCCCGGCAGGCAGCGGGCAGGGGTAGGTTCAAAGCCTCGCAGGGCAGAATTGTAAACATCAGAGGCTCCGGAGGGTGTGGTGGGCCAGGAGACACGCTGGGGCCACGTGCTGACGGAGGAGGTCAGCCAGGGCTCCCCGAGCCAGGCAGGAGTTCTGCAACCAGATCCGCCACTCACCAGCAGGCTGTGCACATTGCATAACTTCTCTGTGCTTTGTTTCCTTATCTGAAAATGGGATTCAAAGAGTGACACCACATAAGGATTCTTGTATTAAATGAGGTGATGTGTGTAAAGCGTATACATAGTGCCCAGAACACAAGGGATCAGGACTGTAATTGTGGGGGATGTTGTTGTTGTTAAAATGCCAGGCACATGGTAGAGGACCAATCAATCATAAATGGTAGATGCTCTTTGAGACCAGGGTTTGAATCCCAGCACCGCTGATCATGCTCTAGATGGATATGGACAAGAAAGTCTTCCCACGGCTCCCAGACTCAGTTTCCTCGTCTGTGTCATGGGGATCATAATAATCTCTTTCCTGCAAAGCTGTAGGGAAGGTTAAATACACTCAGACAATATATGATAATAAATGCAGAGTGTCTGTAATGGCTCCTAACAGGGCCTGCCTGGCGCTCAGTAAACAAGGTGATTATTATCATCAGTCCTGCTGTCTTTGTTTTAATTAGGGTTCCAGAATCTTCCACCCTAGATTGGAGGATTGCTCATGCCCCATGGCCCCCTCCAGAAGACCTCTGTTCAACCTGGAGGGTTTTTCTCCATCCTCCTTTCTAGGTGCTTCTTCACAGGTGAGGCCTGGCAGCTCCAGGCTGAGATCCTGGCGAAGCACCTTACCAATCCAGGGGCTTTGAGTGAGCGATGGAGCCTCAGTCCCCACGTCTGTAAAATGGGCTGGTCGGGGCTTAAATAAGACAAAGACAGACGAAGCCTTTTTAGGCTGTAAAACCCTCACAGGGTGCACTTAGCAGCCGCAGCGTGACACGATCCCAATCCCCTGAGATTGCACACGGAAACTATCATAACAGAGGTTTCAGAAGTCAGATTGATATCAGGCTCTATTTAAAAAGCCACTTTCAAGGGGCCGGCAGAAGTCAGATCGGGTCTCCCAGCCTCCATCCCATGATGACAGACCTATTCCTCCTCAAGCACTTTGTGTGGGGCACTGTGCTAAATGCTGCCATGTGTTGGCCCCCTGGTCCTTCCCATGGACTTCCCGGGAAAGACGGATAGGTTTGTTCCATGCATACTACAGAACAGGAAACGGAAGGCCAGACAGAGTAACTCACCTGAGACCACCGGCTTCTCCACGGTAATGTCTGAAACTCAAAGCCGGGCCTGCTTAGACAGTTCCAAGTCAGGATGGCTCAATCTGCTTCTGATTGCGTGGCCTTGGGCAAGTCCTACCACCTCTTGTTGTTCTTATGAGGAGGTGGACTAGATCAGTATTTGCCAAATGGAGTGCTTTAAGATGTCACTAGGCATCTGAGAAACAGAGGGAGGGGCATCCAGAATTTTAGAAAGTTCCGGATGCAACTAAATTATAAACAGGTCTCCTCACTGCAGGACTTATCAGAGCCTTGAATCCACCAATGGAGTTGATGGATCTCTGAGAGATGGTCCTCTCTTATCTGACCACATGTGAGTGTCTAGTCCCAGGGAAGTGTTTGGAAAATGCTGGACTAGAAGAGTTCCATCATGCCTCACACACCCCACCCCCAACATGCAGACACTAGCCAAGAAATGTTCCCTTCATGGGCCACTGGGCCAGGCCCTGGCCAAGGAAGGGACTGGAAAGCCCCAAGGCCTTATTCCCGCCCCTTCTTAATCCCAGGGCCTGTGCCTCCCCTGGAAACAGCACTGTCTTTCTTTAGCTGGGCCAATGGACTTCCCCCAACTCCTGCTTCCTGCCTCTTGGCGCCGACATTTCTCTGAGGCACGTGGAGAACATGGTGGCTGCAAGGGGCCTCTGACTTCCTCCGGCCTCCAGATGAGTTCTTGAAGAAAAAAATTATAATAATTACTTTTTTCTGTTTACAAAAATAAAGTATTTCCACAGTAGAAAATGTACATAGGAAACCAAAATAAGAAGCGAAAAAGCACTCATAATCCTTAAGCTGCCCCAATAAATAGATATTCAAATAATATGTAAATTAAATTCAAGACAGGCCTCCTAGCAACATCCTCTTACAACCAGGTTAACCCCCTCCCCTCCCTGACCCCAAAACCCTGTTTCCAGAGCCCGGACAGGGAGAGCTAGCTTGTGAAGAGCACTCCTTTCTCCAAACGTCAAAATAAACCACAAGCATTCACCTTCACACAGTTTTTTGACCATTTACACAGCAATTCTGTGACTCATTCTCATTTGCTCCTCACAATAACCCAAGCCTTGTCACCCCCACCTTAGAGAAGAATAGACTGAAGCTCCAAGAACAGAGATGCTGGGAAATGTCAGAGCACAGACTCAAACCCATCTACCTCCTTTTGAATCTGCACTCCATCACTTCCGAGCTGTGTGACCTTCAGCACATCACCTCACCTCTCTGAACTTTCATTCCCCATCCACAAAACGGTGATGGTAAAAGTACCTGCCTTCTAAGGCTGTTGGGAAAATTAAAGGCGCTGAGAACAGTGGCTGACACCAAGTAAGAGCTATATAAGAGTTTACTATTATTATTCTTATCATCATCATCCTTTATTATTCCCAGGATACCAAGGGTGCAAAAGGGCTGAGTCAGAGGCACTGGCCTGTCCCCAGGGGAAGCAGGCCTCCGGAGGCCCTGGCTTGGGGAGGATACCAGGGAACACACAGCGCCCTTCTGGCCACAGGCCTGGGTTGGAGCTGGGCATTTGGTGGTCACGGACTTGGCAGGTCACAATAAGCTTTCCCCGGGGCAGCACATCACAGAATAGCATGTTCTGGAGAGCCAGACACTCCAGCTTAAAAACCCAAACTCCTACATGTGTACCCCTTTCTGCCCAGCTGATGGGAGAAGAAATTGATGCAGCCTTTCCTAAGGGCAATTTAACAATACAGACCAAGCCTTAGAAATTCTAGAACTTGGAATTTACCCTCAGGGAGTCATCAGGCCGCATGCAGATCTAGCTAGGATGACATTCAGGGCACTGAGGTTCTTCCCAAATGTCAGGAACCTCAGTGCCAAGAAGCTGGGGACTGTCCAAATGAATTTTTATATCTCTGCAGCGAAACGCTGTGCAGCCGCTAGTAATCCCGCTGTTAAAGAATATTTGCTGTAATATGGAAAAATAATTATAATATGTTAGCAAGAGATAAAAACAGGTTTCAAGTGTAACATACAGTATGAGCCCATCTGACAAAATATGCTATCCACGTCTATAACATCTATACTATGTAACATTTATGCACTTCTAAGTAACATGGAAAGAAAAGTCTGGAACATATAAAAAATATTATTAATTTCCTCTGGGTGACGGGATTATGAGAGTTCTGATTGTTTCTTCTTCATTTTCTACCTTTTTGAACAGACACTTGCATTATCTGGTGATCAGAAAAAAGTTATTAATAAAGGAATAATGATCATAAAGAATAATTAATGTAATCACCTGCAGATTCAGTTTAAAAAAATCTGGACTGTAAAAAGACACTAATCCCACTAGGTTATTTACGGTCTAGATTGTACAGTCCCTCGGAAGGGTGCCCCTGGGGAAATGAAGGTTCTTAGGCCTGGAATGTGGCCCCAAAATGAGGAGTGAGGAATGAGTAACAATAGGATAGGAGGTGAGCGGCTCTGCTGGGCACTAATCCGGTTTGTTTAAAGGGAAATTAGAGACACTCTCTCCAATAAAAGAAAAAAAAAGAGTTGGGAGGAGCCAGGAGGCTCGGAATTTGTTATATAAATTGCAAGATAAAAGCCAGTGTGGGCCCAAGCCTTCTTGTAATTTCATCTTTTTCCTTCCTAAGGGAAGAAAAAAGCTCTCTCCTGCTGCCCTGGGAGGGTGTGGGACAGGGCAAATTCCACCTCTCCCTACTGTGTTGTTTCTTAAGAAAAGCCCCCTTTGGAGAATCTGGGTGGGTTTTTTAGCAGACGAAGCATTATTTCCAGGTGTACACATAATGTGGCTCAAAGAGCTATTCAGAAGCTGGAACAGCAGAGAGGTGGCAGACCCCAGCTCCTGGCCTAGGTTCAGAGAGAGCTGGTTCAGAGCCCATGGCTGCCACACATCTGCTGGGCAACACTGGACCCATCACTGGGCCTCAGTTTCCACATCTCTAACCAAGGGAGAAAGAAGCCCACCCTCAGAGCTAGGAAAGGCCTCTGTTAGTTGTAAGGTCAGCTGAGTGGCAAACTAGCCCCACTTCCTTCCCACCACCCGTTCTGGGGTGTTAGCCTTAGGGTTCTACTGGCTGGTTAGGAGTGAGGGGTCAGATTCAAGACCTTAGAAGATACAGTGCAATGTGTGGCCCAGGTTCTGTGATTTCCTAAGACTAGTAAGTAATTGTCCACAAACCACGGTCAAGGCCTCCTGTCCGTTATTTATTTCATCTTCACAACAGCCTGGGAGGAGGCTCAGGTGGGTCCACTTAGCAGATGAGGGACCAGAAGCTCAGACAACTGGAGCCACTAGACCAAGCCCCAAGCCACACAGTGAGGCAGGCGCAGGATTCGACTCCAAGTCCGAGTCCTGACGGATGCCCAGGGCACGCAGATGCTGACCCGTGGCATTTCTTTCCCTTCCAGGCAAACACGAGGAGAAGCAGCAAGAAGGCGGCATTGTTTCCAAGAACTTCACAAAGAAAATCCAGTAAGTGACCTGGCAGTGTGGATTTCGGGGTGGGAGTGGAGGAGACGGGGGTGCCTGGGACCCGAGATCTGGGGTCTCTCCCTCCTGGGCATCTCTCCTGTGAGACATGGCCCAGGGCAGGGACTTGAACCCTCATACCTGAAGGGAAGAAAGTGTCACAGCAAACCTGCAACAGGGTCCCAGAAAGGGGGGCCGCATAGATTCTCCCGTCTTGCCTGCTCAGTGCCCTGTGAGGTCGGTATCAACAATCCCGTTTTGTAGATGAAGAACCCGAGAATAAGAGAGGTGAAATGACTTGTCCACAGTTCCACGAAAATTGGGGCACTCCCCTACCCACGTGGTATGGCTGAGGGAGGATCTCCATCACGGTCAAGAAAGACCCTCCCCCGATGCCCCAAAGGCCCAGTAGAATCTTCCTTGGGGAGGCTGCTCGCCCTAACTCTCCCACAGCCAGCAGAGTGCGCCTTCGCTGGAGCATCCACAGGAATTAAACTGGAAGGTGTCCTGCCGGCTCCGCTTACCACCTGGAGGGGTCCTGAGGCTGAGATTGGGATGAAGGAAGGGCAGGTTTTGCTGAGGGGAGTGAGAAGGGCTGAGCCTGGGAAAACCACGTGAGCAGCCAGAAGAGCGCCAGGCTGAGCCACTGAATCAAAGCCACACAGAGGCCCTGATGGCAATGCCTGTGGGGAGAAGAGACTCACAGCGGGGTGCTGATGGCTAGATGCTTCAGGGACATCTTCTCCCTAATCAGCGTCACTCCATCACGTGCTCTTCTGGCTCCAAAGCCTTTTCCCCAGTCATCATTGCATCCAGTCTTGGCAGCGAAGCTGTTCAGGGGAGGAGAGATTGTACCCTCCTGCTGTTATGGGGAAACGAAGTCTTCCAGAGGTGAACGGACATACTCGAGGTCCTTACATCTGGAATTTAGAACAGCCCCAAACGGATCCTTCAACTCTGAGTTTAATGCTCCTTCCTCAAGCAAGGAATGCCCTTTCCTCGTCTGTATGAGATGTGTGCTGATTCTGGCCTTGCAGAGTTACCAAGTGAAAATGAGATGAGATCATGGCACAATGATCCTCACACAGCAGGTCTTCATACGTGGCCGTTTGTTATTACTATTATTGTTGCGGTTCTTGAATCTTTGCTCCACTCCTAGCCCTGGCAAAAAATGTCCTGTGTCTGGAGAGACAGGGCTAGCTGAATTCTGAGGCTTCTTTCAGCTTTGGGATTCTGCAGTCCTGTCTCTCCCGCCACGTGCCTGCTCCTGACCCGCCTGGCGCCTCTGGAGTTCTTGGAAGCCTCAGGACACTTCCTGATAAGGGAAAGGCCAACAGCTTCTCTTACGCTCGCTGGCTCACGCGCCGTCCCCAAGACCCACACCTCTCCCTGGTCCAGCAGCCAGATCAAACATCGCTGAGAGCAGAGAGAAAGGGAAAAGGGAGGAGGAGGGAGCCAATGTTTCTTTCAAGAGACTCATAGAAGGTCTCAGGTTGGAGTCACAGGCAGGGCAAAGCTGTGGAGGCGACTGAGCTGAAAAAGAAGTCAGCGAATTAATCATCTTAAGAAGACGGCCATTTTGTGGATTTCGCTGTCTCTGAGACCTCTGGGAAAACAGCTTGCTGGGAGTTGCTTGACCAGATAGAAATGCCTACAGCTGCTCAAGGTAGGGCTGCAGTTGAGCTCAATATGGGGCCCTCGCTACAATATGGGACTCGCCATTGCCCTGAGCTCCCCAGGTGCCCTCCCTAGTCGACCTAGCCATCCTGACCCTGTCCCCAGGACCCTCCAAACCGCCCCATGTTCCAGCTATTAAAGGGTCCCCAGAACCCTCCTCCATAACTAGATCAGGTATCTATCCATTCTGGCTGGCCAATGTCCAGTTGTGCCAGTTGCTAAATATTTTGAATTTCACCCCTGGGTGTAGGGAGTCCGGGCTCCATGATAGAGAGAGTGGGTAACTCAGAGCAATTTGCTGAACTGCTCTGAGCTTCTGTTCCCGCATTCCCTCACAGATGGATCTGTGATGGGGAATGAGAGGATGTGTGTAAAGCGTTTAGCACGGGGTACAGACTCAGCGCTCAGTCCATGGGAACTAATATTATTAAAAGATTGCAAGGCTGGGATCACACAAGAGCAGGTGGGACCTCCTGGGCCCTCCTGGCTCTGCCCAGACTCCAGACACCGAGGAGCAGGACGGGAGTTTGGGATGGCCCTGGCCCAATCTTAGGAGGCCTCATCGCCTCTCCCAGGAAAAGCTCAGGTCATCAGAGGACAGGGAAGCTCCTTCAACCAGCTGAGATCCTTGGAGATTTCCAGCCAGGCAGGATGCTACAGCTGTTGGCCTTAGCCCAACACACCCATCCCCGTGTGAAAGGCCCCATCTTGCCTGGATGAGGGGACGGGGAGAGGTCTTGGAATTTGCCTATCAGACTGGGGGCAGGGCGAGGACTGCAGATGAGATCTTTCCCACATCCAAGCTGGATGAGAGGACAGGAAGCAGGGGACACAGGAAGTCATCCATGGAGGATGCTCAGAGCCAAAGCAAACTTCAGTCTCTTTGCTCCACATTTTCCCACGTATCTGTTCTGCCTCTTATCGTTATCTACGATGTGTCAAGAGCCATGTGGAGAGGTTTGTAGGTTTAATCGTATTTCATCTTTAGAGGAATCCTATGGAGTGGGTATGATTACGCCCATCTAGTGGGTGAGGAAACTGAAGCTCAGTGGGATGGTGGGACTCAACTAAGGTCACACAGGAAGGAGCAGATCTGAGATTGGAGCACAGGTGTCCCTAACTTGAACTTCCCCTACTCGGTTAGGGCAGACTGAAGGACAGTTATTGGCATACGTCTTCACTATTTTTTGCCACATATGCTAATGTTCCCATACTATTATTTGCTTATGCCTTGTTTTTTTCCGATCAATTCACTTTTGATACAGTGAAATTCTCATCGCTAACATGTTCACCGAAGAAGGCAATCATAACAAAATCCAATGAAAGCAAAATGTGGTGAAATAACTAGATGATGTTGCCTGCCGAAGGGTCTAAGACTTACATCTGCTGTCTCTTTGTTAAAAAGAGAAAATAGCAAGAGACAGAGGCTGCAGGTGCTCAAGGCTTGTTAACCCTTCGCTGAGACCTTTGTTTAGATGTAAACAGAAGGACTGAAAGAGAATTGGGGAGGAATAACTTTCCCACCACGTCGATTCAACATACAGGTTACCTGGTGAGGGACCTTGAACAAGTCTATTCCCAACTCCGGGCCTCAGTTTCCCCATGTGTAATATGAGAGCATTGTCCTGGACAATCGAGAAGATCCTTTTGGGCTCTGATGTCCTATGGTTCAATGATGGCACAGCTTGTGCTAAAATATTCCCAGCTGTCAAGGTGCCCACTTGGCGAGCCAATGCCTGCAATGACAATGCAGAAGCTGACACTTATTGAGCGCTTACTGTGTGCCAGGCACCATTCTAAGTCCTTTTCTTTCATTATCTCACATAATTCTCACACCACCCTAAGAGGTAGATGCTATTATTACCTCTTTTCTTACAAGGAAATAGATTCAGAGAGGTGAAATCACTAGCCCAAGGTCACACAGTCGGGAAGAGCCGGAATCTGGATCGAGGTCTCCCTGCCTGCCAAGTCCAGGCTGTGGACCATGCCTACCCTGTCACATTGTACCTGGTCCCCACTGGGTTGGCGTGCGAATGGTTCAACAGAGTCAGCCCATCCCCCAGCAGAGGGAGGGAGGTCCAAAATCTTGCCCTTGTCTCTGCTCCAGGAGCTTGACTTGGCAGGTGTTCAAATTCTCTCTTTCTTCTGTCCTTGCCCGCAGCCCCCTTGTTATTCTCTGTGGCTCCAATTTGGCAGGAGTCCCTTGGGTAGATGGGGCTCATGCGCCTACGAGCACAGGAGCAAAAGCCTCCCAGCCCCTCCAGGAAGGGTCCTGCCCATGACGAGGAACGGGCTGACCTCATTTCTTGCTTCTTTCATCAAGACCCCTGCATTTACAACAGGCAGAGCCAGCCTGGCCAGGAAAGATCGTGGTGATAGAACCGCCTGGCTTCCCCTCATGGTCCTGTGTTCAACAGTCTGGTGCCGGGGGAGGCCGCAGAGCATCACAATCAGCTGAGTTTGGAGACCCCGAGTCCAATTCCACTCCCATCTGCCGCTTACCAGCTGGGGGGCCTTGGGCGAATCAGTTCACTTCTCTGACCTCAATTTCCTCATCTGTAAATTGGGGATAGGCATAGCACTTGCCTGGTGGGGTTACTGTTAACAACTGTACGAGAGGATTCAGGCGAAGTCCCTGGTACATAGAAAGTTCTCAGCAGGTCATAGTTTTCATAATTTTTTATTGATAATGGGGCCATTAGCATGCTCTCACAATTCCAATAATTTGTTGCAGAAACCATGTCCCAGATAGTCTCGTTTGCTCAAAACAATCCAAAAGTCATAAAAATAGCTTCAGAACCGGAACCAGATTTGGGTTCAGAAGTCCTGTCTTTGGTGCCCTCTCTCCCACTGAGTCTGTCGTTGGATTCCCCAAGGCTCTGTCAGATGTCCTATGCAATGGGCATATTAATTTCTACCTACTAACCATTCTAGGGTCTCTATAAAGCTCTAACCAGGTAATGCCTATAAATGTATTTTGGGAACAAAACAATTATGACCTGCTAAGACCTACTTACGATGTGGCCCAAATCGAGGGTCATTCTAAGCATCGTAGAGTATGCTGCCATCTGACGTCTAGCCATGTGGCCAGCCTGACCCCCTTTATCTGCCAAGTTGTCTATTCCACCATTAACTCTACCAGCAATGCTTTTTGTAGCAAAGCCCTCCCAGCAGGCACATGGTCAATGAAAATGTGTCACCTGTTGTGAGTGACACCTGATTTGTGCTCTATAAAGGAGTGGTCGTGGCGGTCATTTCCGCCAGCAGCTGGCCAGTTGTGGGTGCTAAAGTGGAGACCTCAACCATTGACCAAATATCTGGACCACAGCTCCCTTTTAAGTTACCATTGGAGCAGCGTTTTACCATTCGTAAAGCGTGTTCAGAGTCTTTTTCTCACTCTGAGCTTCAAATACTGTGCAAATTTAATGTTATGCTCACCATTTTGCAGATGAGGAAACAAGCTCAGAGCAACTGAGTGGCCTTCCTAAGATCACACAGCTAGAAAGGGGCAGGGCCAGAATTCAAACCCAGCATTGTTTGCCCCGAAAGATGAAGCTCTTCTCAACAACATTTTCTTTCGAATGAATAAAAGAATGTTTAAGCTCTATTAAAATAATAAATGAATAAAATCTTGTGCTTCCTCTAGGCTTCCTGCAGAGGTGGATCCTGTGACAGTATTTGCCTCGCTTTCCCCAGAGGGCCTGCTGATCATCGAAGCTCCCCAGGTCCCCCCTTACTCACCATTTGGAGAAAGCAGTTTCAACAACGAGCTTCCCCAAGACAGCCAGGAAGTCACCTGTACCTGAGACCCCAGTCATGGCCCATCCTTGTTCCCTCCCCAACCCCAGGGCTTCTCTGATTCCAGGGTACATTACTGTAGCTGAACTCATAGATTTAGCGCAACTAAGATGTTGGGGGTGGGAGTGGATGGACCACAGAGTCCCTGGATAGTGTAGTAGTAGGTTTTTCCACAAGAGGGCGCAATTGGCGAGTCATGCTCAGTTGCGCAAAATGCTGGGAGTTTTTTTTTTTTTCTTTACCTTTTCTGTCTTGATGAAAATGTTGCACATTCTAAAGTTGCCAAACCAATATAATGGGACATAACATTTCACATTGCATCTTACCTTGCAGCTGATGCAAGGGTTGCTTTTCTCTGGGGACCTCCCCATCACCCAGATTCCTATTCTGGGCTCTCAATTTCCCTGCCTGCCCTGTGGTTTGGGTGAAGGAGCCCATTAGCTCACTCCATTGTGTTTCTGCAGCCCTGGCCTAAGAAGGGTTATAGAGAGGTCTTACATCCCCATATGGGATTTATCCAACAGCCACATGAAAATAAACAGTGCCTTCTGCCCTCCACCCAGGCATTTACAGCATGTTCCCAAGCTGGCACTCCCCGGGGACTCTGGAAGCCCCTCAGTTTATTCTCTGGCTAAAGCCCCCCCTTTCTTGTGTCTCCTATGTCCAAGTTGGGACTTTTAGAGAGGGCTGTCTCCAGACAGCTCCAGCTGGAACCAAGCAAAGGCCAGACAGCCTGGCAGGCAGGCTAGTGGTATTGTCTATATGGGTGGGACGTGTGTGTCATTGTTATTTGAATTGTGCTGTTGTTTAGGGGAAAATAACAGTAAATGATAATAATAATAAAGGAGCTGATGTTCTTAGCCTGGTGTGCTTCTTTTGATGAGGGGCTAAATGCTATACCACTTAGATATGCAATGTCAGTTAGGAATGCTTGTGGCTACAAATTATAATGCCCAATGAGTAGTGGCTTAAATGACACAAACATCTAACTTTATAAGAAGTTCAGGTATGAGTGATTTCAGAGTTACTTTTTCAGAAGGTACGTCACCAAGAATCCAGAGTATTTCCATCTTTTTCCTCTGCCATCTCTAAAAAGTCCACTAGGTCTATCCTCGCATTTGTAAGATGGCTGCAGCAGCCCCAGGCATCTCATCCTCGGGTGACAAGGTACAGGAAGAGAAGGCAAGGATAAAAAAAAAAGCCTTCTCATCTGGCCTCCTCTTTTATCAGCACTCAAGATCTTTTCCAGAAGCTCTCTCTCAGCAGATTTCTTCTTTTATTTCATTGACCCAACTTGGGTCACACGCCTAGCCTGAAGCCAGTCCCTGGCAGAGTGAAAGTGATGGCCATAATGGGCTTAGATCCAGATTGATTTGTCCTCTGAGGCCAGGAACATTGCTGTGTGAAAAAGCAAGGTTCTGTTAAGAAGGACAGGGGTGTAGCAGCTGTGAGCGCCATCAACAGTGTAACGGCGGCTGCAGGCTGACGCTGCCAGGAGCGCAGAACCTGGAACACAGGGTGGCAGGGAGCAAGGCTGCTGGCATAGTGCACCAGTTGGGACTGTTTCTGGGGTAAGGGTGAAGAAACTCAACTCAAACTGATGGACGCGAGAAGGGGTATTTATTGGTATACATAGCTGAGAAGTCCAGGATAAAACCCGCTTTCAGGGCTCCAGTGATGTCAACAGAACTCAGTTTCTCTCTCTCTCTTGGTCCTGCAGAGTCGGCTTCACTCCCAGTCTCCCTGTTGCCTCCCGGCCCTCCCCGTCCCCAGCCCTCCATGCCCCCATGTTCTCCCTCTGTGGTCGTGAGACGGCTACAGTCACTATTCCCTCTCACATTCCACTCCCCAGGGAGAAAAGCCATCTTTTCCTATAGTTTCTGCCCTATCCCTGAGAGTCATTCTTATTGGATGGGCTTCCGTCACATGACCATCCTGAGCTAAGCAGGGACCACGAAATCAGAGCTTTGATTGGCCAGGCCTGGGTCACATGCTCTATCCCTGGAGCCAATCCCAATGAATCCCCACAACACCCGGAAGTAGATGTTCGTTTTATAAGGAAGAAGCTGAAGCTAAGTGGTTTGGGTAGGTCACGTGGTGACAGCAGAACTCAAACCCGGATGTTAGCTTTTGGAAGGGTTAATGAGGAGCTGCTGGGCTGGTTTTCAAGAGCACCTCCAAACTCCAGATGACCCAAGAAATCACTATTTCCTGAGCACCTACTCGGTCCATCCTGTGCTAGGTGCCAAGGATACAGAGACCAATGAACCACAATTCCTGCCCCACGGAGCTCACAGACCAGTGACAGAGACAGGCAGATAAAAGAATGCCTGGCTCCCTTTAAATCCTCACTGTGTGACAGACACCATGCTAAGTGCTTTCTTATAGTAGATTTACTGACACTACAATCCTATGAGATAGGTCCAGCTGTTACCTCCGTTTTACAGATAGGGAAACTGAGGCATGGAAAGGTTACGTGCACTGCCCCCAAATCACACATCTGGTAAGCCCCAGGCCCAGGCAGTGTGACTCCAGGACCTTCACTAGTACTCTTACCCTGTTCTGCCCTTCTCCCAACAAAATAAAATGTAAGCGTGCCCTAAGTGAGTCGTCCAGCTTGTAGGAAGAGCAGAGAGGTGATATTTCAAGTTGGGGCTTTGCAGGGAGGGTGGGAGTCAGAGGTGGCTTACAGAGTCACTCCTGTCGGACTTGAAGATGGGCAGGTTGTAGGATTTGAGCAAGCAGGGGTGGGGATGGGGAGGTGCCTCACAGGCTGAAGAAAACACCTGAGCCAAGGAGAAAGGTATGTTCCTTTGAAAATGCTTTGATGGTTCCCCATTGTTCAAAGGATCAAGTCCAAGCTTCTCTGCAAGACTTAGAAGGCGTTATGGGATCCATCTGGTTACCTCTCTGCACCCCAGCCCCAAGCCCCTCCCCTCCCCTCCAGCCCCACCTAACTTCCGTCTCTTCTTCCAGCCAGCTCTCTCTTGCTACCAGAACCTTGAATACACTGCTCTCTCTCTCCAAGGTTGACTGACCCACCCTCTGCACGGGCTAATTTTTTTCTCCCAGTGGCTTAAGCAACAAGTTTCTTTCTTTCTTTCTTCTTTCTTAAAATTATTTTATTGAGGTTGTGTTGGCTTATAACATTGTGTGAATTTCAGGTGTACCTTATTATATTTTGGCTTCTGTGTAGACTGAATCATGTTCACCACCAAAAATCCAGTTTCCGTCTGTCATACATATGTGCCCCTTTACCCCTTTCACCCTCCCTCCCACCCCTTCCTCTCTGATAACCATCAATCTATTCTCCTTATCTATGTGTTTGTTTACCTTCCACATATGAGTGAAATCATACAGTATTTGTCTTTTTCCATCTGAGTTATTTCACTTAGCATAATACCCTCAAGGTCCATCCATGTTGTTGCAAATGGCATGATTTTGTCTATTTTATGGCTGAGTAGTATTCCATTGTGTGTATATACCACATCTTTTTTTCTCCATTCATTCGTTGATGGGCGCTTGGGTTGCTTCCATGTCTAGGCTATTGTGAATAATGCTGCAATGAACATAGGGGTGCGTATATCTTTTTGAATTATTGGTTTCATATTCTTTGGATAAATACCCAGTAGTGGAATAGCTGGATCATATGGTATTTCTATTTTGAATTTTTTGTGAAATCTCCATGGTGTTTTCCATAATAGCTACACCAGTTTGCATTGCCACCAGCAGTATAGGAGGGCTCCCTCTTCTCTACATCCTCGCCAACATTTATTTCTTATCTTGTTAATTATAGTCTTCACTGGCTAATTCTTTAGACTGCCCCTGGCCAGAGCCACTTCTTGCTTACCCCTGTCCCAACAAACACACCATATAACAGCTTTGGTGTTTGTGTAGCAGAATAAATAGTAATAGCAATCATAAAAACCCAAACTACCCTAGCTGCTCTGCTTTCAAGGACAGGATGGGGAATCATTCAAATAAAGGAGAAAATCCCTACTCATTGGATATTTGTTCAACAAATATTTACCGGGCACTGACCATGTTCAAGGCACTGTGCTGGGTGTCAGGTTACCATTTCTCTCCACTTTGAGAGCCTGGAGAGAAAAGGAGGGAAGCGAGGCTATTTCCATGTTCTCCAGTTCTGGCTGATGAATGGTGAGACCCCGAGCGGGTAGAGTGGAAAGCTCACCTATGAGGTGGTACCCAGGCCAAGGGCATGAAGGACCACACAGATTTGCCCAAGCAAGTGAGCAGGGTCTCTCAAGCAAGGGGGCCTGGTAATGTGGTGGGGGCCTGGACTATAGCGAGAGGTGACCAGTGAGGGATGCCAGGTGGTGGCTGGACCTGGAACCTAAAAATGCTGCACAATATTCAGTTTTTAATTCTTTGCCTTGTGATATAAAATGTGCCAATCCAACCTTTAGGGAAGTCTTACATACCCACAGATGCTTTGTGTGGGTGGTCTTGGGGGCGGTGGTGGATCAAGGTTGGGGACAAGCCAGAGCGAAGTGAATGGTGAGGAGAATTCTCCACAGGCAGCACCTGAAGTGAGAAGGGACTATGGGAATGGACCTCCTGAAACATCGCTGATCTCTTGGGCAGGGCACTGGAGAGGTGTGACTCAGTTTTATTGAAATATCTCAAGAGCACGGCTTCACCAGATACCTAGACTGTCCTCCTGGTGGACTGTAGGTCTCCTGAAAGCAGAGACCGCATCCTGTTGGTTTCCGCTGTGTCTCTAAATCCTAACACAGTGCCTGCTGCATAGGAGGTATTTCATATTCGCCAGATGCATGGGTGAATGCCTTGAATAAATAAAATCCAAACTCTTTTCCACCTCCTTCCAAGTCCTGCATGATCTGGCCCCTGTCACCTCCCAAATTCATGTCTCACAGCTCCCTCTCATGTTCACTACACACAGGCCTCCTTCTGTCGCTCAAACACACTGTGCCCATGCTCACCCCAGGGCCTTTGCACATTCCATTCCTTTGGTCATGAACACTCTGCCCCAGCTCATTGCCTGGCTGCCTCCTTCTTATCACAATTTCCCCAGATGTCCCCTCCAACTCCACCTTTCCAGAGAGGCCTTACAATAGCTGCCATCCAATCACTGACTATTACATACATCACTGCTTTATTTCCTCCAAAGCGATTGCGTTTGCTTGGTTGCAAACACACCTCCACATTAAAATCTAAGCTGCCCTCCACACACCACATACTTAGACACACCCTAGAATGTCAACTCCGAAAGAGAAGGGATGCTTTTGTGCCTTGTCCACTACTGCATCTTTAAAGCTAAGTGCAATAAGAATGCATTGAATGATTGGATGAATGAATGAACGGTGAGTGGGGGTCACCCTGGGGAATTAGGCCCTTTGGCATTTGCATGATCTTAAGCCCCAGAGACCCGGCTCATTTCAGTCCTGAGCATTTCCAGCTTAAAGATGCAAGACTTGTCATCAGAATAGATGACTCGGCCCCTCCCTAGAGATCTCAGAATGACAACAGAATATTGTTCCTGAGCCTTCGCTTGGATGATGATGCTGGGACAAGAGATTCCCAGAACCTGCTTCCCCACCCCACTCCCTTGACCCAGCCCCCCAGAAAGTCTGATCCCCAGCCCCCCTCCACCCACTTCCAACAGCCTGCCGGCCAGCGGCTGCTGATGGTGATCCACAGAGATGACTTGATATGACCTTGAGGGAAGAAACAAATTAATGTGTCTTGAAATAAATTCCAGGAACCAGTGGCTGGCTTCTCCACACCTTCCTCTTGGCGCCTCATGCATCATGCATCATAATGTGAAAATCAATACTGTCTCCTAAATGAGCCAACACCTGGAGCGGGCAGGGGGTGGGGCTACTCAGAGATCCCCTCCCACCCTATGTCCTGGGCCTGGGAGTTGTTGGCAGGAGCGGGAGACTCTGGGCCTGCTGTGGGCTCTACTCTCTGGTGGCTGAGGGCTGGCTGAGTGCCCCTGTCTGCTGCGAGGTCAACCCACCTGACCCCCAGCTGCAAGGCTGTCCAGGGACAAGCAGATGTGGGCTCCCTAGTGGCTCCTGAGGGAAAGGACAGGGCAGCCACATGGAAGGGCATTGCCGTGGCCATTGTCCAAGGATAACTGAGATATGGGGAGGGGAGGAGACTCCAAGCCCAGATCCCCACTCCAGAAGTTCAGTGTATATTTGTCAGTGCATTTCTTCGGATTGGGCACCTATTCAACTGCGTGTCCAGGTACGACAGTGCCAGGTGTCTAAATGTTGAAATACTTCAGTGCCCCTGGATAAATTGCACTACAGAGACTCTGAGGTGCCCCCAGTGTCCTAGCCCATGTTAAGCATGTCTTTATTCTGATGCTTTGACCACTTGGGGCCTTGCTAACCCTGGAGGGACTGCTCCTCCCAAGCTTGGCTAATTCCTAGAGATAGCAAAGGACTCACCTGTGAGCACACCTTTCATATGAAAAGCCACCCATCCAGAACCCACAGCCCGACCACCTCCTTTATCAACGCTTATACTCGGAGACACTATCCACTTGCCCTAATCATCCAAGGACGGGTACCAGAAACCTCGAGACAGCCCCTGGGCCACAGAGCCAGCTGAAACTATGCAAACTAGCCTGTCCTAAGCCTGCTCACCCAGCCCCACCTGTTCCTTCCTGCAGAAACCACAATAAAGGCTCTCACCCACGTTTTCTCCACCCCACCCCACCCTACCCGAGTTCCCTCTGCCTCCAACCGACCCTGGTGCTTCCCCATGTGGCCCCCATGACATGGTGAACCACCTCCTCTTGGGATCACTGAGTATTACAAGCTGTCTTTTCCATGGCAGTCATCCCTGATCTTTTGGCCTTGCCATACTGAACAACAACAAAACTCACATTTTAAACCATAGATAGTCCCTGCCTCCTAGTGCCTCTAGGAACCAACAGCTGCCTTTGGATGAGTGGCAATTCTGAAGAGTCACTGTCCCCGTCCCACCAGTTGTTAAAGATTCTGAATATCGCCCCCTCCCCCCAGGCTACTATGTGTCAGGTACTGCTCTGGGCCCTGGAGAGCAAGACAGACATGGGTCTCTGCCCTCGTGGGTGTAACGCGGGGCAATAACTGAGTAATCAAAAAAATAGCAGAGTCCAGGGTGGGACTACAAGTGGGTTCTGAGTTCAAGGAGTAGTGGGGCCGTTAGCGATCTGAGTTCTGATTTCAGCTCTGCTGTGTGTGACCTTGTCATGTGACCTCTACGAGCATTTGTTCCTCATCCACAAAAGTGGATGATCACAATGCAGGGCTAGTATGAAGACAGAATGTGTGAAGTGCTCACGCAGAGTAAGTCCCCAGGAAACAGGGAGCAGTGGGTGGCCTCAGCCTGGTCCCCGCCTGAGAGGCTGAGCCCATCGTCTTCCAGCGTCTCATGATAGGTCACTGAGCCGGAGGCCCCCGGGGTCTGTACCTGGAGCTGATGCTCTCCCAGCACCTGCCTCCATTTGGGAGAAGAAGGACCGGAATGAGGGGCATTGAGGGCATTTCAGTCTCCACTGTGAGAGTCTGGGTGGTCTACACACCACAGCTCCATAATCATAGCTGCCCACCCTCAACCCTTGCCCAAGAATAGCTCATTTTTATAAATCAAGAGAGACCTGCAACTACTACTTTGGGATCTGCGTGATGTATTTTTATGAAGGAGGAGGGTGCCTGCAGCCCGTCAGCAGTCAGCACGGTTCCTAGGACGTAGCAAGTGTCCAGAATATCGGCTATTATCAATACCGTTGTTTTTGTTGGTCATCCTTTTTTCTTTGAAAAGAGGATATGGTGGAAAGAAGAGGGCCAGGAGACAGGCTGGCGGTAGCCAGCAGCATTTGCTCCCTGGGGGACTTGGAAACTGAGGAGAGACGTGGCGGACAGTGCTGCTTGGCTAGACTCACGACTTCTACCATCAGGGTTCGAATGGAGGTGTCCGGACGCTCTCCCAGGCTGGAGCCTAGACAGCCAGTCTCGGGGACCCCTCACGGGCCCAGGGGAAAGGTGCAGAACTACCTAGCTCATGCTCTAGAAATACTTCCAGAGATTCTGCTTTAATTGGTCTGAGGTGGGGCCTGGGCATGGATATTTTTTGAAAGCTCCCCAGTGGATTCTGACTTGCAGCCAGGGCTAGGAACCACTAGAGAATTGGGTGCTGGGAGGGAGGTTGCGCAGGAGGATCCTGGAGGAGGCTTGGTCCCAGGCCGGGTAGGGTGGGAATAGTTATCAGAGGCTTTAGGATGTTGAAGTTGAAACCCGAAGGATGAGTATTAGTAAGAACAACATTATTAAATGTTTATTAGCTGCAAGGCGTTATCTCTGCTCTTCACATCCATTTTTCCATTTAATCTGCGTTGACCTAGAAATGTGCCCAAGGTCCCACAGCCAGGAAGTGGCAGAGCAGCTGAGCCAGTCCCAAACTCGGGCAGACAGGTTCCAGACCAGTGGTAGCTAGACCAGGGAGCAGGTGGGGTGGGAAGAAGGATGAAGAGTTTGTGGCAGAGAGAATAATGCGTGGGTTCAGTAGATGTGTCTTTAAAACAACGAAACCCCCTCAGGCTGGCCCCGTGGTATAGCAGTCGAGTTTGGTACACTCTACTTCAGCAGCCGAGGTTCACAGGTTCATCCTGGGTGCAGACCTACACTACTCTTCAGCCATGCCGTGGCAGTGACCCATATATAGAAAAAGTGGAGGACTGGCATGGATGTTAGCTCAGGGCTAGTCTTCCTCAAACAAAAAAGAGGAAGATTGGCAACAGATGTTAGCTCAGAGCTAATCTTCCTCAGCAAAAAAGAAAAGAAAAGAAACAGAAACCCTTAATCCTCACTCACAGCCTCAGTTTCTTCACCTGTAAAATGGGAATAATTCATCGCCACCCTGAATATCCCCCAAAGGGGGGCTGGGAAGATGAGCAAAAGAGTTTGTAGACTAAACAGAACTATTGCTTTGTTATTATCACCATCCCAGTAGGGAGGGCAGAGGAAAGGCAAGGACCAGCTGTCTTGGAAACGTTGCCTAGTGATCTGATATCATGGGACGGTTTCATTTTTCCGGTGCCTGTTTGTGCTCCATCAGAGCTGCGTGACAGCCAGGCTTGTTCTGCTTCTGACAGTGACAGCTTATAAAATCCTGAGTAGACAGGCTGACAGAGCTCACTATCAAGAGCTGCACGCTCATACACACACACGCCCGCACGACCCTCAGGTCTAAGCCAGCACAGATGCGGTTGTCGGAGGACAAAGGAGGTCTCTGCACAAGTGACAGAAATTGAGACTCTCCAGGTGTCCCAGATTCCACGCTAGACCAGCAGTTCCCAAAGTGAGTTCCATAAAAAGAAAAAGGGAATATGGTGTGTTCTGTAGTTAAAAAGTTGGGGGAAGTGCTGGGTTAGACAAACTCAAACCTTCTTTATTCTGATGATGCTCATTGTGAACTTCCAAGAGGAAGCTACAGCCGGTAGCTCTTGCTGCATAAAAGATTAGCCTAAAATCGAGTGATTTAAAACAATAAACACTTATTATTGCAGAGTTTCTAAGGTTCAAGAGTTCCACTGAGGCTTAGTTGGGTGGTTCTGGCTCAGCGTGCCTCATTAAATTGATTGAAGATGTCAGCGGGGGCCGTGCTCATCTGAAGGTTTGACGGGGGCCAGCAGGTCTGCTTCTAAGCTCAATCTGTTGGCTGTTGGCTGGAGGCCTCAGTCCCTCACTGTGTGGGCCTCTCCAGAGGGTCGCCTGAGTGTCCTCACGACGTGGCAGCTGGCTTCCCTCAGAGTGAGTGATCCAAGAGAGAGCATGAGGCAGAGGCCGACGTATCTTTTGTGAGCCATCCTTGAAAACGGCACGGCATCACTTCTGCTCCGTGCTAGCAGACAGCATCGCTGTAAAGGAACCTCAAGTGGATCAGAATTTGTTCTGACCTAAGCCAGGGGAGCTGGGCTTAAATACTCCCACAACAACTCTCATTGGCTAAAGTCTGCCATAGGGATGGACGTGGAGGATGCGAGCTTCCCCATGGGAAGTAAACATCAGACTCTTTGACCCTGAGAGCAAAGTAGCTTAAGGAGTCCCAGGGTGGTCCTGCAGACAAGACTCACAGGTACAAACCTGTGGAAACAAGGGTACCCAGAAGCCAGCGAGGCAGGCACAGAAACTGTACAAGGCATCTGAGGTGATCTGAGCAGACCCCTGGCAGTGTCTGCTGCATTTATACTCGTGGATAATTGGAAATGACCAAGCGCCTCAACTGCAGTGGATTGGCTAGACAAATGATGGGGTACAGCCAGACAATGGGAAAAAGTAGGCAGCCATTAACTATCGTGCTCCTGAAGAGGGCTTGTTGTCACAGAAATAGGACACGGAAAAGCCAGCCTCAAGTCATCAGTGTGTATGACACCTCATTTAGAATAAATATAAATCTGCATTTATATGTTAGTCGTTTAAGGTGCCATTATGGTTTTTTAAAAGTAGGTGGGTGTTTTTTCTTTGTGCATTTCTGAGTTTTTCAAATGTTCTGCATAGAGAATGTGTTGCCTTTAAGATGAGGAAAGTAAACTGAGTTGTTGAACCTAAGATTAGATTCTCCTAAAGGACTTTCGGGTGTCACGTATGACCTGATGCAAATTGCAGCTCCCCTCCCAGAACACGGCATTTGCGTCGCCGTACACGTAATGGTTATACACACACACCCCAGGGCAGGACCGCCCCGGTTTGAATTCTCCTCCGTCATTTATTAGCTGGGTGACCCTGAGCAAATTTCGTAACTTCTCCATTCGTCAGGCTCCTTGACAATAATCCAGGGGTGATGCTAAGAGTGCCTTGTAGAGTTGTGGTGAGGGATAAATGAGTTAAGATACGTAAAATACTTAGAGCAAGTCTCGGCATATAAAAAAACAGTTTGGCAGCGTGGACCTGGCTTTTCCTGCCCCACCCTCAGCCCTAATCAGTCTGAATGCCTAGATCTTGTTTTGTTCTTCCTCCTCTCGTTGAAGCTATCCTGTTCCGCCTCCTGCTGCATCCCTTTGGGATCCTGCCAGGTATAAGTGGGTGGTGATGAATTCATCAGGTTGCCCCATCACGTTTATCCACGCTCAAGTCTTGCCTCCTCTGGGGAATGCCCTTTACCCCACTTTCAGAAGCTCCAGAAAGCCCTGTGCAAGCCTGGGGTGTGCACACCAGTGGCTTCTGCCTGGCAGCATCCTTGTCCGTTTTCTCTGGTCACAGCGTCTCAACATCTCTTTGGGGTGTCGTCGCCCTGACGTGCAGTTTCACTGGGAATTTCCGTCAGAAGGTCCTGTCCTTCCACAGTGGGCACATGGCCCAAACTAAGCCCATCAAGGCCTCTCCTGTGGGAACGTGAATCTTGTGCAGACAGACTTGAAGACAGGAAGTAGCTGAAGCTGGTTTCTCCCTGGGACAGTGCCCTGAAGAGATGTCCATTTCTCTTGCTCCCTAGATCTCTGGAGTGGCTCCATTCCTGCCCTTCTTGGGTCCAGTGCTTAGCTTTCCTTTCAATTATATGAGCTATCCCACATCCTTTTCCCCTTAAATTAGGTAGAGTCCATTCCTTTCACTTAAAAACAAAGGACACAAGTTGTTATAGTGAGAGAGGAAGAAAGAGAGAGAGAGAGGTGGTGGGCTGAGCAGCATCTCCCATCCCATACCGTGTATAAAACGACACCTGAATTCTGATCCAACTCAGCACGAGGTCCTCCTGTGACCCTGAGCAAGGCCTCCCACCTCTCCTCTGTTTCTCTGTCTCCTTCGCAGGATCCTCTTTCCGGAAGCATCCCATAAAGGCTGTGGTGCTCGGATCCCATCCTAAGCCCCTTATGCTTCTCTCAGAGGTCTTCGCACACATTCTGTGGCTTCAACAGCCATCTCTAAGCTAACACACCCACTCTCTCTTTCCAGTCCAGATCAGCTCTACTGGAGCTCCAAATACCGGCTAGACACTTCCACCCAAGGACTTCCCAAAATCCACACGTGCGAAACAGAATTCACTATCTCTCCCCACAAACTGCTTCCCTTCCTCCCTTCCCCCGCTTTAGTACATGGCATCAACACACACCCAGCAAACCCAGAACTCTCCTAGATTTCCCTCTCCTTCTCAGCGTGTCGCCAGGCATTGTCCATACTCTGATGTCCTCTGTCTCATAAGTCCTATTTGTCTAGCAATTGTCACTCTACAACATCCATTCATCAGTTTATCACTTAACCCTTACAAGTCCAGGAGAGGGGTGGCGTCATCCCAACTGGAGGAAATGGGGAAAGTAGAGAAGGGAAGTCATCTGCTCAAGGTCACACAGGACGTAGGAGGCAGAGCTGGGACTTGAACGCAGGACTGTCTGAGCCCATAGCCCATGCCTGGTCCTCCAGGACTCCCTCTGTCCATGGTGCCCAAATTCAAGAGGAGCAAGATTTGGGCCAGTCTTTCTCTGGCCGGTTACTAAGGTCCACGGTGCAAACAGCAACAGTGTTGTCCATGAGCTCATCTGCTCCACCTTGCTCCACCCAGTTCCTAATCTGGGCTCATGACCCGGGAACTCATCTCCCAGACAACAGGAGTGATGCGACAAACAGAGGAGGGCCTGCCAACTTGGAGCTGAGCTGCCCCGACATGATTGGTGGTGCAAGCCCAGGAGGTGTGTGTATGTGTGGGGTGGGGGTGGGGGGGCCGTTGCTGACGTCCACAAGGGCTCCATCTAGAACCACCCCTCTACGTGGTTAGCACTATGTGCCCCTGACGAGCCAGAGGAATCCAACGCTCAGTGCCGGCAGGGCCACTGGAGCTGGAAGCAGTGGGAGGCCAGGAGGGTGGTGACCAGTGAGCACAATTGCGGTGTCCTGGGGTCCTGGCGGAGGTTCAAGAGACCCAGGTTCCACACCTGGTCCTATGAATTACCAGCTCTGCCTGCAGTTCACCAGGAAATCCTAACTCCCAATTGTATCCAGCATCTGAGCCCCTCCCACCTCCTCTCCTGCCTCCACCTTGATCTGAGCCTTCCAACAGCATTGGCTATTTCCACCCTTGTCCCTACAGTCAAAGTTTGAAAAATATTTTCATTGTGATAAATAAAATAGATAGCAAAATTTGCCATTTAAACCATTTTTTAACAAGTGCACAATTTGAGGGCGTTAATTATATTCACAGTTTGGGCAACCACCACTACTATCTATCGCCAAGAGGTTTTCATCACCTCAAACAGAAACTCTGTCCTCACTAAGCAATGACTCCCCCACTCCTCCTCCTCTTCTCCTCTACCTCCTGTCTCAATGAATTTGCCTACTCGAGCGATTTCACAGACGTAGAATCACACACTACTTGTCCCTTTGGGCCTGGCTTCTTTTATTTAGCGCAATGTCTCCGGGGTTCATCCAGGTTGTAGCATGTATCAAAACTTCATTCGTTTTTATGGCTGAATAATATGTCATTGTATGGAGAGACCACATTGTGTTTATACATTCCTCTGCTGATGGATACTCCCCAGGCAATTCGTCCACAACAGCTGGAGTGATCTTGAGAAAATATTACTCAGACCATGGCACAACTTTATCCAAACCCTCTTATGGATCCTCAATTCATTCAGAGTAAAAGCCATAGTCCTTATTATGGCTACAAAGCCCTAAAGGATTCTCTCTCCCCACACACTCTCCATTCCTCTGTGCACCTCTAACCTCATCCCTTCCCACTCTCTCCACTCTGCCCGTTGCTGTTCCGTGAACACCTCAGGCACCCTGCTACCTCAGGGCCTTTGCACATGCTGTTCCTTCTGCCTGGAATGCTCTTCCCCTCAGACATCTGCATGGCTGACCCCCTCATCTCCTTCCAGTGGTTGCTCAACTGTCGCCTTCTCAGTGAGGCTCATCCTGAACACTCTCTTTAAAACTGCAACCTCCCCTTCATCCATTATTCCTGATCTCCCTAGTCAGGATCCATTGTTTCCATAGCACTTGCCACTTTCTAACATATTACATAATAAGTGTCCTGATTGAGGGTGTGCAGTAGGCAGTCAGGACAGATGGTTCAACGAATGAATATGAGTTGGGACAAGTTGCTGCCCCTCTTTGGGCCTCTGTTTCCTTATCCAGGAATCAGGATTATGATCCATCCCAGGTGGGCAGGTATCACGGTGAGAATCAGATAATGACTATCACCCCTTTGTAAATTGTAAAGCGTCCTGCAAGTAAGAGGGGGTGGAAGAAAACTGATCTTCCCAGGTGCCCTTGAGGTCAGATACTTTGCAAGTCATATCACATTTTATCACCCCCATTTTACAGATGAGACGCTGAGGCTCAGAAAGGTGAAGTCACCTGCCTCAGGATCACTCCGTGTGAAAGTACTGGGGGGTCGGAGCTCCATCCAGCCGTCTGGCTGTTTCTCTAAGTTGCTCCCAGGTTTGGCATTTCATAAGCCTAAGAGAAAACCCCCTTGTCTCCAGGGACCAGCTCTGAGCCCAGGGGAATAATAATGAGGGTGAAGATATGAATAATAGCAGCCTTTTATTAAGAACTCCCTATATATGTCGGACTCACTTTGCTACGTGCCAGATGCCTGAAATAGGCTGTCCTCACACGATAGCAGGAAAAGGGTGTTATTATTCCCTCATAACCAATGAGGAGTTCCAGGATCAGAGAGGTCAGGCCATTCGCTTGAGGCCACACAACTCATAGATAGTAGAGACAGCATTTGCACCCAGAGCAGTCTGAAAATCCCATGGCATCTTGAAAAGTCCATGATCACCGAGATGCAGTCCCTACAAGGCCACATATGCCCTCCGCCTCCAGGAATATCCCCAGGGACCTCCCCACTGGAAGCAGACCCAAGAGGGTGCTTCTGTAGGTGGGAAGGCAAGCACACCACCAACCCTCCAAGCTCGCTCCCTCCGTGCAAGCAGCGGATACAGAAGGAATACGGCGTCGGTGGGAGCTTGGTTGGGGATCTCATGTACCTGCATTGCCAACAAAGACAAATGAAAGAACCACTCAGCAAACCAGGGCACTTCCACCCCAGAGCAGAACTGTCAATGGTGAATAAATGATGGAAGCTCCTCGCTGGACGTGCCAATTTCAGCGGGAGAAGATGAGCGCATTCATCTGCCTGGTGACACCCTGGCTGTCTTCAGGCCATGAGGGGGTAGGAAAATATTCCCCGGCATGCACTTTGCCCACGGCTGATTCCTGGCTATGGCGGGGGGCGGGGGGGGGGGTCGGTGGCAAGATCGGGGAAGGGTCTCAGACTTCCCACAGCTGCCCAGATGCAGGGTCCTAACGATTTCTATGCCTTTTAAAATAATCATAACCAAACTACTAGTATGTATTGACATCTTACTATGTGCCAGGCGTTGTGATGAGTTTGTTTTCTTTTGAATACATATTATCTCACTAACTGGCTAAAAATAAAATTATTGTTGAGGAGTCTCTGTTGCGGGAGGAAATGACTCCCTTGAGGGTGTCTGTTCTTTCCAATTATTCATAACATTAAATTACGTCTAAGAAAGATGGTCCAGCCCCAGGTCACCTCCCGAGGGCTTCACCAACTTCCGGCCACCACCAGCACTACTCTTCATCACACCAGACCTCTCCTCCCCGTAGCTGGGATTCTGTAGCTGGGGATAGTGAAGGGAGACCATGCAGGAGGGAGAGAAGGAGGACCTGGGAAAGCCAGCCCATGGGGAGGGAAAGGATGCTGAGGCCCAGGGCACTGAGACCTCAGAGCCAAGTTCCCACCACCCAGAGGAGCCCGGTGGCACCATCCTGCCAAGCTCGGCTGTGCCAAAACATTAGTGTCTTGGTGGAATGAAAGCTACCAAAATCCATCGTCTTTGGGCGGGGTTGACAGAACCCTTCTGCATCTATGGAGGTGTCTGTTAGATAAATGGAGTAGAGAAGGAGGAGGTGCTTTGTGGGCCCTTAGCAGGCTTATTTCACACAATTCTCAAAACAACCCCATTTGACAGAGGAGCCTAAGAAGCGGAGGGCACTTGCCCACAGCCTCATGCCTCCAGTGGAATATTATCGTAAAGTCTCTGGGAAAGCTTGCCATCAGAAGTCTCCTCGGCCCTGACTGGCTGGGAGAGATGGCGAGCGGCCCCTGCTCAGAGCCTCATCCAGCACAGTCCTCCTAAAACCCACCCAAGGACCCCTCGCCCTGCAGCCAACAGCCCGGGAAGCCTCAAAGTGCTTCTCCAACTCTCACCTCTTTGGGCACAGGGAATAAATCATCAATAATCAGAAATCTGCAATAATAACCATGACGTGAATTGGTCTTGATTAATAGGATTGCAAGAAATTAAAAGAATCAGGTTACAAAATAGCAGGTGCAATATGATCTCATTGAAAAATGGCATAAAAACAAAAGCCCTGGGAAAACATAGCCCCACTATTAACAATGATGTTTTGGAGTAGAGAAGGAAGATTTATTGGTGATTTTTATCTTATTATTTTAGCTTATGTGTATTTTCTAATTTGTCGGCAATGTACATGCAGTGTCTGTCTTACTTGGAAAATAAAGAGCAAAATAAAAAGGGATTTTTTCCCCTCTCTAAAGAAAGAATGAAGTGAATCCTTTGGAAAACTCCTATGAAGTTGCTGCTGGGAAACAGCGCAGGCATCTGCATCCGTGGCTAGCATTGTTCTCCCACGGTTCTTTGTACCTAGTTTTTTTAGTTTTTACAGAACATAATAGAGCCAGACCTGAGGTCTAAGCAATCATGTGACTAGGGAACAAATAAATACACAGGTAGGTCATCAGAATTTCCATTATTTTTGTTTCTACACAGCATAGAAAAAGGCAAAGGGGCCTGTCCTTGTGACTCACCATTTCCTTCTCCTGCTTTGCTTGGTGCCTCTAATATCCAAGTGGATGCGCCATCAAATCCCCTTACAGCCCCCAATCCCTCAGGCCAAAGCCCCAGCCTCTTGGTCCCCACGAGCAGGCCCCCACCTCAGTGTTCATTTCTCTGTTCATGGATTCAGCGAAGCTCATAGAAGTTTTTGTGGGGAGAATGTACAGTTCAGAGGGCAAGACTGTGGGCTCTGAAATCCAACTGCCTGAGTTCTAATCTCCCTCTGCTGGAGTTCAGATCCCACACTGCCTGAGTTCGAATCCCCACTCTGCCTGAGTTCAAATCCCCACTCTGCCTGAGTTCAAATCCCCCTCTGCCTGAGTTCATATCCCCACTCCGCCTGAGTTCAAGTCCCCACTCTGCCTGATTTCAAATCCCCACTCTGCCTGAGTTCAAATCCCCCTTCACCTGAGTTCAAATCCCCCTCTGCCTGAGTTCAAATCCCCCTTCGCCTGACTTCAAATCCCCACTCCGCCTGAGTTCTAATCCCCCCTCTGCCCTTTAATAACTGGGTGATCTCGGGTAAATCACTCAATCTGAGTCTCAGCGTCCTCCTCAGTAAAACGGCATAACTGTCATAGCTAGCCCCTTGGACTGATTAAGGGAAACAACACTTCTCATGTCCTCTGCAGTGTGTCACAGCCAACACGATCCCCCTCCCTTTTTCTCTCCTGATGTTTTCCTCTCATGAAGGTGACCCCAGGGTCAAGGTGTGCTTGGGGACACAACATTGCCATCTTATCCTCTGAGGGTCCAGATGCAACTCGCAGCCTTCAATAGGACTTGTCAATCCCACGGTCCTGCTGAATTGGGGGGTGCATGGCCCCAGACTGGCACAGGCCTCAGACCAATACCTGGCTGGAAGCTAGACCCCAACTCACCACTTGGCTAAATTTGCCCAAAAGGTCTCGAAGACTAGCTTTCTTGAATATTTTCAATGAATATGAATATGGTCTTCTTAACAAATTAGTCTCGAACATATTCAATGAATATATTCTTCTCGGCAGCATGTTAAGCTCAATTTGTCTGAAGCTAAATACCATCGGAGCTGCTCGGCCTTCTTATGACTGTCTTCTAACGAATATATTCTTGAATATCTTAGAGTCTTGAATATAATTAAAATATCTTGAATAAATTTTTGGATAAGAGTATTCAAGAAGTATAAATTCAGTGCATGTTATCATTGAACATATTAAAATGGCATATGTATGAGAATGGAGTCATTGTCATTGACTACATTCAGAAGGAGTATATTCATATGCATTAACCAGATTTGATAAGAATTTTCCTTAAATAAGCTTTGGAAAATTGGCGAATTTGACTAATTTGAGCAATTGGTCATCAGCAACTTGACTTTTCATGTCAATTCCACGGTGAAATTGATTTGTGGTGGTTTGAGTTAAGTCCCTCAAAGACGGCTGGGGAAGACGCCCAGAGCATCTCCTATGAGGTCTGAGGGAGGTCCACCAAGGTTCACCTCCAACTTTGGGCAGATCCCTGACCCTCCAGCTCTGCCCTTGACCCTCTGGGGCATCCCCATCGTCTCTGGGCTCTGTGGGCATCCCACGTTTCGAAAGGAGCTTATCCTCTTCGTTCTTTTCAACTCCCAAGCATTTAGTTATGCTCCAGGAATGTGGATAATGGACTAGGAGCCAAAATTCAAACACATAACTCCGGTTTTGAACCCCAGTTCTCCCGCTGGCCAGCTATGTGACCTTGGGAGACTGACATAACATCTCTGACCTTTAGTTTCCTCTTCTGTAAACAAGGGTCAAAAAAGGTCTGAAAAATTCGCTTCTTGTTTTGTGCAAGTTCCTGCATGTCTCTGGCCTTAGCTTCCTCACCTGTAAACTATAAAATGGTAGACGTGGACTAGATCCACGCTTCTCAAAGTAAGATCCAGGGATGCCAGGGGACCCCCGTGACACTTTCCAGGGGTCCATGAGATCAAAGCTATTTTTTATACTACTACTAAGATCTCATTTGTTCTTTTCACTCTCATGCTCTCATATGTGTACAGAGGAATTTTCCAAAGTCTACACGACCGATAACATCACAGCAGACTCAGAAGCAGCCATGAGAATCCAGCTTTCTTCTATCGTCAGACACTCAAGAGCTTTGAAAATAATGTAAAGCAATGCCCCTCTTCTCGCTTAATTTTTGGGGATAATATAGTTATTCTCATAAAAATATGTTATTTTTGTTAACATTTCATGGGCCTCTTATTGTTGTTTTTAAGCGGATTTATGGACAAAAATATTTTTAAAGTTTGTCAGTTTTAATTTCTAATTAAATTAAATAGCTATAACCACACAAACACACTCTTTGGGGTCCTCAGTAATTTTTAAGAGTATAAGGGGGTCCAGAGACCAATAAGTTTGGGAACTGCTGGATTATTTCAAAAGGCCCAAGAATCTGGGGTTGTTATGTGTCGGTCTTTCAATACGTTGCTCATTCATTTTCATTCATTCATTCATTCATTCTACAACAGATATTTAATGAGTGCTTCCAAGTGCTGGGAATATAAGGAGGAAAAAGACACAGTTTCTGGTAGGGAATACACCGACAGAGTGCCCACTGAGTGACACAGACACACAGACCTTATCATGATCCTTATGAAGCAAGAGGAGGGGGAGACTTGCGTGGGCTGGGGCAGGGGGCCAGGAAGGGGATGGCTCCCCCAGCAAAGCCAGGCTGAGGGAATGCTTAGTTTCGTTTGCCAGAATACATTTGTCACAAAGAGGGAGACTCAAGCCAAGAATCAAGGTGAAGGTAGGGGGTGCACCGGGGATGAGGGTACAAACACCCCGGGTAGTGACTCAGGAATCGTGATCCCTGCCTTTGGGCCAGCTGAGATCGGTGCCTCAGAGGGAGACAGCCAGCACAGACGTGGGGTTACCTAGAATACCACAGAACGGGAGGTTGAAACGACAGAAGCTTATTTTCTGAAGTTCTGGAGGCTGGAAGGCCAAGATCCAGGTGCTGCCGATGGACTTGGTTTCTGGTGAGATATCTCTTCCTGACTTGCAGACGGCTATCTTCTCACTATGTCCTCACCTGGCCTTTCCTCGCACATGCACACACACACACACACACACACACACACACGTGGGGGGGGCGGGGAGGAGGGCGAGAGGAAGGGGGAGAGACACGCAGAGAGAGGGTGAGCTTATAAGGACGCTAATCCTATCAGATCAGGGCCCTCTTTTATGACCTCATTTAACTGTATTTACTTCCTTAGAGGCCCCATCTCCAAATATGGCCACACTGGGGGTTAGGGCTTCAAAATATGAATTTGGGGAGGACACAAACCTTCAGTCCTTACCAGCCATTTCCAATTATCACCACCTCCTTGCTCTGAATTCTACCATCCACGTCCCACGGAGAAAGAAACTGCTGGTGGTGAAAACAAAAGCTTCGTCACTCCTACAGGGGAGAGAGAGTAAAGACAAAAGAAAAAAATATCCACCCGAGCAGCAAATATTTGCAAACTTGGCAAAGCGCTCCCTGACTTCCCACACAAAGGCAAACAGACACCGGAGGCGTCCACGACAGCCGCCTTAGTTTATTGAACCGAAAATATTTGCCACCGAAATGGTTTTATTAGTGGTATGATTAGGATTTTTTTTTCAACAGACAAAGTCATTAGTGGAGCAGGAGCCTGTGGACATCTAAAGACACACCATCGGGGAAGCCTGCGCTGGTGGCCTTTCCTCACTGCTCTCACAGTATCTACATCAGTTCCCTTTCACCCCTCTTTAATCTTATTTTTTAATGACGTAAAAATGTTTTCTTGAAGGAGAATCAGAAAACCTGGAAGAAAACAAAAATCACCCCCATCCCCCCTACTCAGAAAAGGAGATTAACTACTGTTATATTTCATTTGCTTCTTTCCCTTCAACAGTCATATGTTGACTATATAGACACATTATTGGGGCCGGCCCGATGGTGAAGTGCTTAAGTTTACATGCTCCGCTTCGGTGGTCCAGGGTTTGCAGGTTCAGATCCCGGGTGTGGACCTACACATCACTTATCAAGACATGCTGTGGCAGGCGTCCCACATATAAAATAGAGGAAGATGGGCACAGATGTTAGCTCAGGGCTAATCTTCCTCAAAAAAAAAAAAAAAGGTATCATGCTTGGCTCGTATCTTCCTATTTATTATTCTGTATCTTAAGTATCTTTCCATGCCAATAAACATTGCCTTTGTTTTTATTGTCTGCCTACTCCACTATTCCATTACAAGGATGTCTTATAATTTATTTACGCACGCTCCTATTGATGCACACTTGAATTGTTTCTAATTTTCCATTCTTATAAACAAAGCTGAGATAAGCATCTGGTAACCAAATATTTGCACTCCGAGCGCTTTCTTTCTTAGGATAAATTCCTAGAACCAGTATTTCTGAGTTAATGGATATACACAATTTTGCTGGTATTGTTGTATGTCCGTGAAATGTATGCATGTATATTTCACTTTCAAAAGGCAGGGATTTCTTTTCCCCTTTTCTTTACTTCTTGTTGGGAGAGAGCTTTGGAAAGACAGAGGGAACACTCAGAGGTGTTTTAAATATAATAACACATCAGGGTTATACTATGAGAGTTAATTGATCTTTAAATTGGAATTGCACCATGTATATATATATATTTTTTTAAAGATTGGCACCTGAGCTAACAACTGTTGCCAATCTTTTGGGTTTTTTTTTTCTGCTTTACCTTCCCAACCTCCCCCCCCCCCGTACATAGTTGTATATCTTAGTCGCAGGTCCTTCTAGTTGTGGGATGTGGGACGCCGCCTCAACGTGGCCTGACGAGCGGTGCCATGTCCATGCCCAGGATGCGAACCCTGGGCCGCTGCAGCAGAGCGCACGAACTTAACCACTTGGCCATGGAGCCAGCCCTTGTATCATATGTATTTAACCAACTTGAATTCAAATGTCTTTCGTTAAATGTAAAACGTCACGGATTTTGATACACCATTATTTTACGTAAAATTAAGAAATTTTTGAAAAGCTCTTCCAATTAGGTTACTATCTAATGCAAATGCCTTCATAGTCCTTTCCAACACCTTCATTGGTCACACCCATTCCCCGTTTGAAATTTCCTTCGACTATTCAGAGGGATTTGACAATTTCTCTCGCCTCTTGTTGCCTGCCTTGGTGGATGACAAGGAATCCTTCTGCACATATCTCAGTGGCAAAATGCAATACTGCTTCATCTACTTGTGGTTTCTTCCTTTTTAAGGGTTCAGTAAAGATTTGGTTGTTGCTTTGCAAGAAAATATGATTCTGGAGTCATTCCTCCAAAGACAAGAATTTGCTTCACCAGTATCAAATCTCCACCCCACTGCTCTGTTTGGGGGCCTTGCTGTGCACACAGAAACTTTCCATTTCAATGCCAAATTATGTCATACTGTAATCTTTTGGAAGACATTTAAAGTGGCAATTAAAATCAACATGTGGAGGACCAGCAGTGTGCATAACTCAGTTGAAGTGTTGACAATACGAACAGCTATGACCAAGTTTGCTCGGGCCCAGGGAATGAAATTATGTCATGCCTGCTGGCGGGCCTACAGCAAACTGAAAAATGCATCTCAATTTCAGAGATGTTAAAATTAGCAAAACTGTGTACCTTAGAATTGATGAAATATGATTAGTAGGAGGCTCAAAAAGTTAAGATAATAAAGGAGAGAAATGTTAACACAAGTATGCCGGTAATTATGCTCCTTTATTGCACTCAGTAAGTGTGTGCCCAAGAGGAGGCAGGGACATGTGGATCTATCAAATTCCCAGTTGGTTCATTGCCCACTTGTCTCTCATGGTGAGGACATCTTTGTCACACTGAGGGTGGTTCTAGAGTTTAAAGACACAGATACATATAATACATCTATTTAGATAGATAGACAATAGATAGGTGATAGATAGAAATAGATATAGATATAGCTCAACACAATTCCTAAACAGAAACCCAAGAAGCAGCCATCTACTCCAACTTTGGAGCAAGACTTAGTGAGAGACAGTGTGTGGTTCTCCAATATGGTACCTCCTAAGAGGTATTGAAGGGTAATTTGAATTTTGAGGTTGTCACCTTTTGTGCTGATCTAGGACAGACCTGAGACATAGGAGGAGAGGAGAGGGTGGAAGAGAGATAAGGAATGTGAACAAGGGGAGAGAAGAGGGAGACAAATCAAGGAGAAAAGACCACACCCCATCAGACGACATCCGAGTGGAAGCCTAGAGGGACTGAAAGGAATTCCATGGGAAAAGTGATTTTTGCCTCAATCTCCAGACTCCCCACTTGTTCAAGACCAGCCATGTGAGTGATTGCTTTCTTTTGATACCTACATGTCCTTCCAGATGCTATGAGATTCAGCAGCAGGATAACTTTTATTGAATGGCCACATGCCTTACCCAGATCCAGGCAGCACCATGCTAAGAGCTTCCTCTGATTTTCTCATTCATTCCCCATAGCAACCTTATGAATTAGGAGTTAGCATTATTTCAACTTTATAGATGAAGAAACTAAGACTTTGGGAGACCAAGTTACGTGCCCAAGGCCACGTGGCTGGGAAATAGACAGGCAGCCAGGCGAGGAGGTGAAGTGACTAAGATTTGGAACCAGGATGTCTGGTTTATATCCTTTGTTAGTTATCTATTGCTCCATAAAAAAACTACCACAAGCTTAGAAGCTTCAAACAACACAGACTTATCACAGGACAGAGGGTCAGGAGTCTGGGAATGGTTTACCAGGTCATCTGCTTCAGGATCTCTCATAAGGCTGCGATCAAGATGTTGGCCATGGCTGGGGTCTCATCTGAAAGCTCAGCTAAGGGAGGAGCTGCTTTCAAGCCCACGTGATTGTTGGCAAGACTCAGTTCCCCACGGGTCGTCAGACTGACGGCCTCAGTTTCTCGCTGTTCTTTGTCATGTGAGCCTCTACAACACGCCGACTTGCTTCTTCAAAGCCACCACGGGAGAAGGTGTGCTAGCAAGATGGAAATTACAATCTTGTGTAACAGAATCACCTTTATCATATTCTATTGGTTAGAAGCTAGTCATAGATCCTACTCAAACTCAACAGGAGGGAATTACTCAAGGGTGTGAACGCCAAGAAGATGGATCATTGGTCAAGGGAGGCCATCTTAACGTCTGTCTGCCACACATCCTGACTACGTCACTCCCTTGCAAATCAACCTTTCTGTGCCTCAGTTTCCTTACTTGGAAAGTGGAGACCCTACTTCCATAAGTCAGCTTCATGAAGTTGCAACAGGAATTAGATGTGTTAGTATTTGGAAAGTGCCTCAAACAACGCCTGGCACATGCTTAACATCACAAAAAACACCCGTTAAATTAATAAATGCTGGAACATTAAATTAAAAAATGCTAGAATCCAAACCTCGATTTGATGGCTCCAAAGGCCATGCTCTAGATCACCATACTTTTGAAGAAATATTAGAAAATATAGATAAGCAAAAGAAGGAAAAATGATCCCCGATCAAAATCCCAGCAAGCTACTTTGTGGTTATTGAGAAACTGATTCTAAAGTGCATACGGAGAAGCAAGATACCCAGAATAGTCAACGCAATACTGAAGGAGAAGATCAAAGTTGGAGGATGAAATTACCTGACACCAAGACTTACTATAAAGCTTCTGTAATGAAGACAGTGTGGTACTGGTGAAAGGATAGAAAAATAGATCAATGCAACAGAAGAGAGAGCCCAAAAATAGACTCACACAAATATAGTCGACTGATCTTTGATAAAGAAGGAAAGGCAATTGAATGGAGAAAGGCTGGTCTTTTCAACAAATAGTGCTGGAACAACTGGACATCCACATACAAAAAGGAAAAAGATTCTAAACATAGATCATATACTTTTCACAAAAATTAACTCAAAATGGATCACAGGCCTAAATGTAAAATGCAGGATTATAAAACTCCTAGTATAATAGGAGAAAATCTAGGTGACCTTGGGTCTGGCGATGACATTTTAGAATCATTGTCCAAAGCACGATCCATGGAAGAAACAAATTGGTAAGTTGGACTTCATTAAAATTAAAAACTTCTGCTCTGTGAAAGACACTATTAAGAGAACGAAAAGAAAAACCACTGATGGGATAAAATCTTTGCAAGGCACATATCTGATAAAGGACTGGTGTCCAAAATATACAAAGAACTTTTAAAACTCAACAATAAGAAAATAAATGACCCAAATAAAAAATGGGCAAAAGATCTGAACAGTTACCTCACTAAAGAAAATATACAGATGACAAATAAACATATGAAAAGATGCTCAACATCATAGATTATTAGAGAATTGCAAATTAAAACAACAATTAGATACCACTGCACAACTATTAGAAAGGCTAAAACCCCAAACACAGACAACACCAAATGCTGGTGAGGATTTAGAGCAACAGGAATTCTCATTCATTGCTGGTGGGAATTCAAAAAAGCACAGCCACATTGGAAGACAGTTTGGCAGTTTCTTACGAAACTAAACATACTCTCACCATATAATCCAGCAATTTGTGCTCCTTGATATTTACCCAAACGAGCTAAAAAGTCATCTGCACAGAAAAAACCTACATTTAAATGTTTATAGCTGCTTTATTCACAATTGCCAAAACTTGGAAGTCACCAAGATGCCCTTAATGGGTGAACGAATAAACAAACCCTGGTACATCCACACAAGGGAATATTATTCAATGCTAAAAAGTAATGAACTACTAAGACACAAAAGACAGGGAGGAAACTTAAGGGTATACTGCAAAGTGAAAGAAGCTAATCTGAAAAGACTACGTACTATATGATTTCAATTATCCAACATTCTGGAAAAGGCAAAACTACAGAGAAGGTAAAAAAATCAGTGGTTGCCAGGGGTTTGTGGGGAGGGAGGAAGAGAGGAACAAGTAGGTGGAGAATAGGGGGCTTTTAGGCAATGAAGCTGTCCTGTATGATACTGTAGTGGTAGATACATGTCATTGTACTTTGTCAAACCCATAGAATGTACAACACAAGGAGGGAACCCGAATGTAAACTATGGACCTCGGTTACTAACAATGTACCAACGTTGGCTCATCAACTGTAACAAACATATCGCACCAATGCAAAATGTTAACAAACGGGGAAACTGTGTGGGGAGGTGGCACTGCAGGGGGCCAGGGGCGGGACAGGGAACTCTCTGTACTTTCCACTCAATTTTTCAGTAAATCTAAAACTGCTCAAAAAATTGTCTGTTCACTTAAAAACATATATTCTTAAAAGCCCACCATGCAGAAATGACCACTGTTCACTGTTCAGTGGCTAAACTTCCAGTCTTATTTCCAAGCAAATATATTTACATATTTAATGAGAGCATCCTCAACGAGGGCTTGGCCATTTTTAAGAGTTTCAACACAAGTGGCTGAATTTTCCTCCTGAAAGGTATCGATTTCCACCCCAACGGAAAGCAGGAGCACCTTTCTGCAGCCTGAGCGACAAGCAGCGTCAGAGGCAACCGCAGGCCTTCTTCTGTGTGTTAATTCCCTGTGGCGGGTGGCGGGTGCTCAGCGACGACCTGCCCGCTACCTGCTGGACCCAGCTGTGGGAGGAGGGAGCAGGAGATGGCGCTCACCTTGGCTGCAGCGTCTGGGCCAGGCCTGGTTGTCCCCGCATCCCTCAGCTGCAGAGACTCTAAGGAGGCCCAGGGGACCTTGAGGCAGGACGAGATCTGGCTTTTGACCAGGATACGATTTGTCAATAAAGCTGCCGAATAGTCTCATCAGGTTTGAGCCCTTGCACTCCCGCATCTGCCCCGCACTCTGGCCCTGTTGGGATGACACCAGTCAAAGTCAGTTCTACAGAGTCCCACACACGGTTCCAGGCGAGAGCAAGACAGCCCGGAGTTAGGAGAGCCAGCTGCGCATCAGACTGACGTTTTGGAATTGCAGACCTCACGATATGGGACCCTGGATACATAATCTTCCCCCAAACCGAAAGTTAGAAATAGTTGAAACCCTCGAGTGTGGTTAAGAAACCTAAACCAGAGTGACTGAGACAGTAAGCTCCATTGCTGGCATTCAGATCCCGACCCAACACTTAGTAGCTGTGTCACTTGGAACAAGTTACTTAACCTCGCTGAGCCTCAGTTTCCTCATTTGTAGAATGAACATAATAATGCTCACCTCATAGGATTCTTGTGGCGATTAAATGCAATAATCCATGTAAAGTGCTTAGCACATTATAAGCCCTCCTTAAAAAAAAGATGTTGTGAATATTCAAGAGCCATTAGGGGCCAGTGAATGTCCCCTCTCCACTGGTTTGCCTATGGGGTGACAGGGGTCCAGAGAAGGAAATGTCGTGCCTAAAGTCACCCAGCAAGTTGCCCGGAAGTTTGGTTTTTGAAGCCCCAATCCCGTGCTGTTTTTGCTGAACCCCAGAGCCCCTTCCTGCAGGATGCCAAGTGCTCAGACCACAACCCCTGCCCGCTTCCTTGGCTCTGTTTCACTTCTGGGGGCAGGTGCAGCCAGCTTCTCAGATGGTAGCATCAACAGAAATGTTATTTAGGACTTGCGTCTGTTCAACGTGAAATTTAATCACTAGATCAACATTGTGACCCAGCTTGATGGAAAGCTGGGGGCTGGCTGGGAGGCACCTGGTGACCAAGAATGCTCTCGTTTGTTTGGTTCTTCTTTGGATCTTAAAGAGCTAGTCCTGACATGTGGGGACCAGGGAGGTGTCCACTCCCTGGGTGGGGAGCCAACCAACAATAAAACCCCCAAGCCTTCATTCGCACTCATCTTGCATCATCCCCAAAAGGAAGCCTAGCTCTTCATGCTCTCTGATGATCCCTGTGTGGTCCCATCTCTGCACCTTTGGTCACTAGAGTCCCCCCACCTGGAGAGTCATCCCCTACCAGGTCTCTCTAGCTTGTCTCTCGGCTTCCGCTCTGACTCCCTCCTCTCCTGATCCACAGAATGACCCCAGAGGGGGAGGCCACGCTGCACTGACCGGATTCCCCTTCAAGCATGAAAGGCTCATTTCCCGAGCTTTGGAGTAGAGCTGGCTCTCCCAAGTCATGTTCCCTTTTCAAGACAGCTGGTATAGAGACTGGGTATCGTAAGAGGATAAAAGTCCAGGCTTCTCGTCCCAACTGGAACAACTCTGAAGGGCTATCCTGGTTCAGACTCCCTGTGGGGTCAGCTGAGCCCTTCACTGCAACACATCACAGTTCGTCTTCTCTGGCTGCCCAATCCTGCCTACTTCACGCCCCTGCTACAGACGCGGATTCCAAAAGCACCCCTGGTAAATTTCCTGCACTCTGCTCTGTGTCTCAGAGTCTGCTCCTCGGGAAACCAACGGCCAGAGTGATCCATTTAAACATCGATCCAACTGTGTTCCTTCTCCATTTAAAATCGTCCTACGGCTTCCCCCTGAGCTGAGAATAAAATTCAAACCTCTCACAGCTTGTAAGGCTCCAGATCGGCACGGTCCAATAGAAAAACGATACAAGCTGCATATGTATGTAGTGCATTAAAACTATTAACAAAAGCAAGGGAAATTAATTTCAGTAATGTATTTTATATAACCTAATACCAAAAATAGCACCATTTCAACATATAATCAATATAAAACCTGAATGTTTTGCATTCTTTTTATTGATACTAGCTCTTTGATGTCTGGTGCGTATTTTGCAATGATAGCACATCTCAATTTGGGCTTGACACGTTTCAAATGCTCAACAGCCACACACGGTTAATGGCTATAGAAGTGGATGGCAGCGCTGTGAGCGATCTGGTCCCTGCCTCCCTCCCACCCTCATCTCTTCTCCGGTCCCTGCTGCTACCTGTGCTCAATCCTTCCTGCTTATCTTTTCATTCCTTGAATACACCAACCCCATTCATGCCTCAGGGACTTTGCACCTGCTGTTTCCTCTGCCTAAAATACTATGTTCCCAGCACTTTGCACTGCTGGCTCCTTCTTGTCCCTCAGGTCTCAACTCAAATGTCACCTCCTCACTCATCAACCACTCATCCCAGGTTTTTCCACATAGCATGTATCACCTTGTGAAATTATCATATTTAATATTTGTTCATATATTTCATTGTCTGTCTTCCTCTGTCGAAATATAAGCTCCAGGAGGCAAGAGATTTGGGGCTGTTTTATTCATTGTCACATCTCTGCCTGGGCCTAGGACAGTCTGTCTTTAGTAGGGAGGAGGGTAACAGTTTTGGCAGATGTGCATATGTGTCACACACATATGAACACTCACACGTGGATCCAACAAAAATCCCTGCCCTCTGGAGCTTACGTTCTAATGGGTGAGAAGGACAATAAAGTAAACCATACACAGATGCATGTGCACACACATCATATATATATATATACATATACATATATATATGATTATAAGTACCATAGGGAAAAATTGGGGGAAGAGAGTTCAAGAGCGTCAGGGGGTGAAGTTGGCATTTTAAATGGGGTGGGGTCAGGGAAAGCCTGGATGAGAAGGTGGCATCTGAACAAAGACTAGCAGAGGTGAGGGGATGAGCCACATGGATATCCAGGGAAAGAGAGTTTCAGGCAGAGGATTCAGCAAGTGCAAAGGTCCTGAGGTAGGAGTGCCTGACGTGTTTGAAGAAGGCAGAGGCCAGTGTGTCTGGAGGGAGTGAGCAAGAAGAGTGATAGATGAGGTTAGAAGTGGTTAGGAGTTGGGAATCATAGAGGGCTTGGTAAGCAATTCCACAGACTTTTGCTGTTACTCAAAGCATATGGGAGGCCACTGGAGAATTTTGAGCAGACGATAACATGTTTGTACAGGACTTCTGGTGGTTGTTTTAAAATAGACTGAGGGAAGCAATGGTGCACTTGGGAGAATAATACAGTAACCCAGGTAAGAAACCATGTGGCTCAACCAGGTCCAAGACTGCAATAGATACTGCCAGTTTTCTAACAATTTCCACTCTCCTTTTCTTCCGTAGTAATAGCTGAACACATGGCTGCTCAGCTGGGGACTACATTTCCCAGTCTCCCTGGGGCGATATGAGACCATGTGACTAAGTTTTAACCAATGGAATGTGAGCAAAAGTGATATGTTTATATTGCTACATTTGCTTAAAAGAAAATTGTGTGAGGTGTTCTTTTCCTTTCTTCCCCTTTATACAAAGGCACAGGGACGTGCCTAGAGGCAGCTGAACCATGCAGATGAGGACAACGCTGGGGAAGGAACCCGGATCCCTGAATGAGGGTGTGGACCAAAACCGGGCACATTCTGGACCATTCACCTCCGGACTATTTCATGAATAAGAAATAAACTTCTTCTTTAATCCATTGTATTTTAGGGTTTCTTTGTTACAGCAGCTTAACCTTTACCTCAACTAACACAGAGACGTTTATAGAAGATTTAGTGATGTCAGGAGTGAATGACAGTGCAGCGTGGAATAAGAAACAACCTGAAATATAATCCTCTCCGTCTCCATTCTTAAAGCTCCTTAACTTCTCACAGACTGTCCTTCCCCTTAGGTCCCTGCCTGATACTTTTTCGATTTATGCATTCTCACTCTCCAGATCTACATACTTCACCAACTTCCCCGTGCCAGGGGACATCTGCAAAGTTTTATTTTACTTTGTTAAGCAAATGAATATTTTCCTGACCTCCACTGCAGACAAGCTCCAGGACCTTCCTTGGCTTGACTCAAAATTCTCGGTGGTGCCTCAGAAAAGAAAGCTGCGTCTAGCCCAGGTATCTATCTTCACACTAAGAATTAGCAGAAATTTTGAAATCACAGTTTTCGTTTCGATTGTCTCACAGTAAATTCGTCGGTAGTTCTCTTTTCCCTAAAAATACCCTTGATAAGTAGAGGGGAGGGGAGCTGGTGGTTCAGGAGAAAAAAATGATTTATTCTAGCCTGAGAAAAGCTTACAGTTTGCTCCTGGGGTTTCAGATTCCCTCTTCCATTTATTCGGACACAAATATTTGTACAATGGGCGCCCCTAGGTGTGCTTCCACCTGGTTTTTTCTCACATGCACACACTCGGCATCACAGATGCGCAGACAGCTGAGTTGTGCAGCCAGACCCTGAGTTGTCCATTCTAGTCTTTTCTTTTCTTTTCTTTTTTTAAGATTGGCATCTGAGCTAACAGCTGTTGCCAATCTTCTTTTTTTTCTGCTTTTTTCTCCCCAAATCCCCCCAGCACATAGTTGTATATTTTTAGTGGTGGGTCCTTTTATTTGTGACATGTGGGACACCCCCTCAACATGACCTGACAAGCAGTGCCATGTCTGCACCCAGGATGCAAACCAGCAAAACCCCGGGCCGCGGAAGCGGAGCGCACAAACTCAACCACTCGGCCACGGGGCCAGCTCCAAGTCTTTTCTGCTTTAAAACCCCAGGTGCCAACAACACTTCCCTGGTCACCGGTTCTGTCCTTCCTGCTCACTGATTCTTTGGGTGTCTCATCAACATTCACAATGGGGACATTATGCTGCCTCATTTCCTCCCTGCTTTTACCGCCTGTTATATTCACTAATAACACCGTGAAGCAAGTTGTAAAATGCATCAGAACCGAGACTCATCTGGAGGACCCTGGAAGCCAAGCCCAAGTTTGGCCCCATCGGGCTTTGCTGTCATATCAGAAAGGGCCATGTCTTTCCCCTGAACAAGATGAGATGTCTCCCTGTGTAGGGCTCCCTGCCCGTGGGAGGGCTGCGGTCTGCTGAATGTCCACACCAGCCCACTACTGGAGAAGCAAACAGAGGAAACACCACAAGCGGCATCTTGGAGAACATCCTCCAAGACCTCGCTCAGGATCTGGCCAGAATTAGCCCCTGCTGCCTCCTGGGGTGTGAAGGAATGGAGGGGAATTAGTGGGGCATTACGTGTATCTTTTCGTGTCTCTGTATGGACAGATGTGGATGCATATTGTGTGTTGACTGGGCGAGTCGTTATGTGCATACAGTACAGATTGTACATACGTGTCGATCTCTCCCTCTCTCTCTTCGCAGGTGTGTGAATATTTATATGTTATTGGTCGCTGCTTACTTCTCCAGTCCATCTCACACCATTCTTTTTCCAAGTCTATGTTCTAAATACGTGCTGTCCTGGAGTTCCTTAATTCTCTCCAACCTCTCTGTCCTTCTCTCTGACATTCTCTTTGCTCCTTTCTTTTGCTGTCTCAGTTACTCTGTCCCTTTCTCTCAAACTCTGCTTCTTTTTCCCTCTCACCTCCCCCTCCTCTGCTCTTCTTTCTTCGTCTTTTCCTTTTCTTCTCCTTCTCTCTCTCACCTCCACACATCAATGTTTTTTCTTCCACCACACCGTCTCACCGGCTAACTCCCACTCCCCCCTCGCTCCTCAGCTTAGCCATCCCTTCTTTTTGCCTGAGCTCCAAGACAACACCAGCTCCCTGTTGGGGAGCACCCACAGGCCCCCTCCCCTCCGCTTCCGTAACTCTCATCCACTGTATTGCCACTCCCTATTTCACTCTGTCTTCCCATCCCATGGTCACTTTGCATTGTGTTGTCTCAGTTCAGTTGAAACATTTTCCCCAAATTACCTTCCCTCTAGGATTCCATGTAAGAGTTGGCCACAAGAAATTTGGCTTCGGAAGGTGGACGTGAAGCAGCAGCCAGCCATGTTTACACTCAGAGGGTCAATGTAAGTTGCAACTCACACTTGTTGTCACTGATCTGGTGGCTCACATTTTCGGGGACTCGGGAACGGCAGGCAGGCCCGTGGCTCCTCCATCTCCTGCCAGATCTCCTCTTTTACCTTCTCCAACTCCCGGGCCAGATTGGGGTGCAGCCCCGTGGTCCTCCTGCAGATCACAGCATCATTGAAGTCTGGAGACAATGAGAGACTGACACGGGTCCCGGGGAAAGACAGATGGAGTCCCAGGTTGTCCTGGCGGGTTCCAGCTCATCCTCACAGGCTTTACTTCGTTCTTGCTCTCTCCCAGTTCATGCCCATAATCACTTTCTGACTGTCAGCCCTGATGACCTCAGGTTCAGCATCCAATGCAGGGGCAACAGTTACACATGGGCAGCCCCACCAACTCCCATGATTACATAAAGTCTAACCCCAAAATCAAGCCCTTACATCTCATGACTCATAATGCTTCTGCTTCTCTGACCTGATACACAGCCTAAAACCTCTCTGAGGACAAGACTTCAACTCTCAACTCTCAGGTTAACTCAATTGTTCATTGCTGAATTCCTGGGGCTCAGAGCCCCCCTGCCATTTAGAAATAGCTCAGTAAGAATACTCCACACTCAATCACAATATTGATGTCCTTACATAGCGAAATATGCACGTGTCTGTGCACACACAAGAATTTCTATATAGTTCCTGCAAGATCAGCGAGCACAAACTGGCCTCCCTGAATAAAAGATGTCCCACTTATGGATTTTACTCAGTCCACAGTGCTCTCAAAATTTTGAATTAGTTGCCAATATTTAAAAGTCAGATTTCACATAAAACTCCAGGTTCTAAGCTTCTCTTAAAAGAATCAAAAGATCAAGCAACATTGAGCCTACAAGATTCTCCGTGTCAACAATTGGGTGAAGCAGGGTAACAGCTGCCCCCTTTATGTGGGGCTCGTGCCCCTCACTGCTTCCCTCGTTTAACATTACTTTCTGGCCCCTGCAGAACTTTGGGTTTGGACTGATCTTCCTCTGGGCTTCTCTTTTGTGAAAGAGAATAAACATCTATCTTGTGCCAGCCAATATTTTTGTGTCTCTGTTACTTGCAGCTGAATCTAATCCTAAGAGGTAGAATCGTATCACACTATCAAGGGCGGAGGGGAGGGATCCACACTACAGAATCAAAACGTCTTCCCATGGGCTAGTCACACGCCTATGCTGAGTCCAAACTAACGGACATAATGGTCCTTTTCCTTATGTTTCAGCCATACTCTTCCATCTGTCGGGAGTCCCTCAAGGCTGGGGAGATGGCAGTGGCTACTCCCCCTACTTAGTTCATTCCCCAGCTCTCTAATGGGTGTGGGATCTTCCGTCTAGACTCACAGAGCTCTCCATCACCCCCTTGGAGCCTTCTCTCTCCTTCCTGTAGCAGATGACACTGGTACCCTGTCCATCCCCTCATCACATGCCTGCAGGCGCCTCTGCCGTCCAGCGCAGGCCCCTGTGACTCACCAGGAAGACACCTTTGCTGTAGCTCGGCTTCAGGACAGAGCAGGTACAAGGTAATTGAGCCCACGGTGCAGCCACGTTGAATCCCCCTCAGCGTAATCATCGAGAGAAGCCCCGTCTCTTTCTCTGCTTTGAGTTACATTATTAAGCACCCCCTTTGTTAGCACAGCTTTATTATGTATTCCATATTGTTTCTATACGCATATGTAGATTTATATTCATTTCTATACACATGCTTACCTCTGCAAACACGCATGGGTTGGTGTTTCTCATAGTGTCTGTGCTACATAATTTTTAAATACATTGAGTCCACATACCACCCATGACGCTGAGTGTGTGGATATATTCATGAGTGAATATCTGTACATTAAAGTGTTTTCTATAGGCCTGGAGCTATGCAAGTCTCCTTCTGATCTGATTTAATTTGCACGAGCACTTTACAATATAGGCAACACTATCCGCATTTTATAAAGAGGAAATTGAGGTTTCGAGGGGGAAGTCTTTTAGTCACAGCGACGTAACTACAAATTGTCAATCATTTGTCGTTGATGCCATCGGTGCCGCCTTCGTTCCCACGCACATCGCTTTACCAGGGCACCCATCCCCGGCTGCTGCAAATGTTGGCTGCTAACAGCTCACGCCCGCACGCCCTGCTCAAAGATGGCTGGAAGGTTCCATCCCTTCCCGGGGGAGATTCTGGGGGCAATGGCAGACTGATGTGAGATGTAACAGCCCACCAGTTACCTTCAGGAGAAGCAGATTAGGGCCGAGGAAGGAGCTGGGCAAACGTGATGTCAGGAGAAAATTAGCCTGAATCCTCATCTTTGGCTCTGCTTTTTGGGATCCTGATCCAGACGTTGTTGAACAGAATTGGAATGTAGGTTCTGTCCAACTACAAAGCCTGGGGACCTTCCTCCACACCACACTGCGTCCTCCCTTGGCCTTTGTGCTAAAATTCGTGTGCATCTGGGTTGATTCTCCCGCTCCTTTTCCCAGAGGGAGCGATGCGTAGGAATTGTTTGTTTGTCTAAAAGCAGAGTGGAAGCTAACTGTTCTAGACTATGAAGCGGCGTAATGGACACTGCGCCTGTTACATTACATTTTACGGTTTTATAGCAATTACACTGCAGTTTATGGTGTCATAACATATTATATTTTATGGCTTAATATCAGCTTTAATACAAGACACCGTGGCCCAGAATTTTAACAAGGGGAGGCTTCCCCTGGTGGGATGGTAATGGGCTTTCCGCATGACCACATGCCTTCCAGCAGGAGGCTGGGGAAGGTGAAGCAGAGACCAGCTCTCCCTCCAGCCTTGATGGCCACCACATCCTGTGCCCTCTCAGTCAAGCCTGGCTTTCTCACTGGGGTTCTTTGCGCAGACTGGTTGAACAGATGCTGCTCTGGGCTTCCAGCCCTACCCCCCGTCTCTCCCTCACCCCCACTTACTTGTCGACGCAACAGACAGGATGATCTTTCTAGAGCACAAAGCTGATCATGTCACCTCCCTGCTTCAAACCCATCAATATCTTCCCATTGCCTTCTGGGTCAAGTTCGTACTCAGGTTCAAATTCAGCCTATGGGTTCATGGACCTTGTTGTTCTGATCCTCTGCCTTGCTTCAACCATTCCCCACCCCATGCACCCTATGCCAAAGCCACAGTGAGCTTCCTGTCATTCCCAAATGTGTTGTGTCCTTTTACACCCCCATGCCTTTGCACATGCTGTTCCTTCTGCCTAGAATCCCTTCCTGGATCTTGATTTTTCTATGCATTCATTTGACAAATATTTATTGAGCACTTACAGTGCTGGGCATTGTTCCGAGTGCTGGGGATGCAGCAGAAGTGAAAGAGTCTCTTCTCTCATGAGGCTCATCTTCTAGTGGGAAGAGGTGACATTGTAACAGTCCTTCAAAACTCAACTCACGCCACCTTCTCCAGGAAGCCCGCCCTGATGAACACAGGCAAAGAGGTATGCATTCCACGCCAATGCTGTAACACTTCCCATCACAACTGTGGTCATCTGTTCCCTTCTCTGCCTTCCACAAAGGCAGGAACAATGCCTTCCCCATCTTTTCTTCTGTATTGCTAAGTGCAAACTAACTCCCTGGCCCTTGTAAGTGCCCGTAAGTTGACCAAATAAGTGAATGAATAAAGCAAGAGAGAATAAATAATTAGTGTGATGATGGGTGCCAGTGCGATTTCACCCCCACCATGAAGACCTCTAGCACAGATGTCCCAAATCCTGCTGTCAGGAATTTGTGGCTTTGGGTTAAGCAGTGTCCACTCCCAGCAGCTCTTTTGAATGTAAGTGGCCTTGAAAGTAAGATGTTTGCATGAATTATTCCATCACGGCTCTTGGGAGCTGGTGAAGACAAGACTTCAGTGAGCTGCTCACCTGCACTGGCAGATAAAGAGAGGAGAAAAGCTAAGAGGCTTTGCCCAGGGCCCAGGTCTGTCTGAGCTCAGGAAATTTGTTGCAAATGTGTACAAATACATTGACTAAAAAGCCTTGAAAATCTTAGTGCTCTTAGAGAGGGGCCATGGGGGAATGAAAACAGCTCTGGGCTGGGCATCACTTTCTAGCCCTGACTCAGCTGCTGACTTGCTGTGCAACCTCTGGCAAGACTCTTGGCCGTTCTGGCCTCAGTTTCATGAACTACAAAACAAGGAGGCTGGACAAGATATGATCAGAGCCTCTCAGGAATTATCCGAATTCAGTGCTCCAATCCGAGCACTATCTTCCCCAGCTGTGGCGTTAGGCAAGATACGTAACCCTTTGTGCCTCAGTTTTCTCATCTATAAACTGGGGAGGGGTGTAAAAAATATATATTCTTCAGAGATTGGGGTTAATAAGTTAAATAAAATAAAACAATTAGCACAGAACCTGGGATATCATAAGCACCCAATAAATGTTAGTTAGGATTAAATGAACCAAAGGGTCAACATTGTAATCTCTGCAAACCACAGAAGCCCAGAGCTGGAAAGACTCTGATAAAGATAACAGCAGACCCGCCCTATGGGCTCGCCATGTGCCAGGCACTGTGCCAAGGGCATTACAAACAGCATCTCCTGTGAGCGTCTCAGTCACCCTGAGAGGTAGGTTACTTGGTGAATCTGGATTCAGCGTAAAGCTCAGAGCAGGTGAATAACGTGCCCAGGTTCACACAGATGGAAGGTGGCACAGCCAGGGCTCGAACTAGGATCGACCTGATGCCAAGCTTTTCATCCAGTTGGAAAAAGCTCCAGCTTCTTCCACCCTGCTGCCTTCCCCAGGACACTGGCCACAGGAATCTTCCAACATGCTCTGCTGCCCTTTGGCAGCATTCTTCAGCCATTCTTTCTTCAAATATTTTTCAATCCCACCTTTCTCTCCTCTCCCTCGGGAACTCCTGTTAAACATGTATTAGGCTGTTTGAAGTTCTCCCAAGACTCACTGATGCTCTGTTTGTTTATTTTTAATTCTTTTCCCTCTGTGTGTTAAACTTTGGATAGCTTCTATTGCCATGTCTTCAACTTCACTAATCTTTTCTTCTGCAATATCTAATCTGCAGCTAATCCCATTCAGTGTATTTTCCATCTCACACATTGTAGTTTTCATCTCCAGAAGTTCAATGTGGGTCTTTTTTATGTCTTCCATATCTCTACCTGACAGTTTATACTTAGGGAGTGTAGTGAGAGTAACTGTTTTAATGTCCTCATTAGCTAATTCTAACAACTGTGTCTGTTCTGGGTCGGTTTCAATGGGTTGGTCTTTCTCTTCATTATGAGCTGTGTTTTCCTGCTTCTTTGCATGCTTGGTAACCTTTGACTGGATGCCAATCAAGCATGGTCATGCGACCTAATTCTGGCTAATGAACCACGGGTCTAGGCCAATAATAGAAGTTCTATTTCCCTAGCAAGTGACTGGTTTAGGAGTGAGCATGTGACCTGGGTTCTGGTCAATGAACCATGAAGGACTTTTCGGGAAGGTTTCCTCACTCTTAGGAAAGAGGCCAATTCCTTGGGATGTGACCATATCTGGAGGGGACACCAGGCTGCTACATATATTGCATACTTATGGTGTGACAGGCCCTGTGCTAAATGCACCTGAAGTCGTGTGATCCTAACAGCACACCTTTAAAGTGTTTATTATCATGATGCCTATTTTACAGATAAGGAAACTGAGGTTCAGGTGGTAAATGCCCTTTCTTTCCCAAGGTCACATGGGTAGCAAAGGGCCGAGATGGGATTGGAAGCCAGGTCTCTCTGACTGCAAAACCAGTGACCTTAAAATCCTACTCTATACTGCCTCTGTGTTAAAGAAAAATAACCAAACCTCATCCAGATGAGCCCCCTTCCACTCATTGATCCATATTCGTGTTGCTCTAAGACAAGTAATTGGGGCGCCAAGGGTGCCGGGAAGCCATCCTAACGAGCTTGCTCAGCTCCTCTTCTGAAACCATCCCTGCTGGGCCATGGGGCCTCTTCTGTCAATACTGATGCCTGTCTGAGACACCCAGAACCTTCCATGGATGGGGGAGCAGCTGCTGCTGAGACTTAAAGAGAGAAAAGAGAAAAAAAAAATACAAGTCCCCTCAACCAAGCCACCACTTGGCAGACCCGGCAAATCCCTGTGCATCTGAGGGAAACTGAAAAGAAAAGACAAGATCAGATGCCAGGCGACCTGCAAGGTGCGTGGCGGGGCTCCCGCACCCAGGGTCTGCTCATCTGCATGTTCGTCAGTGCCGCGGAGAGCTGGGAAAGCTGTTCTGGCAAGGGGATGAGGCCTCTTTGCCAGGCATGCGGCTGGGGTAGCTGAGACACTAAGTTCCTGGACCTGCTCACAGGCGCTGCCCAGTCTTCGGCCCCCTGGAGGGCCAAAGTCACCCTCCAGGAGCGCGTGTTTCTGGGAAGTAGGACATCGAGCCCTCCTTTTCAAGAAGGATGGTGCAAGGTAAGGAGCACAGTCCTGGGTTGGAATCCCACAATAAGTGATTTCTCCTCTCTGGCAAATGGGATTAATTCATTCAACAAGTATCTGGGCATCTGGAGACAATGACAGTCCAAGGTCATGGGGATATAAGTAGAAGGCCATGCTTAGAGCCTGGTACCTAGTATGTCCTCAAGAAATGCAGGAACCCCAGATGGATCATGCAGGTGTCACCACCCCATGGCTGTCTTGTCCATAGGGACAGCAACATGTTAAAAAAGTCTTGGAGGCAGAGTTGGTACTCCAGCTCTGTCACAGTCACTGTCATGCAACCTTGGGCAATTACTGCATGTGGTGGTTAATTTTAGGTGTCAACCTGACTGGGCCACAGGCTGCCTAGACATTTCACCAAACAGAGTTCCAGGTGTGTCTGTGAGGGTGTTTCTGGATGAGGTTGACATCTGAAGCGGCAGACCCAGTTAGCAGATGGCCATCCCTCACGTGGGGAGGCCTCGTCCAATCGACTGAAGACCTGCGTAAAATAAAAGGTTGAGTGGGAGGGAACTTCTCCTAACTCTCTGTTTGAGCTGGGATACTGGTCTTTCCCAGCCTTCGAACTTGGACTGAAATATCAGCTCTTCTTGAGTCTCAAGTACAACAACTTTGGGGCTGTTGTGTCTCCTGGTTCTCAGCCCTTAGACTCAGACTGGAACTACACATTGGCCCTCTTGGGTCTCCAGCTTGCCAACTGCAGATCTTGGGACTTCTCAGCCTCCATAATTGGATGAGCCAGTTCCTTACGTAATATAGATAGGTAGATAGATAGATGATAGATAGATAATGGATAGATAGATGATAGATGGATAGATAGATGATAGTTAGATAGATAGATAGACAGACAGACAGATAGAGAATATTGATTCCGTTTCTCTGGAGAGCCCTAATACACGCCACTTTCCTGATTCTGACTCTTCATCGGTGAACTGATGACAATCATTCCTGCTTAGTGGAGCTGTGAGGACAAGCAATACTAGTATATATTACAATAGACTTTGCAACGTGCTATGAAGTGGATAAGTACAGGGAGCTGGGAGGCCCAAAGGAACACGTGACCCAGTCTTAAACAATAGCTTCTTATTGGAAGAGAGTGGAAGGATGAGCAGTTGATACCAGAATAGGGTATGGAAAGGATGTTTCAGGGAACAGCATATGCCAAGGCCAGGAGGTCTTATTGGAACACTGAATACAGCTCAGTATGTCTAGTAACAGATCATAGGGCCGTTTTGCATCAAATTAATAGGTTGTCTTTATCTTGAAGGCAATGAGGAGCCACTGAAAATTTTTTAGGCACAGCAGTGACATGAATCTATGGGACTTTAAACAATTCATTTTAACCTCACTGAATATCAGTCTCCTTATGACCAACATTAAAGACCTCCACCCGCCTCACTGCATTTTTGTGAAGATCAGATGACGTCGTGTACCTTAAAGGGCTTTGTGAATCACTGAGTGCTTGGCAAATAGGAGGCAGGTTTATCAACCGATAAGTCAATATTGTTATGTCAACTTCAAGGCTTTTGCGTCTCTCTAACCAATGCCACCAGTCAAACACGATATGGCATGAGCACTTATTTGGCAAACCCTAGAACTTTTGATTAAAGGTAGAGATTTGTGAGTTGCCTCCCTGGCATCTGTGTTTATCTGAGTCTTCCAAGAAGCAGATGCTAAAATTGGGTTAAACACGCAAGAGACGTATTATGAGAAATGCCTGTGAGAGACGGAGAGGGAGCCGGGAGAGGCTGGGAGAGCCGCCACCTTGATGCAGGTCTGGTCCCCAGTGGAGGATAGAGAGAAGGAAAGAAAGAAGGGTGGATGGAAGCATCTTAGACTGCAATGCAAAGCCATTCAGCAGGGCCACTAGGGAGTCCTTGAGCCAAAGTCACCTGTCAGGGGAGTCCTGTGTCTCCCAGGAATGGGCCTGCCTTAGTACCCCTTAAGAGCTTAGCCACTGGCTGGGGGCAGCCCAAGGGAAGCATGACCTCTGCATAAACACGGCGATTGATTTCGGAGCACAGCACCATCCATCACGCTTCCTGCATCTGAGAGATCTGAGAGGTGCGTTCTCATGGTGGCCACACTATCCATTACTCATTTGGTGACTATGGTCCTGATTTTTTTAGAAATCTGTTCCTTTCCTGCTCTCAGTCCAGGTGACCCAGGACTGAGATATTCAGAGCATCACTGGGGACTGTCCCCTGGATGCAGTGATTGGTGCATTCACGGACATGTGACCTAGGCTGGTCCAATTAGAGTGATTTCAGATTTGGTGAGCAGCATTAGGGAAAAGATGCTGATTTCTTTTCTCTGGATCTAATTACGGAAGGATGGAATCCAGGAGTCACGGCAGCCCCACTGACCACACGAGGAGAGCCCCTCTGGGACAGGCCACACGGTCAGAGAAAGAGGAGTTGCTCAAAGAAGAGACCATTTAAGCTCTTTTTTTCAGACATGTTTGCAGCCAGAATTGCTCCCTAACTGTTCAATTTTTTACAGTCTGTGTATTCAAACTTTTTCACTTTTTTTTAACAGTTTTATTGAGGTATAATATGCAATAAACAGCACAGATTTAAGAAGTACAGTTTGATGTTTTGACGTATTTTTACACCTGTGAAATCATTACCACAATTGGGCTAAGAGCATATCCATCACCCCTCAAGTTTCTCCCTGCCTCTCGTCAGCCTTCCCTCCCATGCCATGCCTCGGGCAATCACTCATCTGCTTCCTGTCACTAAAAATAAACAATCCTTTTCTAGAATTTTATATAAATTGACTCACACAGTATACACCTTTTTTTTGTCTTGCTTCTCTCACTCAGCATAATTATTTCGAGATTGATCTCTGTTACGCTTATCCACAGTTCATTCCTTTCTACTGTTAAGTAGTATTCCATCGTATGGATATCCCAATTTGCGTATCCACTCACCTTTGATGTACATTTTGGGTTATTTCCAGTTTGGGGCTATTCCAAATAAGGCTGCTTTGAGCATTGCGTGCAAATCTTTATATGGACATATGCTTTCATTGCTCTCAGACAATACTACCTAAAAGTGGAATAGTTTAATTGTATGCTACACGTTTACTTTTTTAAGAAATGCCAAACTGGTTTCCAAAATAATTGTACAATATTCCATTCCCACCAGCAGCACATAAGAGTTGCAATTCCTTCACTCTTTGCCAACCCTTGGTAAGGTCAGTCTTCTGAATTTTAGCCATTCTTGTAAGTGTGTAGTGATATAGTCTCTTCTGGAAATTTGGACTAAAGGTGTACCCAGAGACTGCCGTAGTCGGATGTTGGCATTGAAGTAGCAAGGTCATGAGCTTGACTTCTGCCCAGGGAGGAGTAGGAAAACGTTTTGAGGAAGCAGAACCGTGAGTAAGCAGAAGTCACAGTGAGTGGAGACAGCACAGAGTGGATGTACAGAGGAAAGAGGCCATGCCAGGAGAGAATCGAGATGGTTCCTAAACCTGCTTTAACTCCCAAATTAAATAATTCCATTTGGGGCAACAATTCACAGGTATCCCTTTTGGAAATGATTTTTTCTTTTCTGAACAGAAAAAGTAATATATTATCACCGGGGAAAAAATTGGAACAGAAAAAGCTCAGAGAAAACTACAAAAATAACCCCAGGTCTCATCTTCTCAAAGTAGCACATTTCCTTCCAGTCTTTTTTCCCTGCAGTCATAGCCATACTTTTTTTTTGTAAAACTGAGGTCATACTATTTGATATTCTTTTGAGCTCTTTCTCTTAACGATGTATCATGGACTTTTCGCAATACGTATTCTTCTCTAACACTCTTTTAAATGATTTCATAGTATTCCATTCTAAGGATATGCCATCATTAATTTATGCAATTCCTTGTCTGTAGAAAATTAGGTTTTTCAAGGGTTCTTTTTCCCATCGCTTTTATAGATAATGTTGCAAAGAATACAGCTGTAGCTAAATCATTACACACATAAGTGATTGTCCCCTTATAATAAATTATTAGAAGGCTGATTGCTGGGTGAAGGGGCATGCATGTCTCTTAAATCTTTTGATAATGTATTGTTAAATGACACTGCAGGAAAGTTGCAAAAATTTATATTCCCACCAGTAGTGATGAATGTGTCTGATCCAAGGAGTTTTTTTGATTGGTTCTACTGGATCTTGGAGACTATATCTCCACCGTTTGGCATGGTGTCTTGGTATACAACAGCTACGCGATACACGTTTGTTGACCCCAAGTGCAGTCACAAGGAGTGACTGAGAAGCCTTTTTTCTGTTGAGCTAAGTCGAGGGGTCTTGTGTTCTTTGCAGCCACTATAGCACCTAACAGACTTCCTGCCATGGTCGGGAAAACCATTTCTAATTTCATCAGAGAACGCAGAGCCCCCGGGCAGCGGATCCAAGCCGGAGACCCTGCCATCTTTGAGGTCATGACCTCCCGAGAGTAGAGTCTGTCTTCTCCTCTCTCTGGAACCCACTACTGAGTAGACAAAGATGGAAGAAAATGAGACAGATGGAGAGCTCCTTAAAACAATCAATTATTTCCATGCATTTGGACATGACAAAAGTACACCGGGGCCTGCGAGTTTTTAATAAGGCCTGTGCTGGGAGAGCAGCCTCGGGACCCACTGGCAGAGAATGAGACATTGCTTTCTGGAAGGCACCTACCGTGATAATGTTACCTGCCGTTTACGCCGTGGCAGAAAATAGACACGGAATCAGAGAACGTTAAATCTGAGATAATGGGTTTTTTAATTGTTTTCAAATTTTGGATGAGCATTTTAATTGAAGTGGTTGGGAGGTTAATGTAACTTTTGTATTTGATTATCTGGCAAGGAGAGGGGGAAATGAAGAAAAGTGGGGGAAATTGAGGTAGTCTTAAAAAAAAGATCTCATAACACATAGCATGATAAATTCCATTTCTGTACAATTGTTTTCATTATACGTAGTAGAAGCAAAATGATTTCTGTACATAATTAGTGCCAAGATCAGAGAAATGCTGACAGCCTGAGGTTCTGTGTTAACCCTCTGTGTGCTGAGAAGGAGGGAAAATCTTCCTTCTTTCAATAAATTTGTATTAAGCATTGGGAAAGATCTTGAAATTTAGAGTGGCCACTCTTGACAGACACAATGCCAGGCACTTTCCATATTTCCTTTTTCCATCTCACAACAATTCTACGAGAAGTTTTGTTGTCCATATTCTACAGATGAGGGACTAAGGCTCAGGAGGTTTAGGTGACCTGCTCAAGGTCATACAGCTGGTAAGAGAAGGCTTGAGCTCTAACCCAAACCTAACTGACTCCAAGGTCAGCATAATGTCAGAACAGCAGAATGGAGTCCCACATACCTAGGTTCAAATCCCCCTGTCTCATTGGCTCGATTTTATCTTCTATAATACGGTAATAGTGGCTGGCCCCATCACCTAGTGGTTAAGTTTGGCACACTCTGCTTCAGCAGCCGGGGTTCTGTTCCCAGGCACGGACCTATACAACTTGTCAGCCATGCTGTGGTGGTGACTCACATACAAATAGAGGAAAATTGGCAACAGATGTTAGCTCAGGGCAAATCTTCCTCAGCCAAAAGAAAAAAAAAGGTAGTAATAATTAAAAAATAATAATGTCACTTACCATCTGGGCTTTGGTTCTTTGTTTCGAGGATTTACTAAGAGGATGATTATCAAGCGCATTCTCGTTCCCAGAATGTGGCAAACGCTCAGTAGAACATTAGCTGTTAATATCAACAGGAATCTGTCTGTCTCTGCATAAAGCTTCTGACTATTTTCAAGGTCCCATGGGGAAAAGAAGTTTTCGAAGGTGTGGTTCCCAACCTCGGGGAGTTTACCGTGTGTTGAGACAATGGGTCGGGATCCCCAAACTTCCAGGCAGCTCCAGTCCGGTGAGTGGAGATGAGGCTGGTGACAAAATGCCCTTCCCTCAGTTTTCTAGGATTTCAGATATTCTATCTTACCAAGAAGACATGGCCCTCTGCCCCTCCCCCCCACCACCATGGATCTCCATTCTTTATTTTGGAAAACATGATCCCTTTCATCACCTGGAAAAGTATCTACAGTATTAGACTTCACCGTCTGTAGACACCGACGTTGGAAGCGGGAAATGGAAAGTCTTTAACAATCATGGAAGGTTTCACACGTCTGCATTTGGAGAAACTTTCTCTGGCAAAGATTACAGGAGCAGGCAGTTGAGGAGCTGTCAACTCTTTGGGGACTGAGGACCACTCCACAGATACTTCTGAACTTTCTCCCCCAAGACCGATGCTGCAGGCGAAGGGGGCTCGGGCAGAGCTCTGTAGTTTGTTTCCGTGCTCACGCTGCATTGCCCGCTCGGCAGTAGCGGCTGTCATCTATGGAGTATTGACCCTCCGCCCAACACTGGCCCCATCTGTCCAGTGCTAAAGGGACTTGAGGGAAAATGGGTCACCCGGCTGGTCACTGATGAATGTGGGATTTGAACCTTCGTTTGCCAGACACGGCAACTGTGACTTTCTGCTGTTGCTTCCTCCACTCACATCAGCGAGACGAGGATTAAATCCCAGTTCTGGCTCTTTTCCTTCCTCTTAAAGAATAGCCCAGAATTCTCTCCGAATACCCGACATGAAATAGAACAGATCCCTTTACTTATCCGTCTCCCACAACAGACAGTGAGCTTCTTGGCCTGATATATATTAGGTGCTCAGTAAATGTTTGCTGAGTGACTGAATGAATGGCTACCACAGATACAGCCACCGTATGTCAAAGGTTTTAAATACAAATTTTTAATATTCTGCCCCCTTATGAATCATTTCGTTTATTTTGGATCTGGTAAAAATGGGCGCTGTGGGGCTGGGGTCTTCATGTTGGAGAGGAAAAGGGAGTACTTTGGGATTTTAACGCAAAAGAGATGGTCTTGGGAAAATCACTTAACCGTTCTGAGCATCCATTGATTCACCCGGCAAACTGGGATAACACGTCAATAAGGAGCGGGCACATTCTTACTTCCTTCATCTCCCCACACACATACCCCTCTCTCTGTCTCTCTCTCTTTCTCTCTCTCAGGGCTGTCCTCTGGCATTGGTTTTGTTTGCAGCCAGGGAAGCGGGATGAGGTTACCTGGGGAGGAAGAGAGACGGGATGGCCAAGGGTCTGGACCCCACTGAACCTGAGGTCTGGAACGGGCTCCTACATCAAGTGCTGGCCCGAAGCTGACGGCGACACTCAGGACGGCCTGTGCTATGTGGGGCGCAAACAGAACAGCTGTGAGGCCCAGTGGCCTGTCTCCTCACAATCGCCTCCTGGTGCCACGGCACCGTCCTGGCATCCCCAAAACCAGAAGCTTTGGGAGCACCGGAAGGTGACTCCCTGGCATAGACTTTGGTGTCCTCATCACGAGCACAGCGGTGACCGTGTCACCACTCCAAGGGGCTTCAGTGGCTGTGGCCCTGTGGAGCCAGAACCAGCTGCTGCCATGTGGTGAGTGAATCCACACTCAGCTTGAGGGCATAGGCGAGAGCGGAGGACACAAGGGTGGGGCGGGGGCTTGCTGTCCCACGTAAGTAGGATGGGACTCCAGCCAATCAAGCTGAATGTAGAGTCGCATCACTGCTCACAAGCCCCACTGTTACCACTCGTTCTGGGCTGCCATCATCTCTCACCTAGATCCTTGCAGGAGCCTCCTGACTGGTCCCACGGCTTCCTCCCCTGCCCCCCACCGACTGTTCTCAACACTGCAGCCAGAGGAGTTGTTAAAACCTAAGTCAGGACTGAATGACTTCCCTGCTCTGGATTCTGCAATGGATCGCCATTTCATTCAGAATACAAGCCAGGCTCCTTAGGACGGCCAGGAGGCCCACGAGACCCAACACCTGTGCCTTTCCTGCCCCCGCCTCCATGACTCTGTCCTCATTCACTCTGCTCCTGGACACTGGCTTCCTTTCTGGTCCCCAAAAACACCAGACCTACTCTTGCCTCAGGGCCTTTGCATATGCTGTTCTCTCTACCTGTTATATTCTTCTCCAAAATAGGCATATGGCTCACTTTTCACCGTTTTTCGGCAAATGCCACCTTTTCAGAGAGGCTTTTCCTGACCACATTTCCTAAAATTGTCACCTCCCCCTAACCCATGCTCACCACCCCCATCCCACGCTTTATGTGTCTTGCACTCCTCACTGTCTGACATACTAGATACACTTGTGTATTTGTTATTGTGAGTTAACCCTCAGCCCACGAGAATGTCAGCTCCATGAGGGTGGGGAGTACGGTTTGATGGTCTGTCTGCTTTTCTGCTGTATCCCCAGTGCCTAGAACAGTGCCTGCCATAAGCTGGGTGCTCAGTCAATATTTGTTCAATGAATACATGAATGAATGAATGAACATATGAATGAATACAGAATATGTGGCTCTTTTTATCACCCACAGGTGTGCGCTGACTCACATGGGTTACACTGCCTCATAGGGCCAACATGAGCATTAAATGAGCTCAGGTATATAAAGTGCCTGGCACACAGTAGGCACTCAATTAGTGGTAGTTATTATTATTGTTGCCATTGTTGTTGTTGCTATCTGTCTTCTTGGCTCTAAACCTCTGGGATCCTCTCTGATCCCTTGCACTGTATTCCCGGCCCCCCCGCCCCCCGACTTGGTTCTCATTGGTCTGTCTCCTCGTTGATCAGTTCTTATCAGCCCGTGATTGTCCTCTCTTCCTGTGCTCAGGGGAGGAGTCTATTCCGGCAGGCCTCTGGGACCCCATTCTGTGTCTCCACCTGGTCTGCCTGGCTCCCTGGAAAAGGGAATAACTGTGAATCACTTCCTCCCTGAACCAAAGACCAAAAGCATCGTTGACAACATGCACCAGTTCCAGCGACCAGCAGACCTTTTCAGACGGGACAAGCTGCAAATCAATTCTCATTTCTTCCAGGTGAGAGGGAATGGCTGCGTGGTGACCCAGGGGGCCCCGAAAATCTCCCACAAGAAATCACTTCGGCTTCTACTTTTCTGCTTAGATGAGCTGCCGGCTTCTCTGCAAACTCGGATCTTTCTCCAAATGATTCACAGAAACAAGTGCTCCCCAAGGGCAGAGGCAGGTCCACCCCCATGTGCTGGCATCCCGTGACAGAGCAGCAGCCACTAATCACATTAAAAATAATAACAAAGTCATGATGGCAATAATAATAGTTAACCTTTATAAGCACTAATCAGACGCCAGACCCTAGACGTATATAGCAAGCTAATTAATCCTCACCGCACCCTTTAGAGAGGAGGAAAACAAGGCACAGAAAGGTTAAATAACTTGCCCGAGGTCACACAGCTAGCGAGTGGAGAAGCCAGGATTTCAACTCAGGCAGTCTGGCTCCAGTCATGGAACAGATGCCATCTGGCCCAACACTGCTGGGTGCTGGGAATAGAGAAAGGAGCAACAGATGACATACCCTGCGCTGATAGAGTTTATGGTCCACTGGGGGGCGGGGGCACTAAACCATTAAATGGACACACTGGTGGATCGCTACAGGTTGCCGTGATGCCACGAAGGGAACCCTTTGGGCTTCCTCTCGGAATAAATGATACCTTTGGAATTCACCTTCACCGGGACTCTCTGCTAGCTTGTAGACCAGAGAAGCCTGGGCTTAGAGAAGCCAAGTGGCTACTGTTTCTGGGGCATCCCCTTTGTGCCAGGTACTAACCAGCATGATTTATGCCCAAACTCCCCTCACTCCTCATAGGAGGAACTATTTTTGTCCCCTGTGACAGATGGAAAACTGAGACTCAAAGAGTTTGAGGGACTTGCTCGAGGTCTTCTGACAGCCGCAGGCAGAGCCAAGACTGAAGGCGGGGGTGTCAAGTCTTCTTATCAGATTATAGCTCACATTTCTCAACCTCAGCACCATCGACATTTCAGGCCAGATAATTCCTCACTGTGGGATTGTCCTGTGCATGGGAGGATGCTGAGCAGCTTCCCTGGCCTCCACCCACCAGACGCCAGCAGTGCCCCCTCCCCCCAAAATGCCTCCAGACATTTCCCAGTGTCCCCTGTCGGAGAGGGGGGCTCAGTCCTGTCTGAAAGCCACGGCTACAGACGCCCACCCATCCCCACCCCAGACTGCGTCCTACTCATCTCTGACTTCCGAACACCCAGCACAGTATCTGGCCCAAAATAGATGCTTAATTAAAGTTTGTTACATGAAAGGATGGAAGAAAGGAGGGGACGAAGGAGGTGGGACAGAAAGAGAGGAAGAGAGGGAAGGAAGAAGGAAAGAACGCCGAAGTTCCCCCCATGTGTGTATCACTGAAAGTCTGTAGGTAAATCAAGCCAAATTGATTTTGTAACCCAAATCCTATTTGAAGTCCCCTGGGGGACAGTCAGGGTTTCAGGGAATCTTGTGAGAAATTCTTACATGAAACAAGCAGTCTTTCCTGAGGAGTGATATGATTCGGTGTACACATACAAACATACAAACACATGCACACACGCATGCGCACGCACAGGTGAAAATGCACCCCTTGCTCCCTCCCAGTGGAATTCAGTTACCCATTTGGCAAAACACCCCAGGGGCTCCTCCAGGCTTCTTCACGGGACAATATTTATCAGTGACTGATGGTTACTATGACCAAGAGGGTCCCAGCCAGCCTGGGATACACTTCTCGCTACCGCATTGCTCCTGCTTTCAGCTCCGCAGGGTGTGGCTGATAAACCAGAAACTCCCCAGCTCCGCGTTTCCCTGGACTCAAGGCCTGCTTTTCCGTTTGTCCGTTTCCATCAACAGAAGCACCAGCTTTTCTGGGACAGATGTTTCCTGCTGGTACTTTCTGCATCCTGAGCAGGTGGCCCCGTTCAAGCTGTATTGTCGGACAAGCCTTTCAATCAAGGCTTTTCTTCCTGGGTCTGAGTGATGGACAGCACGGAAGGGAGCGCTGACGTGGAATCCAGGCAGGAGAGAATCGTGGGGTCTGCCGTCTTCCACGTGCTTCCAGAGGAAACCAAGATGAGTCCTTGTATTGGGCGCCTGGGGAAGGGCATAGCAATGAGTGACACACTGGGACTCAAATCCTGCCTTCCACACTTACTAGCTGAGTGACTTTGGAGGAGTTACTATAGGTCTCTGGGGCGCAGTGTCCTCCTGTTAGAGGAGTTACTCTAAATAGAGTTACCAGTGCGACTGACCTCAGAGATAGCTAGACGTATGGTTGGCCAGTTCCAGGCACGGTCACAGTAGGCAATACTTATTAAAGTAAATGGGAATTCTAGACAAAGCAGTGTGATGGGGAGGTGACAGTCACAGTGATTTGATTTGCCACGTGAGGAATTGCCTTGCCGACCTTAAGCATTGTCAACTTGATTTAGAAAGGGGTGGGGTTGTGAAAAAAATAACTGAAACTTGCTTCCCTCCGGCTACTTCCTGTGACCACGTCAAAGGGAATTCCTACGCAGCAGGACAATGCCAGGGGCGGCCTCGCTTCCTTTATCATCTGGAGTTTGGGCTCTGTGTTTTGAACAGGCATGGACGGGAAGTTCCTGGCTCAGAATGATTGTCTCGAGTTTTCCTAGGAACAGAGCTGGTATATAACTCTGCAGGGCAGTGGGGAAATTCTTCCGGTGTCGAGAAGCCTGATGTTTATGGTACAAGATGTGAGACAAAACCCCTCACTTTGTGTCTTGGTCCCATGAGTCAGAGTCTGTGTGACTTTGGAGGTGCCTCTTAACCACTCTGGACCACCTTGTAATGGATGCCTTGGGGTGTTTCTCCAGATCACTTCCCCCTTTCTCACCAAGAGCACCCACTCACATTTTCCTGGGGATAACCCTACCCCCGACCCCTATCTTCAGCTCTGTTTCCAGTGGGGTTGATCCTGCCCTCAGCTCTCGAGTGAGCCCTAATTGGCTTAACCCAGTCAGTGCATATATCCATCATCTGCTGTGATTGGTGGAGGGATGGGCACCTGACCCTGTTCACCCCCATGAGACACGAGGAGAGGTTTTCTGAGGTTTCTAGGACAGACGAGTGCTCTGTCCTCCATAAGACCTGTCAGAAGAGCTCGTCTGTCTCCCTTTTGGGCACTGTGATGTGAAGATATGAGAATAGGAGGCCACTATGAGTCAACCTGAGGATAAAGCCAATAAGGCAGCAGAAAGAATCATCCAGAAATGAATCCAGAGCCATAATGACAGCATGAACCCCTGGATCAAACCCTTCCTGAACTAGAATATCCCACAATTCAGTAATGTGAGCCAACAATCTTCCTATCCCTCCTCCCCTATTTCTTTTTTCCTTAAGCCAGCTCAGGTTGGATTTTCTGTTGTTTGTAACCAAAATATTCCTAAGTAGTATGCTCCGTTTTCTTTGCCATACTCCCTCTCCAAATTTTTGGATGAACGAAACAAAATAATAAGGAGTGTGAAAATGATACATAAACTGTAAAGCACTGTGCCAATTAGATGTGATGCAAATCAGAACAATCACTATGGCTGCCTCGAGGACTTCCCAGCCCAGAATAATCCAACTTGCAGCAGATGAGGAATATTTCCTTACATTCCACTGAAATATATTAGTTTCATTATGTTGAAATTATTAGCTCACGCATTGATAATGGCGGTTAATGGAGCTAACAGTATTATTCTCCTGTAAACAGAAGTGTATGTAATTAACAACTCTGTTAAGGCTCCTTGTATTCACTGGTATGAATTACACCCCTGTCCTCATCAGTGTGGTCTGGTCTGAGTAATCTAAGTGAAAACAGACTTCCGATCTCCAAGGAGAGAACTCTGAGCCCTCACCATCTTCACTGACTGCCGGTTGGCAGCCCTCATTGGCAGAAGAAAGAATGGGGTTGTGTTCTAAGTCCACCACTGAACCTCTACGTGATCATGGATACGTCACTTAACCTCTCTGGGCCTCAGTTTCCCCACGTATAAAATAAGGTTGACTTACCAGAGATTCTTAGCTTTTGGTGAACACCTGTGAGAAGCTGCTGAAAATTCTGGCTCTTCTCTAGAGAAGTGTGTTTCTACCTTTTCTGTATAGAATCATTTATATATTATTGCAAGAGGCCCATGGAAACCCCCATTTGCTTTTCCTTGTTCATCAAGCCAAACCAGCAAGTCAGAAATCCAGATCAAATGACCTCTAAGGGCCCTTCAAGCTCCATATTTTAAGGGTCCATGATTCCATGGTTGCACAGAAGTGACACAGTCATTTTGAGTTTCAGAAAGACTACTTAACTGAAAGCTGGAAATTCTCTGGGCATGGGTGTCATTGGTGAGAGGCTAGAACAGGCAGTCAGTGAGGAAACTGTTGAGTCATTTGGTAAGAACCGATGTGGCTCAGATAAGAATAAGAAAAGGGGATGGATTGGAAAAATAGCCAGAAGGCCGGACTTGGAATAAGATTAGATGTAGAGGAGGAGTCGCAGGATTCTAGCTATCATTTAGGATTAGGTTCAGCTTGGAGGAAACTCAAAATTACAGTGGCTTACACAAGAAAGAAGAATCTTTCTTCTGAGGTGAAAGACATCTAGAAGTAGATAGTCCAAGGTTGTTTGGCAGCTCTTCAATATTTAGAGAACCTGGTTCTTTCTATCTGTTCCACCCCCCTATCATATTCATTATACCCTCAGGGTCCAAAATAGCTGCAGGAGTTCCAGCCATCACTCCTGTGTTTCAGGGCATACGAAGGAAAACAAGTGAGAGTACAAAATGGAGCCCCCTTAAAGAGCTTCCCTGGAAGCTGTGGGGGAGGCTGGGAAGTGTGGCAATGTAGTGATTTGCTAGGGAGACTGCTCAAGACTTTTTACTAAGGAAGAAGGGAGAATGGGGATTGGGAGGCAACTGGCCATTTCTGCCGCAGCTTCCCTTTACAGAGACACAGGGAGGGGGAGGGGGATGGAGGCGAGTCAGATCTGGCGAGGAAGATAAAGAGTTCAGCTTGGGACATGCTGGGTTTGAGTGCCTGGGGACTAACCGTGAGAGTTGTCTGGGAGACAGCTGAATACACAAGTGTGAAACTCAGGAAAAAGGCTTGGGCCAGAGCTAAAGCTTGGAGAGCCACTGAGATGCAAGGGACGTGTAGAACGAATCATCTCAAAACCTAACTCTGATGATCTCAAACTTCCCTGCCATCCTTGAAGGAGTTCAAGGTCTTCTCACAGCTCTCAAGATAAAGATGAAAATCCTTAATGTCATCAACACTGATTTTCATATTCCAGCCCCTGACCACCACCTTCCTCCCACACCATGTGCCCCTTTGCTCTCTGAGCCCCGGACACGCCCCTCCCTCCTCAAGGCCCTTGGGGATGCTGGCCAGTATCCCATCTCCATCTCTACCTCCGCCTCTGACATTCTTACTACACTACCTCTGTTGACCTTTACAAGCCTTGTAATACTAGAAAAGTGGAATACTCACCCCATTTCACAGATGAGCATAACACCAGTTCCAAGAACGTGGTCACACACCTAGTAAGTGGCAGAGCCAGAAATCAGAGCTGAGGTCTTCCAGCAGCTGGTACCCGCTTCTCTCCACGCCGCGCACCAGACTGCTACCATGGGTGGCTGCATTCTCCAACAAGAAAAGATGGACAAAGAGAGAGAGAAAGAGATCCCCAGACACTCAGAGAGCTGACTCCAGTGAAGGGCTTGTTAGATCAGCCCCGACAAAAGCCGGCCCCATCCCTCCTTTCTCCCTCCCTCCCTCTCTTCCCACATCCCAGAGGAACTTGATTAATCCATTAGGTTTAACCTCTTTTAACTTCCTGATTAGTTACATTTATAAACTCCATTTGTTTTTGCTTTCTCATCAAGCCCAACCAACACCCCCAGAAAAAAAACTAGGCCAATTTTCGGAGCCACTGATTTACTGCAATTTCTGAAAATCAGACCGGACTGAGGAGAGACAGGCCTGGAATTTCAATTCCTCCTGTTCACGTTGCAGGCACCTTTGCTGGACGGGAGAGAAGGGAAACAGAGAATGGAACAAGAAGGGCAAGGTCCCAGATCTGAGCAGGGCAGCAAGACACCACGCCTGCTAATAAAGCAGATTGATGCATTCTGTAATTTCCATCTCCTGGCTGAGGAACAAAGCTACAAAGTACAGTAACAACAACAACAAAAACTAAAGATGAGAGATGATGTATTTTTATTGGTGAAGTGAAATCTCACAGTGAGAGTATGGGTTCCCTCCTCCCATTTCCCTCCCTACAGTGTGTGGTCCACACAGCGGCTGGAGAGGATATTTAAAAATTAATTTTTATTGTGACAAAAATAATGCATGTATACAGTGAAAAGCTAAATTTTAGCATAAAATTTAAAACAAAATTTCAACCATCCCCTCTCCTACCCGAGCCCTGCTCCACCAAGGCAACTGCATTTACCACTTCGGGCTCTTTTCTGGCATTTATCTCCATATTTTAAGTAACATACTAATACTGCTATTTATTGGGTTATCAATTATAGGCGTTATCTATTATACGTCTATCATGGAAGATAAGAATTTAATTTTCTTACATCGTGACCCTCCAGTCGCTCTTTTTCTCTTTATACGTATGTATATATAAAGAGACAGAGAGACCCCACTCTTCCACAGAATGTCTCAATTTTTGTTTAAACCAGTATTTAGTGTTAACGTTATTAGAACCATGTAAATAATTTTCATTCCTTAGCTAAATATTGTACAATGATTACATGCCCTTTCTCTTCTAACCCTTTATTTTTCCTGGAGATAATAATTGCCTCTTGTTTTTATTTCCTGTGTACCTCCCATTAGCCAGCCCTGGTGGTCTAGTGGTTAAGATTCGTCGCTCTCACTGCTGTGGCCCGGGTCGGGGAACCACATCACCCACCTGGCGGCTGTCATACGGTGGCGGCTGTGTGTTGCTGTGATGCTGAAAGCCATGCCGACAGTCTGTCAAATACCAGCAGGGTTGCTCATGGCAGACGTGTCTGATACAGTGTTGGAAGGTGAGAGGATGGCACAAAACACCAGGCAGGGTTCTGCTCTGCTGTCCACAAGGTTGCTAGGAGTTGGAATCAACTCTATGGCACTAACAAAAAGCTTTCCATTAGTTTTTCCTAAAACCTACAAGTATAATACAAAAATCTTAGTACCGTTTTTCCACATGGGAGATTTCTGCAACTTTATGTTGCTGCCTTTGTATTGACTTTTTCAGCAGTCAATTATTTTCTTCTATTTTTAATCATTTTAAGTTATAAAATATAATATACATATTGAAAAGTGCACAAAAGGAAGATGTACCCTCAATGATTTATCATAAAATAAACCCCCAAGTTCTTTTAAATTGTTTCAATAATTCATTCTTAATGCTCATTGGCCCTTTTGACAGTATCCTTTTCTTGTTTCATGGATGTAATATCTTTTCAACTCCAAAAGGGTATTAAGTGTTTATTTTGGTTTTGTTTTACTTTGTTTTCTTTTCCTATGTCATCTCTGTTTTCTCAAAGTTTCTTGTTTCTATTTGTTAACTTAGGTGTCTGTATTTTCATGTTAGAGAGTTTTCTTAGATGTTGGCCAATCATCATATGTCCTGACATACTTATAAGTTAAAAAAAAAACAGAAACCTAACTGAAATTTCTGCTTATGAGCAGAATTTTTCCACCAGTGGACTGGGAGGTGGGGTGGGGGGTCACCCAAAGGTCAGCCCCAAAGGGCCTCGTGCATAGTTGATTCTCAGCAATTATTTATTGAGAGACTCATCTTAATTCCTGTATTACTTATACTAGTGAAAAATTGGAACTTTGAAGCCTCTTTTCTAACTTTTTATTATGAAAGTTTCGAAAATACACAACAGAAGAACATAATGAGTCCCGTGTCCCCATCATATTTGGTTAACCTTGTTGCATCTGTGCCCCTGGAGGATTTCTCCGTAAATCCCTGACATCAGATCACTTCATCTGGAAATAGGAAGCCTGCTGATAACTCACCTTTGCGCACGGGCGGAATCTCTCCGGTTGGAACTCAGCATTGTGGTCACTGTCATTCCCCAGGTGCCCCTGGCTCCTGGAGTAACTCTCAGTCTCCCTCTATAACGCTAGGCCAACTCCTCCAATGGCTTTGGGCTCAACCCATAGAATATTCTTTGGAATGTTAGCCCCAAGGGAATAATATTTACCTTTAGCAGAACCAAGCCCTATCTTCACCAGGTCTTGTCCCTTGAGGAATGAGGACAAAGGCAATCCTGCTGGCGGAACTTCAAGAGACTATCCTGTCCTCAGGAAGGCCTCTCGGATCATGGCAGCAGGCGATGAGATATTTAAGGCTAAACTCCCAGGAGGAAACCTAAGCCGAGTTTTGTAAAGCCTAATCTGCAATGCCACCTTGCACAATCCCCTTTTCCTCTCCTGTCACTATAGCAATCCACATCCCAGAATAAGTCGTAAAGACATTCTCAGAAGAGACAAAAGGAGCAAGCCTGAAAATGCAGACTTCACTCCCCATCATTCTCAATTCCGTGATGCTTTCTTCTTGTAGGTTCTTGGCATCTTGTGATCCACAACACCTACCTATTGGTGTCTAGAAACAGCTCCAGATGAATCAGGATGCTCATAACATCTTGGCATCAGGCCAAGTCACACACAAATTTCCCAGTGTCCTGCACCCAGCAGTACTGCATGAATCTTACGAATTTCAGCTCAGACTTTCCAACCTGCTAACAGTGGCCAACCCACAAGGCAGAGCTTCTAAACCAGTACTTCTCAAATTATTTATCATGAAAGACTAATTTTTTTTCCCAATTCTTTATAAGCCAATACTTGTGGTCTATAGTCTGTTCAACAAGATGCATCTACTTATCACACACTCGGATGCTGTAGACATGTTAAATTGCTCTCTAAGTTTCTAAATGCTTATACTTGATTTCTATTCTTATCTCATCGTGGCAAATAACAAACAGTTCATGAACCAGTGTAGCCTCTATCAATGTTTTCTGCCATTCAGGCATAGAATGGGCATCCATCATGGGTCTATGCTGTCTCAGCATCCATTTCCTCCCCTCACTCCTTCCTAACAGCTCTCAATTCTCATCTGAGAACCCACCTTCCTCTGAAGAAGACGACATCATCCCTGGCTGCAGGCATGGGACATGTGACCTAGGAAAAGCCAATCAGTGTATTCCATCCCGTTGACCTTGGTGATTGATTCCGGGGTTGGTATGTGACCCACAATAGTCCAACTGGCCAGGTGGAGTGAATCTCAAAACATTTCCCTGGAATATTGGGGAAAAGATATTCCCTTCCCTGAATTTGTGGTGTGTGGGTATGAGACCTGGTTCTGCGGCAGCTAATTTTGCTACCATGAGGCAAGCCTTCCTAAGGACGAGGACATAAAGGATGGCAGACCTGAGAAAATTGTAGAGAAATAAAATCATAACCCAGATCACATCATGAACCTCTGGACCAAAATACACCACAGCCCACCTTATTTCCGAATGCTTCCCTTTTTGTTAATCCAGTTTGAGGTGGATTTTCTGTCCCTGGTAACTGACCTTTTCGATTCCTTGGTTTCATGCATTTTTTCAATAAGCACCTATTAAGCATCTACTGTGTGCCAAACACTGTGTTAGACCCAGGAAGAGTGCTTCTCGTAAAGAGATTGTGAAATGAGTCCAGTGACGGGTGGCTAATATAGCTGCAAGCATTCACAGATAGCATCTGGCTCATTTCAAGAGTCTTATGTAATTTTATGATAATATTTAAAAAGCACAGATGCTTACAATTTATGTGCAAAGTATTAACTTCGCAGTTAAAAATACAGCGATTCTCAGGTCATCTATCCCTAGAAGGACAGCCTGACTTCCTTGTATTACAATATCTGCTAATTTCATACTCTTTGCCATTTTTGCATACGATCTATCCATGTTTTTTTTTTTTTTTTTTGAGGAAGATTAGCCCTGAGCTAACATCTGCTGCCAATCCTCCTCTTTTTACTGAGGAAGACATCCGTGCCCATCTTCCTCTACTTTCTATGTGGGACTCCTACCACAGCATGGCTTGCCAAGCAGTGCCATGTCCGCACCCGGGATCTGAACTGGCAAACCTCAGGCCACTGAAGCGGAAAGTGCAAACTTAACCACTGTGCCACCGGGCTGGCCCCCACCATCTATTCATTTTTATTTTAGTATTTTTAAATTGATTCACTTACAGAACTTAAATAGATGCATTTCAAGAAGAAACTCCTATAAGACCACTATTAAAGGAAACTAGTACCACTACACGTGAATAGAAAGTAATAAAATAAATCCAATGAAATTATAAAACCTTATTAAATTCTGAGGATTGTGACTTGATCAAGGCCCTAACACCACGGACAACTCTGTCTTTCATGAAAGGGGAAATTAGCAAGTGTTCAAAAGTTGTTAAAGACACGTTGGCACCAAAACTGAGACTTTTCTCCTTGTTCAGATTAAAGGGATTGAAAGGAAATTGAAAAAAAGGATCAATTTCTCACCAAGCAATTCATGTTATTTAATGCTGCCTCTATGTGTAACCGCAAATTATCCCCTTTGCACAAAATCTGTTGCCCTGACCATTCTGTGAGAAACACTCTTCTGGCTAAATTCCATTTTACAGCTGAGCAAACTGAAGCCCAGACAGACAATGGCACCCTCCCCAGGCTTCCTGACTCCCAGCCTGCTCATCTCCCCAGCATTCAATACTATTTGATTATTTTCATTGAGTTCATATTGCGATAGCTTCTAATAACGGCAGGTGACTCTGGTTTTTTATTTATGGCGATGATATCAAATTTCCTTTTGTAATAAGCTTTGATTCTGGTTAAAAATTCCTACTGTTGAGACCAACTTGAGACAAGACCCTGACCACTGCTGATGGCTCTATTTGCCCTCCCCTTTGCCCAACGATCTTACCTCCTGAAGTGAAGGCAGACACAGGGAGTTTCTGCCATCCTCTCCCCTGCCCTGTGCTGGAATCCAGAAATGCCCCACGATTTGAGTCCTTCCCTCCCAAGGCCTGGAGGGAAAAATAGGAGCTGGGATGCAAAGATTCTTCCAAAGGAGAGTCTCCTACTATTGACATTTGGGACTAGATAATCCTTTGTGGTGGGGACTGTCCTGTGCATTGTAGGACGTTGAACAGCATCCCTGGCCTCTACTCGTCAGATGTCAGTAGTGCCCCCTCTAGTTGTGACACCAAAAATACCTCTAGACATTGCCCCATGTCCCCTGGGTGCAAAGTCACCCCTGGTTGAGAACCACAGGGTTACTCTGGATGGCTGACATGTTCCTCTCCCAGCCCTCCGAATTTTCCCCATGAGCTTGAAATATACAACAGTCCTTTGCTGCTGAAGTTGGGGTAATTGAAGGTCACTTGTTTTTTAGGAACAGGATATTGTGTAAGGAGAAAAAAGGAAATAATATCAACTCCCCATAAGCCACAAAGTTCACTTCCTTTAGACAATTCCCCTGCACTCTCCCAGGCAAAAGAAGCTTAAATGGCGGCACCTTCATGGGTCCTCGTTGCCGTCCACCGCCATGTCCTGCCCCAACACCGCTGATCAGGGCTGATACACGGGGGCCCGCTGGAGTGAGTGTTTCATTTTCTCAGAGCCCTTTCCATCTTGACTCTGGAAATTTAAAACCAGGGGCATTTTGGCATTTGGGGATCTGTTCATGGCAATAGTGTGAACAACTAAATGCTGCACCTGAGAAAGGTTGAGTAGGACTTAGGGCCCCAGAGAGCTATCTGCCCTCCTTAAAGGAATCATTGATGTTTAAAACATAGGTAACAAGGTACAGCATGAGTGAATGAGTATATGTGCAAATTTACCCATTCACTCAATAGGAAATTATCAGAAAGTGCTACTGGCTTAGTTTTAATTCTTCTCAAAACAGACCTTGAGACAATGATTCGGGTACCAGGAGTTTATCTGGGAATGATCCCCGGAAGCTCAGCGAGGGAGTCAGGGAAATGAGACAGGGAGGGAACACAGCAATACAGGACACCTTAATGAGCTCTTTACTGTCGTGGGCTGCTGGGGCTCAGTCCTGCTGGAGACTTCTGGGACACAATGTAGAATATGCTTCAAAATCATCCCACTGAAGGGCAAGGAAGCTGGGGTATTTGTCCACCTATTCCTGTTCTCATTGGTTAAGGGACACTCCTGAGATGTCACTCCTCTGGCGCCTCCTGCCTCCTCTGAGGAGTACTGAGCACACTGCTATAGCCAGAGGACATCATCAGGCTGAGAGACACCGGAAGTCATCAGAGCATACAGGAAGTCATCAGAGCATACAGGAACTGTCTGCAGGCAATCTAAGGTATAGGCCTGGGGGATATGGACGAGGTACTTACAGCCTCTTCCAAGAGCATCTGCCTAGAGTATGCACAGGAGGCTGCAAAAGCCCGGAGGAGGCTAAGGAAAGCTCCCGCCACGCTAGTCCAGGCCACAGCCTCCTAACCGTCTTCCTGTCCCCATTCCTCCACTCTCCACCTGGCAGCCGGAGCCATCTTCCTAAAACACAAATCTGGTTACTTCACTCCTCCCACTTAACACCCCTCAGGGCCTAAGACGAAGCCCAAATCTTTCCACAATCCAATCTCCCTTGTTTCTCACCTCTCCCACACGTTCTCGACTGAACTACTTGAAGTCCCCAAACATGATTCCCAGAGGTGTACCAAGCGTTAGAGATGGAGACGGAGAAGACAATAAGATACGCTCCCTGCCCTCTGGGGTCTGTGGTGCCATCTATGAGGGTGGAAGGGCGCCAGGGCGACCAAGATGGAAACCAGGCATTCCGATACTGGGTACGCCCAGCGAGCTAGCGTGGAAGGAACACTTCACCTAGATGTAATCCACACGCAGAGATCCGCTTATTTTAGGATTAACCTTTTCTCCTCTGGAGTTAACTAACAGAAAGTCAGCAATGGGACACAGGACCGCTAAGTCTGAGAAGAGAGTCTCTCCTGATGGGTGCAACAGGTACCATGTGGTCACTGGGAGCAATGAGGTGGTGGCTACACTGGAGGGATCCAAGAGGGAAAAACAGAAGGTGCCGAGTTTTGCCTCTTTCTCGGCAGCCTCCACGGCCCCAGATGACAGCCTCGCCAGTGTCGGCCACCCCAGCCCAGCCCTCTTGGGATCCTGGGGCACACGGACCTTCAGCTGATCAGCCTCAGAGGGGGCTGGGCAGCTCCAGGCGGCTAGAAGCAGAGGAAGAGCAGGAAGAGGGAGGGTGGATGGGTGTCATTTTGCAGGAGCCATTTACTGTTTACATAAAAATATCTTCAGCAATCAGCAGTGATGAGCAGGAGGAGGAAAGAGGCTGCCTGAGAGTCTGAGGATGTTATGATCAATTAAATACCATCTTTCCAAGCGTTTGCAGAGGGGAATTTTAAGGTGGAACTGACTTTAATTTGGCAAAGAAGACCCAAAGTGCTTTTCCTTGGGGCTCCAAAATGCATGGATATCTGCCAAGCCCACGTCATTAGCTTCACAAAGGGTGTATATTCTGAGTGTTAGCCCCCTGTACTTCTAGAATGAACAAAAAAAGTCTATAAATTATGAGCATCTATTCTGGGCCAGGTGCTTTACAAATATTCTTTCTAACCTCATGAAAACCCCATAAAGATGGGCATTATGAACTCCGCTTTACAGGTAAGGAAACTGAGACTTCAAGAGGTGATGCAATTTGCCTAAGAGACCCAGCAAGACAGAGGTGTAGAGTCAGTTTATACAGCTGTGCAAAGTTGGCGTTACTGCCACGTCTCTATTTCCAAAGTCGGGGACAGGGTTAGGGAGCTGCCCCAGAGGACAGAAGCTGGGCTTGGAATGATGATACTAGGGACCCAGCCAGACGCTTCCTCCAGCTTCGCTGTAAGGTAGGGCTGGACTCAGTGACAGACAGGCCCTTCCAAACTCCCGCGACCTCTGCTTGTCAGTGGGCTTGGCCATGGCCTTGTTGCTGAGGAGAAGTAGACATTCCGAGCAATAGAACAAGGTGGAAAGTATGTGCATTTTGGAGCCAGACAGGCTCCACTTGCAAGCTGGGTGACCTTGAGCAAGTTATTCAACCTCTCTGAGCTTCCATTTTCACATATGTGAGTTGGAGGTAAAATTTACTCTGAGTAATCAGTGCAAGATTCAATGTGATAATGGGTACTAAGCGCCTGGCACAGAGTGGATGCTTGTCAAAGTTAGGCACCTCCCTGTCCCTTCTCTATCACCCTTCCCAGGTCAGCCCCATGCTTGGGGACCTCACCCCCTTCATGCAGTAACACCTGCCTCACGGGCCGTGCTGTGTTCAGAACGGGTCAGGTCCGTGAGCCCCACACACACAGCTCATAGTGGGAGCACGATGATAAGAGTTCTTAGCGTATCATGAGCACCTGTAAGAAGAATTGTTCTAATTATTATTGCTTAAAAGCACATCTCTATTATCCAAAGATAACCCTTTTTCCTGTGTATCCTTCCAGATACATAGAGTAAGAGAGAGGTCATGTTCCATCTATCTTTTCCCTGCATCATCCATTTAACTTCCATACATATCCATCTGCATCGTTACCTGAAAAAACAGCAGAGTATTCCGGTGCACTTACAAATGCAAACCCTTTTTGTTGGACATTTATGTCTGCATTCTTTTCGCTTTTATAAAAAGGCTGCAATAAACGCCGCCATAGCTAAGCCGCTGCGCACACTCTTACTTTGATTCATCAAACACACCGTTTTCAAGCCCAGAATATAGGCATGTCGTAATTTATTTATTTATCTGTTCATTTATTTAAACCAATGTCCTACTGTGGGATATTTAGGTTATACGCAATTTTTTGGCTCTTATAGCTAATACTGATATAAATGTCTGGATGTCACATTTTCACATCTTCTCTGATTATTTCCTTGGGATAAATTCTTAAGGAGGAGAATGAATGGGGCCAGAGGGAATTTCTATTTTTAAGGTTTTTGACACACTCAGCAAGATTGTGCCTGGAAAGGGTTATGGGAGTTTATTCGCCCACCGTCTTACTCAGTCACTTGCATTCATTCGACAAACATTTACTTTGTTAGGAGGGGCCCCTAACCTACGCTTTCCTTCTCGGCACAATAATGCAGCGATGCGACTGGGACCCAGCCAGGTGTGTGTGGAGACTGCTTCTGCCCCTCTTTAGCCTGTGTGACCTTGGGCAAATTGCTCCACTTCCCTGAGCCTCCGTTTCCACTATCTCAGCAACCTGCAGGTTTCTTGGGACGATCACCAGAGAAGCAAGATTCAAAAGAGCTCTGAGGACTGCACAAATCGATGGGGCTTATTGCTCACACAAAGGGACTCTCTCAGGCAGCCTTCTCATTATTTTGCTTTTGCACAGAACTTTCAGTTTGCCATGAAACTCCTTATTAGGTTTTCTAAACTCCCCGCTGCTGTGGTTACCAAGATACAGATGCAATATCATTTCTCACGGGGAAGACAGGCCCAGAGAGAGTCGGTGGCTTTCTCTCGACCACGTCAGCCTCAGGCCTGCTACCAAACCTGTCGTCAGCCTGCTCTCTGAGCTGTATTTCTTTTTTCTAGATTAACAGCATTAAAATGGCTATTACCCCAAAAAACATACACTTGTATTCATAGCGAATCTGAGTTTGAGATGTAAAGGCAATTTACCAATTAGTGCTTTGCAGCCAAATACAATGCAATGACCCTTTCCCTCTCTGTCCAGATTTGGAATTCTCTCTAGGGGTTGGAGGGGAGGAGAGAGAAGGAGTCGGACTGCAGATGCCTTGAGTATTAAGATTGCTAGTTATTTCTATGTCCACCATGGCATCCAGCACAGCTCTAGGCCTTCATGAGAAGCGTCTACTCTGCCAAGGAATAAACATTAGTCTCAAAGCCCAAAACCTACAGCCTAAATGGCTTTGCCGCTTACCAGCTGATCAATCAACATCTCAGTTGCCTGCTAGTTGTCAGACAGTGCACTAGATGCTGTGCAGCTGTGCGCAAGTTAGTTCACCTCCCTGAACCACTGTTTCCTCTTCTAGACAATGGAAACAGTAATTCCTACCCAACAGGAGAATGAAAGGAAAAGGTCTAGAGAAAGGCTTGTCCCATGGTGAAGGTTCAATGACAAATCTGCGTCTCAGTAAGACTCATAAAGTGACCGTTCAAACGACACAGCAACATGTCTTTGTGCAAATATGCAATTGTCCATCGTGTGTGGAGGCACCCATGAGGTCCACCCCAAAGACTTCTACAAAGGAGGTGTGACTGCCCTCCTAGGGTACCACTTCAAAGCATGCAAATAATTCAAGTCAGTGACACAAGGCATGTATGTCTGTATCCTTCTTCTCTTGCCCGTTGCTAATCAAACATATTGATCTTCGCTGAAACTCTTCTCAATAAGGATTTCCAGCCAGATACAACGAACAGAACAGAGTCAACCAGTGTGATGAAATCTAACCGAGCCCAGATTTCGTCAATCAGAGCACAATTATTTTCAGCAATCTTTCTTGGTGAACTTTTCTTGCTGCAGTTGCTAAAACACGATGTCCCTTTAAAGACGAGGTTGGAGAAGCGCCATTTCCTCTGCGCCGAAGAGCATCCATGCAGCCCTTTCAACAGTGACCTTGTGACCAGTGGGCCACAAGAGCAGATGCCAGGGAATGCCAGAAACTCCTCAAGCCAGAAGCCCCCCAAGCTCAGGCTTACGAAAGACTGGGGTTTGTCCCAGCTCAACCAAAGCGGCCCTGTGTCCTGACCACCCACCCCTCCTCCAGCAAAGTGTCCAGCCCAAAGATAAACTGGCCTTTCTACCAGATGCTTAACCTTGGGCAAGTTACTTAACCTCTCTGTCCCTCAGTTTCCTCAACTGCAAAATGGGACAAATATCAGTATCTGCCTCATGGAGTTGATGAGAACGTTAAATGAGATGATGCCTGTAAAGCCTGGTACACGGTACACGCTCAGCAAGCTTCACTGATTATTAGCCATCATTACTAAGCATTTCTTACATGCTAGGCATCATGGAGCACTATCTTAATTGTATCTTGAAGACAATCGTATGAGGCAGGTTTCGTGTTGTTACATTTTTTTCAACTAATTGCTGTTGATTGATTGGCACAAGCATATGGTGTTGGTTGATGCAAAGCATTTAATGACGAGTTTGTTTGGTTCCTGTGCCCATGCTTTCTTCCCTGGGAGTCCTAGCCCAGCGCTGCAAGAACACTGTGGGGGAGGGACGATGACCTGAATCTTACGCGGCTTTAACCAAGTGATACGCAATTATGTGGTGGAGCCAAGATTTGAACTCAGGTTGTTTTGGTTCTGTGGTGTCCCCAGGCCTCCTCTGGTTCTCCGCCACCCTCCTTTTCACATGCTCTTTAATAGGAAACAAAGACACAAATGAAAACAGAACAAACGTCACCACCACCAGACACCTAACATTTGTGCCCTTATAATGTACCAGGGAATTTCCCATGTGTTTATCCTCTCTGCTTTATGGAATTGACACAACAGCAACCCTTGAAAATAACATTCCTGGCCTAAGTCCCTCCCACCACTCACCAGCTATAAGAACTTGGGTCAGTTATGGGCCCTCCATTTCTTTGTCTTAAAGATGGGAATACTTACCTCTACCCCACGAGATTGTCATTCATTCATTCGTTCACTTAACATTTATTGAACATCTAATGCCGAGAATTGTGCTATGTGCTTGATATGTACCAGAAAACAAAATGGGCATCATTGTTGACCTCAAGGAGCTTCCCGTCCAGGATTAAATGAAATTACTTACATAAAATTCTTAGCACAGAGTCTGGCAAAATAAAACATGCTCAGTAGAAGTTAACATCATTGTTACTATTGCTATTGTGGCCCAGCCAGGATTTGAACAAAAATGTTTTTCACTCCAAAATCCTTTCCATAACATAGGGTTTTGCAGGGGGCCAGCATGAGGTAAGAACAGACAGGGATTGGGGCTGTCTGGAGAAGACTTCAAAAGCTAGATTTTTAATATGTGCGGTAGCGAATATGTGAATAGCAACCTGCATGATTTCTTACATTTTCAAAGCATTTTTAGGTCTTCTCATTCTCTTTTTCATCATCCACCCAAGCCAGATGTATACGTCTTTAAGTTTCCATAAACATACCCCTCTCTGTGGAAATAAATGTATTTTCCCTTGAATGTGGACCCCGTGTGTTTGATTTGCCTGGAAAGGTGTGGAAACCACCCAGACATGGTGCTAATGGGATGTGACAGAACTTGCAGTTTCCCCGGGCCTGGAAGGAAGAATGTTGACGAAGGCAAGCCTAATGAGCTTCCACCCACATTTCAATTATCCTAACAAGCTGCCAAAGGAAGCCCTGTTTGCCGCGCTGTATTCTGGAAAGTTTTGACAAGCCCAGGAGGAATCTATCCAGGCCAAAGCTGAGAAGGCAGAAGGAAGGCGAAGAGTCCCCCTCTGAGAGGGATGCGTATGGATGACAAGGCCAAGCAAGCAGTCAGCTTTGTCACCTGGCGTTTGAGAGGTCCCCCTGCTCAAAAAAAACTCCCTCATTACCTATCCCAGTACAATAGTATCAGCTATTTATTGCCACCAAACGCTGCTTAAGAAACAGCTACACAGCTTCATTGGCATACAGTAACAAACAACAATTTGTAATTTAGGTCCATGGGTCAGTTGGGCATTTCTGATCATGGGAGTTGAGCTCAGCGGAGTTCACACATGTCTCTGTGGTCAGCTAGGTGACTGCTGATCTTGGTTGGGCTGCCTCACACATCTGGGAAACTGGGCTGACTCAGCCCTTCGCCACATGGTCTCTCACCCTACCCACAGGTTTGTTCACAGTGGAGCAGGAGGGTTCCGACAGAAAGACCAAAATCATGCAGGGTCTCTTGATCCCAGGCTCAGAAACAGTGTAATTTTATTTCTGCTGCTTTCTATTGGTCAAAGCAATCACAAGCTTGGCTGAAATTCAACGTTTGGGAAATGGACTCTATCCCTTGATGGAAGGAGCTCCAGAGTCACATGGCAAAGAGTGTGGCTACAGGAAGACCATTGACTGGGCCCATCCGTGCAGTCAATCTCCCATAGCAATGTAAAGATAATGATCACCATTAGTGAACAGCAACTGTATGCCTGTTTTGTGCATATAAGAGGACGTTTAAATGGAATGCTTTGGGTCTTGGTTCCAGCTGAGGCCCCACAGGCCAGGAGTAAAATAAGATGTTCAAACACCTGACATTTCACAGCAAGATGCTGGCCTTGCAAGGGTTCTGGGCGAAAATAGTTTTGTAACCCTTGGTTCAACAAAAGTTTGAAGTTGGAAACTGGGGAGAGGATTTCTCGGAGGAAGTAGTCTAGAGTGAGGTGAGCCTCAGTCCCTCTTGGGAAGAGGGGAGGCGACTGCTCCTGACCGCAGCCTTGTGAGAGGAAATTCGAAGAGACAGCTCTAGTTTTCTATGTGTTCCCTGGAGGCTGGGGAGACCGGTGTCAGCCTCAGACCTGAAAAATGTACAGATTAGCAGCCTGTGGTGGGAGCCTGTCAAGATCACAGGATGAGGAGAGAGGGTAGCAGTGGAAGCAGTTGCCTAGAATGCATGAGTTTCCCATGAGCCAAGCAGATGTGTAGAAACTGGGATGGAGGCATCTTACAAGTATCCTGCCCAAAAGGAGCAGAAAGAGGCACTGACGTCTACCATCGGGCATGGGATCTGGGAAGGAGGCATCATAAAGGGGGAACTGAAGAATCCCCACCATGTCAGTGACCGTGCCATGTGGAAGCCACCAGAGGGGACCCATAATGCACCTCGAGGTATAAACGCTGCCCAAGCAGAGAGTGTCAACACCAAATCATGACGGTATTAGTCAAGGAAGCCCTTTCCTGCCCTCACCAATCCTCCTTCTGCTCCCTCAGGCTTTTGGCCAGCAAGCAGGGAGAAGGCGGGGACATGGGGAAGCCGGTCACCACTCCTTTCCCAATGCCTGAACTGAGAGAGGGGCAAAGCAGATCGACTACTAAACCACACTAATACTACACCTTTGTTTGAACTAGGAAAAGGTGCCCCCTGCAAGAAGCTTTATTTCTATCTATCCGAAGTTTGTCCTAATATACTGTAATAGTTATCTATCACTGTATAACAAATTTCCCCAAAACTTAGTGGTTTAAAATAACATTCGTTACGTCACAGCCTCTATGGGTCAGGAACCTAGGCACAGCTTGGCTAGGTCCTCTGGCTCAGGGCCCCTCATCAGTTTGCAGTCAAGGTGTCAGCTGGGCTGTGATCTCATCGGAAGGCTTGACTGGGGAAGGATCCACTCCGAGCTCACTCACATGGTTGTTGGAGGGCTGTTGACCAGAGTTCAAACTCTTAATTCCTTGCCATGTAGGCCTCTCCATAGAGTACTTCAACGTGGCAGCTTTCTTCATCAGAGCAAGCAGGAAAGAAGAGCAGAGAGGAGAGTGCCAGCTAGATGGAAGCCTGTCTTTTTTTTTTTTTTTTTTTTTTTTTCTTTTTCTCCCCAAAGCCCTCCGGTACATAGTTGTGTATTCTTCGTTGTGGGTTCTTCTAGTTGTGGCATGTGGGACGCTGCCTCAGCGTGGTCTGATGAGCAGTGCCATGTCCGCGCCCAGGATTCGAACCAACGAAACACTGGGCCGCCTGCAGCGGAGCGCGCGAACCTAACCACTCGGCCATGGGGCCAGCCCCTGGAAGCCTGTCTTTTATAATCTAATCTCAGAAGTGACATCCTATCGCTTTAACTGTATTCTATTAGTTAGAAGCAAGTCACCAGGTCCAGCCCCAAGGATAGAGGACCACACAAGCTGTATACCAGGAGGATGAGACAATTGGGGGAGGAGGAGTGTCATCATAGAAGTTTGCCTACCACGTGTACCAAATTTTTTCTTTTTAGTGAGGGATATTGGCCCTGAGCTAACACCTGTTGCCAATCTTCCTCTTTTTGCTTTAGGAAGATTGTCCCTGAGCTAATATCTGTGCCAATATTCCTCTATTTTGTGTGTGGGACGTCAGCATAGCACAGTTTAATAAGCGGTGTGTAGGTCCGTGCCTGGGATCTGAACCCACAAACCCCAGGCTGCTGAAGTAGAGTGTGCAAACTTAACCACGACACCACTGGGCTGGCTCCCCACATAGACTGATATTATTAGAGCAACACACCCCTGCCATTGGCCAAAGATCTGTTATAATAAATACACAGATCCACAGTGTCTACAAGATGGACAATATCCGCTCGTGTTATGTGCTACCCAACCTGTCAATCATATGCGGTTGCCTGGAGGAGATGCTTTTACACCGTTTTCAAACTTTATTGCGGAAGTTTCCAACCATTTCGAAAAGTAGGAAATAATAACAGGAAATAATAAAATAAACGTGGCCATTCTTGTTTCACTTATGCCCCAACTCTTTCCGCCCAAGCGATCAGTTATGGAGAAGCAAACCTCAGACATCACTTTATTTCATCTTTAGTAACTCAGCATGAATCCCCACCAGCCGTATCTACCATGACACAATTAATAAGAATTCCTTAATTTCAGCTACTATTCAGTCAGTGTTCAAATTTCTCCAATTATTCAGAAATTGCCTTTTTTACAGTTGGTTGGTTTGAAAGCAGGTTTAACTTAAAATGAGACCCAGAGTGTTAACCATTACTTAAGAGTGGGCATTTTAATTACTGAGATGGAACTATTCTGTGAGTCCAATGACTGCAGGACATTTTATTATCCAGGAACGACCAGTAAAATGACGGAGGTGGCTCAAGATTTTACCCAGGGGCGGAGAAAGCTTCAGCTCACCACGGCCGTGTCAACAGACAGTGGAGAAAAGAATGAGGCTTCCTTCTTACACCCTACCACGTCCTGCTTGTTCATCAGGATGGTGACACACAGGTGATCTCTAACCCTCACTACAGTCCTTTGAGGTGGCTGTTATAATCCTCATTTTCACAGACGAGAAAATGAAGATTCAGGAGAATTAACTTGCCTGAAGTCACACAGCTATTACTTGATATGATACAGTCAATACTCCAACTCGAGTCTGCTTGACCTCCCCAAGGGGTTCTGGGAGCAAACTATAAACTACCATGGTCATAGCTCCTAGGACACGAAGATACTGTGAATGCCTCCTTACTCGGCCATATCTCCCCTCCTTGTGAAAATGTTTTTACCTGTTGTTGGCAAGAACTGAACCACATCTGCTATTCGCTTTTATTTCGTTTTAGCTGGCACAAACTGGGTACATAGCAGGTGCCTAATAAATGTAGCCTCTGCACAGCCTGGCTGGCCTGCTTCAGCCCTGGAGCCCCCATTGCACCAAACTCCGTACAGTTCTGACAGCCAGACAACCAGTCTGAAGGGCAATTTTGCTCCACTGCCGCAGCCACCATCCGCTTGATCTCCACTCTTATCTCCTTGACAACGGTGGCAGCCGTGGAGGGAGCAGCAGAGGCGGGTGGGCAAGATGGAGTCACGCCCACACTATAGAAACTCATCTGAGAACATTCGATTTTGTTTGCTTCTGGAAACTAGAGCTTGAGAAGAGTGTGGTGGAGGAATTCCCAGTGTTATTTCTTTTGATGGGGCAGTTCCAGCTAAGTGACCCACCTTCTTTCATTCCATGAAGCTTTCTCAAAAGCTATTAACTCCTGCATGAAACTAACCATACCGCCCCACCCTCTTCTTCTTTGCCTGACAAATGCCTAATCCTTCAGGGCTCAGCATAAATCTCATTTGCTCAGTGAAGCCTACTCTGTCTTCCCAAAGGAAAGTTCATTCCTCTTGTATGTATCTATCATGTGCTGGGTCTATCTTTCCCTCAGAACTATGAGCCCAATGAGGCAAAGACTGCCTTTATCTTGTACCTGGAACACAGTAGGCACTCAAAAATATTTGTTGATTGACTGATTCTTTTTTCAAAAAAAAATTTGACTGCACTTACTGAAGTCTCAAAAGATAGCACTGAGCACAGAGACATTCCATTCGTAAAATGGAGCAAAACTGGAAATTCATTTTCTTCTCCCCAATGCTGTTGCCGCAGTCCACTCCACCAAATTCCTTTCCTCTATTTTGTAAGCTCCCTGAAATCTCCAAACCTAACCATGTCAGCTGTTTTGCATTCCCCATCCGTCTTTTATGACGCACGTCTTTCTCCTATAATTAACTTGGCCCTTCTGTCTCCTTTTGCATTCACCCTTTATCCAGGTTCTAGAAAGCACAGAGAGCCTTGAGACCGACCCCATAATCCTACCTCCTTAGAAGGTGGGGTGGGATTGTAAACTCCCAAAGGCGTGGATTTCTGCCCATTTCATTCCCTGCTGTGTTTTCAGCGCTTAGGGTAGTACCTAGCACATAGTTGGTGCTCCGTCAAGATCTATTGGTTGAATAATATTTTCTTTTAAACTGATTACATATTTTTGTTGTTAAATGAATGGATGAATGAGTAATAAGAGATACTTCAGGAGAGAAAGAAAGCAAGGAAAAGATTAACAAAGAAGTATTTTCTCTATTTGGAGGTCTAAAATGGGAAGTCTGGCTGAAGAACCAAGTAGCCACATCAAGGAGAACACAGCCCCTGGTGATTTTCAGACTAGAAGGGCCGTCTGCTGCTGAATCAGCAGGAAACAGCACTGCGGACACGGGCTGGGTGCAGCTTGGCAGCGTGGCAGCAAGTTGGCTGACAATTTCCTTCTCTGTTTCAGCGTTAATTGAATTAGCATCCACGGAGACCTTGAAGCCCAGACATCGGCAAATGCAATACTGTGGAGCGGGCACTGCCATTCATCTGGCGTTACGAGGCTTTGAATTGCCATCCAATCCCGCACCTCTCCTTCTTGTTCTGTGTGTGCTCGTTAGAGGAAATTAGGTGGCTGCATGAGCCTGGGAACAATTAAAATCTTCCCAGTTAGTCAATTCCCAGCAGCAGTGCCCAAGTTCTCCTGATAACCACTCAGGTCTGCTCAGCTAGTATGCACGACTTTCTGGATGTGCTTTCAAATTTTGAGCCATGGATAGCAATTCATTTTGCTCCAGCTAAGGATATGGACTGTTAGGGCATAGGAGAAAGAGGACTGACAGGGACAGCCATGATATGAACCAACCAGAACATCTTCCATAACGGATAGTGCCGTGCCCAGGAGTCCTGGGGCTCAGTCCAAGTGGGAAGGGTATTTCTCAAGACAAGTCTAAGCAATGGGGTTAGATGGTGAGCTCGAGTCAAGGACCAGGAAGACAGCATCCAGTGTTGAGTCCAAAGGGCAAGTTAGGGTTAGAAGTTGGGAAGATTAAGAGCAGGATGGAGTAGGGAATGAAGAATGGCATTGGGCAAATGATTCAGAGCTGAAGTTGTGAACATCAAGAGAGTGCTAGGTTGAACATACTTTGAGGCAACGGGTGGCCACTTAAAGGATTTTGTTTTACTGGCTGGAGGGAATGGCTGACAGCGGCTGGGGAGCAGGGTGGTATGGGAAAAGGGGGAATTTTTGGAGTTATATGGATCTGAAGTTGAATCCTAGTCCTACCATGTTTGATGGCTAAACCACTTCACCCCAGGGATCTTCTGCTTCCTCAATGGAGAAAAGAAGACAGTTATATTGCAAGATTTGGAGAGGGTCCAGGTTGTGCTAAGAATTAGAAGTATTATATGTGTAAGAGGACTCTGTCTTGGTTTGGGTTCCTTAAGAAAAGGACTCAGAAAAGGATTTGAGCACAAGTAGTTTATTTGGGCGATGATGGCAGGGGACTTGAGGAATGAGGCAGAGAAGAGAAAGAAGCCAGTGAAGGGTTTGTTATCAAGCCAGTGACCGCTGTGGGCACCGGAAATCATCCCATGAGGAACCCCAGGAAACCATGCAGAACACAGGCCTGAGAACACATAGCCCAGCTCGGGAGCGAGGGATCTGGGAATTTTACACACCAACTCCCACCAGTCATTGGCTGAGGGCTCCTCCTGGGGTTTTCACTGCCTGGCACTTCTGGTATGCCTTGGAAGTGGACAGACTGGTCCTCCTCATCTTCAGAGAGAGCCCCCAGGCGCATAGATGCCGATCCCAGCAAATGGAAATTGGCCTTTCAGCTCTGACGTGGGCAGTCCTGATGGAGCACTGACAACTTCTACTGCTGGGGTTAAAATGGGACATGTTGTCCCAGTTTGGACTGGGGTTTGCTAAGCATGCCAAGAAGGAAACAGAAGTGCCAATTCTTCCCATGTTCCAAAGTGAGGTACAAGATCCTGAACGGGACTGGCAAAGGAGAGGGTCAAAACCTGTTTCATAGGCCAGCCCTGATGGCCTAGCGGCTAAAATTCTGAGCTCATTGCTTCGGCGGCCGAGGTTCACTTTCAACAGCTCACAGAGAAGAACTAGAATGACTTACCACTAGGCTATATAACCATGCACTGGGGCTTTGGGGAGAAAAGAACAAAGAGGAAGATTGTAACAGATGTTAGCTCAGGGTGCATCTTTCCCCACAAAAAAACCTCGCTTCTTTCATGGCCCTTACTTAGCCTCTCTCCTAATTCGAGGGTGCAAGAGGGTTCAAGTTGAAGTGTGGGGAGAGTGGGGAACTAGAAGGAGGTTTTCTTTAGAGAGAGTTGATAGAGTGCTGTGACTTTTTTTTTTCTTCCCAACCCCATGGGGGAGAGAAGGGGTGTGCCCGCCCTACCTGAAGCCTAGTGGGAGGGGCTAAAGGGCCCGCCGGATACTCGTTCAGAGACAGAGGACCAGCCTTGGGATTGCACGACAATTGGAGGGAAAACAAAAGTAGCTTGATGAATGCACCCTACGAGTCCTGCTCTTCTATTACACGGGGTTTTGAGCGGAAGCATCCAGTAGGCATTGTATATGGAAAGCATCTAAAAAGTGTTAACAAACGGCAGCTCTTGTCATCATGAGCTGGTTGTACAGGTGAAAGTTAAACCAGAATTTCCCCACTCTCAGAGCTGTATCCCAGGGTGTTCGTACTTGCTGATCAGCCCTGGACTGGACCAGCCCCTGGGCCAGGCGGAGGAGTGAGAACAGGGTCTGTGTCACCAAGCAGAGCAGAAGGGCCCCCTCCGCCCCACCCCTGCTGTGGGTCACCAGGCCCCAGGAGGGCTACTTTTGCTGCATTCCTGATGCCAGCTCCTGGGAGGGCATCTTGCTGCTCCCACTGGACAGCAATTGGAGAAGGCTTGCACATGATTCTTCCTGAAGCAAAACCTCAGGGTGAATTGGGGACGGCAGTGGAGGTGGGAGCCAGGACTGTCTGCTGCCTGCACCAGCATCATAGCACAGCAAACTGCTCACCTTGAGCTCAGATCCCAGGCAGGTGTTGACAAAGCAAATCGGAACCAAGACGAAGGGATTTCTACACACAGTCTGTGCACTCACTGCCTTCTTTCCTTACCAGAGAGCGATGGAGGTGTGCCATTTTATCTACACATGATTTGGTTTAATGGGGAACCCTTTAACTGAATATCTCCTTTTTCTGCAAGACGTGGAGCTCTTTGAGGACAGGGACTGTCGCCACTCATCTCTGAGTCCCCAGGACCTAACCCAGCGCCTAGGATAATATGATAGAAGGAGAGTAGGCTTTAAATTCGCACTAATCAGGGTTTAAATCCTAGCTCTGCTACTTACTACCTGTGCAACCTCATGCAGTTCACTTCACCTCTCTGAGGTTCAGTTTCCTCATCTGAAACATGCAGATTAAAACATCTACCTCTCAGTTTGGGGGAAGAATAACACTATTTAATATTCTGATTACATGACTGGCCCCCAGCAAAACAGAACTATCATCACCACCATCATCCTCATTATGTTCCTTCGACATCCTCTCCTTTCCTGACAGTTATGTTCAGACAGTTCTGGTTCTTTTACAGAATTTAGCACAAAAATGGCCAGATCATTCATCTATTGGAGACATTTCCCATTTTTGGTACAAATCCTTAGTTACACAGTCTGTAGACATTGTCAGAGCTGAAAATACTTTTTCATTATCAGGTAAGAAGATCCCTTCTTGTCCCTTCTGCAGCCTTCTCACACTCTAATTCTGCCTCCAGTTGGTTCTGAGGGAAAGCAATCTTGCATGACACATCAGCTTTACAACTAAAATCAAATTTAGCATCCCAGTTCCCAATGGGCAAGCCCAACATTCCACACTCTTCCCAAATGCCAAAGAGAATAGCGGCATCTTTTGTTTCAAGCCAATTTCCTCCGAGTCAATTTTCTCCTGAGTTATTTAGCTGAGCCTCGGTTGCTCCATTTGTAAAATGGAGCTCATGATACCATCCTCTCTCATAGGGTTCCTCTGAGGAAGGATGAGACCAGAGCACTCAGGTTATTCACATTGCTGCTTCCATCAACCCTGCTGTGCCAGTGGACGGAATCAGGGCGTCTAGTCCATTGCAGATGTTGGCCAACATTATGTCCAGGCTGAATGTGATCAGATTTTCTCTGTTGAGCAAAATTGACCAACTATGACAAATTCTGATAAATTTTTTGTCTGTGTGTGAATTCTCATCAAATACTCTATCTGATATGGCTGCTGGGTCCTATTTTTATTTTTATTTTATTTTATTCATTTATTTATTTTGCTGTTTAACCATTTCAGAACTCTGTAAGCTACAGAAAGAGCATGGAAGGGAGGCAGAGTGTTTTAGGCGAGTGGAGGGGCCAGGTCACAGGGTTTGTGGGCAAGAGTAGTTAGGGACAAAGCTAAAAAGAAGCAGGACGGGACCATGAAGGTGAAGAGCTGGCTGCCGAGTGGAGGCACGTGAATATTCCCTGCCAAGCATCACGGAACGGGGAGAGGAATCAGAACAGAAAAGAGTACCTTTCGAATCCAGATCTAGCCAACTCCAAAGGCTGTGTTCTGAACCCCCACGCTACACCATCCCCCTCACAGCCCGGCAATCACAAGCCCACCCCTCTTTTCTGGGAACAAGTGTGGACCCACTCCTTGGAGGGCTGTGGCAGGTGAAGGCTGAGTGCTTGGGAGAGCAACACAGTAGCTTATGACAATTTATGACCTGCCACTTACGGGCTATGTGACCTTGGGCAAGCGCCTTCACCTCCCGGACCCTCAGTCTTCTCATCTGTAAAATGGGAACACTATCGAAGAGTGATTGCGTCTTCACACAAGACCTCAGACACAGGAAATATGCACACTGTCAACACTCCATCCAACTCCTTAGGGTCTCCCACACCATCCTCACTGCTCCGTAGGAAAAACAAAGACCAGAGGCCCCGGAATGGTGAGGGAAAGGCTGCGACTCCTCACTACCACCAGACTGCGGGACCTGGAGGCCAGGGCTGGGTCTCATTCATCTCTTTTTCCCACAGGACTGGTCACATGATAGGCATTCAATAAATGTTTCTTCTGAAAACACAACTACACACACACACCACACACACACATGCACATGCACGAAGGCACGACAGGAAGGAAATACATCAACATGGTCTCTGTGTTATCTCTGAGTTGTGACATTTTATCTTCCTTTTGCTTATCTGCATTTTCTGACTTTCCTAGAATGCATATGTATTATTTGTGGCATTATCGAAGATCTTGAAAGACACACACCCCGCTGGGACTATAACTTACCTCTGGGAAATGGGGATGGGTGGGACTAGTTCATTATGGAGGCTTTTTTAACTTTATGTATGTCTTTACTTTCTGTGTTACTTTTGCAACTTTTTATAAAGAAAAATATAAGCCATGTGGCTCGTGGTGGCGGAAATAGCATGAACGTCAGCATGAGAAAGACTTGCCATCGAATCCTGGCTCATCCATTCAATAACCTCTCTGCATCTCAGTTTCTTCAACTGTAAAATGGGGGTAAAAATGTTGCCTTGTATGGTTTGGTATAACGATTAAAGATAATGTGTGTAAAAAAAACCCTCAGCATATAGTAAGCGATCAATCATTTCCAGTAGTTATTAAAGGCTTATGTGGGGTTATTTTGTCTGTGGGTTTATTCTGCTTTAGGAAGCGATATGGTGAAAAAATAAACCTTTGCTAAACACCCGATCAAAATTCTACATCTCACTCTGGTGAAACTCATTAGAAACCTTAAGGTGCATTTAAAATAAAATATCTATTTACGTTCTCTAGTATCGAACTTAACCCTTTTGGCTTCCTTAGACTAAGCAGTCAGTGACAGATCTTGGACTTTTCCAAGCTGGGCAGAAAAATCTGGAGTTTTCTGTTTTGTTCAAATTTATTTTCTTCTTTTTCTATTCTACCTCAAAGCCTTCCTCTGGCTGGAAAATTCACCAAGACACCCTCCTCCATCCCCAATAGGTCACGAGCAGGCGAGCTTTACCCCAGATGCAATGACGGAGCTGACCTCATCTTTTCTTTGTCTTTGGGAATTTGCTTCCTGTTGACCCAGATGCCCTACACATGCTCACGAAAACCTTCTGCCAAACTTCATTAGCCATCTAGGCTTCTGCAGTGCTATTCTGAATCCCTTATTTTCTGGCGTTAATTTAAAGCAACATTTTCTCACCTCTGTCAGCGTGCTTCCATGAGCGAGCAACTTGAAAAGTGAACTGCAATGGATTTTGTCACAAATCGCCGAAAGTCAAAATGCTTGCTTTCATCTTCTATTTCATTTCCAAATGATTAGCAGGAGCTGCCTGTAGCACGTGTTAGGAAGAACTGGGAGACCATTCCCAGGGAAAACAAGCAAAAAAACACCATAGCCTTTATCAATTAACGTTTTCTACTAATGAGTTACTGATGTCTCTCAGGAGCATGAGATCAAGAGCTAGTGGCATAACTGACATCCCAAATCTAATAGAGCACTTTGTCCTTTTACTCCAAAGAAGCAAATGGGTTGGAATTCCATGTGGTTCAGTGTACTAATGATAAGAGCTATTATTGACGGCGCGTCACTATGAGCTAGGGGTTTTTCCATACATAATACATTATAAACAGCTATAAACAGCTCCCCCATTATCAGGACAGTTTTGGTTGCAGTGTCAGACAACCAACTCACACTAGCTTAAGCAAAAAGGGAATCATGCAAAGGAATTATTTGGGCTCACATAACTAAGAGGAGCACTGAATAAGTATTTAGAATCACAGGAAAAGTTTCAGGAAGCAACCTCCACAACTGGCCCCAGAAACTTCCTCTTTCTGTCTCTCATTTTTACTTATCTCTGTCTTTGCCTGTTGATCACATTTCCTCCTACTACAAATAGGCCTATTCCATATAAAGAGGAATGTGGCTGCCATTTTCCCAATGGACATCAAGTGCTACTGTCTCCCAATATGTGTATATCAGTCCCAGGGAAAACTCTGATTGGACTGTTTGGGTCACATGACCCTTCCTTGGACCAATCGCTGTTGTCAGACGATTTGACAAGAATTGGCTTATACTCCCATCCTTTGGGATGTAATAGAAGAAAGGTTAATAGAAGAAGTGTTTAAAAAGCTTGAGGGGCAGGTGAAAACAAGGTCACTATGAATAGCTGTGCAGGTTGCATGCTGCACAAGGGCACCAGCTGAGGGGCTAAGTAGAGGATAAAATCTTACCTGTGCTCTGCTCAGCGAGCCATGCACCCTGGCCGCAGATACACTTGGTAGGAGAAAGGATGCCTCTTTCCAACTCATACAAAGGAGTCGTATGGACCAGCAGGAGCTCTGAGCAAAAACAGCTACTGCAGGCCACTACAAACTCTAGGAAGGAAATAGCAATTATCCCATTTCTCAGATGAGAAAACAGAAGTCCATAGAGGCTAGGTGACTTGCCCAAGGCTCTATAGAGCCAGGATTCAAACCCATGTCTGCCTGGCTCCAAAAGCCCAGGCATTTCCCCATAATAACCCACCGAGCCACCTGCAGGAAGAGTGGGGCTCATCAGGCTCCCAATCTCATGAGCAAGAAGGGAGAAATGTGGGCTCTTCATGCCTCCTGTCTCTAAACGTTCAGGTGACCTCACAGAGACAGATGATCTAACCAAGAAAGCCAAGCCCAGCCGAAGACAAGACACTTCACAAACACTGTGTCTGCAAATAGCCTGAAAGTCATGGTGTTTCCCTTAAAAAGGTAATTTCTTGCTTGGAACATTGAGAAATTAGATGCAATCTGTTTTGATTTCTTCCCAATTTAGGACACGCTTTAGTGACCAATCTGAAGACGTGCCAACATCTTTCTATCTCGAAGATGTGTTAGCTTGGTTTATGTCTATGTTCATAAAGGATGTCTAAATCATCCCACAGGAAAGCAGCCAGGATTTATACGGCAGCCATGGCGACACGCTGAGCTGCGTCTTCCTGGATATTATTATTAATAAGAATAATAATAATTACCCTTCCCTGTGCATTCACTGTGTGTCACGCTTGGTGCTAAAGATAGCCATCACCACACAGCTCTCCTACGAAGTCGGGGCGGAGGGGTATTTCGGTTACTCAGCATCTGAGTTGGAAGAAAATCCCCCATTGGGAGATTCTTGGTGGAAGCTGGACCCATTCCCTCCACAGAACCAGAAGATACCAGAATCCCATGAGCTCCCCAATACCCTTCCAGAACATTCCATTTTTGCCTAAATTAACCAATGTCTGTTTCTGTTGTTTGATTCCAAGCACCCTGCTACATAAAAGCGTCATTGTCCCCATTTTACAGATAAGACTCTGAGACTTGGAGAGAGAAGAAGACTTGGTCAGAGAATAAAAAAAGCTATCGAGGGCAGAGCAGAGCTCCATGAAGGCATGAGGGAGGTACAAGGCAGTCGAGATACACATAGCTTTGTAGTCAGGTTGATTGGCTATGAACGCCAGCTTCATCACTTCCTGCTGGGGGCCTCTGGCCATTTACTTAATCTCTCTCTGAATCTCCATTTCTTCAACCACAAAACGCAGACACTTGTGCCAATAACATGAGATTCTTGAGAGCATGAAAAGAAATCACATATGTATTGCTCTCAACACAGTGTCTGGCACATACAAGGCGCTCAACACCTCTTAGCTGTCGTATCTGTTATTATTATTTGTGTTCATTAACCTCTTTCCATCACATCATGTTAGAAGTGGGGGTTATCTGACCACCACGTAGGATTTCGTTTGCTTTATTTTGTCATCCCTCCCACCTCAGAGACATGATTGAAGGAAAGTATATGGAAAATAATAATTCCGCCAGGGAATCCTTGATGTGGGGGTGACTTCTGAAACCAGACATTCACTCTGCTTCTCTCCGTGTCTCAGGAGGAGCCTGGCACAGCCCAACAGACGTTCAGCCTGCACTCATTGATCACACTAATGACGATGGATTTCCACCCCTTCGCCACTTGATCACCAGCTGCCCAGGGATTTATCGCCATTTCCCAGGGCAGAGCGGGCCACCCCCAACTCCTGCCCATGAGGGGCCTTTTCTCCTTACTCCGCGTCACCCAGAACACGGCCAATTAAAGAACTCATTCATTTCTCCACCCTCCACCCCTTTAATTACAAACAGCGCTAAGAGTTGAATAACACAGAACAAAAGACAGATTTATTTACCCCGGGATATAAACAAGATTATTAAAAACAAGCATTCAGAAGCCCTGAGCTCCTGGGAGAATTTTAATTTGCTGACCCCTGCCTTACAAAAACCTCAGGTCTTTTCACATAATTATAAAACCCCAAGAGTGTTGCTTGCTTGAGTTATTTGTTGGCACACATTCACCACCCTGGCTCCTTGCTCTCATTGGCCAATTATAAGCTTCTCCACTGGGACTTTAAACCAGGCTTTTTCGAAACAATGCAGGAAGCCTGAAAGAAATTCTCCTTTCCTGGTGAAATTTTCCTACTCCAGGCTACCTAGAATGACTGAGGTGCATAAAGAAAGAGAGAGGAGGAGGTGAAATTACATTGGTTAGCACGCGTTTGGTTACAAATCATTAAACCTGACATCAAAAGGGCAGTAAGCCAACAACAGAATCTATTGGCTCTTGATACTGAAAAGTCAACCATTAAAACTACCTTCAGGCACGGCTCAATTCAGGGGTTTTCAGCGTGGCATGGGACTCAGTCTCTCTCTACACCTCTTACCTGTTTTTCTCTTTGTTGGCTTCTCTCTAATGGGAAAGATGGTCCCCAGTACTCCCAAGCTTCCAACCTACCAGCTCCTAGAATTGAATCTCATTGGATCTGCTCTGGTCATATGTCTACACTCGAACCAATCACTGAGACTGGAGGATGAAATACACCAATTGGCTAGACCTGGGTCACATGTGGAGTCCTGCGTCTGGAGTATGAGGCCCATCCTATCTGAACCGCAGGGACTGAGAGTGTCAGAGAGGTGAGGTCCCAAAGAAAAATCAGGATGCTGGACCCAGAAGAGGAGCGATGAGTGCTGGGCAGATGAAAACAATGGATGTGCATCAGGGTGTTCCTCTAGGATAGAGGTCTTCCTGGGACAACTTGCAAGTGATCACTTTAGCATCTGTTGTGGGTTGTTACGGGTTGAATTGTGTCTAGGAAAAAGGGTACAATAACAGTATAAAAAGATGCAGATTCTGAGCACCCACAGTATAAGAAGCTCCCCACTATGTACTTCTATATCCTTGCCATTCCTGCCCTCAGCCCAACAACACAGGAATTATCATTACCCTCACTTTACAGATGTGAAAACAGAGGCTTTGGAGGTGTTAATCACCTGGTCAAGGCCACGTGGTTAATGAGTCAAAGCCGTGATTCAAACCCACGTTGTCTGTCAGAACCCAAAGCCCAGGCTTCTTCCCTAAAACCCACCAGCTCGGGAAACAGAGAGAGGACAAAAGGCTGCTGGGGCAGGCGTCAAAATATTCCCGATTCGACTCTAAACTTCATCACGGGATGGGTGACCCCTCCCCCAGTGACTTCCATCAGGGAAGTTGCCCTCTGCTGCCCATTGATCTCCAGGCATCCAAAGCTCAGCTTCGAAGAACAAGAGTAATATTAAAAACGGCACTAATGGTAACAGCAGAAGCAGCAGCCATGGTTCGCATGTGCCAGGCACCTCTTCAGATATTTGTATGTAAATTTTCACAACCACCCTATAGGGTGGGTTCTATATTATCCCCATCCCACGGTTGAGGAAGCTGCCCCTGTGGGTGGCAACTCTTGGATCTGAATCCATGTTCAACGAATTCCAATCCTCAATTTCTTTCAATGGGAGTTAAATTAATCTCTCTCCCTGGCAACTTGTTCCTTCTTTCTATGGATTGAGACATTCTACGCCTTTAAACTAGCACAGGTTCTCAGGAAATTTAGGTGAGCTCTTTTGGGAGCAGCTATTTGTAGGCGATGAGGTGTAAAGATACGCACAGAAGATGGGAGATGCTCAGACATGTGTGTGGAGGGGAGAGAGGGCAGAGGAACCGGCCTGGCCCAGGGATGGCCCACAAATCCAGAATGTGCCCATGGTGGGCAACCGGGCCCAGCTGGGAAAGGGTGTGTGATGGTTAATTACATGTGTCGATTTGACTGAGCCATGGAGTGCCCAGATATTTAGGTAAACAGTATTTCTGGGTGTGTCTGTGGGCGTGTTTCTGGATGAGATCAGCATTTGGATTGGTGAATAGAAGTCCAACGTGGATGGGCCTCATCCATCTGCTGAGGTCCTAAGTAGAATGGAAGCCTAAGTAGAAGGAAAGAATTCTCCCTCTCTCCCTTGCTCTCTTTCTCGCTCTCCCTGACTGTCTTCAAGCTGAGACATCCGCCCTCTTTTGCCTTCAGACTCAGACTCTGACTAGAACTTATACCATCAGCTCTCTTGGTCCTAGGCCTTCAAATTGTGACTAGAACTATGCCATTGGCTCTTGTAGGTCTGGACTGCTCAGCCTCCATAGTCGTGTGAGCCAAGTCCTTACAATAAATCTCTTTACATATATACATGTATGCCCCTATTGGTTCTGTTTCTCTGGAGGACCCTGACTAAGACTAATATGTTGCCACAGGGCAACATCACCTCCCTGCTGATGGGGCCAGATTTTCCCTGAAGGGAGTGGAAATTCCCATTGACAGACATCCTAGAACAAGGTCAGACAATGAGGATGCAGCGAGGCAGGCTTTAGGCTAGGCCATCAGTGGGTGTGAACCCCAAGGCAGGCAATGCCTAGAGCACTGCAGGTGCTGGCAGGGAAGAGGGAGCTCTGGAAATGTCCGCAGAGCTGAGTGCGTGGCCTCTGAGCACGTTGCCTCCAGTCACAGTCAGAAGCAACACTTTACAGCGGCTTCCCTTCCACCATCCAGTCAACTTGGCATAAAAGCTGCAGCCTGTTCTTTGCTGTCACCGTGGGTGTCAAGGTCTGTCCGGTGCTCCAGGGGACATGTGCAGGGCTGAGCGGCAGCTGCTGGAGGCAGAAGGAGAGGAGCTGAAGCACAGCGAGCGGCTCCTCATGGGAAATGGGAGGCAGTGGTCCAGAGAACCACAGCTGGCTGAAGTGACAAGCAAGATGAATTTGTGAAACACACACGGGTTCCCCCATGGGGGAAACCTGATTTTACAAAGGAAAATAAAAAGAAAAGAGAGCGGAAAAACCAGACAGGGAGAAAGGGAAAGGGGGAGGGAGAGAAGCTTCTAGAAAATGAGTGGGATAGGAACTTGAACACCACAATTAAAGCCTTAAAAGGAAGAGCAGCACCACAGACTAGTCAAATCTGGGGCCTATTGGTAAATGAATGAATGAATAAATAAATAAATAAGTAAATAAAACCGTGTGCCTCGGTGCTGGGTGAGCCTTTTCCATGGCTCATTTAATTTACTCTTCACAACAGCGCTTAGGCTGGTATGATTACCTCACTTTATAGATGAGGATATTGAGGCCCAGAGAGGTTAAATAAATTACTCGAGGTCACCCAGCTAGGAACTGGAATCGTCAAGGATTGAACCTGATTCTGACTCCAGATCAGGGGCTCTCAGCTGCTACACTCAAGCTTCTGCAGAACACCATACCCAAAGGTCTCTGTTTAAAAACGGGAGGAGAGTGAAGGAGGGTGGAAAGTTTGGCCAAATAAAATTGGAAAATGCGGCATTTTATCACCCACTTGGAAAGTCACAAAATACAGCAGGGGGCTGTGAGAGGCTGCTCTAGTTATCGACTGCTGAGTAACAAATCAGTCTGTGATGGTTAATTTGTGTGTCAACTTGGCTAGACCATGGTACTCAGATGTGTGGTCAGACACTAGTCTAGATGCTGCTGTGAAGGTATTTTTTAGCGGAGATTAACATTTAAATTGGTAGACTTTCAGGAAAGCAGATTGCCCTCCACAATGTGGGTGGGCCTCATCAAATCAGCTGAAGGCCTCAAGAGAAAAAAGACTGATGTACCCTAACGAAGAAGGAATTCTGCCTGCAGCTGCCTTTGGGCTCAAGCTGCAACATCAGCTCTCGCCCGGGCCTCCAGTCTCCAGTCCGTCAGCCTACCCTGCAGATTTTGAACTTGCCAGCCTCCACAGTCACACGATCCAATCTCTATGTATCTTATTGATTCTGTGTCTCTGAAAGACCCAGACAAATACACAGACTAAACTTAGTGACTTAAAACAACAATCATTCTGTTATGCTCATGAATTCTGTGGCTCAGGATTCAGACAGGGCACAGCGGGGACCAATCGTCCCTGCTCCACGACGGCTGGGATTTCAACTCAGAAGCCCCTAACAGCTGGGACTAGAACAGCTGGAGCTGGAGGATGCAATTCCCAGGGAGCTTTTTCACTCACCTGTCTGGCACCTCAGGAGAATAAACGGAGAGCTGGGCTCAGCTGGGACTGTGGCCGGAGAGTACATACATGCTCCTCAGAGCGGTGGCCTCAGTGGTACTCAGACTTCTTACATGGCGGCTCAATGTTCCAGCAAACGAGACAGAAGTGGCATGGCCTTTTATGACCCAGCCTTGAAAGTCACATAGCATCATTTCTGCCATACTCTGTTGGTCTCGGATTCCAGGAGAGGGCACAGAGGCCCCACCCCTCAAAGGAAGGAGTATAAGAGATTTTGCAGTGAGGTTGTAGACCCACCGCAGAGGTCCAAAAGTAAATAAATCTGTTCAATCTTGCTGAACCCAGCGTTTCTCAAGATTCCACTTAGCTATTGTTATGGGTTCAATTGTTTCCCCCACAATTCCTATGCTGACGTCTTAGCCCCCAGTATCTCAGAATGTGACCTTATTTGGAAACTGGGTCATAGTGGGTGTAATTAGTTAAGTTAAGATGGGGTCATAATGGAGTAGGATGGGTCCCTAATGTAATATGATCATGTCCTTATAAAAGGGGGAAATTTGGACACAGACACAGTCATGCACCCGGGGAGAATGCCGCGAGAAGATACAGGCAGAGATCGGGGTTCCTCATTTATAAGCCAAAGAACATCAAGGGTTGCCCACAAACCATGGGATGCTAGGAGAGAGACGTGGAACAGATTCTCAGAGCCCCCAGAAGGAATTAACTCTGCGGACACCTTGATCTTGGACTTCCAGCCTCCAGAACTGTAAAACAATACATTTCTGTTGTTTAAGTCACTCAGTTCATGGTACTTCGTTATAGCAGTCCAGGCAAAGTAATGCAAGTGTAAACTCCATTCGTTCACTCATTAAACCAAGTTCAAGGCCCTTCCCAGCATGGCCCCTGCTGACCACCACCCTCATCTCCAACTCCTTTCTCTCCCTCTCACTTTTTGTTCCCTTGAAACTAAAATTTTTGTGAATTTTAAATAAAATAATATACACAAAATACTTGGTAAGTAGGAAGTGCTCAATAAATATCAATCCCCTTTCTTTAGCTGCTTGTCCTCTCTCGATCGTTCCTGCTTGTTGCACTGACCCTGCCCGGTGCGTTTGCTTCTCTTGTTAGGTCCTGCATCTTGAGCCTCTCTTCCAGAAACCCAAGCTTCCAGTCTCCTGAAGAGGCTGGAGCCTGGCCCCTCCATCCCCATGCAAGTTCCTCCTTCTGCCTCCACGCAGCCCCAAAGACTGGGTTAAGGGCTCCCAGGGCAAGGGCTGCTGGGCGAACGAGTCTTTGGGTTGTTGATGGAGACAGCAGAAAAGAGGGAATGCTACACGAGCCATGTGGAGGAAACATTGCTGAATCATGGCAGGACACTGTGCTCAGTCTAAGCTCTAATAAAAATTAGCTGTGTAACTTTGGGCAGCTCTCTGAACCTCTCAGGGCCTCAGTTTCCCCATCTATGCAACCCAAATGTATAGGAACCCTCAGGAACCCTCTTTCCTTTAAGATCTAGACATGATTGATTACAGATACAAACTGTAGAAAATCCGGTGCCCTCCCCAAGACTTCTGTGAACTCCCAGGTGTGCTTTCCTTCTGTTCTTGGTTCTGTTTAGGGATCATCTTGACGTGCCACTCATGGGGTCCCTTTCTACACTGGGGCAGGCAGATGAGGAATTCACTAGGCTCCTCATTCTCCATCAAGCTAACGGCTCACACGAGGCATTTGTGTCAAGGGGCATGAACACTGTGTTTGCTTCCTACCGTTGACTCTCCCTATGGGTCCCTAATTTTCTGGAAACCACTCCTCGGTCACCTCAATCCAAGTGGATGTGAATGTGACGCCATCTTTGGTTCCAAGAGTGACCATGTGATCCAGTCCTGGCCAATCGGAGTATTCCATCCTCCTGGCCACAATGATTGGCTCAAGGATGGTCTACGATCCTGGTCAATCAAATGAGAATTAGTCCTGGGTTACTCTGGAAAACTATTGAGAATCAACAGCTGAGAATGAGCCCCCCCAAAAAAGAAAAGAGACGTGAAAAGACCCCAAGTATCAATGACATGATTTCAGGCCCTGGACCCAGCCATACCTGGTATATTCAATTTTGTAAGCAAATAAACACTCCTAGCTTATTTTTCCTTAATCCAATTTGAGTTTTATTTCTATAACTTGCTCCCCAAAGAGACCTGATATTAAACCTTCTTGAAAACTTGAGAGGGTAGATGAATTTACATCACAGAAATGCAAATCATATAAATTTAATATTAGATTTTCTTGTTTCTGAAAGTCCTTTGTTTGTTTTGTGAACTCAGGTTTCGCCCCCTCTGCCATGTGGGTCAATGCTTTCCATTCCACATTCCTGTTTATTCCTTGCAGAAAGCAATTCAATGACTCCCACCATGGCACCATGCCCCCTACCAGCAGTTACAAAGATATTTCCTTAAACAAAGAAAATTCCCTCCCTGCGGGGACTTCTTGTACCAGCTATTGAGAAAATAAAATTTTCACTCCTCTGCACAGAAAATGAAGAGGCTGGACAAGTCCTCCCCTATGATTTCATGCAACTTAAAAACTCTGGTGTTCAAAATACAAGAAAGCCCTTAAAATTGTGGCATAGGAGAATGTTTTTCAAAATGCAAGTCACAACCCATTAGTGGGTCCTGAAATCAATTTACTGGATCATAACCAGTAATTTTAAAAAATGAAAGAGAATAAAATAGAAAATAACAGAGTACATCCTCCATAAAAGAGGGGAGCAAAGGCTCATGAAACTTTTATTTCAATTATAAATATATGTGTACTGTACATACACTGTACTGGATCATAGTTTAGAATGTGTTTCTTGTTGAGGTACCAAAAGTGTGCAAGTTAATGGTGTAAATTAGTACTCGCTGACAGGGAGGTATGTCAGTAAGTTAAAAAATTAGCGTATTTAATGTGACCTAATTTTTGTCAAAAAAACAATCAGAAAGGGTAAGGTATAGATGTAAATATGGATGGAAAAAATATGGAATACCCAAAGGCTAAAATTATTATCCCTGGGTGGGGGCATCACGGCGTTTTTCATTTTCGTATGTATACTTTTTAAATCTACTTTTCAAAAAATAGACGTGTTACTTCTACAGTCAAAAAATTTGTAAAGCCTATTTTTATTCTGAAAGGTAAGTACAGTCACACATCACTCAACACGGATACTTTCTGAGAAAGGCATCGTTAGGCGATTTCGTCGTTGTGCGAACATCACAGAGTGCACTTACACAAAGCTGGATGGTGTAGCCTACTACACACCTAGGCTATATGGTGCTAATCTTGTGGGATCACCGTGGTATATGTGGTCCATCATTGACCAAAACATCCTTATGTGGCTCATAAATGTACACTGCTAAAATCTTTCAAAAAAAGAATATCTGGAAGAAATACACCCAAATATTAACAGTGCTAATTGTGTGTGTGTGTGTGTGTTTTATCATTTTCCCACAACAAACAAGTTTTAAAGTTGAATGTAAGAGGAAAGGTTTGTTTTAATTCCATGATTCTTCAGTGGGAGAAAGAAGTTTGCAAACGAAACTTGGAAAATCAGAAAACTTAGTCAGGGGTGGGGCAGGGTTCTGGGGAGACAGGGGAGGAGATGCAAGTCTTCTGAATGAATTTTCCACATCGGTGAGTTCCTTTTCTTCTTTTGGCTACTGTCTGATGAAGGTATAGGTTAGAATGCAACTGTTACATATTCCAAATGTCATATTCCTCAACCCCTGTTTGAAAGCGCATATTTTATTGAGAAAGAAGTGTCACAGAAGCTAAGAGAAAGAAAGACAGTTTCTACCAAAGTGCCAGAAGTCGGGCAACCGCTCAACAAGAAACAGTTGTGTACTTCTGAGGCTGTCCTTGAACAGGAAGCAGACAGCGGCAGAGGACAAAACCAAAGAAAAGAGGCAGAGAGAGTCTCTTCAAGGACAATATTGTCAGGAAATTGAAAAATTGGGCCACCTCATCCAGACTGTCTAAACAATGACGCCTGAAAGAAGGTAAGAGCAGGAAAATTGCCTCCCAAATAGTTAGCTGAATTGTGAGTTCAAAATTATAAGCTATAAAAAGAAATTACAGGGAAAAATGGTGGAAGCGGGTAGGAGAGAAAGGAGGGAGAGAGATAGAGGAAACAATAGTGGTACACTAAATTCTTACCTGCCACTTTTCAGAAGATCAGGGGGAAATGTAGCATGGGGAAGAGATACATTTGGGGTCAGATAAACACAAATACCGGCACTTCAACCTTCTCTTGGTAATGATGAATCTTGCCGCCTCATCTAGAATGCTCAGCCCTGTGTGGAAGAAAGTGTTGTGCCCAAACTTTGTGCCTGGAATAGGAAGCCATTTGTTCTTCCCTCTTCTTTTCAGAGGATAACACGTTTCCCTTTGCTTCTGCGTGCCTAATGGGGAAAGGAACTGACATTTAGTTTTATTTGCAGGTTTTTAAAGAAATGCGCGCACATAGGGAAAAAATTCGAACAGTACAAAAGGCTACTGCATGTAAAGTAAGTTATGCTTTATGCTAGACATCTTGCTCTTGCCCCTCAGATCCACTTTCGACCTCTATGGCACCAGTAGGCACCAACCCTGCCCTCTGACTTCTGGGTGCGTTGAGCCAATGGGAGGCACTGACAGAAGATCAGAGGAAAGGAGCAGGATGTGTTTAGGGCATCCTTCCTGCAAGGTTGCCTCAGACTGTCTGTATCCCCCAACCACAGATCGCCGGTCTTCTCAAGGATGCCTTCTCAAGGTGATCTCTCTCTCCTTCAAGGGCTGGTAACCACTCCCTTCCCTTGTCCCATTGAAACGGTCACAGCCTCATTGATTCTAGCCATTGGTTACTGCACTTTCTCCTATGTTCCACTATACCCACATCTGTGGCCCCTTTGTAAATAAACCCTCCTCACATTACCCTAATTTGAGTCTGCCATCTGTGTCCTGCTGGGCCATGGTTCATACACCCTCCCACGCCTAAGCCCTCCCCAGTGCTATTGTCTCCCACTTCAGGGTGACCACTAGTATAATTTCTTGTGCATCCTTCTAAGTTCTCTCTCTCTCGCCTTTCTCTCTAATAAAAAGTTAGCATATCATATAGTATGTTTTCATCTCTTTTGTTTTTTAAACTTAATGTATCTTGAAGATTGTGCTGGATGTTTTTTATTTGCACAACTTCTTCCCAATGCACTCCCCACTCTCTTCCACTGTGCTCTGTGCTTCTGGAAGCTGCCCTGTATGGACTGCATCCATGGGCTCCCTTGCCCTATGGCATTTAGTTGGGTCTTGCCGATGGCAGGCCATTGTAGATTGGGGGCGCTGTAAATAGATAAAAAGGCAAGAGGAGAGTGAGCCTTGGGTATCTATCCCTTCTGCTCCCTCCATGCCAGGTCGCTGTGGTTGATTGCTTCCCTCTTCAGAAGGTTGCAGCTCTTGTTGGACTGCCCTCTTCTTCAGGTTCTTCTCATCCCGCTAACTGCTCACTCCCTTTGTCCCTTCAGATCTAGAGTTGGTAACAGCTCCCCATTGTTGCCAGCCTCCAAGTACTGCACAATCCATTGTTGGTTTCTACTAACTCCACCCTTGTAAGTAACCCCTTAATGAAACTCTCCTCAATTATCCGCCTTTGACTGTGTCACCTCCTTCTTCCTGGGATCATCTCACAGCAGTACATATAGCATGACCTCATTCTTTTTTCGCAACTGGGTAGTATTCTGTTGTAAGAATGTTACATAATTTATTTAACCAATTCCCTATTAATAGATGTTTGAGTTGAAACTAAGACTTATTTACTACCTATTATATGCCTGACATATTTATATGTAAAATATCTCATGTGGTCCTCCCATCCACCCTGTGGGATAAGTGTTACCATTATATACATTTTTAGGAAGAGGAAATTGGGGGTATAGAGGTGATGAGAGGTCTCAATGTTACATATGTAGTAAATATAGACACAGGATTTGAACCCAGCTCTGATTCCAAAGCCAATAGCGTATTGGATCCTGGTGTGAATCTTAAGATTCTGCCTTTAATAATGAAGGTTGAAAATTTGTTCTATTTATGTAGTTTTATTATATTTTTAAATAAACGTATTTATTGAAGTGTAATATACATACAGAAAAATACACATATCATAATGTACAGCATTTCATGTTCACAAAGTGAACAGACCCGTAGAATCACGACCCTGATCAAGAGGTAGCTTATCAGCAGCACTGAACCTCCTCGAGTTCCCCTCCAATCACTATTCCCCTCTCTTCTCCAAAGGTAATCTCTATTCTGTTTTCTTCTTTGTCTAATATGATGTCATATCCATCTCTAGAGTACTTAGCTTCAGCTATTGCTCTATATGGTTATAGACTTTCTGGCCAAGATGGAGTGACAGGAATTGAATGCACTCTTCTGCCTGAAAACATGAAAAATCAAACGAGATATATGAAACGAGAGTTTTTAAGACATTAGACATCAGGCAATGAAGGACAGCAATCTCTGAGACAGGAAACAAACAAACTAGGTGAGTCCTGTGATTGTCTCAGTTTTCTGACGAAGACAGTTTCCAGATTGCAACAAAGAGAAAAGGAGTGACTGTCAGCACATGGAGGAGATAAAGCTGGGGGTGCAGTGAGGCCAAGGCAGCTAGAATTCACAGGGAAGAGCAATAAAGAGGATAGAGATGCACAGAAAAAGAACTCAGAAGATCTGAAGAAGCTTCCCCTGGAGTCTCCAGCTTAGTACTGACCAGTGATTGCATTTGAGGAAACTAACTGAGTCTCTGAAAGAGTCAATCAAAAGGACTAAAGGAGGGAACATTAGTGCACTGCTGGTGGGAGTGCAAACTGGTGCAGCCACTATGGAAAGCAGTATGGAGTATCCTCAGAAAACTAAGAATAGATCTACCATAGAATCCAGCTATCCCACTGCTGGGTATTTATCCAAAGAACTTGAAAACACAAAGGCATAAAGATACATGCACTCCTATGTTTATTGCAGCATTATACACAATAGCCAAGACTTGGAAGCAACCTAGGTGCCCATCAAGGGACGAATGGATAAAGAAGATGTGGTATTTATACACAATAGAATACTACTCAGCCATAAGAAATGATGAAATCCGGCCATTTGTGACAATGTGGATGGTTCTTGAAGGAATTATGCTCGTGAAATTAGTTGGAGGGAGAAAGTCAAATACCGTATGATCTCACTCATAAGTAGAAGATAAAAACAACAAACAAACACATAGCAATGGAGATTGGATTGGTGGTTACCATGGGGGGGTGGGCAAAAGGGGTGATTAGGCTCACATGTGAGGGGATGGACTATAATTAGTTTTTGGGTGGTGAACATGATGTAACCTACACAGAATTCGAAATATATTACAATGTACATCCAGAAGCTATATAATGTTATAATCCAATGTTACTGCAATTAAAAAAAATTTTTAAAAAGGACTAAAGGAAGCAATATCCAGATCTCACATAGGGCTGGGAATAGTGCCTACTCCCACTAGCCAGACTGGAAAAGCTCATAATTTATGGACCATCAACTAGAATACTTAGAGAGGTTTGCTTCAGTAACAGAGCAAGGTTAGCCCCAGAGTAGATCTGTCTAACAAGGCTTAAGCGAGTCCTGAAAGGATCAAACTCAACTATGCTCCAGAACAAAGTTTATGAACACGTATAGGAATACAAAAATACCAGCACCCAACAAGGTAAAACTTACAATGTCCAGCATCTAATCAAAAATTATCAGGCTTACAAAACAGTAGGAAAATATGACCCATAACAATATGAAAATCAACCAATTGAAACTGACTCAGATATGCCAGTTATTACGTAGGTAGAGAAAAGACTGAGCAGACACATGGGAGATAAAAAAGATCCAAATTGAATCTCTAGAGATGAAATCTACAATGTCTAAGATGAAAGATACCCTGGATGGGATTAATAAACACTGAAGAGAGAAAGATTAGTGAAATTGATGTAGTAATATCTATTTTCTTGAACACGTTAGTCCCAGTTATTTTAAAGTTTGTGTCTGATAACTCTAATATCTGGTTCGCCTTTGGATTTGCTTCTATTGTTTCCTGTTTCTCTTGATATTTTGTTATCTGGGTCTGTCTCCTAACTATGGCAATTTTTTATTGATTTCCAGACAATGTGTATGAAAAAAATTGTACAGATATTTTGAAGCTCTGAATAATATTATCACACTTCAGGGAGGAATACTTCTGATTTCTGGCAACTAGAGGAGGGAGATCCCTAGTCGGAGATTGAGTTGATCTGAAGCAGGTTTTTGGTCTTTGTGAAGGCTGGTCTATTTCCTGTTTGCCACCATTCTTAAGGTATAGACCATCCGTGGATTCTAACCAGAAGGAAGGAAGTAGAGAGGGAAGGAGAAAAGAAGGAAGGAAAAAAGACAGGAGAGAAGGAAGGGAGACCTCCTAGGAAGACAAAGAACTTGGGAGCTAATAATGATAGCTAAAATTTCTTTTGTACCTAATATGTTATGTTTCTTATCTAGCATATGTATTAACATACGTTTTGTTTCTAACACATGTAGATGATACAGATATATAGACAAAGAGATAGATAATTATGTCATTTAACCCCCTAATGGCCCTAGAAGTTTGGTGATTTGATTTTTATTCTTTGTCATGAGGAAACTGAAGCTAATATAAGTTAAGAAAGTTGCCCAGGGTCACAGAGCTAACACACAGAATTAAACATCAGAACTTAAACACAGTTCTGTTTGGCTTAAATTCCAGGCTTTTTCCCCTATACTACACGGCCTCTCAGTTGAATTTACCCCCAAGTCTAGCTCTTATGACCCCACAGTCAAGATGGCCTGCCTCATGTGTGAGAGGATAATTTTAAATCCCAAATAGGATTTGGGGAAGCTGGGACAGGAAGGATTAAACTAGTCAGTAAAGAAGATTAAACTAGTCGACTCTTTCCAATGCAGGTGACAAAAATCTCAACTCAAATCACCTTAAGGAAGACAGTACCAACAGCCTCAGCCACAACAACAAAATGCTGTTCATGGACTCACATAAATAGAATGTTTTGGATGGTCCTAGCTTCAAGCCCACCTGGATCCAGGCATACAAACAAATTTTGTCAGAATTCAATCTTCTTCTCTGTGAGTTGGTCTCATTTTCTTCTCTTACATAAAGGCTTTTCCTTATGGCATGAAAAAATGCCCTCCGACAGAGCCCAATTCACATCCCTCTAGCTCCATCATCTGAAAGGAAGTCCCCTTTCCTTGAGTGTCTTATTAAAAGAAAACAAAACAACTCTGGTAAATAATTCTAATTGGCCCGACTTAGATGACATCCTTACCTCTGGTCCAGTCACTGTGGTCGGGGGAAATGAGGTTCTCTATTAGCCAGGCATCCATGATGAGCTCGCTCCTGTGACCCTTGCAAGAATCCCACCATCAGAGTAGGACAGGACCAGTTCCCAAATGGAAGTGTGGATTCTGGACGGGCAAAAGCAGCAAATGCCCACTACATGAAGTCTTGGCTATGACACCAGGCCCCCACAATGAGGGGCGGATGACCAGCTAAAGTTGATCTCGGGTCTCTGTGACCAACAGAACTTCACCCCGCTTGACTGCAACTACCCAACTGGAGATCCAGGATGAGAATAGACTGGTTCCTATACAGTACTAAGAAACTGGTTGAACAAATTGTTGAACAGTCACAAATAGGAACTCCATTTTAGCAAGCACTCATTTAAAAACCATGCTTACAAATGGATCTGCAAAAATGAGAGGATGTTTGTGTCTTATGTGAAAAGCAGCTTACAAACAGGATGTGTGACAGGGGTTCCTACCCCTACCTGTGTGTTCAAATCACCGGGAACTTTATTTTTATCTAATTGAAAATTCAGTGATGCCTAATATTTCATTTTAAGTCACTGACTCTGCAGAGCTGTGTTACAGTCTTTTTCTGTTATCCCCAAACTTCAGTAAAATCCTACTATACACAGGCCTGGGAAAGTAGTATTTTGAGGGCATAAATAAATTGAGGTGGAGAGGGAAATGGAGCTGGGGCCAGGATGAGTGGTGTATTTGTTTCCTGGGGCTGCTGTTACAAATTACCACAAATAGGATGGATTAAAACAACAGAAATTTATTCTCTCCAAGTTCTGGAGCTGGAAGTCCAAGATCAAGGCATGGGAAGGACATGTTCTCTCTGAAGGTTCTAGTGGAGGACCCTTCCTTGCCTCTCTCCTAGCTTCTCTTGTTGCTGGCAATCTGTGGCACTCCTTGGCCTGTAGTTACATCATTCCAATGTCTGCCTCCATTGTCATGTGGCATTCTTCTTGTGTGTCTTCTATCTCTCTGTTCAAATTTCCCTCTTCTTGTGTGGACAGTACTCATGGAATTAGGGCCCACCCTAATCCAGTACAACCTCTTCGTAACTTGATTATATCTGCAGACTCTTGTTCCAAAGAAGGTCACATTCACAGGTAGTGGGGTTTAGGATTTGAACACAATCTTTTGGGGGGGACACAATTCTACGCACTACAGGTAGGAAGCAGGCTAGGATGTGTACTGAATGGGAAATTGCAAGCTACCGGGAAACCTGTGGGAATGCCTCAGGGCATGTTTTCCTACATGGGATGGGGTTTGAGATGTCTTTTGTGGATGTTAAAGCAAAGGCTTCCCCAGAAGGCTGGAGAAGTTCAAGTCTTCCAGGTGGCCTGGAAATCCCAAGTGTCTTGACAGAGTTTGCAGAGATAATCCCAGGTTGTTCTGCTGAACTGAACACACACACACATACACGCGTTTAAGTGAAAGAGCATCAAGACAGTGTGAAGAGTGCTGAAATAAATCGCTGAATTTGGAACCATAAAATCTGGGTTCTCAGACAACCTCTACTGCTAACAGAGCACTGAATCCAAGAGCTCCATTTTCTACCTTTGTAAAATGAGATTGACAATTCCATAATTCCACACTGTTCCACGGCCCAGGATGCTGGGAGATGAAGCATGTAAAAGTAAAAAGCATCATCCATGGAGGTAACTTAGACCATACCCTACGCCTCCAGTGGGGGAAATTCACTAAGAATATTCCTGGAGGTCACACTCCTTCCTCGGCTACCAGGCCTGGTGGACAAAAGCAAAGAGAGAAAGGAGAGAGAGAGGTTCACATTGCATTTTCTTCTCCTCATTTACAAACACCCGAGTTCCCCTCCCCTTCTTGGGGTGCAGTATGGAGGATATGGTAGGAATGGCATATAGGGCCACGGAGCCCCCAAGGGGCAATGTGGCAAGCACTCGTCCTTCTTCAGTGAAGCACAGGGGTCCATAGAGGTGGTGCAAATACACATTATCCAGTGGTATTTCATCCTGGCAGCAATTCGTCAATAGATTGCCAGCTACCAGGCATCAAGGGAGCCCCAAATTTTACTCTTGCCCTGGGCCCCATAATTTGTAAATCCAGTGCTGACATTTCAGTAAAAATGCCCAAAGGAATTCTCTGGGTGCTAGATGCAACACGGAAAAGTATATTAAAGATACTCCGAAAATGATGACTTTTCCAATAAGTTTTTTAATGCCAAACATATGTGTGACTGACCGAAATTCGAGCGTTTATCAGATTTTGAGATTTCACTTCAGCTGCCCCAGCTGGCGTCCGACACATTCCCAAATTTTTCTTCTACTTGATACCTCTATCTTTAATCCCGTCACATAACTTTCTTTCTGGCAAATTGGGAGGAGAGAGCGCCTGTTACTTCATGTCTTTCAGTTCCTATAGAAGAAGGTCCTTTATGGGTCCGATAGGACCAATTCATGGATCCAGGAACCAAGGAGTGGAAACAGGAGTGGTCACACTGCCTGTCACACCCAATGACTCACTGAGGGTAAGTGTCCTTCCCATTGCTGCAATTCCGGGCTCTGCGGGGTTAAAAGTCTTAGTTCTTAAAGATGACACTCTTGTGCTGAGACACTGCATGGATTGTATTGAAGATTAGCGATACTGTATTGACAGTTTCCATGGGCACTTTGGACTCCTCGTGTCTAGGAACTAGCAGGCCAGAAGAGGAAGTCACCATTTGGCAGAATTAACTGACCCTGATCAGGGATTACACCACAGGAGCAGGGAGGAATGTGTGCAGAGCCAGGGTAATCCGCTTGGGTTCCTATTAGTGCTCATTTGCGCAACTTTAACTGGCGATGGGCATACACAACCACCTTGGGACATTAAGGAGAGTATATCTACTTCCGGGCTCAGAACCCTCAGGAGAGAAGATTTTAGTCACACCACCAGCTAGGCCATGAGGACCTGCAGAGGGAGGCGCGGACATTGAGGGGAATTCAGAATGGATAGTGCAGAAGGAAGAGGATAACACCAGCTGCAACCCTGAGACTAAGTACAGCGAAGGGGGCGGTAGTTTGTCCCACTAATCTCCCTTTTCTAAGTTTTCCCTCAGGAAGAAAGGCCCACAGGAACCATGAGAGGAGCTGCTCCTCGGACATGTATCCTTCAGAGGATCTGTGCAGCACACCAGGTGGCCTGTAATGACCATGGAGGTGTCCACTCAGATGTCCCATCAGGAGAATGCTGCAGGGAGCAGAGTTCCCTGACAGGTGCTGTATCTTTGTATCCACTGCATGCTTCCCCACTCCCACTCGCTGATGCTCCCACTCAATCACTGAGCAGGGTGGGAGTGCTAGAACCAAGTCTTTCCTGCCCAATGGGGATTCATCTAACAGGTAACTTTGGCTCAGGGGCTCCCAATAAGGCTGGCTGACACTTTCTCAGAACTGTGTCTCAGTGTGTGGCTCTTCCTACCCAATCTTTCCTTCCCTCTCTCCTTCAACAGACTCTCCATGCCTGCTCTTGCTTAAGCTTTTCCCCCAATAAACCTCTTGCATATCTAACCTATTCTGGCATCTTCTTCTTGGGAGATCTCAGTGATATTCCTTTTTGTGTACTCTTTCATTTTGTGAGTGTGTGTGTGTGTGTGTAAGTTTTCTCCATCTAGCTAGATTGGGAGACATCATGAGGCCTGGGAGTTTTTTCTTATTAACTTTAGCTGACGTGAACGAGTACCGGATCACCCTAGAAAATATTTTGGTTCATATGCTCCATAAAATCACACTAGCTAACATTTATTTATTCAGCATTTATTATGTGGCAGGTATTGTGTTAAAAGTTTTATGTACATTATGTCATTTGGATGTATGTACTATTATCCCTTTTCTGGAATAAGCACCCTAAAGCTTTGAGAGGACAAGTTACTTACTTTGGGTCACACAGCTGTTAAGTGTCACACTTGGGTTTTAAACAGTGGCTTAACTAACATTCTATATTGTCTCTCAAGCTCTGTTTGGAAAGAGCCTTAAGTGTCATCTAGTCTAACACCCCAAATGATCATTTGAGCCACCCCCACCCATCAAGAGGCCATATAGCATTTGGCTGAATACCTGTAATGCTGGGGAGCCCATTCCATCCCTACGGGACTAGCCCTTCATGAACAAGGAAGGGAAATAGCATGCATCGAGCGCTTACTGGGTACCAGACTCTATACATTCATCATTTCACTTGGTCCTCCCAACTGTATAAGGAGGGCACAACCATCATTATTTATATACATGATGAAATTGGGCTTGGAGAGGTGAAGCGACTTGACCAAGATCTCACTACCAATGAATGGCAGAGCCAGGATTTGAACACAGACCTTTTTGATTCTGAGCCCTTTCTACTTCCAGTTCTCACATGGCTCTGACAGGTGGGTATTAATACCAAAAGAAATAAGAGCTACCATATATTGAGCACTTCTTTTGTGCTAGGCATTGCACTTCATATGGCTTACTCATTTGGTTTTCATCTTTGTCCTATGAGATTATCATTGAGGCTGCTCAGTGCCCAAACCAGACTCCAGAGCTCATGCCTTTTAAAATGATATCCTGGTGTATTTCATCATTTTGAGCCAAAACTCTCCTCCTATTCTTTGGGCTCATACAGAACAGGTTGAGTCCTTCTTCACCAAGCCTGTCCCTCAAAGCCACATGAAGACAGCCCTTTGTCTGTTCTGCTCGGGGCTGAACATGGCCCATTCTGTCTTGTTTTCTCATCTTCTTTCATCCCCAGCCGCATCCTCTGAACACAGTGCAGTTTATCTGCATCCTTCTGAAAGCACTTGCTGATTGCTTAATGCTTCCACAAAGGAAGTAGGAGGACCAACACCTCCCATGACGGGGAAGGTCAGACTCAGGCTCCAGACAATGGCAAGAAAATAATGACTTCCAGATGTCAGCATCTGGAGCTGCGTGGCTGGGCATTTTGCATTCTGTGGCGTGTCATCTTGCAGCAGATGCCTTCTAAAGAGAAGGTGAGGTCATCGTGTGGCCATGATGACATCATCATGCTCAGCAGCTCAAGGTTTAGAGATAAAACATGAGTTAGATTGATTCAGTGTGAAATAATGCCAAGGATAAAGCATGCAAATCAGAAGGTGTGCAGTAAATCTGCTACAAGCTGGCACTCTACCCCATAGTGTTATTGGAAGGATTAAATAAATTAATGTACGTAAAGTGCTTAGGAGAGCACCTGGCACAGCACAGGTGATCAATAAATATTGGTTAGTAGTAATATCTGCCATGAAATGAACACCACACTGTAAGAAAGACTAATTCTTCCTGGGGATGGGGTGTCAGGAAATAATAATAATCCTTGCCACTTAACTAGGACTTCTCATGTGCTCAGCCTTTACATACATTGTCTGTTTCAATCTTTGACAACCTGTGGTAGTTATTTTCCCCATTTTAAACATTTGGAAACCAAGGCTCAGCAAAGTTCGGCATCTTATCCCAGGTCATGCAGCTTAGTGGGGAAGAGTGTGGGTTCTAGAATCAAACAGGTCTGGCTTTGAATCCCAGCTCAGGCACTTTCTGTGTGACCTTAAGCACGTCATTCAATCTCTCGGTGTGTCAGTTTCCTAGTCTGTAAAATAGGGTCATAAAATACCCTCCTTAAAGACATTCTGTAAGGATTCAGGATTGAGTTAATATGTGGACAACACTTAGAGCCATATCTAGCACATTCTAAGCAGTCAATAAATATCACACACATATACATACATATGTGTGTGTGTGTGTGTGTGTGTGTGTGTAGGCTTTGAAGGAGGAGTAGGAGTTCGTCAGAGGGAAAAAGGAGAGAAATAAGTGTCTCAGGTTAAGATAATTGCTGGGCAAAAGGCACACATTGAGCTACCCAACCCAAGACACAAGAAATGACTAGTGGGTTAATGGCAGGACAGAGCAGAGTTTGAAAGGAAGAAGTGTCTTGTAGTTAGGCGGAAATGGTTGAGGTCCTCAAGCCTGAGAGGAAAAACCAGAGTTCGGAGAATGTGGTTCCCTGGCCAGCTGCCTGCTCCCAGCCTCCATCCGAGCAACCTCGCGGAGTTCGCGACCCCGCCCCCACCAATCCCAGCCAATGAGGAAGCCTCCCATGGCGTCTCGTTGCCAGGCAACCGAGTGGGCCCCAGCCTGACAGTTAGCTGCTGCTGTCGCTCCCTCTCAGGGGGAACCTGAGCCTCAAGCTGGGATCGCCTTAGGATGAGGATCTGGGGGCCCGTCCATGGGCCCCCCTCATATTTTATCCGTGGAGTTCTATTTTTTCAGTTCGTATTTTATTTTTGTTTATAGATGAGGAAGATATCCTCTTCCAAAGAGGGGAAAGCTCATAAAAGTTTCTAACTTTCTGAAAAATGAATAACTTCAGGCTTACCTGATTCCACCCCATCCGGACCTCCTTATCCTGTTGGTGGGAAACCCTGATGAGTTGCTTTCCCATTACTCCTGGGCCAGAGACCTCTTTGGAGTCTGTGTAATTGGCACTTGGGAGACAGGGAGAAATTGGTGCCTCTCACACCAGTGGCTGCTGAAGTAGAAGAATCCGGAAAACCCCTTCCCTTGGGAACACCGGCTAAGACTGAAGGGTTTCCAAGATGACCAAGATACCGGCCACCAAGAAGATTCAGAGTTCCTCCAACTTGGGTGGCCTCTGGCCGTTTTTTGCCTCAGACCATCTAACACCGGTAAGTCTCCTCTCTCGGCTGAAACCAATCATGTTTTCCAGATCAGGTGAAGCAGGAATTAGCTTCCAGACCAACAAGGAACAGGGAAAGAGAAGAGTCATGATGTAATTAAATTGTCGAGACACATCCCTTTTGCTATCAGTGGTTAGTTTCTCGTAAAGAATGAAAATGCCAGCCAGAACGGTGAGCTGGGCCACCCTATTAGCCAGTAATTCCAAAATGATGGAATAAATCGGCAGTGACACTGTAGACCACCAGAACAAAATTAAGATGAATTGTAGGTTTGCTGTCGCCAAAATTATTTTCAGAGATCCTCTGGGCTCAGGGTACGTGCACAGTCTCTCTCTTACACAGAAACAGCAGAGTGTCACACTTTTGGTTTTGGAGTCTGACTTTGCTACGCACCAGTGATTGACGTTAGACAAGTTGCTTAGCATCCCTGAGCCTTCATTCCCTCATGTCTGCGGAGTGAGAACAGGAGCGTCAGCTAGGCAGAAACAGTGTGAGGACTAAGTGAAGAAAGATATGGAAATTGTTTAGCGTGGTGTGAACACTTCATAGTGTGTATATACAACATGAAATACTGTTGTTGATTTGAAAGAGAAAAAAATCATTGGTATGTATTTAATGACTGGAGTCAAGAGTTTCTGTTCTTAAATAATCATAACTGGGTAGGCCAATTATGTCATTGCTAAGTGTGTCTTTGTTATTGTAGCCCCTAGCCCCTATAGCACCACTGATTGGCCAAGGTAGGCGAGCAGTGAGTGGGAGAGAGGGTCAGAGGCGGCACCGGCCCACTGTGTCCGCCCACAGATGGCTCAAAGTCCTGGCCCAGGAAGGACGAGGGGGGAGTCAATGCACAAAAGAGAGCTTACGCCTCACCCATGATTCCGTGGTAGTCCGAAGTGTTTGTGAGCTTCTGTTTTCTAAGGATTAACACATCTTTATGCATCCCTCATTGCTCAGCCCTCTTAGCGAGCTCACTCTGCAAGATGCAGTCTTCATGTGTCTCCTATCACCTCAAAATGCTACACAGATGTGGGTTCCATCCAGAGCAGCCCCCTCTGAGATTGAACTTGCCAGCATAGCAGTGGGGGAAGGGAAGGAGGGACGGATGAAGAGTGAGGTGGACTGTTCGGAAGCAGAGGTGAGTGTGAGAGCATGGGTGGTGGACCCAAATAGCCTGGGTTTCAACCCTGCGTCCATCTCTTGGCAGCCCTATGACCTTGGACAAGTTCTGGAATTGCTCTGCTTCAGTATTGCCAGCTGTAAAATGGGCACACCAGAGTGCCTCCTCATGGGATGGCTGAGAGCATTAAATGATTCGTACCAAGATCCTAGAATAGTTCTTGACACACGTGAGCACTCCCTAGATTTTAGTTATATTGTTATTCATTTAGCACATTATGGAAGTCCTGTTATGTACTAAACACCTGCTCTTGTAACAAATGAGACCTGCCTTTCAAAATTTCACCATCTATAGCGTGTATGTTTTGGATCAGGAGGGAACGAGGTAAGAAATAGATAATTACAATGCAGGGTGATGAATGTGCTGGGGAAGTATCATTGGGTGTTGTGGGAACACAGAGAAGCGACAGCTAATTCAGACTCGTGTGTGTGTGTCTTTGTCTGTGTGTCGGATTTGGGGAGGAAAGAAGCCATGTACCCAAGTAAACGCAACAGAGTTTTCCATCCTGGGATAGAAAGGAAGAAAGTAGAGGAAGATACAGAGGTTGGGATGATGGGAAGGTGGCTTCCAGGGAAGTCAAGAGAAGGAAAGAAGGCTTCCAGGGAAATAAGACCCCAGGCACAAAAGACTCATTGGGATCCTGCTGCCCTCACCCCACTTTCCAGGAAATCATGAAAACCTCAGGGTGTCCCTGGTTCACACCTGAAGGATTGTGCCTTTAGAAATTTCAACTTTTTAGAGCTACCGTAAAGCGTTGATCAACCTAAACCAGGCTAATCAGAAAGTGACAAGCCACAAGAAAAGATGCAGGGATTAATATCAACTTGTGGTGTAAATTAAACCAATAATAATCGCAGTGATGATAATAACGACGATAACTGGCAGGTATCAAGTACTCATCACGTGCTGGGTTCTGAGCTGAAGTCTTTACAGGTGATATTTCAGAACCATTTACAACACCTCAAGGTGTGAACTGTCACCTCCTCTTGAGATAGACGGCAACACTGAGGTTCAGCAAGGAGAGGTCCCTTCCCCAAGGACACTCAGCTGGCAAGGAACAGAGCAGGGATTTGAACTCGTATCTGTCTGGCTCCGGAGGTCAAGCCCTGTCTGCCTCGCCATGCTAATCAAGCAGTGACAGTGGTTAACACATGACGCGGGGGATACTAAAAGAAGGCTTGAGGCACAATCTCTAGCTTCAGATCATTTTCAGGTTTGTTTTGGGGAGGGGGGAATGATGCATAAAAAGAGAATAATAAATACCAGACAGCCAGGCAAGTGTCCAGTGGGAACTGATCTGAGGGAAAATCTGGCTTCCCAGAGGAGGAAGGTGAGGCGTCGCTGGGCTCCAAGGCAATACCACTTACCCTGAGTCCACTGTGCGCTGGGGTAATGGGCGACCCCCGGGGAAAGCCCCGCATGCGTCCTGAAGCCCTCTGAACCCAGTCGTTCTCCTTCTCACAGGGATGGAAGTTGCTATATTGTAACTAATGTTACAATGGCACCCTGCCTGGTACAACATCTTCCTGTAGTTTTTTTCAACAGAAGGAATATGAATAATACATGCAAATCCTCTGCTTGAACATCTTTTGTTGAAGAAACTTTCTAGCTCGCCCTATGTCGGGCTCCCTAATCTGTTTAGGGAGTTCTTTTTCCCTTTATTTCCGGAGAAAGCAAAAGAGAAGCATCATTGCATTAGCCACGGGGGAGGGAGGGAGCAGAGCATGTATAGATACCATGCACCCTCATTTTCTTTGTTGGAAAAGGCTAAAAGAAGAAGGGTACTTAGTGCACTCCCCTCCGTGTTCTAGAATGGAAATGTAGAAATGGCGTTTGGCAAAAACTGTAGAGCTATGGAATCGTTTATACAAGCTCTGTCTCTGGGTGCCCGAAGTTTCTACCTCGCTGTCATTAAAAACCCAGAGAGAGAGAGGAAGCGTCCCTAATTGGAGCAGATCCTGAGAGCTGGGAATCATACTGGGTGTTCCGCTCATATTCTGGCTTAGTGATTAAAAGAGCGGATTCTTCAGTAAACTATGTGGGTTCGAACCCCAATTCTGCCACTTAACTGGGTGTGAGGCCTCGAGCAAATCAGTTCCTCTCTGTGCCTCAGTTTCCTCATCTGTGAAACGGGCACACCATATTTTGTCTAAGAAGCCTTCCATTTCAAGATGCGTCACAATTTTTTTCCACTAAGAAAGAAAATGCTACTGATTAAACTATGACCTGTTTCCATTATGAGATGTGCCCCAGTTTCAGAGATGTGAAAATGTACATCTTAGTATGGATGGAATACAGCTAAAAATGTTCCTCTCTCATAGGGTTGTTGTGGGTATTAGAGGAGTTAAGATGGGTAAAGCTCTCAGCATAGAGCCTAGCACAGAGTAAACACTAGGAAACGTTAGCCGTTATCACACTGTTGTTTAATCCTTTTATTGACTCTGTGATAGAGGTGTTGTTACTAACCTCCTTTTGCACTTGGGTAGATTGAAGCTTGAAGAGTCTCAGGATCTAGTTCTCTGCCAAGACGTGAGTTTGCAGGTGCAGAGAGAAGGCGGCAAACCAGGCAGAATCCAGGTGTGGAGAAGACCTTGGCCTGAGCATCTCCACTCCCAGCCGCCACCCCTGTGGATGGAATGGGGATGCTCAGAGACAGTTTCAGAAGTTCAGCCCATTGTACACCCAGTCGGGCTGCCTGGAATCAAAAAAGGAGAACCAACATATTTTAGAAATGTTCCCTCCAACGAGAGAAGCCTTGACTCCCAGCACAATACATTTCCACCGCAAACATGAAATGATTTTCCTCCTTGTCCAGACAGGAGAAATTGTGGCCTGAAGACTCAAGTGGTGAGTCACTGGTTTTTGTTCGAAGTGAGCTCCTTGCTGGGCTATTTCTCTGGCCTCTAATCACCGAGACCATGCCCCCTGCACTGAATCACTGATTACCTTGAAAAAGAATAAAATAAAAGATCTAACGACCACTTGTGATTCACTTCTGAGGAATTCCAGACAGCCACACCTTCATTTTTCATCCCTCTGTGACTTAGGCCAGGGAAAAAGCAATGAGTGCTTTTCTCTCTCCTAGAGATTCTTCTGGCTCCATTGCTACCTCATGAGACAATTGCAGAATTCGAGTTGTTGTTCTGTTTTTGTTTTTTCCTTTATGCTCTGGCGCTCTGGACTGTACTGCTTGCCTTGGTGAATCTTGCTGGGTCTAATTGCAGGCGCATGTGACGGTGGGCTCCCCTCCACCGTAAATCAGGCTGCATGGGGGGAAAGCGCGTGTTCATTACCTTCTGACACAGGAAGAGTGATAGGCACTCTCTTTATGCTGGATGAAAAGGAGCAAGCTCTTTGTCTCATCTGCAAAGAGGCAGCTGCTCAGCATGGGGAGGCGAGGGCGGGGGAAGGGGCGATAGAAGAAACACATCAAAGAGTCTAGTTGATATGCTATAAGCTTAGTGACTGGGTAGGAGTCTCTGTCTTGAGGTCAGACAAAGCGGGCTCAAATCCTTTCTCTGACACTCTCTAATATGACGTTCTGTGAAATGGGTTGAATAATAATAGGGTCTACTGCATAGATGTTTTGGAAGAATTAAATAAAATTGTGCATATGAAATACTGAGCACAATCTCGGTACCCAGTTAACCCGCAATAAGTGATGACAGTGGTTATTATTACTCCTCGTGCTCCTTTCTCTTCTCTGACTGGACATGAGCACCACCATCACTATTTTGAAGATGTGGTCAGCCCAGATATGAAGTCTGGGGAAGCTAAGTGTTGACTCTAAAGTCACAGAGTAGGGTCCATCATTAGTGAGGCCAAGCCCCAGCTTAATAGTAGAAGGGAAGAGGTGGGTCTAGGGATATTTTTTTAGAACTGATGTGAGAGTATATTTGCCTTGTAGGAGAGAGAAATGGCAGAAATGCTTGACCCAGTTAAAAACCTTAGTTGTAGAAAACAGGGTGCCCCTGAGCATGATTTGAGACCCTTGGTTTTCACTCTCAGTTCAGTCCCATTGTTCATGTTTGGATCCCATGGAGAACAGGAAGGAAGTGAGAAAAAAGGAAAACCTTGTGTGTCAATTAGGATCACTTTTGGCTGCGAGTAAGAGAAAAACTGAACAGCAGTGACATAAACAAATACGAATTTATTTTTCTAACATAAGAAATCTGGAGATGGATGCCTGCTTGCATTGGTTCAAGAGCTCACCAGTGTTAGGACTGGCAGGTCCTTTTCCCTTGTGACCACAGAATGGCTGCCCCAGCTCCAGGCATCACATTCACATTCCAGCAGAAAGAGGAAAAAGTGGAGAATAAGACCTACATTTGTCTCTTTTATGAGGCAAACAAAGGCTTTCCAGGAACCTTCCCAGCATATTTTCTCTTATGTCTCATTTGCCACAACTGCCTTTTCTAACTGCAAGAATGGCCAAGAAAGTGTATATCTAACACAAGTATGGAAAAAAGGGGCAAGGGAGAGGTGAAGGTATTGGAGTTGGGTGTTGAATTGACTAATCAGCAGTGACTGGCACAGATGATTTCTCAAAAACTCAGACATTGGGAGTCCCAAGCAACATACCCACAGAGAGTAACCTAAAAAAAAAAGACACTTTCCCCACCCTCCACGGCAACTGCTGAGAAATCTCAAGGGCACTTGGCCCCATTGTACTTTTAAAAACAACGCAGTATCCATCAGAGGGCTGGGGGAGCCAGGGAAGAATGGAGCTACCAGTGGGAACATTCATTCATTCAACTAATATTTACTGAGCTCCGAGGATGTGCCAAGCATGATTCTAGGTGTTGGGGATACAAAAGTGAAAAAGACAATCACATGGGACACCCTTCTGGAAACTATGGAAAATATACTTACAGGAAATAACATGAAGAGGGAGCTGAGACGGTGGAATGTGTGCCATCTTTATCACGGCCTCATCTGTTTCCACCCTTTGGAGGGGCTTGAAGAAATTCTGGTCAGACAAACCTTTGCACAACTATGAAAAGAGACCTACTCCAGACCCCCTTTTTCAGCATGCCCACAGCCTCCAAAGACTCAGCCGTCAGCTGTTAAATCCAAAAGCTGCAGAATCCACGTGGGGTTCAGTGGCAAGTAGCATTTACATGAAATCTGACAGAAGCCAATTAAACCTTTCTTGGACTGAACAAACCAACATATTTTGCTCGGAGATCTTTTTGACAGCTAAATTCAAAATCATAATCACCGGTAATGGGATACCTTCTATCATGAGACGGTGGCATTTTTCCCTTCTAAATTCCTGTTTTCAAACTCTGATGAGAAAATTTCTTGCGGGGCTCAATTTTGATCTAATGTATTTCAGCCTAAATTGGAATTTATGCAATTGGTAGTTTTATTTAATAACTCGAAAATTAGCCTCGTCTGGCGATCAGTTTGCAAGCCGGCCTGGAAGCGCCTCGGGGTTTTCTGGATTTCACAAAGTGGGAAGATTACACAGCTGGGATAGTTTCTGGGATGGAGTCAGCATTATCAGGGGCTTTGAGGGGTCCATGGTGAGCTGTAACTCAGGCGCAGAAAGGACAGAGAACATGCCCCATTGTAGCCTGATACACAGTCAGGGTCACCTTCTGAGATGTAAGTTTAACACCTACCATGACAGATGTTTTCAGGACACTAAGCTGCATCAGGTCAGGGACCTTCTCTCAAGGAACCCACAATCCTGTTGGAGAGAAAATTCCTGAATAACCTTGAATCAAGATGACAAGAAGTACCAAAAAGAAAGGGAAAAAAGGGGCTGGCCCCATGGCCTAGTGGTTAAGTCCAGCGCACTCTGTTTCAGTGGCCTGGGTTCCCCGGTTCAGATCCTGGGTAGGGACCTACACCACTCATCAGCCATGCTGTGGTGGCGACCCACATACAAAACAGAGGAAGACTGGCACAGATGTTAGCTCAGGGCAAATCTTCCTCAGCAAAAAAAAAAACAGAGAGAAAAGAAAGGCAAAAAATATATAAAATATATATAAGGAGATAGAAACAAGCTTTACCGTGAGAAGAAATGTGCAGTGAAGCCATCTGATCTGAATCCTCAATGTTGGCTGGATGTAGATTTGTCTCATACCAATGGGATACTGAACCAAAGCCAGAACTTATTTTCTAATACGTTGGGTGGGGTGATGTATCACCACTCTCCCCCAAGGAACAAGTTCTTTCTTTGTACCTTGTTCAACAAAATGCCCTCCTACAGAGCTCCAGGAGATAAATCTTTCCATATTCTCCCTAACCGTACATGACGTTACTCAAGTTCCCATTCCAGGGGTTGTCAAATTAGGGAGGACTCTACTTCATGAATTCCCACTGAAACTTTCAATAACCGGAAAGCTCTAATGTGTTACTTCTTTCAAGGCTTTGAATTGCAGCAGAGTAGGGTTTCTCAACCTTGGTACTATTGACATTTGGGGCTGATAGGCTGTTCTGTGCATCGTAGGATGTTGAGCGGCATCTCTGGTCTCTATCCATTAGATGCTATAGCACTGCCAGTGGTGACAACCAAAAATGTGTTCAGAGATTGCCAAATGTCCCTTAGGGGTCAAAATCATCCCCAGTTGAGAACCATGGCAGCAGAGGACTGCTAGAGTCCTGAATACTTTTCCCCAGTTGAGTGCTTATCTGATGGTGAAACATTCCCCATTTAAACAAATGATGCCATCGTGTCCCCAGTTGTTCAGGCAGAAAGCCAAGCTTTGTCTTTGATCTCTCCCTCTCCATCATCCCTTATGTCCAGTCAACTGCCTCGGGGCAGGTGTGCTGTGGACACTGCCTCCTTCCCCAAGGTCACTGCCTGGTCCAGGGTACCGTGGTCTCTAGCCTGGACAATTCCACCGTCCCCTAACTGCCCTCTTTACCTTCAATCTGACCTTCTTCCAATCCATTTTCTTTCAATGCAAATAGGATATTGTCATTCTCCTGGTTAGAACAATTAAATGGCCCTCCATTGCCCTCAAAATGAAGACTAATATCTTTAATCAGGTTTTAAAGGCTCTGGTCCCTTCCAACTTTTCTAGCCTCATCTCTAATTACTTGGTCCCTACTCATAAGCCAAACTTGTTTTTGGATATGCCATGCCTTCCACCTTCTTCCTCTTTCTAGAACATTCTCTTCTCTCACTCTCTCTCTCTCTCTGTCACTTCTCTTTGCCTAGTTTTCCATGGCAAGATGTTTCCAGAGCTCTGAACAGTGGTGGGGTAGACATGGCCCTCGCCTACAATGAGGAGGCTGAGTTCTAATCCCAGCTCTCTCACTACCTAGCTGTATGACTTTGAACAAATCACTTAACCTCTCTGATTTCTTCATGTTCATCTGCAGAACCAGGAAATCTAACCTGGCAATTTTGGGCTCTCTCCTTACCATGCGACTCTAGAGAGCAAATAATGGCTCCCACTTATTGAGCATCTATTCTGCATCAGGTGCCTTGCATATATTATTAAAATTAACTCCTGAATCCCATGGGGCAGGTGCTATCTTTACCTGTGTTTGCAGAGAAAAGAAGGCTGAGGCTTGGAAAGTTTTTGTAACTTGCCCAGAGAGACCCAGATAAGCAGGCGGTGGAGTTGGGACCTGAATCCAGGACTAACTAACCAGAGAGATCCTGTGCTCTTAAGATCAGCGGTTGACTGCAGTAGGAAAGGGCAGTAGACGATACCTCTCCAAAAGGGGCATCTGTTGGTGCGATCTTTAAAGAGTATTTTCAAAAGTCTCTGTCAGAAAAAGGAAAGTGCCAATTTTAACTGGAGGCAATGCAAACAAGAATATGACTGTGCCCATGACCACAGACAAGGACATTTGCATTTTCTTGAGCTCTTGCTAAATGTGCTAGCGAGCTTTTCCAGAAGAGAAACACAGCAAAGAATGGGGTGGGGGAAACTGTATGTGGCTTAGACTCATCTTTCTAAACAATGCTCATTTTAATGAAGATTTATAAGCCATTTCTAATTAGAGTCACATTTTTAAGAAAGGCATATTTTGAGTCTGGGTCAATATACCGACAAGATCTGCTAGATAAAACAGAGAGGAAGACAGGTCCAGCTAATGGGGAATGAAGTGTTCTGGGTTTTGTGTGGCTGAGATGTTGAGAATTGTAAACAACTTAATTGGGTTGAATAATTTGGGTAAATATCTAGTTAAATAGATTCCCTCTAAATCCAAGCTCTGACCTACTGAATTTTTTATTTTTTACAAAAAAAATACCCTGCATCATAATTGCCTGTTTATTTGTCTGATCCCATCATTAGACTTGGAGCTCCTTGGAGAACAGACCATGCCTTGTTCACAATTCTATCCCCAGAGCCTAGCACCGTGCCTGGCACTGGCTAGACATGCAATATTCTCTCTAGTCTCTATTCTCAGGACCAAGGATAGCTCCACGTGCTGAGCGAGGCAAAGCATCCCTCAGGTAACTATAAATTCCATTTGGACAAGAGCCACAGATGTTTTGTTCACAGGTGTATCCCCCGCACATGCTGGGTGCTCCATAAATATGGATACCATCCTAATACTTGCTATGTGTGTGACTTTGGACAAGTTACACTCTGTGCCTCAGTTTCTTTATCTCGCATATAAAAATAATAACACTCCCTGTCTTGTAGAGTTGTTGAGAGGATCAATGAGGCAAGGCTAAGAAAAGCCCCTGGCACATAGTAAGTGCTTATTAAATGCTATCTCTTCATCTTTGCACTTAGAAATCAAAGCCATTGGCTCCCAAATATCAAGCATTAAAGCATTTAAATACTGACATTTCCGGAGATGATGACTCTCACGCTGATCATTTTTTATGCATTCAGGAAACGGCAGCCAAAAGGGTAACACGACTGAAATGTTGCATTTCCAAGAGCCCTTGAAAAAAATGCCCAAAAGGCAATTAGCACATGACTCTCGCCTGTGTTGCTATTGCTTATTAGCTGATCCTATCTTTTACTAATCAAACTGCTTCTTTGATATTTTTAGACATTTTAAAAGAGGCTTTTCAAAACTCAGGAAGCAAAGCTTGTTGACAGGTACCAAGAAATTTGAGAGAACATGAATCTGGCATCCTCACAGGGGATGGAAAAATGCTGGGAGTGAGGGAACATTCTGCAGGGTCCATGGGAGCTAGAGCAGGCAGCATGGACGACTCTTTAAGGAACCTCTTCACCTTTTCCCTCCCTGCCTCAAACCAATAAATAACCCTCCTTGTCCTGTATTTCTGCAGCTCTGGAGCTTGAGATATACATTGTCTCAATAAAGAGTAATTCTTGAGTTACCTTGGCGGACCAGACAAACTCATGTCAGGGCTAGTTGACTTAGCTCCCGGGCCACGGATCCATTCCAGAGTTTGAGTCCTCGTTCTGCTGCTGCTTGCCTTCTCTGCGATCTTAGGCTGTCTGCTTCACCTCTCTGACGCTGAATTTTCTCACCTGTAACTGAATCTTGTGAAGATTCAAGATAATGTCCGTAAAGACTGGGTCCAGAATAATAACTGAGGTTGATTTGTTATTAGCATTATTCCACCTTTTGGTGCTCTATGTACATCGCAACCACCCCCGTGTTCTGTAGTGTGTAATGCCAATATCAGGGTTTTTTGGTCAAAGATAGATAGTATAGTATTGAGAAAAAAATCCTTCTCCTCGTGAATCATCATTCTCCCAAGTTTGTCCGAGGATAGAAAAACGAAGCAAGCTTTTGTATCCTCCATGAGATTTAAAAAGAGGTCAATGTTTTAACATTAAATAAATGGCACATTGTGTAGTCATGATGATGATAATAGAAATCACTGATACTATGGGTTGAGTACTTACTGTGTGCCATGCCAAAGCCCTATGTGAATTATCCACTTCCATCCACTCTTCAATGCCAAGAGGTAGGCACTGTTAACCCCATTTTGCAGGTGAGGAAACTGAGGCTAAGAGAGGTTAAATAACTTGATCAGAGTCTGACGGCTAGGTAGTGGACCATCTGGCATTCGAACCCGAGTTGGGTCAGCCTGCAGACTTCTCATTTTTAACCATTATGTATTACTTAACAAAGGAAGCCTGGCTTTTCTGGGAGTGGGTGGATTGATAGAAAATATGTCCCCACTCTCCAAAGGAGAGCATAAAGAAGAAAAAGCAACTACTTGGAGGGGCTTTGGGGGTTAGAGAAAATATTGACTGCATCCCACAAGCTATGCACTTCCGGCTTGTCCTCACCCATCAAGACCAAGGTCCAAGGAGTGTTTCAAGGATACTCCACTCACCCTAGGGGTCCCTGAAGTCAGCAACTGGCACACATTCCACAGGACTCTCCAGCCCGCTGCCAAAAACCTCACGAAGCCTCTGTCCTACCTTTTGTAATGTCAGTAATCACGGAAGTAACCTGTTCACTGAGTGAAGCCTGGGATCTAATGAAAACACAAGTTTTCCTTCTCTCACTGCTCCCTTCAAATATTTTCAGTGGGGAAAGGCTTTCTTCAACCTGGGCATAAAAACAATGTATCCAGTGCCTTTTCTGCTCGCCCTTGGGTAGTAGCCAGTCTCGCAGTCCCTTTAACTCACAAGACACGGTCATGATCCAAAATTAAAAGCATTGATTCAACATATTAATATATTAAGCAACACTTCAACCTTCCCTCAAGGAGAAGACTACACTCCTCCTCCTGCCTGTTAAAGATGGCTTCAGGTGCCACCAAGGGGAAGTGTGGGGCATGCCCGTTTCTTTCCTCATGGAGATCGCCCCCCTCCATAGGTTTCCAACTGCATTGGTTGGAAGGGAAAATAGGGGCCACAGGAGAGTTCTTACTGGTACTGTGATAAGATGTCGCTGTTCTCCCTGATGTCCAAAGCTGGCTCCTTCTCCTGTAGGCACTTTTGTTGACTCTTTGAAAGTTCTCTACTGATCGATTCCAGCTCTTTACATATTGTCTATCTGCTATGTATGCCTCTCAGATTCTGGTTTACCAGCAGTCCACCCTGCCCAGACTCTCTTCATTGGGGTCTCCCAGGCCTCTGGTGGGAGCTATTGAGGGCTGAATCCCAGGCTGACATTCTTGCTTTGGGTGTCACCTCTGGTCCCCAGATTTCACACACCTTTGACACTCCACTGAAGACAGCACCACTTCCCAACCCAGCTCCGCCACTGTCCATCTCTCCACCCCGCCCCAGGAGTGGAGCACTCCCCAGCCTGCCTCTGTGCTCTGGATTTTCCAGGAGGGTGTCAGAGACCAACCCGCCAGACCCCCATCTTCAGGGGTCACATCTGAAGCTCTTCAACAGTCCCATGGAGGCCTCTGTGTCATCCGGTGTGAAGTGAAGGAGGAAGTGTGCTCCTCCCTTTGGGGTCAGGACTCAAAGCATCCTAGCAGCCGTTGTCGAAGAAACCAGTCACAAATCCCTCTCTCCCTGCCCAGCCTCTGTGTCTATATTCTCAGAGTGGATAAGAATCGAGGGACCCGTTCTCCTACAGCTGCCTCGAAGACTCCTTCAAGGTAGTCTTTCTCACTTCCCTCTGGAGTCTGATGCCAGCGGTATCTTGGCTCCTCAGTCTACACTATCGTACCTGTTGGTCTATCTTGTTATGCTATTTTCCTACCATTTACTGAGGGTTAATGATGCTCCAGGTGATTCACGAACATTGTCCTGAGGCCTTACGATGACCCTGTGAGGAAGGTGCTGTCACCTCCATTTTGCAGATAAGAAAACTGAGGCTCAGAAACAAAAGGTGACTTGTGTGATGGAGAAACCAAGACTCAAAACCAAGCCAGCGTGGTCCCAAGGACGGGTTTTTTCCCTTCTGCACAATGCCCAGAGCTGCTGCTATTAGCTGGGACACACGCTTGGCTTCATTCTCAAGCCTCCAAATTCAGTTCCAGACCACGTTCCTACAGCCTGCATCCTCCTGGGGCCGAAGCCTTTCAGAGCTCATCAGAAGTTACGGGAGCATTCTGGGGGAGGATGTCACACCAAACACAGAAGTCACATCAAATGCAGCCGTCTCCGGTTACTCACAAACCATAGTGTCGCTTTTCTTCCTTTCTGATGATAGAACAGGATCCTACTGCAAATTGACTTGAAAGGAAACTGAACTCCATTGCTCCTTGTCCGCCTGTGAAAGGAAGATAGCCACTTCTGGCACCTAAAGGACCTGAATGTAATCCAAGGTCCAGGCCTTAATGGAGGGGCAGGGATGTTGGCCAGAGGTCAGATGCCCCCTAAGCAGTCAGCCCTGATTCAGGGAAAATCAAAAATGTGACTCCCCAGAAAGGAGTTTTTATTTCACTGCAGGTTCGGAAGTTGTGCTTGAAAGCTCTCTCTCTGTCTTCCCTTCCTATCTCTGTCTGCTCCCTCCCTCTCTCTTCCCTCTTCTCTCTCCTCTCTCTCTGCTCCCTCCCTCTCTCTTCCCTCTTCTCTCTCCTCTCTGCTCCCTCCCTCTCTCTTCCCTCTTCTCTCTCCTCTCTCTCTGCTCCCTCCCTCTCTCTTCCCTCTTCTCCCTCTCTCTCTCTGCTCCCTCCCTCTCTCTTCCCTCTTCTTTCTCCTCTCTCTCTGCTCCCTCCCTCTCTCTTCTCTCTTCTCTCTCCTCTCTCTCTGCTCCCTCCCTCTCTCTTCTCTCCCTCTTCTCTCTCCTCTCTCTGTCTCCTCCCCCCTCCCTCCCCCCTTCTCTCTTCCTCCTCTTCCTTGCTCTCTCTCCCCAACCCCTCCCCTTTGTATCCTGACACCTAACCATATTTGTCAGCCCTTCCTATGCTTCCTTTTAGCTTCTTTCATTCTTGTAACAATTTCATCTACTTAAAAAGAGAAAAAGAAAAACCTAGACAGCCTGGTCCCCAGGACACCAAGGGAAGGTGGCCTTTCAGACCAATCACTAAGGCGCCCAATCCCGCAGAGTCCTTGCTCCATTAATGGTCTTTCTTCTGCCCTGGATTGTAATGGGAGCCCGTTCTGTAATTGCCTACTTTAGGTAAATAGATCGTTAGATAAGATTGATAACAGAGCAGCCCAGGTAATGTTTTAAACCAAAAGCCGAAGAGCATGAAGGTGTCTCCAGCTGTGAAGGACAGGCCGACAATTTACCCAGTTTCCGTTAAGGGTGTGTCGGGGGTTTTCAGCATAAATTGCCATTTTCTGAACGTCTGCTTTCCTGCTTTAACAAAGAAAGGGGAGGCTTTCTTTCAGCTAAACACAGAGCATAGGGCTTCAGGCAAATGGGGAATTTGTTTTGATAATGAACTTGATATCAAGTTACAACTCATTAATGTAGACCACGCAATGTCATTGTAGCTAATTTCTTCATTTTACAAAGCCTGGTTCTCAACAAAGCATATTATTGGCCCCAAATGAATTAAAAAAAAAAAAAAAAAGAGTCGATGCTGCAGAGGCGTCGGGGGTTCAAGGCAGAAATGGCACAGCTGTGTGGAAAGCGTGACTCTGCCAGCGCGCACCGCTACTGCTGATTAAACCAGGGTCACGAGGCACTCAGACATGGTCCTTGCTTTCAAGTAGAGGTAGATTTCAGGCCACTGCAACCCAAGCTAAAGAATTGCGCTCTTGAGATCAGGAGGGGGAACAATCCAGAACAGCAGACTCCTCAGTTCTAAGAAACTCTGAAGATGGGGACCCCTCACCTGAAACACAGAGTCGGACAGACCTTGAAGGGCATCTAAGCAGCTTTCTATCCAAAGCGAGAGAAGGCGATGGTAACGTTGCTGACTCCGGAGTCTGACACGGTATGAGCCCTGGCTCTGCTATTCCCCAGCTGTATGAACTTGGGCAAATCACTCCAAGCCTCAATTTCCTTATCTGCAAAATGGGGATAAAGACAGTCCCTACTTTTAGCATCCTCGTGACTTAAGTAACCAGAGTTGCTTCAGTATCCTGGTCTCTCTGAGAGAGGACTGGCCAGAGGAGAGTGCAGTGTGTACACGTGGTCTGATCTATATTTTCTTCCTAGTTGTTGACGTAAATGCTCACTGGGTCCAGGCAGATAACCAGGGCTCATTAAAACAAGACAGAGTAGGAAGTTCTTCCCTTCAGGAAGAGTTCTCTGACTCTCTTCCTGTCTCCTCCCTCCCCAATTCTGTCAGGTTCCACAGTCACCTTCATCACACAGCTGCTCATAGGTCTGTATCACCACCCACAGAGAGGTCCACTGAAGCAGGGACCGCCGTCAATAATCTTTGAATTCACTGATTCATTCAACAACTATTTGCAGCACACCAGCCTCGTAGAAGACACCTAACAAATATTTATTGCATAAATTAATCCAAGATCTTCCACAAAGAGTGGACCTATTATTTCCTGGTACATCTACTTGCCCTGAACAATGCAAATCCTATTTTAAATGGATTGCTCTTGGTTTTGGGGTTTTTTTTTTTTTAAAGTTTCCACTCATTCTTGCCTTCAGGTTTTCAGGGTATATTCTAGAAGTCTCTTCACTTCTGAGGACATGGCCTCCCTGCCATCATTGGTGAAACCCCTTTGAATATCTGAGCTCACTGGTGCTCTGTGGAAGTCAAGCTTTCATAAGATGCTGTCCTTGCTTTGTTATTAGAACTATGCACAGTTACGCATTTCCTTCATATTCACATTCATTTCATCCAAATTACATTTTCTAGAGTCCCCCACCCATCTAACGCCATGTTTCTTTCCAGAGACTTTGGCCGTGAGCTCAGATCAATCTTTCACCAGATTTATAGAACGTTTCTCTCTAAAGTCTAGCGCAGAACGTGACCAGAATTCTCTTCCCTCCCAGTACAGTACCAACCCCCAGATACACACACCGTGGTCAGCTGTCCCCAAAGTTACCATCAAGTTTTCCTCCTTTGTTGGCTCCTGGCCCATGTTTTGCTTTATTCCCATGTCTGTCCAGAGATTAAATTCTTGGCAAAGCAAATGAGAAAGATATCAGAGGCTTCACTTTTTGTAAGAAAGGCCTGAAGAATTGGCCTCTCATCATTGCAATATCTTGCGTCGGGACCAATTTTGCAATTTCTTGCATTCACCCATATGTTCTGAAGTCTTTTTCCATGGTTAGATTTTTTCCAAATCATTTTATTTTCACTCAAATGCTTTTTTTAAAAAAAAATTTATTGAAGTATAATATACACGGAGAAAAGTATACAAATATAAGTGTACAGTTGGATGAATTTTTACTTAGTGAAAAGATCCATGCAACTTCTTCACTAAAATCAAGATACAGAGCATTCACCAGAAGCCCGGAAACCCACAAGCTCCCTCTCAGACCTGAGCCCCCTTCTCCCCCGTGGTAATCATCATTCTGACTTCTATCACCATCAATATGTTTTGCCTGTTTTTTAAGCTTCATATAAATGGAGTCACACAATATATACTCTTTGGGATCTGACTTCATTTGTGAAACTTTATGTTTATGAGATTTGTTCACGTTTTCATGTGTAATTCTCATTTATTCAGTCTCCTTGCTGTATAGTAGTCTGTTGTGTGAAAGCACCACAACTTATTTATCCACTTACCTGATAGAGGACTTCTGAGTTGTGTTGTTCTGGGGGGAGAAGGAGATGGAACTATTACAAAAATGCTGCCATGAATGTTTTTTGTGCATGTCTTTTGGTGAACAAATATTTCTGAATGTATACACATATAAACGTTTTTGAGGATGGATAACTAGATGCTTATCACAGGTATATTTTGTCAGAAATCTTTCAGTTTCCAGTGACAAAACCTCCTCAAACGTGCACAAGGAAAAAAGAAGGAATTAGAGGCTCACATTATAGAAAACTCTTTAGGGGATGTGGCTTCAGGTATAGCAGGATCCAGGAGCTTTGACAAAGTCATTGGAAATCTACCAGCTATTTTCATTGTCCCTATTTCAATCCCCTGGAAATTGTTATATTGTTGTATGTATGTATATATACATATATATGCACACACACACACACACATATACACACACTAAATTCTCTTAGGAATTGCTGGGTCATAGAATATCAGAAACTACCTATGTTCTGAAGAGTCAGCCACGTGTGAGAGTTCCAGTTGCTCCACATCCTCATTAAAACTTAGTCTTTTTAATTTTAGCATTCTAGTGGATGTGTAGTGATATCTCATCATGGTTTTCATCTGCATTTCCACGATGAATGATAATCTTGAGCATCTTTTCATATGCTGATTGGCCATTTGGATTCCTCTTTTGTGAAGTGTCTGTTGGAGTCTTCTTTTTTTGAGTTATTTGTCTTTTTATTATTGATTTGTAGGCATTCTTTACACATCCTAGATATGAATCCTTTATCACATGTATATATTCATTCAGGATCTTTTGATTCCTTTAATGGTGCTTTTTGATGAGCAGAAGTTCTCTAAACAACATCAAATTTATCAGTGCTTTGTGTTATAGTTGTTGCTTTTTTCTATGTTTATTATAAAGCCACAAGACATAGTCACTAATAGTGCTTTAAACAGTTGATTTTCTATCAACGTGAATGCACGTTTCCTCTTTCCATCTCTTCATTCTTTCTTGTGGGTCTCTGTTTCCATCTGGGATCAACTTCCCGCAGCCTGGACACTTCCTTCAGCATTTCTTGTAGTGCGGGACTGCTGGTGACAAAGTCCCTCAGCTTTCACGTGCCTGTAATGTAAAGACATTACATTATTTTGTTTTCATTTTTGAAGGATATTTTTATGGGATACAGAACTGTAAGACAGCAGGAGTTTTGTTTTTGTTTTAGCACTTTAAAGATGCCCTTCCACTGTCTACTGGCTTTCATAATTTCTAGGAAGGACCTTTCCCTCTCTGGAATTTTAGTTCATCCAGGCTTCTTTTCTTCCCGTGGCTTTTCAGTGTCATTGAAAACATAATTTTTGTAATTTATCTTTATTCTCTTTTTGTTGCAATGAGAACAGTGGGTTTCCACTAACTGCCACATCCCACTCAGAAAATGAAACCAACCTCTAACTTGGGGAGAATTCAAGCTAGGACACTTACTTCCCTCTTCCTTTCTTCCTTTTTTTTTTTTTTTTGTTCATCCACATCTTCTTTCTTTCCTTCCTTCCTTCTTTAATTCTTTTTGCTTTTTTTGTTTTATTCATTTATTTTTTAACCAACTTTTTTGGGGTATAATTTACATGCAATAAAATGCAAACATTTTAAGTCTACCGTTTAGTGAGATCTGACAAATGTATGCACCCACATAACCACCACTCCAGTCAAGATAGAGAGCAATGCTATCACCCCCAAAAGTTGCCTCCTGCCCCTTTGAAATCAGTCCCCTCCTCCCACCCCAGCCCCAGGCAACCACTGATCTGCTTTCGATCACTGTGGATGAGTTTTGACGGCTTTCAAATTTCCTACAAATTGAATCACACAGTATATACTCTTCCGTCTCTTGCTTTTTTCATTCAAAGTGTTTTTTGAGACTCATCCATATTGTTGGGTATACCAGTAGTCAGTCCTTTTTTATTGTTGAATTGTGATCCATGGCATGAATTTTTTTCAGAGTTTATCCATTCTCCTATTAATGGACATTCGGGTTGGTTCCAGTTTTTCCTCCTTTTTAAAATCTGAAATGCTATGAGTCATTTGCCTGTGAAGCTTATAATTGACGCACGTTCTGGTGACCAGAGGGCGGTCCCGCCCTTGTACAAGCTTCAGCCTGGAGGGGTGGATCTTCCATGTCAGACAAGCAATTTCAAGCACGATAAGTGTTGCAGAAAGGCAAGCACAGGCTGTCACAGAGCAAACAGCACGAACACCTAGTTTAGTCCATAGCTTCGGGAAAAGCTCCTTGAAAAAGCATTTGAGATGAGAGTCAAGAATGACCGGGAGTGCACGAGGTGAAGACTGAGGCAGGCTCTGGGGTGTAATAGAAAACTCCCTGGACATGGAAGGCCGATGAAAATTAGTACCTCATTGAACATCTACACGGTGAGAGAGAGACAGTTTTAAATATTATTTCACTTAACCCTCAGAACAATTGTGGGAAGTTTTTTTTTTTTGTAAAGATTGGCACCTGAGCTAACAACCGTTGCCAATCTTCTTTTTTTTTTTCTGCTTTATCTTCCCAACCTCCCCCCCCACCGTACATAGTTGTATATCTTAGCTGCAGGTCCTTCTAGTTGTGGGATGTGGGATGCCGCCTCAACGTAGCCTGACGATCGGTGCCATGTCTGCGGCCAGCATCCGAACCCTGGGCCGCCGCAGCGGAGCACGAGAACTTAACCACTCTGCCACGGAGCCAGCCCCTGTGGGAAGTATTTTAAGCTCCGTTTTACTAACGAGGAGGCTGAGATCAGGGAAATTAGATGACTTGTCCCAGGTGACACTATTAGTGGTAAATCAGGATTCGAACCCAGCTTGGTCTGGCCCCAAAGCTTCTGTTTCCCTCCTGCCCTGAGGCCAGCCCCGGTCAGACTGATTGCAGGGGAGGTGGAAAGAAAGGAACAAATTAGAGAACGATCAACAGACCCTTGGCATGTAAAGGACACTAAAAAATATATACATATTTGTTAAATAAATAAATGTCTAAGAAAAGGGAACACTTCAGCATATTGTTTGTATTTCCTCATGTCTATCTACTTAATTGGCTAAAAATAAAAATAGACATCACTGCCAAATTTGTCAAATGCTATCCATTCTGCCCTCACGATGTCACATTATTCAAAGGTAGACTTTGGTGGTGTATGTGTGTGTGTTTTGTGGTCAGAGGCAAGACCCAGAAGAAAGTGGGATCAGAGAAAAACCAAGAGGTGTTTACAAACTAAAGGGGAGAGGGATCTATCAATTAACCAAAGTGAGATAAATAGAACTGCCAATTAACTCTGCATTCTCAGAAGCTGGGAGCAGAGAACGCTGCCCGCACAATGAAAGCAGCGCTGGGAACTTTCATAGGTGGTGTTGTCTGCATGTAATTCGTTCCCTTTTCATAGAAATATGTGGTATTAACTGGGGATGTGATTAGAATACCAGTGGAGGCTCACTTTAATGGGAAACACACAGGCGGGCGCCTAACAGCCGATGGAGATCAGAGACGGTCTTTCTCCAGTAAACTCACAAATTGCAGGGACCACAGTCTGCTTAATGAATGAAGGGCACTGGGACCGAGATTGCAATGTTTAAAAGACCCAGGCCTCCCAGCTGGGCTCCTGGCCTCACGGTAATAGTAATAGCTAAGACGCATTGAGGGCTTACCTAGTATAGGCTGACTGCCCTGAGGCGCTTTATATGAACTCCCTCATCCCGTCTTCAAACATAGAAGGGAGATTGTCTTATTATCCCCACTTTAGAGATAAGAAAACTGAGGATAAAGAGGCTCGAAGACTTGGTCAAGGGTGTGGAACCAGGAGCCCTCTGCTTTTCACCAAAGCCCTTGATTTGAACCTTTGTTCTGTCCTGCTTCCACACGTCTTGGGGGAGAGGGAGGAGGAGTGGAGCCCAGGAGGACAGGCTCTCCCTGCCGGAAGGCCTGAGAAACCCCACTCCCACGCTGACAGAGAAATTGTACTCTGGGGAAGGAGGGATGCTCCGTGAGGAAGTCCAAGTGGTCAGAGAATCTTATCCTTAGAACACATGTGCCCATTCGCCTAATCTGAAGGATAGGAAAACTGAGGTCCAGAGCAAAGACAGTGGGCCAGTGAGTGCGTCTTAGAACAAATGCAGGGGGCTGGCCCGGTGATGCAGCAGTTAAGTGCGCACGTTCCGCTTCTCGGAGGCCCAGGATTCATCAGTTCGAATCCCGGGTGCGGACACGGCACCACTTGGCACGCCATGCTGTGGCAGGCGTCCCACATAGAAAGTAGAGGAAGATGGGCATGGATGTTAGCTCAGGGCCAGTCTTCCTCAACAAAAAGAGAAGGACTGGCAGTAGTTACCTCAGGGTTAAGCTTCCTCAAAAAAAAAAAAAAAAAGAACAAATGCAGCCTTCGGGGACCCACCTCCAAGTACCTTTGGGGTCAAGGTGAGCCACCCCAGAAGACATCTTCCAGGTAATGTTAGAAGTCATAGCAAACACTTGTATTGCACGCCCTCTGTGCCAGGCACTGTTCCAAACAACACTTGTGCAAAGATTAACTCATCTAGCCTCCATACATCCTTAAAGGGCAGGTACTATCATCTCCCTATTTTACAGATGAGGAAACTGAGGCACAGAGAGGTTAAGAGGCTTCTCCAAGGTCACTTAGGCCCATGGTCCCACCCTCTGAGGTAAGTCCATCCCTCACCTTTCACACGAGAGCCTGACATGTCTCTACAAAGAGCCCTCGTGTCTCCTTCTTCCGCTTCTTCCTCCACGGTGGTCCATAACTCTCCCTCCATACATGACAATCCCGCATCCTTCATCCCCTGAGGCCCCCATATAGGAGGACGTATAGGAGGTTCACATCTTTCCTCAAGAACACGGAATGAGATCTCCATTTTAGTATCTATGTGCACAAGTTCAAGAGGCAGACCCGGGTTTGCCCTTGACTGTGACCCTCAGAAAGCTTGTATGTCGAGCTCAACATGTGAGCTCAGCCCAAATGTCCAGTAACTGATGGATGGATCAACAAGACATCTGGTACTGGACAGTTTCTCCACACAGTGGAATATTGCTTGACCATAAAAAAGGAATGAAGTACTGATACATGTGACGACATGGACGCACCTTGAAAACATTACGCTCAGTGAAAGAAGCCAAACACGAGAGGCCACATGTTATATGACCCATTCATACGAAAGCCCAAAATAGGCAAATCTATGGAGACAGAAAGTACATTCGTGGTTTCCAGGGGCTGGGGAGACTGGCAGGATAATGGGGTGATATCGAAAGAGTTTCCTTTTGAGCTGATGATAATGTTCTAAACTTGACTGTGGTGATGCTGGCACATATCTATGAATGTACTGAAAACCATTGAACTGTACCCTTTAAATGGGTGAATTGTGCTGTATGTGACTTATATGTCAAAGCGGGAGGAGGAGGGAGCAAGACTGCCTGGATTCAGACCCCAGATCTGCCCCTTCATAGCTGTGCAGCCTGGAGCCAGCTGCCTGAGCCTCCCTTTCCCCGTCTAATAATAGCTGAGGATGATAGCAAACGATATTAAAATGTTTAGCAATCTCTAAGGCAAGGACTCTGGACCAGCCGTTAACGCTTTTGTTGCTGGATCTTGTGGCGTCCAGGGGGAGCGCAGGAGAGAGACTGGGCTGGCCGGGGCGGGGATGCCCAGGGCGTAACTCTTTGCCACCAGCAGAGAATTACACCTTCAGACTTGCGAGCTTAGAGTTTGCAACCATGACAGACACCGCCTGAAATTCGGTCTGTCATCAGCGGCGACCGCAGCCTTGACTTCTCACGAAGACATCCGGGCGCAGGGAGCACGCTTTCTCCTCCCCTTTCCGGAAACGTGGAGAGTTCCTTGTAATTAACACGGGTTCATAAACGCGCCCAGCTCGGGTTTCCATGGAGACTCCCTGCGCTTAATTACCGTGGCCCGGGTTGCACCGCTGCTCCTCAGTCCAGGCTAACCTCCGCTTACTCGTCGTTTTATTTTTAACACCCCCAATTTAATAGGCGCTAATTATTTCTCCTCCTCTACTGGTGTTAACCTGATCACTTTGCAGTTCTCTTTCTTCTTCCTTCTTGCTTTTCCTAATTAATACCCCTAGAGGAGGGAGGAAAGAGGGCGGGGGGAGATGAAACCCGTTCTGTTTGGTGACGGGAAGAACTGTGCAAGCTGAAGTCTGGGCATCTGAGCGCGCGATGATGTCTCGGCTGAAAGAACTCGCGGCTGCAGAAGTAGGAAAGCGGGGAGATAAAAACCAGGAGGGCAGGTTTGTACAAGGAGATGAAAACCACAAGGCACGACCTTATATGGGGCCTTCCTCGCCTCTGCCGGAGGAGCAGTCGCTAAATCCAGGCCTGAGAAGTCGCCATATTTGGAGAGAAAAGACGCTCGTGTGGAGGTTTTAAAAAGATTTATAACACACAGGCTCTGAGGCTTATCTCCGAACGTTCTCCTTTGAAGTCCAGAAAGGGGTGAAAATTGCAAGCGGAGGGCTGACAAACGGCATTCTGCAGGGGGAGGGAGAAGCTTTCCAGTTTTATTGGGTTAAAAAAACACTTGCATCGCGTTGCACTTCTCAGATCTGCAGAGCGGGTGAGATTCAGAGGGAGGCAGGAGTTTAAAGCCAGAGGAATCTTTGAAAGCTAATGTAAGCTCCCCGGGAATCAGTCTTGCCAGAGAAACAGGGATGTAAAAACATGGACTCAGCAGCTGTGCAACCACAGGCAAGTTACTTCACCTCTCTGAGCCTCAGCTTCCTCATCCATAAAACAGGGACAGTAGTAGTACTTACTCAAAGCATTGTTATGAGGATAAATGGGTCAAACGTTGAAGCTGGTCTGGTAAGTAGTAATCATCACTGTGTGTTAATTACTACTGTCCTCTGCTTCCCCAGCACCCAGCACAGGGCCTGGCATAGAGCAGGTACCAGTAAAAGATTGTTGAATGAATGAACGTGATGAGATGGAGTCCAGAGGTCTGCCAAGGACGTCAGTAAGAAGTGCCTCTGTTACCCAGAGCTTTGTCTGTTAATTCACTTCCTGAAAGCAGGGTTTTCAAGTGTAAATGCCCTTAAGGGCAGGCAGGAAATACAATGAGTAAAGCAGGCTTGGGGATGAGGACACAGAACCTCTCTGTCAACCACAAGGGAGTTCAGGCCAGACCCAGCCTTGAGACCCATCAGAAACAGTGGTCGTTCCACGTGTCCGAGCCTGCCCCAACCTGCTCGAACCTGCCCGACGTCTGATCCCGACCCACACCCCGTCCCAGCCCTTAGATCATTCCAAAAGACACCATCCATTTTTAAAGTTCAATTTCTCTCCAACCCACAGCATCCATAATGAATTAAGGAAAGCGTATCAAATATGATCACGCATTGTTGTTAAGTTCTTGGCAAAGTTGCCAAATGTCAGTCAGTTGGCATGCCCGTGGTAATTCTGCATCTGGGACTATGGCTTAAGTTGTCACAATAATGAATTGCTGTGCTCACTTAGGCTTGGGAATGGATCCAGGATATCATGTCAGGTTGAGAAAAGAAGCACCTCGCGAAGGTGACACCGTGTACCTCATTTACAAGGCAACACTCCCAAACACGCATCACAGTTGGAGGGGGAGAGAAAGTTCTTTACAGCACAGCTCTTTAAAACTGTATTTGAGGGTCTGAAATCTATTTGAAGGGGTCGCGTGGGTGGAGCGCTCCGCTCCTCCCTGCCCATCTCAGCAACATCTCTGACATCCCGCCATCAGCCCAGGACTTGAAGGTTGAAATGCAGATGTTCGGCCATAACAATGTAAACCTGGAAGTGGTGGAGGCATTCGACAAAAACCCTGGCAGTCCAACTATTTTGCTTAAAATATGTGAGCAGCTTTTTAATCAGCTTGAGCCCTAGAACTTAGATGCCTCAGCTGCTGGGCGCTTTGCCTCTCCCTACCTGATTCCATTTCTGGAAACATCCTCATATTTCTTCATTAAGCGACCATTGCTAGGCAATTGATTCCTTCTATAGGAAAGCAAGATCGTGAAGTTCCGTCTACATCAGCCAAATAGTTACTTGCGGTAATTAACAAAAAATGCAGAACCCCCAAGGTAATGCCCGTGTTCGGTCGGGGCAGAGGGTGGAGGGGCTTAAATCTAGAAAATTCCAGGGACTTTTCTCCAGCAGTCTCCTCAGTCTCATAGTGCCCAACCTATTCCCAAGTCCTAAACAGAACAGTGGCTCAATAAATAGTTGCGGAATGAATGAATGAATGACAATGACCTGTGTGTCAGGAAAAACAACTGCCTTTATAGTCAGAACTGGGTTAGAATCCCAGATCTACCACTTATAAGCTATAAAATCCTGGTCAAGACACTACTTTTCTGAGCCTCAGTTTTCCGACTGTCAGAATCTCAGATGCTCTCCTAAGCTGCTAGTTAGATTTTCAAAAACAAACCCCAGCATCCATCCATTCCTCTAAGCAGCTATTCTTTCTTACCCAAAGGTCGTTCATTTCTCCAGGAGTAGGCTCTTCTCTAGACCTCAAGAAAGAGACTGCCTTGGAATTCTTCCTCTCTCTCCCGCAGAACCTGGCTGGGTACCGGTACCCCCACTCCCTGTCTCTGGGAAGATCCCAACAGCTGCAGCATCACATCCACTGAGTTCCTGTGATGATCCCACCCAGAGACCCCCCCAGATCTGGTGATCCAAGGTGGGGGATGACATCAGGACAGAGGCCAGGATGGTGGCCAAGCGTAATGTTTAAGAGTCTGGGTTCTGAAGTTAGTCTAACCTGGGCTGGAAGCTGGCCTCCTCCTCTTGCTAGCTGTGCCAGTTCTCACCTGGGAAGTTGAGGCATAATGTCAATCTTTCAAGAGGCTGTGAGGTTTAGAGCTGATGCGTAAGGAGTATGGTGACTGGGAGCCATCCTCCCGTAGCCACGACCTCCAGGGACCCAGGGTAACATAAATCAAGATGGAGACCATCATCTGGCAAAACCTTCGAGATCTAATTGACACGTGAAGGAGCCGCCACCCCGTGGAAGTCAGGCAATGCTTTGGTCCTAGACTTCTTGATAGGGCTTCAGTCTTCAGCATCCACCAAAGAATCCTCATTCTAAGAGATATCTTGGTGCTCGCCCTTCCACCTTGTCAGCAGGCGTGACATAGATTTCACACAACACCCAGGCCATGTTGCCTTGAGGTTACTATATAAGCCACCAGTGGTAAACAGGATGACTTTATGTGTGCAGCCACTTTTAACCTTAATAATTATGTGTTAATTTGATGGCGCATTAGGAAAACTCTAATGAGCACTTCAAAGGCATAGCATCATGGATATTATTGCTTAGGAAGAGACTGAAGTAGATACTTAAGGATTTTTTGTTTAAGGATAATGTAAAGAAAAATATTAATAGTGAAAGAGGTGGTGCATGGATACCGCAATGGACTATGATGCTTATAGGTGAAAGTCTGAATTTTGGAAAACGTGGAATCAGGCAGAGGGGGAGATGTCAGGTTTAAGCTGCAAAGCGGGTGGTATTGTCTTCACAAAGTACTGAAATGCAGGCACCGCGGCTGAGCTTCACCCAAACCCAAATCAACGTTAACTCCTCGATGCTAAATGTGGGGTTCAGAATACTCCTCCAATTCCTTTCCAGTCATAAAATGCCTGGCACCCAATACTCTCGCAATCAGCCGTCACAGTTCTCATTGTGGTGTTTAAGAGGAGGTGGTTGTGGCCAGCTGACTTAGCAGAAAGCTGGGTTCCAATCCTGTGCCACACTCCCCCCCAGCAGCTTTGTGACTCCAAGCAAGCTGCTTAAGCTCTCTGAGCCTCAGTTCCCTCACCTGCAGATGAGAGTTTTCATCAGACCAGCCCTGCTTATCAGATTTAAGGCACTTGCACAGGACGCTGGCTCCCAGACCACTTACTGGTGTGCCTCTTCAAGTGGCACTGTGTGCCTGGCACCATGTCAAACAGTTTCATCCGAAGTTGAACAGTGTCATGGGCTTAAAACCACACTAATGAGAGTTCATACTCCTACTGTGCCACCAAAAATCCATGCCACCTTAGGCGAGGTATTTCCCAGATTCTGGGGGATCCCTTATCTGCAAAATGGGGGGGATCCTCCTTCATTTCCATGAGTTCTCGTTAAGAAAAGCTTAGCTTGACCCCGTTTGCAGCCATCCAGATGTTTCTAAAATATATCAGTTCTGACATCGCGGAGACCAAACATGTGGATGATTGACTACATTTTTTACATTTCATTTGTCATCTAGACAGGCTTTAAGTACGTGGATAATGAAGTCAGAATTCCAAATGAACTTAAACCAATTCCTTTCTCACTGTCTCTTGGAGGCAAGAAAAGTCTCTTTGGAGGAAATGAGAACTTCGTCTTTGTTCTACTCCTGGCAGAACACCAGAGGTTGCCCAAGGCTGGGCGGTGGGAAGCCGACCTGCCAGAGGGAGAAGACAGATGCTGCCAAGGCAGTTTGTGTGGTGGTTAGACACATGGGCTCTGGAATCCCAAAAGCCCTGGGTTCTAATCCCAGCTCTGCCATGTGATACCTGTGAGGCCTTCATCCAGTTCTTTAAAATCTTGGGGCCTCCCCTTCCTCGTGTGGATAATACCTGTGTCACTGGGTTATTGTGAGGACTACATACGTTAAAATATTCGATATAATAGATTTTGCCACTCCTCCATGGCAGCCACGAAGAAACTACCCTATAAGTTTCGATGCTATTATTAGCCCCATTTTATAGATGAGGAAACTGAGGCACAGAGAGGTTAACTCAACTGTCCAACTTCAGAAGGAGTAAGTGGCAGAACTAGGAAAAGAAAAATTATGGAAATAATAAATACGTAGATAATTACAATCTGGGAAGGAAAGGGTGTGATGAGATATGTTATAAAGGGGTGGCGGGGTTAGGGACAATGCCTCTTAGGAATAGGGCTATATAGAAATTTTTGCCCCAGTGATGTGTTGGTAAATGTTTAACAACCTGCTCTCTGGGGAAAACAAAAAGCAAACAAACGAAACCCTAGTTTGTCGTGTTTGCTGATTTCTGTGGTGTAAATATTCCCATTGTAGCTGATTTCAGGCTACCAATGTAACGTCACCGAACACAGGGGCAGGAAGGATCTGTTCGCCATCATCTCACACACAGTCCCTCACACAAGCTAGTACCCCATTTTTTTGTCCCCACCTGACTCCTGATCATTTCTCTTGAAAGAACCCCTTGGCTTCCCGGACCACATGCTTCCACCCCAGCTACTGAACCATCACAGAATGTGCTGGAGCCAATGCAATGTGTCCATGAGGCCCCACATTAGCTTTCTCTGATTTCTCCCTGAGGCCTGTGCTTGATGGGAGCAGCCAAAATAACGGGGTGTGGGGTCAGGGAGTTGGGGAACAGTGTCCTTTCTTGACCTGAATGGCTCTCTGCACACGACAAAGACAGTTTTAGACAGAATGGCCGCAACGGAGCTGTGTGGAGGGAAGTGGCTCTGATGTCATTAAAATTTCATGTACTTCTGGTGCGTGCAAAATGCAAGGTGGCGGCTGCCCAGAAGGCCCCAGAGCCAGTCTTCAAAATGAACCAAGTCCACAACTCCTTCCTGAGAAGGCCACTCCCTCCCTGGGAGCTCTTAATATAAAGTCTGACAAATGTAGAGCCACCTAATTAACTTGCCTATTGTCTCCTGAACATACCTCTTCTCCTGGCTTTCCTTTGGCGAAAAGAGCAGAGTGGTAATCAGACGGAAAGGTCACATTATACCAAGAAATGTGACTGTGTTGGAAGAGGGCCCGCACACCCTACCCTGCCACCCAGATCCGCGTGTTGGACACGTTTCCTCTCTGTATTTTATTAATAACTGAGAAAGTGTGGCCACCTTCATGGAAACCCGCCTGCTGCTAGCCCAGTGAAGCTTAGTGGAGGGACCCCTCTCCGAGCTGAAGATTCTCCAAACTGCCTTCCACCACGGGGGCTTTTCCTCCTGTCCTGCCTTTCCAGGAACACCTATGGGTATCCAGTTAACCAGAATGAAGAAACTGGCCTGGCCAGAGGGACTGAGGTCGTTATGCCCATTTGGGTCCATTAGGAAGCAGGTACCAAGGCAGAGTTGGAAGAACAAGATTTGTTGGGGGTACTGCGTGTGATAGTTAAAAAGGAGAGGGAACAGGACTGAGCAGGGAAAGCCTTCAGATTGTAATGAGGTCAGACACCCGAAAGAGAAGGGAGGAAGGAGCGTTGATTAGAAAGAACATCTAAGTCTTGGCCAGCCCAGTGGAGAGCTCCAGAGCAAAGATCCCCCACGGGAGAAGTCCCACATGGGGCAGAAATGGCCAGGCCCTGGGACCCCCACAGTGCTCTGTCACTGGCTGGAGCTGTCCAGGCAGTGAGTGTCCTCAGCTCCAAACCTTTGCTCTTAAATAACTCAGGGGACTGACCTAAGTACAAAGCGGAAGTCATCTCAGGACGCTGGCTTCGTTTGGTCCATTCTCAATCCTCCCTTAGGTTCCTACCTTCAAGCAGTTTGCCCTATGCATTCACAGCAGTGGGGCCACATTATAGGCAACGGGGTATTCATAGCTGGGAATGGGGGTCCCTTCCCCATTTCAGAACATGAGGCGTTCTGTAGCTGCAAGGACGTAGGGCTAGAGAAAGCCTTTGCTGTGCTCTGGGCTGGAGAGGGTTTCCAGGCTACCACGAGACTAGGTGGATGGAAACTATATCCTCAGTACTCCAACCCAAGTCACAAGAGATGGAGAAGCAGAATGAGAAGTTTCCCAATTGTCATAAAGCCTCGTCTTTGTAGCCCACAAAAATCTGGGAAACTCAAATAACCAGTTCTGTTTTCTTTTCATTCCCAGTGTTTACTTGCACAAATAATAACACAAATACATTAACTTGTAAATAATTACAATGTCGCAAAGAAGGTTGAAATCACCTTTGACCATCATCCCAAACCAGTTCTTACCCCAGAAGTAGGTGTTGTTAACTCTTCAGTGTGATTCCTTCCACGGTCCGCATTTTATGCACAACTAGTAAATGGGAAAACTTGGAATCAAACCCATGACAATCTGGTTCCAAAGTCCTTCCGTTTTTACCTCTACACATTTTCTCCTACACTTAATGCAGCTAACTCTGTGAACATAGGCTCTTAAAGGCTTTGCCAAGGAGTGTAAAGAAGTGCTTACTGCATGCTGGGCACTGTGCTAAGTACCTCAATTTATCTTTACAACCACCATGTGAGGGGCGGTGTTATTGGTCCCATTTTACAGACACACAAACTGAGGCTCAGAAAGGTTAAGGAACTGGTCATGGAGCTAGTGAGCGTCAAAGATTTGAGCCCAGGTCTGTCCATGCTCTTAACAAATATGGCACCTACCTCCCAGGACACGGCTGAAATTTGACCTCCCTGCAACAAGTGGCAAGTGCATTGCTGAAGTTGATTTCTTTTGCCAGACTCCTCAAGGCACAAGCCTAGATAACATCGCAGGCAAAGCTCTTGACACAGGCTTGTCAACACAGCAGGCAGTGGGCCTGCTGAACGCGTGCAGAGAGCCAGGCCTGCCGATGGATTCCTCCCTCTGTACATGATGGCAAGCCACTAACCTAAGATGTTGCTAACAACTGATGCTCACCCCAGAGCCAACACATTCTAGGGGTTCTGGGACCGGGGGCATGGTCACCAGATGATCAACTTTATCCAGCAGTTCTCCACTCATTCTGGAAACCCCCTGCTCAGGCTGGCGAGGTCATACCAGACGGTGGCCAGTTCCAGCATTAAAGGGGGGAAGAAAAAAAACCAAACAGGAGCTTGTGCCAAACCTTTGCCAGGAAGCTAAAAATAGCTGTTGCTGTGGATGACCACAGATCGTGAAATGCATATGACAACATAATAGTCCTGTGTAAAACCACCCCATATGGGGTGTCCTCTAAGTCACTCATAATTAAGCTTAAGTGATGATATATAGACCATCATTTTCCAGGTGGAGGACATTCAAATGCTTTGTGGCCTGGGTACCCAGGAGGTGTTGGGAGGGCCAGGCTGGACTGAAGAATGGCCAGGGCTTGCATCTGGAGCCACTGGCAACCCCACTGCCATCAATGAGTATGGACTGGAGGCCTGCAGGACGCACAGCACAGGAATAAAGAGAAAGCATGGCATAGCACAGCACAGATGGGTTAGGTTCTTACTTAATCCTCCCCACAATTCTGTGAAATAGGCACTCTAATAATTATATAATACCTGGCACATAGTGGGCCCTCAATTAAATGTTCCTTGGACCCAGTTCATCCTTGAAAGTAGGTACAGTGAAATGTGCAAACAGGTCAGACGAAGATTTAATTGCCATAGTAATTTACAGCAATTCACTCGCATCTTAGATGGAGACGGTAATTGACATGTGGGAGATGCTAGACCTTGAAAGGTGACGACCGGTGTGATCTGACCCAGGGAAGCTACTGGAGGGGGTCATAACCCTCGTGCTGGGACTTCAAAGTTAAGCGGGCAGGAATCTAAGCATCTTGCTTGGAGACAAAGCAAAGCTACAGTTGAGAATACGCAGCAGGTGAAACGCGGATGTGAATTACAGATGTGCATCACGTGGACCAATGGAAAGTCAGGCCCAACTCTGGTGGTTACTAAAATGTGTGTAGGGGGATGCAGGCCAGAAGGTGCCTCTGAAAAGGGCATGGATGGAACCGGATTGTGAAGTGAGACTGCAGGACGCCCTCTGGTTCATCTCTCGCACATGCTCCAGGAGATGGCCAAGTGTCTCAGAGGCATTTTGGAGATTTCCAAGTATCGGATCTAAATCTCTTGGATGCAGTTTTATTTTGTATCCTTATGAGGACAACCACAATGGGTGGGAACAGTTGTGTGTTGGCGTCAGTTTACACCGTCTCCCAGGAGCCTATTGTACTCCTCTCTTACCGACTCTGCCTTCAGTGACATCATGATGGCCATGACGGCGGCTTGAAATCAGCCATGGCGGGAGTGCTTACACCACGGGAACTGGCAAATGCTACACATGAGGGCTTTTTTTTTCTCTCCCTGGAGAGCAGGTTGTTAAACATTTACCGGCATTTGCTGGGTGGGAAATTCATATCCAGAAAGTATAATGACATCCTGAGGTCATAAAATCTCAGTCGAGTCTTCTTTTACCCCTTGTCCGATTTGGTGCTGGAATTCTCCCGGAGGAGGCTTCCCTGAGGATGAGACAGGCCCCACAGCAGACAGTGAGAGGCTTTTTCGGTGTTCCACAACCGGTAACATGAAATCGCACAGTAGAAAAGGTCATCAGTTTTCAGATGTCCTGTGTCCTTTTTTATTATGCAAAGGACAAAGTCTCAGCTTCGTGCTAGTTCAGTCTTTAACGCCACTCTAACCCTTGTCACTCCCTTTTCACAAAGAGAAGGCAGTCCCAGAGCTTCGCAGACAATGCCTCGCTGCCATTAAATAGCATTGTTTTGTTTTATTGTTTGCTGTCATAGTTCCCTTCTATTTGTGACAGGCGGTAATGGCTTTCTACCCACAGTGCTGGTATCAAGTTTTCTTTTTACTATCTTCTCAAATGAGCCCATTTAAAAACAAATATTAAGTAATTAATAATACAAGTGGTACAGAGAGATGGCAAATATCCTGAAGGTGGTTTGCAAATGACTGAAGTGTGGGGAACACAGAGGTGCCCTAGGTCAGGCCGACTTCACTTGAATACACCTAGTCACGGGGAGGTCACCACTTCGCAAGGCATCCCTTCTGATACTGTAATCAGTGAAACGTCTCATTCAAATAAAAAAGGCTTGTTTTGTTTTCCTCTCCACGACCACTGTTTTTAAATTGACTATTTTCTACACTATTTTCCTATTCGGCCAAAACTCCTGAGCCCTCAAGGTTTTCCAGCTTCTGTTCTCAATTTGTCTTTGGCCCAAGAATCCCATTAATTGTCATAGACTTTGGGGTATTTGTGGTGAACTGAGCTGTGACGTCCCTAAAGGTCTAATTCTGCCCTGGGTGTGACAGCATTTCTCCCGTTGAAGCTGCTCTGCCTCTACAGGAAGAACTGAGGTCTGTGGTTACCAAGCTAAAGCAGCAGGATAAGGTGTTTCTGTGTGTGCTGTCTCTGCAATTAGCTTCTCCAGCTCCCTCTCTATGCACTTTGGAAAACCAGCCCCTCCGTGTGACGTCTTGATGTTCAGACTTGATGGCTGCCGATGACAGCTGTCTGTTGCAGCCTTACTGGATACCAGGCACCAAGCTGAGAGCTCCACATGCCTTCTCCCACTTAACCCAACAACAGCCCCGGGAGGCATCTGCCATTACTGCCCCCCATTCCATAGATGAGGAAGCTGGAGCTCAGAGAGGTGACGTCACTTGCTCAAGGTCACCCAGCCAGTGAGCAGCAGAGCCTGGACTCCTAAGCTGATCTGTGAGCCACCAAACTCAATGATCTTAGCGTCCGACAAGGATTTCTCATCTCAAACCCTCAGACCTACAATGGGAAGTGGAAGCAGGTGACAAGGGGAGGTGTCCACACTATAACCAGAGACGCTTTGCAGAAAGGCCTTGTTTTCTAAAGTCAAAAAAATGTGCAATAAGTGAATGCAGAGCAGGCTGGCTCTCCGCGGGCATTTGACACCTTGTCATCTTCCCATCTTTATCGTTAGTGATCAAGTGTGTGTGTGGGAGAGAGAGAGAAAAAGAAAGAACCTCTGCTTGACCCTCATCTGGGCAAATTCACACCTCTCTTCTCCCTCAGCAAACACAGAGCCAATTTCCAAGTGCTTTAGACACAATTCTCTTTTTCTTGTCAATATTCAGTCATTTAATTTTTTTTTTTTTTTTTAGAAATCTGTGAATGAGCTCAATAGCAGTCTGTTGTTTGACCAGGAGGCAGAGATGTATCTCCCAGGCCTTTTTTCAACATTTACCCATTCAGCAGACATTGCCTGATGCCCTACTGTGTGCCAGGCAGCACTGGCCTCTGTAGGTACAAGGGAAGCTAGATGCGCATTTCTTGCATTTCTGCCCTCTGTGTACATCCCAATAAGTGCTCACCACTGTGAAGGGCGTCAGAGTGAACAGAGCACTGTGGGAGCACCTGCCTGGGGAAGGGCAGAGGGAAAAGTGTTCCCGGCAGGGGGAATAGTATTTGTGAAGGTCCTGAGGCATAAGAAAGCAGGAGGAGCTCACAGAGGTCCAGGATGGCCCATACGACAGGGCTGGCCCATCACAGGTATTCAAAAAGGTGTGAGTGAGTGAATGAATGAATGAATGAGCAGAGTGGATAAGAGGAAGCAGTGGGAGATTAGCATGGAGATGTACACTTAGGCCAGCCATGAGATCTTTGAGGTCTGCTACAAGGAATTCTGGCCTTGATCCTGGCTTCGAGGAAGGGCCATGGAAGAATTCTAAACAACAACGATGTGATCATATTCACGCTCATTCAGAAATACTGGGCCACTGAGCTGTGAATACCTCACCACCCCCTGCCCCTGACACTCTCCAATGTCAGTGGGTAGCTGTATTTCTCCCCAGGGCCATGAGGCAGCTGAAAATGCCCTAGATCCTGTGGAATTGCTTCTCCTATCAGGCATTCCTCTGACAGTCAAGGTGTTTTACACGTGGGGGAACCACTTTGTGCCTGCCTGTTGGCCATGTTCTTGAAACTCAGCTGACAGGCATGACTCTGCATGGATGCTGCAGCGGACCCTTCTCCTGGGTCAACAAAACAACTAACTTCCTATAGTCAAGTGCCATATAATGACATTTCAGTCAATGACGGAACGCATATGCAACAGTGGTCCTACAAGTTACTGCCGTATGGCCTAGGTGTGTGGTAGGCTATATCATCTAGGTTTGTGTAAGTGCACTCTATGATGTTCATCCAACGACGAAATCAGCTAACAAGGCATTTCTCAGAATGTATCCCTGTTGTTAAGCGGTGCATGACTGTATTTGCTTTAATTTTGGTTTCTGCGAAAGCAAAGCCTGAGACAAGGACTTGAATGCAGGGAGGTTATTTGGGAGGTGATCCCAGGAAGCAGGAATGAGAGAGTAAGGAGGGTAAGAGAGGAGGACAAACCAATAAAGGGTGCATCATAGAGACTATTACTGTCATGGGCTAACCGGGGTGCAAGCCCTCTGGGAAAACACTGCAGAACGGGAGGCTGGAGCATCTATCCACGTGCTTCCATCCTCCATTGGTTGGGGGTTGCCCCAGAGGTGTTAACTCCTCCAAACTTGTGGGCTGCAGCTACACGACGGCTCAGAGGCTCCCCAGGCTCCAGAGGAAGACCTGAGGCAGAAGGAGGAGCTGCAGATGCTGGAGTTGGGGCACGGCCAGAGTGCACAGGAGCCGTCCCCACCGCAGCAACTGAAGGTGGAGGTGCGCCCGGAGCACACAGTGTGTGTCACGAAGTAACATTCACCACGTGCCAGATATGTTAACCCACATTTAGACACGCGTTGACTCATTTCACCTACCCCAAAACACTGTGAGTTAATCTTACCACCCCCAGGTGCCAGATGAAGACACTGAGGCTTCGAGAAATTAAATAACTTACCAAAGGCCACAGATCTGGAAGTGGTTTGGTGAATAGGGATTCAAATCCAGATCTGCTTTTGCCGGCATAGCATCTCTTCCTGGAAGTTCTAGAGGAGTCATTCTGGCTGCAGCCACCTTCCCTGTCTCCGAGATGGGAAATTCTACATACCACATAGTCCCGCCCTCCAAGCCACAGATGATTGGACCAGAGGCAAACACCTGAGACAAGCCGCACCAATCAGATTCTCTTATGTGGGAATTTGGGCTTTGGACACTGATCCCGATGGCCACCGAGCATGGAGATGGGGATCCAATAAATTCCAGGGCTGGGACCGCCATTTTGGAACAGCCGTTATGGAATCTGTAAGGGAGAAGGAGCCAGGATGCAGAAGGAAGAAGGAAAACCAGACATGCCGAAACCCATGCTTTTGTGGAGAGCCCGAGAGACATAGCAAGTAGCTGAGCTTTCCCGCTGCTGGATTTCATTTCTTTTCTCTTGAGTTGGATGAATGCGTTTCTGTGTCTGCCAACCCCCGGATGCCCAAATAAAACGCCATCTAAACCAGACAAGAGCCATCACGAGGGCATGTTCACGAGGTGGGTGAGCGTTTTACAGGCAGACAGAAGATCTGGGGTGTCCGTGGGTTTCTGTGTAATATCTCTGCCTGGCCACTTTAAAGAGACAGAGCAGAGAGAGTCTGCAGACCAGGGAGAGTAATGGGAGGAAGGTGTCAAACGCACAGCCACAAAATGAAAGATGCTTCGTTAGGGATTCGGCATCTGCTTCTTAAAAAAACTCAAGGAGCACAGCTCGGGCCTCATCTGTGCCCACAGTTTTACCACTAATGCAGCCGAGGGATGGATTTCTGCATCCAGCGAATTGCACTTCATTTTTTGCCCCTCTGATGGCTGCGATGTAAGACAGCTCGAGAAGAAATTAATACTCAGAGTTGGTGTCAGCCCCGCTGACAGCAGATCAAGGCTAAAAGACAAATTGCTCATTACAGTTCAGGGAGCCTGAGCCGGGAGAAGACAGCCGTGCCGTCCCCTGCCAGTTCCAGGCGGCTCCCACCGGTGACTTAACTTTGCCCGAGGACTCGCCCTTGCTTCTGTTTGCCTTGGAGGTTTGCGGGGAGGCTGCAGAGAGGCTGGTTCTGGGTGAGCAGCCCTTTTGGACCTCCTCAGGGCCCCACATTAGCCACGTTTGTACCATGTCACCATGTCAATGGCATGATCAAGCCTAAAGCTCTGGAAAAGCTATTTGTGTGGGTCACCAGTCAGCTGCTCATCCTGGGTCACAGCAGTGGCCCTCAGTGCCCGCAGAACTAACAGGAAGGCAGAGGGCCCGGGAACAAAGAGAAATCAGATGTGGACAGAATCTCTATCACTCTCCTCTGATTTATTATTATTATTATTAATTATTTTTGCTGAGGAAGACTGGCCCTAAGCTAACATCTGTGCCCATCTTCCTTTATTTTATGTGGGACACCTGCCACAGCATGGCTTGACAAGCAGTGCATAGGTCCTCACCTGGGATCCGAACCAGCGAACCCCTGGCTGTGGAAGTGGAACATGCACATTTAACCACTGCGCCACAAGGCTGGCCCCTGATTTTTTAATTTATGACACCGTGACTAGTTGACAGTCACGGAGATCATATTTTGGGGCTTGAGTCCAAAACCCTGACCCAAAAGGCAGATGGGGGGGTGATATCCACGTGCTGCATTCATTAACCACGTGCCCTGGGACGGAGCTGCATGCATTTGGAGAGAGGGTGGCTTTTTGTAATTTGCACAGAGGTACTGCTTGGATCAGAGGAGGTCCTGGCAACATTATATCTGAGAGCTAATGGCTTATGTGTTTATTGTCTGTCTCCGCCAAGTAGAATGTAAGCTCCATGAGGGCAGGGAGTGGGCTGGAAACATCCCCCTTGCTTCTCCAGGTCCTCCAGCCGCCCTTCTCCCCCCTGCTCTGTGCCCAGGGAGGACGACCTGCATGGCCTGCGTCCAGGAGCCCCCTTGCTCTCGGGCTCCAGGTCAGATTCAGCCAATAGGAGGCAACGCTAGACCAAAGGGAAGGAGGAGAGAGAAGTCCGAGTATTTGTTCCCTGTCTCTTTCTGCCATATTGATGTGATGGGTTGTGACCAAGGGCTGCAGCTCCTGTCCCGTATCTCCATACAGCTACCCTCTTGGGTTCTGGTCACTGCTCCCTCGCTTTGTCCCTTCCCAGGCTGAAGGATGGCTGGTGCTGGCCCCCGCGTGCCGCCCTGTCCCTTGTAGATTTCTTTACACCCTGCCCAAGCCTTTGTAAACAGTCCCTTTATTCAGCTATCCTCAATTTCCCAATCTGAGTGCGCCATCTTTTTCCTACGAGGAGCCCAATTAGGATACAGCGACTTTGCCTGATTCATGGCTGCATCCCCAGCACCTAGAAGAGTGCCCAGCACACAGCAACCACCAGTATTTGTTGAATGAATGAACTCTGATCCCAAAAGTGGGGCAGGCCCTTGGTTTCTTGGTGCTTTGTCAAAGGCTCGCCAGCATCCTCTATTCAGCTACAGCTCAGCGGCTAGAAATTGGCCACCAGAACTATCCCTCCCACCTCATCTTTCCATGTTCAGCAGACCCCAAATCTCCCCATTCTCAGCCATCTATTTCAGAAGAAAATTAGACCCTGTCTGAAAAATTTTGCTTTTCTCTCTCTCTAGGGGGAAAAAAAATGAGTAATACCCTTAGAGAAGTATCCTTCTTGATTTCTTCTGCCATTCTTTTCTTTACCCCCGTTTGCTGGACCAGACCTCTTCTCCTAAATTAGTGCTACTCTGTGCTCCCTCGCCAGGATAATTGCGCTCTGAAAAAGCATGGCGCAACAGAGCCATTTAGTCTGGGGAGGCATTGTGTGGTGGCAACAAAGCCACGCGTCTTCCGGAGCAGCCGTTCAAGGGCTGTTGGGCATAATGACCAGGCGGCAGCATTCCAGTCCTGGAGACGGGGCTGTTTTCTTCCTCCAGGGTTTTGCAGAAATGGCACTGTCAGAGGAAACAATGATTTAATGGCCACATGACAGGAACCTTGAGAGTAATGGTACCCAACCCAGAAATCAGAGCCAGGCAAATGCAGGAGACAGCCGGAAGGCAATTATGATATAGCCCGTGCCTACAACTCTGTCATTACTGTCCGAGTATCGCAGGAAGCCTCTCCCCTCTGGAAGGTCAAATTTGTATGATGCCAAGTAGTTGGGAGAGAAAAGCTGATGCTGGGAGACAAAGGGGGTGATATTTCCTTGGAGAATTCTCCAGAATCATATACAGAGCACCCTATCCTCCTCCTTTCTCTTTCCTTCTCTCCCTCCTCTTTTCTCTCTCTCTCTCTCTCACACACACACACACGCACACACACACAAACACACACTCCAATTCAAATGATGCAGCTCTTCCACTTTCCAAACCCATTTCCCACAAAGCTTTGTTTATGCAGGCTGGGAATAGTGACGTTGCCTACTAGACAAGTAGCTTTTGATTAAAAACACTGAACTCTGCCCAGGTAATTGTGCTACACACAAGAAAAAACATTTGAAGACCTGAGGAGAAGTTTCTCTTTGTTCCCAGGAAACCTGACATAATGGTTTAAAAAAAAAAAAAAAGACCTCTGCCTTGCAAGGTTTGAACAAAACTTACATCTTTACATTCTAGCATTTGCTAGATTTTTCTGTAATGAGCATGTGGAATGTTTCCTATACATTATTTTTAATGACAGAAGTCATAAATGAAATCCATTGGTGTTGCTGCTCTATATAAAAAAACAAAGTCTCTTTTGTCTCTCACTTCCTATGCATCTCCTGTCTCTGGAGGTAAATACTTTTAAGAGTATGATGTGGCTCCTCCCACACCCTGTCTCTGTGGGTATGATTGTGTATATATATGAATCTTTACACATACTTTATTTTGAGGATTATTTTGTTTGTCATAAATGGGGTTCTACCACATGTATGATTTCACAACTTCATAAAACTTAATATGTCCTGGAGATCTTTGCATGGTGGAATCAGTGCATAAAAATTTACCTTATTGCTTTTAATGGCTGCCTAGAATTCAGTAGTATTACTGAAACACAGCGTGTTTCCCTGGGTCCCTACCAAAGCACATTCAAGTCTCATTATTACATGCAATGCTATAATAAAATACTTGTATGTTGCCCGCTTGGACATATGAGCCCATATTTCTATATGGGAGAGACAATTATATCCATTCAGATACTTTGGGCTGCAAATGAAAGACCCATGTGGCTAAACAGCAAGGGCTTTAATTTCTCATGTTAATGAGAAGGCTAATATAGGTCAGTTCCAAAGATAGTTAATTCAGGGACTCAGGATGGACCTAGGTGCTTTCTCTCCATTGTTCTGTTCTGCCACCCTCAGAAGTTGGGAACGCCTCCCCTAGTGGTCACAAAATGGCCAGAGATGTTCTAGGTGACCTGTGCAGACATATCTTCAGCCCTCCTCAGGTCTCATCAGCCAGGACTGGGCTGCAAGCTAACGCGTACACCAGTCACTGGCAAGGAGAATGGAACCACCACGGTTGACAGGAACCATCACGATTCCTCCTCTGCGTCTTGGAAGAAGAAGGGGAGAGAAAATGGATTGTATTAATCAAAGTACTCTCCAGAAAATGCGTACCAGTTTGCAGCCTGCGAATAGTACCTGAGTACCAGTTTCTCCACATATCCATCTACTTTGAATAAGATGTTTAAATTTTTGCCAATATGACAGCCAAAGAGGACATCTCATGGTTGTTTTCTTGCATTTACCTGATTTCTAATGAGACTAATGATGATCTATATATTTATTGTCCATTTGCATCTTCTCTTCTGAGAATTACCCATTTGTATCATTTGCCTTATTTCCTATTGGCTAGTCTGCTGCATTTTTCTTTGTTTGTAGGAGCTCGATATATGCACCCAGGACACACACAGCCGAGAAATTTTAAAAGGTTGTTAGGAATAAAGAACACTTAAATCATCTATCTTTGTTCCTCTTTAGATTCTCGAGGGTTTCTGTAACAGTTCAGGAAACAAAGGAAGAAATTCCATTTCATGGAAAAGGTTATGTTGACATGCTTTCCAAACTGCGTGCTTCAGAACAAAAGTGCCTTGCCAGATGTAAAAATGTAATTTGGGAACCTGACATGAAATGTCTATCTTTCAGAGTCTTAGAATTCACAAATAGCACAGGGACCAGCTCTGTTCTGATCATGACTGCTTCCTAGCTGTGTGACCTCACACCCGTCATTTCACCTCTCTGAGCCTTGTTTTTACTCATTGGAAGACAGTCCTTCAAATGGCTGTTAGGGGGTGTAGCAGGCACATCAGTGCTCTCCCTGCATTCCCTTGGCTCCGGCCATGCTCGTGCACATCCATGGCTTTCTACAGCAGCACCTGTGGCTCCTCACCTGGAGTCTGGGGCAGTCCAGATGGGGCAGCTCTCCACCAATGGCAGACAGATGCTGGTGGATACGTACTTGGGTTGCATTATCTTCAGATGCAACAACTCTGAGGCACGCTCCATACCAAGAGTCAACAAGCTACAGCTCACCAGCCAAATCCAGCCCACCACCAGCTATTATAAATAAAGGTTTATTGGAAAACAGCCACACCCGTTTGTTTGCACATGGTACATATTGTCTGTGGCTGATTTCACACTACAACGGTAGAGTTGTGCAACAGAGACTGGACGCCCTGCAAAGCCTGAAATATTTACTGTGTGGCCATTTCCAGACAAGTTAGTGACCCCTCCTCTATACTGCCCACCAGTGGTCCCAGCAAAACGAGCTCAGATTGCCCACAGTGGGAACCTGCGTGCTCATATGCACACTTTTCTCTTCTTGTCTCACTTCTTTACTGGTGCTTTCTGGGGTCGCCTCCCAAACACGCTCCTTGTGCCCATAAAGCTGTAATATCCTAGGCAGACTTGGAAAAGAAGTAGATAGAATGGGAAAAGGCAGGGGATTTCAGGTCCAGGGTCAAAGCATCTCAAGGGTTAGGGTCCCCCCACTTTGCTTCCACAAATCACCACACACACACACACACATGCACACAAACACACGGCTGATGCATGCACACACGTGCAGCGAGCTTGCCATTTGTTTGGGGCGGCGGTCTTGCTCACTTTCCCATTAGTGGTTGGGGACTTGCAGACTAAATGGAAAATAGAAATGGGAAGACCAAGATGCTTTCTGACCTCTGCACCAAGGGGAACACCCTGCTCTGACTCCTGTCTGGTGAGTGGCCGCATGAAAGAGTAAACTTTCTCCATCAGGAAACATGTCTGTTTAGCCTGTAACTATGCTTATTTTTGTATATAAAATAAATAGGTCATCCAACATCTCTCCTAGAGGGGGAAAGGGCTCCTAATGTCTCATTATTACATGCAATGCTACAGTAATGCCACTCTCAAAATTCAGGGGCAAGGTTCTAGTGTCAAAGGCACCCCACATCTTCCGACCTCCAGACATTTGCACAAGCTTCTCCTGCTATTATTACCCCTTTAATAAATGTGTTCTTGGCATTATCTGGGTCTCAGTTTAGATATCACTTCTACAAAGAAGCCCTTCCTTGTCCTCCTTCAGGTGCCCCATCACCAAGCAGGCCAGGTCCCTCCGTAACACTATGTCTGCTGTGCTTGCTAGGCTTTTCCATTGCGGTACTTACCATAATAACTAAATAAATGTTTGAAGTCTTCCTCTCCCACCAGATTATAAGCTTCCTGGGGTCAGGAATTGCATCTCCCTTGTCTACAGTGGTAGCCCCAGTGCCTGCCACTCAGTTGGTGCGTAATCATTTTTTTAAGTTGATAAATTCATGAATGAATGGATAGAGGAAGGAAGGAGGGAAGGAAGGAATGAACACAATCTTCCAAGAATCCAATGGCCGTTCTTTCAGTTTAAGAATTCCAACATGAGTCACGTGACGACCTCAAGGAGCTCTGTGCTTCTCAAATTCTAACGTGCACACGAATCTTGAGATGTTGTTAAAATGAAGATTTGGATTCAGCAGCTCTGGGATGGGGCCAGGACTCTGCATTTCTAACAAGCTCCTGGGGGATGCACATGCTGCTGGGTCCTGGACCACACTTTGAGTAGCAAGGACGGAGATGATCTTAACCAAGAAAAGTGTCAGGGGAATTTATTTTTTAAGTGCTCATTTTTTTTACCTTCATTCATGTTTATTTTTACGAAAGTTCTAAAAGCAGAAATACCACCAGGCAGGGCAGCCATGCCACCTGGCTTAATTTCTTGGTGTTTAGTTTCAGGCCAACCAGTCAGACCTCAGTACATACGCACGATGTGGTGTGACGCCATTGCTTGATTTGGGTTAGGTCTTACCTGCTCACCTCACCAAAATGCTTAGTTCCGTATGCTTTTACTTTAAAAAAAAGTGAGAGGAGGATGTTAGGATGTTTGTTGAGTTGAACCAAATTCAAGAAGCCTCAGAAAATGAACTGTCACCCAGATGTCTCTGCAGCAGCTCTAAGCCAACAGTGGGACCAATGGCCCTAGTGTCACATTCATGCCAGTGGTGACTTCTTTTTCCAAGTATGTATGTGTGTGTGCGCATATGTGTGTGTGTGTGTCTATATTTTTTCCCCAATTTTTTATTGTGGTAAAATACACCTAACATAACATTTACCTTCTCCGCCATTTTTAAGTGTGCAGTTGAGTGGTATTATTAAATACATTCATATTGTTGTGCTATTATCACCACCATCCATCTCCAGAACACTTTCAATCTTGTGAAACTGAAACTCTATACCCATTAAATAATAACTCCCCATTCTCCCCTCCCCCAGCCCCTGGCAACCACCCTTCTGATCTCTGTCTTTATGAATTTGACTACTCTAAGTACCTCCTATCAGTGGAATCATACAGTATTGGTCCTTTTGTGACTGGTTCATTTCACGTAGCATAATGTCTTCAAGGGTCATCCATGTTGTACCATGTGTTAGAATTTCTTTCCTTTTTAAGGCTGAATAATATTCCATTGTGTGTGTATGTGTGGTTTTTGGGGGTTCTTTTGTTGCTTATCCATTCATCTATTGGTGGGCACTTGGGTTGTTTCCATGCTTTAGCTGCTATGAATATGCTGCTACAAACATGAGTGTACAAGTATCTGTTCAAGACCCTGGCTTCAACCCTTTTGAATGTATATCCAGAAGGAATTGCAGGATCATATGATAATTCTGGTTTTAATTTTTTAAGGAACCGTCATACCGTTTTCCACAGCGGTTATACCATTTTCTGTTCTATCTTCTCTTAACTGCCATCTACATCAGGTGCTTTTAGGATTCATAGACGATATTCTAAGCTATAGACCTGCAGACTTGGATATCAAATTGTTGGAATACCAGGGCTGGCCTGGTGGCATAGTGGTTAGGTTTGTGCACTCCTGGAGTTTGCAGGTTTGGATCCTGGGCACAGACCTACACGTTGCTCATCAAGCCATGTTGCGGTGGCATCCCACATATAAAATATAGGAAGACTGGCACAAATGTTAGCTCAGGGACAATCTTCATCAAGCCAAAAGAGGAAGATTGTCAATGGATGCTAGCTCAAGCCAATCTTCCCTACCAAAAAAGAAAATGTTGGAATACCAGACAATGGCTCAATGCTTTAGGCATGGAAATAAACGTTAGAGCATGGACTCTAATCTCAGACTGATCTGGATTGGAATACCAACTCCCACACTTCATAGCTGTGTGACTTCAGGCAAGTTACTTAACATTCTGAGCCTCGGTTTCTGCCTCTGTACAATGGCAGCAATAATAACCCCTACCTGAAAGAGTCGTTGAGAGGTCATATAGAATAGTGTGTGTAAGGTGCATGGTGCAGGGTCTGGCACATAGCAAGTGTCAATGAATGGGAGCTGCTATTACTGTTGTTATTGTCATTGTTGATGCCCAGGAGAAAGCTAAGAGAATTGTGACATGTAGGTTGAGGGGGCTTTTCTGCGTTAGGATAAGTGATGGTCTGGTGTCTTTTTCTTCCTTCCGAATGCTGGAAAATTGCTCAGCATGGGGTTGCCACCTCCTGCAGTGGGGTCTAGCAGCATGCCAAAGGGTTGCTTGGCACGACTGAGTGCTCAAGACACCCGCCTGTGCACTCTCCTGCTTCGCTCCACTGCAAGGCTCAAAATTGCAAAGAACAGGAGCCAAAACTGAGGAAAGGGCCCTGCAAATACTCAGAGATCTGTAGTTTCAAGATCAGCTAACCCAAGCCCTCCTGGTCATGAGAACCACAAACCCTTTCAGAGAAGCTCAATCAAATGGGGGGAATTTATCTTAAGAACAAGGAGCGTCCTGTGGAGTTCAGCGGTAGAAAGGGCAGCGGGGTCTCCTGAGAGTAGTCCCAGGACCTGGGACATCATTGGTCTCCTCCCATCCCTTCATCCCTCCCCACATCCACTCTCTGCAGACCAGCATGCATGAAAGCAGGTTGCTCCCAGGACCCTGCTTCTCTGAGAACTGCCTTCTGCTAGCCAGCTTTGAACTACGGGACACAGTGCCACCCTCTTCAACTCAGCTGCGAGCAGAGGTGGACACTTGACCCAAGCTGAGCCAATCAGATTCTTCCCTGGGAATTTGGAATTGAGGCTGATTAGTCTTGGCTGGGTTTTCTCCTCTGCAAAATGGTGATGATAATAGTAACATTTGCCCTGTAGGATGGTGGTAGAATTGAAAAGGGGATCCATCCCAAGTTCTTAGCCCAACGCAGAGCACAGAGCAAGCACTCAGTAAAAGTATGACTGGTTTTATCATTGTCATCCCTAACAGCAAGCTCCCTAGCTTAGGTCCTAGCACACTGTGGCGCTCAATAAATATTTATTGGATGAATGAATGAATGAAGAAATCAATCAATCAACAAGAGAATGCCCTAGGCTGCCGTCTCCCCTGCTGTTTGATGATGCTCAGTGACAGCAGGACACGGACTTCTTGTTTGTGCAAAAATTCTCTCTTCCAAACACTGGACTTTGTCTCCTATATAAAACCAAGTTGAACATCCCACAACCCCAGCCCTCGTGTTGTGAGATGCAGGTGCAGTATAAGAGTTTTGAAGGTTGCCAGGTGCTCATGATACATTTTCCAGGTCGTTAAACCTCTCGTTAGACAAACTCAATCACGCGTATTCGTTAAAATGAGATTTGGGCCATTTCAAAGATTAGGCTCATAGTGCAGGAAATATGGTTTAAGTTTTCCTTTGACAGGGAGGAAGGGGGAAACTCATTCCACAATAGCACCAGAGAGTTCCACAGCGTATTTCTCATTTTATAGTTCCTGCAGTCATTCTCTCTCTCCCGAACGATTCCTCGTTCTGCTTTCACTACTCCTAAATAGTATTTATTTTGTCTGAGTCTCCGCCTACACCATAGGTTGGGAAATGCACATCCTGGAGATTTGTACCTGCGCTAAACATGTTTATGTTTTTAAAATGTAGCTGCAATAATCGACTTTTGAAATGTACCGTGAACAAACATGATTCATCAACTCACCCTCAGAGAGCAAGTCACAGGGAAAGTTTTGCAAATGGAATTTTCTGCCAGTGGTTTAGAAAAGAGCCTTCCAAGTGGTACCTGGGTCCACACCTACGCAGATTCCAGGAGGAGAGAAATACCAGTCCATAGCCCCCTGCTTCTGCGTGACATTTTCAGGGAAGGTATGCAGCAAGAGAATGGGGACTCATTTAATGGAACTCCCCCCTCAGAGGTGTGGACAGGATGACAAAAGGTCATACGGCCTTTTCTGGTCCAGAAGGGCTATAGTGAAGCCATCAGGCGTTAACAAGCACCTTCAGGAAGAGAGCGCGCACACACACACCTTCTTTAGTCTTGCAAACAGTGTTTAACACATCTAAGCATCTTGAGCTTAAACGTTTTTGAGCTGCAAGATCTAGGAACAATGACAAGCCCTTAATGGGCCCCTAGAAAATATTTGTTGAATTAATAATATTCCTGCTAGGCAAAAAACAATGACAGATACTCTTTACCGACAGCTTGCTACGTGCCAGGCACTCTGTGTACACTAGGTCTAATGGTCGCAACCACACTACAAGGCAGGTATTATTATGAGCATCTTCATCATTTTAGAGGTGAGAACGTTGAGCCTCAGAAAGTATACAGGACTTGTCCAAGGTCACTCCGCCAGGCGGTAGAAGACTGAAGATTTGAAAGCTATGTCTGTCTGATGCTAAACTCCGTACTCTTGATGCTTGCTCCCTCCACTGTCCCCTTTAGATTCTTAAGTGCATTTTCTCTAGTTCTTTCTGCTTGTCACAAAGGAGGCTGGGGATAATTTCATGTCGAGAGGGGTTCACGCACTTAGCATCAGTACTCCATGCAGGGACCGCACTCCTTGGAGCCTGCTAAGCCTGAGGAGGCCTCCAACTGCTTCCAGGCATCCCCGAAAGCAGAGCTGCACTTTCTAATTGCTCCCAGAGCCAGCAGCCTTCTAGCTGTACAGAAAACAGTTACTCTCATGGTTGACCAAGTCATGGCATGTGTGACAACACAGGCAACTGGTCTCCCCAAGACTGATGAGGAAACTTGATTATCTTGATTCTTCGTGTCCTTTTCATCCTTGCATATAGTCTGCCACCTCCCAGCTGTTGCATCTTCTATTAAGTGACGTCAATTCCCTCCATCTTTCATTATACAATCTACAGAGTCCTTTAATCAACCCACAAACATTTATTGATCCCTTATAAAGACAAGATCATCTGACCTCAGGAGCTCACAACTAGAATAGGGGCGGATACATCCAACAAATAACTTTACTGCAGGAGCTCAGTGTTCCCAGGAGAGACGCTTATCTGGTATGCAATGAGAACAAAGAGAGGCACAACTCACTTGGCCACTGGAAGGAGAATTGAAGAAGGGGGAGATTGGGAAGGCTTCATGGTGGTGGTGATATTTAAGTTGGGTCTTGAAGGATGAGCAGGAGTTTTCCAAGTGGGAGAGGAGAGAAAGGGCATCCCCTGCAGGAGACATAACATGTCCCCAGGAGCATACCTGTTTCAAAGGTGTTTAGAGTGACCGGAGGGCGGGATGTGTTGGGGTAGAGGTGCAGTCAGCAGATGCAGTCATGAAAGGCTCTGTAGAATACCCTGAAAACTGGGACTTTGCTTTAAGGTCAATGGGCAGCCACTGAAGTGTTCTGGGTAAGAGTGATAGTAAGGTTTGTTCTATAGAAAGACGGCATATTGGGTTCCTAGGGCTGCTATAAAAAATCATCACAAAATGGATGGCTTGAAACAACAGAAACTTTCCTTTCCCCACTCAGGAGGTCAGAAGTCCAAAATCAAGGGGTCGCTGGGGTTGGTCCTTTCTGAAGACTCTCAGGGACAATCTGTTCCATGCCTCTCTCCTAGATCCTGGCAATTGCTGGCAATCCTTGGCATTCCTTGGCTTGTAGACGTATCAATCTCTGCCTCCATCTTCACATGGTGTTCTCCCCTCTTGTCCTCTCCTTTTTGTATAAGGACACCAGTCATTGGATTTAGGGCCACCCTAACCCAGTATGACCTTATCTTTACTTATATCTGCAAAGACCCTATTTCCAAATAAGGTCCCATTCTGAGGTTCTGGGTGGACATGAACTTTGAGGAGGACACTATTCAACCCGCAATAGACAGTGAAGAGGCGAGAATGTCAGTGGGAACTCACAAGACCAGCCAGGAAGCCACTCCCACTGAGAGGGAATGGGGCCAGGATGCAGCAGTAGAAGAGGGACCCATCGCCACCCCAAGGACTTCCGTGTGGGTCATTTCCCTAGGGGAGGGGCAAAATAATGACACAGCAAGTCCTGTTAGAAGCGACCTGAAAGATCAAATCATCCACTTTCCCTCTGTTTACTGATGGAAGCGGTTGCAGATGCTATTAAGTGTGGAACTGGTACTTTACAACCAGATGGTCTGTCTCGAGGATCCCTTTGTACTCTTAAGATTGCTTTAATGCGTATTGGCTCTTCCTAGTCAGGTTTGGTTTAGACAGAGCCTTCAGGAGCAGAGGAGCTTATTGGCAGAGCTCATAATTGTCTTAATAGCCCACATTTATTAAGCACACACTAAATGCCAGGTGCCAGGTGAGATGCCTTGAATTCATTAGCTGTGACTCTTACAATGTCTCTGCAAAGAAAAGCTGTATTGTGAATGTCCTCATTTGACAGATGAGGATATTGGTGCTCAGTGGTTATAATTTGCCCAGGGTTACAAGGTGGTAAAGCTGAACTGGAATCCAGGGCCATGTGATGCCAAAGGCAGTTCCTAAAATAAAAATAATAATAATTTTCGAAAACCTCCATTAAGAAAAATACATAGGATTAGGGAGGTGAAGTATGAAAACTTGATCAGTTCAAGTGGCCCCAATTTATCTTGCTCCCAAAGAAAGAGCCTCCTAGCTTGAGATGAAGAAGCAGTTCTGGAAGGCTGGATGACAAACTGGGGTCAGCCCCCCACTCTGTGGGGGGCTCAAAAGGATATGCACACAGGACCCAGAGGGCACCCGCCTGTCAAGTGAGGGGCCAGGGCTCCAAGTGAATTAATCTCCTTCTCTCTGCCAGCATTTCCTTTGCCCTCCCATCTGTTCGAAAGAAGGCTTTTCCTCTCTGGGGAGTAAGGGACCTTTTCGGTTCCAGCTTATTCAGAATAAAGTTCCTTCGAACAACTGGCCAACTATTTTTTCCTTTGAGCCTGACATGCAGAGCCAGCTGTTGAATCAGGAACTTCTGCCAACGGAGCAGAGTTTTGCCCAGATCTCATCTGGTGTCGGCTTGGGTTTGTTTTTTGTTTTTTTTTTTCTTTTTTTAGTACTTGTAGGGTTTTTTTTCCTTTTAATTATTATTATTCTTCAAAGGGAATCTGGAACCGGCAGATTCAAAGATCAAAGACTCAGGAGGGGCAACATTCCTCCTTAATGGCCCCAACAAGACTCTGAAGACACAGGGGGAAGGGCAGGGTGGAGGTTGACGCGGTCAGCCTCATGGACCTCAGCCCTCCCTCATCCCATGCTTCCTCTGCTCATCTGCCTTTGCCCATGATGGCTGCCTCTGGGCATCCTGATCAGACAACTGGCCCCCTTGGTGTGGCCAGAGCAGGAGGTTACTTATGGGTGTAATCTGAGGATGGAGCAGCCTGGTCTCACCCTAAAACATTCCCAACACACTAAACCTGGTACATACCTGAAAATACACCGTTTACCAAGCATTCCACTGGGTTAAGCATTGCCTACTCTCTGCACTCCATTTTCAGGGTGAAAATGCTACTGGGTTCAATGATACCTTATGTCACTCCCACCTTAGTATAAATTAGTCTACAGATTGGTTTCCATATGTCAGAGCAGCATGAGGATATTTGGCACCTTGGAGTAGGGAGAAATGAACAATTAATGGGGAAGAGTAAATATTTAGACATCACTGGAGAAGGAAAGAAAAGAAGGAAGCCAAAAGTTATCATACACCTACTGTGTGCTGGTCCTTCACATATATATTATTTCTATTTTCATAACAACCCTCTAAGGTTGGCATTATCATCCACATTTTGGAGCTGACTCACCAATATCCATCCCAGTTGAGTTGTCTAACCCGGTGGTTCTCAGGCTTTAGCAAGCATAGGAATCCCAGGAGAGCCTGGTGGAGACTCCCGGGCCCCATCCCCAGAGGTCCTGATTCACCTGGTCTTGTATGGGCCCATGAGTTTGCACGTATAATGAGCTCCCAAGTGATGCTGATGCTGTTGGTCCACAGACCACAGTTTGAGCAGCGGGAGTCTAGTCATGGCAATCTTATTTACCTAGGCAATGATTGGTTCAAATGATGGGCCAGCCCAAGCCTATTTGGGCCAATGAGATGTGAAAGGAGATTTGCCAGGGGCTTCTGGGAGAGAAGCCTTGGCCCTTATTGCTACCAGCAGCCATTTCACAGACATGAGAGGATGAAGCTGATTCCATGGACAGTTGACTATGTGGGCAGCTCAGCGACATGGCAGAACCTCTAAGCCAACCCTGAATCCTACTCTGGACTCCCTCTTACATGAAGTAATAAATACCCCTGTTGTTTAAGCAAGGGTGGACGGAGTTTCCTGTTACTTTCATCTTAAAGCATCTTAACAGACATTCTTGTCATTCTCAGATGAAGAAAGAGCGGTTGGCTCCAAGCCCAAGGCCACGAAGCTGGTAATCAAGTCTATGTGAAGCCAAATGTATTTCCAATTTGTCACACTAACTGAGTGGCTTTCTCTCCAAGACCTGATGTGACTACCATCTACTTTGGCCCAAGTATTTGGGGCCAGACCCACCTACACTCCTATCACCAAAAGGTTAAGGATTCCCTCCACCCGTCTGTCCATCTGTCCCTCCATCCATCTGTCCATCCGTCCATCCATCTTTCCCTTCATCAAGCATTTATCCTGTGCTTGCTGCATATCAGGCTCTGTGCTCCATGCTGGTGATCCACTGGAGGACAGGATTCAGCTTGAAGGAGTTCAAATCTAGAGGAAGAGACAGCCCCACAATCTCAGCGTCTCCTTCTACATCTCCAAGACTTTGGCATTGCAATCTGCCCACTGACGCCCAGATGCCCTATTGGGCTTCTAAGCTGTTGGCAGATAATAAAAGCCCAATCTTCTTTTATGCAACTCAGATTTATACACCTTTGGAAAGTTGAAATTTTTTTTTTGTAGCATCAGTAAAACAATTCCAGATCTTCAGTAATGGGGATTATATAAATATTCAACCATCACATTTCTATGTTTATAGAGCATCAAAGTGCACAGCACATTATAAATCTTCTAATTAATCCTTATAATGCTCTAGTGTCATGAGCAAAGGGCAGATAATAACCCTGTTTTACTGATGGGACCAACGGCCACTGTAATTCCGTGACTCGCCCATGCTCATGCGGCCGATCACCTGCGTTTTACACCTTCATTAACAGCACAGCTTATTAATTATAACAATTACATTAACAACTAGCATTTACTGAGAGACCCCATAAACCTAGCTCTGTCCTGAGGACTTGACACACATTAGCACATTGAACCTCCATCACAATCCACGAAGTAGGCTCTGTGCACGAGGAAACTAAAGCTCAAAGAGGTATTGTATTTGCCAAAGACCCTGGCTAGTGAACTCAGGTCTATGTGACTCCAAACCTCTCACCCTGCCCTTTGATTACTGTACCGGCTGGGTGGCATGTTGGGAAGCGAAGACCTGCGTATTCTTCTCCTGAGTCTTCTACCGCTTTACTGGGTGACCTTAGGAAAATTCTCAGCCTCTCTGGGTCTTGGGTTATTCATCCATTAGTGAAGCAGAGAGAGTACAGACTTTGGAACCAAACTGCAGTTTGGATGTAAATCCCACCTCTGTCCCTTGCTTGTCATGTAACTCCAGAAATGTACTTAACCTCTCTGTAACTCCATTTTCTAATCTGTGAAATGGAGTTAATAACAGTCCTACCCCACATAATATGTTGCAAGGGTGAAACGAGTTAATACATGTAAAATGCCTCTGATGGTGCCCAGCACTTGGTAAGCACTCGATAAACATCAGCTGTATTTAGCGTGTGTCACGTGAGGGAGGGGTGGCACTGGATCAGCTCTCAGAGCTGATGATCTTGGATGATTCTAAAATTAATCACCTCCCATGGATTTTGGTTTAACCACAGGGAAATAATATAACTCGGCAATACTTTGGGGTCATCTGGACAAAATATTTGCCATGTGCTAAAAAAAAAAAAATCATGGTCAAGACCCTCCTAATGGCAAATGATAGAAAATCCAGTTCAAAGTGGCCTAAGCACAAGTGAAAATTGTCTCAGGTAAACAAAAGTCCGCAGGTAAACCCAGCTTCAGCTTATCAGACTGCCTCTCCTTCCTCACCAGCCCCCCGCTCCCTACCCGACGTGTGCTCCACGTGGACTGAACCATCTTCAGTATCACTTTCTCCATCTCCTCCAGATCTTTGTACATCTGCCTGGACCACAGCCCTCCTGCCTCTTATTTTAGACCCCTCCTAGTCCCTCAGGACTCCACTTGGACTGAGAAGTCACTTCCTTCATCCCCGACTGCCCTCTGCCCTTGCTGGGTCCCATGTGCCCACAGCCCCCAAGCCCACTCCCACCGTAGCCTACATACTATGGTATTGTAACTTACTTAATTGTCTACCTACCCCCACGAGACTCTGAGAGGGACCTTTGGATGGGCGTGTGTATTCCAGCACCGGGCTGGCCCCCGAAGAGAGGCTCAGTAAGAAAGAATATCCAATATGTCCTGGGCAGTGGGGATGGTTCACTGACAAGTCCAAGGGGCCGGAGAGCCAGGAGCAAGGCACAGTGTGTAAGAGGGAAGTGACAAGGCCCTACACAATTACCAAGAGACTCCAACATTGATGGAGAGAAGTAGGTCTGCCAGAGATTAGACAAATGGGCACACGCTTCTCTCAGCTCTAGCTAGGATCTTAACCTAGCCCAAATACCACGTCCCAGAAAGATCTAATGGGTGTGCCCAACAGGGCTCCCTTGGAACAAGGACCCTCGCTATCTCCCCCAGAGGCACACCTGAGATGGTATTAAAGAAATCTTTGCAGTTCCTGCAAACGCTCCCTTACTCACCTCTGCAGTGTTTGGTCCATCTCCCTCTGATTTATGCTACGAACCGCCTTCTCACCCTATTTAGCCTCAGGAAAGCATGAAAATGAACATTTGACACCATCAAGGGCATCCCTGCTTTCACCTCTTTGGAGAAGGGCTCTCCGTTCAGGCTTCCACATTTGAAAATAGCTTTCACGTTTGAAAATAATAAGCAGGTTCAGCTTATTATTTTCTCCACCCCAGGCTGCCAACCGCAGTCTTCTCCCATCTCCACTTACCCCCCCCCCAGGAACCATGTTTGCTAACTACAAGGAGGAAGGTGTTCTGTTTTTGCAAACAATTCTGAACCCCAATTAGTTTCTCGGTAACTTGATACTCATTGGTGGCGACCGTGGTTTCTCATCTAGCATTGTTATTGATTTGGTCAGAAGTAATTAAGCAGATAATTCTTACTCAATTACATTTCCCTGAATTTCCTGAAGTTGCTACCTCGTCTCCCCGGCTGTATTTTCTTTTCCAAATTAATTCTGTTTTGACTCCGAAACGAGAACGAACACTACGGAGCAGCTTTCGCATGTTGATTTTCATGGGAACAGAGTGGGGCTCTGTGTTTTAATTTCACTAGAGCGCTCAAACTCTTTTAATTTTTTTTTTTAAATCATGTAAAACATACACAGGTTTAAAAAAAAATAGCATGAAAAGTCTTCTCCCAAAGAGCAGAAACCCTCTTTCCTGCCCACTTCCCACTCCTGACACCATTTCCCAGGCAGCCACTTCTAACACTTTTCATTATTCCTCCCAATGATCCTGTCCCCAAATTATTTGTTTTACCTCTGTTTTTCTGTTTATACATTTAAGACTTTAATGACTTTCTGCTCTGAAAGATGAAGATCTGGCATCTTTGCCCCTGTACCCACTTCCCATCCCCAACCCTCATTGCCCTAAAACTAGCATTACCTTAATTTTTAAAAATATGTTATTAGGGCAGTGAAACTACTCCTTACAATACTGTAATGATACATACACGTCATTATACGTTTGTCCAAAACCACAGAATGGATAACCCCAGGAGTGAACCCTCATGTAAACTATGGACTCTAGGTGATAATGACGTGTCAGTGTAGCTTCATCGATGGTAACAAATGTACCCCTCTGGCAGGGGTTGTTGATAGTCAGGGAGGCTGTGCATGTGTGAGGGCGCAGGGTATATGGGAACTCTCTGTAGCTTCTGCTCAATTTTTCTGTGAACCTAAAACTGTTCTAAAAATAAATCATGATTTTAAAGGAAACTATGTTACTCTTGCATTTCTTGCCCCAATCACCCACAGAGAGTATCTTTCCCTCCACAGAAGAAGAGATTGTCCTCATCAGCTCTCCTGGTGTCTTTTACTACTACTTTTTACATTGTCAAGATTGATAATGCTCACTTTCTGTTCTGGACCCATAATTCCGTTTTCCAGGCTTTGTCGATGAGTTGAGTCTAAAAGTTGAAAATCAGCAAATATTACAGTTTTATTTTTACCTATTCGTCCACTCACTCAAGAAATAACTGCCAAGAAACCACTCCTAGTTTGGCATTGTACCAGGCACCAAAGATGTCATGTGACAAGGTCAACACCCTATGCACCTTGCAAGGCTAGAATTTGGAGGAGAGGCGAGGGAAGACACACAATTTACAAGGTAAGCATAACAGCTGCTTAAATCACTGGTTTTGAACTTTATGTTAAAAATATGAATATGAAATGTAATAAGGAGGTAAGCTGAATATAACAGATATTTTAAATAGGAGCTGCTGGTTTTCTTTATACTTTGTGAATACAAGCTGCGTCTTGGTGCTCAAACCTCAGCCCACTTGCCTTCCTTGTTGATCCTTAGGCTGAAGCCAAAACATGAGAGGGTTTTACATACTGGGGATTGTGTCCCTCCTCCAGAGATGGAGAGATGGTGAGAGGCATCATAGTTACACTTTTGTATCATGTTCGTAAAGCTCCTTTATCAACAGGGAGACTTTGTACCATTGGTGCATTTGTTCAGAACTCACTGGCTGGAAATACCACCCTGAGGACAGCTGGGACCAACATCTGCTCACATGAGAGGTGCCAGACCAGTCACCACAATGTCCATAGGGCCAGTGCAGGACACCAAGGCAGCCCCTGGGGCCATGGAGGGAAATATTCCGACTGCCCTTGTGTGAATGTGCCAGCCAGGTGCGTGTCTGTGTGTCTGTGTTTGCTTATTAAAATATAAAATCTCTCTGGAAGGATACGCAAGAACGTAGTAACGCTAGTCATCTCCAGGGAGGGAAATGAATGGACTGAGGACAAGGTGGAAGTAATACTTTTTAACCACATACCATTCCGTATGCTTTTAAACCACTTGAAAATACTACCTATTCAAAAAAAAAAAAAAAAAACCGAAATAAAACATGAAGTAAGACTCAATACTTCATCTGCAGCCCTTAGCTAGGGCCTTCCTCTCTAAGCTTTGTTTTGCTGAAGTGGCTTCTCGTGGTTTCTCAGCAGCATTACCAGATTAAGGTTCGTTTTCTCCTACTTAAGGATGTCAGGAGAACCTTCCTTGCCACCCCCTCTCTCCCGTCACACTTTACATTCCGGTTGTTTCTGGTTCCCTCTCCACGCTTTGTGTTCGGCCCAGTCTGAAGCCTGGCCAGTAAGCCCCCAGTGCCAAGCTGTGTTCAGTGCCTGCACTTCAGCACATCCTAGTTGAATTGTCTGTTGAATACCCGCCTCCCCCACTGGAGCTTGAGCTCCTTGAGGACAGGCATGATGTCTTGTTCAGCCAGTTTCTAACTCATAGTAGGTATTTAAGAAATATTTGGGCTACTCTTCTCCCTCACCCAGCCTCCTAACATGGTCCACGCGGCTTGGCATTGGATGGCATCCCGGGGACAGCGTCACAGAATTCATGTGGCAGCAGCCCTGTAGTCACACAAAGGCTCATTCCAAGGGGAATGCCAGCCCCAACCAGCTCTTCTGTGTCTTGGCTCTTTCTCCTTTCATCACTGGCTTAAGCTCAGCTATGCTTCCACTTCTCATTTGGAAAACGGAGTTAACAGTTATTAACCAATGGGAGACTGGGTTTCTTTGGACCCTGAGGGGGTTCACTTGGACATGCAAAGATGTTGACTTCATCTTCTTCCAGGGAGACAGAAAACGAACTGAAGCCACATGGGACTTAAACCGCACCCCCTCCCCCCCCATCCCACACACAGTCCGCATGAAGATACTGAGAATATGAAAGGAGAATTTCTTGGGACACTACTTGTTTCCTTTCTCCAGGATGAGTTGCCAAATAATTTGTTTCATTTTCAAGAAAGGAAGCAAATTAGGGCATGATAAGCAGTGGAGGGTGCCCTCCAGTCAACTAGACTGGCTGAACTGGGCCTTCCTCTCACCAGCTCACTGACCTCACGCAAGTTATTTAACTAATCTGGGTCTCAGGTTCCTCAATCATAAAATGGGAGTAATAATAATAATGACAACACTTAACTTTTTGAATGGGCATGAAGATTCAAAGAGAAAAGACAGGCAAAGTGCCCAATATGGGGATGGCAATTGTGTGTCATAATACTGCTTTTCCTTCCTGGACCAGGGCAGACATTGCTAATCAATCACAGAATGCTTTTCTAAATGAGATTGGACTCCAAGGAGCTCCAGAATCCACTGCCACTAATGGTTAGCTTGAGGCTGGCACTCAAGCTGGAGCTCACTTGCCATCTCCAGCCTTGCACGTTTCCAGACACATGGGAGGTGCTGAAAAATTTGGGCACTGTTATAATTATTGAACAGAAGTACCGTTGGCAAGGTAGTTGTTACATCCCTGGGCCCACGTCCTGAAGCTCCTCCAGGACTTTGAACGGCAGCCCATCACATGGATTCCTATTGGCTGCTGGTGTCCAACAGCTGGGCTGCTGGGCCATCATATTTAGGCTTTCAAAAGAGTTTGTGAGATTAACGAGATTAACGTGTGATTTTTTTTTTTTTTACTCTATGGATAGCACGTTGGCTGCTGGCATGCCACCTCAATCCCAAGGCTGATGGGGGCTCATTGATGCTGGCAGCCGATTTCCATTTCAATCAAGTGAGAAAGGAAGGAGGCAGAGAAAGACAAGAGATTGAGGAAAAGCAGGACTTGATTGAAAGCTAGTGGCATCTAGCGCCACCTACTGTTATATTGGTGCATAGCTACCATTGCTGACTGTCTCGGGGTTGTTGACAGCCTTAACCTGCCCTTAATGATTTGGGAACATTTTCATAATCTCACTCAAGTTATACTTTTAATTTATAATTTATGAATAAATATAATATATAAATTTTGTAAAAACTGCAGATACTCGTGGTACACTGACAGTGATAGTAACATTTCTTTGGCAAGTTTGGTTCACAAAGCTATGTACCAGGCGTGCCCCTGAGTACCCTCACAGCTCATGGATGAGGCTCGGGCAGATGGCAGGTGGGAACCCTGATGCGTGGAGCAAGTGACTTGCTTGGGGTCACACAGCTAGTGGGGCAAGGAGCTAGGACTCTGAGTCCACATCCTATTCTCCCTCTGAATCTGTCGCTCCTCCTCCTCTGCTCCCCCCAGTCCACCTTGAGGTCTGGCTCACACTTCCTTAAGCCCCTGAAAGCATAATTCCCACTCCAAACATGCCGGAGTGTAATGTGCACTTTACTGAAGGGTTCACAGGAGAGATGGAGGAGGTTACATTGCCCGCCATGGAGGAAAAAACCAATAAAACAGTCCTTTAAACTTGTGCCTTTTTTCTAGATGTCAGTTCCCCCCACCCACCCCAAGGCTCCCTCCTCACCATAATATGTCACTCTGCCTTTGTCAGCTGGAACCATTCATCCTCTCTCTGCACTTCTCCAGTATCCATCTTCACACTCATCTTCCTTCTCAGCAGACCAATCACAGTCCTTAGGAAACAGGGAGGATTTAAGAAACAAATAATGGAATACTGTTGCCTCTCTCTCCAACATGAAGAATTGGAGAAGACTTTGAATTTTCAGGAAGGCTTAATGGTTGAAGACCCAAGTTTTAAATATGAGGAGACGGGATGAAACAGAAGCACTAGGATGCATGTAGATACAGATAGAGATAAAGAGATTTATTGCAAGGAATTCGTTCACGGGATTATGGAGGCTGACAAGTCCCAAGATGTTCGGTTGGCAAACTGGGGACCCAGGGGTGCTGGATGCTGTAGTCCCAGGCCAAGTTCAAAGGCCTAAGAACCAGAAGAGCTGATGGTGTAAATTCCAGCCCAAAAACCTCCAAGTTCAAGACCCAGGAAGGGCTGATGTTTCAGTTCGAGTCCGAAGGCAGGAAAAAACTGAGGTCCCTGCTCAAAGGAGGTCAGACCAGAGGAGCTCCCTCTTATTGGGGATGGGCCAGCCTTTTGTTCCATTCAGTCCTTCAGCTACTTGGATGAGGCCCACCCACATTAGGCAGGGTAATCTGCTGCTTTACTCAGGCTATCGATTTAAATTTCACACTCATCCCAAACATCCCCACAGAAACACCTGGAATAATGTTTGACCAAATATCTGAGCACTCTGGCCTGGTCAAGTGGACACACAAAATTAGCCATCACATCAGGATTCTAACCACAGCTCAGACCAGCTGTGTGACCTTGAATGAGTCCCTCGGTGCCTTCTTTTCTTCTTCTGTAAAATGGGTTTATTAATAACTGTCTCATTGGGTTGTTGGAAGAAGCTAATGAGATGGATGGCATAAAACGCTTAGCACAGTGCTGATGCAGAGCAATGCCACAACAATTTGTCAATTTAGGAGCCCCGGACTTGGATACTCCCCCCTCCCACCACCCATCCCACTCTCAAAGAAAACGAAGACTGCGCATGCCGCATTTTCTGCGACCTTTTGTGTTGCTGCATGGCTAGAAACCTGGGTGTGTATGTGAGAGATCATGGTTTCTCAAGGTATGAAGTGAATTCCACGTAATTGTAAACGCTGCATGGATCAAACAGACCCTGCAGGCCACTTGAGGGACATCTCCCTTCCTGGTCCACGCCCTTCATTTACAAAAGGGAAACAGAGTTCCCTGGGTTTACGATAGTAAACAAATGGTAATAGTACAAACAATAGTAAACACAAATGAGTGTTTTTAGTAAAACTGCAATTTACGAAAGCCTGGAGCAGGCGGTGGTTTGTGGACCCCTGGATTAGGTGACGGTGAAGGAGCATGTCAAGGTGAGGAGGGCACCATGCCGGCCCCACCACTGACTGACTGTGTGATCTTGAACAAGCGGCTTAACCTTTTGGATCCTGGGTTTCCTTTTCAGCAAAATAGGGATAAAGATGCCTCATAAAGTTTGGTACAAGGATTAAATAAAACAATGTAAAAAATGCCCCCACCCTTAGCCTCCCCACCCAGTCCCAAGGCAAGCTGCTACCATAGCTGGATCATTCTTCCTCAGAGTGGATGTAGCTCGTGACAGATATGGGTAGTGTTTTATAAGACTTAAAGGTCCCTTTGATGGTGGGGTACAACATACTGACACTCATGTAGGTGAAAGACGGAAGGCTGTCTTAGTTACAGATGGGAAGGAGAGAAGGCCTGTAGGCAGGGCCACACAGGGAATTGGCCCCTGGACAGGGTAACAGCAAGCCGGTCTATAGATGGTAACTTGTGTGTGACAGGCAGGGCGAGGTTAGTCAGGAGTCACAGGCTCCCTGTGGATTAGCTAATCAGAATAATTCCTAGGCTCCAGACATAGGGGCTGGCCCTAGTTGTCTGGTACCTGGCCCTGTGGCAATCAGAGGATTGCATCATGCCCCATTCACAGAGGAACCCATCAGGATGTGAATTTAATCAGCTTCTCAAGAAGGGGCAATCGCTGGCCTCTAGCCAGGGCTTCAAAACTTGGTCAAGACAGTATTGAAAAAAAATGTATATTACAATTAGTGACTTGTGTGCTCTGATGGCCCCCAGTTTCTCCAGCCTCAGGAGCATGGGCTTTTCTTTATTTCCCAACTTCAGCCAAGCTTCCGCTCTGAATGTCAGCAAGAAGCCCAGACTCTTCCTTTATTCCTAAAGCAGCGCCTCCACGAGGCTGTCCTGCTTCCTGATGTTTGAAGATGGCCCGGGGGAATTCACTGCAGCAAAGGAAAACTTGAAAGTGGGGGTGCAGCCATTTCATCTTTGTCCCCCCCAACTTTGTATTAGAAAACACTGCAAACCTACAAAAAGGTTGTAAGAATAGCATAATGGACAAGAATATACCCTTAACCACATCCACTGTTATTTTGCCATATTTTGCTTTAATATTTTCCGTGATAGTCTACATATACATATGTGTGTATATTTATACATATGTATATATAACACATACATGTGTGCATTATAATATTTTTAACCGAGCCCTTTGAGAGTCCACTGCAGACACTTCACACCTAAATACTTCAGCATGTGCTGCCTAAGGACATTTTCCTTCGTAACCACAATAGATTTAACACAGAGATTTCACATTAATCCAATACTATTATCCGATATTCAATTCATATACGAATTTCCCCTTGTCCCAGTGATGCCCTTTATAGCGTTGTCTTTCCAGTCCAGCATCCAATCAGGGGATCATCCCTGTATCTCACTCTCACGTCCCATTGGTTTCCTAAAGGAACGGATCCTCTGCCTCTTTCCCCTTTCATGACAGTGTGGAAGCCACAGAGGCATGTCCCTTGGACGTCTCTCCAAGAAAGAACTCGCTGTTCAGCCGCAAGGACTGCAGGTTGCTGAGCACTTCCAGCTGTCGACGCTTTCAGGCTCCACTCCAGCTCTCACGAGGAGCCGGGATCAGCCCGGCAGTCCCCAGTCGATGAGCGCTGGCCGCTTCTGCCCCGGGCCTGGGTTCCCATAACGGGCAGTCTTCGTCCTGGAGTCCCATGTTGCCTTGGCTGAGACTGTCAGGTGGCCATGGTAGGCTGAGGCTCTCCCTACCCAATCTTGCTCTCTCTCTCTTTTCTCTCGTGCTCCTGTCTCCATGCCTGCTTCCCAGAGGCCCCAAATGACACAGATGTTAACATTTCCTAGGAGTCTAAGATGTGTATTTTGCAGAATGACGCTCACCTTTTATTCTTCTGACCATTCCCTCATGATCAGATTCAGACTGGGCATTCGGGGCGGGAATTCCATGGAGGTGATGCTGTGTCCTCCCCAGTGCATCACTTCAGGGGCGCGTGATAGCAGTTTGTCCCATCACTGGTGATGCTAAGTGTCTTCTCACTGGTTCAGGTGGTGTCCGCCAGACCTCACCATTGTGAGGTACCTCATTCCCTTTGTACTTAATAATTAACCAATAGGATTAAACCTTGAGACTGTGATGCAGTCATCTCTTCATTCAGCAACGTCAGATTGAACTCATGGCCAGGCACTGTCTCAGGAGCTGGAGATCAGAAGCTTTCTTCCCAGGGATCATTGTCATCCCTGTCTTCCCCCAGAGGACTCCTGCTGCTTATTCTGTCCTTAGGTTCTCAGCAGAGGGCTCGCTCATCTCCCTTAGATGACAGTCTCCTTTCCCACCACCCATCCCCACCTATCCCTAAGCCCCCAACCTGCTTCCTCCTGGGTCCATAGGAAGATGAGAATAAAAGGGAAGTTGAGTCAAAATACTCTCTAAAGGATGCACCCTGTCTTCAGTGAAGGGCTTCTTTAGAGAATTCAGTAGCAGACTTCAGATTTCAGTTTGAAGGGTCTGCATGTGGACGAAGTCACTAGCTCTGGGTTATCTCTTCGTGGATGTCCTCATATCCTTATCCCAAAAACAAACCTCATTCTCCCCGAAGAGAAGTGCCATTCACCACCAGAACTTCACTATTGGAGCGCAAGCTAAGAATTCTGGGCTCATGTGCATACTCTCGCCACGGATCCCACCCGTTCTCTGCCTATTTCGTTCTTTACAGCTTCTCCGTAATGAGCCTGAAATTTGCCCATCTTCTTGCTTGCTCCTCATGCTCTTTTCAAACGGCCCCCTTTCCCTCTCACCACTTGACGGAGCATCCCAGCTGTTCCCCTGATGTCTATATCAGCTCAAGTACATTTAGCAGGAATTCATTTCCATCTTAATCTGATTCCAGGAAGTAGATCATATTTTAAGAAGATTAGCAAAGATGGGTTTGGAACATTCTTTCATAAAAGACAAGAGAACAACAGACATTTAAAAGATTGACTTTCTGGCCATGACCTTCATCAAATTATTCTGATTTTCTGCCGTATAAAAATTTTTATGACAAAATCTAACAAAATTCAGTGGGCAAGCTTTGGAGGTGGTATCTGTAAATTAATAGCAGGCAACTGCTATCCTTTATTTGGCGCCCACTGTGCGTAACGGGGGGGCAGAATGAAGTAGTGGTTAAGAACACACACACTTTGATGTCACTTGAACTTGAGTTCAGGTCCAGACTTTGCTGCCTACTAGCACGTCATTTTCATCTTTCGAAACCTCAGCTTGCTCCTCTATAAAATGGGAATAATGATAATATGACGAGGACTGAATGGAATCATGTATTTCAAATAAGAACACACTTAGGATCCTCTATGGCACGTAGGCGAGTGATAGACAGCCTTAGCTCCATTTCACAGGTGGGGAAACAGACTCAGGGAGGGTACAGAGCTTGCCCAAGGTCATCCAACTCCTCAGTGACAGACCCAACTCTTAAACCTGGGTAATTCAGACAACAAACCTCTTTCCCTTCATTCCAGCCACCTCCCACTTCTCAGTTGTCAGGTTAAACTAAATCGCTTCCAAATGTTACTATTTAAACAGTCCCAATACATGAATATTACATGTATTCATACCTGCCCAAAAAAAACCATCCCCACCTAAGGTTCCACTATGAGTCCGAGCTCTCATGCCCCCACATTTATCAGCTTTTAACCTGACACATTACAGGACGTCACATAGCTTCTCACAGGCTTGCTCTCAAAGACTCGTTTAAAAATCAGTCAGAGAAGGGACACGAGCTGCAGGAAACAGGTGGACAGAAGAGACTCGATTTGATTTTCCATGAAGCAAAGAACGGAGACATCACCCACCCTCTGCAAAGCAATGAATAAAACTGAAGCGCTTACGGCCAATGGGACACCCAAGGGAAGTAAGGACAGAAAATTAAAGTCAACTGCCCCAGGGTGGCTTTTATGAACCCTGGCTGAGAGTAGTCACAGAAAGTGAAGCAAAGGACATCCAAAGAGATGGTGATGGGGTTCTCCTCGGCTTTTATTTTCTCCTAATTTTTTATCTTTTCCAGATTTTCTACAACGTTCATTAGTTAGTTTCATAACTAGAACAATCTTAAGTGTAGAGTGCAGATGTGTCCGCTGGGTCAAGAGACATGTTAATCAGCGTCAGTAGGGAGGAATACTTAGCAGCAGTCCATTTATCAGCGATTAGGATCTAAAGGGTGTGGGACACAGGACAGGTAAGTTCTGATGCAAGAGGAGGTAAACCAAATAGATCTGGAATCTACAATTCTTCCTAGGGGAAGAAACTGGGAGAAGTGGGAGAGTTCTAGATTCTCAGTTTTGACAACGATTTTAAGAGAGAGCGAATGATCCCAATTCTGGATCTGCATTGAAGCTATGGAAGATTCTAGAAACTTCAGGTTTAGGCTCAAAAGATAAGAAACACCCAAAGTTACCATCTGCAAAAGAGTCCTTATTAAGGGAGAACCAGCTTTATAGTCCAAAAGTACCTGGTCAGCACCTGGAGCCAAGGCATTTGCAGAAGCTATAACCATAACCATCTGCTTTGGCTCTTATTTCCATTTCCTCCCGCCACAGAGAGCTGATCCTTGTAAACTACATTTCCCAGGCACCCTTGCCAGCTGGCTTCCAGGTAGGTTCAGCCAATAGGAGGAGCAGCAGGAAACTGGAGGGTGAGAAAGAGAAGCCAGGATATTTCTCCCCTTCTCACTGAGTTTCTGGTGGCACCTCCAGCTGAAACCACATCTCCTCCGTGAGTCCAGCTTCTGCCAAGTGGCCCAATTCTAGGCCTTTCGAAAGCTATCACTGTCTTGGTTCCACCAGCCCTGGAGGTGGTGGAAGCTTTCTCCTTTTGCTAATCCTCTGACTGTCTTGCCATCCCTTATTTGGCTTTTCAGCTCTTCCAACACCTTCACTATAGTTCCCCAATAGCAAGTCCGTTCTATTGAACTACCCAGCATGAGCTCTGATTTTCTGGCCAGACCCTGCCAGACACAGTGTGCTAAAATAAACTGCTAACTCACATCATTCCAGACTCTTAGGTTCCTCAGTTTAAAGCAGCCTTGAAAACTTATACTTTGCTTATACTGATAGAACTAGTCAGAATTGCTTTACAAACATGAAAAACACTATTATTTTATTATTAGACAATTAATATATGTAAATTACCTAAAAATTAGGAAAAAAGATAACCAAAATAAAAAAATCATAGCATACCTATAATTCGAACACCCTGACATAATATCTCTATTAACAATTTATGTTTATTTCCAGCTTATTGTATTATTACACATATACCTTGCCATATGTCAATATTTTAAGACATTATTTGTATCAGATTATATAAATTTTTGGAAATTTCTATGGCTTTTTATGAATATAGATCTTAACATCCCCTATGATCTAAGTTTTGTGTTTTGTAATGTACATTTCCACTTGAAATTATATCCCTTTCCACATCAATAAACGTACATCTATAGCGAAACTGAATAGTAGCACCAAATTCAAGTGGTCATATACCACTGTCTGGATAGCCTGGGATCTATGCCCCCAATGCCAATTGCTGGACACTTAGGTGTTTCTCACTGTTATTCACAAACTCCTGTGATAGCCATCCTCATGAAAAAATCTTTTCATCCTTGCTGAATAACTTCCTTGTGTAGAAGTGGAATTGCTGGGGTAAAAGGGTATGTGTTTTTAAGGCTTGTCATACATATGGAGAAATTGCCCTCCAGAAAGGTTGTAGAGATATAGAATCTTGGATGCTTCATAAACTTTTAATTGTGCTGATATCAAATGGTGTTTGTAAATGTCCCGACAACCAGAAATCCCTCATCCAACGCCAATTGTTACTGCTGGCTTATTATAATTGTAATTAAACGGTGGTCGCAATGAAAATGACTTTCTGAGAATCCATTGAAATGCTGGCATAGTTGTGGGACCTGTAGGGTGGATCTTGTCCTGCTAAAGTTTTGTGTCGAGCTGAGGACACACTTTGGCTTTGCTGCTATAAATTGTTCAGCACCAACCCCAGTGAATCCAGGGTCACTCTTTTGTTATAGTGTGACTCCCCGGTGTGTAGGCAACTATCATTAGGCAAGATTTGGGGAAAAAAATACTTGACATTTGGACAGTATCATAGTTGCTTCATGAGGAGGGTGAAATTTGAGACATTTAGGAGACAGATGAGTATATGACTGTGACATCAAGCAGGGTTTCAACCATGTGTTTTCAAATCAGCTGGCAGGGAAATTGGAGTGTGTTTGCTTTTTCTTTGTTCATAAATATGTTTAATTCACAACATCTTTTAAGAGTGTTTCTTTGGTCCTGTAGGAAAGAGTTAATGAGACGCTAAAAAAAAGAGATTAGAAAGGGAGACAACCTTGATTTCAAATGTTTGATCTCAACATGGCCAGTCTCTTTGTTTTCAATGCAAAATGCACCAGAATGGGGGTCATCTGTTTTCGTTCCCCCAAGAAAGGAAGGGGAGGGGAAAGAGGACTAGTTAAACTAATTGTTATCTGTGGACTGCCTTGGTACACCCAAGGGAAGAACACATTTCAGATAGAAATCTTGTATTTGCAGTTAACAGAAAAACCAATTCGATCCGGTTTAAATAAGAAAGGAAATGTTTGTGAAAAGTCCAGGGTCTAGCTAAGCTTAATCGGTTCAACAAGTTACCACAGAACACGTTTTTCTTTGACTCTCCTCTCTGCCTTCCCCCACATCTTCTTCAGCTGAGAGCTGGCTCCCTCATGGGCACAAAAAGGCTGCCAGCAACTCCCACAGATGTCTGCTTCTTCGTTCATAGCCAGTGAGGAAAGAGAACTTCTCTGCCTGTGGTTCTTTAGAAGATCTGGGAATCATGCTTCCTAGAAGCCCCTGGCAAATGTCTGCTTGTATCTCCTTAGCCCAAACCGGGTCACATGACCATGCCTGGACCAGTCACCAGGACAGGGGATGAGCTGTGCTGTTTGGTTCAGCCATTCAGGACCACCCCTGCTGCTGGTACCATGAGTTTCTCTCAAGGTGCTGGTGCTCCAAAGGAGGGGGCTAACCAGGGAACAGGTATCAAGAGAGAGGATGAAGAGATGCTAGAAGTGCAAGAAAAGCAAATGTCCCTTATGTAGAAGTTTTTAAAAGGACTCCTGGACATCCTTATATGCCTCCTTGGTGTCTGTCTCTCCGCTCACTTCAGCCACCCGTCAAGATGAAAACTGATGGGTTTGCCGTCAATTTTCAGCCAAGGGTTTGAGACCCCCTGGTGTATCTAGATGAACAAGATATATTACCTACAATTCATTCCTAATAATAACTAAAGAGATAAAGTTTATACATGATTTCCCTGTTTCGTATCTAGTTGAGCTTATTCGAGCTTATCCCAGGTGCGTATCCTACGTATTCAGCAGATGAGAAGGAGCTGCAGTTACGAAGACTGGAGAATTGCCATAGGCTCTCCGCCCTTACTCTGAGCTGCCCTGCACGGGACATGTGGTGGGTGACCCGGGAGAAAAGTGGCTGAGAGTCAGGCAGGCCAGTAACAGCACCTTCCCTCCACTTGAGATGCCACTCTCCAGCCCCACCACCCTGCCACAAATGTCATTCCACTTTGCTATAACTACTCTCCCCGCCTTCCACATTCCACTTAAAAGGCCCAGAGCAGCAGGCCCCACAGCCCAATTTCGCTGTCAGAGAAAGTGGGTGATGACAGCCGCTGGGAAAATGCCTTGCCTCCTTCCGCACGTCCTTATTATGATTTCTCTCAGCATGTACCCAACCCGTCCTCATTCTGCCTTTGAAATACACTCTCAATACAATACCACCAATCAGCATTTGTCACATTTCCCTGGGCCATTTATTTGTTTTAATTCTTTTCTCTTTGTTTATTGCGTAATTGATTAATACTTATGGCAGAGTAATAGGAAATTCACATAAGCCAAGAAAAAGAAATCAAATCTGCAGTAATCTCACCCCCAGAGAGAATCACTGCCTTCGGGCGTATGGGCTTCCATATCTTTTTATGTGTGTACAGCCACATCAAGCATTTCCCAAAAAACAAAAACAGAATCATGCCATATGTATTGCTTTGTAACATATCTTCTCGCTCAAAGAACTCAGGCATCTCCGTATCAGTAAATATACTTACATCGTTATATTGTCATTGCACTTAATTGCCGCGTAGTATTCTGTTGTTTAGATGCACCGTGATTATCTAACCTGTCTTCTGTTGGGAAGATGTATAGGTGGTTTCCAAGAGTCTGCTCTTACAAGCAGCATCCTGGTGAACAATTTTGTTAATGAAGCTCTGTGCCCGTGCAGGAGCATTCCCGTAGGATGCTTGACAGCAGAAGCATCACGCGATCCAAGGGCAGGCACATTTTTTACAGCATTTGGTATGCATTGACGAACCGCCCTTCAGAAAAGTCATCACTGTGTGTTCTCGCACCAGCTGCATCTGAAAACACCCATTTTCTCATAATTCCTTGGCATTTCTTTTAATTAAAGAAACCTAATATTGTAGGAATTAATTTCAGGACAGGATAATCCAGATAATAGTCTTGTTATTATTTCACCAAACTGGTAGCTGAGAAAAGTGACTTTTATATTAAAATATAGTTAATTTACCTCTCTTCTTTATGTTGACCTGGTATCAACCTCTGAGTAATGATTTTAAGTCTTGCGAGGTTCCCCCTATGGCTAAGCAAGGGAAATGAATAGAGGAGAGAGAAAGAAAAACCCAGGAATGATGACCTGGATAATTTGCTCATAAAATCCTGCTACTGGAGGCAGTGAGGGAAGAAAAGTACACTTGCATCTTTACGTTGAAGAGATTCAGCTCTTCAAATCGACTCCCTCTGCCACCAATAATAATGATCATTAACATTTAATTCTTTGCTTTACATTCAGTATAACGCTAATAATAGAAGCCTTCATTTTTCAAATGCTGGCTAAGTCAGAAACTTGACAATTAATTTAGTCTGTCACAGCAAAGTAGGAATTATTCCCCCATTCTGCTGAAGAAACTGAGGCCCAGAGAGGTTGTCATCTGTCCAAGGTCACACAGCTGTCGCTGAACAGTACCAGGATCAGAGCTCAGGTGTGCCTGCCTCCAAAGCCCTTGCTATTTCCACCGTGCCACACGGCCCCTCTTTGGTGCAGAGAAGGATGCTGTGCTGCCCAGGATCCCTTCCATCTGATCAGACATCTCAGATGAACGCACGAGCCTCCTGCAGTCTGGCTCTGCTTGTAACAGTTGTACTAACACTTTTTTTGTTTCATTTCTTGGCTTCCCATCAGGTCCAAGACAAGCCAATGAAGAGCCTCAAGTATATGGACCGAGAAATTATAAACCTCAAAAAAGACCTTGTACGAAGCCGGTGAGTGAGCCCAGTATGGAACAACCCATAGACAAGCTGACAGGGCTGGGCAGGCTACAGAGGGGTGCCCGCGGGTCCTTGCCAAGTCACAGTGCCCCCCCCAACCCTAAACATTAAGCAGGAGACTCACATGATGGTAACCCTGTAAGAATCCATTTCCTGACTGGACTTTTCAGGAAGTACCTGCACCAGACTTTCTTCCCCACTTTCGTACATGCCAGTGCCCTGCCTAGAATCCTCTCTGCTTTGCTTCCTGGACCTGAATCCGATTCAAGAGAGTTCCCATATGCTCCAGCAAAAGCTTCCCTTTGTACTGCAGGCCCACAGCATGGTGGCCGAGAGTCAGATAGGCTCCGTCTCAAATACTGGCCCTGCCACCTGCCAGCTGGTAGCACTGGAGGAGTTATTTAACTTCTCGATTCTCTGTTCCCATTCCTGTGAAATGAGAATAATATGAGGTTGTTAGAAGGACTGAATGGGATCATGCAGACGAAGCACCCCTTGTGTGGCCTTGAATACAACGCTGGTCATCTCCTTCCTCCGCCCCCCAGTCCCTTCCTCCATGATAGTGTGAGCAAATTGAGGTCTAGGACCATATTTTATTCATCTCCGTGTGGTGAGATGGAATATTTTTCCTTCTCCCCTTAACTCTTTCCTGGGACCTGGAATGTTTCAAGGTGGGATCATAAATGGGGCTTTTGGCAAAGCAACTCGAGGCAGAGTAAGAGAGGAGACTCTCTTAGCACAAAACACACAAGGGATGTGGTAAGAGGGGTAATATAGCCAGCGTGGAAGGCCTATTCATCTTACGCATCTCCCACTCTGAGCCAGACCACAGTGAGAACCACAGCGAGACATTTCCTTCCTGCACCTCCGTCACCTGCAAGCTCGTCCTTCACTGTCCATCTGCATCTCCACCCCTGCCCTGTCCAGCAGCACAATGATGGGACTGGATGACTGAGCCCAAGACGAGGCAGGAAGGTGTGGGCACTGACGGTGGGGAGACAGAAAGGAGTGAAAGATACTAAGGGAGAGGTCAAGACGGGGCCCCAGAGAACAACATCCTCCCCACTGACTACAGGAGGGGTGGCTGTATCAGCTCTCTGGGGAGGGGGGGTCTCCGGACACCCACTGTCCAGCAGAAACACAACGCAAACCGTGCATGTCATATTAAATTTTTGAATAGCCGCACTAAAAAAAAACATTAAAAGAAATAGATGAAAGTGATTCTAATAATATATTTATTTAACCCAATATATCCGAAGTATGACCGTCCAACAGGTAATCAGTATAAAAAAGTATTAATGAGATACTTTATATTCTGTTTCAAATACATGATGAAAGTGATGAAAAATGATGAAAGATGAAAACTCCAGAGTGTATTTTACACTTAGAGCACATATCCGTTTGGACCAACCACATTTCAAGGGCTCAAAAGTTGTCATGGACTGAACTGTGTTCCTCCCCAAATCCATATGTGGAAGCCTTAACTTCCAGGGTGACTGTATTTGGAAATAGGGCCATTAAAAAGGTAATTAAGGTTAAATGAGGTCATGAAGGTGGGTCCTAATCTGATAGGACCAGTGTCCTTATAAGAAGAAGGGATGTCAGGAACGTGCACACACAGAGAAAAGGCCACGTGAGGACACACCTAGAAGGCACCATCTGCAAGACAAGGAGAGAGGCCTCAAGACAAACCAAGCCCCCAACACCTTGATCTTGGGCTTCCAGCCTCCAGAACTGCGAGAAAGTAAACGTCTGTCGTTTAAGCCATCCAGTTTGAGGTATTCTGTTATGACAACCCCACCAGGCTAACGTGATAGTCAATGTTGGGATAATCTTGCAGAGAATGTCCCCGGCCTGAGGAGGCTGATGGAGGCCAGTCTGAGTCTTGTATAGAGCCGAGCCCAGGCATGGCATGTGAACTTGACTCTCAGAATCAAAGACTGAAACCCACAAGGACTCCTTTGTTAGTTGCAGACATCTCGGCCTCATTGGTGTTTGAACCCAGGTTAGAGGGCTTTTTGAGGCTGATGCCTTGGGAAACTGGGAGCCCCAGGGACTGGTGAGCAGTAAGGTCAGGAAGCCCAGAGTTATCTGAGTCGGGGCAGCATCCGTAGCAGGTAGCAAAGAAGGAGGATTGCATGGCTGAACGCAAGCCTCCCATGCTCCACCGTCGTGCCTGGAGGACATTCCAGGCTTCAGGAGGAGTGGTGCAGCAGGGAGGTTAGATAAAAGGTGAGGTTCAAAATATAGAACCATCCATACATCATGGGCACCAATCATTCAGACCAGACGGTGGTCATACACAACCGCTAGGGCCATACACAACCATTACAACTGTGTTGGTTCTTACCTGATGAATATTATCAGCCTTGAGGTAGATGAGCCCCACCTGCAAGTACATACCACAATCTCTAGAGTCTGGGAAATGAGAGTTTCCGCACTCATCTGTATACTCTAGACAAAGAGTTGATCGCTGGAGGTACCAATAGATGCTGTGATCTGTGTAAGACCCAGATACTAAGACTCGACCCAGCCCAAGAAGGACAACAAGCAGTGGCGAGTCATTTGGTAACCAGAAGTGATTGCTCAATTTTCAGGATATTTGCAAGCCTGTTATCAAACACAGCTATTGTTAAATATCAAATTGTATAAATTTTATAAGCTTACAATTAAAGACATTATATTAAAACAAAGATTAATACTCAAAACTCATCACTTCCTAGTGATTTTATACGTTTTACTATTTATCCACGTTCTTGAGGTTATTTGTGGTTATAGTATCTGTGTGATGGAAATAATATATAACGGGGGCTACCCCAAATCTCTCCCCAGCTCTGATCTCACTGATGTCACATTGGCAGCTCAAACTCAGCCACAGTGGGAATATTTATGCCATGGAAATCAGCAAATGCTACAAATCAGGGCTTATTTGTCCCCCCCAGAGAGCCGATTGTTAAACATTCACCAGCACATCCCTGGGGTCGTGCCCCCAAATGACCAAGGTTGAACTTTCCACTAACTCAGTAGAATAGAGGGGCTTGTATTTTTTTTTGTTTTTTGTTTTGTTTTTGAGGGACTTGTCTTAAAGGTGATAAAGATGATGGCTTTTCTGCCATCCTTGAGTTGGCAAGCTGAGTCTGTCACTCCTGCCAGGTGCATTTACCGTGGCTCTGTAACAAGCCAGAATTTAATATCCTCGATCAGACAGGCTCAGCCTGTCCAAGGGCTGGACGTGAAGGAGGACGGGGAAAAGGCCAAACAGAAAAGTCATAGCAAGAAAACAAGAAAAGACAATAAAACTTTCCATCTGGCCACACTCCTGGATTCCACTGACATTTAAGGAACCGCTCCTTCCTCTTCAATGGGAAACACCCCGTTTTCCAGGGGAAATCACCTCTCCAAGAGTTGCAAACCCCATGGCCCCATCTCCCAGCAGTAAATGAGGCAAATTATTAGCAAAGAAGATGTTGTCTTTTCCACTTATTGTTTTTCAAGTCCGCTTCACCTCCTATTAGAAGCGAGCCCACCTTGAACCAGACACCTTGACTCTCTGCTAGGTTTTTATTTAATACTTCAGCCCTTTATAATTCAATTGCACCATCCCTGGTTTCATGGCCAATTTAACATGATGCTAAAAAGAATAAAAATCTAACTGCTTTCTGCCTCTGTGTTCCACCAGATGTTCGGTGGCACATAGATGCAAGCTCTGCACTTACTTGCCCAATTTCTCCTGCTGGAAGTTGACAATTGGGGCATCTGCCTGTGCCCAGTTCTTGGTTGACTCTTGAAGCTGATGACATACTTCCTTCCAAAGCTGCTCGCACTTTTTATTGCAAATGCTTTAAGGAAAATAAACATCTCTGCGGCTAAAACAACTGAAATGTTGAACCTGAAGCCATGATTTACCGATGGCCAAATCCAGCTAGGTACAGGCATTTGCAAATAAACAGTGATGAATTAACCTCCATCCCCCAGCAGACCCCAGCAGGGTAGAGATTATGCAAGTGTTTATGAGGTCTGAGACTTTGTTTTCCAGCTGCATTTGGTAGACAGCTGAAGCAAGGCAATCAGGCAATCTATGAAGGTGGAATTTTGGCAAAGGAAGAAGTTCTTTTTTTTGTATGAGATTAGGCACTTCCTCTTGACTCCTCCTTAGTCTTCTGTGCTCATTCATTTTCTTCAGCAAATATTTTCTCAGTACCGGGCATCACCAGGTATACACCAGACATCATTGTATATATTAGAGCCACAGCAGAGAACAAAACAGAAGAAATTCCTGTCCTCAGTGGATAGGAGACATGGCTGTGCATTAAAATGGGACAAATACAACAAAAAAGTTAGCAAGTAAACAGGATTTGGGTGGGGAAAGTTGATTATATACAATGATGAATGTAAAACAAGGTGACGTGTATAGCATGGTGATGGGGAGGGAGCTGCGACTTTAGGTAGAGTGGTTGGAGAAGGTTGTTCTGTAAAAAGAATCCTGGACCTGATACTTGAATGGTGAGAAAGACCCACTCACCTGAAGATAGAGGGGGAGAGAGGTGGACTATTTCAGAGGAGAATAGGTGGATGGGTGCCCAAGGTGGAACAAGCTGGAAATGTTGGAGAAACAGAAAGAAGGCCAGTGTGGCTGGAGCAGAGTGAGAGAAGCAGTAGATGAAATTAGAGAGATGGGCAAGGCCTCAAGGCTGTGCTGAAAAGTTTGCATTTTAGTCTAATTGCAATAAGAACCCATCGGAGGGTTCTGAGCAGGAGAAGGACGTGATCTGATTTTTAAAAGAACGTTCCATCTACTGCATAGAGACCAGTTGGAAGGCTGTGGTAAGAAATGATGATGCCTCGAATCAGGCAAATAGCAGTGAACTGGAGAGAAGTGGATGGATTCTGGATTTATTCGGAGCCACAGGACTGGCTAATGGATTGGATGTGGGAGACAAGGAAATGGCAGGATCAATGTGCTCCAATGACTGGTTTTATCTGTCTCCCTCACTAGAACGTAAGATCTGTCAGAACCTAGACTATGTCACGTCCACTGTCATAGTCCCCAAATAAATGCTTATTGATGGGATGAATTAGTTCTTTTCTCCACCTCTAGAACTTAGCAGTTAAAAATAAGGGAGAAGGCCTGTATATTAACTTAAAGGAAGTGAGTAAGGGAGATGGTTTTTATATAAATCCCTGGGATAAATCAATTGATGAGATGGCTGGTCCATTGCAATCTCCATCAGGCCTCTTAGGTGAGCCTGCTGGTCTCTCCCTTTTCCACTGCCATTCAAGCAGGAGTGTGTACTCTGGTTTACTGGTGAATGACCTTGTGGCTGGAAGGAGAAGGTCTCAGTTTGTTGTACAACAGAGTCAACCTGTCCTATGAATCACCAGGGTCTGGCTCAGTGCCTGGCATTAGAGAAGGCACTCAACAAATATTTGCTGAAGTTTATATTTACGTAACATCTTAAAAATCTTCCCTGAGGCAGGCAAGAAAGGTCTTGTTGACCCATTTTTCAGATGAGCAAACTGAGACTCAGAGAAGTTCAGAGATTTACTTAAAGTCATTGTATCAGCTAGCTATTGCTGTGTAACAAACGACCTCAAAAACTCAGTGACTTAAAGCAATAAGCTTTTATTAGAGATTGTGAGTCTATAGTTCAATAGGGAGATTCTCTGGTCTCAGCTGGGCTCCCTTGAGCATCTGTAATCGGCTGAGTGTTGAGTAGGTGGCTTTGCTGATCTTGGCTGGGATCTCTCACATGTTTGGAAGACAGCTGGCCACAGGCAGCTCTATGCTGACCTTGGCCGGAAGAACATGGTCTCTCATTCTCAAGCACATCAGCTAGGACTTTTTCTCAGGGTGGCAGGATTCTGAGAAGAAGTGGAAGTGTGTGAGACCTCTTGAGCTTTAAGCTAGGCGCTCACAAAACATCACTTCCACCGAATTCTTGTGGCTAAAGTGAGTCACAGATCCAGCCCAGATTAAAGGTGGAGGAATAGACTCCACTTCTTGGTGGGAAGAGCTTCAAACTCTCATTGCAAAAGAGTGGAGATTTGGGGTCATTTTTTCAATCCACCACAACCAGATGGCCAGTTCTGAGCTGGCCTTTGAGACATGAGCTGGTATCACCAAAGATAATCTGTGCACATCACTCTTGGGAATGTAAAATGGAAACCATGTCAAGAATCAAACAGGTAGCAATGAGAGTACAAACTGCAGGGCTATAAGAAGGAGAGGCCAGAAGGGCCATGGAGAGCTGGGTGGAAGCCAAAGGTGTAAGGGTAAAATGACTATGTGTGAGCAGATGCTAGAAAGAGAGGGAAGGTGGAGAAGAAGCCAAATAGAAAGTTAGAGAACAGAGCAAGCATAAGCAAAGAAAGTCCTTGAGTAATACCAATACTCAACCTGAAGACTTTGAAATTTCTGCTATTGAGGTCCCTGAAACTATCTTCTGGAGAAGATCTCCAGTTCCTCTCTTTATGAGGCTCCTGATCTTGGATTCCCATGAGATTTTTCATATCCTCATCACTCCAACACGTGCTTTTACAATAAGCCCCTCTTAACTGGGCTAGCTTGCCAACCAAGGAGGCTGGCTAAAATGATTTCTTAGCTCTTTTTTTTTTTAAAGATTTTATTTTTCCTTTTGCTCCCAAAGTGCCCCCTGGTACATAGTTGTGTATTTTTATTTGTGGGTCCTTCTAGTTGTGGCATGTGGGACGCCACCTCAGCATGGCTTGGTGAGCGGTGCCATGTACACGCCGAGGATCCAAACCGGTGAAACCCCGGGCCGCTGCCGCAGAGCATGCAAACTTAACCACTCGGCCACGGGGCCAGCCCCAATGATTTCTTAACTCTTAAAGATAGAGAGATCAAGAGGAAATATGACATTTTATCATCTCATCCTATTTCTTGGGCTGCTTTATGAGTTAATGGTGTTTGATGGGGACATTCACTTTAAGATATGGTTTGTGTCTGAGTTGGTAGGTAGAGTGAGCTTCTCCCAACTTTTTTTGAAACAGAAGAAATGAAACTAATAATTTATTTAAAAGTTAGATCCAGGCTGATGGATATGTGGCACATGTACCCCTACTCCTCTCTCCTGTGCCCAAGGCAGACATCACTAATGGATCACAGCACTCTTTCCATTTGAGCCAAACTTGGTATCAAAAATCCTCTCAACCTAGCACTCCAGGAAGCCACCACTATTGATTAGAGTTGTTCCATGGGATGTAATTTACTTGTCATCTCTAAATTAGAAGACTCAAACGGACACTTTGGTATCTTTAATGATACCTTATTAACTCAAATTGAGGGTTGGAGTGCGAGACCAGCAGGAAGCACAGATCTCACCTGGATCCCTTTATGAATGAGGCTGTTTTTAATCAGTGAATTTAAACAGTTGGAAAAATTATTGTCAACAACAGACACCTACAGACTGCTCTCAATAGGTTCTGCTTCTCATCATTCAACCCCCAGGACCTCCACATCCATAGCCTGTAACCCAGAACTTCTTCATTTACAAGTTCAAGCCTGATTTTTTTCCCACTGCCCCCTCCTCCAGACTTGAGACTTACCTCGAAGCCCCAGAATTATTTAAGGTCATGGATTGAGATGCCGGTCAATACCTTGGATGCAGGCAAAGTTAAGGTCTCTGAATTGCACCTTATGAATCATTCAGAGAAGACCTTAGTCCCCCCATGTCACATCACCCCGACACCCTGCAGCCAGCGGATGGACATTAATGAGCCCATGGTGTGTTCCATAAATGTAAACACATGGCCCTGTGTCCTTAGCCCAGAACTGATAAACACAGCTGCACACCCAAAGGGTAGGTCACTGCTGTGGGCTGGAGGGAGCTGACCCAAGTTAATTGCATTTTTATCCTCTTCCATGTGACCCAGGGGCCCTGCCCACTTTTTCTCGGTTTCTGGCGCCTTCACGTGTCTTTGACATCTCTAGTTAACCGGTGTTCCAGGGCAAGTTTTCTTCTCTGCTTTTCTTGCCCCCCTCTCTGCTGACAGGAAATATCGTTACCATTCCTTTCCTCGTGGCTAGAGCTGCCTCAGAGGATCCCACATTAAAAAAGAACTTAGCCGGAAGAGCTTATTTTCAAATTTAAGAATCAAAATATCTTGCACCCTTGAACCTTTTGTTACATAAGTGTCTGCACAAAACTTTGTTTTCTGAAATTCTTTCCCAGATGACAGGCAACATGCTGAGTCTTATAGCCAGGCTTGGAGGGCTCACATCGTAGAGTGGAAAGTTCACTGGCTTTGGAGTCAGCTGTGGGTCCAAATCCCAGCTCTACCAGTTGTTAGCTGGGTGGCCATGAGCAAATCAATTCACTTCTCTAGACTTCAGTTTCTTTATCTATGGTGTGGGATAACAACACGTAATTCACACTATTGTTGGGATTTGTCACAACAGATGTGGGTGAGGAATGTAGGAGTAGGTCATTAAAAGTAGCCCTTGTTTTTAAACTGGTATTTGAAAATATTCGCGGGAGGCAACAAAGAGTGTGAGCCTTGGAGACAGAGACACCCAGCCCTGTCTCTTATCAGCTGAGTGACCTTGGACTGGTCATTTCACCTCTCTGAACCTCAGTTTCTCATCTGTAGGATAGAATCAATGCCTTCTTTCCGGGATTTTTTTTTTTTTTTTTTTTTGGTGAGGACAAAATGAAATGATGTGCATAAAATCTCCTGTTCTCCCTCAGTTCCTCCTTAGTTACTATAATGTTCTTAAAAGAGAGGTGAGACCCAGGAATCCAGAGCCCAGTAGTCCATCGATCTGTGATTAACTGGACCACCTCAGTCTGGCCTCTTCCACTCTCCAGGCCTCAGTGGTCCTGGACCAGGCAAACGGGTGATGCCCCCCACCATTGAAGATGAAGAATGGGTCCTCCCTAAAAGACTGTCCTGGCCTACAAAACTTTTAGGTAAACACATCTTTTGGTGAATTCATCCTGTTGATTAAATGTGTGTGTGTGTAAGAAACAAAGAGACAGAGCGAGAGTCATAGAGGGTCTGTTATCCAAAACAAAGACCCCACACTAGATTTAACTTCCCCAGAGCTGAGCGGAGAGCGTGATATTATCCAGCTCAGAATTTGGTTCATCCACGTCCCTCCTTCACCAGCAGGAGAGTCTGTATCAGCTACATTCAGAAAGGAAATGCCAGGAGATAAAATGCTGACAATAAGCGACAGTTATGACTCTTCTGCCATTTTAAAATCATTGCAATAATGCAGACCTCAGTCCCCCCAAGCTATGAGCAGAGAGCTAATGATTTTAGGGGACTCATTGGATTTTTATTTTTTGAGGAAGATTAGCCCTGAGTCTGCTGCCAATCCTCCTCTTTTTTGCTGAAGAAGACTGGCCCTGAGCTAACATCCATGCCTATCTCCTCTACTTTATATGTGGGATGCCTAACACAGCATGGCTTGACAAGTGGTGCGTAGGTCCACACCCAGGATCCAAACTGGTGAACCCCGGGCTGCCGAAGCAGAACATGAGATCTTTACCACTGAGCCACCAGGCCGGCCATCAGGGAACTCATCGGATTTTTAACCCTATAAGAAAATAGGTCATCTTCCCCAAAGTTTCCCAGCGTATGTTGAACAGGACACTCATCCCACAAGAGGCACAGTGAAGAAAAGTGTTGTGTGGTCACATGTGTCTGAGAAATGCTCTGAGCTCAATCCTAGCCTCAGAGATCCCCAGGCACAGCAGAATTTGAAAGCCCTATAAAGTCCTATAAAAAAGAAGCCTACTTAAATGCATGTAGCCCAGCATTTCCTAATCATTGAACCACAGGCTTCCATTTCTGGCTGCATGGCAGACTAGACACCTTGAAGTAGGAAAAGAAACTAAACGACAACCTGGATGTAAAATCCAGTGATGTTTCCTATGTGTTGTAGGAGGGGTTCCCAGGGAAACAGTCTCAGATGAGATTTGCATGCGGGTGGTCATTGGAGAGCGCTGTCAGGACCAACACGTGTGAGGGAGTGGGGATGCAGGAGGGGGTTGAAGAAGAAACGTGATGCTGCCACAAAGAGGCCTTGACCAATCTCGATCTCGAGGGCAGCTCTGAAGCTAGGATTGCCCCTCAGAGATGTCCCACGCTGAGGCAAGGAAGGGCCACGTTTGTAGCCATGATGTTCCTAGGGAGGGACCCAGCTGGGAGTCTTCAGCAGGAAACAGTGTTGGTAGATGCTGGGCCTAGGAGGGGGATTTGGGTAGCACACCGCAACATCCAATTCTGACCACCCGTTTTGCTTTTGGCATCCACTTGCTTTGTATAAAAATTTCACCCCATTTGGGAACAGATCCTCCAGGATTTGGATGGATTTCTTTTCCTGGAGAGACTTAAAACACCATGGTTAGGGGGTCAAACTACTGCCTTCACCACCACAGCTTGGTCTTTGGGCCACAAGTGATATTCATCATCTCTGCCCGTCCACCCAGTCTATAGTCTCCTCACCTTTGCCCAGCACTTTGGCTGGTCTAGGTCATTCCCCTGATCACTGTGCCTTTCTCAAGCCATGGCTGCTGCCCGGTATGAGGAAGGCCGTGAGGGTATGAGGAAGGGCACGCCCTTTGTTGAAGCTATGTCTTTTATTTGAGGGCAATTCCTGGGGAGTAACTCAGCTTGAGTCCTCAGCAGGCAATAGCAACTGGAGAACTGAGGGCTTCTGTCTAGAAAGTGGGGATTCTGGGTGCTACACCCCAGCACCCAGTGGAATACGGGTCCAGAAATAAAAGCTGGAAGAGCAAGGAGCAAGAAGTTATGAAAAAAACAACTGAAGTTATTTGTCTTTGGAACGTTTTATCCTCAGGCGCAAAAATCATAAATTAACATCCCACAGACATGGTAGGCAATGGAGGTCACTTCGGGAATTGATTGTCCAGTCTAAGGCTTCATGTGTCAGGTGAGGAAACCGTGACACAGAGAGAGGAACGGCCTTGTCCGAGAGCACAGAGCATGTTAGCAGCAGACCTGGACCTTGCATCCACTCTAGAGCCTTTGTTCCACATTGTGCCTCTTCCTCCCTGTGTACCATTTTGCAATTTTGTTTAGTTATTTGAATAACGTCCATCTCCCCCAATAGATCACAGGCTCCATGAGAACAGGGACCGTATAGCTTTTTGCTTACTAATATATTCCCGGTGTCCAGCACAGTGTCTGGAACACCCTTGGTGCTTAATAAATATTTGTTGAGTGAATTCGTGCACGTGCACTTCAGACTTTCTCTAGCATTTTTTTAGGCATCAGCCTGATGGGAGTGGAGGGAAGGAAGATGACTAGATGCCGCCCTGAAAAGATCATGTGGCCGGGATGGGCCGAGAGGGAACCTAGCTGAGAGCAGCAAGCACAAGCCTGGCTTCTGTCTCAGGATCCCCTGCAGGCTTGGAGGCAGACTTCTTGGGTTCAAATCCCAGTTCTGCCACTTACAAGCCACATAGTGACAAACAAGCTGCCTAATTTCTCTGATCCCCAGAGTGGGGATTGCTAAAATACTCTCCCCGTCTCACAGGGCTCTTGCAAGGATTACAGGAGTTAATACATATAAAGCTCTTAGAACAGTGACTGACCCATGGTGCGTGCTCCCTAAATGGTAGCTGTGTATGACATCATTCATGTTCCCTGAGTGATTGCAACTAATTTACAAGATGAGCATGATCTCATGGCTTTCTCCCTGTCCCCGATCGTGGGGCTACAGGCAGAGCTCAGCGTAAGATCCAGCATGTGGTACCCGATCCCAGATTCTGAACCTCAACGGCCATGTTTTAGGGACAAGTGAAGCAAACAGGATGAGGGGGGAACGTCAGGATGGATAGTTCACAAGAGGAGGCTGTGCAAATGCAGCTGTTGGTGCTGGATTTCCATATGAATTTTCAGTTTCTTCCATCGGCGTTGTTGAGCAAGCCATTACTATAATGGATGTGACCACAGGCTGTACACTAAAGCCCTAAGCCACCACTTAGCACAGACGCTGCATGCATTAAGCCCTGTAATTTTTTTGAACTTTTTATTGAAATATAACATAATCCAGGAAAGCACACAAATCTTTAGGCAGACAGCTCAATAGATTTGCACAAAATGAACACACCCTTGTAACCCACACTTACATCAAGAAAAGGAACATTACCAAGGTCCCCCTGAAAACTCCTCATGTCCCTTCCGGTCACCACCCCACCCCAGAGAAAATCTCAGTCTTGACTCCTAAGACTTGGATTCGTTTCTCCTGCTTTGAACTTTACATAAATGAAATTGTACTGTTGTCACTCGGTATCTGGGGTTTTTTTCATTCCACATTATGTTTCTGAGATTTATCCATCCTGTCTCATTGAGTTAGAGTTTGTTCTGTCTCAGTTTCCGTGTAGTTTCCATTGTGTGAAGGTAGCACAACTTATCCATTCTAGTATCGATGGGCACTTGGATGGTTTCCACTTTGCGGCTATTACGAATAAAGCTGCTCTGAACATTCTTATACATGTTTGTTGCTGAACATATGTACGTATTTCTGTTGGGAACATAGCTAAAAGTGGAATTGTTGGCTCATAGTGTTTGCTTATGCTCAGCTTTATTTAGTAGATACTGCCGAACAGTTTCCCAAGCCTTATATTTCAAAGGACTTTTAAAAATACACAAATAAGGCAATTTGGAAAAACTAGACAATATAGATAAATAGATAAATAAGTAATAGAACCAAACATAATTATTTCACCCAGGAATAATCCCTATTCATGTTTTGGCATATCCACTTCCAATATTTTTCTATATATGTTTGTGTATTTTTTTTACAAAGACAAAAAGAACTATACTGCATATTCCATTTGGTAACCTGATTTTTCATTTAGCAGTAGATTGGGGACATCTTCCATGTCAACAAATGAACACCCACAACTTAATTTTCTAAACTTTTTAGTATGAAAATGTTCAAATATCTTTAAAGCAAACAGAATAATATAATAAACCTCTATGCACCCATTACTCAGATCAATGACTGTCTACTCATAGCCAATCTTGTTTTCCATACACATCATCTTCCCCCATTATTTTGAAGCATTTATGATTTTACCTGTAAATATTTAAACAGCTATCTAGATAAGGACTCTTTTCAAAACCATAACCACAATAATATTATCACATCAAAAAAATTAGCAATAAGTCTTTAATATCAAATAACCACTCAAGTATAACAGCCCCCTTAATGGTTGTATACTGTTCTATTGTAAGAATGTAGCATAATTTATCTAAACAAATTCCTCTCGTTGGACTTGGTTATTTTCAATTTATTCTCCTGTTGTATAAACAATGCTTAGATGGACATCTTTGAGGTCACATCATCACATACTTTAGTCCCTTGAGATAAATTCCTAAGGTATGCAGCTTTAAGGTTCTTGACACTTAACTGAAGCCTAGATCCCCACTGTGTTTCAGTTGCTGAAAAGTCGCTAATTCATAAACGCCAGAAACAAAACGGGCTCTTCTCATAAGAAATGAGAGCAACGCAAGAAATATGGTATGAGAGGCTGAAAATACTTCAGACATGACTTTTTGCCATTTTCACTTTAACATAGTCGTTGGCAGCAAATAAGCAGTTTATGAAAAGCAAAATGAAAACAGAATGTTCGCGAAATAAAACCCCCCTAAATTTTATGGGGAACGTCCAGCTGAGCCACCGACAGCCAATCTGCGTCATCAACAAGATCATCTCCCATCCCCGGGATTCTTCATGTAAAATCTTCTTTTTTTATTGAGGTATAATTGACATACGATATCCTATTAGTTGCAGGTGTATATCACAGTTATTTGATATTTATCTACATTATGAAATGATCACCACAATAAGTCTAGTTGCCATTTGTCACCATACAAAGTTATTACAGTGTTATTGCCTGTGTCCCCTATGCTGTACATTATAGCCCCACGACTTATTAATCGTATAACTGGAAGTTTGTACCTCTTCATCCTCTTCATCTATTCCGCCCCCCACTGCACATCAAATCTTTTCCGCCCCAGAACTTCCTTTCTTCTCAGCCCCACCATCAGTGATTGTTTTCACGGTTTTCTCTCAGATGAGACTATTGCCAACGGCCATTACCTATTCACTTTTTTCAATGCAAATGAAAGCTTTCATTTTTCCTGAGCAGACTATCGCCTTTGAGCACGTCTTTGTCTGGGTCTTTTCTTTAATATTAAAGGACATTTTGCCATCATGATTTCACTGAAAAGTAAAATAAAATAAAATTTTATTAAGAAGCCGGAAACCCCCACGAGTTCACCAAGCTCACCTGCACAGTGCTCAGGAGCAACCCTTGGGATGCTAGATGGAAAATCATCTTGCAGCCCACTGTGAGAAAAGCGACAGGCTGCCATTTGTCCCACCCACGACCCACAGGAAGGCAAAGCAATAATAATAATAATCAATAGTAGGCAGTTTAAACCCTGTTATTGCAAAATTAAGGCTTGTAAATATATTTCAACAGGTATTAATTTACCCACGGCTCTATTCCAAAAGTGCATAACAGCAAGAATCATCTGTAAAACCCATTTCCCAGTCACCTACCCCTCCCCTGATCTCGTGTATTGACAGGTAGTATAATATATCATGGCTTGGGGCCGGCTCCGTGGCCGAGTGGTTAAGTTCGCAAGCTCCGCTGTGGCGGCCCAGGGTTCGGATCCTGGGCACAGACATGGTACCGCTCGTCAGGCCACGTTGAGACGGCGTCCCACATCCCACAACTAGACGGACATGCAGCTAAGATATACAGCTGTGTACAGGGGGGTCTTGGGGAGATAAAGCAGAAAAAAAAAATGATTGGCAACAGTTGTTAAACAGTTGTTAGCCCAGGTGCCAATAAAAATATATATATATATATCTCATGGCTTTTGGGACCAGTCTGAATCCTGGCTCCACCATCGGCAAGCTGATCTCTCTGAGTCTCATGGCCCTCGTCTGTAAAATGAGGATAATAATAAAATCTACCTCACAAGGCAGTTGTGAGAATTACATGAGTTAAAATGAGTATTTCTGGTCCTTGCATCGTGTAAGTGTTAAACACACAAGTAGAACCAGAACAGCCAGTCCTCCTGATGGCTGGTGTTTATACCTCAGCCCAGCTGCTTGGCTGTGCCACTGGAATTCAGTCCTCTCTTTACAGGAGATTTTCTTATTACCCGTGTGGGGCCCCAGAGGTGTCTCCTTCCTGTCTGATTGGAAAATCAGATGCTGGAGAGCGTACAGCTAAGAAGCTTAGGGTACTATAGTTTGTTCTTTGCCTTGAAAGACAGAGCTAGATACTTTTCAGACACTGTTTTTAAGATAACATTAGTTAGTACGCAGAAAGTGTATTGAATAGAGTTGCCACGGTAAGCGCTGGCTCTTGTCATAATATTAGTATTCTTCTTATTACTATTACTTTTATTGGAAGTAGAGTCAACAGCTTGAATCAATGGGAAGAGAAAATTCTGGATAAGAGCTGAACCAACCTATGTCCTCCCTCCATACAATCCCATCATGGAGGGAAAAATGAGCAACTACATCATGAGGACCATTTCTTTTGTAACATGAACGAGGCTACAATTTCAAGTCACACCTCTTTTATTTTTCAAGTTCGCCATATAAGCCATCTCATAAATTATTTGCAGGAGGTCTGGTGTCTCCCTCTAGGAGCTTCACTTCCTCCTTGAACTGTCTAATAAACAGAAGGCTGACTGGGTATCTTCCACACCCAGAGAAGGAGAAAGTGGGCACTTACTGGTCTTCCACTGCCATTGCTTCTCACTGCCACCAGGTGTCGCTGTAGAGAACAGGTCCTCCAAAATCCTACAGACCAGGCTGGGGGGTCTTCACTACATCTCGCTGATCCACACCACCATAGCTCTCAAAACCCACGGGGTTTGATTAGATGCCTTCCTCCATACAAACAGGTGACCTGCATGTGGCAGGTTACGTTCGGGGGCTCCAGGATGCCCTGGCCCTGCTCCGTCGGAGGGAAGCTGCCATCATGTCTAACTAAAGAGGCTTTCTGGCCCTTTGCTTGCTGAAAAACTTGCAAAGAGAGCGCAGATTTTTTCCATTGAGGAGCCCAGATATGTTACATAAATTATTGCTATAGATGGACAATGATGAGGAGTGAAATATTTCCCCAAAATCAAACGTCACCACAACCTCACCACAGCGGCACCCTGCCACATCCCACCAGATTGGGGGGACCCACAAGAAACTTACCTGGCCTTTATCCTCTCAAAATTTCCCATGAAAGTAAGAACAAAGTCAGCAAGAATGCTCAAGGATTAGAAAAATGCAGGACAGCCAAATCAAACAGGCTGAGAAATGTCAAGAATGGCACTTCAGCCAGTCCCCTTAGGTTGTGTCTGAGGCAGACAGTTTGGGGGTCAGGAAATGCTGGATGTCTTGGGCTGCTCTGTCAGGCCCATGGGTGCCATTTAAGGAAAATGAATGGCCTGGCCTTTGAGCACATCTGACTGTATAACTTTAGGGATCATTCTGGGTCAGATTAGCTCCAAAGGAGAGTTTCCTGGCAGAATGTGGGTGAAAAGTTAAAGAAACCAATTAGAACATTGTTTTGCAAGATGCTCTTTAAATCAGAAGAGCTTATGCAGGAATCCATTAAATAAAGCAGATCTAAACAACTGTGAAAGCCGGGATCTGAGCCTCCATTCCCGCCCTGAGACAGCCCAAGGTGCTCAGGGGCTGCAAAGCCACCCTTGGGTCCTGTGAGCGTCTCCTGAAGGCCTACGTCAGGAAAACACAAGGCCTGGGGCAGGGGGGTGGGGCAGTACACGCTCCGAGCAGGGCTGTCCCCTTGTACACTTCCAGGGGGCGCCATTCACAATGTATACTCCAGGGCAAATGGCACCCCCAAAACACGATTTGTAGAATGGCATGTTGATAGTCCCCCTGGGTTTGTACAGTTGAGCAGCCTTTTATCGGGAGTTATAAAAAGATAAAAAGAAGAGCTTAAAGAGCTCACAGGGCATGGGGTAGGGGGGTGTATGGAGAGACAGAGAGAAAGAGAACCACGGGCTATTTTGTTGGTAAGAGTCTCTATGGTGGTTTGCAGACTAGAGTCAGTCTTAAAAGGTGTGTTTGGGCTCATTAACCTTTTACCTGCAATAGTTCTCTAGTTCTTTGAGTTTGCGCATATTGGAAGTGTTTGGTTTGCAAAGAGAATAGAAAATGACCAGGTAACAAGCATAGGGAGTGGGAAGAGGTCTCCCAGGCTGAGAAAACCATCTGTACATGATCACAGTTAGGATGGGACCTGGAAGGCTGCGTGACTATAGTCGCCTTTATCAGACTCCTCCTCCGTGTCAGGCACTGGGCTAGCCACTGATGTAAGGTTGTCTCAAATGTGAGAGGAAGATGAGAGATGGTGCTTAATTCTGGGGACCAGAGAGTGAAGGGAATAAAGAGCTTTCAGACGGATGCAGCTCAGCAGACCCTGGGTGGATGAGAGAGAACCGGGCTGTGGTCCTGGGCAGATTTTTTTCCTCTTCTGGGATCCCTCTGAATGTACCATGACAAGGACCAGCAGTGGCAGACAACCACCTCATGTCCAGGAGGCCATCAGAAGCTTCTTCTCATGGTGACAGGCAAGCCCTCAGTTGGGAATTCAGACAGGAAGCTGTTGGCCACACACCCCCCCCCCAACTGCACCGCACCTCAGACCCCTCCAATTTCATCTTGTACTGATGCCCAATGAAAAAGCCACCGTGAATTCCTGAGGAGCTCCCAGTCTCCCGCAAGAAATCCCCGCCATCAGCCAAAGAGAACATGGGCGAAAGTATCGCAGGCTGGTGGTCTTGCGCCTTATTCTGTTATCTATTGTCTGTCTCAAAATTATAAGCCAGGAGTGATATGGAGATTGTCAGTGCACCCTGGAAAAAATCTCTCTCCTGCTAATGCATTTTTTATGTCCACACTGGCAGGACCGTGAAGAATAATCCTCCCCTTCCATTTAGTCATTAAGCACAATAGGTAATAATGAGTATTGCGGGGTAGGGTTTGCATTAAAAAAAAAATCAACCAGTTTATCTCAGAACTGAACACACAGCTGAGCCACCTCCAAATGCTGTGCTGCGCCTCTGTTTTCCCAGGTGGGCTAAGTGCCTGGTGCTGACAGGTGGCAGGAGAGCACAATGGTTAAGACAGACCAAAGTGCAAATCCTGGCCTTGCCACCTTCTCATTGTGTGACTTTAGGCAAGTGGCTTCAATTCAGTGAGCCTCAGTTTCCCCATCTTTGAAATTGTAGTACCTGCCTCGTGGGGCTATTGTAGGGACTCAATGCGATGACAAGGGTGAGGCATTAGGGGCCCACCTGACCCCCTCGAAAGTGCTCTATAAGTCATGGCTATCATTAGGATGATTTCCCAAGCCTGAGTCTTCCCCAGGATTTTTGCCCTCAAAGATATTTCCCTTGTTCTGCACCCCCTCCAAGACATAACTGGCTTCTAAATATGATGGGGTAAATAGACAAGAAGGCGGGGGGCAGAGGGGAGCCGGCAGAGGCACGTTAGACTCCTTCACAAGGCAGACTTGCCAGCATTCCCTTTGCAATGAGGCTCAGAACTCCTAAGAGCCGTTGCCTAGAAACCGGAGCTGTGGTGGGCTTCCGCTCCCTTCCAGAATCCACCCTAATTGGGATGCTTATGAAACTGTTTGTTGACTCTTGGCAGGCTTTTCTTCTCCTTCTTCCAGAAGAGATGCAGTCCTCTCATACAAACGCTGACTCACACTAATTAAAGAGTAGCCCTGGGCCAAGGCACCTTTAACCACATAGAAGCCAGTGGGATGGCAGCCTTGGTCAGCATCCTCTGACAAAATGGCCATTTTAGGTCGCTGTCACTGTGTTTGCATTTCAGGATGTTTACAAGGTCTGAGGTGACTTTTGGGGGCAGGATGGTGTGTGAACAAGGGTGCGTGTGTCTGTGTGTGTGTGTGTGTGTGTATGTGAACAGTGAGGTCACATAAAGCTTGCAAAGTCGGGGAGATTGTACCATCCATCAAAGCATAACATGTGCATATTGTATAATGCTGGATCTGCATTCCTTGTGAGGGTTTAAACACCGCGTGTTATTTGGCATAGGCAAGTCAGAAACCAAATTACCAGCTAAAGAAACAACTTTCCTGAGAGGCACATGGGGAGCCTGTTTCATTTGATCACTTCTTCCAGAACACAGCTATATTCCAGTTCCCAGTTGGAAAAATATATATTTCAAAGGCACCCATTTATCTCTCTCTTGTTTGGATGATTCAGCTCTGCACAGAGGATTCTATACACCTGCTCCATCCAAAGAGGATGTGAATGGACCACGTCAGACTAGGGCGGCATCATTGTTACATGCCAAAAGGTAGGCAGGTATTTAATTAGGATTTGAAATGCAAGAACTTCCAATGGTTTAGTTATTCATGTAATAAATATTAGTTATTCATGTGTAAATATATCTGTCTGGGGAGACAGAAAAGATTTAGAAATTGCCCTTGCCCTCAGGGAGCTCAGTCTGGGGCTGAGGGTGGGAGGAGGGAGTGCACCGACAGACAAGTCAACTGCAGTTCAGAGTAGCACAGATCAGAGGTGCCTGATCCAGCCTGGGAAAAGCAGAGGTAACTTCCGGTGCAGGGCGAGGCTCACACCTGAGCAAGTTCTCAAGGATGAGAAGTTAGCCAGGTGAAGAAGAAGGAAAGAGCATTCCAGGCAGGGGAGCAGTACAAGCAAAGACACTGAGATGAGGAAGAGCACAGAGAAGGAGATGGAAGAAGGTCAGGCAGAGCCCTGGAGGCTGTACTGGGAAGTCTGGAGATGATGCGCAATGTTGGGAGGTATCAGAGAGGGGAAAAAGAGGTCCAAGGCAAGTGAAGAGGGAGTGGCAGTTATCCAGGGGAGAGATGATGGCAGCCTGATCTTAGGGATGGTGAGTTTGGGTACTCAGCCCCACTGAGGGGTAGAGCCCTGAGACAAAGCAGAGTGGAGCCAGCGCCGTGGATGGAGGGGTGCCATTGGAGGGCTCAAAACAGTGACATGCTGCACTTTTCCCAAGATGTGCATCTTCATATCTAGCAAGAGGACCGCACAGTGGAGGACCAAAACGTCAACGGGGCAGAGCTAAGAAGCAAAAACTTCTTTGGATCATTCCTTTGCCAAGATTTTTGAACTCCAAACCTCCAGCTAAACATGTCATGCTTTTCAATTCCTTGAATGGTGACTTAGGTGGCAGAGGGTTTCAAAGAGAGTGCATTGGACTGGGAAACCAGAGGCCCCCATTCATGTCTTGAATCTGCCTCTGACTTGCCATGTGCTACCTCTCCTCTCTGGACCTCAATTTCCCCATTTGCAAAACGAGGACATGGGGCTTTTGCCAATGGTCTTCTCGCCTCCAAAATGCTCAGTCTAGCTTCTGTCTCAGGTCAGAACAATGATTCCCAGTGGAAGGCCATGGACTCCAGGAACGGAGGGTTCTGGCGCCCAAATGCCAACTAGAATGCAGCCATTCTTTGAAGCCAAAGGCCAGATCTTTTAAGTTTTTGCATCTTCCCTCAGCCTTGCACAGCACCTTGGGCATAGCGGATGTCCAATAAAGATGTCAGAAAAAGAAGGAATTAAATAAGTTGCATTCAAAGTGAGGCAGGATATATGGAAATGGGATTGGCAAGCAGTGAAGAGACGTAGATTAGATAAATACTTGCTGACAGTAAATTTGTGAATCATGAGAGATATTGCCTGCAGATGTTGCGTCTAATCTTAGAGATAGATAAGCAGAGAACTGACCTTCAATAGGAGATCAACTAATCAACAGAACCCTTTTTTCTTCTTCACTGAATCAACTCGCCATTTTCTAAAATTGATGATCAAAAATAATATTCGGTCCCCATTATGTGCCAAAGAATGGAGAGGGGTAGAAGTAATGAGCATAACATGGTGTCTGCCTTCAAGGAATTTAATCTCCAGAGATTAGTTTAGCCAAAATTTTAAAGCTGCTTTGCATAGCGATACAGCTTTTTTGCATCTTAATTTCACTCATCACCTGCTCATCTCTGTGCGTACCCTACGTTGATGAGAGAGCTTGCTTTTCCAATTGTGGCCCTGGCAATTAGCCATAATGTGATTAGGTGGTGAGGACCAATCCTTTCTCTTTACAGAGCAGTTTTGAATATCTAATTTGGAATTGTACTTTGTGTTTGCATGACATTTTTTTTTAAATGCTTTCACATCTATCCCTCCTTTTTCGTCTTTCACAACAAGTCAGATAAGACAATATTGTCTCAAAGAACAGGTGAAGAAGATAGGCTCGCTCAAGCTTGGGCACCAGCCCAGACTCCACCCCATCTGGGTAACCTTGTGTAAGTCACTGAACCTCTCTCTACTTCAGTTTCTTCATGGTGACGTGAGGCTAATAATTCTAATTAGCTGCCTTGGAGGATCGTTTTAGGAAGATATTCTAGTGGTGGGGGTGGGGGTGGGGGTAGTGGTAGTGATGGTTATCCCTAGCTAATAGAACAGAGTGGTTAATTGTTCTGCCTAAATCACACAGCCAGCTGTTGGCAGAGTTCATCTTAGAACTTGGCTTTCTAATTCACATTAATGTACATCCCACTTTCGCCTAAACCTGTATAATTCACTGTTACCAGCAGCGATGTCCTCCTCCGAAACACCCATGAGGCTGTGCCATGGATTGTTTGATTCTTCTTTCCATCTTTCTCTCCTCGTCTTTTTCCTCCTCCTCCTCTTCCTCCTTCATTCTCTTTCATGAAGATCTGAGCCAGAGATTAAATAAAGGAAGAACCCAGAGAAGAAAATCACTTAAAATAATTAGAAGTGTTCTGCGTGTAATTTCTTATTCAGCAGAGCAGAGGTTAATACCCTGGCCCTTTATCTTAATAAATTTCATTATTTACATGATAACCAAGCATTTATCCTACCACCGTCACGTACAGTAGATTCACAGACCTTTATGAATTACTGCATAGTGCAATTTACCAAATCCCAAAATAATTGTGGTCTAATAGACTGTTCTTGCTGCCACCCTCAGAGAAGAAGAGCACTTCCTAAGCTCGCCACTTGAACCAAGTGCCACTTTCCAGAAGCCTGTGGGGTTTAGAGCCAAACCACCGACCTGGCTGTGTGCAAAGCAAGAGAGTCGTAACAGCCGGCATTCACGGCTATGATGGTGACAGTGACGGTGATGAAAACAGCAAGTTCACTGCCACTTATTGAACACCTCCACTCTGCCAGGCACCGTGCTAAGTGCTTCTCATATATGATTTCAACAATATCCTAGAATGGGTATTAATCTATCCCAATTTTACAGATGAGGAAAATACATCTCAAAGAAGTAAAATGACTTGACTCACAGACATTGAGTGACAAGGAGACGATGACCAGTCAAAACCAGAACAGACCTTTTCCAAAACCAGGGCATTTTCCTCATGCAACACTTTGGAATGAGGCCACCTGGGTCCCAATTCCAGCTCCACCACTTATTAACCCTACAGTGGGACTGCATGACCTCTCTGAGCCTTGGTTTCCTCATCAGCAAAATGGGGATAACAGCACCTTCGTCTTAGGGATGTCGCGAGGATTCAGGGAGATAATGCTCTATATGAGTGGCACTCTATATGAGTGCCCAGCTCGGCGTCTCCTCAAGTCATGACTACGCTCCTCCTCCCAACCCCCAGTCAATACGGCTTCTCTCCAACTGCACCGCTCCCCATGCTCCCAGCCCTCATTCCTTACAGGCTCAGACCCTGCTGTTGTCTATTTCCCAGCTGCCCCAGGCACCCCCAGTGGTGACTCTCTCAGACCTACTTCTCTTGGTAGAGTTTCATGCCTCGAAGTTTCCTTGTCTCTTTCCCATTACCCAAACTAACTTCTCCCAATGTCTTTCCCTAGTCCGTGGCCAGTGATTTAGCCAAGGATGATGGTATTTTAAATATTCTGATTATGACAGTTTGGTCACAGAACAATAAAGAAAGAGAAAGACAGACAGAGAGACAGAGACAAAGACAGAGAGAGAGATTGCCAGTTGGGACTGTATTCTGCTGAAGGGTAAACAGAGCCCTGGAATTACCATGACTTAAACAAGATAAAGGCTTACCTCCCTCTCGTAAAAGAAGTTTACCTTCTGGAGGAAGTACTGGTATAGGGCTTCATGGTCATCCAGGACCCAGGTTCCTTCTATCTTTTAATCCTCTGTCCTTAGTATCTGCTTCCATCTGCAAGGTTTCCTCATGTTCACACAATGGCTGCTGCCACTGCAACCATTGTAGCTGAGTTCCAGGCAACAGGAAAGAAGAAGGGAGCAAAGGGCCAAAAGGCATATACTATCCAATATTAACTCCCTTTGATGAGTTTTCCCAGAAGCCCGTCCCAACGACTTCCACTTGTACCTCATTGACCTGTCCTTTCTGCAAGGGCAGTTGGAAAACGTAGTTGTGTTGGTTGTTGTTTTGTTTTATTTTATTGATCTTTTATCTAGGCATTTTTTTCTTTTTTCTTTTCTTTTCTTTTTTTTTTTTTTTTTGAGGAAGATTAGACCTGAGCTAACATCTGCCTCCAATCCTCCCCTTTTTGCTGAGGAAGACTGGCCCTGAGCTAACATCCGTGCCCATCTTCCTCTATTTTATGTGGGACGCCTGCCACAGCGTGGCTTCACAAGTGGTGCATAGATCCGCACCCAGGATCCGAATCAGTGGACCCCGGGCCGCCAAAGCAGAACACGCGAACTTAATGGCTATGCCACCCGGCCGGCACCTCTCTAGGCATTTTGATGCCCCAGATAATGTGGTCTGTCACTAAGGAAGCTGGGGAAGTGGATTTTTTGGTAGGCAACTGGTACTTTCTGCCATTGGGAGGAATGGAGAGAGGTAGAGAAGGAAAACCAGCAAGTGCTGATGACCTATGCTCTGCCAGGCACTACCTTCAACGAGTCCACAGTCTAGCAGGAAAAACAGACAAGGAAGCAGGCAACGGCCATATAGTGTGATGGGTGCACTAACGGGAGCACATAGGCACAGGGAGCTGTGGGGGCACAGGGGAGGCACTGGACCTAGCCTGGAGTTCTGTGAGGAGGAAGTATGGGACTGAATGGTCAACAATTGACAGTTTCTCCCAAGCCTTGAAGGACAAGTAGAAATCAGGCAAGTGAACAAGGGGGAGAAGATATTGCAGGCAGAAGCAAAATCACATGCAATTTTGGGGTAGAGGGATGCACACAGATGCCTGGGTGAGCGGTTAGAGAGAAAGCCTGTGTCTTAGAGGAGCTTGTTGTCGTGGGAAGGGCTCCATCCTAACAACAGTGGGAAGCCAATGAAGGGTTTGGAGCACTCTGATGGGAATGATGAGATTTCCATTTTAGAAGGAGCCCTGTGGCCACCAGGTGGACAATGGATTGGGAAGGAGAAAGACCACATAGCAAGCTACTTACAGCAATGAAGGCAACAAATGACAGTTTCTGACTCAGATGGTGGCCACAGGAAGACAAGCAGGTGATATTCAGGAAGTAGAATTGACACCACTTCGTGATCAATTGATGGATATGAAGGGGGTAAGGAAAACAAAAGCAATCTCTCCATTTCACAGGTGAAACAAATTGTTTTTTGTCACCCTAGAGTGGCTTCTGAACAGCACACTTATCCTTAGCCGAAGAAATGCTCTCGCTTGGGTCTTCTTCCCACTCCCAAAAGCAGTCTGCCAGGTGCACATGCGCTGTTTGCGCAGACCTCAGACGTGCCAGGTGAATTTTGCAAAGGAACGGGAGAGAATAAAACTGCAGGGGCTAAAGCGACTTTTCCACTGAGAGTCAAGTTTTCTGTGCCTTTATGACAGTCCCAGTCTCGTCTTTCTTCCATCTGATTTACGATCAAACGGAACCCACGAATGGATCCGTCTCTTTGGGCTGAGCCTTCAGAAAGGAGAGAAATCTGTCTGAAACTTTTGATCTGAGAGGTGAAATCCTTATTCCACTCGGCAAACCTCCCATTGTTGGGCATTACAATTAGCAAATGACCCAGGAATGGTAAAGAGATGTTCGGGTGTGATTTAATAAGAATGTGGTTGCAATAAGCACTCAGAATATGTTTGCAATCAATTTGCTGTATACACAATAAGCAACCAGAGCAATCCTTTGTGTATGCTGTTGCCCTTTATCTCTGGCAATCTTGTCCCATAAAGAAGAGTGAAATCCTCCATTGCAAATCATTAGCACTCAGGAAACGGCCTTAATTTGCATGCTGACAAAGATATTAACTTGGGGGGAGAAATAATACAACACGTCCTTTTGTCTGAAAGGCAGTTCGAAATCTGTGTTGTGACTACAGTTGACTGAAGTTCAATTACTGTAATAAATGTATTCCAAATTTCATCTCAATTGCATTTGCATTTTAATGAATGATTCTCACCTTCTTGTCAATTTGGCAGCCAGGCTAGATTTATTAAGTTATTGTATAAACAGGGCATTCTAATTCAGGAATTTAAATGCAAAATATTTGCTCGGTGCGTTGTTTGAACTAGGGCTGCGTTATTAATTTGCCTGTATAGGTTGCTTGGAAATTCAAGAACTTAAGGACCACGTTTCAGATCCCTTCAGTCCATCATGTTCGTCCTCTCCTCCTCAGAAATCGATATGTCTGGGTGGGCTGACAAGGCAAGGTGTGAGCCAGCCAGATGAAGTGGGCTCTCCGAGACTCCAGCCTCCACAAACTGGGAAGAAAGTGATTTATTTGCTGTTATTTGAAAACAGCAAAATTTGTTAAGTGAAAATTTCCCATGTAGGCAATTCCCTTCAGCGAGAGCAGGACATGCCCGAAATCAGATTGCCAGAAGTGTTTGCTCATCTTAATGTCATTCTGCCCTGCCCGTCGAAGCACTCCTGGCTTTATAGCCCCATATTTCTTGCAGGCAGAGATGAAAAATGTGAGTGAAAACCAGCTGGATGCAGAGGCTTAATACCGTTAAAAGTTGTGGTTTTTTTTAAGTACATAGGTTTTTTAAAGTACATAGGGGCTGTTGGTTTTTAACAAAGTGATTCGCCGTGGCTAATGCCATGCCCCCCATAATGGGAAGGTTCAGCACGAGTTCCCTTTGCCGCCTCCCAGCTCTCCAGTCCTTCTTGCAAGGCCCCTGGGAAGAGAGCTGGGGCTGTCTGTTTTACGTGACATTCAGTTGTGGGGACTGGAATTGGCCACCCCAAGATATGTCTCTTTGGCATGATGATTATTTGAGGCTGGTTACTTTGCAGACAGGAAAGCAACTGAAAAGTAGAATTTACTTTCCCTTTGTAAGAGACATTTACATCGTGAAGGAACACTCCACCTGTAAAGATATCTCCCTCTGTACCAGGAAGAATGGGAGATGACCTTGTCTCTAGAAACTCTTAATGCCAAAGGCAGGGACTTAAATCTGCATTTGTTTACTGTACTCGTGTGGTAATCTCCCATGACCGACTCCTCCTCCACCCCCAACATTCTCCACTGTCTTTAGATGTTTAAGTGGTTGTTTCAGCCATTTTGGCGAGTTTCTCAGGTTGCCTGACCTCTCCCATGTATACATGTTATAAAGCTTTGTTTAATTTTCTCCTGCTGTTCTGTCTCATGTGAATTTAATTCGTTCTCAGCCAGACGAGCCCACATTTGGGTAGAGGAAGCGTCTTCTTCTCCTACACAGTCCTTGGTTTCTGTAGGGCCCTTGGGATGGAGGTAATGGGGGACATTGCGAGCAGTGCCCTCGAAGGGTGAGACTGTCTACCACAGATATGCTTAAAGAACTTTCTGAGATGTATTGATTGCTAGCGTGTGACAAAGTCTCCTTTCAAACTTGTAGCAAGGAAATCAGGCTTCTAATAAAGCCAGTTGGATGATTTCTTTCTGGAGAGAGTTTCTTTAATAAGGTGAAGAGGGTAGCTAGACCTGTGCATCTCAAACTGCAATGTGTATATACGTCATCTGGGGGTCCTGTTAAAATGCAGATTCTCATTCGGAAGGTCTGAGTGGGGCCCAAGACCCTGCGTTTCTCACAAGTTCTCAGGTTATACTGCTGGACCAGGGACCACACTTTGAGTAGCAAGGACCTAGATAGCATCGCTCAAGGGCAGAATGGTGAGGTAAAGGTTAATGACCTTGTTACAAGTCTGATGGGCCAGCTGTGTGGGTAAATCTAACACCCCAGAAAGGACTCTTAATCTCATCAGAGAATATTAGAAAATGGCTCAAATATTTTATCAAATATGCTAGATACTTCTCAGAAGGGGCTGTTAATTATGTTATGATCCAGATTCTGTTCCAGACCATTTTTTCTCAGATCTGAGGCAATTTCTTTCTTAATATCATATTTTATCGTATCTAAGAGGCACACATTTTTTTCACATTTTAATATCTCTGAACTGGGGATGCAAAGTACAATCATGTCTTGATTTAATTGGCATGGGTTTCTCCTTCTTTGTGGTTCATAAAGCAAGGGTGCATCTTCTCATGGATGATGTATTTGTCAGCTATTTTCACCATAATGCTGTGTGACAAGCTGCCTCAAAACTCAGTGACTTTCAATAAGTATTTCTTTCTTGCTCATGTGTCTGTAGGTTAACTAGGGTTTGACTGATGTAGGCTGAGATTACCTGGGTTTGGATCTGTTCTATACCTTTCTCATTCTTCTAGGTTCAGCAAAATAGTGGGCTTTGTTCTTGTCTTGGACCCAAAAGAGCAAGTTCATTTCAAGCTTCTGTTCGGGTCCTATCTGCTAACATCCTATTGGCCAAAGAAGTCACGTTGGCAAAGCCCAAAGTCAGGGTGCTGGGAAGCACATTACACCCATAATGGAGGGGATGGGGGAGGGATGGAGTATTTGCTGAATAATGAACCAATCTGTCACAGAGGGCTTCTTGGATTGGGTAAAACATGGTCTAAAGGGAGAAAGTAAGCCACCAGTTTCTCTTCTACAGGCCTAGAGATGAGCTCTGCACGACAACCCAGACATACGTAAGCCCAAAACTTTAAGGCTTCCTGCTGAAAGTGCCTGTGCTTGCAGCATGCAGGTGGAGAGAGAGAAATTCTGGAATCGGCCCTCCTGGCTCCCAGCCACTGCTTTGCCCCTTTCCAGCTGTTAGGCCCCTCATCCTTTGCTTAACTTCTCCCCCTGTTTTCTCATCTGTAAATCACACCAACCTCTCGGGACTGTTAAGTGAGATGACAATAATAACAGAAGCTCCCAGTCATCGAGTCTGATGTACCAGGGACCGTACTGATGTACCACCGTCCATCGTCTCGTTTAATCCTCCCAACAGCCCTTTGAGGCAAGAACTAACATTTTCCCCATTTGAAGATGAAGAAGCTGTGGTCCAGAGAGGTTTAGAACCTGCCTAAGAGAGCAGCAAAGTCAAGACCCCAGCCGGAAGCTGTCCCCTCCACGCCTTCCCACTCCATGTCCCAGCCCTCAAGTTGGAAGGCGCTGGGGAGTGAAATCTGGGCTTCTGTCCTTCTGTCCGTTTGGCCTGTCTCGGCTAAGCCCTGCTGAGAGTGTTTCTATCACCAAAGGGAGCATTCCTCATTCATCAGCTCACACACAGACTCCCATGAGGAGAACATACGTTCTTAAAAATGAAAACCCACTCTCACACATCAGTTAAGAGGAAATCGCACTGGGCGGAGGAAACTTTCCATTCCTCCCTCCGTTTGCCTGGTGCAGTTAATTATTTCACTCCCCGTCGTTCCTCTTGCGATGTCAGCCAGGGGAGTTTTCCATCGCGGCGAGCAGTGAGCCAGAGGCCGTGGGTGAGTGAATTGAAAGGCGAAAACTGCTCTTTCCAGCAAATAGCTCCCTTCACACGAATAGCCTGGTAATCAGCAATAACGATGAAGAAAATGTAGGGAACATACAAGGGAATTAAGTGGGAATTTGCTAAAATATTAAGCATTTTTAAATGGGCCTCCGCAGCACGGGGGAGCAGTTCACAGCTCGCTGCATGAACATCCCACAGCCTGAAGTTCCCAGAATAGACTGTGTGTGTGACATGAAGGCCCAGACCCTCCCCCTATCTCTGTTCATCCCTCACCCGGGGCTTTCCAGAAGATCTAGCAGATGGGAATCTGGCTGCCTTGGTTGAAAAGAGGCTGCAATTCCACCAAAAAACTTGCTTGCTAGGTTCCTCAAATTGGCCAACACTAACTCCCCTATTCCCTTCTGTGAGCTAATTGACAAGACAAGCATTCATCATTATTTGCATCGAGGCATTTGTTGTAGACCTGGCTTTTTACAGTGTCATCTCTGCACAGATCCTTTAAAGAAATCTCTTCCCAATTTCAGCATGAGGAATAGTTAGGCATCTCCTAAACAGCTTTTTAAAAATCTTACTGTCATTAGGAATCACATGAGAGATTCTATTTCCCTCTTTGCATTGGCCACTAGGATGCTCAGGGCCAAATTTGTGCACTAGATCATGCGGCATGGGTTTCGATACTTTTCTTGCCTGATTTTGTTTTCTTGTTTTTTCTGTCTCCTACTTTGCTCACTTTTTTATTCTCTGCCTCGAATACTTTTTGGAATAAGGGCATAAATAAGTCAAATAAATTTCTTACAAATCTCTTAATTACTACAAAAAAAAATAGATAACTAAGATGCAGAGATGAAGACTGTGAATCCTTGAAGGATGTGTTCACCTTTGGAATGCCAGGGCCTTGAACAGAAGCTGGCATGTAATCTGTGTCTGACACAGAACCGGTGTCCAGCCTGGGGCCTCATACATGATATTCAAGGCCCTTTTATTTACTGTGGCATGGACCATCAGCCAGTCACTTGTTATAAAACTAATTTAAGAAGGTTGTTGCTAACCCTCACAGTCAAAGAAAATAAAGAGAGTTCGGCTGTTCCATGAGTGTAGGCCTGTGTATCGGATCATACCGCATTAGTCCCCTGGGGATGTCACAGCAAAGGACTACAAGCTGGGTGGCTTAAAGAACAGAAATTTAGTGTCTCACACTTCTGGAGGCTAGAAGTCCAAGATCAGGGTGTCAAGAGGGTTGGTTCCTTCTGAGATCTGTGAGAGACAACCTCCCCTAGCTTCTAGGGGTTGCTGGCAATCTTTGGCATTCCTCGGCCTGCAGAAGCATCACTCGGATATCTGCCTTCATCCTCACCCGGCCTTCTCCCTGCGTGCGTGTGTGTCTAAATTTCCCCTTTTCATACGGACACCAGTCATATCAGATTAGGGGCCAATCCTACTCCAGCATGACCTCATCTTAACTAATTCCCTCTGCAATGACCCTATTTTCAAATCAGGTCCCATTCACAGGTACCGGGGGCTAGACCTCCACGTAGGAATGTGGCGGGGACACAATTCAATCCATAACACGTGCATTTCAGGATCCACTTAGTACAGGTTCTGCAGGGGAAGACCGAGGCTTTTGTCCAGTTACAGACTGAAATCAGAGCCCAGAGCCCACCCAGCTGCTGGGTCAGCTCCGGGGTCCTTGGAGCCCTCCCGCGGTCGCACACAATCATCACACTGAGGAGTCCTCTCGGTGCCTGCCCCACTCTTTGCCCCTGAAGACCGTGGTGTGTCCCAGGACGTGACAGTTTTTGCTGACAGCCTTCCCCTCCATGAGAGAATCTGACCCACAGCACAGAAGGTTTTACAGCTGAAGGGGAGCCCCTGACACCTGCCAGTCAATGACAAGCCACCCAAGACCCAATGGCTCATGGATTCTTCTGAGTCAACAAAAGGGATTTCCAGGGCAGGCTGGCAAGACTTTCCAATGGAAAGGCTGACTAGCCACATTCAGAAACATCCTGACGTTCTACAGACCAGCACAGTGTTCAGCTGGACTCCATAGGGAGTCTACTCCCTGAGTTCAGGCCCCAGCTCTGCGCCTTTCCAGCTTTGTGAGCCTGCCCTTCTGGGCCTCAGCTTCCTCATCTGTACATGGAAATGATGATAACAGCACCTTCAGCGGAGGGTTGGTGTGAGGGTAAATCAGTTAATTCATGCACCCAGAAGTGAGGGGGTCGGGAGGGTGGGCCACAGAAACACTGGAGGGCAGGGCTAAGTTCCACCACAGATATGAAATCACAACATCGCCTAGTTCAATAAAAATGCCTCTTATCCAGATGACTGCTGCATCTCAAGAGCATGCTGGAAGCACTTGGGAAGTCTCATTGAAGTCCAAGGGCAGACAGGGGTCTCCACAGCTCATCATCACTGGGGGCCTGCACGTGAGGATGTTCAACTGAGTCATTAGAGATGAGCTTCTTAATTAAAATAGTAAATCTGCTGCCTCCTGGAGTAGCAGCCTCAAGCACAGGGGTGGGGAAGCCGCGCCCGGAGTAGCAATGCCGCCTGGTGCTTCCCTACAATTTCCAGTCTGGGACACAGCCCCTCCATCCTCCTTCCTTCTTCCCTCCTTCCTTCCTTCCTCATTCCATCCTTCCTCCTTCCTTCCTGCTTCCTTCCTCCCTCCCTCTGTCCGTCCTTTCTTCCTTCCATCTTCCTTCCTCCATCCCTCCCTTCTTCCTTCCACCTTCCTTCCTTCCCTCCTTTTTTGGAGCAGAACATTCCCGACAAACAAAAGTCTTCAATGGAACACAAATATCTAAAGCAGGTAAACACAATATTTTAGTAGCACAAAATGTACTGTGTGATACCACATAACATTCTATTCCATAAAAGCGAAACTTTTCTTAATTTAACGTTGTACTTGCCCAGGGCCCTTGCACGTGCTGTTGCCTCCACTTGGAACCCTCTTCCTGAGATACCTGCATGATTTACTCCATCACCCCCTTCACGTCTTTCCTCAAATGTCACCTTCTTGTTGAGGTCTTCACTGACCACCTATCGAAAATGGCACTGACACCCCGCCCCTGGCAGTCACTCTCCCTGCGTCTCTGCTTTATGTTCTCCTACAGATCTTAGCATATTGTCCACAACCGACCTCTTTGTTTTTGTCTCTCTTCGCGCCCTGGGCTGTAAACTTCATGAGGGCAAGATTTTACGACTGTTCCGTCGGCTGCTGTATTTCAGCACCTAGAATAGTGCCTGGCACATAGTAGGCAGTCAATGAATTTTTGGTGGATGTTTGATAAGGATGCAGTTATTCAGGCAAACACACAAATTTGAATTTGAGCGTGAATCTAATAGAGTCTGACTTCATTTTTGATGTGTGGCTGTTGACAGCTTTCAAACTTCCCCGATCTCTCTTCCCATTCTGCCCCACATCCGGGCAAGCTGATGAGAAGTCCAGGTCCCCTTCTTGGTGCTGGCGGGAAGTTCAAATCACACTCAGACAAGGGAACCCTTGCCCCAGCCCTACTCCCTAACCACCACGTCACCCCAAGCCAGTCGCCCCTCCTGCTCTCTCAAGCTGAGTTCACACTTGCTCTGCCCAGAAAGGCTCACTCTGTGAGTCACAAGTCATTTCACATCCCTGTAGTGCATGTGACGTGTCCGTCTCGACCTCTGAACCAAATTTTGAGAGAAGGGTCTCCGTGAAGAAACACAACAATAAAAAACGGTTGCCGTCACGTCAGCTCCAGCTCCCAGTGACTTCCGCACTGGCTTCGTTTGTGCTACGTCAAGAAAATCCTCATTTGTGAAATTAAGGAACTGCCCATGATGGAAGTTTTCTTTCCATCACGTTATCTTGCAACCTCGGGACACTTTGATTCGTGGATTCAGAAGCTTAAAAGCAAAACAGAAGCGTATTTTTTGTTTCAAACACGAATTCCACATCATATCAACTGCTTGCATTCCTAAACTTAAAAATAAATGCCAGGAAAAAGCGCCTGGAACTGACAGTCGGGGGCCAGAGTTATCCGTAATGTGGTTTCACTGTGTTGCACTAGGTCACACGTTCATTTGTTTTTGCACAATTTTACACTTGAGGAACCTGAGAGTTTATTTTGCTCTGACAAGAATGTGAACTGGGCAGGTAATGCCTGGTCCTCGCCCACAACTGACTGGCTGGGATGGACATGTGACACGCAGCATAGATGTGCAGAAAATTCTACATGAGCTGAGAATCAGGCTCTAAATTTAGAAAAAGATGACTGGTGACCTTCTGGTGACATATTTATAAGAAACTCAAGGACTGCATTTCCTCGAATCTAAAGCACACCATTAAAAACAAAACAGAAGAAAAACACTGCCAATTAAGACGAAGTCTTTCTCATCACTTAGAATTTTTCTCATAAAAATGTTATATGTTGGGCCGGCCCGGTGGCACCACGGTTAAGTTCGCACGTTCCACTTTGGTGGCCCGGGGTTCACCAGTTCGGATCCCGGGTGCAGACATGGCACCGCTTGGCACGCCATGCTGTGGTAGGCATCCCACATAGACAGTAGAGGATGATGGGCACAGATGTTAGCTCAGGGCCGATCTTCTTCAGCAAAAAGAAGAGGATTGGCAGCAGATGTTAGCTCAGGGCTAATCTTCCTCAAAAAAAAAAAAGTTACATGTCATAATTTTTAAAAAGCTCTCTCTTACCTACCTATCACTCTCTGTTCACATAAAGAGGAAAATATAAGAGAACTACATTGGTTAAGACAGTCTTCAAATTTCTTCACGTTCAAAGTCCTGCTCTCCTGAATCACTTTTCCACTCAGAGTCGACAACGTCCGAGGCAGCATTTCTTAAAAGGATGCTCTGCCTTTGTCTCCAGGGTATTCTTCCTACTTCTGACACCTCGTCTGCAAGTTTTGATACTGGTACTTTCTTGATTTTATAAGAATATGTCAAAGAAAAGGACTCTTCAGACCCCAACTTATGGTCCAATGGTTTGTTGTCTAAAACATCAAGAGGGCAGCTGTCTGATCAGGTTATCAGGAGTAACAACCAAGTTTGAGCACACACAGACAATGACAACTTCAGTACCACTGCCATCTGGCTGGCAGTGACGGTGAAAGGCCAACAATCGTAAGACACACTCTCATCTCAAAGATGTGAAGATGTGAAAAAAACGTGCATGGCAAAACTGGAGAACTAAGGTAAATGCAATAGAAATGTCAGGAGAGGCTGGTACAAAAAGAATTTAGCTGGTATAGAACAGGATGTTTTGTGTTTTAGTATTGTTATTTGCTTAAAAAGTTGTTCATGGAAACTCAGTCAGATATTTGCAGATTCCTGAAGCTTTTCTAGAAGGTACGTTCCTAGCAAACCCCAAATCCAGGCTCACTTAAATCCAGAACCCAAGGCCCCGCACCTTCTGTTCCCCGCCGGTGTCACCAGCTTGTGCTCTGGCCACCCTCCCACCTTCCTTCTGTGCCGCAGCTTTTTGAAGATACTGTAGCTCCCTAAACGGGCCATCTTTAGACTCCCCTGTCCCAGTCAGTCCAAGCTGCCACAACCAAGTCATAGACTGTGGCTTATAAGCAACAGAAATTTATTTCTCAAGCTTCTGGAGGCTGGAAGCCCGAGATCAGGGTACCAGCACGGCCGAGCTCTGGTGAGAACCCACGCCCAGGCTGCGGACTGCGGACTTCCCACTGTATCCTCACTCGGTGGACAGCAGAGGAAGCTAGCTCTCTCATGACTCTTCTAAGGGTACCAATCCCATTCATGAGGTCTCCACCTCGTGACCTTATAGAATCCTAATTACCTCCCCCAAACCCTACCTCCTAATACCACCACATGGGGAGGTAGGGTTTCAACATACGAATTGGGGGGGAGAGGACATGAACATATAGTCCATAACACACCTCTTTGCATTTACAACTGCTGTTCCATCCACTGGTATGCCATTTTCCATGTTTTCCTACTGGTAAATTCCTACTTAGCCCAAATGTCACCTCCTCCAGGAAGCCTCCTTAGATTTCTCTAGGTTCCTGTAGCTTTTTGGCACATTGTGTTGAGAGTATGTTTGTGGGTGTCCTTCCTCCCTTATACTATGAACTCTCGGGAGGCAGATGCCTTGTCTCATTGTGTATTGTGTAACTTCAATGCCCTCACTGGTGCCTGGAATAGCAGGTTCTCATCCAATGCCTGCCAGAGAAATGAATGAATGAAAAGTTATCACTGTGTGATGTTATTTGAAAAGTACTGGAAAAGCCCTACCTCCTGCTTTCCAGCATTTTCCCAATGGACACTTGCAAGAGTCCAACTGCTGAAATGAATATGCCCTTAGTCATACTTCAAGTTTCCTAGCAAATGAGCAGGGATTAATTAATCATATCAGAATCTAACCATGGCAGCTGGCTGAGAATACTCTCACCCAAAACTGAGCACAAGAGAAAGAACAGGACAGCAGAAGAGGCTACTCAGAGAGAGAACAGAGAGTCACCCCATCCAGGAAGATGTCTCCATCCACCCCCTAGTCTGAATTAGGTGCCTTCGTCCTACAAAACTCAGAGTCCTCCCCCCGCCATCCCTCTGTTATTATTGACTTTTCATGTATCTCTCTCCCCCACCAGACCCTGAACTCTGAGGGACAGGTGTCCGGATCATCACTATATCCCCAATAGTCACCACAATGCCCAGCACACACTGGGCGCTCATTAGAAATTTGGAGAATAAACAAAATTGAATTCAGAACCCACATTCATGTCTGAGGAATGTGATAGTGGTTCAATATGTTACCGACCCTGAAGTGGGTTCGCTCACCCGTTGGCCAGCAAGCCAATCTCTGACACCGCGTGTGGTGGAAGAAAGTAGGTATTTTATTTTTGCACAGTGCTGAGCAAGGAGAGAGGGTAGCTAACACTGAAATCCCAAACTCCCCGAAAAGCTAAAAGGAAGGGTTTTTGTTTGGGGTTTTAGGTAGGGGAGGGGGAGCATATGGCCTTGCTGGTAGGAGCTTTCCCACCAGCCTGTCTTTGGCCTTGAGACATTTGCAGAGAGAAGGAAGCCCGTGACCTTGCTGGTCAGCAGCTTTCGCACCGGCCCATATCTCTTTGCGGGAGGAGATAGTCCAGGTGCTTGTCCTTGACGGTGTCTGTCTCCATGGAGGATAGTGGATTCTGGAGCCAGGAAGCCAGAGAGTAAGCAGGGAATGAGTGTTTTGGTTTTAACCCCATATATGCTGGGTTTAATGTGGGGAAACTGATATCAGGGTCGATATCAAATACAGTGCCTGACAACGTCCCAGATGGCCAGACAGGTGGACAGACAGATATGTACACACCTCTGGCATCACTCCTTCTCCAGCCCCAAGGTGACAATGGGCAAAGGGGAGGGAGGTGTGTAGACCATCAAGCACACAATGTCTTCGCATCAAGCCCGTATCAAGATATCTGATTAGGAAACAGTGGTTGAGTCAGCAAGAAAAGAATAATAATAAAGTCCCAACATACGTTACTTGACACAGCAAGTACCTACACATGATTTACTCAACTTCTGCAGCCATGTGAAGCATATGTGAGCAATTAGGCGAATCCACTAGAAGGCAGCCTTCGCCAGGAGCCCAGGCCATACAGTGCTGATCTGCTATTGACATCACTGGTGAGCCAGGCAGCCTGCCGACCCCCTTTCCTGCATGAAGGTACCTAATCCTGTGGAGTGTGAATTGTTATGTTCGTTTCATAGCACCTAGCAGAACACCTGGCACACAGTAGGTAATCAATAAATATTTGTTAAGTGTTGGAGTGATGAATGACTAAGACCTAGAGACGTTAAATAATTTGTTCATGGTCTTTGATAAGAAGTCGATCCATGGGGCTGGCCCGGTGGTGCAGCGGTTAAGTGCGCACGTTCCGCTTCAGCAGCCCAGGGTTTGCTGGTTCGGATCCCAGGTGCGGACATGGCACCACTCATCAAGCCATGCTGAGGCAACGTCCCACATATAAAGTAGAGGAAGATGGGCACAGATGTTAGCTCAGGGCCAGTCTTCCTCAGCAAAAAGAGGAGGATTGGCAGCAGATGTTAGCTCAGGGCTAATCTTCCTCAAAAAAAAAAAAAAAAAAAAAGGAAGTTGATCCAGAATTGAAGCTCAGATCTCTGGAATTCTAAGGGCAGAAAGGTTCCTGCCCTGAAAGCATGAAATTGCCCTTCAGTGATTATCAGTCCCAAGACAGTAGAGCATTGTCTTAATATTCAACCCATCTCTCTCTCTCTCTCTCTCTCTCCCTCCAGCTTCTTGATTCACTCTGTGAAGATAGGCAGGAGCTATTTTACCATGCTGAGGGAGGAGAGTGCAATGAAAAAGAAGCAACAACAACTTCAGAAACTGCAAGAGGAAGAAAAGCATAAATTCACACCAGCCAAAAAGATCTCGGAAGTCCAGTACGGGGACATTCTTTTGACGTAAGTAGACACAGTTGCTGTGGCCCTAACTGTCTTGGGAAGGACCAGCGAGAGTGAACGCTGCCTGGTTGGGTTGGGGGATGGCAGCTATCAAAGAGTGGGGGCCCATCCTTAGACTGGTGTCTAATGACTTCTTTTAGTCTGGTCCAACCCACCTCTCCACCCTCACCTTCTGGCGCTCAGGGGACTATCTTCTACTGTATGTCTGTCCTCATATCCGATGCCAAAAGCTACACGAGAAATCTTGCTGGTCCCCAAATGTGCCTCTTGCCCTCTCCTTCCCCAGCTTGTCTCTACCTCTAGGCCTTTTCCTATGCGGTTCCTTAGGCCTTAAATACTCTTCCCCACATCCTCTTCCAACTACAGTTCTACTTATCCAAAGCCCAGCTTAAATGCCACCCTCTCCTGGTTTCCTGGATTTCAGCCCAACCACCTCCAGAACCCATTTGGACTCTGGGTCCCCATAATGTGTTTGTTTGCTAGTTTGCTTTATTCCACATCAATATCTCTTGTTCTAGACCAACACCTGAAACCCCAGATCCTAGCTCGGGGTCCACCGAAAGCAAGTGGACAAAAAATATTTGTTGGTTTGTTGAATAAAGTAGCCCCCCTCTTTTTGTAAAGGTCTTTCCTCTAGTTAGGACAGGACCATCAACAGACTGGTCCAGTATTAAATGTCCGTTCATTTAACAATAACACTAATAATGACCACAACAATAATTTATAATGAGTGTCTACTATGTGCTATGTGCACATCTCTTCATCTAAATTTCCAAGCATCCCTGTGAGATAGGCCCTATAATTAGCCCCATTTTAGAGGTTAGGAACAGAGGCTTAGAGACGCTCACATAATCCCCCTTGTGACTAAGGTCATCAGTTAGGAAGCATCCCTGAGTCCCAAACTCAATGACACCAAATGCATGGACTGTGCCACTTTGCATGGACAAAATCCTGGGGTACTTAGCTTCTGCAGACTGAATGAGGCACAAACCAGGGGTGGAAAGGAGGCGCTGAAGCAGGTAGAGAGGAAAGATATGGTGGAAATGGCCATTGTCCTGGCAGAGCAGTGGTCTCAGCCCTGGCAACACATTAGACTCACCTGGGCTGTTTGTGAAACACCATTGCCCAAGGAACTTCCAAGACCAATTACATCTGACTCTCTGGGCGTGTTATGTGGACATGGTATTTTTCAAAGCTCGCCTAGATGATTCCAATGTGAAGCCAAGGTCAAGAGCCAAGTTAGCTTCAGGACCCCAACTGCCAGGGTGCCACTAAAGAGAAAATGCAACCCACAGCAGTTGCTTCCTTTCCTCTGCACCATTTTTCACATTCTGTTCTTCACATGTTAATTTAAAGAAATAGGAATATGTGCTTCCTAAAAACAAGGATCTCATCAATGCAGTTATACAATATGTGACCTTTTTGTGTCTGTCTTCTTTCACTTACCATAATATTTTTGAGGTTCATCCTAGGCAAAAAGCAGATTGGTGGTTACCAGGGCCTGAGGGAGGGTCAACCGGGGAGTGATGCTTAATGGGTACGGGGTCTCCTTCAGGGGGATAAAAATATTTTGGAACTAGATGAAGGTAACGGTTGTGCCACCATTAATTCCAATGCCATTGAATTGCATCCTTTAAAACAGTTAATTTTATATTGTGTGAATTTCATTTTAATGAAAAAGAGGATTCTGGTCTTTGAAGCCCTGGGGTCAGGGTGATGGGGCTGGACACTAATGGTCGGGGATCTCCTTAAAGTTCAAGGCGACAGATGGGAACCCAGAGTGCAAGACCGTGAGGGGGCTGGTATGTTTCCAGTTACTCTCCCCTGAAAGTGTGGCCTTTGGAAATCCCATCTTGTTACAGGAAGGGTCTCCTCTTTGAGTCCTCTTAAGTGCAAACCCTGGGCTGTGGTTTCTGTCCCACTTCCTTGCCTGTAAAGCTATTAGGAGGAAAATTAACCTTTTCTAAGTTGGCACATGTCCTTACGACCAAAGCAACACCCTTACCTCTCCGGTTCCAGTCTCTCTTGAGTTTGGGTCTAGAGATTCCCACATTGTTGTCAGCTCTCTGCCACTCTTATTGTTTTTTTTAATGACTTACAATCCCCACTTCATGACTTCTAAGGAGAGGGCACCCCGAGGAGGAGCCTTTTTTGGTGAGCAGGGAGTATTCAAATGAATGTGCAAACACAGGGGGAGAGAAAAAGTACTTCACCTAAGAGAGAGGATGGAGTCAAGCAGAAGACGGGCCGAGAGTGTGTGTCAAAGGGACGTTTGGAGGAGAGAAGAGAGAAAAGGCAACCATTGCTGGGAGAGAACAGAGAGGTCTAACGGAAATGTTTGTGAAGTTTTGCCTCATAGCGTGAGATGTAAACCCATTTCTCTGTTCCCCACAAGATCTTCAGTAAAATATCAGTGGCCCCATAAACATCATTACGGTCTTGGAACTTTATCTTGGCCAGTTTCAAAGCAAGTTTGGGGGTGAGGAAGAGAAGCTATCTGACCCCAGATGTGTGGGAGTTTTTTCCGACACCAAGCAATTCTCTGTGACACCAGCTGGGTGTCCTACCATCCAATGCAGATCTGACACTTTCTACCAGGAGGTAGCATCAGATCCCACAGGTTAAGGGCTCAGTCTCCCAAGACTGCTCCCACATCAGATGCCAATCACAAGTCCCAGGGGGCCACCTGTACTTCTGACCGGCTAGCTACAAATCAGGGTTCCCATGACCCCTTCCTTGGGTTTGGTAATTTTCTAGAATGGCTCACAGAACTCAGAGGAACACTGACTTATGTTGTCAGTTTATCATATAGTAAAGGATACAAATGAACAGCCAGATGCAGAGGTACATAGAGCGGGGTCTGGAAGGTCCCAGGCACAGGAACATCTGTCCCCATGGAACTGGGGAGTGCCACCTCCCTGTTCTGTGGATGTGTTCACCAACCCAGCAGGTCCCTGAACCCCATACTGTTGGGATCTTTATGGAGGTTTCATCACGTAGACATGATCGATCATTAACTCAATCTCCAGCCCCTCTCCCTTCCCGAAGGATGGGGGTGGGGCTGAAAGTTACAAGCTTCTAAATCATGGCTTGGTCTTTCTGGTGACCAGCCCCCATTCTGCAGCTGTCCAGGAGCCCACCCAGAGTCGCCTAATGAGAACAAAAGATGCTCCTATCACCCAGGAAATTCTATGGGATTTAGGAGCTCTGTGTCAGGAGCCAGGAACAGAGAAGAATATATATTTTTCTTATTATTTCACAACTCCCATCCCCTTAAGTGTAGGTGGTGAAAAGGAATTAGGAAAGAATCCCCAGAGGTGTGACTTTGGAGCAAGATCATTAACGCTGAATGGGAGTTCATTGGGTGGCAAAAAAGAGGCACGGTTAAAAGACACATCAGTATCAGCCCACCAGAAATTCTTGCATCCAGCATTTCTGGTTAGGGACAAGGCTGAAAAAGGGGGTGTGTATTTTGCCAAAAGTAAGAAGCATTATTTTCAGAATGAAAAAAAAAAAGCAGTCAAGTCATGACCTGAGCAACCTCCATCCAACCACTCATTGGGCCACCACTGAAGTGTCCTCATGGGACACTGAAGGGGCGTGTGACACAGAGAAGGCCACTCAAGGAGCAGAGGGGTTCTTACCCTTTCTATGAGGGTCCCAAGAGCCCAGCGCAAATTCCGCCTTCCCTGAGCCTGGTGGCGCTCACAGAGTCTGGTACTCCTACTGACACTAGCCAGCTGGCAGCCTTTCCCTGGAATAAAGAGAAGGAATGAACTGGCGGCTCTTTTTTGCAGGAGCTCTGCTCAGATTAACAAGCAAAGGAACAGGCACTGGGGAGGGCGGGCATGCCTGTTAAAGATCCTCCTATGACCGTTTAAATAGTTCGGTTGTAAAATTTCCCTTGTTCGGATGGGGTTTTTAATCCGTGGTCACAGAGCACAATTCTCCCCTCTCCCATCCATGTTTCAGCGTGCAAGACATGGTTTATTTAAAGTTTAATAAGTTTAAATATGCATGAGATCGCTCCTCTCATAGACGTTGGTCTGGTTACGTCTTATCTGGTGGATTCTATGAGCTGTACAAGGCTGGTTATTAAAATAAAACTGGAGGCCATTACTGCCACATAGCCATCAAATGTAGGCGGGAGGCAGGGGTTATAAAATAATTAGGAGACTGTCCACACCAGTACAGAGTGATCAAAAGCACAGGACTTGCATTCAAGTCCTGAACCCCCCATACAGCTATCTAAATTTAGGCAAGTCACTGTACCTCTCTGAGCCTCGTTTTGCTTCATTCACATGAGTGGTATCAAATTCCCAAGTTTGCTATGAGGATTAAATGAAATAATGCTTAGCACAGAGACTGGCATATGAGACATGCTCAGTAATTGCTACTATTATTATGCAATAAAGCATGATTTGAATTTGATCTCTGCGGGCCTCAATTACCTATAATCCTCAGATTTATGGCTAAAAAAAATCTTAATTTCCAGGCGGGCTAGAAAGCGTCTCACGTCTAAGAACTATGCTTCTATAAATATAATTCCAATCACAGAAGCATTGAAAATACAAGTGCTTGTTTACAATTACTTTTTTAACAAAGTATTTGATCTTGTGCATTCTAAAAGCTAAAGGGATTATTTTTTTCCCTTCTGGATCTAAGACCATAAGATAAGTTCTTTTAGACAAAAGTTTTAAGTCTGGCAAACTATGCAGGGAAAAAAATAAAATCAAGCAATTCCCCAAAGATTTCTGCCTGCGAGCAGTCTTTCCCACTGTGCTCAATGACCTCATTTTTCAGCTGCAAATTCAGCTGAAAAAGGTGGAAAAAACAACTGGCAGAATTTGTCTTATTATTGCAGTTGAGAGAAGACATAAAACCAGAGATTAAGGAGTGTAAAAACTGGGTTAATTTCTACGGATTCTAAACCACTGGGGAACGCGGCCGAACCAGGAAGACTGGGCACACCAGTCTGTTTGCTTATGGCTTCCTCAACTCTAGGGCTGAATAAAGAGCCTATGGACATGGGAATCAGGAGACCTAGACTCCAGTCCTGTTTTTCAGTTGATGCTGTGACCTCAGGATTGTCCACTAATTCCCAGGAGGAAGATGAATCCCTAAGGTGTGCCCCCACTTTGCCTCCTCTGCCCCCATCCATCTCATTCCCCACACTACGCCACCAACCTTTTCACAGCATCAATTGCTCCCAGCTTAAAACCGTCAATGGCTGCCATTCTTCATAGGCTAAGACGAAAGTCTGAGCAAGGCCACAAGGCCAGGATGAGCTAGCCCTTGGCTCGTCTGTCCAGCCCCAGCTCATGGCCTCCTCTCGCTCCCTCTGCCCTAGCCGCACTCTGCTTTCCCACCCATGACACTCTGCCCTCCACCACAGAGCCTTCCCCTCTCCAAGGACCTACTTTATTCCCATTCAACCTTCGGATTCCAGCTCAATATTTACTTTTGTTCCAGTTACTGTTGCTGTGAACAACCATTCCAAAACTCATTAACTCAAGACAGCAAACATTTATTTCGCTCACACATCTACAATTTGAGTAGGGCTCAGTGGGGAGGGATTGTCTCTGCCCCACACATCACCAGCTGAGACAGCTCAAAGGGTCCATTTCCAAGATGGCTCATTCACAAGGGCGGCGACTTGGAGCTGGCTGGTCAGCCATGAGCTCGGGGAGGGCTGAAGCCCAGCAGCTATGAGCATCTTCACAGGCTGCCAGCTTCCTCCCAGCATGGCAGCAGCTGGGTGCTAAGAGTCAGCATCCCAAGACACGGGAAGGAAAAGCTGCCAGTTCCCAAAGCCAGAAGTTGACATCACACCACTTCCTTCACATTCTATTAGCTCAGCCGCTCACAAAGCCAAGATTCCCAGAGAAGGGGCCATAGAGCCACCTCTGCACTGGAAGAGTGTCAAAGAACTTGGGGCACATGTTTCTAAATTGCCACAACGTCCCCCAGGAAGTATTCCCTGGCTCCATTTCAGCCAAATTCCCTGTTTTGGGCTGTCCAGGCCCCATCCACTCTCCCACTCAGCCTTATATGCCTGTGTGTCTGGTTAAGCCCATCTCTCCTCCTAGACGTTAAGCTTCAGACGGGAGGGGCTGGGTCCGTCTCATTCGTTGCTGCACCCACTGCTCCCAGCACAGAGATGTTCGATAAATATGGGTAGAAATGAATGAATCACGGAAACTGTCGATGATGCAATCAATGAAAGTGCTTAGACTGGGGCTCAGAAACTAAAAGGTCTTAAAGGAACACACAGGGAGTGTGAATTAGTGAGGCGGGCTGGGAGTGAGGAGTCTGGGGTTCTTGAGACTCGGGCAACCCGAATAGCGTGCACCTCATTCAAAGCAGGCAGTGATGTCCATCATGGGCCCCACCTGACTCCTGCCAGCCAGAGTCCCAGACCCTGAGTGGCCAGAGCTTCCAAGTTTTCAAAATCCAAAGCTTTTCTGTTTTTACATGAAACCTCCCAATTTAAAAAATATAGACAACTGATTCGATTATATACATACAGTAGGCTAATTATAACATGCCTCTGGGCTAGATTTGGTCACGGGCAAAAAATATATACCCTATGACTCAGGCATGCCGAAAAAAAAAAAAGGAAACTATTTTCTATAACTGAAAAGGCTAGCTCTATGTCGATGGAGAAAAAAACTTTAAATATGGTATTAAATGTAACTTCATCTTTTCCACTTTGAAACAGTCTTTTGGGGGTAAATATGCAGTGGTTTCAAAGAAGAACTGCCTGTTCGGGCTATTTCTCCTCCTCTCTGAACATCCCCTCCTCCCCTTTACCCAGACGGCGTCTGTCATCAAAGGAAGTCTCTATGTTCTCTATGGGGCAGGGGATGGGCCTCTGGTTTTGCACAGAGGCCTGCCTGGTGGCTGCTAAGGTATGACTGGTTGTGGCTGCTCTCTGGGGACACGTTCATGCCCACTTCCAAGCGGTCTCTACAGCTGAGGGAAGCCTCCTCAAGGAAAGGATTGAAAACAGAAGCCGCTGACTCCAGGCAGTTTCTTAGCTGTGGCCACCCCACCATCTTCCCTTCTTACCATCCCATGGCTAGGACCCTGGAAGCCACCTTCCCCTCCCAAGCTGAGATTATTGCAATATTCCTAATTGACCTCCTTGCCTCTGCCCTTGCCCTCCACCCCCGCCATAGGCTATTCTCAAAACAACAGCCAGAGGGACCCCTTTCAGATACAAGTCAGATAATATCTCCTCTGAGTTCAAAGTCCTTTACTCTCATTCAGACAAAAGGCCAAAGTCCGTGCAATGGCCTGCAAGGCCCTTGTTCTCTTTCCACCTTCTTCTCCCTATTGCTCATGCCACACTTGCCTCCTTGCTGTCTCCAAAACACAATCCCACCTCAGGACATTTGCACATGTTGTTCACTCTAATCCAGAATGCTCCATCCTCAGGTATTTGAATCCTTTACACTCTGCAGATTTTTATCAAACGTCACCTTTTCAGTGATGACTTCTTTAATCACCCTATTTAAAATTGCAACTCCCAGCCCTTCAGAACCCCCTTCTCTGCTTTTTTCTCCCGGCGGCATGTTTCACTATCTAGTACAGAGTTGGTGGGTGGGGCGTGCTGGCCAAATCCAGTCCCCAGGCTGGTTTTATAAATAAAATTTTATTGGAACACTGCTATTTACATATTGTTTACATGTCCTCAATGGCTGCTTTCATGCTACTAAGTAGTTTTGACATAGACCACATGTCCCATAAAGCCATAAACATTTGTCTGGCCCTTTAAGAAAACATATCCGACCCCTAGTCTAGTGCACAAGTGTGTTACACAATCTACCTATTTATCTTGTTTATTCTCTTTGCTCCTCTGGTAGAGTATACGTTCCATGAGAGCTCTATTCACTGGCTGCCTCTAGAACCTTCATCTCACGAGCCAGAATTATTGCCTGGCACATAGTAGGTGCCCAATTATATCTGTCAATGAACCCCTGGCGAGAGAAAAATGTGTTTTAAACTGCTGCTCATGCTCACTCTGCTCCTTTCCGCCTTTCCTCCAGCACATACGATGATGATAAGACCAAGAAGATGGGTGCTGGAGTCATCCTTCGCCCATTCACCCCCGTGCACAGCTGCATCATTTCGTCCTCACTGCCTGTGGCTCACGTGTAAGTACAGCGTCACCCCTGCTTGTCTGCCTTGCCAGCTCATTGATCTAAGCCAAGGTGAAAGGACTCAACGAGCTAACGCGTCGGGAGCTGTTGAGCTGTTCCTTTGTCCTCTTGGAGGGACGTGGAGCCTGGAGCCTGCAACACTACATGGCATATAACAATAACACAGAGCAGACTCGGTGCTTCAGAGCAAAGTGGCAAATCAGCTGGGACTGAGTCATTCCATTCCTTACCAAGCCAGACGCCCTAATGTCAAATAGTTTGTAAAGCCTGATAAAATCTGTCTGCAGCCCTCCCCAAGCGTGTGTAACAACGTCTCAGCCAGGGCTCAGGGGACACGTTTTCCCCAAGACTCAGGAGCTGTTTCCCAGAGACACCCCTGCCGTCTCTGACCCGAGGCATAAACTCATCATGGCACAGTGTAACAGGATCTAATCAACCCTCCAAAGAACACTCTAGCTTTCTAAAACCTTGACGTCTTGTCGCCTCCTGTCTATTCCAAAGAATTCTAAGCCCAACTTTTTCTTTTTCGCTACTTAGCGCTTTGCAACTGGAAATTTTCAGGCAGAGAGAAAGAAGCTTTTGACTTTAGGGCAGGATTTCTCAACCTTGGCGCTATTGACATCTCGGGATGAATAATTCTTTGTTGTGAAAGACTGTCCTGTATTGTAGGGTGTTTGGCAGTATATCCATGGCCTTTACCCACTAGATGCCCCCAGTTGTGACAACCAAAAATATCTCCAGACACTGCCAAATGTCCCCTGGGGGAAAAATCATACCCAGCTCCCCACCCCGCATGCTGAGAACCACTGCTTTAGGGCAATGAAAATGGCGCTATGGATTCTAGATGTCTCTCTGCTCATTTGTTTAATAATTATTAGACCCTTCCCTATGGTGTACACAGTAATAATGGTTGCCACTGACAGCTCTGTCGGCATTGTCTCATTCAATTCTCTCAGCAGCCTGATTGTATAGGTGTATTATTATTTCCTCTCTGCAGATGAGAAAACAGAAAATCAGAGAGGTGTACTCCCCACCCAAGGTCACAGAGCACAGCATGTCGCTGCACTGGGATTTTAAGCCAAGCCTGACTTCAGAGCTTGAGCTCTCAGCCACACACTACACAGAAAGCGTATCCCAAGGCCTGACCTTTGAGGAGCTCATGACATATCTGGAAAGCCAAGTGCTGTGTACTTGAAGATTAAAATAATGCAAGAGTGAAATCATGGGACACCATGGCAGACAAAAGAAGGTCATTAAAAGAGCACTTAGCTCGTGGGTGGAAGATGCCGCCATAGCCAACACCATCATCAACATCATCATCATCATCATCATCATCATGCCCACCATGTATTTCGACACATCCCTACCCCTCCCTAATATTCCAGCTTTTGATGTCCCACTCCACACTTTCCTCCTACTTCCCTTTGATTGATATTATAATTGATTCCTTGATAGACTTATGTGTTCAGGGACATTCCAGCTGGCAGCTTGAGTCTGACGTTCTTAACATCTTGCAAAAATAGGCCTTGCAATCTCTCATGATGACCCTTGGAAACACTTGCACTTCTGCCTGTCTTTGCCATGGACAGGCCCTCGGGAACCAAACGGTGCAGATCAATGGTTCTTAGGCTTTTATTTGCATCTCATTCATCGGAGGGCTGGGGTGAGGGGGGTGCTGGGGGAATGCATATTCCTGAACCCTGCCTCAATTCATTTGGTCTGAGCAAATGGAGGATTAAAGCAACTATGGAAGTGACTGGAGAGTTTCTTGCTCGTGTTCCTTCAATGCCAGATGAGGAAACTGGAGCCCAGAGACAGGCCAGAACCTGCCAAAGTTCTTACAACCGCAATCCTGATCGCTTGACTCCTAAGTCAGATCTTTATCCTAGATTTGTTAGATAGGCTAGCATTATTATTATTATTGTCGCGGTGGTCGTTGTTATTGTCTGTTATACCCTAGACCAGGAGTCAACAATTTTTTTCTTAGAACGACAGACAGTAAATATTTTAGGCTTTGCCCACCAGGTGGTGTTTCTTGCAGCTACTTAACTTTGCCATTGCAGCATGAAAGCTACGATGAATGGAAGTGGCTGTGTTCCAGTAAAGGTTTATTTGCAGACATGGGCAGGAGGCGCCCTGGCTATGGTTTACCAACCCCCGCCCTGGACTGAAGGCTGCCCTCTCCTCTCCTTGGCTGTTAAAAGGCTCCGGCCGCATTTGATGACTGTATCAAAATGGAGCTGTATTATGGACCCCCTCAAAACCAAGTAGCTTAAAACAACAACTATTTATGATTGCCCACAAGTCAACAGGTTCACCAGGAGGGTCTACTGGTCAAGGCCAGCTCAGCTAATCCTGGCTGGGCTTGTGCATGTGTGCGCACGCAGCTGGCAGGAGAGCTGGAGGTCAGCCCATCTAGGATGGCCCCACCCACAGGTCTGCTGGTTGATGGGTGACAAGAGATTCTCACATGTTGAGGTATGTGGGGTAGCTTTTCTGGCTCAAAACTGATGCAGCTTGCACTAAAGATGCCTGATTTATGGCCTATCAAACATACATTGGACGTCTGCTTTAACTGTTAAAGTAAAGAATGCATTAAACATTATCTCAAAATAAAAAGAATGCACTGTTTGAAGATAAGGACACAGATGTCCTCTCCTACACGCCAGTATTGGCAACACCTGTGATACCGCTCCTGAGGAGAAGTTCCCTTTCCTGGACATCAGGGTCATGTTGACCTGCTAATTTGAAATCAAATATTTCTTTGAAACTTTGATAAATATGTATCCTGGGTATGTTTAATGTATGTTCTTTGTTCTAGAAAGGTATAAAAGAGTGCTGAAACCATTCTCCTCTAGCACGCTTTCTTCCTTTATGGAGACTGCCTTCCTGGGTTATAATCCTCAGCTTGGCTTGAGTATAGGTCACCCTATCTCTCTTATCTATAGAATGGTTATTGGTTATTTTGTGTCAACACTGGTTATTGCCTAGAGTGACAGGAGTGACTGGCTGTGTGTCTCTCATCACACAACAGGCTAGCTGGGGTTGGGCCCCTTGGTGGTGGAGAAAGGTTCCAAGAACGGGAGCCTGATCACCGAAGTCTCTTAAGGCTTTTAGACTCAGAATGGACACAATGATGTTTCCACCACATTCTGTTGGCCAAAGCAAGACATCAGGCCAGCCCAGATACAAGGAATGGGGAAAAGACTCCACCTCTTGGTGAGGGAGATGCAAAGTCACATTGCCAAGTGTGTGGACACAAGGAGCGTGGGGAATTGGGCATTTTTATTGGGCATTTTTTTTTAAAGATTTTATTTTTTTCCTTTTTCTCCCCAAAGCCCCCCAGTACATAGTTGTATATTCTTCGTTGTGGGTCCTTCTAGTTGTGGCATGTGGTACGCTGCCTCAGAGTGGTCTGATGAGCAGTGTCATGTCTGTGCCCAGGATTCGAACCAACGAAACACTGGGCCGCCTGCAGCGGAGCGCGTGAACTTAACCACTCGGCCATGGGGCCAGCCCCTATTGGACATTTTTGTATCTAATCAATCTGCCAAAAGGCATCAGGGCAGGGCCTTCCTGGTCAGTTTCCAAATTCTCAGTCATCACATCAGCCGATGTGGATCAGAGCCTGGTCAGTCCCTTCGATCCCAATGTAATTGATTCCAAAACCAGCTGAAAATACTGAATTGACTGTGAGGGGATCAATTCAATCATGTCAAAGGAGACTTGGCCTTTTTCTTTAAAAAAGGCAGGGGAGTGGGTCTCTAGGAATGAGAAACAGCCTCTCCTTTCCTCTCTGAGATGTCCTCACAGCCTTTCATGTGCGACTGTGCAGTCAGCAGTGCCTGCAACCCCACCTGTGTCCAGGTTTGCCCTTGGCAGTCAGCAGAGGGAGCCTAGAAGGGTTTTGAACGCATTTTCCGACTTCTCTTAGTAAAAGCGAAAAAGACGTCGTTTTCCTCTCAGGGACATTTACACTCAGCTGTATTCTGGTTGGTACAGCAGTTTCAACAGAGGGGGCTGTTCAGGTATGCTGACCACCGGCTGCTGGCCCGATCTCTGAGCACAAGGATTTTAGAAGCAGGACTTGTGCGCCTGCTTCAGCATTTCCATCTATTATGCCCTGCATTTGAGAAATAAATGCTTTCTCTTTGAATTTGATAAAATCAAGATACTGTGCTGTGATCTGATGTACAAACATGATGAGAAAGGACTGATTTCTATCAAGCATGTTTTGGGGACTTACTTTCTTTTATTTTTCAGTTTATCTCACTGAACATTAGCAGTCGTTGGGTTTGAGGGGCTTCTTTCTTCATTAAGACTTTATTTTTTTCAGAGCAGTTTTAGGTTCAGAGCAAAATTGAGCAAAAGGTGCAGAAACTCCCACATACCCTCGGCCTCCGCACGCCTCCCCACCCTCAACATCCCCCACCAGAGTGGGACGTTTGCTACAATTGGTGAACCCACACCGACCCGTCATCCTCCTCCAAACTCCCTGGTTTGCCCTGGGTTCTCTCTTGGTGGTGTACATCCTATGCTTTTAGACAAATGTACAATGACGTGTATCCACTATTGAGTAAAATACGGAGTATTTCCACTGCCCTAAAAATCCTCTGTGGCCCACCTGTTTATCCACCCCCCTCTCCCCATCCCCTGGCAACCCCTTTTACTTTCTCCTTAGTGTTGCCTTTTCCAGAGTGTCATATAATTGGAATCATACAGTGTGCAGCCTTTTCAGATTGGTTTCTTTCACTTTGTAATATGCATTAGAGCTTCCTCCATGCCTTTTCATGGCTGGATTGCTCATTTCTTTTTAGTGCTGAATAACATTCCATTGTCTGGATGTAGTGCAGTTGACCCATTCCCCTACGAAAGGACGTCTCAGGTGCTTTCAAGTTTTGGCCATTAGGAATAAAGCTGCTATAAACATCCACGTGCACATTTTTGTGAGACACTTTTTATAAGCAGAGAAAAAGGTTTAGACCCCTCAGATGAAACCCTATTCTGGCAGAAAGGGAGGGCTGTCCCCTATAACAAAAGACAACATCAACCTTGTCGTTAAAGCACAGATTCAGGAACCAGACGGCCTGGGCTCAGATTCCAGCTCAGCCTTTTGCTGGCTTTAGTGAGCTTGGACAAGTTACGTCGCCCTCGATGCCTCCGTTTCCTCATCTGCACAGCGGGGATGCTAGCAATATCTTCCCCACAGGGTTGTTATAAGGATGACTTTGTTTAATGGATGCAGAACACGTAAAACAGCGTCTGCACACTGGCACAGGGTCAGCTCTACAGGAACTGTTTACTATTACTATTATTTTGTTATCGCTGTTGTTACTACTCTTCATTATCTCAGTGGTTCTACATATGAGAACTGTGCCTGAGTTATCAGTTCAGGAAACCGTTGGATCTGAACTAGTTCATTCTTGCCACTTTCCGTTTGTAACTAGAAATATATTGAGCCTTATTTGTGCGCAGCACAGGGTAACCTGTAGTGGACAAGACTCTAGCTTGCAGGCTCGAGGGCCAGAGAAACAAGCAAACCGGTAGTTATAATAGAGCAGGGATATGAAAGGTAAGGACAAGGGAATACGTTGTAAGGATTGGGATGCTTTAGAATCTCCTTGAAGAGAGAACAAGCCAAACCTAGAGAAATCAAGGAAGGCTTCCTGATGGAGGTGACATCTGAGCTGGGACCCAATCACTGAGTGGCAGAGGAGGAGGAGGAAGAGGAATATTTGTCGGGAGCAGAGTATAGTACCAAGCACCACTCATCACCTCACCTTCACTCTGACAATTACCCCATCACACAGATGAGAAAATTGAAGCTCGGGGGAGTTAAGTCATTTGGCCAAGACCACCTAGCTAGTAAAGGGCAAAGTTATGATTGAGAGAGAGAGTGTGGTAAGCTTGGGCCACTGAGCGGACATTCAGCAGACTGCCAACGACAGCACAAGGATGAGCTGGGAGGCTGGAGGCTGGAGAGGTGGACGGGGTCTCGTATGTGGCGGTGTGCTCATTTGCCCAGGCTGCCGTAACGGACTGGGGGCTTCCACAACAGCACTTTGTCGTCTCCCAGTTCTGGGGGCAGAAAGTCCAAGATCGAGGTGCCCACGGGGTTGGTTTCTTCTGAGGCCTCTCTCCTTGGCTTACAGACGGCCGTCTTCTTGCTGTGTCCTCACACCCTTTCGTCCATGCCCGCGCAACCCTGGTGTCTCTCTGCATGTCTAAATTTCCTCCTCCTGTAAGGACACAGTCAGACCCCCAACAGCTTCATTTTAACATAATCACCTCTTGAAAGGCCCCATACCCAAATACAGTCTCATGCTGAGGCACTGGGGGTTAGGACTTCAACACACGAATTTGGCGGGGAGAGACACAATGCAGCCCATAACAGATGGTTTAGGGAATTTGAAGATTTTAAGCAAGGGAGGGATAGAGTCAGGTTTGCGCCTGTTCTTGTTACCTGTAGAAATGAATCTGATGCTCACATGTCCCACGTCACTCTCGTGACCAAGCAGACTCCATCTCACCCCTTGACTCGCCCCTCCCTCCCCGCCCCCACCCCACGCAACCCAAAGCCCAGGCCTGCAGGGGCTCTGAGTTGTGAACAGAGGAGGAGAGCATTTCCCCAGGCCTTTCACAGCATCCTGGGGTTATGGTGACAGTGCAGGGGGTGTCATGGCACAGGGACAGGAACATGGCACAGCCAGCGGCTGCTCTTGGCAAAATGCTGGATGTGGCTCAGTGCCCAGAGCCACCAAATGCAGTTACCTCTAAGGACCAAGATGGTATTAAGGGGGAAGAGAGAGACAAGAACCAGAAGGGCTGTGGGCTTACAGGTCCTTTAAATGAGAATCGAGGGAATAGGTGCTTAGTGAATAATTTGTAGAAGGAAGGGGCTCCAGAGAAGGAAAAAGAGAGCTGCTGACTCTGATCTTCCTAAGACCTGGTGGACACGGCCACCACACTACATGGGGGCAGTTCCCCTTCAAGCTGAGGGACACTGATGCCTCTCCAGGGATTTCCTGGGATCCCCCTAGGTCAGCTCCACACTGGCGGCCCAGGCTGGGGCCCCACCTCTGAGGTGGTGCCTTCCAGGAAGCAGCAGGGTGGACCCCTTCCTGTCCCTGTGAGCATCAGGCCCAGGAGCCCTGGGGAGTATTGATCAGGATGCCGCTTCAGAGAAGAGCAATTACACAGGTTCGTAATGGAGGCAGCTCTCCCATTAGTGTAAGAGAAGAAATCATGTGGGGAGGGGGGGCTGGTCAGGACTCCACCTTGTTTCCAGGAAAAATGCAGGCAGCGCGTTAACCCTCTCCTGCCTTTGCTCTTGGGGTGACCGCTGTGTTGACTTCATCAGCATCTGGAACAATCAGCGCTCAGGCTGGTGAAAGCGCAGTCTCCGGGGTTAAACAGACTCAGGTTCAAATCCTCACTAATCCAAGCAGTGTGACCTCAGACAACTCACTTTACCTCTCTGAGCCTCAGGTCTCTCACCTGTAAAGTCCCCTCTTTATAGGGTTGATGGGAGCATTAAAAAAGATATTCAGCTCCCAACTCTATCACCAACAAGCTGCGTGACCTTGAGCAAAGTGATTGCACCTCTCTGAGCCTCATTTTCTTCTTCTCTAAAACGTGGGTAATGATTCAGACCCCAGCAGGTTGCTGGGAGAATTAAATCATGTGTGTAAAGTGCCCTAGTCAATGCCTGACTAATTGTAATACAAGACGCCCCCCGCCCCAAATCAGCAAATATAGGTTAGACATATTTTTAAACAATGTTTTCGTTACGTTTTCAAATAATATGTTCAATGAGTTTTGCTTCAACATCCAGCTCCATTTGGGGACAAAGGATTTATGAATTTAAAGCATTGGTCCCAATTGTTAATCTGGGGGCGGGGGGGGAGTATAATAAATACACTAGTTTCCCTGTGTCTCCTGACTCCTTCAGCACTCAGTGTATTTATTACACTTTTATTGGATGAACAGTTGGATGCCTGTAGGATATTAATTTCCCTCAATCCTCTCATTTGCCTGAGTCAAGACCTCTAGCCATGGGACCCCATCATCATCATTCTCTCCTACATGCAAAAACTCCCCATCATTGGCACAGGGTCATCTCATGTCAAATCATGGCTCTGCCACCTGCCAGCCTAATGACCTGGCACAAGCTCCCTAACTCCTCAGATTCCTCATCTGTAAAATGGGGCCAACGAATCTCTCACAGGCCTGTTGCAAAGTTTTTGCAAGATGATGTATAGGAAATACTTCCACACGCCTGGAGCATGGCAACGGCTCTCCAGCTGGGAACCAGTACAACTCCTGTCTCTAATGCCATTGTTGTGAAGAATTTGGTTCTGATAGGATCCCACTATGCTCCCTCTCTCTGTCTTCACAGGGAACCCCTCTTCCGCCAGCTCTGTGCCCTCCACTGGCTCCTGGAGGCCTTGACTATTGACCACACCCACCACACCATGAAGCCTGTGATCACCTGCTGGAATCCAAAGTAGGTCTCAGCCCTTCAACCCGCCGTAACTAGCCATCGACTGGGCAGTTCGGGAGGGCCTCCTCCATGTGCTCACCTTCCTTCTGCTGTTTTGGGTGGGTGGGTTGCTTTAAGAATTCTTCTAACTCCCAACAGGGGGTGTGCTGGGATCCAAAGAGGGGTGTGCTGCAGCCAGGGCCTACAGTCGTGAGAGCCGACTGTGTGCATCTCCTCCCAACATCTGATCCCAACTCCACAGTCAGTGACATCACATCGGTAGCTTGAAATCAATCAGCCACGGTGAGACTGGCCAGCTAGACCAACACACCACTGTGTCCACAGCTAGATTTCCCTCCAACATCTTGGACCGTGTCTCCCCAACACCATTCTTCGTTTGCTCCTCTTCCTTTTCCTCCTTCACCCCATTCCTTTAACCCTTCTCTGTCTTAGTTCTTGTTTTTCTCCTTTCTCTCAAGGTTTGTCTGTTTTAGTATATATTGTGACTATTTCTCCGCTTGCATGCAAGGGAATACTGAGTGTGCAGGTCCCTGGAGCAGCTGGGTTTTCTCAAGCCGAAGCTCTAGAACATGTTGTCTCAGCCAATAAAAGTGTTAGGTGTGTCCCCACCGGAGGGGAGGGCACATGCAAAAGCCTTGAGGCCACTGTTGCAGGAACTGCATTGCACACACAAGGCGGAACAAGAAACAAGGCAGGTAAGGCATTGGTTCCTTAAGGGGAGTCATGTTATCTGCAAGCATAGGGCAGAAAAGGTCAAGAACCCTGACTTGAAGAATTCCATTTGCTCTGTGAAAATCCCAGCCTGAGTCAAATCAAATGGTTCCCCTTCCCCTGTAAATGGAAACTCCCCACTGCCACCCAATAAACCATCACCATCCTTTCAGAGCCCTCCCTGCCTCGAAAGTGAATTCCATCGTCTTTCTCTCCCCAAATCCTGAATCTTAATTAACTCCTTCCTCCTGAGGACATTTGCCACCCCTCTCCCAAATTTGCCACCCCACCTCCCACCCTGATTCATCTCTGGCACCAGAGCCCAGAGAAACTAACCTCAAATGCAACCAGAAATATAAATTGTGCATCTATGGATAAACCGGTAAGTCCAATCGATTCCATGTTTTCGGTTGGGGTGAATTTAAAACTGTAGTCTTCTTTGATGCAGTTGTTCATAACCTTTATTTTTTTAAGCAGCAGCAATCTCTTTTTTTTTATGGAAACCCCAATAATGTAAAACTAAATTTTTCGAACTGGAGCTTCTATATGAAGCAGGAGGTTGGGTGGCCTGAGAAACCTGGGGCTCCTCCATGTCACTCCGATCCCCACCGAGGCACCCCACTTATTTCCAAAATATCTTTGTGGCTCACAGAACTTGTTTGAAAACCCACAGCCTTAAAACATTTCCCACGCATTATTTTTTTAAACAAAACTGCTCAAGTAGTAAATGAATACAATTTATTCCTACTAAAACTTTTCAGAAAATTCAGAAGTATATAAAGTATAAAGCCTTTATTCTCACCCACCCCCCAAATTCATTCCCTCCCGATAAAAACCTCTTTTAAAGGTCTGAGGCATGTCCTACCTCCTTCCAGACCTTTCTAAGGCCCTCCCTTTATAAATATATACAGATTTTTTTTTTTTACAGAAATGGGATCCTATTCTGTGTAGGGGAGGAGGACATTTCCTCTCCCCAAATGGGGGTTCGTCTAGCTGGAGAACGAATTAAATTCACATGAGACAGAATAGCAAGAGAAAATTAAACAAAGCTTTATGAGGAACCATGGCCCGGGGCCTTTCTTCCCGAAGGAAGAAAGGGCACTGAAGAAGTGGGGTGCACAGAGTGGTTATATAGCCCCAAACAGGGTGTTTCACATGTGATTGAAATGTCCCTCCCACAATAGTCACAAGATTGCCCTGTTGGCACAGTGCTTGATGGACACAGCAGGTAATGGTCTGCTATCTCGGTGGGCGTAGCAGGAGGCAAGTCTATGTCTGGAGCTGGGCGGTCACAGGTGAGCGCAGCAGCAATCGGTTCCTAGCCTAAGGAAAGATGTTTAATCCTTAAGGAATGCCAAAGTTGGGAGGGGGAGGGAAGTCAGTTACAGGAGGTTACCAGACTAGCACAATAAAATGCAGGTTTTAAGTCCTTGGCTTTGGTATTGATTAAGAGTTTTTAGAGAGAAGGTCATCTCCTTTCTTCTTCCTGGTACAGAGAGGGAGGCACCTTTTACAGATAGAGATTTACCTTACAAATGTAAACGTGTCCTAAGGAAGGGCAAGTTCCATTCCTCAGAGCCTCCTTCCCTGTCCCAGTTTATCAAAAGAAATCAGCCTCAAATAATCCTGATACCAAAGAGACATATCTTGGGGTGGCCAATTCCAGGTCCCCACATCTGCATATTATTTTCTGTGACTTTTTCCCCCTTTTGCAGTGTCTAGTGGATCTTTCCATGATGCTGCATACAAAGTTTCCACATTCTTTTAACGCTTTTCACACTCTTTTAAGGAAATACTTGTAGCGTATTCTATGGTGTAGATGGACCGTACCTTAGAAACCATTTCTTTATTGATGGACTCTAAGGTTGTTCCCAAGTTTTTGCCATTTCAAATACAGTCATGCGTCACTTAATGACGAGGATATGTTCTGAGAAGTGTGTCGTTAGGCAATTGCATGTTGCTCAAACATCATAGAGTGTACTGAAGGTGAACAAAATTTGCTACCCCAAAATGTGCGTCTCTAACGTGAGGATTATTTTAGGCTGATTATTTTTAAGAAACAAAAGACTCAGAAAGTTTTTCTTGTTACCTCCCCCTTACCTGCCTAAAAGATTTTAAATTTAAAAACTTGTCTCAGGAAGGGAGCTATCACCTTAGCATCACATGAACTGGGTGGTAGACAAGGAGGAAACTAGAAAAGCCTGCTTGTTGGGCCCCCTCTGTGTTCTTCTGTTTCTGTGTGGCCAAGCAAACGCTTGTTTTCCAAATGTTTGCTCTTTTCACCTACTTGTGAATTGCCTTCCTTCCCTTTGAAGTCCCTGACTGTCCCCACCCCCAACCTCTTCTTTTGTCTTTAGCGGAGGATGGTATTTAAGGTGAAGGCTTTGGCCATTTTGGTGAGTTACTGAGTTTTCCTGAGTTTCTCCCCCCTATACGTGTTATTAAATTTTTGTTCGTTTTTCTCCTGTTAATGTGTCTCAGGTCAATTTAATTCTTAGATCAGCCAGAAGAACCTAGAAGGGTAGAGGAAAACGTCTTCTTCCCCTACAGTAGCTACACAAACCTAGATGGCACAGCCTACTACACAGCTAGGCTCTATGGTACTAATCTTATGGGACCACCCTCGTATATGTGGCCTGTCGGTGACTGAAATGTCCTTATGCAGAGCATGACTGTAGTACTGCACGAAACACCCTTGTCCATCCATTTTGTGCCTGGTTGAAAATATTTCTGTTAGCTGTATTTCTGTTACCATTTCTGAGAAATGGAATTTCTGGGTCAGAGCAACATCTAATTCTTTTCACAGTCAGTTGCTCAGATGCTAAGAAAAAGGCCCCTGAGCCAATGGACTTCTAATAGCATTTCATCTCCCTGAGCAAGCTACCAGCAGCAACATCTTGCCTCTGAGCTTTGGGTACTTGTTCTCCCAAACCAAGGCAAGAACATAATGTGGAATTTGGATTGAGAAGACAAAGAGGACCATCTTTATTTCCTTTGCTTGGTTTTAGGAATAGGCCCAGAATGTGACCAAAAATTGTTCCCTGCAGTAAAAAGAGACATAGCGGTCACATGGAGAATAGCGGATGTTCTTACTAAGACTTCTCAAGACAGAATCCCATCCAGGATCTGAGGATGCCCAGCTCTGTAAGAGCAGATCCTGAACCAGAACCTCAGCCCGTTCTGACAGAAAAAAGCGGTCCAGGAGAGAGTCCCCCGGGAAGTCAGTCTTTGTTGGGTTTTTTTCTTCTCCAGGGAACCATCTGCTCCTGATGGTGGTTTTAGTGTGGGATCAGTGGTATGCTGGTAAATATTTAATAACCAGTTCTCCAGGTGGGATAACCCGTGATTTGCAGCAACGCCGATTTCTATGGTGTGAATACTCCCACCCTGGCTGATTTGAGGCTTATCAACATGATGTCACTGAACTTGGAGTTGGGAAGAGAAGTGTAAATTCAGTTCTTGCAAGCCAGCGTGAGCCAACTCTAGCACACCACTGTTCGGGATAGACAAAAAAATTTTATGAATCTGTGGGGTGGGGTGGGTAACAGTTTTAAGTACCCTAGAAAGTATCAGAAAGCATCTTTTTAGTTAGCAAGAAAGGAAAAGGATGCCTTCTCATTAATCCTTAATCCCTATTTATGTTGTTTCACCCTTGGGCCATGATGTGAATTTCCCCAAATCTTCAAACGCACTTTTTAAAGCACAAAGGAATTAAAGGGATTAAGAGCGAGGGCTTTGGCACCTGATGGATCTGGAGAAGTCCAGGCCCCTCCACTCAACAGCTATTTGACCTTGGGCAAAGTCACTTGACATCTCTGGGCCTGTATCTTCATCTATCAAATGGGTTCCTGCCTCAGAAGAGATGTTGTAAGGATTAAGCAAGATAAAGCATGTAGAGCATTTAGCTTAATGTCTGAGAACACAATAAGTGCTCACTAAATGATAGCTATTCAAGATTGAAATCCCTATTTTAAAGAACAGTTAGCTCCATGACTATCAATGCCATTGAGACATAAGGCTAGGAAAGAAGTAAACTTCTGAGCAGAATTTTGCCAACAGATGAGATCCCTGTTCACTGGATGAATGGAGAAACATACAAACACACAGAAAAAAGGCTACACGAGGTCAACCAAAATCTGGTTGCAAAGATAAACAATCCAGGGAATGACCCCAAGAGAGAAATCCCAAATCTTCCATTCTTCTAACTGTGGTTTTCTGAGTTTCCACCATCAAGCAGCCAGGATCTCCTGTTATTAAAGCAGTGGAGCCTTGACACCTACCATGCATTTTCCAAAAGGAAGCATCCATCCCTGAGGACCTGTAGATCCCAGAGGTTTCTTTTCTTCTAGGCATAATGGTGTTTATAGGTCCAATTCCGCCCTAAGTGGATTTTACAGCAAGAAAGTGGGGTGGTCCAATGCCTCGATGTGGGCTTTCTACAGGCAGCAAAACTTCGCTAACTGGCAGCTGCTGTACTACAAGTGGAAGATAAGCTTTGTTAGTTGCAGAAAGATCCCTATTTGGATGGATTGGTGGATGACGGGGTGAACGGACGGATGACAGATTTTAGGATGTCACTGTGAATTGCATCTGAGCCTCTGCTTTATTTAGAAAAAAAAAAAAGCCCTTCCCAATTTCATCATGTGGCAATTCAAACACATTATCATTTCCCAGCATCCTCATTAATTTTACTGCTAGCAGGAGAGTCTATTTCAATTGACAAGATGATCGGGTCCAAAACGGAGTGGAAACTGAGCCTTCAATAATGAATATGCTAATTATCCTTCTCTGAGAGATGCAAACCTCTATATAGGCAAAGCAAGACTTGCTTTATATATACAGACTCATAAGTCTTTATCCAAACCTTTGGGACCAACTGTGTTTCAGAATTCTGATTTTTTTCTTTTTTGGCATTTTAGAAAGAAAATATGGGGCATATATACAGAACATCACACTCTTCAAGGGGACTGGGGCAGCACCCTATCATCAAACACTATATTTCTAGAAAAAAATGAATGAATATTTACACTAAGTGCACAATCAAGGTAAATGATGGTCACCAATAGCTTCCCATCACTCAGGTCATGTTTTGCTGCTAAAGAAGTTATAAAAATTTTTTTGGTTCTCAAGACCCTTTGGATTTGGGAATTGGATAAGGGGTTGTGAACTGTGTTGGGATTATTCTAATTTGAGACTAAATTTCCAGGAACTGACTAGAAATGAGTGGACCTTGACAGAGAAGCAGACGGGACCAGATGTGAGCAAGCACTACAAGTCCTAGTGCCACATCTCCCTAATTCCACTCACCCCAAGCCCACTGCCGTCTTCCCTTGTTGCAGTGGGAAAGAACAGGGCAGACCCCAGGCCAAAGAGGGGAGTGAAGAGTTCCCTTCCAGGCAGGGTGCAGCACACACGCCTGGGGTGAAGGTGGGAGGAGTTCTTCCAAAGCCTTGAGTCTCCACAGTCATGCGCTCTCCTCTGGAGCCACAGGAGCAGCACAGGCATCTGCGTCTTATTGCCTCAGGCTGTCCCAGGGAGACACCATTGGACCCACTCTTAACGGGGGAGTCCAGGCAGGTGAAATCTTGACTTTCATTAAGAGAGTCCAGACACTCAAGGGCTGAGCTGCCCAAGCACAGAGAACCCACTCCTCACTTAGAAAAACATACGTGGCTAAAAGGCAACCACGCTTTGACGTTTCAAATAGGACACGGGCACCGAAACCCAACTACCATGTCGTAGTGAAAATAGCTGGTATTCCAGTGCTTTCTATGGCAAGCACTGCTCTGGGTATGTTACCTCCTTTGAGCCTCATTCTGACTTACAGATGAGGAAACTGAGGCACAGAGAATTGCTCAAAGTGGCACAGCCAGTAAAAGCTAAGTCAGGATTTGGACCCGGGCAGCCCAGCTGGAAAAGCACGTGCCCTTAATGACGAAACGATCGTCTCCTCTGTTTCAAGCTAAAGCCCAAAAGTCTTCAATTAATTTAGGGAACAATCTGGTGTCAAAAAGAAGACTAATTCAACAAAGTAATATTTGCCAGGGGACGCCAGGATACAGAAGGGACCCCAACTTGCCAAGATAATGATATATAAATACATAATTTTCTTTTTAAAAAATAACAAAAAGGCCATTCTATGTTTATTGCTTTGCAACTAAATTTTTGTTATTTAACTTGATTTATGGAGAGCACCTCTCCATGTCAGAACCTCTTTTGATGACTGTGGAGTTTATCAACATATTTAACCAATTCCCCCAAAGACCTTTAGGTCTTTGCCAGATTGTCACTCTTGTGAAAAAAAAATGCAGCATCGTTCTGAATAATGCACGTAATAGCAGTTATCATATTTAAGTTGTTTTCCCCTTGTCATGTGCTCCCCCCTGCCCCGGAAAGTCTCATTTTTCTCAAGCCTGCTTTTTTCAGGCATTACAGGGGATATGGTGGTGAAGAAAACAGACGAAATCCCTGCTCTCTGGAGCTTCTGTCCTGGGGACATGGCGGGAGCAACAGATAATACACATGTGATAATCAAGATACTTTGAGATAGCACTAAGCGTCATGAAGACATTGATAGGATGATGTGGTAGTGACAGAGTAGGGAGTGGCTTTTAAATTGGGTCATCCGGGAAAGACTCACTCAGAAGGCGACATTTGAGTGAAGTCTCTGATTTCGCCTGCTCTCCTCTCTGCACTGATTTAATTGCCTCATTTCTCCACTCCTGCACTCAAATGGACATCTCTACAGGAGTGGGAGAACGCGGCAGGAGCACCTGTCACTCAGGAGGCAGGACGGGGCGACCCCGGGAGATCCTGAGAGCTTTGATCTCTATCCGCCCCCTGGTGCAAAATCACCAGTTACCTCTGTTCTTCATCTTGATTGTGGACGCCTGGACACGTCCTAAGCCAGCTTACAGACTGTAAAAACAGCTGAGAAGCAAGTGTTTTATCCCAAATGAGGGTTCAGGAAAAGAGTGAAGTATCTGCAAAAATTGCTCTGGTCACCACTGTGGGTAGACGTCTTCAAGTGACCGCTAGGAGCAAAATATGCTTGGCAGGTACGATTAAAAGAGATGAGACAGCGCTCAACACCCTCTTCCCTTGATTTCTAGGAAATAGCATCCCCCAGAAGGCTTCAGGAGGAGGAAATTATGGTCCAAAAATTATAGCTTTGGGCCCACCTATCTGCCCTAGAGCCTCATCTCCCACCATGAGCCAGCCCCTCCTGCAAGCCACATGAGGAGCTCTGTTGAAAAAGGCATACAAGGCACCCGCCAAGCCCTTAGCAAGCCCCACTTCATTTCATCTTCACAGCGATCCTCTGACATAGCTCCTATCATTCCCCCAGTTTACAGATGAGGACACCGAGGCTCAGAGAGGCTAAACGACTTACACAAACTCTCACATTTAGGAAGTGGCGGGGCAGGCGGAGGACTCAGCCGGTCCGCCTGATTCTTAGACCCACAGTTAACTACCAACATACTCCACTTTCCTGGTTCGGATGCTCAGAGAGACTTGCCGGAGGTCACACAGTCAGTCAGTGTCAGGGACATCCATTAGGTAAGCTAAATTAAGCTGCCGGAAGGAACAACCCCCAAACCTCAACGTCTTAATGCAACACAGGTTCATTTCTTGCTCACCCTCTCTGTCATCAACGTGGGGCTCTGCTCACTATAGTCACTCGGGGACCCTGACTGAGAGGCGCCCCATCTCAACACAAGCTTCCACCATCAACACAGCAGAAAAGGGAACCTGACTTGAGGACCGGGTTGTAAAGTGTCCCCCGGCGTGCCATTGTCACTTTTGCTCATGTATTTTCGAACAAAGGAAGCCACAGTGCTGCTACACCTGACTTCAAGGAGCCGGGAGGACCAGGGACTCTGGTGAACAGCACTAACGACTACCCCGCCAGGCCGGGGGAAGGAGCGCCAACTTGCCATGCTTTTCTCGGACGAGGTGTGTCGTCAGCCCACTGTGGACCACGAAGCCCAGGTTGTTTGTTTCTTTTCCTCCCCCTATTGATCTTCCTTTTTGGTTTATTCGCCACTGAAAATGAAACATCAGAGAGACTGATTCTGTCTAACCGGGCCCTTTCTTTATCAGTGGCTTCACCAGAGCAAGGGCGCAGGGCTTTTTAGGGTCCCTGGGAAGCCCGCTGCGGTTTTAGCCCATTTAGCCTGCTGCCTGAAAGTCGCAATAGATTTCAGGTCGTCTTGGAAGTCGATGTTGGCAGAAAACCTCCGTCTTCCCGATCGGGCCTGAATATTTAAGACTTTGAAAGCCAGGCTGGGACCAGATTTAATTTCAAAAGAGGAAGGGGGGGCTGCTTGAACTTCAAGAAGAAGGCTGGAGGCACAGCGCGGGCTGCGTTAGCAGAGGAGACAAGCTAAAAAGCCCTGTGGTCTTGAAAGAAACGCTCCAAAGTGAAATGCTAAGGCTTCCAGCTGGTGAGCCTTAAATCAGACTTCAAAAGCACCGCCAGTTTAAATATTGTTTATAGGACTGAAGTGTGGCTGCTCCTTCCTCTGGCTGGATTTTAAATATTCCCTAATTTGATTACTCCAGGGAGAGACAGGCAGAACCAACGTTAAATGAGCTTAACTGTTAATTATTCGGAGGGCTTTTTATGGTGTAATCAAACATAAAGTCTTACAAAAAGCTTGGAGGCACATTCTCACCCCGCCCTCCCCAGCCCCACTTCCTCCACCTTAGCGGCTGGGTGGATTTCTCATGATGCAGCTGGGAGCCGGGAGATGATCGATGTTCGGCAAGGTCCTGCCAGTGAAGAGCGCACACACCCTGCCCCCGACCTGGGCTGGTGAAAGCCTTTGATTCTGTCATTCAGACGCCCATGACATAAGAAGCCAGTCTTACGTAGTTTATCTTGATCACCTTTTGCCTCCTAAATCTGAGCACTGATTCCCGCTACCGGCACTCAGCAGCCCCTGATAAGTCTAGAACACTGTCAATGGCTCCCGCATCAAACTGGTCTCCATCTTTTACCCTCACTGGTCTCCATCTTTTACCCTCAAGGCCCTGCTCTATGCTAGGTGACAGCCAGCCAAATGTTGGATCCTAGCCATCTAAAATCCTTTCTGCAGAGAAAAAGGGGATAAAGAGAGAGATGGATGGATGGACAATGGAAAGAGAGATCAATAGATCAATCAATCAATCGATCGACAGATAGATAGGTAGGGGTAGTTGACAGAGCACACAACGAGTCTTCCTGCCTTATCAACAGGGACCCACCACCCCATAGCCACAAGCCCAGAATCTAAAAGGCTCTGAAAACCCAGTTTTTCCATAACTCTTTTGGCAGCAAAATATGACATGAACCAAACCGATTTGGTGGCAAAACTTGACTTGAAGCTATTTATAATCTTTATTTATCCCACCTAGTATAAATATTCATACACACTGTTGCAGAAATATTAATGTGTCTGATTACAGGATGCTGTCCCAGACCCCAGTGGAGGGGTTATGTTAATCTATGGTATACGCAGCGTATGGCCTTTCCAAAATGCCAAAATCCTGAATTTGGCAACACATCTGGTCCCACAAGTTTCAGATAAGGGATTATGGGCATGTCACAAACAGAGCCTACCGGGGCTTCATTCTCATACCCAGACAGTTCCCAACCCACGAGGGGAGGATCTGGGTTTTGTGGGACCTGAAGTTTAATTGGGGGGAGGAGGTGCTTTAAGAAAAAGAATACAAAATTACAGTACAAAATTAGGTAGAGGGCCCTGGAGGGACCCATGCAAGTGAGGGTCCTTAGATTCGCTGTAAATATGCATCTGGGTAGGTGACTTAAGCCCTCTGAGTTTGTTTTCTCATCTGTAAAATGGGATGATAATAATTATATCACAAGCTTTTGTTGAGATGATTCCGTGAGAATGCACAGAAACATCTTGCACATCGGATGGACTTTTGCTCAATAAACTCCAAACCAATGATTTTCACTGTGCAACTCACCCCACAAGCTCCCTCCAACATCACCCAGCAATATTCTTTCTGTGTTCCTCAGAAGTGCCCCTGATGGTGGGACCCTTAGGCACCAGAGCAGACTGAGAGTCAGAAATGAACACGCTTTTCAATTCACCCTCGGGAATAACCACAGACCCGCCAGGGAGTCTGTGAGAGGACCTGAGTCCAAGATGCAAATAGATGCAGAATGCATGCAAATATAGTCCACCTCCCTCAGCGCCGACCCAGGAAGTGGTGGTCTCTCCGCAGCTCGATTTTCACTCACAAGACCCTGCCCTGGAGCACTGTCCCTCCCACCGCTTCACAGAGTACAGGGTGGGGGAAGAAAAGCATGAGATACCAGCTGCCATCCGCCCTCTATTTATTGCATTTCTTAAAAGAACTTGTAATAAACCAAGGCTCTGGAGATGGAAAACTCATTAAGCTGTTTCTCACTCAGGGACCCAGGTGGAAGCAAGAACACGATTAGGAAAATCGCTAAGGACAAGTCCATGGGACAGAGGTGGGAGCACTTTGTCACAGCACCAAAGGTAACCATCAGCGCACGTTTCTACCCCTTGGCTACCAGCCTCAAACTTGTGTCGCAGGCGTTTTTTGCCAGCCTTTTCTCTGATAAGACTTTTTTTTTTCCTAGTTGGTTTTCTGAGTGAAAGGAAGTCAGAACCACATGCTGTTTTTGTGAATTTTAATTAAAATGATTATCTGGGGATTATAGGAGAAATGACGTTTGGCTGGACACCACTTCACGGAGAAGGGAAGCAGCAGCTGAGGAGCCGCTTAACAAGATGTCACCAGAAGGAAATGGGCTCGCCTCACTCTGTCGTTAATCAATAATAGTCATTCTCTCTCTTTCTCTTTTTTCTTTTTAACCCAGTTAGAAAATAAGAAGTGAGTGGTTCGACAGACAGGGTTTCCCACAAACTAGGACCTGTGTTTATTATTAAGAGAACATCAAGAGGTCTATTCTTTTCACTCCAAACCCCAAATCTCCCAAATTCATCCACTCAACAAACAAGAACCATAACAGTAATAATGGCAGGAGATGACACTTAAATAGCTAAAGGTAATTGAGAGAGCACACGACTAGAGTGGTTGCTGAAGCTGCGCCCTTACCCACAAAATGGACGTAATGCTGGTTGCTGCCTACCTCACACCATTAGGAAAGAACCCCAGGAAACAATATGCAAACTCATTTTGAAAATGTTAAAATGCTGAGCGTGATTGTGGTCATATAAATTTTGGAAGCCACTTTTTAGCATAATTGCAATGGGCCAGGTTCTGTGCTAAGGAAGCTCCTTGGGTGTATCAGCCTGTTCTATCCTCTTAATAACCCCATGGGACACCAGTCTCATCTTTAGGTGGGAGAGCAGGAAGTTTGAGCTCAGAGAGGCTAAGTGATCTGTGTGAGGTCACACAGCTGGATAATAGCAGAGCCAAGAGTTAATCCTGGGTCTGCTTATTAAATACTCGGCTCTTCAAACGCATGTTCTCCATGGTATCATACTTATAATTGCTGCTCATGAAGAGTTTCACATTTTCTTGCTCCTTCATCAGAGTGCTCCCGGATTTGAGAAGTAGAGCCTTTGTTTTTATCACACAGAGTTGCTATGGAGATGCCGTGGGCGTCCATCTCAAGCTATGCACAGAGGAAAGCAGGGGGAGCCATGAACCTTGAAAAGATGTCCTTCAGGAACAGTCCCACCTAAAACTGGAGGAGACAGTGAATCACCACAAAATCTAATTCCCCAGGGAAGTTTGGGGGTGAAACTCTGAGCTGCAGCACGGTCCACTCTGACGGTGGGGGAGCACTAAATTAGGAGTCAGGAGACCTGGCTCAGTCACTGTGACACCATTCACTGTGTGGGGTTGAGCAAGTCCTTTCCTCACTCCTGACCTCAGTTTCTCCGCCTGTAAAATGAGGACTTTGAAAGAGAGACTGTGATCAACTCCCATAGCCACTGATATTTTTCTGTATGTGTTGAGCTTGTCAGTGCCAATGCAGATCGTAAGAGCCAGGCAAGCTGTGTAGATGAACAAATCAGCCTGGGTGCAATGCAATAGGGAGTGGTGAGGTCTGCGGCAGATAGGAGTACCCCCACACAGCTAAAGGGGGGAAACCCTGCTCAGCTCCAGTTCACTTTGCCCCGTGGGATGGGAGACTGGGGCTTATCATTTTCAAGAGAGACCAATAACCTAGGTTTTTATATAAAAATCTCCCCAATTTGTAAAGTTCTGGGCAGCTAAACATGTCTCCCTCCCCCTGGGCCACCAGTTTGAAACACTTGCTTCTGAAAAAAGTATAAGGAATCATTCAGAGAAATCTTTTCCTTTGTTGCCGAGAAGCAGTCCCTCTGAGCTGGAACACGGCAGCTGGTTAACACCGCCCCTGCGTGAAATATAAAAAATAGGGAAGAAGCATTTGGGGATTTAAGTCAATTCAGAGAGTCAGTTCAATAAAGGGGAAGCAAGATGCTGAAACTGCCTGTCACATCCTCCCCCCACGTTTTATTTTTCTGCCACTCTCAATTAATCAGAAGTGTCAGCTCTTCACTTTGGATTTCCTGGCTGAGGTTATTAATTGAATTTTAATTAATGGCAACTTTAGGAGCACAAGTTGAAATCCTAGCACGAGGAGGACGCACACAGAACTCTGGATGTGGACAATTCTCCAGAGGTCACTCCAGTCCATCCTCTTTGTTTTATAGATGAGGAAACTGAGGCAGGGCAGTGACTTGCTCAAGGCTCCCCTGAGGTCCCCTGGCTCCCAGTCCATGCTCGTTACAAGACTCCAGGCTGCCCCGCCTCACGCAATCTGTCCAGCCTCCAAAAGGGACACTGATCTGAAGAGCTGGTTTCCAGAGTCAGGAATTCATGTTGTGCGAGATGAAACAAGAAGAGGCAACTTCCACATATATTATCCCTGAGCTCTGACATCCTCTCTCTCCAGGGTGGCAGGGAGTAGGCGGGCTTCCTGTGAAAGCTCTTGACCAGCTGCAATGTCAGGACAAAGGGGTCACTGCATCAAGCTCTTAATTTATCAAGGGAGAGAACATGCCAACTTTTGGTATTTGCTTTTCCTTTGTCACAGTCATTTTGTAACCTGTATGACCCCTTGGAGATCTGGGCAAACCCAGTTCAAACTCCACTTCCCTAGTCTGTCACATCCTGAAGCATTCCATCGTTTAGGTAGAATTTCAATGAAGATTTTGTTGGGGAGGGGGCTGCCACAGGGAGAGACCACATCTTAAGCCCCACAGCCTTCCCCGTCTCTGGTCTTCCCCCTTCCCCCACCTTCTTCTTCCCCTCTGCAGCCAAGAAATCCCTCCCCTCTTCCAGGGCAGGGAAGTTCCACCCACACTTAGGACCCCCGGTGGTAGCCAATCAAGAAATTACTTCTGATCACACCCAGTGGATTCCTTGGGATGAATCCTGCTAGAGAGAATTCTCTCCACTCAGCTATTTATTAAATGTTGGGTGATCGTCAGTGCTGCCTCTTCTCCTTATCTTCTTCCCCAGGGTATCAAACACTACGAGTTCCATCAAAGAAAGACCTTGGTCTGCCCTGCAAGAGCTTTCATCTTAAGCGTTCTCAAATAAAATTATTTCTATTAATTGAGCATAAACTATAGCCCAGGCCCATATTGAGCTCTTTTTCTGGAGCATCTGAGGGCCCATTCTTCCCCACTGTAAAAAATCCAGTATTTTGGAGGTCATAAAGAACCATCAGCATGAGATCAAGCGCATTTTCAATGCCACTCAAAAAGGCACGGCTTAAAGTATTTTGTGTGTGTGTGTGTGTGTGTGTGTAAGGAAGATTGTCACTGAGCTAGCATCTGCACTGATCTTCCTCTATTTTATTGTGGGATGCCACCACAGCATGAGTTGATGAGCAGCACCAGGTCCGTGCCCAGGATCTGAACCTGCGAACCCTGGGTCACTGAAGTGGGGCACACGAACATAACCAATACACCACTGGCTGGCCCCTGCTTAAAGCATGATTCGGCAAGGCATAATAATTAGCCTTGGGGTTAGCCTGACCTGGATTCAAGTCCTGGCTCTGCCACTTGCTAGATGTGCGATCTTGGGCAAGTTAGGAAGCCTCTCTAAGACTCGGATGATGAGTTAAGTGAGGACATGACCTTGCACAGCACATTCTGAAGTGACTCCAATCATGCAAGAAGGTTCACACACACATGCCTGACTCCTTTCCTTCCCAAAATTCACATTCCCCTCACAGAACTTCCCCTACCTACCCTTTAGTTACCTCCTAGGGCTTGTCATCCAGACCTTCCCACCCACCACAACCGTGGCTCCTTCCGCCCTAGGAGTGCCACCCCATCAGACAAACCTGCTTCCCCCCATTCCACCTCCTAAATGTCAGGCCTAGAATTTCCTCCATCTTGTGTTCTTCAGAAAACCTCCAGTGACACAAATCTTCACTCTTTGAGGCCTAGGAGTCAAATGGGTGAACAAGAAGTTGATACGTGCCATTTGAGGTCAAAACCAAGATATAGCTAAAGAAATGAGACCCAGCCTCCCACAGTTTAAAAATCAACTCTGATGGTTATTACAAAAGAAAAGTCAAAAACAGTCCTGGTCCATGGCAACGTCATTGGAATGTGTGTTTGGCTTCCTGGGGTGACTGCTTGGGCAACCATGGCGCTCGCTGAAGAGAGTAAGTCCCATCACATTTGCTCCAAATAATACGCATTTTTAACTTACCTCAATTTGTGACAGAAGGACACTCTAGACCCAGGATGTCTCATGACGTTGGAAAGAGCCAAAGGAATTCACATTCAGAGCCAGGTTTTCACTTTTTTCTTTCCTGCTTTCCTTCCTTCCTTCCTTCCTTCTCTCTCTCCCTTCCTCCCTCCTTCCTTCCTTTCTTTCCACCCTCCTTTCTCCTTCTCTCCTTCCTTTCTTTTCTTCCTTCTTTCTGAAATCCCTGTCCTCTTTCTTTCCTTCAGACCAAGAAATTCAAAATTCCCGGACTACGTCCCACTGCCCGCAAACCGAGCCGGCGAGGCTCCACACTCAGTCTGTCTCGGACCAGCGGGGGGTCGTCCCCCCAGAGCAGCATGGTCTCCGTGAACCCCGGCTCAGATGAGCCCCCGAGTGTGACCACCCAGGCCACGTGCAGCAAGGACGTTGAGGACAATGAATCATCTTCAACCAAGCAGGAGGAAGAACCTCTCCATATCAGTAAGTCCTACCTGCGACCTGATCAGTCTGCCTTGAAGCTAGACATCAAGAACCCCTCCTGCTCCCCCTCTGCCCCCACTCAATTAAAGGAGACACAGGGGTCCCCTAGCCCTGTTCAATTTCCTGGGATCCGTTTGCTTTCCCCCAGGGGAGATCAGAAATAGACTCCATATCATGGGTTACCCCAAGCCATTTCCCCTTGGGAGACCCCCCCCAGAGGTCATCAATTGCTCTCTTTAAAATTCTAACAATATATTTTGTTTAGCCCAATTTATAGAAAATATTGTCATTTTAACACATAATCAATATAAAAAATGATTCATAAGATATTTTACATTTTTTTATACTATGTTTTTGAAATTTGATGTCTACCTTTTTAACAGATTTAGTGAGATAATTTGCATACCATAAAATTCACTCATTTTTAAGTGTACTATTCAACGATTTTTAGTAAATTTACATAGTTGCGTAGATATCGCCACAATCTAATCTTAGAAAGTTTCCATCATCCCAAGAGAAAACCCCTCATCTATGGGCAAGGCTTCTCCTCTCCCACCTCCAGCCCCAGGCAACCACAAATCTGCTTTCTGTCTCTAGGAATTGGCCTTCTCTGAATGTTTTATATACAGAAGTTGTATCACTCTGTGACCCCACTTTTTCAGTGGTCCATAATTTGGGGGACAAATGTTCTTTAGAAAATCTGTTGAAAGCTATGGGCCCTCTCTCCAGAAAAAAAAAAAAAATTCAAACATACACATATACACAGTTTTCATACTTTTTTAGGGGGAACCTGTGGGCCTCCACCAGATAGAATTGTGGATGGATCCCATAAGTCGTGTAAAATATTCATTCTTAGAACTACCTAGTTTGAGCTTGTGTAGTAAAAGGAGAGAGGAAAAGAAAGGATTTATACAGAAAGATGGAGACGGTAAAAGGAAGAAAGAAAAAGGGGCATGAAAGAGGCTGGCCCACTGGGAAGTTATTGACTCTGGTGCGTGGGACACCTTCCTGCCGTGTCCCTGTCCCCATCTGCTGTGTCCCCTCAGTGACGTCCACGCTGAGGCCTGCCTGCCCAGCCAAGTGTTATTTTACACCATCTAGAATGCCCATGGCAACCAAGAATGGGCTGGGCTGAGCTGACAAGGATTGGGTGTAGTGTAGATTCAAAGAGGTTAAACAAGAGGTCACGGTAGACCAGAAAGCCTGGCAGGAGCCCTGATCATCAAAACTAGAAATAGCAGAAGTACAAAAGTCCTGTAGGTGGTCAGGACTCAGAGTAATGACTGCCAATGAGAAAAATTCCCACCATCCTCCTTGTCAAGGATGAAGAAAGTCTCCAAGCCCTGACAGGCTATTTGCTGGACAGAATTATTACCCGAGATGAAGAGGAACTAAGAGAAACTGTCAGCAGACGTGTGACTCATGGACTTCTTGGACCTTCTTTGATTTTAACACGTATTTATTGAGTAGCTACTGTGCGCCTGGAACTGAGAGTTATGGTACCTGCCCTCCCCACACTTATATTTCAGAAGGAGGAAGCACACAATAAATGAGAAAACCATAAAAAGCAGGGCAATTGCAGATAATACATGATTAGAAGATAATAAAACGAGATGTTGGGCTAGAGAAAGACTAGTTTAGCCAGAGCAGTCAAGGAAAGCCTCTCTCAGCTCTGACTTTGGAGCTGACACCTGAAGAGATGAAGCCACGGAGGAAGCGGGGGTCAGAGCATTCACGGCCTTTGAAGGGCAACGTAAGGACCTCAGAATTATTCCAAGCGCAACAGGAATTCTCCGGAAGGTTTTCAGTCCAGGAGTAACATGACTTGCTTTTCTTTTCAAAAGCGTCTGTGTGGTTATTAACGTTATATCCATGCTGTGTGTCTTTTAACTCTAAAAGCCTCGCTCCTAGATAACAAGAGCAGAGAAGCATCCTCAGCTTCAAGAACGCAGTCCCAGAACCTGCATAAGGTCCTCCCGGTGGCAGCCTGAATGCTGGAGGGAGGAGAGAGCAGGGTAGGAAGGAGACTGTGCAGTGAGGGGAGGGGTGAATGGTGCCACTTCTCCAGGCACCAGAAACACTGCAGACCCTTCCCCAATGGCCACCTTCCTCCCCATCGAACCGGTTGCCTACTCCAATCCGTACTATTTCCTAAAGCTCTTTTCAACCCCACCCTCTTCATTCCTATTGCTTTCGTCTTAGTTCAGAGATAGAAAACTGGGGCACATAGGCCAGTTTCTGCCACTTATGTTTTCTTTAGCACACAAGGCTTTGTTAAGAGAAGAAATGAAAAAGTAGGAGTGACTTCTTAGGATTGAGAGGTTTTTACACAAAAATTCCTATTTAAAAGAAAAAAATCACTCTTTGTGGCAACAGTGAGCCTGCAACCCTGCATGGCAACATTCAACTGGAGCTGTCTCTCTTAGAGGGCCATATGCTCTCTAGTTTTCCACAATCCCCACCACTCCCTATTACCCTCAGTCATTTCATTGCTCCCAATTGGCCAAGTGTGTGGCCATTTATCATCTCGTTTGCTCTGTTGTTTTCCTTAGAAGGATGATGATGATAATACAATAGTTAACACTTAGGAGGACTTTTATGTATTGGGCACTATTCTAGCTTATACTATATGTGTATACTATATATATTTATACATTTAATCCTCACAACAACCTTTTTCTTGCCTATTTTACAGTTGAGAAAATTGGGGCACAGAGAGGTTAAATCATTTGCCCAAAGTCACATACCTAGTAAGTGACAGAGCCAGAATTTGAACCCAGGCAATCTGGCCCTAAAGTCATACTCAATCTCTATGCTTTACCCAAGTCTCTAGAAAAAGTAAAAACTGAAAGGCCAAAATAGAAACTTGATTTTCTTACACCGGACCACGTCACTCATTTTTGGTACCTGACCCCCGTAGGCACCTGAGTTGGGCATCACTGGTCCAGATTCTCATCTCCTCTCACCTCAAGGACAGCAACAGTCTCCTAAATAGTCTCTTGCTTCTTGTCATGCTCTCACTTGCCCACAGATTCTTCTCCATGTTGAACCAAAGGGAACTTTCTAAATTAAAAATCTGATGTAGTGCCCCCCAGCTTAACATCCTTCAATGACTCCCCATTGCCTCTAAGATATTACATCTGATCTTGTCCCAGGCTGCCTGTAATAGGCTCAGCTCTTGCCACTTCACGCCTTATACCAGGCACTCCAGCCTCACCAAAATACTTTCCTCTTCTTAAACAATACACATCCTTTCATGTCCTCCTCTGTCTGCAATGCCCTTTCCTCTCTCACCTTTCAGTTTGGTGGACTCCTACTCAACCTTCAAGACCCAGCTCAAATGTTCCCTCCACTGTGAAGTTTTCCCTGACTTTCCTGGGTCACTCCTATCAACTCTTTTAGTACTTTGCAATTGCTTTTATTGAGTACTTAAATTTAATTTATAGCTACCTCTCACTATATTGGGTAAGAACTTTTTTTGGCTGGGTAAAGAAATGTGAAAAATAGTGGCTTAAAAAAGATGAAAGTTTATTTTTCCTACAGATTAAAGAAGACCAATCCATGGCTGGTAGGGTGGCTCCAAAGATCATCAGGGATCCTACTTCCTTTTGTCTTTCTTCTCTCATGCTCAAGATCACTTCATGATCCAAAATGGCTGCTGGAAAGCCAGTCATTACAACCACATTCCAGTTTGGAAGCAGAAGGAAGTAGGTGAAGTACAAAAGTGCCCACTCCCAGCTGAGTTTAAGCAGCCTTCTCAGAAGCTCCATACCACACTTCTACTAAAATCTCCTTGCACAGAACTTAGTTACAGGGACAGGCTTAGCTGCAAAGGATGTTGGGAAATTAGGCTAGTCAATGCTTCCCCTCATACACAAAAAAGTATGCGCATGCACGCGCACACACACACACAAAATCTATTACTAAGGAAGAAAGGAGAGAGGAATGTGAGCTCCCTGTAGGCGTGGAACAATAATGTCTTATCTACCTTTAGCCTGACACACAGAAGGTGCACAACAATGACTAGGACGCCTATATCATGGACAGAAAGACCTTCTATTTCTGCCTTCCCACTCTTTTCTTCCATTTGTACCTGAACCTCCATCCCATTTGTCACAGCCTTGACAGAAGAAGATTAATGTCCAAGGCTTTCACTGCTTTCTAAAACCTCCTCAAATTGATTCTGAATTCATGAATCCTATTCTGAGAGACACACCATTTGACCAATGTCTAATTTCCAGGGCAGGCTGCATAATGAAGTCTTTGTGGATGCAAATCGTTGGGGACAGCAGGTTGTGGCCTTTCCATGGAACGACCCCCTCCTCAAATCAATGGTAGAGGGGTTCCCAAGAAACCAAAGCCCGGACCATCCCTTCTGCCAGTCTTGAAGCTTCCAGCCTTGGAACTGTTAGAGGAGAAATTCACTTAAACAGCAACTCGAAAAGATGGGTCATATGCCATCAAATGTTCCCCGCTCAAACTAACCCCATACAGTAAAAAGACTCCCTCTGTTTTCCCCCAAAGGGAGGAAGAAATGGGTTTAGTCACTCAAGAGTGAGATTCTTAGACGGACTTGGGATGGAAGATGGAGGAAGGAAGTCAGGTGTTTTTCTCTGGGGATATGATTTGGTACTTGAAAACACAGGATGCTGTTGTCTCTGAGCAATGAGTAACAGTATCCCCATAACCCTGAGAACGGAACTGAGCGGGTTCCTCTGAGTGGGGGCATCCATCGCAGGACTGTCTCCCTGAGGAACACTCTATTTTGTGGCATCAGTACCCTTTCCAAACAAGTCTCTTCTTCCATAGCCGTGAGGAGTAGATGGGGGCCTCGGAGTCCCCCATCGGTGGATGGAGGTTGATATTGGTGGGCACCATTCCTGCCCAGAGGCATTATTGGCAGGCAGAAAAAAAACCTGTGGGGTATTGAGTGAAGTGTGGTGCTTTACACATAATTCTCTAGGAGAGCTGCCCAATGTGCCAGGTCACTGGGGTCACTTGCTGTCCGCCTACCCCTAGGCTGGTGAGGGGAATGGGTGCAGAGAAGTTCGATGTTGCTTCTTGGTTCCCAGGAGAAGGGAAGAAAGTGGAGGAACCAGCCACATCTCCCTCCTTAATAGACTTCTGGAAACAGCCCAAGGATTCTGGGATGTGTAGCAGTAGGGGAGGTGGGCATGGCAAGAAAAAAATGAAGGTCAGATTGAGATCAAATGGAATCATGCCGACAAATTACTAGGAAGCCAAACTACTTGAGAATGAGGAAGGGGGAGTGGAAAATGGGCAAATGTTGATTTTTGTCACAGCCTAGATGCTCCAAGGTCACTAAGGAGAGCCCCCTTGCCCTGGAACCCCATGACTGCATTTAAAAAGAAGGTTGGACACCAATGCCTTGGGAAGCACTGGGCTCACCCTTCTAACCACGGCTTTTGAGACCTCAGCTTGAGCTGCCTACAAGCACTACTAAAGATGTGTTACTTCTGCTGCCATTGTCCTTCTTCACTGATATCCCAAATCGAGCTCATCATCTCCCAAATCCTCCCCTCTTTTTTCTCTTTAGTCATTCATTTACTTACTCAGCAAATATTGACCGAGACTCCTATGTGACAAAGCACTGTGCCAGGTCCTTGCAAATCTGTATCCATCTAAAACACTTAGGACTTCCACTCTCCCTCTTTCCTCGAAACACATAGCTTACTCCACCTATATTTCATTTTCCGACTTTTGAGAGCATCAGTGTATCAGTTTCCTGGGGCTGCCGTAACAAAGCACTACAGACCGGCAGGCTTGAAACAACAGGAATTTACTGTCTCACAGTTCTAGGGGCTAGAATCCAAAGTCAAGGTGTCAGCAGGGCCGTGCTTCCTCGGAAACCTGTAGGGGAGAACCCTCCCTTGTCTCTCCCAGCTTCTCATCGTGGTCGGCAATCCTTGGCATTTTGGCTTGTAGAGGCGTCATCAGTCCAGTCTCCGCCTCTGTCATCACGTGGCCACCCTCTCCTGTGGGTCTCTCTCCTCTTCTTATAAGGACACCAGTCCTACTGGATCAAGGGCCCACCCTACTCCAGTATGACCTCGCCTTAACTTAACCGATTATGTCTGCAGTCACCCTATTTCCAAATCAGAATGTGAACAATTCAGATTCTGAGGTATTGGGAATGGGGACTTCAATATACCTTTTGGGAGGACACAATTCAACCCGCAAGAGTCAGGCACAAAGAAATATTTCTATACTATGCAAAAAGCAACAATATTAAGTATGAAAATAAAAGTCCCCTAAACCCCGATCTAAGCCCTCTCCAGCCTCCCAACACTCAGAAGCAGAGGTGACATCAGCCTGGGGCTGGACCCTGCCTTGCACAGCCCTGTCTTGAGAGTGTCCTCCAGACAGTGACCTCTCATGTTCCCATCAGATCTGCAGAAGCTCCTGGAGATGGTGCGGGAAGATGCCCGGAGAACGATCGCAATGGAAAATGGGACGCAAAGAAAAGCGCCCAGGTATGTTCACCTGACTCCTGGGGCAAATAAAAGATGGCAGAATAACAGCAATAACGTTAACAACAGCAGGTCCCAATTATTGAACATTTTCTCTGTGACAACCACAGAGCTAGGTCCTTTGTGGGTATCACCGCCCTGGGTCCTTACAACAACCCTACAAGGTAGGTACTGTTATCTTTATTTTACAAATAAGGAAGTGAGGCTCAAAAAGGCTAAGTAACTTGTTCAAGGTCACCCAGCTAATGAATGGTAACACCATGACTCAAATCCAGATCTTTCTAATTCCCAAAACTATTCTCTTAACCATTCTGCAACAGTGCTTCCCAGGAATCCTAAGGTCATCACCCAATCTTTTGGTGAATATTTATGAATATGCATGGACTAGGTACTAATTATTGCAGAAAATGTTAGGAAAGGAAAGCTCAGGCCTGCGAGAGTCAATAACAGGAGTATTCCGTCTAGTCTGGGTTGGGGTTGGGGATCGGAGAAGTTTCCTCCAAGGAAGAAACTTTAAGCTGAGATTTTGGGTGAAGCATGAGAAAGAGCTAGCCAGCCAAAGTTGGGGGGCAGGCAGAGGGAGGGGAAAACATCATAAGCACCATAGTTCAAACATGGTCAAAGGGACCATGGCACCTTCAAGGAACCGAAATTTAGCCCAAATGGGATGGAGAGAGGCATGAGTCTGTACGGACCTTGGAGGCCACCCCAAGGATTCTGCTTTCCATCCTAAGAGCAACAAGAATCCTTTTCCATTTCAAGCCAGTGGCAAGCATGGTTGGCTCATAGTGTCAGACTCGAACCTGAGGTGTCTTCCTTCCAGCAGGAAGTCTCATCCACAGAGCTTCTGATCAGCCTCAGAGAGCAACGTAGGCTAGAGTTGGAATTCCCTTCCCCGGTGTAGATCCCTCTAAGTAAGCAAATTACTTCCTGAAAATAAATGAGGCGCTGGAAGAGGTTCATCACAGCCTTCAGCCTACTGGGATGCCGGCGATGACTTATTGGTTATTGTTATTCCCATAATTACAGTTCACCAGGCACCCTCACATGCATCACACCCGCCTCTGCTTTTTCATGATGAATTTGTCTGCTGCTGCCTCAACTCGCGTCAGGGCTCCAGAGGGTGGCGCTTGGAGACACTCGGAGACAATGCTGGCCCTTGAGGCCCTGGCTGGTGAGTTTGATTTATCAGCATTAGAGACAGACAATAATGATGGAGCATGAGCTCCGTGAGGCTCCTTCTTTTGTAGGAACTCACAGCATGAACCCCGGCTTTGGAGTCAGACTGACATGGGTTCACAACCTGGTGCCTCTGAACAAGTCACTTAGCCTTTCTCTAAACCTCAGCTTTCTCATCTTTAAGATGAGATTGTGCATCAGCAAAGCTTTGGCCTTGGAACCAAGTAGACCAGTGTCAATCTCCATTCCCGTCATTTAATTGTTGTGTGATGTCGAGCAAGTTTCTTCACCTCTCTGAGCCTGATTCTGATTCTGTAGGATGGGGCTCATTACTAACCTATCCCAAAGGGCGGTAGTGAGAATTAATTTATATTATCCTGGTAAAGTATTATTACTGTTATGATAATAATGTCTCCTTCAATGAGTTACTTTAGGCATTTAGTGAGATAACGCATTTAGCATATTAGCATGTGCCTGACGTATCATAAGCACTCAATAAGTGGCAGTGCTGGTGGTGGTGGTTGTTGATTTCACACGTGGTGTCCCACGGCATCTTCGCAGCACGTTGCCGAGACAGGTGTACTAACCATCACCCATTACGGTCGCCCCATCTCATAGATGGAGAAAAATGGCAGCGAGTGATTTGCATAAGGTCCTCAAAGACAAAACCACGTGGGAACCTGGTCCTCACAAAACTCATCATGTGGCCTCTGCATTCACTTTAGCCTTAAAATTACCATGGTTACAGCGCAAGACCCTGTTGAAATTTCCCATCCTCGTCGATTCCTCCCGGAGAACAGTCTCCCTAAGCCCTCGCTAAGGCAGCGGATATTGAAGGCTTCACTGTGGAGCTGCAGAGACAGTTAGAAGCTGCAGAATTTCTTCTTCCCTCCCTGCTTTAGAGTCTGGATTCCCTTTTCACTTTAGACGTTAAATCTGCTCCCATCAGGGCTGACATAGAACTCTGGAGTTCTTAAGAACACTTCGAATCCAAGCCACCCAGCCCCCAGCCTCAAGGGCGGACCGCTCTCTAGTCATCTGTCTTAGCCTATTTGGGCTGCTGTAAAAGCACACCAGGAACTGGGTGGTTTGTAAGCAACAGACATTTGTATCTCACAGTTCTGGAAGCTGGAAGTCCGAGATCATGGTGCCGGCAGATTCAGTGTCCCGTGAGGGACCTCTTCCTCATAGACAGTCATCTTCTCACTATAACCTCACATGGTGGAAGGGACAAGCTAGCTCTCTGGGGTCCCTTTTATAAGGGCACTAATCCCATTCATGAGGGCCCCACCCTTGTGATCTAATCACCTCCCAGAGGCTCCACCTCCTAACCGTCAGCTTGGGGGTTAGGATTCCAGCACATGAATTTGAGGGGGACACAAACATTCAGACCACAGCATCGTCAAGAAAGACAGCCTTTGCTTAAAATCCTTTGGCACTGTTTTCCAAATGTCCCTCGGGATCAAAATGAGCTGGGGTGCTTATGAAAAACACAAATTTCTGGTCTTCCTCCCAAACCAACGGAATCAGAATTTCCAGAGGAAATGGGTTTTTAACAAGCGCTTCGAGTGGGCATTATTTCACAGTATGCTGAGACATTCTAAGGTTTCAAAATGTAGTCTCTTCACGCCTGCATCAGAAGTGTGTGCATGCATGTGTGTGTGTGTGTGTGTGTGTGGCTTTCAAAGCAGTCTCTAGGGCCCCATTCCAGGCCTAATGTATCCCGAGTCTCTGAGAGTATGGCCCAGGAGTCTGTGTTCTTAGCAATCTCTCCAGATGATTCCTACGCCCGGTAGAGTCTAAGGAGTCCTCTCCAGAAAGAGAATTCTCCCTCCTCCCAAAGATGCTTATGGCCTCAGGAGCACCGTATGCTCAGTGCCTTATTAAGAGGCTCACCTTGCTTTGCAGCATCTTGTCAATGCTCAGACAAAACAAGAGCGATTCTGCCTACAAGGACATGCAGACCACCCACAAGTCAAGGTAGGATGGCGTGGGGCCCGCAGCAGGTGGAGGCACCACAGCTATAGGGGCCATGGCAGAGGTACCCCCTTACCAGACCATGGAAAGTGGGGCAGGGTGAGAGACTTCTCCCTTTTTCATTGGAAAGCCCCTTAGATCCCAGGGCTGGGGGTGATACCCAAGTGTTTCTCCCCAACTGTTGTGTACCATAAAGTTAAAATCTGCCAGCAGTGAAAGAATGAAGTAGCGAGGATGTATTCCAGGACTCCTCCTTCCCTCTTACCTTGGGTGACTTGTGATGGGGAGGTGGAGGTCTGGCCCCATTTCATTTACTCATCTAGAGAACATTCATCCATCCCCACTATGTGCTGGGAACGGTGCTAGGTTTGGGTGGATTCAGCAGCAAACAAGACAAATGCAGTCTGCGCTCATCCATCTCACTGTCTGGACTGGGGTCGTAACGTTTTGTGAGCCGCAGACCCTTTGACAGCCTGAGGAAGCCTATGGACTCCTTTCAGAAAAATGCCTTTAAATGCTTACTATAAGTTATAAAGATTTACAAAGAAATCTATAGTACTGTACATTACAGTATCACAACCAAATTCAGCATATGGTAATCTATGAGCTTCTTTAGCATTGTGTTATATAACAAGACTGCGGCAGGTCTAATAACTACCATAATTTTGGATTAGTGTCAAGTGTGAATGATTTTTCAAAATATCTCCCATAATTGTAATGTGATCTGCAAATTCCTGTGATTTCCATTTCTTTTAAGGGTTAGTTAAAATAAAGATGTAAGCTTTTTTCCCTATCCACATTCATGGACTTCTTGAATCTTGCCCACGGTTAAGAATCATTGGTCTAGTGGGAGAGTCATGCATTTGTCAGGTAATCCCACAGAGTTAGCCATATAATCATGACTATGGAATGTGTACTGAAGGAGAAGGATGGAGGATTTAGTGTATGTTGAGCACCAGGGTCCTTACCACAACTGAGTTTAACATTCAAGCTAAGACCTGAAGAAAAAAAGAAGAATTAGTTAGCCTATGACTGGGGAAGGTACAAACAGTGCGCCAAGCAGAGGGAATAGCATGTGCAAAGGGTCTGAGACAGGAGGAAGTTTAGAGGCACTGAGCAAAGACCAGCATGGCTGAAACTCAAGGAGGGCCAAGGGAAGGGAAGACTGAGAAAATCAAAAGGGGCTTTTGTTATTTATTTCTGTTTGTTTATCACAGCTAATAACATTACTTCCCTCACCTCCCACCTCCTCCCTGAGTCACAGTGTCAGCTCTAGGAAAGAAGAGAGCCATCTATAGGAAGAAGGTCAAAGCCAAACATGCTCTCCAAAAGAATTCATCTGCAGGGGTTGAGGCAGCTAGATGGAATCCAAACACACCAGCCCACACCTGGAAAGGGTCAAAGAGCATGAGGACCTGATTGATCACAGATGAAGAAAGCATGATCCAGAGTAGAGTTGCTTGCCTAGGGACCGGGAGGTGGCGGTGTGAGGGTCTGGGCTCTGAACCCAGCTCTATCTGCCTCCCAAGTCAAGCGAAATGCGTGTTCAGCTCTAGGATCCAGTTTAGAGAAGAGAATCCTTGAAAGAAGTCTGGGGTCAGGAACACCAAAGACAATGACTAGAAGGACTTAACCATGCCTTCACCAAATCTATACCCAGCCCTGTACTAAGTGCTGAAGGGTGTAGAGGGGAGGATGGAAGGGTCCACAATAAACTTATCCTCCAGAAGGAGAGACCAATTTTATACAAATGAAACTGAGATCCAGAAAATATGTCATCCTAACAATACGCAAAGGCCAGTGTTGGACTAGAAGAGTCAGAGCATGCAGAACTTGCTGTGCCCATTAAACAGGGGAGGATTTGAGTAGGTGGAAAAGAAACAAGGAGGACTCTCTGGGCAGGGTATGGTGGGAGCAAAGGCTAAGAGGCGGGAAAAATACACACTGAGTTCTGTGACTGGTGCCTTGATTAGAACCTCCTCCCTTACCTGAATCCCGGAGTTTAGTAGGTGCCAGCGGGGGCCCTAAAGGTGCCTTCTAATGAAAAGCAGGCTTCAGGCATTTGAAACCATCCCTTTGTGTTTCAGTGACAGATCCAGCAGTACAAGTGGAGAGAGTCACATTCAGCCAGTCCAAAAGAAGTCTAAAAGGTAGGCCACGTGGGCAATGGAAGGAGACGAGCAAGAGGGACAGTGATGGCCACACTCCATCTTCCCAGGGGTGTGGAAATAACCCAGTGCAGACCAGACTCCCCTGAAGCCATAGACACTGCTGAAGGACACGGGACTCCCAGGGCAGAGGGCTCATGGCCAAGATGCTGAGCAACAACACAGACAACGGGAAGAAATTCCTCCTCTGTGCCTCCGCTGGGCAAAGCATTCCATATTTATTATCTTGCTTATTCCTCAAAACCAGTCCTATGAGGTGGGAGCATCATCCCATTCTACAGAGAAGCACACTGAAATCTGGCCAGAGGAAATGTCTTGCCCCACCCACACAGCTAGGAAGTGGTGGTGCTGGAGCTGAAACCTGAATCTCCCGGCTCCAAATTCCGTCATCTCACTGTCTTTAACATTTGCTGGGCTCTTGTGACCAGAAGTCTCCCTGTGGGCTCATTTAATAAGGCCTGAACCACGAGCCTGATGTTGTTGAAGGAGATCTGTCCTTCCTACATCCAGGGGATTGCTGAGGGAGGCTACGGGTGAGGACGGAGAACTCAGGGGGTACAGGGAGTCCCCACTGCAGAGCCCCTTGGGGCCCAGGGAGGCCAGCCTCAAGGGTCTGTCCCTTGGCCCCAATCCCCCAAGCCCTTCGTATCTGTGTCTACAGCCGCACCAACCGTGACATCATCCACTCTAAGAGTGGGGTTTGTAACGCCATGAGGGTCAAGTTTTACAGCGTGGCCCAGGAGGCTGGCTTCTGTCTGCAGGACAAGATGGAAATCCTCATGAAGTAAGGGCATGCATATATCCATTTACTCAAAGACATTCATCTATGCGCCCACGCGATGCCAGGCACTGGAGCTACAGCAGGGAACAAGAAAGACTTGTTCCCTGCCCTCAGGGAGCTTATAGTCTCCTGAAAAATATGGGCAGACACACAATAAGTGAATTGATAAAATATATAGTTACAAATTATAATCATTGCTATGCAGGAAGAGAGCAGAGTGCTATGAGAGAGAGAGAAATCATGGGGACCTAACTTAGGTTGGGTAATCCAGGAAGACTTCTCTAAGGAGGTGACTTTAAGGCTGAGCCCTGAAGGATGAGGAGGAGCTGGTGGTGTGGTGAGAAGGTGGAAGGACATTCCAGGCAGCAGGAAAGGTGCATACAAAGTCCCAAGGCTGGAAGGGACATGGAAAATTTGAAGAGGAGGGAAAAGTGGTAGGTGACAGCTGGGTCATGCACAGCCATCAGTGTCATAATTAAGCCTTGGATCATGATTTTAAGAGCACCAGCAAGCCATGGGAAGCTGTTCTTTTCTATTCTGACAACGCAATAACTGCCTCCCTTCTCAGCCTACCCCTTCACTGCAGTGACCATTCACCCCAGTGAACTCATCCATTCATCACAGGCTGCATGATGAGCCTGTGCCCTCTCTCCCTCTCAGCGTGGATGGACTAGCTGATCCGGGCCACGGGTTCAAGGATGACATGCCCCTGCCTTTCAGGAGCTCCCAGTCTAGTGAGGGAGACAGACAAGTAAACAGGCAGTTACCACACAGGTTGTTGAAAGTCAATATGGGAGTAAGAAGGGGCCTAAGGGAACACAGAAAAAGGATGTCCTGCCTAGCCTCTGACAGCAATCAGAAAGGTCCTCCTGGAGGAAGCTACATTTTCAGTTTAATTAAAACAGATGAGGGGCCGGCCTAGTGGTGCAGCGGTTAAGTTCACAGGTTCCTCTTTTTGGCAGCCCGGTGTTCACTGGTTCAGATCCCTGGTGCGGACATGGCACCGCTTGGCAAAAGCTGGGCTGTGGTAGGCATCCCATATACAAAGTGGAGGAAGATGGGCATGGATGTTAGCTTAGGGCCAGTCTTCCTCAGCAAAAAAGAGGAGGATTAGCAGTAGTTAGCTCAGGGCTAATCTTCCTCAAGAAAAAAAAACAGATGATATTTCCAGGGCATTTACAATGTACCAGACACAGGTGTAAGAGCTTTGTATTCATTTATCACCTAGCCCTCACAACAATCCTATGGGTTAGGTGCTATTATTCAGACCCATTTTATAGGTAAGAAAAGTAGGCTTAGAGATGTCTCTTGTCAAATGTCATCCAGTGGTTGAGTAGTAAATGTGGAATTCAAACCCAGAGAATCACACAGGAAAAACAGGAGGGAAGGGAGTTCCAGGGAAAAGCAACAGGAAAGTCCCAGAGGCCAGAAGGGACACAGTGGGCCAGGAACTGCCAGTAGGCAGATGTGGCTGGGGCTTAGGTTATTTGCAAGGTAATCAGAGAGATAGACAGAGGCCAGATCATAAAAGGCTTTCCTAGCCCAGCTGTGGAGGTTGAACTTCATCTCAGAGACTTTGATCATGAGCCAAAGTATAAAATACTGGGAGAGAAGGGATGGGAAAGACAGAGAAGAAGCTGGAAAATGTTGTAGGGGCTGAATGATCCCTTGCAGGGCAAGTCACTCAGAGCACTATATGATAAGTAAAATGAAAAGCCATTGAAATTCATATATAGATGAGTGACATGGCTATATTTATAATATAAAGTCTCCTTGGAGAGATAGGACATATGCACGAAATGATAACAGGCGTGGGGAAGGGAGGAACCAACACGAGTTAAACACCTATTGTGTGTCTGGCACTAAGCTTGGCACTTTACACACATTATATCATTTAATCCCCACCTCTAAGGACTAGGAACCATTAGTATCCTCCATTTTACAAATGAGAAGGCTGTGTAAATGCAATCAAAAATAGGGAGAGAATGAGGGCTGATCTTTAAAACGTGCCTGGATTTAGCAAGAAAAGAGCGTTTCAGGACCTTGGAGAGAGCTGTGTCATTTTTGTGGCCAAAGCCAGATTGGAAATAAGAGTGGCTGAGGGGGTTATAGAAGGAAAAGGTGTTGAAGTCAGATCTCAAAGGGCAGCTAGGACGGCTAACGGAGAGGAGGGTCTGATTCTTCTTCCTCTTTCTCATATGACCTGTGATGCAGGCGCCAAGAAGAGAGAGGTCTCCAGAAGTTCCATTCTTTCAGCCTTGTCTCAAATTTTCAAAAGGATATAGCAAAAATGAGACATCAAGTCCCCGTGGTAAAAGGAGACGCAGAAGAAATTGCAGACCACTGGTAAAGACCCTGAGAGCCAGATAAGATGGTTCTTGAAGCGGGTGAAGGGAGGGCTGTTGTCACAAAATCACATTTGATCCCATTATCCTTCAAGACATAGAGAGACGTCACTCCAAAACTGTCCTTGGCTGCCGACAGGGCATCTCGGAAGCCTATATCTGGAGCACAGTCAGGCAAGAACTCTTCAGTTCTTGAACCACAGATAATTCAGCCTGCTGTGTTCTCCATATTTATCTTCTGCTTGATTCAGACTTGCAAATAAAAACTAACTCACAAGCCCCTATGGGAAACGCAGAATAGGCAAATTTACCTGAAAATTTTACAGATTCTGAGGTCTATGTCGTCATCACTATATTCCCCAAATAACTTAACCCCTTAATGATACAAAACCAGGCAGGCACATCCTAGGAGCACTGTGCCCCAGCACGGGGATGATAATAAGTACAACAAAAAGGCGCATGAATTGAGTAATTATTGGATGCCAGACACCACCCTAAGAAATTTTCACAAATTATCTATTTTATTCCCCCACAAAAATCCTGAAGGATACATATTAATCCCTACTTTACAAACAAGGTAATGTTAGGATTTAAATCCTGGTCTGACCCCAGACTCTACATTCATCTGCAATACAGAACTGAGTCTGATGAACTGTGATTTCACGAACTCCATCCTGGGAGGGAGAGTAAATCAAGATCTAAGAGGAAGAGGAGGAAGTCTGAAAATGTACCCAAAATCTCTTCCATGATTTTAATAAGGTGGAATGGGAGCTTATGAGGAGACATGAATATACATCACAAAATATAAAAGATAAAGCAGCATGAGTAGTCCAAGATGTATGGTGGATAATCAATTTCTCCTTCAAATTTTTCCACAATGGGTACATATATATTAGGGGGGAAATTCACCTTTTTTTTTTTAAAGAGATGCTGTCTCTTGCCTTAATCCCTGATCACACCTGAACCATCTCCAGGTGAGAATCTATCTCGTTCCCACCATCTCAAGAATGGATTACCAAACTACACTGACATTCTGTTACAGCATTCAGAAAGGTTCTCAAAACCCACTGAGACACACAAAACCTGTGGGCCAAGCTTACTCACTGTCAGGGACATGGGAAATACACACACTTCTTCCTCCTCCTCCTCCATCTTATGTGTAAGAGCCTCTTGCACACTGGAAGGTATCCCACAGATGTCCTTCCTTCCCTGGTCTGATTAACTCTCAAAAGAGAAACTTCAGAATCATAATGTGCCTTCCTTTCTTCTAGCTTTTCACATTGGCTGCTTGATAGAAAAATCGTAAATGCATCTCTTTAAAGCATGCCCTTAATTTGTTTTTTTAATGAGATGTAAATCATGCTCCAGCTTTTACTGGAGCTTTTATTATTAAAAAATAAAAGACTTGCATGTTCTGTGGGCTCTTTACATTTATAATGGACAAAAGTCCCCCAGATAAAGGTGGATACTGTCCTGGAGACATCACATGCGTGGTAGAAAGACAGAGAGGGGATGGAGGCCTGAGCTGCCCGTACGCATCTCCCAGCTGCTTCCTAACTGGCCCACTCTTCTTGAAATTGGAGGTACTTTGATCTGCTGTCCAAACTCCCCGAGGATCTGAAGAATTTCCGCCCCGCCAAAAAGATCCTGGCAAAACTACAGAAGTTTGGGGAAAACCTGGACCTGAGGATCCGGCCCCACGTCCTCCTGAAGGTGCTGCAGGATCTGAGAATCTGGGAACTGTGCTCTCCAGACATTGCTGTGGCCATTGAGGTAACTACCACGTCCTTCCCCACACGATGCCTAGGGTGCCCTCGTTCCATCATCTGTCAACATCCAGGCCCTGTTTAAGTGCTGGGGCCACAATTCAAAACACACAAAGTCTCTGCCTTTATGGTGCTAATCATCTAATGGGGGGGATTGTCACATGACCTTGGCCATTCAACTCCAGGAGATATTGTATTCTTTGTAAATTCTGCCTTCTGGAAACTCAGGGGCTTCAGAGAGCCATAAATAAATGGGCACATGAATAAAATAGCTGGTAATCATAAAAAGGAGCACTCTATATCTGGCTACCAAAACTGTGGGCCATGGGGCATCGGCCTGGACCTCACCTGTGTGCTTGTTAGAAATGCTCCAAACCATAGCTACCAATGCAGAATCTACATTTAAATGAGGTCCCAGGTGATTTCTATGCAAGATAAAGTTTGAGGAGAACTGATTTAAGGTAAATGTAGAGGGGACTTATCTTAACTAGGGCAACTGGGCAAGGTGACTTTTAAGCTGAGACCTGAATGATGAAAAGATAGCACCACAAAGAAAAGAGGAAAGAGCAGGTCAGGAGAGAGAAGAGCATGTGCAAAGGCCCCAGAGCAAGAGACAAGTTGACTTATTGGAAGAACTCATTTGCAGCCTAGGTGTTTGGAAGGAAGGAAGCAAGGAGATGCATGCTTCCAAGGGCACTGAGGGGTCAGTTTGTGCAGACCTTTGAAGGTCAAGTTAAGGATTTAGGTCTTCATCTCAAGGGTGCTGAGGAGTCACTGAATGGTTTTCAATAGTGGTTTACCATCACCATCCACTCTAGAACTTCCTAGAACTTTCTAGAACTCTAGAAGTTCCTGGAGCATCTTTATCAACATATGGGAGGGAGGGGGAAAGCCTTTCACACTAAGGAGTTAAAAAATGTTAATAGAGTCACTTCCTTAACTTTATCAGATAGCACTTGTACATTTCAATAGGGCTTTCAATGCCTCAAGATAAAGAAGTGACTCAAATGGTGGAATTCTCAGGCCTCTTGATGTTTCATGCCAGGCTCTTCCACAGGTTGACTGGAGTGTGTATAGACGGGTGCAAGGTCAGGAGTGGGGGAAGGGAGGTGACCTTGTAGACAAATTCATATGTTCAGTCTCCACTCCCTGCATCTCATGAGACTCTTTCAGAAAAGACTCTGGTAGGCTAGTCCAAAACTAACTCTAAAGCAACTGTCCACCCCTCCGTGCCAGTTATGGGGTCTACTTTCCACCTGCCAGTTATGGGAACATAGAAGAAGCAATCTCTGAGTGGGTAAGAGGACAGAGGTAAGGAGGATCCCCCATTCTCTGAAGTGAGTTCATGGCCCTGGTTAGTAAATCTTGGCATGATCCTCTCCCAGTGAGAACGTCACAAAACTTCTGATAACCTGGATGTGAGGGTCTCTTAATCTAGATCCTATATGAAACTACATCTTGTATCTTCACCCTTTCCTGGAAGCAAGCCCATAGTTGTCATCAATTCTCAAAGGGGTCTATGAACCAAAAATGTTTCAAGACAAATTACTTTTTTAAAAGATATTAAGGAGTAGAAAAGAAAGGAAAATGCAGACAGCTGGGTTCTCTTGTTCTCTCCACATTTATTTGGGTCAATAGCGACAAGAAGGGGCTTAAAATTAGCCTGGTGAACCAGGAAGCTAGAAAGGGGTCTCTTTCTTGAGAGAACCACTCCAGCATGATGCTCCTTGCATTATGAATGCCTGAGTGGTTGGGGGCATCCTGGAGCCATGAGCCTCAATCACCAGTCTTCTGGGATCTTCGGAGCGGGTGAGGCATGGAGTCCAGCTTGCAGATCAAATCTGAGGCTGCCACTGTATTTGCCCTGCAGTTTGTGCGAGAACACATCATCCATATGCCCCAAGAGGATTATATCAACTGGCTGCAGAACCGGATCAACATCCCCATCCGGCCCCACAGTGCCCAGGTGTAGTCTAGGCCTGAGTCGATCGGCTACGCCAGTGGAGGAGGGCTAGTCTACACTGTGTTTCTGCCTCCTGCCTCTGTTTCTGCTTCCTGCCTACTCTCATGGATACTCACTATGATATAGTAGATCCATCTGGAGACTGACTTCTGGCAACAATCTAGAGGGAGATACTCCCAAATGGAAACTCCCCTCACCCTCACACCCCAGCCCCAACCTCCCAGTCTCTCTTCCTCATTGGTCCAGCCTGACTCTACCTACTTCCTCTCCAGATTCCTTCACCCTATTCCTCTTCCCCAAGTTCTGGATAATAAAATTGAACTGAACGTTTGATGTCTGGCTGGGAAAGAGTTGTAGATGTGCAATTTGGGCATGGTATTCATATCCTAATAATAACAGTCACCATTTATTAAGCTTTTGTTAGGCAATGAGCCCAGTGCTGGGTGGTATTATTGCCTGATAATATCATTTAAATCTCACAATAACTTGGTTAATTAGGTACTGATGCTATCTCCATTTCACACCAATGGAGCTAGAGTGTGTTTCTCAATTTTATATATATTGCCATGGAAGGATGGTTAGATAGATAGATGGTTGGTTGGATGGATGGATAGATAGATGGATGGATGGATGGATGGATGGATGGATGGACGGATGGATGGGTGGATGGATAGATGGTTGGATAGATGGATGGATGGATGGTTGGATGGATGGATGGATAGATAGGGCAGTTTCCCAACATGGCCAATGATGTGCAAGAAAATCTCAGCTTCAAGAGTCCTCATATACTTTCTGGTGGTCATGGTTGCATAAGCAAGCTTGATTGCTGAGTTGAATTAACAATTAAACAACTGGAGTTGATTTTCTGTTATGCCTGGATTATCAGAACACTCATATGGGCTGAGCCTCAACATCTCTCCATGATAATCCAGAAAGGGGAGAGGGGAGTTGAATTAACACTATTTTTCAGTCTAAGCAATATCTCACGCATCTGTTCACCTATTCAGTCACTTATTCACTCATTCAATGAATATTTATTGAGAGTCCAATATGCATCAACCAAGTTCTAGGTTCTGAGGATACAGCGATGACCAGAGCAGTCAAGGCCCCTGCACTCGTGGAGTTTACATGGAGACAGACAGGTCAGCAAAAGGTGATGGGGAGGGTGGAGGGACTGCCCAACATCACACATCTCTCCACATTTATACCATTTGTTTAGCATGATGCCTTGACAAGACATTGGGGTGTAAAGGTGAGACACAGTCTGTAAGAGTCTGCAAAAAAAAGAGACTCTAAACATCTCTGTGTTAAACAGAAATTTGGGTGGCAGTAGCAGAGAAGAAAGGAGGAATGCCAAAAGAGAAGAAGAAGAAGAAGGAAAAGCAGCCTGAGTAATACGAGAGGGAGGCAGGAGCTTTGGAGAAAACCAACCAGAGAAAAGTTCCCAGGGTGGGGCCAGCCAAAGGCTCTCTAAGAACTTGAGGAAAACCAACCCCTTCCACTTCATCACCTTAGACTTTCAGTAATTTCTGTCACACACACCCAGTGTCCTCTGTGAGTGATGTTTTGAGGAAACAAGAAAAAGAGGCTATGTTCTACATCGGGGCCTGCTTGGGGGCAAAGAAAGGGCTTTAGGGACTCAGAGCTGAATGAAATAGTTTAGTAGGAGCAGAAAGTCAGAAATAGACTACTATTACATGAGCTCCCTAGATTTATAGAAATCTCGAATGCACATTTTGGCTTCCCACTAGACACAGGATGGGGACTCTGCCAAATTAATATATGACTCATACATATCTCAATTGTCAGGTGACCAGCACAGCTGGCATTTAATTACACTAGAGGATCAGTGCAATGGTGACAAACTAAAGAAAGTACAAGGACATCCCAGGGGACATAGGGCGAGGGAGGCACAAACTCCTACCTGATATATCAGGACAGGCTTTCTAGAGAGGGTGATAATATCTGCAAGTTGAATAGGAGCCAGGGAGAGAAGGATAAGTAGGTGAGGAGAGCAGAGAGAATGTTCTGGGTAGAGAAAAGCACGTGCAAAGGCCCAGAGGCAAAAAGAAACGATGTCATTTTAGCGAGGAACTAAAATAACATGAATCTGGCTGGACTATAAGAATCAAATTGGCAGTGCAGGCCAGGGAAAGGGAGGAGGGAGGTAGAAGCAGATTTGTAGATGCCTTCTAGGCCATGTTATGAGATTTAGACCAACTTACTGGCAATAGGGAGCCATGGAAGGATTTTGAGCAGGTGAAGAATCAGATTTGCACTCAGAAAAAAGAAATAGCTACTGTGTGAACGCAAAGCAAGCAGCAAGGAGCTAAGATAAGGCTGCGTCAGTGATTGTGGGGAGAGCAATGGCAGTGGAGATGGGCAGACATTGAAAGGATATTTAAAAGGTAGAATCAGCCGAACTTGATGACCTCCAATCTAAGAATGGCGGGTTACAAGCAGGCGCAAAAGGCAGGAGTGCCAGGAATCACATTCAGTTTTCCAGCTTGGATCTCTTGGTGGATAATGGTGCCTTTAATGTACCAGGAGGAGAGGAAGAAAAGAAAGTTCAGAAGGAGAAGGTAAGGAGCTGTGTTTTGAGCATATCGAGTGGAAGATGCCTGTGCGCCGTGGATGGAGGATCCACAGGGGAGAGGGCTGCACTGGAGACAGAAACGTGACATCAACATCCCAGGGGCCACCATGGTTAAAGTAGGAAGCGGGAAGAGAGGCTAGACAAGGAGAGGAGAGAGAGGGGTTTGAGGACAGAATCTCAAAAGGCATCAAGCAGCGCACTCACAATCCAGCGCTGACAGAGGGACTGCTTTGTTCCAGACACTGCAAAAAATGCTTGACATATGTTGTGTACCTCATGTCATCCTGATGATCCTGCAAGGCAGGGCTCACCTGCTTTCCAGATGATGCAACGGAGCCTCCGCAAGGTTGTGCTCTCATGTCCAGCTGACTCTGAATTTCCTCCTTTCCCCCACTGCTGCCCTCTGACCACCCCCCCTCACTATATAAGACAAGGAGGTCGCAAAAGTTATCTGACTTTTGGAATCATGCTCAAGGAAAGCTCTAATGCTGGGGCTTCCTGGCATTGTATTAACTTACATTTGCACTGCACTCCACAGTTTGCAAATAAAACAGCACTCCAGTATTATCTTATTCGATGCTCACAGCATCCCTCTGAGGTGGGTGTTGTTATAATTCCCATTTTATAAGTAAAGATACTGAAACTTAAGGTCATCTGCCAGCAACCACAAAGCCAGCAGGTGGCAGAGCCAAATCTAGATGGCGTCTGCCTTGGGCCGGGAAGATGCTGAAATCACAAGACTTACTCCGCCCTCCCGCTTGCCTCCTTCCGAGCCTATTTCTCAGAGCTGTAGCTCCATCTAGTGGTGTATCTTAGTATTACGCTCCCATCATGCTCGCTGGCAAAATACAACCTTCTCTGCCCAAAAAGCGGCAGGCATTAACAGCAGCAACAAGACCTACCCCGCTTCAGCAAGGAGTATTTATTCAAACTAGGGAAGATCTTTTCTACTAAAACAGACTGGGCACTAGAGAGAGACGATACATCACCTGCCAGCTCCCGGACTCAAAGAAGAGCCACAGGGAGAAGTAGTTTTGCTGTGAGCATCTTCATCAGAACCATAGGTGAGCACCTACCATGTGCCAAGCCTGTCCCAGGTGAGCAGGATCCACCGTCCCACTGCTCTGACCAAGCCGTCTGAGTGGGTATCATGAGAGTTTTTAAAACCACATGTGCCCTGGGGGAGCTTTTTCTGTAAAGGGGCAGATAGTAAATATCTGTTGCATATTCTTTTTACATATGTTAATTCTTTAAAAATATAAAAGCCATTCTTAGATTAGAGGAAATAGACTGCAGGCCAGATGTGGGCCATGGGCCATAGTTTGCTGACCCTCTGGAGTGTAAATTTAAGGACAGAAGGGAATTTTCTAATCTCCTGCAAAACAGAGACAAGGAGGGCTGGTGAAAATAATATGGTAAATATGTAGACAAAGGTTTTTTGCACTATTCATAATAGTTTTTGCCCCTTTTGTGGAAAAGGAATGTATGCATAGAGTATAAATTCTAACAGTGTAGAAGGACATATACTAAATAACCTTTCTTCCCCCTCCAAACCTCAGACCCTACTCCCATCTAGGAGGCAGTCTCGCCATGCCCAGTAGCTTGTATATCTTCCTGAGATACTCTGTGCATATACAAGCCAAAAAAAACTAAATTTAAAAGAAACGTTTATTTTGTACTTACTGTATGCCAGGCATTGTGCTAAGTGATTCACATGTTAATCTTAGTTTGTCCTGACAGCAGCTCTATGAGACAGGGAGAATGATTCATATTGATTAGAAAACAAATCCCGGAGGTAGCAACTGGGAGAAAGGAGCTAAGGGAGGGAGGGGTACAGTTTGGTGGGTGGGAGATGGGTGGGCAGCTCCTGGATGTTCATAGAATGTTTGAGCCAGGTGAGACCTTGTCATCTACCTGAGCTCAAGTATTCATTGAGTACCGACCATGTGCCAGGCCATGTGAGAGATGCCAGAGGTAAAAAAACAGAGACACCTAGACCCTATCCTCCAGGATCGTGCAGAAGGGTTCAATGGCAGTCCTATAGCATGGTGGTTAAGAGAGAAGTTTCTAGTGTCAGGTTGAGAAAGTTCATATCTTAATTATGCTCTCACTAGCTGCATGACCTTGGGAGATGTCTTCACTTCCGTCTTTCTCATCTGTAAAATGGGTATACCAATAGGAATCGAGGAGACAGTGTGTGTAAAGCATCCAGTTCACAGTAAGAACTCAACACGTGTTAGCTATGACAACAATGGTGGTGGCGACAGAGAAAGTGGTGCAGATGAAACACACAGAAAGCCACCAATCTGGCAACTCAAGGAAGGTGTATCAAGGTCAAGGAAGGTGTATCAGTCAATGTCATTAAACACAAGCAATAAATCTGATTCTGGCTAGTGTAACCCTGAGTCTTTACATTGCTGCCTTGAAGAACATAAACGCCTGATTGCCAAAGCCTGGGTCACATGACCACATCCAAGCTGCAAGAAGGGCTGAGAAAGCAAGTTCTGGCTTTGTTGACTTTTATAAAAGGAGGAAGAGTCATTTCTTAATGTTCAGGATTCCCAAAAAAAGAAAAAGGATTCAGATGCTAGCCACAAGAAAATAAGCAAAAGTGTCCTCTAGAGAAAGCTTCCTGGAATAAGGACCATCTTAGCTGAGCTGAAACCGATCCACATCCCATATTTTACCATTGAAGAAATGGAGACACAGGGAGGTGGACTTTTCCAAGACCACAAGCTCTGGGAGGAAGGGAGAGTAGAGCTGGGAATAGGGAGCAGTAAGGTACAGGAGGAGTCTCCAGAGGAGCCTTCCAACGACGCTGTGGGAGGAAGATGCTGAAAGTCTCAACCAGAAGTTGATGTTGGATGTAGAAGTGGTGGCAGCAGAGGATAATGGTGGACAACGATTTATCCCCAGGCCTGGGAAGAAGTTGGGATCCAGCATAGAATAGCATGTAATAAAGAAATGTCTGGTCTTTATCCCCAGTTCCTAGGAGGGAGCCTCTGAAGCCTTGGAAGTTCCCAAATGATAGGAGCATCTTTGTTATTTATGGTGGATTCCTTGGATCTCACTGAGTTTATGCAAATGAGGTGACCCACAGTGGGCCCCTAGGTAGTCTTAGATTGGGGGCTGGCCACACCAGAGAGATCGCCCATGTGATTAGAGAGTTGGGCTTTGGGTCATGTGAGATCAGTCTGTTCTCCTGCAGGTCAGGGAAAGAAGGGGAGCTGGAGATCTAGTTCAGGCACTGGGCCAGTGATTCAATCAATCATGCCTGCATAATGAAACCCTAGTAAAAACTCCGAACACCCGAAGCTTGAGTGAGCCTCCCTGGTTGGTAATCACACATTGATGTGCCGGAAGGGTGATGCATCTTGAGGGTACAGAAGCTTCATGTTTGGGACCCTCCCAGACCTCATCTTATGAAACGCTTAATTTGGATGGTCTTTATTTGTACCCTTTATGGTAAAACTGTAATCCTGGGTATCACACTTTCCTGAGCTCTGTGAGTTGTTCTATCAAATTATTGGATCTGATGGAGCTACTGGGGACCCCCAAATTGTAACCACTTGGTCAGAAAGTGTAGGTGGCCTGGGGACGCCCGAACTTGTGGCTGAAATCTTAACTGAGGGCATCCTTGTTGGGAACTGCACCCTTAACCTATGAACTTTGACCTGACTCTGGGTAGTTAGCACACAATCGCATTACAAAGAGAAAGCTGGAATCCAGGCAAAGGACTCTGTTGTTCCAACCCTGTGGTCGAGGCTCTGTCAGGGAAAGTCCTCATTCAGAGCTGTGGGAGACATGTGTAGCTTGTGCCTGCCCACTCTCTCTTCTTCAGGTAACAGCCCTTCCCCGTGACTCTATTCAACCCTGGTGCCAGGTGTGGTCATGTGACCAGGACCTGGCCAATTCAAGCATTACGTTTCCCTAATCATAGCAAATGGTTCAGGGATGGACACGCAAAGTAATCCAATAAAAGTCAATCCCTGAACTTCTGTTGGAATTTGTGCGAACAAAGAGCTTTCTTCTGAATTTGTTGACTCTAAGGATAAAATAAGCATAGAGCCTCTGGGGAGCCACCACACAGAGAGACGCTGCCAACAAAGAGAGGAAAATCAAGCTGAGAGATGCAATAAGAGAGACATCAAATCTTGGTTACACCATTTGAGCATCTTGATCTTGCCAGACCTTTAAACTGTTTAGTTTTGGGGGCTAACAAATTCTCTTTTCTGCTTAAGCCAGATTCAGTTGGGTTTCCCACAGTTGCAACAAAAAGATCCCTAATTAATACAACAAGAGAGAGACACTAGATGTGTGGAGAAGCATAGCTAAATTCTAAGCACCCCTGAGGAAGCGCCCGTCCTCTCACAGGATGGGTGGACAGGAGGTGGAAAGACTACCATCAGATATATCACGCAAGTAAAGTAAAGAGAAAATCCTGAGTTAAACCCACAACATCCATCAAGAAAAAAAGGAAAGACTAAGAATGCAGATGTTTTATCACTCAGCTTTGCAGCAGGTGTGAAAGTGCCAATTTGGATTTTAAAAAGCATGAAATAAGTGTAAGGTGGGGAGTGTTATCAGAGCCAACCCACAGTGTATCTACCACATGTGAAAAGAGATGCCGAGTACGTGAATCTCCTAGCGCAGTGGTCTCCAAAGCAGGCCGGGTTGGAGGGGTGACAGGGCACAAGATGGTCCATTAGGCAGTAGAAGAAAGTACTGGAACTTACATTTAAAGCTATCTTAACTAAAGTATATTTTAAGCATTACTAGTAATTTAGATGTGGATTGACCCCGGAACTTTCACTCAGTCTATACTGGGAATGGCACCAGTCTGTACTGGTATCAGACAGTCAAGCCAGGAAACCCAAGAGGAGATGAGAGGTCCACGATATGAAGTGGTTAATAATGACATCATTGTCTTCTCATCCTCAGTCTTGTTTCCAAGAAACTACAATGCCTCTTCTCTTTTTTTTCATTCTTGCTTGGTTTTTTAAATTGAAACATAATTGACGTATAACATTGTGTTAGTTTTAGGTGTACAATATAATGATTTGATATATATATTGTGAAAGGATTACCACAATAACTCTAGTTTACATCCACCACCATACATAGTTACAATTTTTTTCTTGTGGTCATAATTTTTAATATCTACTCTCTCAGCAACTCGCAAATATACACTATTGTTAACTACCTTCGCCATGGTGTACATTACATCCCCAGGACTTATTTGTCTTATAACTGGAAGTGTGAACCTTTTGACCACCTTTACCCAGCTCCTCCACCCTCGACCTCTTGTAACCACCAATCTGTTCTCTGTATCTAAGAGTTCGGTTTTTTCAATGCCTCTTCTTTAAATCTCCGGCCATATTAATTCTGGAACACCGAGCATGCCTATGAAATTGGTGTTGTTCTCTCTGTGCCCTAGCGATGCTCTCAGGTACTGGGGGATTTGCTACCTGAACTTGCACTAAATGGTCCCAGACAACTGCTTTTCTAATTAATCCTTCCTCTGTCTCTTCCTTGGCTCTCTGGCTTTTCTCCCAGCAAAATTGAAGTTGCCAAGAGAAACAATGGACCAACTTGTTCAATTAGAAAGATTACCTTTACATAGAGTTGTTTTTTTCATACTAAAGTCCCAATTTTACTGTCACCTTTCCAATGGTTGAGACTACCAGGAAGTCAGATGGCCAAGAATCTGAATTAAAGAGCATGAAACAACACTTTGTAATGTCTTTTAGTTACTCCTACAAACTGGCTCTTCGGAGCACATTCTGATTATCTCTCTCAGCCATGAAAACAAAGAGGGTTGATGCTTCAGGGGATCAAAGAAGCAGATAATCCACCCCAACCCGTTTTTACTTGGGGTGGTGCAGAAACACCATCACCCAGCTTTGCCAAAACAGCAGCAGGATCTCTTGTAAGCAGTTCCGACTGGGGAGAAAGGGGATGAAAATTTACAAAAGCGATAAATTTGATGCTCTTTTCTCTTTATAGCAGAACTCATAAGAGGATTCCATTACACATCCAGCAACTCTGGGGCATTGGAAATGTGGTCTCATTTACAAACATCTTATTTACACTTTATTATTTCATGAACCACTGATTACATAAAGCAGATTCACTTTCTTTCTCATCTCTTCTTCAAGCTAACATCGTTTGATATTTCCAGAAAACTTACCAATTAACAGGATAGCTGAGCAGGGCTAGCCAGAAAGATGACCAGATGGCAACAGATTTAGTCCTTTTCTCTTCTGGGACCTTAGTTTCCCCATCTGTAAAATGAGAGGGCTAGATCACGATGGTACCAAACCTACATTTCCACAAACCAGGCAAGTAATGAAAATGAACAAAGGGGATTGGGTGTAATATAATGTGTCCCCTCTCTGACAGGCATGTAGTGAGAAAGACACTGGGAGCAGATAGATGGGTAAGCCGTGGACCCTTCCCTGGGGAAGCACTTAGTCTTGTGAGGAAAGCAAGTATGCAGACAGCTACCAACAAATATGATAAAGGCTATGTTCAAAGCATCATATGAATCCATAGGAAGGTTGGAGTAACTCTTCCTACATGAGTCCTGGAAACTTTAAAAGGAGAAGGCATTGAGTTGGGTCTTGTAAAAGAAGGAGTTTTCTAATGAAGAAGTGAAAAGAGGAGTGACATTCCAGGTAAAGGAAACCATCTGTGCCAAGGCCCAGAGACCTGAAAACAATGATGTATTTGCAGGGAAAGAAAGGTGCTGGTTATGTTTGGAATTTCTGTGAATGAAGAGATTATAAGACAATCTAGAAAGGCAAGTTGGAACCCAAGCACAAAGGACCTTGTGGACTTTATTTTGAGAGTAATGGGGAACCAGGGACATGTTTTAAAATGGCGAGAGAACTGGTGACATTTTCCTTTCAGAAAGTTCATTCTGCTTGTAGGGTGGAGAGTGGGTTAGAGCCTCATGTCCAGTACGATAGCCATTAGCTGTGTGTGGCTATCGAGCACGTGAAAGGCGGCTGGTCCAAATTGAGATGTACTGTAACCACAAAATTCCCATGGAACTTTGAACAAAGGAATGTAGACTATCTCATTAATATTTTTAATATTGATTACACATTGAAAAGATAATATTTGGGGTATATTAGGTTAAGCAACATATTCTACTGAGATTAATTTCACCTGCTTCCTTTTACTTTTTAATATGACTTGTAGAAACTTTAAAATTACATATGTGGCTTACATCATAATTCTATTGGACAGAGCCTGAAACCTGAGAGCCTGAAAGAGGCGAGAAGACCAATGAGGAGACTTTGGAAATGCCCAGAGGAAATCATGAGAGAGTGAGTGGGATGGGGACAGAGAATAAGATGGGGACATACTCAGGGTTCTGATGTAGGATATAGCGTAGAGTTGTGGAGGGAGAGTTGTAGGATTAAGAGCATGGACCCTAGGACCAGATAACCTGGTTCCAAACCTGGCTCTAACACTTACCAGCTGTGTGACCTTGGGCAAGTCACTTAACCCATCTGCTGTATCTTAGTCTCTTCAGCTGTACAATGTGGGTAGTCACAGCACCAGCTTCACAGACTTGCTGTGAGGATTAAATGAGTTCATTCACCCATTCTCAGACTTGACTGCACATTTGAATCACCTGAGGAGTTTTTAAGACTCTTGACGCTCAGAGATTCTGATTTCATTGGTGCAAGGTGCGGCCAGAGCAGCAGGAGCTTTTCAAATTTACCCAGGTGATTCTAATGCACAGCAAAGTTTGTGACTCATTGAGTCAGTATACCTACAGCACTCAAAACTTTACCTGGCACAGTATAATCACGATTTAAGTGTTTGCTGGTGCTATACTTTTAATGTCTTGAATAATTCATGATATATTTAAAATAACAGTGAGAGCCTTCCACGTGCTACTAAATGCCATTGCAGGAGCAGGACATCTTCCACATTAATTCACAGAGCTCACAATGAACATTTCAACACGTCCTCCCCAGTGAGCACAGGTGGGCCAACTGGAGACCAAGGTCGGACCTGGCAGCTCGTTCAGCAGTTCTGACTCTTCGACCGAAGCCTCAGTCGGTGAAATAATCCAGCCCATTTCCCAAAACACTTAACTCCAACAACAAGGTTTTAGTGTTTGGCAACATACAAGCAGAATGCAATTAAGCCTTGGAGCTGTGCACTGAGTGTCTACCAGCCGGAGCCAAATGGGAATGTAGCGAGGTGAGGCTCTGTTTGGAGGATGGAATAAGCCCATCTGTGTCTCAGGCCCCCACAGTGGGAGACACATCAATGAGAACTGGCTGAAAGTGGTGAGGGACCTTCAGAACTCAGATTGTCATCAGAGAAGGAGGCATGACTGGGCCTAATAAGACAGAAAGCAGAAAGGCACTAAAGTCATGAAGAAGGACCCTTCTGTATTGGACAGAGAGGAAAGAAGAATCAAAACTAATCTCTTCTCTTATTCAATAGACTTAGCTTGACCACCCACATTGCCCCCAGGCACCATGGGTACTGATTTAAGTAGTAATCATTGTTAACATTTATGGGGCATTTATTACATGCCAAGCACTATCATAAGTATTTCATATTCATCACCTTTTAAAATATTCATAACAATTCTATGAAGAACAGGTTATTATCATCACTTTTAATGATATAACCGAGGCTCAGAGAGGTGCACCAATTTGATTGCCAGTGACAGAATCCCAGCTCAGACTAATTTAGACTAGAGGGGAATTTGTTGCCTCAAGAAATACAGTGAAGAGTGGAATAGCAAGCCATGGGATGAAAAAGGTTCATCTGGATCTTGGATGCAACTGGTACCAGGAGCTCTTTCTCTCTGCTTCCGCTCTTTTTCTCTCAGTGTATCAGCCATATCATATCCTGCCACATGCCACCTTCTTACACAGATGGCAATATGACACCTCAGGCTCTCCTTCTCTGTTCTAGTTTCAAAAATCCCAGGGAAAAGCTCTGATTGGCCCAGCTTGGGTCAGGTGTCCACCCTGGACCAATCAACAGTGACCAAGAGAGTGAGATCCTATAAGAATATGGCAGCTCACTGAAATCACTTGAGTTGGAGTTAGGGGAAGGGAAAAAGGAAACAATTTAAAAGAAGGATGATATATGTTCCCAGAAGAAAAGCAAAACAACCTATCACAGTCAACTACTTTCAGGAATGAAAGTCAATCATGCTTTTAAGTAAGGAGGAAAGTGACTCCTCCTTAAAGTTACACCACTCTGAAATCCCTCTGAGGATTTAGGGTGCAGACCACCTCTGACATTTCAACTCAGTTTAACATTAAGTGAACTTTTATGGAACACTGGCGTTATATTCTGCACTGACACATAGTATGGACTTAATAAATGTTTGTTGAATGAATAATGCAAAGATGAATAAGGTACGATCCCCATGCCAAAGAACTTATAGCCTAGTAGGGGCTTAAGGCAAGGAAACAGCCCAAAAGGAGCAGATAAAGTCCTCTGAAAGCTCAAACAAATTAACGATTGTATTGATTTGAGAACAGATGGAGAGACAATAAGTTAGGAAAGTCATTAAGGAAGGAGGCACCATCTGAGATGGGCCATGAAAATGGAGTGGGATTTCAACAGGCAGAGATGCAAGAACAGTGTGCACCAGGAAGAGCAAATCATGTGAGCAAAGGCACGGAGGCAGAGACGGACAAGCCATCTAGCTGTTTCTTATTGTGGTAAATATACGTAGCGTAAAATTTTCCATTTTAACAATTTGTAGGTATACAATTCATTGGCATTAATTATATTCACACTGTTGTGGAACCATCACCACTGTAGAAACTTTTTCATCACTGCAAACAGAAACTCTGTACCCACAAAGCAATAATTCCCCATTCCCTGGAACACAGTAACCGCTAATCTACTTTCTGTGTCTCTGAAATTGCCTATTCTATATTTCATATAAGTGTAATTATACAACATTTGTCCTTTTGCGTCTGGTTTATACACTTAACATAATGTTTTCATGGTTCATCCGTGTTGTAGCATGGACCAGAATTTCATTCCTTTGTAAGGCTGAATAATATTGTAGGTATATACCACATTTTGTTTATTCATCTAATTACTGACACTTGAGTTGTTTCCACCTTTTGGATATTGTTAATAATGCTACAATGAACACTGGCATGCAAGTATCTGTTCAAGTCCCGGTTTTCAATTCTTTTGGGTATGTGCCTAGAAGTGGAATTGCTAGGTCATATAATAATTCTAAGTTTAGCTTTTTGAGGAGGCACCCAACTGTTTTCTACAAAGACTGCACAATTTTATATTTCCACTAGCAATGTACAAGTGTTCCAATTTATCTGCATTCTGACTAACACTTGTTATGTCCCATTATATATACATGTATATCCATACTAGTAAGTGTGCAGGGGTACCTCATTGTGGTTTTGATTTGCATTTCCCTAATGACTAAGAATGTTGAGCATCTTTTCACGTATTTATTCAAGCCATCCAGTTTCACAGGTGCACAACCCAGGAGGGATAAAACTAAGGTGTTTAGGTTTTATTGTGTGGACAATAGGGAGCCAATGATAGTTTGGAAGCAGAAGAGTGACATGATGAGAAATATAAAATCTGGGCAAAAGAGTGTAAGATGGAGGCAGAGGACTAGTTAGAGGCTATTTCAATGGTCCAAGTGAGAGACAGTACAAATCTGAGACAGGAATGTGGCAGGGATGATGGAAGGAAAAGGACAGACTCGGGAGGCACCACCACTTCAACCCACTGGAAAGAACCTATGTGCAGTCATGAGGGACTGGTTAGGTAAGCATGGTACAGCCCACCTGATAAATTGCTCTGCTTCCATAAAAATCAAGATGCAGGTGAATAAATAATGAAACAGAAAGATGTTCTCAATATATTAAGTGAAAAAAATGAGATTGCAACACAGAATGTACGTCATGATCCCATTTTCAGAGAGATGAGACATAACCAGATCAGAAGGGAAAGATAAGGACAGGTGCTGAAGAGAAAAAGACCTTGAAAAGCACACACATGAAAATGTGGCTAATGATCACCTCTTCTAAAGTGACCTCCCACCAAGTTACTCTCTGGGCTCTATTTTATTTTCTTCATTGCTTTTGTCACTTTCTGAAAATACCTTACGCCTTTGTTCCTCTATTTATAAACTCCAGGAAGGAGGGACTCTGTTTTATTCTCCTTCTGTTCCCAGAATCTAGTACCTAGTACCTAGCTCCATGGATATTTTTTGGCAAAATCGCTCAGTGATGGGATCTAACTTTTTTTTACCTGTTTTTTTTAAATGTTTACCATGAATTTATGACTTTTGTCATAAGAAAAAATAGCAAAGAAGGGAGGCGTCATTCTCACCACTGCCAATACCATCACCACCACCACTGCCAATGCCACTGGTTCTTTGATCATGGCCATTGTCCCCAGAAGGACCTCGCAGCCACAAGCTAACACCAGACACCACTAGTGCAACATCAAAGTGCTTTGCTCAGCCTGTGAACCCCCACAATGCCTCTCTTGCCTTCCTCCAGCTTCCTGAGTATCCACTTCGTCCATCTGTGCCCACACAGCACAGGTGATGTTATTACACCCCCATAGACTCAGGAGCCCAAAATAACCTGCCACCGGTAGGGCATACACTTGGAAGAATGAGATCACCAGGAAGAGGAGGTCACCAATCTGTATCCACACTTGTCCTATCCTCGCCCCTCACCTCCTTTGCCCCCAGTCCTGGGGACTATGGAGATCATTATTAAACACCAGAGCTAGGTAAATTTGGAGGAACCCGGGCTGTGGGCGTAGAAAAGTGAGTGAAACCAAGCAGCCCACTCAGAGATTTGTCTCAACTGTGGGCATTAGTACCTACTCTCAGGCTCAGGAGTTCTGAACCAGAGAGAAACCAGCCCTGGGTCAGAATCCCCGTAGTGTGAGGCCATAGTCATGAGTCGTTAACAATAAAGTACCAAAGTTTTAAAATAATTTAATATTTATAGTAATTTAGTATATAACTTATTATATATAATAAACATATTTTACTGTATGATGCGCTGTATAGAGAAAAGTACATGTATAGAGAAAAGTGCTATATACTACACATATTATATATGCTATGTAAAGATATATAGATTATTATATTTTACCATATACGTAAATGTATGTGTATATAGACAGAGTACATTCAATCATCATTTGTTTATTTGTGCTGTGAAACTGGACCTTGATGTTTTGTGCCACCTGTAGGCTTCAAGTGGAAGACAAACACATGTTTTAAAGCCACCACTATTTTTGCAGTTGCTCCTCAGATAGAGGTTGAGAGCATCACAGGAAGACAGGGAGGGAAGACTTCTGTTTTGTTTGGCGAGAATCCCTCTCAGAGGCTTTTGAATTAAGCAAAGGGAAGCTAAGGACTCTTCTGAAAAGATCTTCACTGAGGGGAGGGCCACATCTCTCTCAAGATATTTCTGTGTCATCAGGGAAGAGAGAATTCTCCTCTCTCTGGAAGGAAGTAGGAGTTGGAGCTTCAACCCTGATTTGGGGGAGAGATGGCTAAAGGCACTACGGACTGTGGGAACCAGGGCAACCCCACAAAACTGTGGCAGGAGAGGAGCGGCACCAGTTGGAGTGCCCATGAGCATGACGTATGTGCTCTGGGATATGTGAAGTCCAGGATTCAGGGTCCAGGTTATCTTTTCTATGAAGCATTTTTCTCCTCTTACCTCCAGGCTGCAGTAAAAGGTTTAGGGCTAAGGCAATGAGAGATGTCCAGCAGAGAACTCAGGAGCAGGAGCCCAGAAGAAGACCCTTAGAACAGATACGGGGAACACGGAAACATTCCTCAAAGACCCCCAGAAATAATTGGCAAGGGCAGCCAGGTGCAAGACTATAATTCCACTGGATCAACTAAGAGAAGAGCTCGAACAATTGTAAGGCAATCATCCATGTAAGATGCAGAATCCCAGGACATCTGGGTTACAATGAACTCAACAGAATTGACTGAGAACCAGTTCTGTATCCGGAACTAGAAAGACAATGATGAGCAAGATGTTCATGGTCTTGAGCCTCACACATACAACAAATGCTCACTGAATATGTGCTTGTTGATTCCAATAGAGATTACAGTCTGTGAAGGTGGCAAACTTTTTCTCTAAAGGGCCAGATAACAAATAATTTCAGCTTTGTGGGTCACGTGGTAGTGGCATCTACTCAAATCTACCACTGTAGCGTGAAAGCAGCCGTGGACAATGCATAAACAAATAAGCATTGCTGTGTTCCAATAAAGCTTTATTTATAGACATTGAAATTTGAATTTCATACAATTTTCACGTCACAAAATATTATTCTGTTTTTTTTCAGCTATGTAAAAATCCAAAAACCATCCTTATCTCACAGGTCATACAAAAACAGGTGGCAGGCTGAATTTGGCCCATGGAGTGTAGTTTGGCTACCCCTAGTTGTAGGTTAAGCCTAAATTATAAATAATAATAATTTAAAATAGCATATGGTTTTGAGGACTTGCTAAGTGCCAGGTACCATGATAGGTATGCTTCACTATAACATTACACTTACTATTTGGCTTTCAGTGGACTTTCTTGAGTGGGAAAGAAAAGAGTGGTATTGCAGCTACTTTTCCAAGAATTGAGCTTAAGTATGGGTGGTGTCACCTTCATGAGCATCATCCATTATATTTGTCTCTTTTGAAAGAAAATGTTGAAACAGCTGCCCTAGCCACCTCCTTTCAAACTCATCAAATGCCAAGCAAGAAGGGATCATCAAGTCGAATCTTGCCACTTTATAAAAGAAAACTGAGCCTTAGAGGGAGTTACAGAAAAGGCACCCAAACATAGTAGCCATCTTGCCACCTCTCCTGGCCCCATTTACCACTATCTTCCCCCACCCTCAATGACCATCCAACTTCTGGTCATAAATTGGCAGAAGGGACCACAGAGCATCCCACCTTGGGTCACCAGAGTCTGCTGCTCAACAAGGGAGAATTTGGCTAAGAGTGACTCACGATGGGGGAGAGGCAAATTTAACAGGCATCTGGGCAAGAGGCACTGCCCTGTTTATTGATAGCAAACTGTCTGCCAGAGTAAGAGCTCTTTGGGGACCTTTGAAGATGTTTGGCAAGCCCCAGTCCCAAAGGCTGCTGTGTGCTGAGAAAGACCTGTGGGCCTCTGAAAACTGAGCAGCCAAAAGGTTATCTCCTCAGAAGCCTGTTAAGGGAGCAGTGTGAAAATGTCCCCATCTAAGGAGGATTCACGGGAGTAAGTTAGCACTTCTTTAAGAAACGCCCTTCCTCCAGTAATTAGTCAAGCTCTCCACCCTGGCCCTGTACCTTCTCCTTTGGAGCAATTTGCATAATAGTAATTAGTTATTTTTGTGTATCTTACACCCACAAGCTCAAAGCCTGTCCACTGATCTGTACTAGCACGGTGCCAGGCACGTGATAAAAACGTATGGACCACAATGGAATACCACCTCACAACCATTGGGATGGCTACTATCCAAAGAAACAGAAAAATAACAAGTATTGGTGAGGATGTGGAGAAATTGGAATCCTTGTGCATCGTTGGTGGTAAAATAGTGCAGCTGTTACAGAAAACAGTGTGGCAGCTCCTCAAAAAATTAAAAATAGAATTACCATATGATCCAGCCACTCCACTTCTGGGTATATATCCAAAAGAACTGAAAGCAGGGCTCCATGGTGGTTATATAGGAGAGTGTTCTTGTTGGGAGGAAATATACACAGGAGAATTGAGAGGTGATAAGGTAAATATATCTGTAGCTTATGATCAAATCGTTCAGAAAAACTAATGATAATGGGTTTGCACACTCATACACATACAGACATATATAGAAAGAAAGAAAAAGAGGGTGATGAATCAATGTAGTGAAAGGTTAAAAAGCTGGGAATCTGAGTAAGGGAGCTGTGGATGTTTTCACTGCTCTTCCGACTTTTCTGTAAGTTTGAAATTATTTCAAAATAAATTATTTTAAAACAATGAAATGAAATATACGTATATTTCATAGTATCATAGACTAAGTGGCTTAAACACAGAAATTTAGTTTCTTATCGTTCTAGAGACTGGAAGTCCGAGGTCAAGGTGACGGAGGAGTTGGTTTCTCCTAAGGGGTCTCTCTCTGGCTTGTGGATGACGGTCTTTTCCCTGCGTCTCTACATGGTCTGCCCTCTGTGCATCTGGGCCCAAATCTCCTCTTCTTATAAGGACACCCAGCATATTGGATCAGGCCCCACCCAAATGACCTCATTTTAACTTAATCAGCTCTTCAAAGACCCTGTCTCCAAATACAGTCACTTTCTGAGGTCCTGGGGGTCAGGACTGCAACATATGAACTTAGGGGAGACACAGTGTAGCTCCCTTTGATGACTCTATGCGTCAGCCAGTGAAACACAGTGTAGAGTGCAGCCATCCCTGGGGAACAACAGGGAGCCAAGCTAAGTGCTAATACAATCTGCTGTTAGGGCTTCTGCTTCGATAGCTTCAACTTTCCAGCACTAAACATTGAGGCCAATTCTCCAAGTGCCACGGAGGCTCCCTGAGTCAAATTCAGTCACCTCCTGGAATTAACCCTTACTAATCCCCAAATCCTGAAGAAAGCATTTAGGCACACACAACCACCACCCTAAGAAAGACTTTCATTGTCAGGATATATGGCGGGAGGATAAACTGGCTGCTCCAAAATCTATAGCCATTTATTCCCAATTTTCCATATCGATACAATCATCATGGCCAGAGTCTTAATTTCAAATATGTAGTTCCCTAGTATTCATGCGCATCCTTGCATTCAATGAAACACCTGCCCAAATTTTGGTAACTGAGGAAATGGTGGTAAAAAGTCTCGATACCAGAATACTAAACCTGGCCCTAATTTCTAAAGATATCATCACCTGTAAAAATGAATACATTGAAGTTAATCGCCTCAATGGTTCATTGCTTATCTCTAGATAGCCTGGTTTCTATATAAACAATCGTGGCTTTGATGTCCATATATCACTTAATATTCATTCATTCATTCTTTTGATCAGTAGTCATTCATTCAGTATTCTTTCACCTGATCATATTTACTGAGTGTTTACTATGTGGTATGCTCTGTTCTAAGACCTCGGATACCACGGTGAAAGAAGGTTTCTGCTTCCATGAAGCTTATATGTTAGCGAGGGAGACAGATACTAACTAAATAATAAAAGTAGTAATAAGAATAATGGAAAAATATAATTGAAAGCCATGTGAAGATTGGAAGTATAGTAGTCCAGCTGGTGGAACCAGCATATGCAAAAGCCCTGAGGTAAAAGCAAGAGTATTTAGAGGAACAGAAAAAAAGTCCAGTGTGGCTCCCAGCATCAAAAGTTTAGTAAGTGTCCAGAATGATATGTTCTGTCTCTTGGTTTAAGCTGAATTCTCCCAAGTGTTTGGAAATTAGGAAAGGACATTCATTCTTGTAGACAACTAACATCTCCGTTATCCTTTTCATGAGTTAGATTTGGACCATGACTACTCTCAAGCTTCCACCCTCTAGCTTGAAGCATCTCAATGGTTTTAGCTTATCTCGTGCCACCTGAAGTCCTCTTGATAAAAATAACTGTCCTTTTTGAGCCCCCAATACTTAACACTTAGCACTTAATCATGTGTCAGGGACCCTGCTAACCACTTTATAAGCATTATTTCCTTGAATCCCCACAACAAGCCCCCTAGGGTTGGCACCATTTTACAGGCAAGGAAACTGAGGCTCAGAGAGCCTGGGTGACTTGTCCAAGGTCACCCAAGCAACAAGTGGGGAAACAGGGATTTGACTCATCCAGGAGTGTGCCATGCCATTCTGGGCTGCATTATATTCGCGACCATTATTCCCCACATGATGTACACGATCCTTGACCTAAATCAGTTCCTGAAATCATGGAGGATCTCAGGGAGTCCTGAAGCCCTTTAAAGGGACCTCCCAGCTCTGCTAATTTACTGGTTCCAAATGCCATTTGGGACTAGAGCCAGGTTGAGTCTCAAGGGAGGATTTAAAAAAAAAAAACAAAACAGAAATGCCAGGATTTGAACCCAAAGCTAAAAATACATCTTCCTTTTTGGGGAAGTTCCCCCAGGTGATTCTGGTGAGCAGCCAGGAAGAAGTCTGGCTCAGCCAGCCCCACCTTCCTGACATAGTCAGCTTCTGCCAGGAAACTTACAGAAACAGAGAGCTCATCACATACCCCTTTGATTAGTCCTAATGTTTGGAATCTTCTTTCTTCATTGTCTGAACTCTGCTCTTCCCCAACTTCGGTTGCCTAAGAAATGGGAGTCATTGGTGTCAACCAATGCCATACTTTGAAAATTCTTATAGCTGATAAACAATTTCACATCTCATTTCCTGGAACTGTGCTGCTTTGTTCTGGTTTTTGTAAGGAAAATAAAAGAACAAGCAAATAAACAGAGCATCTCAGAGTGCAATTTATAAAACAAAAGAAAAGCGTGTGTACCTCATTATATCCACTTTATAAAAAGATCAAAGGAATAGAAAGAAGAGAAAGAGAGAGAAGGGAGGCTGGGGGAGGAGGCAGTTGCTGGGGACAGAGAGAAAGAAGAAAGAAGGGGTCAAACATGGGCTCTACTGACTGGTTCTGAATTTTAAAAACCCACTTTCACTCTAACTCAAAAGAACCAGACAGAGATGTTTCCCTTACTGAAAGCATGCTGTACCTTCATCGGCCAAAATGCTCCAGGAAAGTTTTAATCCTTAATGCACGGAAATTCCCAAGGAGCCCAAGAAGAGCTTTTTTGCTGGATTGTGATAGAAAGTCCACTCCTTCATGGATAATTGAAGACATTTAGGGCTAGCATTATAACCCTTCTGCTTATACACAGGACTGCCTCCAAACCCTCGCTAATGTGCAGCTCTCCCAGGAAGCTCTCTTAAGCAATTAAAAATGGTAATTCCGCTGCCTAGCAAGACTCTGAGCTCATCCCAGCCTTTGTGTGGATTGCAACAACACCTTTAGGAGTTATTGACTTCAAGTGTACTCATTCTACAAACTTTTCCCAAACTGCGCTTGCTAAAGCTATAGCAATTATGATTATCACTAAATTATCATTAAATTATATCATTAATTTTTTTTTCAAAATAACACACAGAGTGAAATGATTGGGGGTTTTTTTTGCTGTGTTTTTGTTTTTGTTTTGTTGAGGAAGATTCACCCTGAGCTAACATCTGTGCCAATCTTCCTCTATTTTATACGTGGGTCACCACCACAGCATGGCCACTTATGAGAGATGTAGGCCCATGCCCAGGAACCAAACCCGGGCCATAAAAGCAGAGTGTGCCAAACTTAACCACCAGGCCACAGGGCCAGTCCCTGAAATGATTATTTTTGATAAGCATTTCCTTTTAATTTATCCAGTTGGTTTCCAATTTGTCAAATGTAGAAAGTAAAACTGTATTATATATGGTCCCTATTCCTCAGGAACAATTTGCTTCTAAAAATTTAACACTGGAATACCCATCTTCCACATAGGAGACCCAATTTAATTCATAGCAAGAAAAAAATGTACTAAACGGAGTGTTATTTTGCATTACAACGTGATAAACACAGTCTCCAAAAACGGAAGGAAAAAAAATGGTGGTCTTTTTAGGCTACGTAATTTAGAGCAGGGTTATTCAATGTGTGGTCCACAGACAAGCAGCACCTGAGAGCTTGTAGAAATAAACACTGCTTTAGAGCAGTGACGCCCAACTAGAGTGATTTTGCTCCGCAGGAAACATTGGGCAATATCTGGAGACATTTTTGGTTATCACAAGCTGGGGTGAGGGTGCTACTGGCATCTGATGAGTAGAGGCCAGGGATGCTGCTAAACACACTATAGTGCATAGAACACCTGCCCCACAACAAAGAATTCTCCTGCCCCAAATGTCAATAATGCTACTCTTGAGAAACTCTGATTAGAGGAGAGTGAGTTGGAAATAGTGGAGTGGGAGTAAGGAGAGCAAAAAGACAGCGTTTCAAGCTGATAAATAATAGAGGTAAAAGAAAACATTGGCACAAGACTCGTGGAACTTGAGCTATGATCATGGTGAATGCGGACCCTTAGGGAAATCACTTACCTTCATTTGATTGCATTTTACACATCTGTAAAATGAAGGGGGGAAGATTGAACCAAAAGAAAGGGATTATTGTCCCTAAGGTTCTTAATGCATCTAAGATTAGATGCATTATAACTTAGGCACTATACCCCGAGCCTGTGTAATCCATAGATTACCTTCACTATGTTTGCCATATCTGAGTGCCATCTTTGTTATTTAAGTTTTTACTTTGATTAACATGTTTTATATTTTTAAGGTGTATTTTTTCAAAGGTTTACCTTTCTTTGGTGAGGAAGATTGGCCCTGAGCTAACATCTGTTGCCAATCTTCCTCTTTTTTTTTTTTAATTTTTCTCCCCAAAGCCCCAGTATGTAGTTGTATATTCTAGTTGTAGGTCCTTCTAGTTCTTCTATGTGGGACGCTGCCTCAACATGGCTTGATGAGTGGTGCTAGGTCTGTGCCCAGAATCTGAGCTGGTGAACCCCAGGCCACCAAAGCAGAATGTGCAAACTTAATCACTATGCCATGGGGCCAGCTCCCAACACGTATTTTTAAAGGAAATTTTATGTCACTGTTGTTACTTTAAAGCCACTCCTATTTGCCATAACTAGAAGCAAACACCACTGAAAGAAAATAATGGTATTAAAGTCTGGCTAGATCCCATTGTCTTCCCAAGACTTTGAGCCTGAGGCCAGCCCTCTCTTGGTTAAATGGAAGACTAAGGAGGGTTAGAGGGATTAAAGGCATGTTAGCACCAATCTGAGACTCTCTGTATCACCTTAAATGATTTTACACTCTACCAATGATGCATCTACACTTTGGAAGATAGTGGCATAGCAATTGAGAGGGCAAACTTGGGAAGCAGATCCATTTGGGTCCCAGACTTAACAGTATGATGCACTGGCTGTGGGATGTTGGGCAAGTGATTTAACCTTGCTAAGCCCCAGTTCCTCACTGGGAGTTAGTAATAGAACCTAGGGTGATATAGGCAGCCTCTGATGGCCCCCAGTGATCTCCACCTTCAGGCATTTATGCCCTTGTATAATCTCCTCCCCTTGAGTGCGTGCTGGATCTAGTGACTGCTTATAACCAATAGCTTACAGCAATAATCATGGGATGTCACTTCTGAGATTGGGTTGCAAAAAGACTGTCTTCTCTATATCTATCTAGCTAGCTATCATTCTCTCTTTCTCTCTCTTTCTCTCATTTTGTTCTGGAGAAACAAGCTGCCATGTCAACAGCCAGCAAGGACATGAAGCCAGCCTACAGCCATGTGAGCTTGGAGGTGAATCTCCCCCGAGCCAAGCCTTGAAGTGACTGCAGCCCCGGCCTATGAGACAACCTGGGTCGGGGTGCCTGTCTAAGCTGCACCCAGATTCCTGACCTGTAGAAACCACGAGATAATACATACTTGTGAGATAATATGTATGTGTTGTTCTAAGCTGCTAAATTTGGGGATAATTTGTTATGCAGCAGTTGATAACTAATACATTACTGTGAGGGCTGGAAACACTCTCATACAACATGGAGGAAATCCCCAGTAGTTGCTAGAAGTAGTTAACCAGTTCCATGATAAATATGAATGGGCAACCAAAGGTCCCCGGATATTTGAGAACTCAGATGAACAAACAGCACGATTGACCTATAATCGAAAGAGAGAAAATACAAAAGAAAACATCTTTAGAATCACAATTAGTATCTTCAGAGAGATTCAAGAAGATATTCATTTTTAAATAACAATAATTACTAGTAATAATTATTATAGGCTCCAATAATATGGAAGCTATCAGTAAATAGGAAAGAACTCTTACAAACTAAAGCTTTATTGCCTAAAATTTTTGATTTAGTGGACATCCTATAGAAAATTTGAGAAAATCTTCCAGGACTTAAGGAGAAAAAAAGAGACACAAAATATGATATAAAAGCTAAGAGACGTAAAGATAAAATTCAAGAGATTCAAAGTTCATCTAATAAAAGATCCCAAAAATGAGAATAGAAAGTGCAAATGAGGAAACAGTCAAGAAATAATAGGATCATCATCTTGATACATGCAGGAAAGGCATTCAATAAAACCCAAAACTTACTAATAATATAAAAATTAATATACAAATAAAAACTTTTTAAACCCAATAAAGGATATCTATCAAAAAAAAAAACAACTAGAGCAACTGGTTATAAGACATCACTCTGAATTACCTAGGTTTACTGATACCTATTCTGGCCAAACCTGAATGATACACATGTAAAGTTATACTCTAAAGTTCTAAAAAAAAAATAAATAACTTTCATAAAAAGATAATTGCATAACACTTTCTTTTAAAATCTACCACAAACAAATTTATTGATGAAACTCTAGAAACATTCCCATTAAAGTCAGGAATGAAGAAAGAATGTTTGCTACTTATAATCAAAATTGCAATTGAGATCTTAGCCACTCCAATACAACAAGAAAAATAAATGATGTTTAAGAATAAGAGAGGAAAAGTCTTCAACCAAGATGATTGGCTACAGAGAAAATACAAGAGAATCTATAAATAAACTATGAGAACCAATGAAAGAGTTCAGCAAGATCATTGCATGCAATAACAACATACAAATATCAGCAAAATTTCTATATCCCAAGAACTACCAGTTAGAAAATGTAGTAGGAAAAAAAATTTCCTATTCAAATAGCAACAAAAATTATAATGTACCTAAGAATAGAAGCCCTTGAAGAAGAAAATTATAAAACATTATGAAATGTCTAAAAAGAGTCCTAACTAAATATATGTAAACAGGAAGACTTGAAATGTTACAATTTTTTTCCCCATCCACGAAAGTTTAAGTATGTTTCAAGAAGCTTATTTAAAAGTTAATAAGAATTGGCTAAGCCAATTTTGCAAATAAAAACAATGAGAGAGTTTCGCTCTACCAAATGTTACCACATCGTATAAAGTCCTAACATAAAAACCATGAAGTACTGGCGTAGGAACTGGCTACCAAGCAAATCCGTAATTGTAAATGATTTGGAGAAACTAGCTCATTATTTGGACAAGACTGAAGCTGGATCCCTACCTCAGACCTTTACGAAGGTGAACTCCCAGTTCCTTGAGGACCCAAATGTCAAACGTGAAACCAGAAATCTAATATAAGAAATTGTCAGAGAATATTTCTGTGATCTCTAAATGGAAAAGGACTTACAAAATAAAATCCAAAATCTCACACTATAAGTGGAAAACTGGTAGTTCTGAGTACATCAAAATTAAGGATTCTTGTTCAAAAAAAAAAAAACCCATTACATAGTTAACAGGTAGCTGGTAGCCTGAGAGAAGGTGCTTGCAACACATAACATCTAGAATATTAAAGATCAGCAAGAAAATATGTAAACTCCAATATAAGAATTGGGGAAAAGGTATTGACAGACAATTTGAAGATGGGGAGAACTGAATGGCTGATAAGTAAGTGAAGAAATGCCCAATCTCACTAGTAATCAAAGAAATGCAAATTAAAACAATAAGATATCACTTTATTCCCAGTAGACTGGCAAAAATTGAACAGTAAGGTAGTAACAGGAATCTCCATGCATTGCTAATGGGAGTGTAAATGGGTGCGCTCGTTCAAGAGAACAATCTGGCAGTATTTAGTGAAAGTAAATCCATGTATGCCCCAGGACCTAGGAATCCCTCCCCTGAACATATATACTCCATAGAAACTCTTGCACGGAACCACACAGTGACATGGATGCAACATCATCTGTGTAGCGGGGAGCTAAAGATCACTAGACGTCCATCAGTGGGGGAAACATAATAGTAAACTGTAACAGATGCATGCTTTGGAATATTAGGCAACTGTTAAAAGGAATTAACTAAATGTACATACAGCCACATAAATATATCTGAAAATCATGATGTTGCTTTTAAAAAGTAAGAAATAATCATATCTGTTGCATGATATTCTTTGTATCATTTAAACACACACACAGGGAAAAAAAAGTCCATTTGACAACAACACGTGTATCTAGGCACATATATTACACACATTTGAGTGGGTCCCTATAGTCAGGGAAAGTGGGTAAGACATAGAAAGGGAGAGAGAACATGATAATGGAGGGGCCAACAAATAAAACAAAACAAGGACAGAGCCTTGAAGGGGCCAACGGTAATACATAAAATGGACTGAGGAGTATGATTAACTCAGCCCTCTGCACTTGAGATCAAAAAGCACATTTCATCAGGAAGAACAAAAGACCAAGAACAGCCAGAAAATTTTGAAGAAGGAAAGCAAGGTAGTTGAATTTGTCCTATCAAATATCAAGACTTTTTATAAAGCTATAGCAATTAAGGCAAGAATGCAATAAAAACAAATCCCAGGATGATAGCTATGCAGTGGGCACAAAAACAAATGGGCCAAATTAGAACAGGAAGTCAGCTCTAAAAATAATAGATAAATTATCTAATATATTGACACGAAATCTAGATGAAATGGATGGCATATAATAAAAGGAACGCTAGCTGTAAGGCTTCAATACGCTGTATCCTCTCCCCTCCCCATCCTCCCTTGTCCAAATTTTTATTAATTATGTCTCCTTTGAAGGACATATCTGTAATGACATAGGATTAAGTCTTTCTCTATAAATCCAATGACATAACTTGATTCTGCAGCAAATTATATTTATGTAACACTTTGAAACTATCAGTTGATGGTTTCAATGTAACCTTTGGACAAAGCCCAAAAGAATTAATTTCTCTATAAGACAGAGAATAAAATGTAAATGTTATAACCCTTGACAATATGCAAATAATGGTAAAAATCAGTTAGGATGGAAAGTGATTTGGGCCTTGCTCTTTAGAAGAGCAGATAACAGGTGCACAAACTCTGGGGGGAAAGTTGGTACTTTAGGGAAAGTCTCTATCATTCTAACCAGTGGACTATGGTACAGGAGCTCAGAGGCAAAAAGACAAGAGGGCAGGGAGGAGAGGCTTCAGAGAACCAAAGAGAAAAAGCAACCAGAAAAGATGAAAAAGTATGCTCTCCACTGAGATTATAGGGTAACATAAATCCAGCCCAAAAGGATTTCCAAACTCATGTGACCCCCAAGTTTGGGTGCTTTTGCCTCAAAGTAGTTCAGAAACCACAAGAATAAGTGTGGGAAGGAAAAAATTCTCACCTTCTTCAAACTTTGAAGCACTTAAAATCAGTCATGAATGGCCCATTTGGGGGGTTATTGAGATTTGGTCATTCACAAGGCAACTAAGTACTTTACAGTTAGTCCACTTGAGGCCCTGAAGTAGAGATTGTCACAGCCATTTCCCAAGATGCCTGTTGAATTGCATCCCTTTGCAGAGGGTGTTTCCAGTTCACATCATTTCCTCTTTTCTTTAAGGGGGGTGTGTTTGTGTGTGTGTATGCACGCACGTGCAAGTACTTTCTCTCTTCAGAGCCTCCGCTCATGCTATTCCTTCTGCTTAGTGAGCTTATCCCCTGCCCCTCACATGGCTTCTCCTCCTTGTGCTACAGGCCTCAAATGTTAACTTCTCAGCGAGGACTTCGTTGACTCTCCTTTCTAAGTCAGTCCCTTGCTATTATCTGTCAGTCTACTAATATTTATTAAGCATCTCCTTTGTGCCAGGCTCTGTTCATTCTATGGACATATAACTGTGACCAGATAAAGGCCCTGCCCACACGGAGCATTTTGAACTAAGTTGTTTGCTTTTTTATAGTCTAGACAGGAGGGGCTCTCTTCCCCTTAGACCGTAGGCTCCATGAGGGCAGGGACAGGTCCGTTTGGCTCACCACCATACACACCCTCAGCACCTAGGACAGCACAAGGCAGACATTCAGCACAGCGTTTGTGAATGAATGAAGGAATAGATGACTCCTTCACTTCACCACACTGGCCACCAACTGTTGGAACCCAAGGGACATTAGACCTGAGTTAAGCCAGGTTCTCTCTCCCAAGAGTTTGGAAGTGGATCTGTAGGTGCCGAGATCAGTTGCTGGGAGCCGGATGAGGAGAGACTAACTGCAACAGCAAGGTTTCCAGATCTGCCCTGGTGCCTGCCTGACTCAAGGCTTGGTTGTCTAATTCTTCTTGGAGCTCATGGAATAAATCTTCCTTCCGACAAATTTCCCAAAGTCAATTTTAATCATTCCCTCTATCTGGAAACTCATTAATGCAACTAATTAGCCCAAAAGAACATTAATCAGCTCACATCAAAACCTGGTTTAAAATGGTCCAATGGCTTCCTGTTGTTCTTAGAATAAAATCCAGACTCCTTACTAATGCTAGAAAGGCCCTATATGGTCTTGTCCTGCTTACCTCTCCTACCCCATCTCCTACCCTCACTGCCCTTCTTTCTGTTTCTTAAGCATCCTGAGTTCTTTTCCACCACAGGGCCTTTGCACATGCCATTCCCATTGCCTGGAATCTTCTCCCCTCAGCTCTTCAAATGTACGGCTTCTCCTGAGTGATCATATCTCCACTCAAATGTCACCTCCCCAAGGAGACCTTCTAAATCATTCATGGACCCAGCAGGCCTCAGTTGGCACACTCACATTAGAACATTAGAGGGAGAACTATTTACAGAGGTGTGGGGAACCAGAAGGGATATTGCTGTACCCCAGGAGCAAGAGAGGAGCTGGTATCACTCTTAGCCTGAAGGGAAGGTGGGTAGACGACTCTCTGGAACCCAAGAGGAGAGTTCCTTGGAGAGGGTTGCCTCCAGAGGAGCTGTGACCTTCAATCAATGATTCACCAGTTCAAAGCAACTCAGCCAGGAGGGTACCAGGGAGGAAAATACGCTGACATCATTTTCCTCCCTCCTTCTCCTGCCAGGATTCCCTATTGGCCAAACTTATCTGAAACCAGGGGGCAAAGAAGCCTATTAATATGGAATAGGGGTTGGCAAACTTTTCTGTAAAGGGCCAGAGAGTAAATATTTTCCATTTTTCGGGCCATGCAATCTGTGTCACAACTACTCTGACAAAATAGCACAAGCAAAGCCATAGACCATAAATAAATGAATGAGTGTGGCTGTGTTCCAATAAAAATTTATTTACAAAAATAGGCAGTGGGCCATAGTTTGCTAGGCCTGGATGTAGAACATTCAAGATAGTCTGCCAGGCCAGAGGACAGCATGAAGAAAGGTGGAAAGTGGTTCTAGGGTTCAACAAAATGTATCCAGCATCCCTTCTCCAGCCATTCCATCTAACGTACTCCACTGACCCAACTCATAACACATTATTCTGTTTACTCCCTTCCTCACAGATTGTACGTATCTTGTTTGTCCGTAGAGTAGAGATCATGGGTCTCTTATTTGCCACCATATCTCCAACACCCAAAATAGTGCCTGATACATGGTAGCTTCTCAAATAAATATTTTTGAATAAATAAAAAGACTTAACTAATGGAGCGTGATACATGTTGACAAGACCAGAGCACCTGGTCTCCTCAACTCAAGTGCACCAAATATACAGCCCAAACATAGAGACTCAGCTCTCTCTTTCTAGTCCACACACAAGTGTCATTCTCATCTACTCCATTTCAGTCTTCCTAACACTCTCTCCAGACCAAGCCTGCTCATCTGTCATGCCAGGTACCTCCACCCCCCCTTACTCCAAGTTGCAATTCCACACTTCAGCTTTCAGCATTTCAGACCCTGAGTGTCTTCGAGCCCAGATTCTTTGGAAACGATTCTGCTTCGGGAGACCTCTCACCCTCCTCCGGCGCAGTCAGCTAGGGAAGATCCACTTTGAATGTCTCCATTTCATCCAATGAGGCCAAGATACTTTCCTGGGTAGGGCAGTGAGAGAAGGAAGGAAGGGAAGAAGGTTTGTGAGCATCGCTAAAATTCCCTTCTTCCTTATTTTTGACACAAAAGATGTTGGAGCTCCAAAATTACTCAGGAAGAGAAAAACAGTTAAATTATCATAAGGTTACTAAAATCATCAAAAATGATTCAGCAGAGGATCATAACGTGGGACGAAGGGTTTAGTGTGGAGCATTAAGTTTTAAAAAATCAAGATACAAAATTGTGCAAACACTTTCATGTCGTGTGTGGGATGTACCCGCATATAAACAAGGACCAGAAAGGAGCACGAAAAATGTCAATGGCTGATATAATGGGGTATGGATGGTTTCTTCTGATTTCTATGATCACTGTCATAATATTCACTAATTATTGTATAAAAAGGTTGACTCACTATGTTGTACACCTGAAACTAATATAATATTGTGTGTCAATTATACTTCATCCCAAAAAATTAGCTAATTATTGAGTGATTCACCCATGAGTTGCAGAATATAGTCCAAAACACAGCGTTATCATTATTATATATTATCAATATATTACTATATATATATATATAAAATCCAATCAGCAAGAAAAGTGACAGGATGGATACTGTTCTCCGGTACAATGGAGGACGAATTGGAAAAGGGTTGCATTTTAAGTCTGAGAAAGTTCATGTTTAATGCCTGTCTGTCCTGAAGTGGTTTCATTAAAAGGCGTGGTTTAAAAAAATTAACAGCACAGAATCCATTTCTCCTTCATACTCCCTCTCCCCTGTTTTGCTGTTTTTTTCCCCTCTTTTGAGAGGATCAAAATTGTTGGAAACTGGAAAGGTAAGTGGTTTTCTAATAATATTAGCCAAAAAGACACTATTCTTCTGTAGCAAACCCCTGAGACCACAGCAGTTACTGTGAGACTGCTAAAGGCTGATGCTTAAGACTAATGTAAAATTTGGCAGCAAATGCATTTGACTTCTTACCAGTCCTAAAGATCTGGAAACTTTCTCTTGTATTTTCACAGAGCAGCAGACTCAATCTCTCTCTCTCTCTTTTTTTCTCCCTCCCTCTTTCCCTCTGTCTCTCCCTTCCTCCCTTCTTCTATTTTGAAATCCTAGACATAGCTAAGATCGAAAAGCATAGATTCAACATCTCTCCATTGAATATTATAGATCTAGGGATCCATTTGGCATTGAGAAGTTGTTCTTTGAATCCATCTCATTTTATCTCATTTGAATCATCTCCTTTCTGTAGTCCGTTGAATCTGTGATTGTTTCTTTGGCCTAAATTTTAATTTTACCTTTGATACATATCTTATAATTCAATCCGAGTTTTCTCTGCCCTTTCAAAGACTGACATCTACCCTGTAAGATCATGAGTCACAAAGAAATGACCACAAACGTTGATGATTGGGTACAAAAGATGTCCATCATAGCATTTTTCATGTTTTGTTTAACAACAAAAACCCACTAAAAATAACCTAATGATCAGGGAATGGTTACATAAATAATAATTCATCTAATCAATGGGAAATTACACAGACTATGAAAATATCTACAAATAAGGTTAACAGTGATATAACATTGAGCGAGAAAAATAGAAAACAAAATTGTATGTAATCCCATTTTATTGAGGGGAAAAAACATGTAGAAAGAGAACTAGAAGGAAATGTTCCCTTATTTTTGTGATGGTTACCACTGGATGGTAGGATACAGGTGATATCTCTTCTTATTTATACTTTTATTCATTTTCCCACTTTTCTAGAATGAATATATATTACTTTTACATTTGGAAATGAAACTTTTTCAGAGGTCGAAAAAGGTAAGTTGCTACATCAGTATCTAGAATGCTACAGTAAGTCTTTCGCCTCTCTTGGACAGGCTATGAGGAAATAGCTTTCTCCTCCCATTTTAAAAGAGGGAAGTTATTGCCGCATCATCAAGCAATCAGCCAGTAGGGTTCATTCAAGAGCAATAAGCTGACCACTCAAGAGAAAATTAGTGATGCTCAGGAAATTAGAGCTGAAACCCCTACTAAGTGGTCTAATGCATCCTTCCAGAACCAGCGCCATATACATTACACTTTCTGGTGTGGGCACTTTATTTTCAATTTAATTGTAAATATTTCAAGTGATTGCAATTTCACTGCTACACTTTAGATCAGTCAAAAAGCTATTAATCCATCCTTCCAGAGAAGAATATGATAACTCCAGCAAACTTCAGGACGTCCACCTAACTCTCTTGCCTGGAGCTGCTCACTGAACAAGTATCCTAGCCCTGGTTCAAATCCTGGCACTTCCACTTAGCTATAAGATCTTACACAAGTTTCTTTACCCACCTCATCCTGGGTTTCCTCATCTGTAAGAAGGAAACCTCTCTACCTACGTCACAAATGGTGCTGCAGGAATTAAATGAGATGGTGCATCCGGGGAAGGCATTGAGCGCACACAGTAGGTAGTCAGTAAATGTTTGATAATTCCAGAGTGTTGGACCAGTGTTGAACAGCTGCTTTCTTACAGAGGAGATGGGCTATGCTGAGTCCACGACCCCTTCTTTTGTATTTCCCTGGATGGCATATGTGAGTTGGAGTGGACAGTACCATTCTTGACCTTGAAAGAGCAAAATTCCATTTGGTATCCAAACCTTGGGCTTAGTCACACCAACTAAACTCACCAGCCTCATACCACAAATATGGCTCAGACAGCACGCATTGAGCCTTTTCACTGCTGATAAGAGTGGCAGTTGGAACAATGGCCATTGTGATGGGAAAAAGAAGATGGACTGAAGACTCATGAGTGAGACGGAAGCAATAGGGTTCGATGAATCATCCATGCAGAGGCTGAAGGAAAGAGAACAATAATACTCCTGAGTTCTTAACTCGGGTGACTAAGTGCACAGTTGATTGATTCGATGAATATCTCTTGAGCACCTACTAAGGGCCAGGAACTGTTCTGGGCACAGGGACACCACGGTGAACCAAGCAGAAAAAAAATCTCTGCCCTTATGAGCTTAACTTCTAGTGGGGGAGAGAAACAACAGATAATAAACAAGTAAATAAACAAGGCAATTTCTGGTTGTGCTAACTGTGTTGAAGGAATAAACAGAGTAATGAGATAGAGAATAAGAGAACAGAAGGCAACTTTAGACATAACAGTCGAGAAAGGACTCTCTCAGGAGGTAACACGTGAGGCGATAGGTCCTGAAAGATGAGAAGGAGCCCACGGGTGAAGACAGGAGGGGAGGCATTCCAGGAGGAAGGAACAGTGGGTGTAAGACCCTAGGATAATAAAAGACTAGGTATATTTGAGAAAGGAAAATAAAAGGGAGCCTATGTAACTGGAGCATAGTAAGAGAAGAGGATTGGCAGGACAGAAGGTTGGCGAAGTGAGCAGCACCGATCAGCCAAGGACGGAGCCTTGAGAAGCAGGCTCTTGGGTTAGACACTCTTACCTTTGACACACTGAGTTTGAGGGGATCTCCAAACTAAAGGTCCAGGACCACGTCCTAAGAACTAGAGACAGTATCGGGATTTGAGAAAATGTTCGGTTGCATCAAAATCACTGGGGAGTGTTCTAAAAATACAGATCTCTCAGGCATTACAAATACAGATTTCTGGGGTGCCACCCTGGGAAATTCTAATTCAGGTAGGTCTTGGTCAAGATCGGGAAATCATTTTTTCAGTGCTCTCAGTTAATTCTGATCCATTCATTCAAGAAATATTTCTTGCATCCCTACTATGTGCCAGGACAATTTGAAGTGCTGGAAATATAGCTCTGAATGGGTTCCAGAGTTTATAGGCTAGAGAAAGAACAGGCAGAAAACAAGTAAACAAACAAATTACAACAGCGATACATGCCACCCAAAAAGCCGGTAAAATATAGAATAATTACAAGGACCTACACTAGATAAATCTAAAGAGAAGATCTCTCTCTGCAAAAGTAAGATGTGAGCTGACAGCTGAGAAATAAAAAAGAGCAGCCAGGTGATAGTCTGGGGGAACAGCATTTCTAGCAGAGGGAATAGTCAACGCAAAGCCTTGGTTGAGAACTCAGTAGATGAACCTAATTCTTTGGTTTATTCCCACCTGATTAACCAACAAAAATGGGGGAGAAGGTACATCAAGAAGGTACTATTTCATCTTCGTGTGTTCATCCAGCAAGCTATACTAAGCACATACTTTGTTTCAGGCACTGTGCCAGGTGCTGACACAAAGATGAGCAGGATGGTCCCCTCCCTCTGGGAATTTGAAGTCCAATGAGGGAGGCAGATAACTAAATCAGTATGGCCCCATGAAGTAAGTGAGAGCATCTGAGATAATCAGTTCATGTTCTGAGAAAGCCAAGCAAATGATTAATACTTTCAAGTATGATGATGTGAGTAACTGTTTTTGAGATGGTGCATAATAAAATTATTTGCATCTTTGCCGTCCTGCCAGCTCGGAATATCTGGATTTTTGGTGAAATATTTGCAGCCATGGATCTTGGGTCTGAGATGCTGTATAAGGACTATATTCAGGGGAAATAGCATCCTAAGAACAGCTAACATTTATGAGCACGTAGATTCACCTGGCTTGACGTGCAACCTCATAGAGTCTTCAAAATGTCCCCAGGAGGCAGGAACTCATTATTTCACTTTTTTCAGATGAGGAGACTGGAGCTCAGCAAGGTGAAGAGACTTCCCTGAGGTCATTCAACTCAGATGTGACAATTTCCCAGCTCTGTCTGGGTTCAGAGCCTCAGTCCTGGTCCATGCCCCCTTTCATAAATTGCTTAAATATGGATGCAATTACTATCCTCATCCCACTTCCTAAAATGGATCCCTCTCATTTCTCTCCATCCCAATTAACCGCCTGGGTCGTCTACACCAGCCAGATCTACCTGCTTCTCTCTCCAGGGGCCCTGTAGGTGGAAACGTGAAGAGGAGAAGGATTCCTTGTTCCCACACTCAGGAAAAAGTCGGGGGCACCAGGGCAGGCTCTGGCTGGGTGGTGCCCAATGCCAGGCTGTATTGACTCCAGTCTCCAGAGGCCCCGTGCAGTGTGTGAAGGGTTGGGCCCAAAGCTGAGCACCTTGCTCCCTGCCCACCTGTCGGGGAAGAGAAATGACCGGGGCCCCATGTTCAGGGTCTGAGTAGAAGAAGAGATGGAGCCAGGGGAAGAAAATTGTTGAAGTCAAGAAGCGGTAGAAAGTCCGTTGCCACCTTGATAGGATTGCGCCTTCTCCCTGTCACGTGGAATGTATTCAAATTCAGCGGCTTAAAAAAATGAGCTGGTCATCTTCAGCTCGCAGCCTGGCCAGTTTGTAACTTAAAGGGCCTTCGCTTTCCCCTTCCCTGAGCCTCCTTTTATTCCGGAGTCTGTGAGTCTGTCTGATGGTCTCTGGGGGTGTCGGTCCAAGAGTGCCTTTCCCCTGTTTCTCGGGCTGACAGCCTCCCTCTCTCTTCCCCGCCGCCTCCTCTCACTCCCTTGCTCCCTCCCTCCCTCCCTCTTGTGCCCAAGCTCTTGGCCCAGGTCCCGGAGCCCGGGCGGGTGCAAGTAGGAGGACGCAAGAGGGGTGAGGTCACGTCTCCCTTGAGCCCGGCGCCGCTGGCTTTTCAGAGCCTCGCCACAAGCCGGCGGCCAGAGTCCCAGACCGCGCCGACCGTGCGCTCCTCCGCCCTCCCTGCGCCGCCGGCCTCGTCCATGTCTCAGTACGCCCCCAGCTCGGACTTCAAGAGGGCTTTGGACAGCAGTCCCGAGGCCAACACTGAGGATGACAAGACCGAGGAGGATGTGCCCACGCCCAAGAGCTACCTGTGGCTCGCCGTCGTCTCGTGTTTTTGCCCCGCGTACCCCATCAACATCGTGGCTTTCGTCTTCTCCATCATGGTGAGTGGGTTAGGACCAGGAGCAGCCAGGAAGGAGAGACGTGGGTGGCGTTGCGCTTGGGGACCCCGCGCGCTCTCCTCGGCTTCCTTCTTCACGTCCTCGCGCGCCTTGAGTTTTTTGTCTTCCGCGCCTCCTCAGGGTCTAGGAACTCTCCCCTCAACCATCAGCGCCTCCTGTGCGCTCCTTGTCGCGCTCAGAGCCCTGATCAAATCTCCCCCAGGACAGCTTTCCAGTGCGCCCATGGTGCACTCCCTCTCCAACCCGGGGAAGTTCTTCCTTGAACTTTGCGTCTTCTCTCTCTGCCTCCTCCGACATTCCTGGGCATTCGTCCGGTTCTTCTCAACTCGTTTTTCCAGAGCCTCAGAGCGCACCACTCTTGCAGGCAACAGCACGCCCCATTCTCTGAGCGCGCTGGCTTTGCGCCCCCCTCCTTGCCGCGCCGGGTGCTCCCGCTCTCCAGAATCCACGCCTGTCTCTGTCTTTTAGCATACTACAGTCCTTTCTCTCTTTGCTGCGCCCAGGGCGCCGCCTCAGCCACTCTCTGAGGATTCCCAAGCGATTCCCCATGCCCTCTCCTTGACCCCTGGCCTCGTGCTTTGGCCCGCTCTCTCTGGGGCAACAGTTCCTTCCTGCTTCTTCCTATGCCAGCTCCCTCTCCTTGGCTCTCTCCTGCACTCTCTAGGCCCCTTTTTTCCAGCGCGCCCGGTCTCTCTCCAGGCCTTTCTTGGACGCCCCCAGTGCCCCTCTCGCCAGCAATGTGCGAGCTCGCCTCTCTTTTACTCTTTCTACCCCAGCACGTTGTAGTTCCTCCCTCTTTTGCTGCGCACAGACCCTAACTTCACCTTTCTTGGCGTCCCCCAAGGGCTCCCAGGAGCCCCTCCAGGCCACTGTCCTGTGCCCGCCCGGGGCGCTCCAGGGAATGCAGTGGGGACTCCGCGCTCTGTGCGGCCCCCGCGCGCCCTTTGCGCGCCGGCCCCTCGAACTGCGCGCCTCTCTGGAGGAGAGGCAGCTGGTGCTTCCAGGCCGCCCTCCGGAGCTCGCCTCCGCGGCCGTCTTCAGGCCTCTTAGGAACTCCCGCGCGAATCCCACCAGGAGGGCAACGAGCGCCCGCGAGATCCTTGCCTTATTGACTGGAGCAGCTGGCCCGGGGTGGCGGCGGGGTGAAGTTCCGTCTGTCCCGGGACAACCCTGCCGTGAGCTCCCTCCCCCACCGGCCCACTCCGCCTGTAGCTAGGCGACCGAACTCCCCAGCCACAGACCCGAGAGTCCGAATTCAGCTCCGTGAAGATCTAGAACCACTGCTCCCTGCCCCCGTTCGAGTCCGTCCACACTTACCCAAGGGTGGCACCTATTCGCTTCGTGGGTACCCACAGAGACCTCATTTGCATGGGCAAGTTGCCCTTTCCCAAACCCCATTTGTAGGCTGTCTACACCAAAATTCCAGTGTGCAGGCATTGAAGTTCCAAGTGCCTGGGTTCAAAATCCTATTTCCAACACATACCAGCTGTATGGTCTCTGGAAATCACTGCCTCTCTCTTAACCTCAGTCTCATTGTCTGTAAAATGGGAATAATCAAAGCCATAGTTCTTGGGGTTGTTGTGAGTATTAACGAGATAACAATTGCAAAACGCTTGCAACAGTGCCCAGCATGGTGTCATTATTGGGTCTTTACTCAAATGTCACTTCCTGAGGCCTTCTCTGGTCACTGTTTAAAAATCAGACCCCACAAGGTGTATTCTCTCTTCCCTGCTGCTTTTTGCCCAAACCACTTCTCTCCATCTCATGTATTATTTTACTTAATAATATGCTTAGTGTCCGTGTGCCTCATTAGAACATAAGGTCCATGAGATAGGGGTATTTGTAGGTCTTGTTTATTGCTGTATCTTCAGCACCTAGAAAAGAATCTGGCAGGTGGTAGATGCTCAATAAATACAATGAAACGAATGCATGTATGAATGAATGAATGAATGATGTTAATGGAACACGATGTCTGCTTTACACCTGCTGCTTTTGCCCCATACTGGAGCCCCGGAAGGAAGCCACCATATCAGGTTCCTTAGGACCAACCAGCCAGTTTCCTCTCTTCCTTCCTCTCCAGAGACATCCCGTCTGGAGGAAGCTGGGGAGGAGGTGGCAGCCAAATTCTCCAGGCAGCAGCAGACTCTCTGGCTGGCACTGGTGCCCACGTTCTATCCCGCTTTGTTAATGAGTCAGCAGCCTAGACACCCCTTTCCCAGTGCCACTTAGAAAACTGCCTGCAAAGGTTTTTTCCCCCATTGGTCTGAGACGAGCTAACGCTCCAGCTGGTGGTGGTGCCGGGTCGGATACTAATGATGCCATTTGGTGCGTCCTAGGGGATAAGCTGGGTACCTGCTTTGAGTAGGAGCCTCTTTTTCTGACCCTCTCCTCTGCATTCCCTCCCTCAAGCCTTTTCAATAGTTTTACAGCAAGAGACCATTCTACTGTCAGAACACAGACACTAGAGTCGGAAAGTTGACTATGGGCAAATTTCATACCCTTTTAAAGCCTTGGTTTCTTCCTCTAGAAAAGGCAAATGTGAAAAGCGTTTTAAGTTGAGCAAACCGTTGTCAGGATGAAACAGAATAAAGCACGTCAAGCCCCCAGCATTGTGCCAGGTACGTGCAATAATTGTCACACCGAAGGATAGCGGGGGGCCTGGAAACATCATTTGTCATGTATGAAAACAAACATAGCATCCAATAAGTGAAACCCAAATTCTAAAAAGGGCTTCCTACACCCTCCTCATTGCACTCCCTCTGAGGCACTGGTAGAGTTTTCCCGTTGAAACAGTGCCGATCTGGGCTTGACAATTTTCATGATAAAGACTTTGAAGTCCAAGGACATAGAGGAAGAGGAAGAGTGTGCAGGAGGAAGGCAGCTGACCAACTCTGCCAGGTGTGGGCTCTCCCTAGGGTGTCTTGTGATATTCAATCCTGGCTATTTTCAAATCTCAATTCTCTGTCATTTGTGATAAATTCAGGCACACCATTGCCAGGAGTGGTGCCATTCCCCATGGAGGCATTTGGAAATGTTGGGGGGCAGCTGTAGCGTCTCAATGATTTGGGGCACTCCTGGCATCTGTTGGAAAGGGCTAATAGTATTAAGGTCCTGCAAGGCTGGAGATGTGGCCCCAGTGAAGAATTGAGCTACCCCAAACATCACTAGCACCCCAATCAAGAAACACTGTAAGATAATGCAAATTGAGATAAATGCAAAATGATATAAATTCCATGGACATATGGAAAATATTGACAAGGCTCGAAACAACTAGTTCCCAGAAGTGTAAAAAGAACCAGCAATCTAAAATCAATCAATATCTTTATCAAACCAAGCCTGAGGGGTCTTCTACAAAATTACAAAGTTGGAGTGGGTGCTGGGCAATAATAAAACTACTTCGAAAAATATACGTTTGAGAGGAGGGTTCTTCAAGCTGGGGGCGTGTGTGGTCTTTCCACCACCCCATGCGGAGCTAGGACAATCCTGGAGGTTGTGAGGCAGTGCACCACAATCAGTACAACATGGCTGGCTGTATCAGAACATTGGTGAGACAAGCATTGCCCATGGCACGAACACAGAAATCTTTGCTTCTCCATGTTTTGAAAGTCTATTTGTGGAAAGCACACTTAACCTGTATTCAATTTCAGGGACACATATCTCAAGAATTTCCCCCGAGCCTGGGCCACTGCTAGCCATATTGCATGTTTGTTTGGATTTGAAAATGGCACCCCTCCTCCATGCAGATGCAGCCCTGCACCAGGGGACACAGCTTGGAAAGTGGAGCCCAGGCTGGCTTTCAGGGCTCATTCATCATCGTCCTCCTACTTGCCTCTGGTTGTCTCTGTTTATTCCATCTGAAAGGAACCGCATAATTTTCATATGGCTTTTGACCCTGGAGAAAGAATGTTCATTCAACAAATATTTGCTGAGCACCTCTTGTATGCCAGGCTCTGTTCCAGGCATTGGTCTACCCCTCTACCTCTATCAAGTGGTAGAGAAGATCAGCAAGGCCTCTGCCCTCCTGGATCTGGAAGAAGAAAGGCTTCAGGCAAGTTGCAGGAGTGTTGGCAACTTTAGGTTGTGTTCACTGTCTGTTGGTTTTGTAGCTGGAATTTGCTACCTGGCTCAAGAGATTGGAGTTGAGTCCATACTGAGCCTCCATTCTTGGTGACGTCATGATACAATCATTTGCACAGTTGAACCAATTGGATCGCTCTAGGTGTGGATATAAAATAGCTAATGACTTTTGATTGGGTGATTTATAAGCCTTCTTTTATCAGAACATCTCCTTCACATCTACTTATCCTGTCTAGAGGCCAACCGTTGAGGTTCAAATCCTTTTCTGTTATTTTCTACATCTGTGATTTCCGGCGACTGTCTCAATATTTCTGAGGCTTGGTTTTCAACCCCGTAAAGAGAGGGTTATGATAGTACCTACTCAAGTGCTGTTGTGGAGATTAAATTGTAAAAGTTAAATGTTTTCATCTCATTGCCTAGAACACAGCCAGAACTCAATAAGTATTGATGATGATGACGAAGAAGAAGATGATGATGTGTATATTTTAAGGATACAAGTCATTGCCTTTTCCAGTAGCAGTTTTTCTGTTTTTATTGAGACTAGAAAATTTGATAAGAATAAAAGCAGTGACCAGTAAATATGTCATTGGGATAAATCATCGTTGCAGCCTAAAGGTAAATATTAATGCTAAGGTGAATCATATACAAGTAAACAAGGAAGACCTTTGGTTAAGCATGGAGTATTGAACACACTAGCTTCTCTCTACTCCCGTCTGAAACTTCTTAAAACGATAGTAAGCGAATTTAAGAAGGAACAAATACCCAGGGACAAATTAGAACAGGAAAAGAAATGAGAGAGGTGACAAAATTTTAGAAGATGGAAAATGGCTGGTTGAGCATTGACTCACTTTACAGAGTAGATAACACTGAAATCTACATCCTGAAGAAAAGAGTCGACAAGAATAAAGTCAATTTTCGCTGCAAAACTCTAGAAAGTCTCAGAAATTGGAGATACCAATTGAAGATCTCACCTTTGAAGGTAGGAATAAAGATTAGGGCTGAAGAGAGGAGGAATGCTTGAAAGTCTGTTTAAGAAGTCATTAAACTACCAGAGATCATCTACCACCCCATGTAGTAGGCACCTACTTCCTCAACAGCCCTGATGGAAGATGGGAGATTTACTCTTTGGTGAGATTAAACAGAATTTGACAAATATTTGTTGAGCACCTATTATATGCCGGGCTCTATTCCAGGCATTGGTCTACTCTTTTACCTCTGTCAAGTGGTAAATAAGATCAGCAAGGTCTCTGCCCTCCTGGATCTGGAAGAAGAAATGTTCCAGGCAAACAGAATGGCTCTAGACACCAGGCACAGCTAAGTGTAAAGCTGAGGTGCCATACTGAAAACAGAGGATTAATGGGAAGTCTGCAAATTGAACAAGGAAGCCTCTACCCCCTGCCCCCACTTGGCACTCTTACCCTGGCATCCAGGCAGGATATTGGAGAATTTTTCTCCAAGGATGTGTCCATACCAAAAGAAACAACCTACAGATACAAACATTTAGAATTCCTCCAGAGAAATGATGACATTCCCACCCAGTCGTCCCAGGATGCCCGCCCGTTGACAAGCCCCATCCTCATACACAAAACTTCTAAGAAGTTTTTCAGCATCTCACTTTCAAATAAGAACAAGCAGTCAAAGATTATCAGGCATTTGGGAAATTCTTCTGAATTAAGAGACCTGTGGTTTACAGAAGAAATGAAATGTAAGGAAATAAATAATTCAAGAAGTAGAAGAAAACGTCAAGAATAGATGATTAACCACCTCAGAGAAATAAGAAACCATGTTGTGTCCACAAAGAATAACAGGTTGGAAAAAAAGTAAAACAATCAGAAAAGCAAAACAGAGCTCTTGGGAATTATAAATATGAGGGTAGAAAGTACGAAAAGAACAGTGGAAAGATTAGAAGTGAAATTTGAGAGGATCTCAAAGAAGTGAAAAAATCAAAAATATGAAAGCAACTCAAATGTCCGTTGACAGATGAATGGATAAATAAAATGTGGTATGTATCTACAGTGGAATATTATTCATTCTTTAAAAGAAAGGGAAATTCTGACATATTTACAACATAGATGAACCTTGAAGACATTCTGCTAAGGGAAATAAGTCAGTCAGAAAATGACGAATATTGTATGATTCCACTTATATGAGGTACCTAGAGTAGTCAAATTCATAGAGAAAAAAATAGAAAGGTGGTTGTCAGGGGCTGGAGCAAGAGGGGAACGGGGAATTACTGTTTAATGGGTACAGAGTCTTAATTTGAGAAGATGGGAAGGTTCTGGATGTGGATGGTGGTGATGGTTGCACAACAATGTGAATATACTTGATGCCGCTGAACTGTACGCTTAAAAATGGTTAAAGTGGTAAATTTTATGTTAAGTATATTTTACCATCATAAAAAATAGAGGGCAGCCAGCCTGGTGGTGTAGTGGTTAAGTTTTCATGCTCCACTTCAGCAGCCCAGGGTTCACAGGTTCGGATCCTGGGCACAGACTTACACACTGCTCATCAAGCCAAGCTGTGGCAGCATCTCACAGACAAAATAGAGGAAGACTGGCACAGATGTTAGCTCAGCAACAATCTTCCCCAAGCAAAAAGAGGAAGACTGGCAACAGATGTTAGGTCAGGGCCAATCTTCCTCACCAAAAAAAAAAGAAGAAGAAGAGGAAGGAAATATTCCCCCAAAAAGATGAAAATAGTCAAGAAAATATAAGAAAATTTGAGACTCATTCCTAGAAATCCAACATCTAATCAGAAAGTTAAAAAAAAGGTAACAAAGAAATTTGAAGAAAGGAAATTATTGAATAAATAATGCAGGAAAAATTTCCAGAACTGAACCCCTGTGTTTCCAGATTAAAGGTGTCCCCCAATACCCAATAAAATAAATGAAATGAGATGTGCACCAAAGCTCATCAAGGTGAAATTTCACATATTTAAGGATAAAATTTCTCTCCAATCGTACAAACTTTCAAGAAAAAGAACCATGCCACATATGGAGTCATAATGGCTTTCTAATTCTCATCAGTCGTGCTGACAGCTAAACACTAGTGAAACACTGTCTTCAAAATCCTGAAAGAAAATTATTTTCAACCTCAATTCTAGACCCATCCAAACAATCATTCAAGGTCGAGAAAAGAATAAAGACATTTTCAGACATTCAAGATCTTGAAAAAAAAAATTACCTGCCATACACCTTTTCTCAAAAAGCTATGGGAGGATGTGCTCCCCTGAAACAAGGGAGTAAGTCAAGAAAGAGAAAGACTAGGATCCAGAAAAAGAAATCTGATGCAGAAAAGAGGCAAAGAGAAATCCTTCTCAGAACAAGGCAACGGATCTCATAAACCCACAGGAGATGCAGTTGCTAGTGGATGGTTGCTCGGAAGCCATTGTCAAAATCCATTATCTGGTCATGGGCTGGCACTGTAAGCCACAGCCCTGCCCCAAGTCTGACCACACCTACTCTAGGAGACAAGGTCTGTGGTCAGAAAGAAAGTAAATACCCACAAGATGAAAGACAAACCAGACTGGATGTTCTTTCCATCTAGACCCAGGCTCCAACAGGGGCTGCTCATCCATCAAGGCCATGTTTCAAGTGGACTTTGATTAGGTTGAGAGGGGAGATCTTTTTTTTTGGTGACCAGGGTAAAACTTGGAAATAACAGGTCTTTGTCCAGGCAGCTGACCCAGGAGACTTAACACTGCTCATGCACTGGAGCTCTAAATACTGTAGCTCACTGAGGCTTTCAATGTGACCTCTCTCAACCCTCTCTAGATCTTCCCGCGTGATCATCAGCTGAGAAATGGGTATTCACATTATGGACCCCTGTGACTTATTTCTTATGAATTCCTTTGCTTGAAGCTCCGAAGAGCATTAAGATGATTCCAGATGATAAAGACCTTACCTGAAGTGTGTCATTGTTGGAAAGCTCTGTTCTAGAGACCCATGGATTTTATAGATGTGCATATCGCCCAAGCAGCCCCTGCCTTGTCAACTGCTTTCATCAGTTTCCATGCTATGTGGCAGAGTGTGGCCACTGATATTTAGTGTTTGGGAACCTAGACTATAAGCTGATGTCGAAGTCCTTTCAGTTCTTGATTATTGGAGGTACAGACCACTTCTATTTCAAGATGTTAATCTGTGTATTCCTATAAAAGAAAATACATTTTAAATGCCATTTTAATTTACTGATGAAATCATATAATGGCTTTGTCATAAGATGGTATGGGAGATATAGATAAAACAAGGTTGACATTAATGGATAGTTGTTGAAGCTGGGTTATGGGAACATGGGGATGCATTGCATTATTCTGTCGATTTTTTTATGTGTTTGATAATTTCCATAATAAAAAGAAAGGAAAAAGAAGTCCAGCCGGAACCTGCCTCCCAAAGTCCTTAAAAACTGCCCAGATAACAAAACAGCAGCTGTTTAAATGAGCTGGCAAAACAGACCATGGTTGAGATGCAGTTTGTCATTAATTTATCAGCAAACAATTTCTGACTTATAATGTGTGAATTTTAATGATGGCTTCAGAGGATACCTTCAAATAAGCATCAAGGGGAGGCCAGGTAGAAGGACTCACATCCTAGGGCAGTGCTTCTCAAACTTTAACCACTTGAGGATCTTGTTAAAATGCAGATTCCACTCCTCTTTCAGATCACCTCCTCCATGAAGCCTTTCTTGATTGCCTTCTCTCCCTCACCCTAGGCTGTAACCCACTATACTCTGAACAGATTTCTCTCAGAGCACCTTTATTTCCTTGCACCTATTTGTGTCTGTGAGACCCATGAGATCGCACTGTTAGCCCCAGCACTTAGCACAATGCCAGGCACATGGTCAGCATGTAATACGTGTTTCTTGAATGAATGAATGAATGAATGGCCACGGAGGCCAAAGTTTGCTCCTGCTTTTATCTCTGAGAATTCCCTTCTCTTCCCCAGTTGTGTTGCGTATTTCTGCCAAAACTTTTCTGGAAAACATCCAGGAGACCCAGGCTAATGCCACGGGTCACTGAGAGGTTGGCCCGGGCTTGGTTTCCAAGGATAATTTTCCTGGCTGGTCTGGAGCTCACCGACATCCTCACACCGGAGACCAACGGGTCCACGTTTGGAAATGGGTCTCTGTTCTCAACTTGCTAGTCCAGAGCATGACACTCTTCAGTTCAAAGCTGCTCATCCAGAAGTGCGATGCCCTCAGAGCAAGAGCCTGGACATAGCTGAAAACCTCCAGTTCTGCAAGTTCAAGAATTAAGCCAGACTTTCCAAAACTGTGCTTCTCAGACAACTGGTTCTGCCTGATGTTAACAAGTTTTACCAAGAAAGCAGGGAGGGAATAGGGGATGAAACTGAGAAGGCAAATGTTAAGTTAAGCAAAAGTGAACTGTCTCCTTTCCTTTGGGGTTCCTTGAAGACTTTGGCCAACCACTGCGCCTCATGGCTCTTCCATGGGACAGTATAGCATGGACCATTTACTAAGCACGTTGCCCAGGATCCTTTGACCCTAAGGCTAATATGCCACAGAACACACCTGGGGAAATGCTATTCTTAAGGATACACTGGTTCCACTTTTAATGAATTGAACCATTGTTGACATGGGGGTACTGCATGGTGTTCCATCCCTAACATTCTCGCCTTGTACACCCGCCTCTCCTCCTTTCTTACAACACAAGTATTTTTAATGGGTCTCCCTAGCCAGGCTTTTGTTGATACTCTTCCTCCCTCAATCTCCTTTTTTCTACAGGAGAAATTGAGGAATTTGTCTTTCTGTATCTTTTACTCTTTATCACATCTCCTATTCCCCAAGCTGAAGGACACCTCCTGTATTTAACTCTCTCCTGATAACTTTATTTGTTCTTTGTTCTGGATAATTTTGATAATGTGGTATTACTATTATTATCATTTATTACTGTTATTATTACATTTGTCCATATGCCTTTACTTCTCAAAGCATTTTCATATGGACACAATTTTTCTTGTTGCTTGCAAAATCCCAGCAAGATATGCCAGAAAGCTGTTCTCCATGTCATTCATGAGGAAACGAGGCTCAGGAAGGTGACACTGGTGGCCAGAATCAAACACAACCGTCCTTGCCCCTGTCTAGCCTCTTGAAGCACTAGAATCAGATGGCCCTTTGATAGGAACACAGCTGTGATGTTCTGAAAGCTTTCTCTTCTAATAGACTTGCCCCCTCAATATAAGCATCATATAATACTCTCAGTCAAGCCTAGAGGAATTCCTCTCCAGCTTTTTGGTTTTAATCATGGGCAAAAGGACAATTCTCACTTGTCTTCCAAGATCTCTATGGTGAGAAATAGCTCAGAAGTCCAAGAAGGAGACAGACGAGCATGAATGAATAAATGGTGATGATGAGGAAATGGGCCTTGTCATCTATAAGTCCAGTCTCTGAATTCCCAGCGCTACGTCTAGACACAGAAACTTAGGAGCCAGCGAAATCTAAACAAGAAATCCTGAAGTCATCTGAAAACTCAGACATTATTAATAAAAATATTTATTAAGTACCCACATCCATCAAGCTGTTTTGATGGAGGCTGCAATCTAGGAGTCTGGGATCTAAGACAATATTGATCTATATAAAGAGAGTTCTTACACTGGACAAAGGTATCTCAGGCTACGTTCAGGCATGGATTTAAGTCTACACAGGTGTGAGTATGTGTGAGTGTGTGTGTGAGAGAGAGACAGAGACACAAACAGAGTGGCAGAGAGAGAGAGAGGAAATCTCACTTACTTCCCACTGGCCAAATACATACTAGAGATAAATGGATGGTGGAGGGGCTGGCCCCGTGGCCGGGTGGTTAAGTTCGCGCGCTCCGCTACAGGCGGCCCAGTGTTTTGTTGGTTCGAATCCTGGGCGCGGACATGGCACTGCTCATCAAACCACGCTGAGGCAGCGTCCCACATACCACAACTAGAAGGACCCACAACAAAGAATATACAACTATGTACCGGGGGGCTTTGGGGAGAAAAAGGAAAAAAATAAAATCTTTTTAAAAAAATGGATGATGGAGATGAGGATGGCTTTGAAGGAGAGAAGGGTGTTTTGAAGAAAAGTGAACACGTTCTAAAATTAGGATTTCAGTATTGGCAACTTGATAGATCAAAATACTGGCAATTCACAAAAACAAAAAAAAATACCAGAAATAAAGCTAGGAAACATGCAAGACCTATGCAAAGAAAGCTTCCCCAAGAGATTGAAATTGGAAAAAAAAATTAACTAAATGGAGAGGCATAACCCTACATATTAAATGTTCATTCCAGCATTAATTATAAAGTGAGTTATAACATGAGTTAATAAACACGAAGCATGGTGCCTGGCACAGAGTAATTGCTTAATTAATATTTGTCATTATTCTGGTGGTTTAAACGTGAAAAATTAGAGATGGATATAAATATTGATTCTAACACAGGAGATTGACGAAATAAATTATAATACATCCATTTATAACATGGAATATCACATAACTATTAGAATTATGCTTTTGAAGAATTTTTATGATGCAAGGAAACGTTTAAGTAAAAGATCAAGAAGAAGAAAAAAAGACCGAATATAAAGTCGCATGTGGAATGAGATTCCACATTCTTTATCAATTAAAAGTGTTTACATACCCATATACATGCACTCACATGCATGGAGGAAAATAATGGCTGGAAAATATTCCAAAATGCCTACAATGATTTTCTCTAAGTGGCAGGATTCTGGACAGTTATAATGTAAAAGTTAAGAGCGCAGATTCTCTTATCAGGTCCCCCAGGGTTTGAAGCCTGGCTCTCCTGCTTGCTATTAGGTGACATGGATCAAGTTATTTAACCTCTGAGCCTCAGTTTTCCCATCCATGAATTAGAAACAGTGTCACCTACCTCCAAAGGGCTGTCCTGGGAAGTCAGTGGGATAATGTATGCAAAGTACTTGGTAAATCTTGGCTATTACGATTTCAAATTTTGCTATAATAAGTTTTTAGTACTTTCCAATTTTTCTGTAATAAATGTTTAGAGCTTATTTCTAGCCAGAAATAAGAATTGTTCTGAAGATGATAAAAAGAAAAACTCTTCAGAAAGAAGGAGGAAGGGGTTGGTAAAAAAAGTGAATTCTTCTCCATCTCGAAAGGTGATTCTTGCCCTAAATTGTCTGTTCCTGTTGAGCTGAAATGGTCAGCTCTATCTAGAGTTAACTCAAGACAAAGGCTATCTTATTCTGATGCCTTATTCTCGTCTTGAAAATCTCTAAGGACAGAGAAGCTACACTTAGCACAGTTCCTGCCGCAAAGCAAATGCTTGGAAATGTCAGCAGTTTTATTGTTTTGGTTCCAATTTTACTGGGTTTTTTACCTAAGCAGAAACTCTCCTCCACTAATATAAGCCCACTTTTTTTATTGAAATGTAATTGACATAATTTTGTGTAAGTTTAAGGTGTAGAACTTGCTGTTTTGATCCATTTATCAGTGTGATTGCCATTGCAGTATTAGCTGACACCTCTACTATCTCACATAATTATCATTTATTTTTTGTGGTGGGAATAATTAAGACATAGACTCTTAGATCATTTTCTTTTTCTTTTTTTTTTTTTGGATGAAGGTTAGCCCTGAGCTAACATCTGCCACCAATCCTCCTTTTTTTGCTGAGGAAGATTGGCCCTGAGCTAACATCCATGCCCATCTTCTTCCATTTTTTATATGTGGGACGCCTGCCACAGCATGCCTTGATAAGCGGTGCATAGGTCCGCACAAGGGATCCAAACTGGTGAACCCCAGGCTTCCAAAACGGAGCATGCAAACTTAACTACTACGCCACCAGGCTGGCCCCTGGTCTCTTAGATCTTTGATGTTTAGAAGTTTGACGTACAGTATCATTGTCTATAATCACTATATCGTGCATTAGCTCTCCAAGAGTTCTTTATTACTAGTTGCAAGTTTGTACCCCTCAACAACATCTCTCCTCTTCTCCTGTCCTCCAGCCCCTGGGGCCCACCATTCTACTTGCTGTCTTTACGAGTTCAACTTTTTTAGATCTCACATATAAGTGATACCATAGAGTATTTGTCTTTCTCTGTCTGACTTATCTCAAATAGCATAATGTCCTCAAACTCTATCCATGTTGTTGCAAATGGCAGGATCTCCTTCTTTCTCACGGCTGAATAATATTCCATTGTATCTATGCACCACATCTTCTTTATGCATTCATCCATTGATGGACAGTCAGGTTGTTTCCACATCTTGGCTACTGTGAACAATGCTGCAATAAAAATGGGGGTGCGTCTATCTCTTCCAGATCCTGTTTTCACTTCCTTTGGGCATGCACCCAGGAGTGGAATCGCTGGATCATATGGTAGTTCTATTTTTAATTTTTTGAGGAACCTCCATACTGTTTTCCATAGTTAAGCCCACATTTTTGTTCTGTCTCTCAACCACACAGAGGGCACCTGATGCTCCTGAGATAAGTTCTTCATGCTTCTGAAGGACATGTGGCTCATAATCTTTCCCTTTGAGCCACGGTAGCTCCTCAGGTATCTACCCACAGAAGGAAATGACAGACACCAGACAGAATGTCTCCATCACTTCAAACAACCTGTGAGCTGCCCAAAATCTCTTCCACATTTGTGTTTGATTGTGGCAAAGTCCAAGGTCCATTTTCAATGAGAAGGAAAACGCAGGAGGCAGAGTGTGTAACAAATAGACATCTGCATGGCCAAAGACAGAGAAAGCCTGGGTCACCAGCCTTCTCTTCCAGTTATGGCTGTTCCGGCCCCCCCACCCCTCACCATGGTAGGAAGCTGGTTGAGTGTCAGTTAGCTCTGAAGTACAAAGAGAAAAGGCAGGAGAGGGAATTCAGATGAGGGAGGAGTGCGCTAAGCCAACACAAAAAGAAACATCACTTGAGTGTCCTTGGTCCTTTCAGAGAATGAGCCACAGGGCCTGGGAATCTGCTGCCATTTTTCAAGGGCAGAAAGCAGGGAGGGGGTTCTCCCACATTCATTCATTCATTCAACAGTTTTTGAACACACACTAAGTGCCACACACTATGGCAACCCTGTAGATAAATGCCAGCTTTATACAGCTGACGTTTCGGGCATCTGTGAGCTAACTGGTTCTCAGTGACTAGAAGCAGCCTACATGTTGGGTCAGCGAATTAACCTCTCTTCTTCCCCTCAAGAATTCTGAATCAATGAAGGCATTAGACAGAGGAAACAAACAGATTAGCTGTTTGGAGAGTGTGGCTTCAGATCCACAGCCAAAGGGATCCGCTCTGCTCCCGAACTGGGCAGAGTTACCCAATCCTCCATGGCCAGCACAGGACAACCACAGCTTTCCCCTGCTTGTCAAACGAGACGGTTGAAGTCTCAGCTCTCCAGGAACTTACATACGAGTGGGAGAATACAGACCACACATAGGTTAGCACATCAACAAGATCATTTCAGAGAGTGATAAGCACTGTGAAGAGAATAAACAGGGAAACATGCGAGAGAAGGACTAGTGGAGGCAGGTAGTAGAGAAGAGGTTCTACTTTAGAAAGCATGATTGGCAAAAGCTGAAGGATGAGAACAAGCCAGCCATGAGAAGATCTGGGAAGAGCCAGGAAGTGCAAAGACCCTGGGGTGGAATAAGCGTGATGTGGTCCAGGGACATATGCTATGACATCTATGTCACCTGCTTAAAATGTATTTAACTCCTCCAAGAAGGAATCCCAGAGTAAGCCACAAAATAAAAAGCTAGGACTCTGTTATCTAGTGGGGCATCACACAAGAGCTCTTAACAGACCATTACTTTGCCCTGGTCTCAAGCCAACCTGCTCCCACATTTAGCATCAATTCTTGCTTTACTTTTATTTCAACCCTCATTCCAAACTAGAAAAACTACTCAGAGCTGATTTTGTCACTGAAGAAGCATCTCTTTTTGTCTGGGGGCCAGTTTCCCTAGAGATTAATGACCTGTGAGTTTAAATGGGACTTACATTAATAAACAATAGTCCAGGTCACTGGGTCTCGTCCATCCCTGCCAAGTCAACTCCCCGCAAAATTCCTTTCTATGTTTCTGGGAGTCACATGCTCACACAAAAGTCTACTCTGCTGACTGTTAATACCTCCGGGGCCTGGCAGCTGCTTCCACTGGGCACTGGGGTAACCGTCAGGCATCCCCCGGCTGCTTCAAAGTCCTGCCACCATCTGTTGCCAGATCCCACTGACATCTCTGGGCTTCATCATTGGCCCACTGGAGCCCTCAAGATGCAAAAGCTCTGTCACTGGGTCTTGCTTCTTTAAAAAGAAAAGAGCAAAATGGTACAACTTGGTGGTTTTTAGTATATTCACGAGGAGGTGCCATCATCACCACTATTTAATTCCAACAAATTTTCATCACCCCAAAAAGAAATCTCATACTGATTAGCAGTGACTCCTCATCCACCGCCCCCTTGCCTGTCCCCCCAGCCCCTAGCAGCCACTAATCTGCTTTCTGTCTCTCTGAGTTCAGCTACTCTGGATGCACCATATAAATGGACTCATACATTATGTGATCTCTTATGTTTGGTGTCTTTCTCATTGCATCTTTTCAAGGTCCATCCATGTCGTAGCATGTATCACTGCTTCCTCTTTCTTAAGGCTGGATAGTATTCCATTGTCCAGATAGACCACATTTTGTTTTTCCATGCATTTGTTGATGGACATTTGGGATAATTCCATTTTCTTGGCTATTATAAACAATGCTGCTATGAACATTCATGGACAAGATTTTGTGTGAACATACGTGTTCAGCTTTCTTGGGTGTGGTCCTAGGAGCGGAATTGCTGGGTCGTACGGTAACTCTGTGTTCAACTTTTTGAGGAACTGCCAGACTGTTTTCAAAGTCGCTGTGCCACTTTCCATTCCCACCAGCAGTATATGAAGGTTCCAGTTTCTCTGCATCCTCAATGACGCTCGTCAGTGTCTGTCTTTTTCATTGTAGACATCCTGGTGGGTATCTTGTTGTGGTTTAGATTTGCATCTCCCTAACGACTAATAACATTAAGCACCTTTTGATGTGTTTATTGGCAGTTTGTATATCTTCTTTGGAGAAATGTCTATTCAGATCCTTTGCCCATTTTTAATTGGGTTGTTTGTCTTTTTATTGTTGTTTTAAGAATCTTTTATATATCCTGGATACAAGTCCCTTCTCAGAGATGTAATTTTCAAATGTTTTCTCCTCTTCAGTGGATTGTCTGGGCCTTGCTCCTTCACTGCTTTGTGAACCTTGTTGGAGAGATCTGTCTACGTGCTGTGGAGTTTAGTGAAAAAATTCCTTCTTTTTTTCTTGTAGTCTCTCTTTCCTTTGTCTCCCAATGTGAACACTGGGCTGGCAACAGATTCAAAGACATACACTGTGCTGGTTCAGGCTCTGCACTCAACTCCTGGGTTCGAATCCAAGCTCGTCCCTTCACCTAACTTCTCAGAGTCTAGGTTTTCCCACCTATGTGATGGGAACGTTAATGCAGACCTCTGCGTTGTTTTCAAGATTAAATGAGATAATATTGGGCCCTTTAACACTCATTATCTCAGTTAAGCCTCACAACCAGCCTGTGCTGTAGATAGTATTATCACCATGTGACAAAAGAGGAAAACAGATTCAGAACCCTCCCTACAAAGCCTTACTTTCCCCTTGGGTTCAGCTGCTACTGTATTAAAGATCCATATGTCCATTGTATACCACTGTCTGTAATAAAATGGGGCACAGCACAATTCATATACACTTATACAAATACAGGGGGTGGGTTCCATTTAAGTGAAAAAATGTCAGTGATTCTGGCTTATGACATGAGAGCCAAAAGGCTAAAATTCCTTCATGAGCGCTTGATCTTAAGCCAAAAATTCCTTCTTCTGGTCATTCAGACAGCAAACTCGTGTCTGCCGTTCTAAAGCAGAAGCCCACACTTCAGAACATTGACACAGAAAGATAAATGACTCAATTTACCTTTCGTTCTGCCAGTACCAAAATAACTGGTCGCCTTGGTCAGAAAGTTAAACTGGTCAATTGTTTCGTTTGGGTGTTTGTTTGTTTTGTTTGTGTATTAGTTTGGCTTTCTGTCGATCCAACCGCAGGTAAGGGAAGTAAGGGAATGCTAGGTGTCAGGCCCTCCGTTAGGCACTGGAAATAGAGTGGTGACTAAAAAGGGACACGGCATCTGCCCCCATGTGGCTCACAGTCAGGTGGTGGAGAGAAACACGCAACAAGTCAGTAAGCAAAGAGTAAAATAACCATGAGATGCATCAAGAGCCGGGAAGGAAACAAACCAGGGCTGAGTCAGAGCACAGGTCAGGGGACCTGCTTAAGATGAGGTGGCCTGAGAAGGCTTCCCTGAGGAAATTGACGTGTAAACTGAGACCGGAAGAATGCGCAGGCACCAGCCACATGAGACAGACAGGGAAGAGGGCTCCAAGCAGAGAAAATGACCTGGACAAAGACCAGGGCAGGAAAGAGGGAGGTGGTGAGCAAGGAAGAAGGCTCTGAAAGAGGCTGGAGAGGCTTACCAGGCCAGACCCTGCAGGGCTCGGGTGGCCGTGATTAAGAAAGTGAGTCTCATCTGTTCATGGACACTTGGGTTGCTTCCACGTCTTGGCTATTGTGAATAACACTGCAGTGAACATAGGGGTGCATAAATCTCTTTGAATTGTTGATGTCTTGTTCTTTGGACAAATACCCAGTAGTGGGATAGCGGGTTCATATAGTATTTCTATTTTTAATTTTTTTGTTTTAGAAATCTCCATACTGTTTTCCATAGTGGCTGCAGCAATTTGAATTCCCACCAGAAGTGTATGAGGGTTCCCTTTTCTCCACACCCTCTCCAACACTTGTTATTTCTTGTCTTTTTTTTTTTTTTTTCTGGTGAGGAACATTGGCCCTGAGCTAATATCTGTTGCCAATCTTCTTCTTTTTGCTTGAGGAAGATTGTCAGTGAGCTAACATCAGTGCTAGCCTTCCTCTATTTTGTATGTGGGATGCCGCCAAAGCATGGCTTGATGAGCAGCATGTAGTCTGTGCCCACGATCCAAACTGGCGAACCCTGGACCACTGAAGCAGAAGCACAAACTTAACCACTACACCCCTGGACTGGCCCCTAGTTCTTGTCTTTTTAATACTAGCCACTCTGATGGGCATAGGTGATATCTCATTTTACTTTTGATTTGCATTTCCCTAATAATTAGTGATGTTGAGCATCTTTTCATGCGCCTATTGGCCATCTGTATATCTTCTTTGGAAAAATGTCTGTTTCTATCCTCTGCCCACTTTTTGATTGGGTCATTTGTTTTTTTGTTGTTGAGTTGTACGTTTTTTTGTATATTTTGAAATATTAACCCCTATTAATAAAAGGAGTTGTGGTATATATATATACAATGGAATACTACTCAGCCATAAAAAAGACAAAATCTTGCCATTTATGACAACATGGATGGACCTTGAGAGTATTATTCTAAGCAAAATAAGTCAGATGGAGAAAGACAATTACTGTATGACTTCACTCATATGTGGAAGATAAACAAACAAACACATAGATAAGAAGAACAGTTGGTGGCTACTAGAGAGAAATGGGGTCGGGGAGGGTAAAAGGAGTAAAGGAGAACATTTATGGCGACAGACGGCAGCTAGACTCCTGGTGGTGAACATGATGCAGTCTACACAGAAGTCAAAATATAATGACGTTAACCTGAAATTTATAGAATATTATAAACCAATGTGACCTCAATAAAAAATAAAAAAGAATGTGAGTCTCTCTCCAAGGGCAACAGGGAGTCAAGGACAGCTTTCAAGCCAAGGCCACTCAAGGCTCCCGTCCCATCCACTCACACAAGTGTCGTATGCTCTATTCTTGTAGGGTATCATCGGATATCAGGAGCTTTCCGGAAAAGCTACTTCCCACTTAGGTGTCACTGGCTGCTAAGGCTTCACTTTGTTACCTGCCCCAGGGAACAGAAGTGACACCGGACACAGTCATAAGAAAGTGCAATTGAGCAAGGTTAAGTGGAACACACCAAAGTATATTTAATAGGTCATTTGTTTTCATCTTCGCCCGTCAGCATGACATCATAATGCAATACAATAGCCGGTGCTTATTGATACTATTTCCAAAGCGCTGTGCTCAGCGCTTGATGTGTATTAACTCATTTACTCCATCATAACCAGGGGGCCACAATAAAAAATAACCTACAATGTCTTCCATTGTTATTATTTTGCATTTGGGGGCTAATCTTGTTTGAGGGCGAATGTGGAAATTCTGAGCACTTTTGGTGGCTGACAAGAACAAAGAAAATGAAGGAATTTTCGGCAGGGAGATCAGTAGCACAGATGAGAGATTTATTAAGCCTATTTTGTTAATCAGTGTCCAAATTTTTATTAGATTAGAATCAATCAGCTACCTGGTGCTGGGCTCTCAACAGTGCGTTATAAATCTAGCTCCCAGGTTCCTTTGGGCATAACGAAGTCGTAAGGGGAGGGCTTTGTCGACGAACTCGCCATCTTCTGCTGAAGTCTGTAGCCTCCTTAGCAAGTTGCCTTTGAAAGTCGAAACGTTATCTGCTTCCCTCTCTCCGAGTCTCAGTTTTCTGAGACTTCATATGTAAAATGGATAAATTTGCAACGTCTTGTGAGCCTTAATCTATATCAAAATAGAAGTTATAATTTGGGGGGAAAAAAGACAATGGACCAGGGGAAAATGGGAGAAAATTTTGCAACATACATGATAGATTAAGGTATATCATCTGCTGTGCTATTCAGTACAGTTGCCACTAGCCACATGTGACTGTTGAGTACCTGAAATATGGTTAGTGCCATAGGTTTTAATGCTAATATTTTGGACGTGTTAGGTTAAATAAAATATTTATTATTAGAGTTAATTTCACCTATGTGTTTTTACTTTTTTAATGTGGCTACTAGAAAATTTAAGAAGTTACATATGTGCCTCCTATTATATTTCTATTGCACGGTGCTGATTTGTAATATATAAAAAGTTCTCATAAATCAATAAGAAAAAGACAAACCAATAGAAAACTGGACAAAGGATATGAGTATAAAATTCATCAAGAAGAAATACATTTGACCAATAAACATTCATCCATACAACAATTATTTATTAACCTCCTTCTGTTTCGGCCACTGTATTAGTCACCAGGGAGAGTTTTAGATATGCTGGTCTGAGAAAGCCTCTCTAAGGAGGTGACATTTGAGCCGAGGTCTGAAGGATATAAAGATAGCTCAATCTCACCATTATCAAAGAAATGATATTTTGAGATTCTTTTTAACCTATCAAAATGGCAAAAAAAAAAAATAGATTGATAATATACAGTGTTGGTAAAGATGTAGGGGAAAGGGCGCTTAAATACTGCTAGTGAGAGTGTACATTTGTGTAGCTTTTTTGCAGGGCAATTTGACTCTGTCCCTCCAAATGTAAGTACGTCTGCCCTTTGACGTAGCAATCCCATTCCCAGGAATCCATCCAAGGAGGGGCTCAGACATGTGAATATCTGGATAAGTGTGTCCACTACAGCGTATTATGTAACTGCAGCAAACTTGAAATAACTAAGATGTCTGTTGGTGAAGAGCAACCATTTAAGTGACTACTACAAAGCCATTAAAAAGCATGAGACAACCATGCTCACAACTTTGCTATAAGTTTGAAGCTGTTTGAAAACAAAAAGTTACCCAAAAAAATGTGCCATGGCAAATTCAGATTTTCCCCGAGAATGCAAGGATAATGTGACCTTAGGAAGCCTATCCATCTAGCTCATTGTTTTAAATAACGGCTGGAGAAAGAAAACAGGGATGAAAGACCTAGAAGCACTGGCTTGGAAAGTCTCCCAGCCTGTATTAGTGGAAAAATGCAAGTTACAGAGCAAGAAGTATAGTATAATACTACTCATATCTTGGAATAAAGAGAAAAAGAAAACAATAAAAAACACTAAGGGTGTGTTTGTATGCACGTGTGTGTATACAAAGCCACACACACGCATATACACACTTTATCAAACTAGCCCTGTGACTTTGGGCGAATCACTTTACCATCTCTGCCTCAACTCTCCCATCAGTAAAATGGAAACACTAAAGCATTTACCTCATTGGGTTGTTATGAGGACTAATGAGATAATCCTTGTAAAGCATTTGAGACAGTGCCTGGCACATAACAAATATGCAGTAAGTGTTATCTGTCATCATTATTGTTTTGTCAAAGAAAGACTCCAAGGCCAAAATACTTAGAGAAGAAAAAATTTTCCTTGAAAAGAAATGCAAGGCAGTCCAAATTCAAAATGACCAGCTAGCCAGATAAAAAGCACAAAACAAGTATTTAAAGGAAACAAATGCAAAATTACCAAGGTTACCAAGTTTTACATTAGTCTGTTACGATAAAAAAACAACAACAAAAAAAAACCAGACAAAGCAAAACAGTATCTTTCTCCAGAGAAGACAATATCCACAAAGGAAGGGGCCTATGTTTCGGCACCAACATCACAAAAGGCAGGGAGGGAGTTGTCTTTGCCAAGATTTATGGGAAACATTGAAGGTTTTCATAGCGGAGGGCTGCATCCTACACAGACTGACCCTGTTACTCTTGGTTTATCTCAGGGAGCAAATTGCCATTTCTTTATCTTGACTGCGAAACACGATGTGCTTAGTCATAACGGAAGCAGGAGAAAGTGTCCATTTTCCTTTCATATTATTTGTGGGGAAAAAGAAATCTAGAAGCAAACGCACCGAACTGCTAACAGTGGTTATCTCTGGGAAATAGGATTGGGAGAAGAGATTACTACGGACTGTGTATGTTTCTATAGCGTTGGAATGCTTTATATGTTCACAAATCACATTTGTAATTTGTAAAAGAACTGAGAAGATCACGTAAGTTTTAAATATCTAAGCCATCCCCTGATTCTTTCTAGTTCTTCCAAAGCACATGGGTTAGTTTGCTTTCTAAGCTCTTCAGAAAAAGATTCATAAACCGTGCATTTTCTCTAAAATCTGTTTCCAGCCTTTCAGTCTGTAGCATCTGCCAGGAGACCTTTAGTATGTAATTCCAATGGGGAGAGGAAAAGGATTACAGCCAACAAATTAGGGACAGGGGAATTAATTCCTTCTCCCTTTGTTGTTAGATCTCCACTCTGAAGACCCCCCAACCAGTGTAGTCCTTCAGAGTGAAATGTGAGAGTTCTAGAGTTTTCCCACCCTCATCTTTCCCCCCATATCCTTCTATTTAATCAGCAGATTTACCCACGGGCAGCCCTTCTCCAAGAACCAGAGGAAGAAATGGTTCATAAGAGGATTCATGGGGAGAGAAGAGTCTACATTTGACACTGAAAGAGGCTTTTCATCTGTTTTTCAAGCCACTCCTGGCCCCATCCCTGGGCCGGCTCACTGTCTCCCTGTGAGCCCCAGAGAGATGCTAGTTTGCAGAGAGGAAGGTCAACTATAAGATGCCAGACTGGCAGCAGGTGGTGAAGGTTGGGCAGGATTTGCCCATGGCTTGCCCCCAAACCCCGCTCCGCCAGGTCACCAGCACAACTCTGCTAACCTGTAGCAAACAACTCAAGTGGCCCAGGGAGCCCCATCTCACCTGTTCTCATGGGCGATGCAGAGATGCAGATGCGCCCTTAACATGGCACAGGCTTACTGTTCTTCCCACTTCTGTAGTCCGTGCCGCTGAGAACGTGAAACGGGTTTTTCATCCGAAGAGCCAGGAGTTGACAATATTTGGGGAAGGAGGGGGGTTTCATTATTTTTCTTCTGGTTACAGCAACACAAGTGCATTGCCGTGCATAATCTCAGAACTGGGTTTTTCAAAGAAGCACAATAAAACAATGATCAGTTTAGGAACATCTAAATCCACATAAGTTTAAACTAGATTATGAGCTCAGAATTTGGGGTTCTAAGATTCTATGCAGTGACTTTGATTGTGAAGCCTCTAAAGGAAAGTTTCTCAAACTTGGTCCCCGAAGATTCTGCTCCAGCAAGGAGTAGGGCCTGATCCCCTAGAATTCTGAGAAGTAGCACAGATGATTTCCTTGCACCGTAAGGATCTCAGCTTTAGAGGAAGAACAAGACAGAGAGAAGCAATTCACAATAAAAGCCAACATTCGTTGAGCATATACTATGTGCTGGGCCAATGTTAACCACTTTGGATGCATTAACTCATTGTCTCCGCCAGTGTGAAGGAGGTTCTATTCTATTGCCCCCAATTTACAGATGAGGACACTGAGGCTTGGAAAGCTTGATAACTTGCTCTAATTCTCACACTGATAACACATGGAATTTGAACTCAGATCTCTCTTAGTTTAGAGCCAACACTCTATTACATACTTCCTTGGGTTAAATATTCAGGTGGTAAGCATGTTGACTTTGCAAGACATTAAGGATAGCTGCCTAGACCAAAGGTTTTCAATCCTAAGAAGCTTTAAAAATATGTATATTGTGGCACAAGTGTCCATCAATGGATGAATGGATAAACAGATTGTGGTATATCTATACGATGGAATATTATTCAGCCTTAAAAAGGCGGGAAACTCTGACACATGCTGCAACACGGATGAGCCTTAAAGACATTACACTACGTGAATTAAGCCAGATACAAAAGGACAAATATTGTGTCATTCCACTTATATGAGGTCCCTAGAGGAGTCAAATCCATAGACACAGAAGGCAGAATTGTGGTCGCCAGGGACGGGGGGAGGGAAGAACGGGCAGTTAGTGTTTAATGGGTGCAGAGTTTTAGTTTGAGATCATGGATGATGGAGATGGTTGCACAACAGTGTGAACTTACTTCATGCCACTGAATCGTACACTCAAAAAGAGTGAAAATGGTAAATATTATGTTTGTATATTTTACCACAATTTTTTTTAAAGCTGGTATCTGGTCCCCACACCAGTTAAATCAGAATCTCTCCAGGATAGGGTCCAGCTATCTGTATTAAAAAATACATATTTTAGCCACGTGTTTGTAATGAGCATCCATGGTTGAGAACCCCACAATTCAGGGCTCAGAATCCTGGAATTCACCCTGCTGGCAGACCCTGATGTCACTGCGGTTTCCTGCTTTCCCATTCATGCAAGAGACCTGAGAGCAAGTCCTCTTCATTGCCAAGTCTCCTGGCCTGTTGCTGACTAAGGTGGCCGGGATCCAAGAATTAATGGAAGCTTCTGGAAGCAGAAAGCTCTGTGGTAGACTGGGTGTTTCTCTGGCTTGTAATTGTCTGCATACGCCTAATCTCCCCTAATAGTACAAAAAGGGGAGCAGTTATTCCTGAAGTGCTGTGATTTCAGGATCGAGAAGAAAGGTTCCTGCTGAAATCTGCAATCCACCACACTGGTCGAGGCCCTCTGGCTGTAACTTGTGAACACAGATTTCCAGTCTTCTTTGGGCTGCAGCACAACTTTTGGAAGCTTCTCAGCAGTGGGAGTCCTGATAAAGAGAGAGAATGACATCTGGGCTTCAGCTCAGCAGCAAGCTTTCTCTGAGCACCTCCCCTTTGTCTGACACCAGGCCCGGTTCCAGGGGGACCCCAAGATGCTCTCAGTGAACCCACCTTCTGTAAGGAAGCAGACACTCACTCACCCATTCAGCCAATACCTATTTCTTGGGTTCCTACAATGTACCAGACACTGCTCAAAGGGGTGATATTTCAAATATTTAACAAGTGTGACAGGGGCACAGGATCAGAAAGGCTGCTCTGTTGGGCCCAGTGGTAGCCCTGAAGTTGCTGGATCACGGGGAAGTCTGGGAGAATTCAGAGGAAAGGCCAGGAAGGCTGGGGCACCGGGGAGGGTAGCTGCTATTTACCAGCCAGTACAGAAAATATTTCAATAGTTTAACAGCTGGGAAAGCCATATGAGCAGGTACCAGTTGAATAACACCTCGGCTTGGGCATAGAAGTGAACAGTTCAGCCAAGGTCCCTGACCTCATAGACTGACCTTCTAACGCAGGAATACGATAATTTTTTCTGGAACGGGCCAAATAGTAAATATTTTAGGCCTTGCAGGCTGTATGGTCTCTGTCCCAGCTACTCAGCTCTACCCTCATAGCAAAAAAGGAGCTGCAGACAATAGTAAACAAATGAGTGTGGCTTGTGTTCCAAACAAACTTTATTTACAAAAACAGCAGGCTCATAGATGTGGCCCTCGGGCCGTCGTTTGCAAACCCCTGTTCTAGTGGATGAGACAGACATACCCATTCATCCTTTCATTCTCAAAATATTTATCAAGCATCTTTTACATGACACATATTGCATTGGGCACTGGTATACTGTGCTGAGCAAGACAGATAATGGTTCCTGCCCACATAGCACTTTTACACTCTAATGGGAGAGACCAAATCAATCATTTTAATATAGTATGGTAAATACTAAGATGAAAGTAATCAAGAAACACAGAAGGGGAGATTAACTCAGGCTAGGAGTTCAGGGAAGGCTTCCTGGAGGAGGTGACAACCACGTTGCCTGCTCAGATCAGCCTAAGAAACACATGTCTTTCCTTGTGGGTCGTCTGTCATCACCAGCTCTTCCCTTGTGTCCCCCAGTCTATGAACAGCTACAACGATGGAGATATTGAAGGATCCAGGCGGCTTGGGAGGAATGCCAAGTGGGTGGCCATTGCCTCCATCATTATTGGCCTTCTCATCATCGGCATTACTTGCGCTGTTCACTTCGCAAGGAAGTAAGTAGGCTTTTTGAATCCCCCCCTCCCCCAATGTAAAATGGCTTTTCTGGAATGTCCGCTGGAATCTATTAGGAGAGTTTAAGTTATGCTCTGGTAACAATCCCAAACAAACACGTTTTCATTTTTTCCTCACTGTTGTTACATGGGCCATGTAGGTTTGGGGAGGGTCTCTACTCCACACAGTCATTCAGGGTCCCAGGCCATCCAAAGCTCCACCATCTTGTACTGCTCTATCTAGAACAGCAATCAAGAAACTTTTCCTATAAAGGGCCAGACAGTAAATATTTTAGGCCTTGCAGGCCGTATGGTCTCTATCGCCATCTCGGTTGCAACTCCTTGACTCTGCCATTTTAGCACAAAGGCAGCCATATACAACATGTAAATGAATGGACGTGGCTGTGTTCAATAAAAGTTTATTTACAAAAACAGGAAGCTGGCCCGTGGGTGGTGGTTTTCCAGACTCTGATCTGCAACATGAGGTTACCTCAGGCTAAGGCAGGGGAGAGGAAAATCAGAGAATCCCATGTGCGTTTTCACTGCATCAGCCCTGGAGTGATGAATGTCACTTAGGCTCATAATTTATTGCCTAAAACCAGTCCACCTAACTATAAGAGAGTGGGAAATGTGAGAGAGTAGACAGGATATTTAGGATTATTACTCGCTCTGCCTTACCATCTGATCTGATAAATAATTTCCCATATGATTTTGCATCCATCTAGCCAAACCGTTCTCAGTTTAAGGCCAGGAAGGTCACCGTCAGTTTTGGTATTGCCAACAAGGTCTCATGTCATGAAGAGATGGATGAGGTTGATGTTTCTCTCTGGGTTTGGGCAAATTTATTCTGATTTCTCCAACCAGATGAAATGGGCTCCATCTTGCTAGAATCAATGACTCTTTCCATCAGAGGTTGACAGAGGGCAAGGTGGTGTGATGGACAACCAAGATCCTGTAATGACGAGCCCAGATCCATCTCCGTCTCACTGTGCAGCTTCTGGCAAGATAGATAAGAACTCTGAGAAATCCTTTAGCTCTCTGCCAAAGCAGCACAGTTACTCCTATACAATTTCCCTCGAGCCGAGAAGGTCAGCTTCTTTGGGTTGGTTTCAGGAAGGGCTCACCAGGTGGGTGAGGGAGGAAGGGGACACCCTTTAGCTTGCCAGATCAGCTGACCCAACCTTGGCAACCAAGAGGGTAGAGGATGTCACAGTAGGTCAACTTCCTATCAGACAAGCCAGATCCAGGAGCAATCAGGGGCAGTTGGATGGAGATGGAGATGTCAAAACAGAAAGAGTGACAAAGGAAAAAATAGATGGCTTTGGCCACAGAGAGGGGAAAAGGACGCTAAAACATCAAAGGAAACTCAAGGGTTCTTGCCTGCCAGATGGCAAGTTGATGATGTTAGCCTCTGAAGGAGAAGATGCTTGGAGAATAGATGTGAACACACCCAACTTTATTCTTTAGGAAGCCATAGTGTGTGTCTGTGTGTGTGTCTGTGAGAGAGAGAGAGAGCATGGGGCTCTGGAGTGGAGGGTTAATGGTGCAGGTTTGACACCTGACTTCCTGGGCTCAGGTTCCCCCTCTCCCACTTACTCACCGGGAGACCCTCAGCCAACTGCTTGACCTCCCTCAGCCTCAGTTTCTTCCTCTGTAAATTGGGGATTTTAGTAGTACCCATTTAATAAAGCTGTTGGGAAGGTTAATTAGATGATGCACAGGATGTTTACAGCTTGGTGTCTGTTCCTTAGTTGGTGCACAAAAAATGCAGATCACTTATTAATCCTATTATTACTATTGTTGTCAACATAGCTGGGAAAGGAGCTCAGAATTTAAGATGCCACGAAATTGAGTTTGGCTCATGAGTACAAAGCCTTGAACTCTAAGGACAGTGTTCCAGGGAAAGAGGCCAAGTCTTGGCCTAACTCCTGGGGACTTGTGAAAATACATACCGCCAGATCAGTGTTTGAGCTAAGTGGGTTATAATAATAGGAACTGACACTGACATAGAACTTACCATATGCCAAGTACTGTCTAAGCTCTTACATGGATTAATCCTCATTGAATCCTCACAGCAATCCCACAAAGTAGGTCTTATTATCCCCATTTCTCAGCTGAGGCTCAGAGAAGTGAAGTGACTTGCCTGACATCTCACAGCTAGTTAGGGGTAAAGGCAGGGTTTAAACCTGGGATAATCCGGCTCTGCAAACTCTGTTCTCAACCACAACACCGCACTGCCTCTAAGTCACTATGTCCCTTCTAGTATGCACAATAACAAAGGCGTGTAGATGGCACCCACCTCGTGGCTAACTCCAGAATTGATTTATGTGGATATATATATATATATATATATATATGGATTTATATGGATAAACGATTTATATGATTCATATGGATGAACCTACAAAAAAACATGTAATGAGTCAGAGCCAAAGTTAACAAAATCAAAGACTGCAGGAGTGAGGCAGGGAACATCCGGGAAGGAAGCAGCCTGGTTGCAGGATAATAGGGAGCGGTGGGGAGTGTGGTGAATTAGAGACACAGTTTAAAGGGAGCAACCGCTGCTCTGCTCCAGCTAATGGTTACCACTTAGAATGCAGACCCCATGGGGCCCATCTTTCAAAAGACATTAGAAACCTGGGTTTTTATGTAAAAGTCTTCTGATTCTTATATGTTGACAACCAACTCACATTATTTAAACACATAATGAGGGCCAAAAACAAAACAATACAAAAACCACATCTGCTGCATGGACAACGTCTACCTGCCCTCTCCAGCGGGCAAGCTGGCTTTCAAAGACTGATGCTAATTAGACACAGTGCAAGAGGTTTTACAAGGAACCCAGAAGTCTTCATATATGAGGACTTTCTCCATTCTTAATATAAATGTTTCTATCTGGAGATAAAGCACTGCTGTGTGCATGCTTATGATTTAGGTTTTGTTAGAACATAGTAATAAAAGATGCGAGAGAGTGTTGCCTCTCCATCACTTCTTCCTAAGAGGCAGTGTTTCACAGTGGTTAGAGCCTGGATTTCACCATCAGTTTTACCAAGATTCTAATCCTAGCTCTACCACCAGACCACCCTGGCAAGTTATTAAACTCTCTGTGCCTCTGTTTCTCTATCTATAAAGTGAGGCTAGAATTATTTCCCCATCTGTACGATCAGTTTCCTTTGAGATATCCTTCCCTCCACGTTATCAAAGAAAACAAAAATGTTTTCCAGAGTTAGAGGCCCATGGACAAACTCTAATTTAAAGGCTTTGTTGTGTGTGTGTGTGTGTGTGTGTAAGAAGAGAGCAAGAAACTAGCCCTTCGAAAATGAAATCAATTCTATTTTCCGTTAAGACCAATAACAAGGCCAATTTCTCAGTAATCCTTTGAAATAAAATTTCTCAGCCCAGCTCACTGAAAGAATTGAATGGGAATGTGGAGTTACTAAGGCAGAGATTCCCAAACTTTGGGCTGCATAAGAGTTACCTGGGGAGGTTTAAAAGAAGTTGACCTTAGGGCCCCACCTCAAAGGATTCCATCTCGCTAAGTCAGAAGGGAGGCCCAAGAATCTGCATTTTCCAGCTCCCGGCTCTCACCCTGGGGTTCAGAGGCAGGTGGTCAGCAGAACACTGTTTGGCAAACTTCCTCCCTCCCAAATCCAAAAGGAAGAACACACCATCAGTAACCAGCCCGTTAACAGAGTGGTCAGTTTTCATTGACATCAGCAAACTCATCATCCCAACATGTTACATCTAACTCATTGCCAAGGAGAGGGGTCAGGTCACCACCTAGATGTCCCCACAGGAGGTTCTTTCACAACAGTCTGGAAGGCAGCAAGGCCTTCCACGAGGGGCCTGGGGAAATCTGACCTTAGAAAAGACAAGCCTGGAGATGAGACCAAAAAATCTTGAATACGGGAGTTTTCTGAGTATTCAAAAAAAACTGTATGAAGTAAACTATTGCCTTTAAAAATTGCTAAATCCTATCTTTCAAAAAATTTTTCTTTATCCTCATCGAGAAAACTGTAACCAATCTCTTCTCTCCCAAATGACTAAGATCCAAGGTAGTTTACTTTCTTGGAACAGACTTAGGTCCTGATAGTCTTTACACAAAGATATGAAAAGGTCTCCTTCATCCTAATTTTACAGGATATCTGTGTAAGTCACGTGGTAGTTGGAGCAGAGAGAGAGTTTCATGACATCTAATCCATAAGAGCTGGGAATCATTGAACCAAAATATTCAACAGCTTTGGATAGAATGTTGCGCTGACAGAAGAGAAATGCTCTGGTCCATATGGAACCAAAAACTTGCAGTCTCTCAATGTCTGAAAATTCCCTGCCCTCAGGTTGCAAGGGAAGTGGAGAAATGAACCACCCAGAGGGGAAACATTTAATATCACCGCCATGTACTTATCGATCCTAATCAGTCAAGTCCCCAGCCTAAGTCAACTTTCTGCTGGTGCCTTGAGGAGTCAAGCCAGGTTAGGTTATTCTTGTCGTGTTTCAGAGCCACTTGTGACAGATTCAGTTGGGCTGATTCTAAAGGGCCCCCATCAAGACACCCTGAATGGCCCTGAAATATGCATTATTGCAGGCACTTCCAAGCACCTGCCAAAGACAGTTCTAAGTATTCTAAAGTTGTCGACCACTGTTCTTGGGGTTTGCATTTAATGGAGGATATTCTTAGCTGTGTAGACATATGCTGCAAAACAGACTTTTTTACATGCCTAAGACACCTGGAAGAGGCTTCAGTGATTGCTGCTTCCTCACTACTCCCTAGAAAGTTTGCACGCCTCCCAACTTTCCTCTTCCTTCTTTCCTCATGGGCAGGCTTGTGGCCACATATCTGAAACTTGGTAGAATTCAGTGGAACTTCCTTAAGAGCAAAACCAGTTGACCATGACAAAGCTTGGGCATGAGGGAGACAAGTGTTGTCTACCACAAATATGGCAAATGACATTCAGTGGAGCTTCATCATACTCGGGGGTGAAATCATAATGTCAGAGGATAAGGTGAGCTTTGAGTAGAATCAAAATGGATCTTGGAAGCATCCATAGGAGGGCGCCCTATTAGAGACTCACACACTGTATCTTGATCAGCCCAGTAGAGCCAGCGTTCCCTCCAGTGTTGGAAGAGATGAGATTCCTTGGGTTGAGCAACAGCTGAAGCAGTTGGCTGTTTAGAGCTCACGTCATATGTTCAAACACTGGAACCATGCTCCAAGCTCACACAGAAGCAATGAGTCGTATACCCGTCCACGCGCAAAAGCATTGAGCGAGGTGGTGGCCAGATTCTCCAGCTCCCTTTAAGCAGTTGCTTTTTTGTTTTTGAGGAACCCAAATGGTTGCTTTGCTGTAAGTTAGATACACACACAATGCAACCCCACTGAACTTACACCTCTGGGTGGTCTTATAGGCGTCTAAAGAGCCAGGCACACCCACCATGTATTAAAAGTACTTGTTTGTCATTCTTAGAAATAAGAGCCTTCACATTCCAAGGTTTCCATTAAGGAAGAACTTAACTTCTAACAAGGTTAAGGGTCCCACGACTGTCTCCCATTAGCGGGTTCAGAGTTAGCAGATATTAGCCCATTCCACACTGGTAAAGCTGCTGTCTTAGAGTGGAATGAATCCTTTCCTGGCCTCAAAATATCCTCCCATTGCATTAGGATTGGAAGAAAGCATAAATGCGAAGGTGAGCGAGAAGCAAAAATTTGGCCTTCTTGCAAGAATGTAAAAGCAGGTCCGTCTTCTGCCCTGTATTATTGGCCGGAGTAAGGCTTCCTGGGGATTGTTTTGCACAGATGTGTCTTCAGGGAATTTTTGTGATTTCATGGTGAACAATGGGGAACATTACCTATTTCCAGAAGATCAGAAGGGTCTTTCTTTGTTGGTTCAGATAAGCTGAGGTCAAGACAAGTCATACTTAAGTCATTATCAACAATGGAAAGATTTTTGCTTTGAAAAGGATACAAACTTGTGGACAGTGACAAAGAAATCAGAATAAACACGAAAAAGATGTTGCACCTCACCAGTAAGCAGGGCAACACAAATTAAAGCAACAAGGAAACACCATAGTTTTTTGTCTGCCAGATTGAAACAATGAAAAAGATGGATAATATCAAGATTGGCAAGAGTGTGAAGAATTGGATACAACACTGTTGGTAGAAGAGTAAACTGAGACAGTCTGCGAGGTCAATCTGGATGCATCTATTAAACTTTAAAATCCATTTGCCCTCCCACCCAGCAATTCTCCTTTTCAGGATCCACTCTAGATACAGGTGCAACAGTAATTCTCCTCCCTGGCTACACATGAGAATCACCTGGGCGCTTTAAAAACTATCAATGTGGGGCCGGCCTGGTGGCGCTGCAGTTAAGTGCACACATTCCGCTTCTTGGCAGCCCAGGGTTCGCCGGTTCGGATCCCAGGTGCGGACATGGCATTACTTGGCACACCATGCTGTGGTAGGCATCCCCCGTAGAAAGTAGAGGAAGATGGGCACAGATGCTAGCTCAGGGCCAGATTGGCAGGAGTTAGCTCAGGGCTAATCTTCCTCAAAAAAAAAATTAAAAATAAATTTAAAAAATTAAAATAAAACTGCCAATGCCCCGGGCCCACCCTGTACCAGTTAAATTAGAATCTCCACTAATAGCGTTGGCATTGGCAGGTTTAAGAGCCTTCCAGATGATTCTAATGGGCAGCCAGGGGTGAGAACCAAGGATGTATATGATGTCATTGCAGCTCTGTTTGAAATAGGAGAAACCCTGAAACCACCTAAATGTCTGTCAGTGGGAAGATGGTTAAATTCACAGTGGTTTACTCATAGGATGGAATGCTACTCTACTTTCCCCTTTAAACACAGAAATATCCCCCCTACTGTGGCTTTATGAGGCCCCACATGATGTGAGTCCCCTCATCTCCCAGCACTTTCCCCGTCACTCCTCCACCTCAGCGACACTGAATTCCTCTCTCTTCTTTGAGCAACACAAGTATGTTCCTGCTCCTGGGCCTTTGCACTTGCTGGCCCCTCGATCTAGAATTTTCTTCCTCCTGATAGCCACATGGCTTGCTCCCATCTCTCCTCAAGATGGTTGAGCAAATGTTACCTTAGCAGACAGGTTACCCCTGACCAGCTTCTCTAAAATACCACCACAACCCCACCCCGCTTCTCTCTGTCCCCTATCCAACTTTACTTTTCCTCCTAGTACTTACCACTCCAAGAAATTTTACAAATAATATAAAATTATATATAATATATAAATTACATATAAATATATAATAATATATTTATGTATTTATATACTTATGTATAATGATATATATTTATGTATAACATATTAATATATATAATCAAACATATGTTTTTTTATGGTTTGCTTCCTCCTACTGGAATGAAAACTCCAGGAGCATTTTCATTCTTGTCATCGCCCATAGTAATAGAGCACGACACTTAAGGATGCTTACTTGGAAGCTAGACTGTTCAAGTTTAAATCCAGGTTCTACCGCTAAGTAGCTGTGTGCCCTTGGGCATGTTTTTTTTAACCAATCTGTGCCTCAATTCTCTCATCTGTAAAATGGGGATACAACATGACCTACCTCAAAGGGCTGTGAAGATTAAATTGTGTAAGCACAGTGCCTGGCACAAGGTACTCACTATGTAGCTGTCAGGTATTGTCATTCTCACCAGCACTTAGAGCAGTGCCTGGCATGCAACATTTATTGAGTAAATAAATAAATATATATAGATATAGATATACACATATATATCATGATCCCATTTATGTAAACACACACATGAATTTCTAAGTGCGTATTTATGGATTTAAACATAGGGAAAAATGCCTGGAGGATGCATGCTAAATGCCAACAGTGTTACTAACCCTTGAGGAGAATGAGATTCAGAAATGCCCAGAAGGTATTTGCTACATCTGTATCATTTCGTTTTTTGCATGTGCCACATGTAAAATAAAGCATGTTTCCAAATAAAATATTTTTTTTTTCTCAAAAGGAAGCCAGTTCTTAGAGTCAAAAGCATGCAGATCTGCTGGTCTATGTCAATAGTCATTTGATCAGAGCAATTGCCACGGAAGAAGGACGCCCTCGGGCGAGAAGGCTCTGTCCAGCTGTCCCTCTCACTTTGTCTGTTTGTACCACGCAGTGCCTGAGCAGCCAGCAGTCAGCCGCGAGCATGGAGGATGGACCTCATCCCACCCCAAAGGAGTTTCTGAGGAATCGATCCTTGACTTCAGACTGTGAGATCTTTTCCTCCAGAACTCTCCAGAGGCAGGTCCCTGGCAAATGAACTAAAAAAAAGTCCAAAATTTAGGAAAACCGAGCAGCACAGCCAGATCAGCCAGAGTCATTGATTTTTTTTAAAAAAAAGAAAAAATCAAGTCTCATTGTTTCAGTTTAGCAAAAGCCATTGTGTCCATTCCTCTTCTCCAGAGATCAGCCTCAGGAAATCTCCTTACTTTTAATGGGGGGTGGGGGGCTCCAGATTTGGGGGGAGAGGGATGTTCCAGGAAGAGCAATGGATGCTGGTGTTTGCAATGTCGAGCACAAACATTTGCAGCATGTCTAAAGTTATCCAATGGAGTTGAGTGTGTGCATTTTTCCGTTTATTTTTACATGTTATAGTGGCCCTTCAATCTTCAGTGGCTTGTCCTACATCCGCCGCCCCACCCTCACCCCCACAGTTCACTCATCTCATCGTCAAAGACACAAACTCAAGGAATTGCTGGGCTTTTGTCTTGGTCTTGCTTTTCCTAATGGCTTCCCCCCCAGCCCCCGCCAGCTGCTTGCATCCCCTGTTGGTCAATTTGACCTCAACCTCACTTTTCACTCCAACAGACTCTGAGAATGTCCTCAGTGGTCAATTCCAGGTACCCGAGCATCTTCTCCATGCCACTTTTGGGAATACACTGTGTTTGTGGAATGTGCTTTCTTCAAACTCTCTCTTTTTGTATTTTAGCAAGTCTCAGGCAAGATTTTTGATTTTCCTGGATGCCACCTGGAAATGCTACCCAGTGTATTTCTTTTGTCAAATGTAAACCCTTTAGGTATGAATGTAATGATTTAATGACATCATTATTCTGCCTACCAGAACACGATAACCCCGTGTTTCACAGAATGCAAGGTGTATCACTGGTGGTACACAAGATAATTTTTAACTCGTTTATAGCCACAACACTAAGTGACACTGAAACACAAAGAATGTTTCCCCTTTTCTATTCTTTTTCAATCCTGATCACAGCCAGAGAAAGTCTCTGCTTAGTGCTCGTGCGCCCTTTATACCTTTCTGATACTTTTGGCTCTTTTCCCTTTTTACAAAGAAAGAGCAGGCCTCAGGTTCAAAGTCTTCTGTCTAGATAGAATTGAATAACATGGTTTTGTTTTCATTGTATTTATTTTATTAATTACCTTCCATTTATGGCTTTTTATTTAGGGAAGTGATATATCGTTTCTGTTCAAATAAATTTACTTAAGAAAAGTTAAGTGGACTCAGAGATAACTGTCAAGTGATGAACACCGCAGGTGAAATGTATATACGGCAAAAATAAGTTCAAGAACTAACATTAGAAAGTGAGCATGAACTTTCCTGAGCAAGAGAAAATCGTTCTAAGTGAACGATTGGAGGCTGAGGGTCAGAATACCTGAGTTCCAACGCCTTTTTCTGCCAACTAGCTATGCGAGCTGATTTTAGGCACTTTTCTTGGCCTCTCTGTGCCTCAAATTTCTTTGTCTGGAAAATTGAGATTAGAACGCCTGCCGACTTACCTCGGAGTGTTGTTACGAGAATTAATCACCACAATAGATGTGACTGCCACGGGAGGGAAATTCCGAATGCTATGCAAATTGTTCTTCCATCATTATGAATCTCAGGCATTTGTTAAAATCCTGGACCCTAGCCAAAAATAAACATTGATGGACACCAGATTCCACCCGTCATTTCACCCAAGATGCCCCTGGTGAGCCAGCACTTGTCCCAGGAGGACACTGAATCAGGGACATGAATTCTCAGCACACAGAGATCCCAGCACCATCTCAGTCCTGTGTATCGGATCCTGATTTCTGGTTCCGACATCCTGTTTCTTGTTTGTTTGTGTTTGGGTCCCTGATCTTTTACCCAAATGAATGAAAAGTGTTGCTGAGAGGCAGAATAAAATTGGCTTTAAGTAAGCCTGTTTACCACGTTGTGTAAATTGTGTTTTCTTGGGGTTCCCAACCTTCTAGAGACTCACATAACTAAAATGGGCTCATGGATACCAGCCTCAGGCTGTAGGAAAGACCACAGAGAGGCGGGTGGTGGGGCTAGAGAGGCATCATCTGAACTAACTTAGGCCCTGAAATGCCCTTCTAGGAGGCATTGACTAAAGTCACTAAGTGAGATCCCTGGGATTGAGAGGGGGTCTGATTTCTGTTGGGCCCTCACGGCCTCCTGAAAGTCTGAGATTGCCTCTGCTCCACTTCAAAAGTCACAGTTAGAAAAAGGATTGCCAAGTACATCAGCCAGGGGACTCCTTTAGCAGCCAGTGATAAAAACTGGCTAGGGCAAAAAGTAAAGTTTACAGGTTCATATAACCAAAAATTCCAGGGACAGCTTCAGGCATGGCTGGATCCTGGTGCTCAGCATTATGAGGAACTTTTCCCTCTCCATTGCTCAGCTTCAACTTCCTGCATTCCTTTTGGTTTTGTAGTGCAAGTTGGTTGCCAACATCTTCAGGCTTCTTCCTACCAGTTTAGCAATGCCTGTGGAAATAAAGTGTCTCTTCCCTAACAGCTGTGGGGAAAAAAAGGCTCAATTCAAAATAATGCACAAACCAACCCACCAGAATGGATACCAACCATCAACAAACTGGTGTGGCCATCCTTTAAACACATGGGCGTGTGGCACCCTCTTTGGTCACGCCTCGGTCACAATTCAGCCAGTGGAACTGAGGACAAGGTCAGTTCCACCCAAGCTTTATCAATTGAGGATGTGGGAAGGATGGTTTCCCAAAGGAGACCAAAGTACTTTTATCAGAAGAAAGAAAGAGACGCTGAGCAGAAAAAAACAAGCACTGTCTACATTAAGCGTGCTGCTTCTTACGATGCTGGCCACAAGCAGGACAAAAGTAATCTGCCGGCTTTTCAGACTGTTTCCCCATTCTGTTGCTGCTCTCATCCATTTCCTCAGTGCACCACTATTTACAGAGCACCTGTTCAACCGCGGAATCTGGGCTAGGCTGTGGAGATTCTAATATGATAAGGAGAGCCCCCTGGCTAGGAGGGCAGCAGGCACACACACAATCAGAGGGAACTGTGAGAGTGTGAGACAGAGGCATGAACAGTATTAGGCAGGCACTTTGCAGGAGGGAGCACTGGCTGCATCCGAGGGTGAGCCTCGGGGAGTGAATGTCCTGGCCCCACGGCTCTGTGCATTGCTAAGACTGACATGGCTACAGCTCTTGAAGTTGCCCTGTCTTCGCCCACGAGTTATGGGCAGAAGCAGATGCAGACGTAAAATTGCTGGTCTCAGCTCCTGGATCAGCAAATTCTCTTTGGCCTCCACCGGGACAGCTGCATTCAGCAAAACAGCGTTATGCCTGTATCTTGATATGTAACCCTAGATTCGGGCTTCTAAATATAACAGACAGCCTTGGGCCACCGATTGAAAAAAACAAAAAAATTCTAAGCATCCACATTCATTGGTTACTACCAATCCTTAAAAACGCCTCATGGATGTTGAATATTTGAGCCTGGGGAGTTACCCTATAAAAACAGGTCTCTGAACCAAGAAACTTTGAATTCTGGTTTTTTTAAATACAAAGAAAGGCATAAAGACTACCCAAGCATCATCCATCCATTCCTGAAGAGGCTATAGAAAGAAGGAATTCACTTTCCTATAAAGATTAGTTTATTTATTATTTGTTCCAATAGAGATTTATTTATCAGAGGTCAGGAGAGGGAAGTATAAAGTTGCCTTTGTGCATTTTTTGTGTTAGGCATCTGAGTTTTGTCTTGTGTGCCTATTCCAAACCTCGGCTGAGCGGCCAGCTCAAATCCGCAATGGTCCAATCTCACCTTCCATCCCTTCTCCAGTTTTTGTGTAGACTTGCCCACTTCACACTCATACACTGGTTCATTGAGCTGCCCTGTCATTTAGTTTTCCCAAGCAGTCTGCTCCTGGCACTGCCTCTGAGCATCAGTTCCACCGTGTGACATGGAATCCCATGTATGGGGACTAGTTGTGCTTCAGAGTGAGTATGTTGATAGGAACTCATGAAAGGCCAAATCCTGCCTCTGTAGAGGTGACAAATGGCCTGATGACCAGCGTGAAAGAGGAGCTAAGGCAGATCCCAATACCTAGTAGGCAAGGTAAATAAATGTTTCTTGAGTCATTGCCAAAGCTCATCTAAACAATTACAGACAGTAGCCGTCTTATAGGTCTGGCCGTGTATTAGTTTCCGATTGATGCTGTGACAAATACTACAAGCTTAGTGAATTGAAAACAACCCATATTCATTATCTTACAGTTTTGGAGGTCAAAAGTCTGCAATGGGTCTCACTGGGCCGAAATCAAGATGCTGGCAGGGTCGCATTCCTGCCTGGAGGCTCTAGCAGAGAATGTGTTTGCTCGCCTTTTCCACCTTCTAAAGGCTGCCCACATTCCTTGGCTCCTGGCCTCCTTCCGCCTTCAAAGTCAGCACTTTGGACTCTTTCTCATATCACATCTCTCTGGTTCTGATTCCTTCACCTTTCTCTTCCCCATTTAAGGACCCTTGTGATGACATTGGGCCTACCCAGGTAGTCCAGGATAATCTCCTGATTTTAAGGGCGGCTGATTAGCAACCATAATTCCATCTGCTACCTTAATCCCCCGTTGCTGTGTAACCTAACCAATTCACAGTGTCCAGGGATTAACACGGGGATATCCTTGGGGGGTCATTATTGTGCCCACCACACCCTGCATTCATGTTCATCCTCCTACAGCACACAGCACCCTGGGTGACCTCAAAACCTAAACCAAACCACATGATTTCTCTGCTGGGACCCAACCCACACACCCAATGGCCTCCTATGCAATGGAAACCCAAACTTTGAACCACGGCCTTTAAAGCCCTACATGAGCAGACCCCTGGCTGCCACTCAGATCTCGTCTCCTGCCATGCCCCTCCCTCAGTATGCTGCAGCTACACACTGGCCTTCTCACTGTTCCCCAAACACACCAAGATCATTTCTGCCTCAGGGCCTTTGTGTGTGCTGTTTCCTCTGCCCGTAACACTGTTTCCCATATTTTCATATGGCTGACTCTTCTTCCCCTAGGTCTCAGCTTCTCAGTGAGGATTGACCCATCCCCTATCTAAGGTAGCCCCCCCCCCACCCCTAGTCTCTCACTATCGCATCAACCTGTTTTATTTCCTCCACACCTGGGAAAGGATGTAGCCCCCGGTAGATACTCTATAAATATTTCTTGAATGAGTGAAACATTCTTCTTCCCATGTGCCCTTCCCCTGGCTACTGTCCACTCCTTTGCCTCAGAGTAAATGCCTCTTCTTTAGGGAACTTTCTCCAACATGCCAACTCTTCAAGAACATTAGTGTCTCCCTTTTGCATGCTCACACAGCCCTGTAATTTTATTTTAAAGGTCTTATCTCAGTGGTAGTTAGATATAGTAATCAATTGTATAATGATCATTTAATATCTGTCTTTCCCAGCAGACTACCAGCCCCATGAGAGCAGGAACCCTGTTCATCTTTTCCATCTCTGCATTCCTGGTGCCTGGCATATAGAAAATGTTCAGTAATTATTTGTTGAATATAAGAATGGATAAATAAATAATGAGTAAGAGTGTAAAAGCAGGGAGAAATGGAAAAAGAGAATAGAACCTAAACCTGCTCCATCACCTTCTCTTACTTTTACATTGTTATCTAGCAGATTTAGACCTGATTTTTGAAGGAAGGTGTAATTAACCAAGGAATTGGTTCAAAGTCCTGTCCCAAAGCATTCTCACTTAATCCTGTATCACTTACCATGATGGTTTAGGAAAAGGAAGTGATGAAATCCCACGTACACCCAAAAGTTATTTCAAGAAGATATGGACCCAAAAGAACCCCTGTGTGTGTGGGTGGCCTTTCCCCAGGCCTCCTTTGAAGCTGGGCTGCCCCCTAATGGAAGCAAAGAAGAAAGGCATTTGAGGCACTTTTGCCTTTTATAACCCTTTTTGTTTGTTTAACGGGATCCAGAAACAAGTTGGAGGGAAATTGCACAACTTTGGCAAAGAAAAGTAGCACCAGTAAAGTTGCAGAGTACAAAGTCAACATAGAAAAATCAGCTGTGTTTCTATACACTAACAGCGAACTAGCAGAAAGAGAAATCGAGAATACAATCCTATTGGGGCCAGCCCGAGGACATAGTGGTTGGGTTCAGCGAGTTCAGCCGCCAAGGTTCACGGGTTCAGATCCCTGGTGCAGACCTACACAACTCGTCAGCCATGCTGTGGCAGCAACCCACATGTAAAATAGAGGAAGACTGGCACAGATATCAGCTCAGGGCTAATCTTCCTCAAGCAAAAACAAAGGGAGGATTGGCAATAGATGTTAGCTCAGGGTGAATCTTCCTCTGGGAAAAAAAAAGGAATACAATTCTATTTACAATTGCAGAAAAATTATAAAATACCTAGGAATACATTTAACCAAGAAGGTGAAAGACCTGTACACTGAAAACTATAAGACGTTGTTGAAAGAAATTGAAGAAGACATAAAGAAATAGAAAGATATTCCATGCTCAAGGATTGGAAGAGTAAACATAGTTAAAATGTCTGTACTACCTAAAGAAATCTACAGATTCAGTGCAATCCCAGTCAGAATCCCAATGACGTTCTTCACAGAAATAGAACTGAGAATCCTAAAATTTATATGGAGCAACAAAAGACTCTGAATAGCCAAAGCAATCCTGAGAAAAAAGAACAAAGGTGGAGGCATCACAATCCCTGACTTCAAAATATGCTACAAAGCTATAATACAAAACAGCATGGTACTGGCAGAAAAACAGACACACAGACCAATGGAACAGAATTGAAAGCCCAGAAATAAACCCACACATCTATGGACAGCTAATCTTCGATGAAGGAGCCAAGAACATAAAATGGAGAAAGGAAAGGCTCTTCAATAAATGGTGTTGGGAAAACCGGACAGCCACATGCAAAAGAATGAAAGTAGACCATTATCTTACACCATACACAAAAATTAACTCAAAATGCATTAAAGACTTGAATGTAAGACCTGAAACCATAAAACTTCTAGAAGAAAACATAGGCAGTACACTCTTTGACATCAGTCTTAGCAGTATCTTTTTGAATACCATGTCTACTCAGGCAAGGGAAACAAAAGAAAAAATAAACAAATGGGACTACATCAGACTAAAAAGCTTCTTCAGGACAAAGGAAAACATCAACAAAATGAAAAGGCAACCCATCAACTGGGAGAAAATATTTTCAAATCATATATCTGACAAAGGGTTAATTTCCAAAATATGTAAAGAACTCATACAACTCAACAACAAAAAACAAACAACCCGATCAAAAAATGGGCAGAGGATATGCACAGATATTTTTCCAAAGAAGATGTACAGATGGCCAACAGGCACATGAAAAGATATTCAACATCACTAATTATTAGGGAAATGCAAATAAAAACTAAAATGAGATATCACCTTAGACCCGTCAGAATGGCTATAATTAACAAGACAAGAAATAACAAATGTTGGAGAGGGTGTGGAGAAAAGGGAACCCTCATACACTGCTGGTGGGAATGCAAACTGTTGCAGCCACTATGGAAAACAGTATGGAGAGCTCTCAAAAAATTAAAAATAGAACTACCATATGACCCAGCTATCCCACTACTGGGTATTTATCCAAAGAACTTGAAATCAACAATTCAAAGAAACTTATGCATCCCTGTGTTCATTGCAATATTATTCACAATAGCCAAGACATGGAAGCAACACAAGTGCCCATCAGATAAAGAAGATGTGGTGTACATATATATATTTATATATATATATATATATACACATATATACATAGATATATATAGAGAGAGACATCTATACATATATATGTGCCTATATATACATTGCAATACTGACCAGCCATAAAATAGACAAAATTGTCCCATTTGCAACAACATGGATGGACCATGTTGAGGGTATTATGCTAAGTGAAATAAGTCAGAGAAAGACAAACACCGTATGACTTCACGCATATGTGGAAGATAAACAAACACATGGATGAGGATAACAGATTAGTGATTCCCAGGGGGAAGGGGGTAGGGGAGTGAAAGGGGTAAAGGGGCACATATGTGTGGTGACAGATAAAAACTAGACTATCGGTGGTGAACACGATGCAGTCTATACAGAAACTGATATATAATAATGTACACCTGAAATTTATACAGTGTTATTAGCCAATATGACCTCAATAAAATAATTTTTAAAAATGGATTAAAGACTTGAATGTAAGACTCGCAACCGTAAAACTCCTAGAAGAAAACAAAGGTAGTACGCGCTTTGACATCGGTCCTCAGGCAAGGGAAACAAAAGAAAAGATAAACAAATGAGACTACATCAAACTAAAAAGCTTCTGCACAGCCAAGGAAACCATCAACAAAAAGACAACATTCCAACTGGGAGAAGATCTTTACAAATCGTGTATCCAATAACCAGTTAATTTCCAAAATATATAAATAACTCATACAACTTAACAATAAAAAACAAACAACTCGATCAAAAACTGGGCCAGAGAATCTGAACAGATATTTTCTGAAGATTTACAGATGGCCAACAGGCACATGAAAAGATGTTCAACATCACTAATTATTAGGGAAATGCAAATCGAAACTACAATGAGATATCACCTCATGCCCGTCAGAATGGCTGAAAGAGAAAAGGGAACCCTCATACATTGCTGGTGGGAATGTAACTTGGTGCAGCCATCATGGAAGACAGTATGGAGATTCCTCAAGAAATTAAAAATAGAAAACCATATGATGCAGCTATTCCACTTCTGGGTATTTATCCAAAGAACACAAAAACACTAATTCAAAACACCCTTATGTTCACTGAAGCATTATTCACAATAGCCAAGACTTGGAAGCAACCTAACTGCCCAGAAACGGATGAATAGATAAAGAAGATGTGGTATACATACAACGGAATACTATTCAGTCATAAAAAAGATGAAATCTTGCCATCTGCGACAACATGAACGGACCTTGAGAGTATCAGGCTAAGCAAAATAAGTCAGACAGAGAAAGACAATGACCATAGCACTTCACTCATATTTGGAAGATAAACAAACAAACAAAAAACCACATAGATACAAAGAATAGACTGGTGGTTACGAGAGGGGTAGGGAGTGGGGAGAAGGCAAAAGGGGTAAAGGGGCACATTTGTACGGAGATGGATGGAAACTAGACTTTTGGTGGTGAACACAATGTAGTCTATACAGAAGTCAAAATATAGCGATGTACACCTTAAATTGATATAATGTTATAAACCAATGTGACCTCAATTTTTAAAAAGATCAATAAAATTAAAATTATGGGATTTATACATTTAAAACATAAATAATAAAGCAGAAATATCTCTCTACAAAAAAAAAAGCAGCAGCAGCCACAATTTCTGGAGTAACCACTTTTCAATAAAATAGAAAAGGAGCTGATGCTTTTTAAGATCTTATTGTGGCAGGCACTGTTCTAAGCATTTCTTGTCATGATCTTTGCAAGAACCAACTGAGAAAGCTACTATTTATTGCCCACTCTCAATGAACAAGGAAACTGAGGCATTGGAAGGTTAAGTAACTTGCCCAAGAGCCCATAACTAGAAGGTAGTAGACCTAGGATTTGAACGTGGGTAGGCTGGCTCCAGAGCCTCGGGTCCCAAACATCACAGTACTTGCCCGTAGTCACTCTTTCAAAGCACTAAAGTACAGTCTGCTGCTTTTGAGCCAGATTTTGGGCTGATTCCTGGGGTAATTTTCAGGCCAGCTCACTCTAGAACTTAGTTCTCCCCTTAAAATTCTCAAAAGCAGTGTGGATACACTTCTTCACATCTCTGTTCCTCAAAAACACCAAAGGTAGACAAGACAGCAAAATTCCCAGCGACGGAGGAAAACAAAGGCTAGCTCAGTAGGGCTGGTTCTTTAGTATCTATATTCTAATTCTAATATTCTAGTTCTAAACTTAGCTCTTTTGCCCCGAAGAAGTTTTTAAATCATTTTTCTAAGTGAGTAACTATAACAATAATGTCATGGCAAACATTATCTTGCCATCTGCCAAGTATTGTGCTAAGCCCCTAAAATATACTTTCACCCAATTTTTGTTAACCCTAGTTGTAAGCACTGCTGTGAATTGATGTTTGCCTCTGAGGAAATGAGGTGCAGAGGAGTTAAATAACTTGTTCAAGGTCACACAACTGAAAATTGTTAGGATTTGAGCCTGGGTGGTCTGATTCTAAAACCCATGTTCTTAATCGCTACACTCAGCTAACTCCCATAAATCATAAACTGACCCTCATAGTTTAGTTTATAACTAAGAAAAAATAATAAACTACTTTTTACACATAACAGAATGAAATGGCTTAATTGCCTGTTGCCCATTTTCCCTAATTAGTTGCAAGTTTGACGTAAATTTGTGTGAGCTGAACTTTGGGGCCAGATTTGTATTAATTACAACACATTTTCTGTTTGAAACCTTATCAGATATTTAAGAAGCTCTGAAGTCTCATCTCTATGTCTAAAATTTATTTTCTATGTACAATAATTGATATCCACGAGGGAAAAAGACAACTACCTTCCCACTGTTTAAGAATAGGCACTAATCTGTATGATTTAGAATGCTTTGGGTTGCAAGCAACAGAAAATCCGATTGACTTAAACAGTAAGAGAAGTTACTGGCTCTCATAACGAGAAACTTCAGACAGAGGACAAACTTCAAGGTTGTCCATTTGATCCAGTGGATCACAAAGTCAGCAGACTACGGCTCTGCTTCTCTTTGATTCTCTAAGTTCTGTTCTCCTTTGCATATACTCTTTGTTCTCAAACCGGCTTCTCTCATAGGAGGAGTGCCTTAAGCTGAAAACTTCCTCGTCAATGTCCTGAGAGAAGGAAGGCCTCTCTACCCCAAACCATCAGACAAAAGCCCCACTCTTCATCCTCACTGTAACACTTGGGTCATTAAACCATGCCTGAATCCAGGCTGGCATGTGCATAGGCCTGGGTTACATGCCCATCCCTGAAACAACTACTGTAGCAAGAGGAGTGGGATTGTCCAGTCAGGACCTGCCTCTGGAATAGTCAGTAAATATTAGCTTTTATTAACTTCATTATTATAAGAAATGAGATTTTTATTATACCCAGGTAAAGTATAAGTAGAATGACCAATAATGCAAATTTGGTCTACCTCATTCATAAATCAACATGTGCATAGAAAAACAATGAGATACCATTTTTACTTGTCAGACTGCCAAAAAAATTAAAAGTTTAAAAATGCTCAGTGTTGAAGAGCGTATGAGAAACAATCATCCCAAACATAGCTACTGCAACATTTTTGGAGACAAATTTGACAATTTCTAGCAAATTTTTAATGGTATGTACTCTTAGATCTAATGATACTTTTGTTGGGAATTATTCCCACAATTTTACTCACAAAACTACACTAGGGTGTGTGAATTGGTAGGTCATATGGGTATACAAGGGCAGTGTTATTGGTGAAAGTCCAAAACGAAAAACAAAAATGTCCATCAATAAAGATTGATTAGGCTTCTGGCTTCCAGTAATGGTCGAGTAACTTATATTGGACTAACTCTCCTGTGAATAACAGCTACATACTCAAAAATGGAAACCTCTTGAGAACAACCAGTAGCAGGCAAAAACTGGAGGGGTTGGAATTCTTGAATGAAGATAGAATCCTTGAATCCATATTTACCTGGATTTTCCTTTGAAGAGTCTCCAAGTCTGCATAGCACACAGAGAATAAAGTTTAGGAAGAAAGCAATAGTCTTATTGTGCTGAGGAATCACAGGTTGGGGTTTGGCATTCCCAGGGTGGCTGGAAATTGACGGGAGAAATCCCAAAAAAGATAGAGGCTTTGAGAAGGGGCCCAAAAATCTGAATACAAACTCTCTTCAAATCTTTGGCTGACTCCTGAACTGCATATATGGAGGCCAGCAGGAAAAAAAAAAAAAATCTGGAAGGCTAAAAGAGCTGAGCAGAGATTTCAGCAACTGATCAATACTGGGGAAGCAAAGTTTGGAGTTCAAGCTCCACCAAATTGGAGGAGCTTGGTAACCCCTCAGTCTTCCTGTTGAAACCCCAGAGGAGTCACACATTAGTAGTAAAGAGCACATCCAAGGCCTAACATCTAGAGGGTGCAAAACCAAAATAGACCCACCCAAAAGAAGCCTAAAACCATGTCTCCATAGGATAAAGATGAGTCACCAGTAATTTAACGGCCAGGTAAAATAAAATCCAATACTTTTCTGAGGAAGATAACAGAATCCAAGGTCTCTGCAATATATCATCTACAATATTCAGTATAAAATTTAAAAATTATTAAACATGAAGAAGCAGGAAAGTGTTATCATCAAGAGAAAAAAACAGTTAATAGAAACAGCCTCAAAGATTATGCAGATGTTGAAATAAGTAGGTAGCTACTTTAAAATAGCCATTCAAGAATCTAGAGGAAAATAGTAACATAATGAGTGAAGAGATGGAGAATTTCAGGAGAGATTTGGAAACTAAGAAAAACTAGAAATTCTAGAACTAAAACACATTCTAAAATAAATTCTCTGTGTGGACATATTGGACAATGCAGAAGAAAGGATAAGTGAACTTGAAGACAGGTCATTAAAATCATTCAAACTGAAGCAGAGCAAGAAAAACTATTTAAAAACAAAATAGAGCTTTAGATACTTGTAGGAGAGTATCAAGTATCCTACCATATATGTAACTGGATTCTCAAAATCGGAGACAGAGAATGGAGCATTAAAGAAAAATTTTAAGAAATATTGATTTAAATTTTTCCAAATTTTATTTAAAATATCAGCCCACACATTTGAGAAACTCAAAAAGTCCTAATCAGGGCAAATTCAAAGGAAAACACACGTAGGCAAACTACTGGAAACCAAAGAAAAAGAAAAAAGATTCTAAAAACAGCCAGAGGAAAAAAAGATGCATTACATATACACAAACAATGGTAAAAATAATTGACTTCTCATCAGGAGCAATGGAATACGGAGTACAGTGGAATGACAACTTTAAAGTGATGAAAGATAGAAAAACAACTGTCAAGCTACAGGGAAAATATCCTTCAAAAATGAAAGTGAAATGAAAACATTTTCAGCTAAACCAAAGCTTAGAGAGTTGGTAGGCAGCAGATCTGCAGTACAAGAAATGCTAAAGGAAGTCCTTTGGGATGAAGAGGACTAAAATCAGATGGAAATTATATCTACAGGAAAAAAAAAAACAAAAAGTACTGGCAATGTTAAATATGTGGATAAATATAAGAGACCATAATCCTAAGGAAAACCTCCACCGGACTTTTTGCAGAAACTGATAAGCTGAGTCTAAAACTTATGTTTAAAGGGAAAAGACCTGGAGTCGCTGAAACAATTTTGAAAACGAAGAGCAAGTTGGAGAACTCACATTGCCTGATTTCAAGACTTACGCTAAAGCTATAGTTACCAAGAAATGTGACATTGGTGATAAGAGAGGCACACAGATGAATGGAACATAATAAAGTCCAAATATAGACCTCCACAAATATGGCCAGTTAATTTTTGACAGAGGTCAAAAGCAATTCAACGGGGAAAGAATAGTGTTATCAATAGATGGTGCTAGAACAATTGGACATCCCATGCCAAAAAATGAACCTTAACCCATACCTCACATCATACATATAAATTGACTCAAAATGGATCATAGATTTCAATGTAAAACCTAAAATGATAAAATTTCTGAAGAAAATGGAGGAGGATGTGGAGAAACTGGAACCATTGTACACTGCTGGTGGGGATATAAACTGGTGCGGCCATAATAAGAATAGTACGGCAATTCCTCAAAAGATTAAAAATAGAACTACAATATGATCCAGCAATGCCACTTCTGGGTATATGCCAAAAAGAGTTGAAAGCAGGGACTCAAAGAGATATTTGTACACCCGTGTTCATAACAGCATTATTTACAACAGCCAAAAGGTGGAAGCAACACAAGCGCCCATCAGCAGATGAAAGGATAAACAAAATGTAGTATATACGCATAGTGGAATATTCTCCAGCCTTAGAAAGGAAGGAAATTCTGACACATGCTACAACATGGATGAACCTTGAAGGTATTATGTTTAAGTGAAATGAGCCAGTCACAAAAAGACAAATACCATGATTGCACTCATATGAGGTACTTAGAGGAGTCAAATTCATAGAGACAGAAAGTAGAATGGTGGTTGCCAGGGGCTTCAGGGAAGAGGAAATTGGGAGTTATTGTTTACTAGGTATAGAGTTCCAGTTTTGCAAGATGAAAAGAGTTCTGGAGACGGGTGGTGGTGATGCCTGCACAACAACATGAATGTATTTGATGCCATTGAACTGTACTTAAAAATGGTTAAGGGGCTGGCCCCATGGCCGAGTGGTTAAGTTCGCGCACTCCGCTTTGGCGGCCCAGGATTGCGCCGGTTTGGATCCTGGGTGTGGACATGGCACCGCTCATCAGGCCATGCTGAGGTGGCGTCCCACATAGCACAGCCAGAAGGACCTACAACTAGAATATACAACTATGTACTGGGGGGCTTTAGGGAGGAGAAGAAAATAAAAAGAAGATTGGCAGCGAACGTTAGCTCAGGTGCCAATCTTTTTAAAAAAATGGTTAAAATGATAAATTTTATGTTACATATGTATATTAATCATGTTTTTTATTTCCATGTTTTATGATGCTTTGACATCTTGGGCCTCAGTGACCAAGGAGAGACTGCCGCTCTCAAGGTTAACTAATTCCTAGCGATAGTAAACGACTTGCCTGGAATATGCAAACCAGCCAGTCTAGAGCCCGTGCTCTGAACCGCCTCCTCTCTCTGGCTTTTACACTCCAGGAGGCAAGATTCCTCTGCCCTACTCATCCCAGGAGCAGGTACCGGACAACTAGAGACCACCCTTATCGCCCAGGGCCACCAAAATTATTCGAACCATCCAATCCTAACCCTTCTCAGTGGTTTACCTTGCCTTGCCCATTCCTTCTCTCAGAAACCACAATTAGGGCTTTTCACACGTGGTTTTTCCTCGCTCTCTCCACCTGCGACCAACCTCAGGGTTCTCTCTTGTGGCCCAGGTGGCATAGCGTACCCCCCCTCCTCTTGGGAGCTGAGAGTAATAAACTGTCTTTTCAATGGCAATTGCCATATAATCAGTTGCCTTACCATACATGAATAAAACCAAAATCCTGGGTACGTTTTACAAAGTATTTTTTAGCGCAATTTAAAAAAAGATAATTTTTTAAAGAGTATTGAGAAAATAGAGATCGGTGAAGTCAATTATGGTACATCCATGCTACAGTAGTTTGGCATAAACATTAAGAGATTAGACTTAGGAGTCAAGTTTCCTGCATCTAAATCCTGGCTCCACCACTTACGGGCTTTGTGATGCTGGACAAGTTACTTCCGCGCTTGTGCCTTAGTTTTCTCATACGTAAAGTGCAGATAAAAATAGAATGCACCTCTTAGGGCTTTGGGAGGATTAAATGGGTTAAAACCAGGAAAGAACTTAGGACATTGCCAGGTAGCCAGTGAGCGCTCTATAAATAGTAACCATTATTGCGACGGAATCTGCAGCCATTTAAAAAATGAGGGCAATCTGTATGTACTGACGTGGAAAGATACACTAAGGCGGGGAAAAGTCCCAATTGTGTCACTTTTTTAAAGGACAGAGAGATAAACAAATGCTTTTTCTGGAAAAATTATGCAATTATCACAAAATATGTCCTCAAAAAGTATACAAGAAACTCTCAGCAGGTTATTTTGGGGGAAAGGAAATAGGGATCTAGGAGAAGGTGTGAGGAGGACTTGTTTTTTGTTCAATACATACTTCCTATACCTGAGGTTTTTACCGTGTTTTTTCATACTTAAAAATACAGACATTTAATTTTTTGGAAGACCGTGTGAATATTTCTCATTGCTCTTTATTGCCACCTAGGGGACACAGGGGGGCATTGCCTGCCACGATCACTCATTGGAGTTAACCTTATTCACTATTTAATAATTGATCCCACTTTCTTGATTGTTTCTTACATCAAGCAATTCATAGCCTCCAACTTTCAGACATTAATGAGTTTGGTAACAACAATAAACATAGATTTGTAGTTATAAAAGTCAATAGATGTTAAAAAACAAAACAAAAACAAAAAAACACCTAATTTGATCTCCTTGGCTAAATGACCATTCCAGTTTACATTTATAATCTTGATCAGCCTGACTCATTGGCCTGACCCAAATGATCTTACCCCTTACCCAATGATCTGTCCATGATGCCTAAATGTCTACATCAGCCTGGTTGCCTGCATTTGAATACTGGTTTGACGACTTCCAAGCTGTGTGACCTTGAGCAAGTCACTTCACCTCTCTGAGCTTCAGTTTCTTAATCTGTAAAATACAAGTGATAATAATAATAGATCCCTCAAAGGACTCTTGGAGGAATTATGAGTTGATACACAATGTCAGGTGCATTGATAAACAATTTTCACAGTTAATACCTACAGTCTTCAAATCTCGTGTCACTTTCTCCAGGAAGCCTTCCCTGACTTCCTGACTAGGTCGCATCCCTCTCACTAGGTCACATTTTCCCTTTCTAGCATTTGTCACAGATGACTGTTGGATGATTGTTTGATTAATGTCTCTCCTCCCTACTAGATCTGAGTCTGGTTTTGCCCATCATTCGATCCCCAGCGTCTACCGTAGTGCCTGGCAGCTAGTAGTTGTGCCATACATAATTATTGATAAAGAAATGAATTAATGAAGTTAGAAAACTGAAGGCCTCTAAAAAATTAAATATTATCTGGAACAGGTGTCATGAACTGGTTAGGTCCTGATGGGCTGGGTGACCTGTGTCATGAGACCCAGCTCAGGAGGCCCGGGGTGGGGGGATCATCCTGCAAGACAGTGTGTATAAAATCAATTGGAAAAAGGACAAACCGTACATCTCTACCATTTGTCCTAGGCCCAGCCCTGTATTTTTTCAATCGAGGTGAAATTCACATAACATAAAATTAACCATTTTACAATGTACAATTCAGTGGCATTTAGTACCTTCACAGTGTCCTGCAACCGCCATCTATATTAAGCTCTAGAACATTCATCACCCCGAAAGAAAATCTTGTAGCCATTAAGCAGACTTTCCCCATTCCCGCTTCCCTCCAGCGCCTGGCAGCCACCAATCTGCTTTCTATTTCTATGGATTTACCTATTCTGAATATTTCACATTAGTGGAATCATACAACATGTGGCCTTTTGTGGCTGCCTTCTTTCACTTCACATAATATTTTTGAGGTTCATCCACACTGTGGCATGTATCAGTACTTCATTCCTTTTTATGGCTGAATAATGTCGCATTGTGTGGATATTCCACGGTTTGTTTATCCATTCATCCATTGATGGAAATTTGTGTTATTTCTACATTTTGGCTACTGTGAATGGTGCTGTTGCGGTCCAATCTTGTTTTCTTAAGCCTCCATGGTATGTCAGATCATAAAGAAGAAATATCACAGTGCCCTGGTCCGGAAACCAGGACACAGGGTCCTAAAGATGATTGACAGCCACTGACTACTCCTATAATTCTGCAGAGGATTTCACCTCCTCAGCTGTAACCTAAGAGGTTGAACTAAGATTTTTGTGTAAGTGATTTACTTGGAAGGTGATTCTGATATTTATTTGGGAGATGATCACCAAGAAGTCATAAAGGAAAGAGAGTCAATGAATTCAGTGTACATTTATGATCAAGTGGCTACTGTGGGCAACTAGCGATCACTTCCATCACATGAATCAGACAATATTATTCCTATACATAAACCCTCCCATGAATTTGCATTGACTTGGAATAAAATCCAAAATGTTCACTGTGACAGCAAGTCCCCAAAGGATCAAGTCTTTCCTCTTTCTTCCTAAACACTTCAGCCACCATACAAATCATCTCTGTGTTTCTCCAGCCCATGAAGCTCATACTCACCTCAGGGCCTTTGCAAATACATTTTCCGCTCTGCCTGAAATGCTCCTTTTGAACTCCTCTCTCATCTCTTTCTTGTCATTGTGGTCTCAGCTCAACTGTCACCTCCTCAGGGAGGCCCTCCACGACCACTTCATCTAAAGTAGTACCCCTGTCACTCTCTCACGTAACTCCATTCTGTTCCTTTCATAGTAGTAATCACTCTGAAATTATCCAGCTTATTTGTCTGTTTGCTTGTTCATATGTCTGCCTGCCACGTGAGGCCCTTCAGCTTTGCAAAAGGATAAACATTATCTGTCTGTGATTTCTTTATCCTCAGCACCTGCAACAAAGCCTGGTATATATCATTTCTCCATAAATATTTGCAGGCTAAATACCATCGAATAAACTCATTTTACCTCTGTGCTAATGACCGTCTCTGTGTCACAATGACATTTGCCTCTCAGTGGGGAGAGAACACAGGGACATCTAGCGAAAAAAGATGGACAAGCCTGCCAAACCATTTCAGTGTTATTTACATCGGCCAGGCAAATTTCAGAAGGCCTGGTGAAACTCCAGATAGGCCAACTGAAAGCAAGCTCACAACTCTATCCCAACAGCTCACACACGTTGTCTGTCTTAGTCAGCTCAGACTGCCATAAAAACATACCACAGACTATGGGGCTTAAACAAGAGAAATTCATTTTCCCACAGTTCCGGAGGCTAGAAATTCCAAGATCAAGGTTCTGGCAGGGTTTGTTTTCTGGTGAGAGCCCTCTTCCTGGCTTGCAGATGGTAACTTTGCCCCGACATGGCCTTTCCTCTGAGTGTGCGTGGGGAGAGAAAATCAGAGGCAGAAACAGAGAGAGATCTGACATCTCTCCTCTTCTTATAAGGACACTAATCCTATCGGATCAGGGCCCCACCCATAAGACCTCATGCAACCTTAATTACCTCCTAAGGGTCCTATCTCCAAATACTGTCCCACTGGGGGTCAGGTTTCAACATATGAATTTGCGGGGAGACACAAACATTCAATCCATAACAAGGGGTGCTTTTCTCTTCAGCAGCTCTAACCTCATCACCAGCCACTGACTGAGTCAGGAACCTCAGCCCCCAAATGTCAAAATTGGAGGAATTGCACTGGAAGATCCTATAGTTATTGTACAAATGCCCCTGCCCAGGAGCCCTTGGAAGGTGACCATTTAACAAGCATGCCTTGAGTCAGACGTATTTTCCTAGAAAGGGACGTGAGGAAAGAGGGTCAAGAGTTTATTCCTCTATCTCACAGACAAAAGACAATCGAAGGGTCACAATGCTGGACAGTGTACAGTAAGAAATGAGGCAGAGATCGCTTTTCCAGAGCTGGACTCTCCTCATCTCTTTTTTCTTAAAATTACATTTATTTCTTAAATAGTTAACTTTCACGTGGTACTAAATTCAAAAAGTATACAATGCAATAAAGCGAAAAATCTCCCAGAAGCCCAGTTGCCCTCCTTAGAAGCAGGCAACATTTCCAGTTTCCTACGCAGTCTTCAGATTTTCTATACATCTACCAGCAAATACATGTGTATTCTTTTTTCTCCTTCCCCATAAATGTTAGCATGCTTTGATGCCCTCTTCTGCACCTTACTTTTTGTCCTCCTTAGTGATACGTCTTGGAGATTGCTCCATGTCAGCATGTAGTTTCCTTGTTTCTTAAGGCTTCATGGCTTGCCGTTATGAATATGCTGTGATTGATTTCACCAGTCCTCTGTTAGTGGACTCATAGGCTGTGTCCAATAGTTTCCTCTTGTAAATGTTGCAATGGATTACTCTATCCATTCATCATTTTGCATGTGCATGAGTATATCTGTAAGATAAATCCCTAAGAAGTAAAATATTTGAATATTTGAATCAAAGAAGTAAAATATTTGAATATTTGAATCAAAGAAAATTTTAAATTTTGCCAGAAATTGTCAAACTTTCCATCATTATGGTTAGACTGAATCACACTCCCAGAAACCCTGGATGAGAGTCATTGCAGGATTCTAATTCAACCTGAAAAGTGGTGTCACGTGGAAGGAGGGACCATGATGTGGTTGGTGGGAAGTCACCAGACCATGAGCCAGGCGATCCAGTGTCCAGTCGCAGTACAATCTGTGATCATCTGAGTGGCCTCTGCAAATGGTTTGACCTCTGAGCTTCAGACTCCCCCTTACGTAAAACCAACATGTTGGTGGGTCCATAAGTGTCATGCTGATTCCAAACTGTCCTCAGGAGGAAGCCCCAAAACATTATCCTTAGTCCTTTTAGTCACAGGTAAAGGATAAATCAGATTTTATCTGACTCTAGATAGGACTTTTAAGGACTTGAAAATCTGTTTCTCTCTGGGCTTAGGGTTTTGAAGGCAGGATTAGGATGGGCTCCTGGCAATTGTCCTGGTTTGTTTGGGGAGAATTTATGATAGCTTATAATCTGTCTTTGCCTTGACTCCAGACTGAGCCCAGCGAGTAGATGAAGCCTCTGACACAGCAATGCCCTAAAATTTATACTTCCTGGAACATCCCTTCCTTCCCTCCTACCCCTCCTCCTGGCCCCTGGAACATAGTGGTCTGAGACCTGCACCAGCAGAGAATCAGGGAAAGAAGGGGCATTTCTGATGTTTGGGAAAATCATTAAATGTTGTTAAATAGACATAAGTAACCAAGTGACCCGTGAGGGACACAGCTGGGGTCCAAGTAGACACGTGTAATTGAAGAGTCTATCCCACCTGTGATTTTCAATATGGGGCCAATAGCTGATACTAATGTTAGTTTCCCTGTCCATCAATTCTTAATACAACACGGCAAGATTCCCCCATCAGCAGTTACCCAGTCTCTTTGAGATCTCCCTGAATACACCCCAAAGTCAATTTTGAGAACACAATGTCACGTTATAAGCCAGACTGTCCCAAACATATCCTCCAAATTTGCTGTAAATCCATCTGCTTTCACATGATGCAATAACAAATAGACACAAACTTAAAAAAAAAAGAGCGAGCTCAACGAAGGCTAAAATGATCCTTTCTGAAATTTCAGTGTGGTTTCCCAGAATACAATTGTTTGTCCCTATTGTGTTGTGTGGCACACACCCTACATAAGAAAAGATCTTACACAGCCAACTCTGGTTCTCATCCTAAGATGTTTCTGTTGGAGAGAGGCCAGGGTCACTGCTAGTTCATATGGCGTATTTGTACAAATTAGAAAAAGGCACCTGTTCCTCCAGGTAGGTGGAATCTCAGGACCTACTTGCCTCCTCTTGTAGGCACCCCTGTGCAGGGCACATCTGTGCAACTCCAGCTACTGGGTTGTCTCATTGGCTGAAAACCATTGAAACCATCCTCAGGATATCACTTATCTTGTCCTAACCAGAGCAGAAGTCTTAAAACTTTCTTCATGCCCAAAAGCATCTGCACGCCTCAGATTAGGGGTCCACAGCTCATGTGGTCTTCCTTATCTCTCAAGTTGTCTGGGAGAGAACCCAAAACTCAACATCTTCATGTCCATGGCTTCCTCACCGCCTATTGTGAGCAAGAAAAACAGCTCAAAGAATGCATTCTGGGTTAGCCACTGGCCTGGCTTAAGTCCCTTCTGGTCTTCCATAGAACCCCTTGCCTGCATGTATTGTTGTCTTTTCACGAATCTGTTCCCACCTCTACTCTATAAATTCCTCTGGGGCTGGAACCGTATTTTATTTGTTTTTGTCTTTTAAAAATTGTTTTCAAATTACAAAATAGTACATCCTTGCAGCAGAAAAATTTTCAAACAATAAACTAAAAAGCGAAAGTCCCCTTTCTGTCTACTCTTGTTTGCAATCCCATTTCTCTCCCCAGAGGGGACCACTATTAACAGTGTGTTGTATATCTTTCCAGAACTTTCCATTTGCAAGCCTAATGATGCCAATAAAAGAGCTAACATTTATTGAATGCTTACCGAGAGTCAGGTGCTATGCTAGGCACTTTTCCTGCATGTTCTCAATTAATTCACAAAAAGAGCCTAGAAAGTAGGTGTTATTTTTATTCCTCATTTCACAAAAGAGGAAACCAAGGTGACAGTTACTAAATGGTAACACCAGAATTTGAACCCAGGCAGGCCAGCTTCAGAGCTCATGCACTTAATCTCTATCATTCTGCCACTTGCTTTGGGGATTTGGTATGTAATAGATGCTTCTCCATAGTTACCCACATAATTCCATGTCCTCCTTTTTAAAAGTTGCTCCCTGTTCTATAAAATGAATGTATTTAATTCATTTAGCCATTCTCCTACTGACAAACTTTTTAAGATTTTGCAGTTTTTTGTTTCCTTATTTTATCAAATCTAAGATTCTATGGACTGTAAGAAGCACCCAGTTTCAGAGAGATTAAAATGTGAAATAAAACATGCATCTTAGAATTAACATTTTATGGCATTAGAGACAATGCTGCAAATGAGCACGCCTGCATACAATTTTCATGTGTGTATTTTTGTAGAAGTTTCCTAGAAGTAAAATTGTGAGCCAAAATGTGGATGCATTTTTTATTTTGATATAACTGCCGAATTCCCTCCAGGAGATCATATCTTAGTCATCTGTGTCTCCCATTTACTTGCTTAGCACAATGTCTGCCACTTTGTAGGTACTAAATAAATGTTTGTTCAGTGGACAAAACACACGACCAGACCCAGTAAATGCAAAGCATTTTGAGATATTCACATGAAAAAAAAGAAAACACACACACAACAACAACAACAAAACCCTAACAGCGACTGACATTGAGATTAGACTATTTTAGCACCATAGGTGTACATAGACCTTGCTGAAGCACTGGCCACAGTAAATGACGCGTGCTAATAAATAAATGCATTTTATGCAGAATGATGTATCAAAAGTGTTTACAAAATATCTCGCAAAATTACCTATCAAAAGGCTGTGCATTCAATTTTTTAAAAATAACACGGCCGACTCCAGGGTTTTACAACCCCCAAGCTACTAGGCATGAGAAATTTCCAGAGATCTTATGGTCTGTCATTTTCTCAGACACCTGCAAGACTACCTGCATCAGAATCACCTGGAGTGCTTATTAAAAAGCAAACCCTACTCCAGAGCTTCGGAATCATAATTTCCGGGGATTAGGGCAGGGGGAATCTAAATTTTAAACAGGCACTCCAGGTAATTCTAAGGCATTCAAAGGCGTGCGAGCTAGCGCATTAAAAGTCTTTAGGAAGAGAAGTCTCCCAATTAGAGTTGCCCTTTAGAACGACCTCTTTGGCTGTAGAGTGTAGAATCAACTGAAGCAGGCAAAGATTACTAAATTATCTAATAGCATCACTCAATTTTGCACGGGGCCTGCGGCCCGGAGCGCCGGCGCGCTGGTGCGCCCCCTGCCGGCCTTCAGCGGCCTCGTCCAAGGCCAGTCGGAGACGCCGACTGCGACTGCGCACTCCGCGGCCCACGGAGGCCGCCTCGGGACGCTTACGACTGCGCCGACCCGGCCCGGAAGCGGAAGTGAGCTCGAGTTAGCCTCGCGCGCTTCGCGGGCCGCAGCCACCCCCACCGTGTGGGCCCCGCCGGCTTGCGGAAGTACCGGAAGCGGAAGTTGCTAGGACGTCGGGGTGTTGTTGGGAAAGGGTCGGGGTATCTTCGCGCTCCCCAATTTGGCGCCGTGGCTGCCGGAGCAGGTAAAGCGGGACTGTGATACTTCACCAGCCTGCTGACCTGGCGCCAGCCCGGCCCCGAACACTAGCCCGAGGGGTGTGCTACCCGGTTCTCCGACTCTTTCCCTAGGGTCCTGGTGACCCCCTGACTCCAGGAGTCCCCTGTCCTTTCCCGGAGTCCCCGCAGACCCCCGCCATGGGCAACACGAGCAGCGAGCGCGCCGCGCTGGAGCGGCACGGCCATAAGACGCCCCGAAGGGACAGCTCGGGGGGCGCCAAGGACGGGGACAGGCCCAAGATCCTCATGGACAGCCCCGAGGACGCCGACCTCTTCCACTCCGAGGAAATGAAGGTGAGAGGGGGCGGGGGAATCGAGTCCCCTTGACTTCTGTTGAGGGGAGGACCCCTCTACTAGATTCCCCGCCAAGTCCCCTCTAAAATTCATCATCGCGAGCGGGAGGGAGGCGATGCTTGACCCCGGGCACTTAAAAACCCTGTAAGACCCCGCTTGGCAGTCCGAGAACCTGTATCTAATTACCGATCTGAGAAAGGCGCCCCGAGGGAGGAGGAGGAACTCACTTCTTTGAACATCATTAAGGAGAAAACAGCTCTGGGACAGCGTTTCGAATTCTTAATTAATTAAGATGGTCGAGTTAGCAGTAATTGAGCCCCAGCCTCTGCCATTCTCTTCGGTGTAATTAATTGCACGGCTCTGAGGAGTCGTCCCTCACCTTTACGCAGACTGGCGCTTTTTGTAGTAGTTGGTTTTGCAGTTTATGGTCAATTTTGGAGATAAAGCAGCGCGCACACTACGCTGAAAGAGTGGAACAGCTGACTGCAGTTGCCAGAGCTGCTTAGTTCCCCCTAAAACTTTTGGCTCGCCCTGCTCCTTGAGAGCGGGCGTAGAAAAGTGATCGACTTCTGGAGCTCAGTGTATGAGTGAAGTGTCACTCTGAAGGAGGCAGCCAGCTGCCATTCAGCTCGCCTGCCCCCCGGTTGTTTAAATATGACTTAATATTTTAAACAAGCCAAAGCAAACATTTTGCAGGCCAAATTTGGACTTCCTGCCGCGGTCTGCTTTGTTCCTCAGAAACTCCGAGGATGGTTATTGACTCCTGTTTCAGCCACATTCCTGCTACCCACCTGATGGGGTCTGTTTCCAGCTGCAGGGCCTGGTCCAAGGACACGTAGTGATTCTGGCAACTGATAGGTGTGTGATAGCTCCTAAAAAATGAAGAACTAATTCCTTAAAGGACAGTGAACAAAGTAGGTTTTGGAAAAATGAAGGTGCTCCCCCACCCACCCAACTTTGGCCTCAAAAATGTTTGCTTTGGTCTATTTAAAATATTAAGTCATACTCTGTGTTAGTATCCAGTTGCATATTAATCATCATTATCCATTAGGCTAATTGCCTGGCAACTCATTCCAGCTTCACTCTCGTTTTTTCTCATGTTGGACTGGGCAATCACGTTGTTAGTACATCCGCACTTGGATCCTGGCTTTGAATCTATAAAGAACCTGCTTTTCCTGGGCCCTGCCTGCTGTGACTGGAACTGGCTTTCTGAATTTGTTGTATTTCTGAAAAAGGGTGTGCAAAGCGAACTTTGGAATCCTGTTTCTCCTATGATTTGGCATCCCTTCCCCCGGAAATAATTTTGGCCAAGGACGGCTGTTTAAGACACCATAAGAATGAAACTATTTTCTTCAAGAAGTGTTTGTTCTGTTGCTGTTCCATAACTCTTAGACGAAACGTTTAGCGTACAGATGATCCGTGGAGAATGATTTTAAACAGCGTCCATTGTCAGTTCCTCAGAAGTTACTGAAATGATGCCGCAGACACACTGGCTTGAATGCCCCAGATACAAAAACGAAAAAAAGGCCACAGATCTGTGGTTAGTTGTCATGTCCTCAGTGGAAAGTGGTTCGGGAAAATCTGCCATTCTTTAATCTGTAGATCTTGTTAAAGCTTAGAGTGAAGGCACCTTTTAAGAAAAGCTCAGGTTGGTATTTGAAATGAAGGTGCTAGAAGCTCGCTCGACACCTTTAATGGTCTCTCTCAGCCTCCAACTCCTGCTCTTCTCAAGTCTTTGGCTTCTGACTAGGAAAAATGTAAAAGATCTAGAACCACATGGGTTTCACCCAGAGTCAGACGTGTTTATTTCCCTCTTACTCTGGACTGCCTCAGTTTTACAGCACTTCCCGCACTAAAAGTTACTGTTTACCACGACAAGAGTCAGTCTTTGTCTTGTCTGTCTTTTTCTCCCCAGTGCCTGGATGGCGCTCGGTGAATAGTTTTTCCCTTCCTCAGAGTCTGGATTTGCCGGTTTTCAAGTTGACAACTCTGGTATTGTCCCTAATAAGTTTCCATTACTTCAAATCTTGCTTAATTATGGGAGAAAAATGATGCTGATTAAGCTAGTCTTGGATTCATCGCAGCCTTCGTCCCAATGAGTTTTATAGTTTCTCCCAGAATTGTGATGTAGACTTCTTTACTAACAATAATAAGGGCTAATAATTACTAAGCACTTAGCACGTGTCACACTATGCAGAGCTGTCTGCTTCACAAAAAGCTTAAGAAGTGGTTATTTTTATCTCCATTTTGCAAGTGGGGAAACTGAGGCACAGCTAGTAAGTTAATGAGCCCAAATATGAACCGAGGTCATAACAGCTGCCTCTTTAAAATGAATTGTCCCTATTAGGGTAACTGTCTGTGGTAGGGAACTCACTCACGGCTTCCTGCCCCTGAGTAAACCGCTCTGTTTCTAGGCTCCAGAGAAGGAGGAATTCCTGGCCTGGCAGCATGACCTGGAAGTGAATGATAAAGCTCCTGCCCAGGCTCGGCCAACCGTATTTCGATGGACCGGGGGCGGAAAGGAAGTTTACTTATCTGGGTCCTTCAACAACTGGAGTAAACTTCCCCTCACAAGGAGGTAATTGCTTGGCGAGCATGTACATGTTTGTCTTAACCCAGCGATACTCTTGTTTCTACATAGTCTCTGGGGGGGAATAGAAGAGAATGTTTTTATTCAGTGGATGCTGAATGGAAAAATTACCTTGCTTAATAATTTGTAGGGTTCAGATCCCACACCCAATAGTCTCTAGGTTTAGAGGACGCTTTTCTTAGATGAAAATGTCTCATGGTTGCAAGTATTTCTGTTTCATAGACATCTTTCACTTCGGATATTCAGCTGAGTTTGTCCAGGCAGAACTTCTCCTTCAGAAAGAGAGAAATTGATTCCTAGAGCAGTGGAAGGAGGTGTGGCCTGGGAGTCTTCGAGACTGGGATTTGAGGCCACCTTGGCCCAGCTAACCTGTCATTAACACCTGAGCCTCAGGATCCCGATCTTCAGAAAGGAATATCGGACCAGGTGGTCTCTGAGGCTCCTTCTGACTTTGACTCTGTGTGACTTTTGTTTGAAAGGTGCATGCTATGTAGGCATCATTAGCAAGACGATTGTAAAACACTTTGTCACGAAGCCTAGCAGGGACTCCTTCTCAAAGTGTCAGTGAAAAAGCCTCTTCACTAGTGAGTACTCTTGATGAACGGAAGGGAGAAACGGCGCCCTGCTGGGCCCAGCCTCATTACTGTCGGGACTGCCCGCTTTTCCAGCGGTAACAGCGGAGGAGGAGGAAGCCACTCGGCACAGTTACAAGTCAGGTCAAGTCAGAGGAACCAAACAATCAAATGAAAGAGGTTTCCTGGAACCTTGCTTAAGTGGTTCTGCGAGTTTCTTTAGGGAACTGTTTGTGCATCTTATTAAATTGATCCCCTCTCCTGCCCAAGGCAAACTGACGGAGGGTAGAACCCGGGAGCAGAGAGCTGTTTGTATCTGGTGTTGCTGTCTCCTTGGCATCCAGGCTGCCAGGTGGTATTTTGCATGCAGGTTGGGAAGACAAATGCCTATTTGTTGACGTTTTCATGGTAGGAATGTGGCTTCCGTGGATTTGAGCAGAGTGAGTTTTCAGGAAGACCTCTTGCCTCGCTGCTTCCTCATAGCTTGTCTAGATTGAGATCATTATACTGAATTGTCTAAATTGGTTAGAAATGTTGATTCTGCAGCAGAACTCTTGGTTTTACATGGAAATGTTTTCTTCCGTGGCTGGTTTGCAGGTAAGCTCAGAGAGCCGCCCACTCAGCTGAAATCCTCTGCTTCCTTTTTCCTTGCAGCCACAATAACTTTGTCGCCATCCTGGATCTGCCCGAAGGGGAGCATCAGTACAAGTTCCTCGTGGATGGGCAGTGGACACACGACCCTTCTGAGGTACTCTTCTCCTGCCCTTGCTCCTCTGACTGCAACAGTCCCAACAAATCACCTTCCCTTCTGGATTGTTGCCACGTCCCTTTGTCCTGCTGTTCAAAGTCCCTGTGTGTGGCTGAGCTAGATGCAGTGCTAATTGTCAGGCTGTTGGCACCCTTGACCAAGAAGAGCAGGGTGGCTAGCCAGGAGATGAGACCTTCCAGCCAGGAATGCCAAATCCTCTAGAAGAACTCCGGAGACCTTCCACGTTGTGATTTCTGCCTGTCTGTCTCTTCCCAGCCAATAGTAACCAGCCAGCTTGGCACAGTTAACAACATCATTCAAGTGAAGAAAACTGACTTTGAAGTGTTTGATGCTTTAATGGTGGATTCCCAAAAGTGCTCCGATGTGTCTGGTATGAACACAGTTATTTTATACCACGTGTGTAGAGGTGGGGGCTGTGCAGTCTAGAAATACTCTTGTTTCTCTTGCCTCTCACTCTTGAGCTCAAGCTGCCCAATCAGGTGGACGTTTGTAGCTCTGTAAAGGGCCTAATTCCTAACTCTGTCAGGTCAGGCTGTTGAAATTTATCTCCAAGGGAGCTGTCAGTCGTGTTCCTGGTCTTCAGTGGGTCTGCCTCCACAGAGAGTAGACAGTGGACACAGAGCCAGAGCTTGAGTTCGTACCAGGGCCAGGGCCCAAGAGGCTCCGAGAGTTGCACTGGGTCAGGGATGAGCCAGCACTGGGGAAGCCTGCCAGCTCTCTGCCCACTCACTGTCCCCTCGAGGTGCCTGGAGAATTTCAGCCTGACGGGTGATAAATGGACACTCGGTGACCTTGGCCGTGACTTTTGTGGTCCATTAGCACCTTGTCAGAATCCCTTCAGGGGAGAAAGAGGCTCACCACGGGAAACAGGCCATCCAGCACAGTCTGCTCAGTACCATCCTAGTAAAAAACTGTGTCGTCTTCCAAGAATTGTCTAGTCATCGACCTTTCGATAAGTTGCTTCCATCCACACCCCACAGGAAGAAACTCCCTGGAAACATAATTGTTACAATTCAGGGGGAAGAATGTGTTACGATCTGAAGTGTCAACACCAGCTGCCCCTCCTTGCGGGGGTTTGAACACTTCCTAGACCCCCGAGGGAGGCAGTGACAAGGTGTCCCAGGACTGTGTCTGGCAGTCTAAGAAAATGGATTCAGTTCTGTTTACAGGACGAGTCTTCATTGTCACCTGGCTGGGCCTGGAGGTTCTGCCACCAGGGTCTCTCATTCTTATTGGCTCACAAATTAAAGTGGTAAATCGACCGTGGTGGGCTTGCTGTGGCTGACAGGTCAGGTTGTTGAGCAGGAATTGGAAATCCAAAGATAGCATTCTTCCATCTGGAAAGCTAACTGATCTTTTAGAGAAATTCTTTCTTTTCACATAGGTGAGAATTGGAGGCTGGAGGAGATGTCCAGATAGCCCCTACTCGCCGATACATGGAATTTTAGGCCTCACACCAAAGCTTTTAGTTGAGCTGCAGCAGCACAGATCACCTGGGGAAGGAAAACTGACCCCTCACTGCCGCTAAAGCAACTTCCCGCTTGCTGTAGACTTGTCCGATGTAGATACTCGCTTTCCCCAAATATGGATTGACTCCTAATGGCTCCGTCTTGTGCACTTAATGCTTTTCTCAGTTTCCTGCTCTGATGTGGTTGGGTCATGTGAAGGGAGCCTGTCCCCTAGAAATGGACGTGGAGGGAATTGGCAGAGCTAGGGCCTATCAGGTTTATTCTGGACAGCCCGAGGATTAGCGACCAGGCTCATCCCAGGTGCCCTTGGTTAACAGCTCAGTCCCTTTCAGCTAGCCAAACATCACTAAGTGAGCTGCTTTTGGAAGCTTCTTAATGTATCTGTATGATCGAGATACTCAAGAATTTGAAAGGAACCTGAGAGTGATGAAGTTAAAGAACCTTTAGAGATCAGCTTTTCAATTTTTTTTTTTTTTTAGTTTTGAAACGTGCCGGTGCCTTGTATAACCTGTTTTCACCACTGCCTCTGTATAAACAGGCTGCTTTATCTTCTGTTTTATTCTGGTGGTAGTGCTCGTAACTTGAGCTTAGCCACTTAAGCCTCACTTGAAGCCTTGAGCTTCTTTGCGGTATTTGCCAGCCTGGCCTGAAGCGAGAAGGAAGCATTATTCTGCGGTGGCATGTGAGGTTAGGTTATTGTGAGCAGCTTCCTTGTTAGTCTGACCCAGACACACTTTGCCACAACTTCTGTCTTCCGCCAGGGCGTCTTGAGTTTGCTGCTGAATTTTATGCCAGTCAGCCACATTCCAGAAGGGATTTCTCATTGCCTCTGCTCTTCACCCTTGGAGCCTGTATATTCTCCAAGAGAATATAAATCTGTGTTGAGGGAACAAGAGACAAGGAGAACGAGGCAATACCATAAGTTAAATGAGATTGCCCCAGACCTGCTAACTTTCAAAGTAAATGTCCTCTCACCATCTCCCAACAGAGCTGTCCAGTTCCCCACCAGGACCCTACCATCAGGAGCCCTACGTCTCAAAACCAGAAGAACGGTTTAAAGCCCCACCCATCCTCCCCCCACATCTGCTCCAGGTCATCCTGAACAAGGACACGGGGATTTCGGTGAGTGCACAGGCGTCTGCGGGACCGCCCTCCATGCTCCTCCTTCAGTCCACCTCTTGCGAAACAGCTCGTGAAAAAGCTCCATGTTGCCCACCAGTGTTAACTGCCAGGGTCCACATAGCAGGATGTTCCCGAGTGTGGGTGTGGCCTCCCCGTCCCACAAGCCTTTCTGAATTTATCTTCCTTGTATTTCACTCTGCCTCAGCCCAAGCCCCATTCCTTTTAAGTTTCGTGACAAAATAACGTAACCAACCTTCCAGTAAGCTGTGTAATGAGATTTCTCCTCTGGTGCCCAGATTTTGGAATCTAGTTTGAATCACCAAATTGCTTTCAGAAACATCACTGCTCCTGAATCAAAATTTAGGGTATCTGGGTAACACACATTTCCTCTGAGAAATTGATATCACTCTCGAAAAGAATGTGTACCCTCCTGGATCCTGAAGAGCATCCCGTTATCCCCTTGTGGTTAATTTTCCATTCCGTTTAACCTGGATTGCCTGGTTCTCCCAGCTCCAGAATGCACGGCATAATTCTTAGACGTTCTTGCACTTTGTCCAAGCCACCACCTCAAAGGCACAGGTGGTGAAGTCATCGTGCTGCTGCTCCGGACTCCACAGAGAAGTGGTGCCTGTGTGCTGAGATGTGGAGCTGAATGCACTCGTGTGCAGGCGTCCCCTACAGCGGTCATGGTGTGTTACCCGGGGACTCGCCATTCTCAGGGCACTAGGTCCTCCCGCTCCATCGAGAGTCCCCCCCATGCACACGCCTGACAGCTTTTGCCCTACGCCTTTTTTGAATTAGCATTTATAAAATTGGGGAGTGTACATTGGAAAAAAATCCAGATATCTGGCCTTTCTTAAAAAATAGGAAGATAAGTGCCAGTCCTGTGTGAGCTTTTACAGAGTGATTGCGCCTCTCCCCCTCCCCCAATTATCCATTTCCTTCTTCAGGCTCCCTGGCTGCATCTTACAGACAGGAGTTTTGCAATCCACTACTCAGGAGCGTTTAGTATAAATTGTATCTTCCTGCTTTCTCTGAAAGTGCATTCATTGGACAGCTCTTTCTTCCTGCCCCTCCTTCAGTAAGAGGACAGGGCCATGGCCCCCACTTTAGACGCAAAGGGAAAGCCTGACCAGAGACACACACCATTGTGCCCAGCAGGCACACAGGAAGCTCCTGTTAGTTGGATAATGAGGCACGATCCCCTCACCTCACCTGTCTTCTTGGACAAGCCCTTTCGCTGCCTGGTTTAGGAAGAAGGGGTGAGAGCCTGCTTCCTTTCCTCTGATACCTGGTGCTGTGAAATAAAGGGGAGAATCTTCTTGACTTCCCAATCCTCAATGCTCACGTGTGCTTTTGTTCCCCTACAGTGTGATCCAGCTTTGCTCCCTGAGCCCAACCACGTCATGCTGAACCACCTTTATGCGCTTTCTATCAAGGTAATGACAGGTTTGTCGATGTTAGAGCTGTTTCTTGAAGTGTGCCCTGACGCCCCCTAGCAACAGAATTATCTGGAATACTTTTCTAAAGGGCAGCGTCCAGGACCTGATGCACACTCACAGGCTCCTGTTCTGAAGGCGGGCCCAGCACTCTGTGTTTGTATTAAGCACCCTTGATGATTCTCATGCATTCAGGTTTGAGCCCCCATCTTAGTCCTGCCTTTGATCATTTCCACCCTCTTCCTCAGGATGGAGTGATGGTGCTCAGCGCAACTCACCGGTACAAGAAAAAGTACGTCACCACCTTGTTATACAAACCCATATGAAGAGCTGGGAGGCGACGGTGGGCCCCAGGGAACAGTTTGTACCACCAGGCTCCACGTGTGCATGTTTTCCACTAGAGAGAATGGACTGTAAATTTCTCATTTCACACTCTTTATAAGACATTTCATACCTGCCCAGTCCTGCTGGAAGGTTTGTTCCGGGTACAGCAGCTCCTGAAGCACCTCGGTCTGGAACGGTTCTCTTAGCACCCAGTGAGTGTGAGCTCGGGGCTCATCGAGGCCGAGAACGGAGTCGGGGAAGGCGGAAGGCCTGCAGCCCCACACCGCAGTGCGTGAGGGCAGCTGTGGTTCTAAAAGGACAGCCTCTCAACTGGTCACAGAGATTTTTCCTAAGCCAAAAATAAACACTGACTACTTTGCTAGTAAAAAATCTGGGAAGCAGTGACCGAGGTCACACGAAATTTCTAATCATATGTGCATTTTTAAGGCCATGCATTGACCCTGTTGAGGCCTGACTGGAGCTAACAGCAAGTACAGTGTTGGTCTTGCCGGTCCTTTGAAATCAAAGCAATAGATTGTCTCCCCTTCTCTGCTCCAGGGAGGTATAATTTCTATAGAAATTAGAACCCATCTGATTTTCAGATGAAGTTTTACAATTGTTTCTTACATTAAATGTGCACTAAGTACTTTTTTTTTTAACCAGAGGTGGCTGACTATACAGCCTTAAGGCAATTTTTACATCACCCCGACTAGACTGTAGATCATGTGCCCTGTGCTCAGCGATAATCTGTTCTCGAAGCAGACGGAAAACTGCTGCCGGACTTCTCCATCGAGCTGGGTGATCCTGAGGACTGACCACCGTTCGCTGGAAGGTTGTGCAGCTTTTTATTCTGAGCATACTGAGGTGATGGTGTTACCCTGACAACTTGGCAGAAGCACCCCACCCTAGCCCATGCCACCTTGCTCAGGACCTCTGTTCCTAGCAGGCTGCAGCAGTTGCTGTTGCTTGTTCTGGAAGGAACTTAGAACTTGACAGCAGCCTTCTAAATTTGTGTCAGGAAAACATCCTTTGGACCAAAGCGAACCTCTTTACACTCGGCCTAGTTTCCAGGGAGATGCTGCAGACATGCCCGTTAGCGTAGGTGCCTGTCCCCGAGTCAGCAGAAGCTGTCGGCATGCTCTGTGTTCCTGCTGGGAGATGGGGGACTAAGCTCCCTGCTTTCCGGTATTTATTTGGTAAACCTGAGTCCGGAGTACCCTCTTTTGTTATTTTCAAAACACTGAATTACTGTCACCTTGACATACAGGTTTCAATAAAGCTTTGTAAAAATAACAGGACATGCCCTTGGAGGAAGCTTTGATTTTATTCACTCATTTGGAGGAGACGCTGGAACTCTTGCAGAGGTTTATTCAGGGCTGTGTTCTTCGGTCTTTCTCACGTCTCAGCACACACTGAAAATGGGACCATGCTGTGGTACTGTGGGGCAAGGGAACAGGGCCGCTCCAGCTGCCCCCAGAGCTGAGGACCATTCCCCTGACCCACCCATTCTGCATGCAGAGTTTGGAAGGTGTTAAGGAGCCTGTAAAACTGAGCCCTTCTGAACCACTCGGTCCTGAAGGGAGGCTGAGGAGAGGCAGCGGTGACGGCTCCTGGTTTAGGCAGGTTGGTGGCGTCCCCAGGTCAGAGCTTTTGCTTCCTCTTGCTCATCAACAAGCACTCCAGGAGAGCCTGGGATCATGACGCCCGCTTGGAAGACACCAGGATGTTCTGGAGTCAAAGCTGTTCTCATCAGCTGAATGGGGCTCTGTCTTTTCTACCAAAGAGATGGAAGATGACAGGTGTCCCTTTCATAGGCCTTTTCTTCCCAGGCATCAGGAAACATTTAAACATATTTAGGAGAAAACTGGGTCATTTGGTCCACTTGAGGTGGAGAATATCCTAGAAAGCATTTTTAGCTGAGAAATTAGCCGTCTCACCCTGAAAAGCCCAGGTCATGTAGGAACCCTAGATTAGGGACTGTAGGGATTATTCAAGGAGACTAAGGAAAAAGAAAAATCCTTTTTCCAAAACTAGGTAAAATATTTTAAAATACAACTGAAGATACATAGCTGAGTTCAGAAGTATAAAAGGGATATATTCAAGCACCAGGAATGAAGAAACCATTGCCGTGTTGGTGAGCTGTGAGCACAGCCCGTAGGCCCATGATGGGGACTTGGGGAGGGTGGTGGTGGGGCCAAGACCCAGGGAGGGGCCTCCAGGGCCGGGAATTGATACCCACGCCTGGGCAAGAGGCTCCTTGCATGAGTTAGCCCTTTCCATAAGAGGAATTAGATAATCTGGCTGCTGGCCTGAGTCAGGGCTCAGAGGGAGCCATCAGCCCCCAGCTGCAGGGGGAAACAGCCAGCAGTCAGAAAATCCAGCACGCAAATTAGCTCTACCCATGAAGTACAGAAAAGGCCAAGCTGAAAGTCCACTGTAAAAACTAATGTGGAGGGGCTGGCCCCATAGCCAAGTGGTTAAGTTCGTGCACTCTGCTGCGGCAACCCAGGGTTTCGCTGGTTCAAATCCTGGGCGTGGATGTGGCACCACTCATCAAGCCATGCTGAGGTGGTGTCCCACATGCCACAACTCGAAGGACCCACAACTAAGAATATACAACTATGTACCGGGGGGCTTTGGGAAGAAAAAGGAAAAAAAATCTTAAAAAAAACCTACTAACCTGGAGCCAGTAAACCCCCTAAGAGTCGTCCGCAGCCCAGGGGCCACAGGGCGCTTGTAGGAGAGATGACTGCTGTGGTGGAGGAGTGGAGGCACAAGCTCAGGACACGGGGACATGGGTGTCAGCCTTCTCCACAGCTGTTTGTGTGTCTAAAAGACTTCATTCTTTAAAAAGCAACGCAAAAGGAAGTCCTTCTGGTCCAGCAGACTGCACACAGACCCAAGTGAAAGACATTTTATACCTACGAAGCTAAAGGCAATGGAGATTATTTCATGGATGTGGAAAAGGAGACCCTGCTTTGCCCAATCCCAGTGCAAAGCCACATGCAGAATTGATGTTTCCTATGACCCAGGTAATGTTTCCTCTGTTAGCATTCCCATTATGGGTGAGGAGTGGTTACATAGTTAGTTAAAGCTTAACCAAATTGCTTTTAAATGAAGACAGATTTTTTCCCCCTCCGGAAAATTATATACAAATGAATCTACAGAGCCAAAGGTAAGGCCTTTAAATTATTAAGATGTAAAATGGTACTGCAGGGTAAGCAGAACCACACATCATAGTATTGAAACCAAAGATCAAAGGACCAGGCAAGGCTGTTGCCTCCCCTCTGGCCCTGCTTCCTATGGGTGTCAGTGTGAGGGAAGTCAGTCACAGTCTGAGACCTGATCAGAGCCTCCTGTCACGTTGGAGCTGGCCGGTCCCCACCACCTCCTCTCCCATAATGTGGACGTTGGACTGAGATTAGGGATGTCGATCCACTTCCGTTGCAGGCTAGCTGTGTGACCTTGGGCAAATCACATGGCCTCTCTTAGCCTGATTTCCTTCCCTGAAAAAGGGAAGGTGTTGGACTAGCACTAGGTGATCCCTAGGGTACTTTTCACTTCGTGTTGGGGGCCAAGCCTTTACAGCATGAATGGGTATGGCCACAAACAGGAAGTCCAGGGGCCAGAAAAGAAAAAAGTGCCAGCACCTCAGCTCACTCTATTAGGAAACCTCCGATTCCAAAGGCCAAGATTGAAAACTCAGCACATCAGTGATACCATCCATGGCCGACGTCAGAGACTAAACCACTTTAGGGGAAAACTTCTAGATGAGCACGATTTCATTTCTGAACATGTACTCAGTTCTCCCAGTACCTGACTCTCCTCCAGTGTTTACAAACGGTTTGAATGCAGTGATGAAGATCCAAGACTATGGCCCACTCAGATTGCCGTCCAGCTTCTGAGGAATCCCTCGTTAGCACCTGTCTTGATCAGCACTTTGTGGGAAAACAGAAACTAGAACCTTCTGCCCTGAAACACTAACTATAATTGTCTTCAGGAGAAAACAAGGAGGTTACTAACATCCATGGATTTCTCCTAAAACCCAAGTCATCCCAGCTACTTGTAAAAACACCCACAGGGCCTTCCTAAGTCGTCCCTGCTTGGAGTCAGCCCCTTGGAGAGGATCCTGAAAGCTGGAGCAGCGGGGCCCACTCTCTGAGAGGAACCACAGCTCCGCCTGCAGAGTCGGCTCCCACGACCACCTCTCCAAGGCCCTTTGCCTCAAGGGGGTGCAGCCCTTATGCTGCCCTTTCTACCCTCTGGAGTGAATTCTCCCATCTCATCTGGAAAACTCAAAAGCAAATGAAGAACACAGGAGACAGCTCCAGTTGTGTGTACCCTGGGTCAACTTTTCCCGTTTTTGTGGTTCTCTGAAAGACAGCCTGAGTTGTGTATAGTAGTAAAGTCACTTTCAAAGTTCTTTCCTCTACCTCTGACAACCTCCTCAGGGCAAAGAGAGTTCCATTAATCATTGACAGACTCAAGGGAAAGCAAAGTGATCAAGGCTGTACTATATTTCCACTAACCCCACCCTTTCCAGCACCCAGAAAATAAAGTTTCAACATTTGATTAGGCAAGTGATAAAACATTTTTCTCATATAAACACCATGTGCCTGGAGCCACAGTCTCCGTGCTTTAGACATCATAAACAACATTGAAACTGCCAAAAAAAAATCCGACCAGAACAGGCCAAAGTTTCTCAACCTCAGCACTACTGACACTGTGGGCCAGAGAGTTCTTTCTGGTGGGTGGGGGTGAGGGGGCGGGCCGTCCTGTGCATTGTAGGATATTTAGCAGTATCCCTGGCCTCCACCCACTAGGTGCCAGAAGTACCCCCCAATTGTGACAACCAAAAACATCTCCGGACGTTGTCAGATGTCCTCAGGGGAGGGGAGCAAAGTCACCCCTGGGTTAGAACCACTGGAACAGGCCTATCTAACTGTTGTCTTATAACTGAAAGCTTAGCCGGTGCCACCCCAGTGGGCCTAGCCTTAATGCTTTGGATTTAAATCTGCATGAATGTTTTCTAAAGCAAATCACATTCAAGAACCCCAGTACTGAAGACAGGCTAGATATTAAGTCCTGTTAAGCAAATCATCTCTTTGCGGCCTAAGTCTCCAGATCCTAAAGTTTCATGGTTATGAAATTGGGTGTGCAATCAATGTCTCTAAGTCTGGTGAAAATTAAGTTGTAAGCACAGAAAACGTGACATTTAGTTTTACGCTTAAGAAACAGGAGTGGCACCACAGAAGGTTGGGCCCTATTTTATGGTGTGGCTGAGTAATTTGTTGGTTGTTTCTTTGAGGTCATTCCTTAGGGTCCAAAGAACCTTTCTGGTGCATTCCTTTTGGAACCAAAGCATGTTTACTTAGGCTTTTGCAGTATTCTGTGGCTGCAAAGAATCCTCAGGACAATAACTGAAATCGTTGGTTAATATTTAATGGACTTTTTCTATTAAAAGGAAAGAAAGGTTCCAACATTTTACCTGTCCATCTTCTGAATTATTTTCATTCTTACATTTGTGACCTTTGGCAGATTTATATCGACAACAGTAAAACAGAAAAAAACAATGGCAACTACAGTTCCTGTCACAAGCCATGTCAGATACAACCCTGCAAGTCAAATTTTGACTGTGGTCAGATTACTTCATTGGAAAATAAAAATCAAAGACTAAAAGCAACGGGACCTATGAGAAAATCACCATTTGCCAAAACCAACGTTTGTCTGGATCAAGCAAAGTTTATACTAACAAACTAAGAAATTGTAGAAAAGATTTACCTCGCAGACTATATAAAATTTATTAGTTAAAGATAGAAGTATTTACATTTTAAATTACCTTGATCTGAACTCCTCCAAGGAAATCTACATCATTAAATTCCCCATGCCCTTATAATAGATGAGAGAAATTTTAAGGTGACCTGTTTTCCTGGTTAGCTGCATTATAGGACAACTGGGTAATCCATTCTCAAGTAATCCTTTCAAAATGGCCTATTTGACTGCATAAGGAGCTTTCCAGTTTTGCAATCCTATATAGTGACCTTAATAGACAGTTCATGGTTCACTGGAAGTAATGACCAAACTTCGACAATGTCACACTTTTGGAAGAGAACATCACCAATCTGCTGATTCCGGGAGAGGAGCATGCTGTAAGCACTGTGGCTCTCCCATCCCACCCCAGAGAAAAAGCCACCCTGCAAAGAAAGGAAGGTCCCCTGCCATGACATCAAGCCTATGCTGACACTGGCCACACTTAGGATTTTTGTGGTCTCTCTCAAGAAAAGAAGAGGTCATTGCACTAAGGCAAACATTTTAGATCACTGCTTTATTTCACTATTGTTCGACAACAGAGTTCATTCCTCTCAAGGTGGATCTTGAATTGTTCTTTGTGTTCTTTTCCTCGTTCTGATTAAAAAAGGTAATGAAGAAAAAGCCTGTACTTTTGGAGACCTAGAATCTTATTTATGCTAATAAGCTTTTGACTGCAATTTCGTGTTACGATATTTCCTGCTGGCATCTTGGTGGTCACACGGAGCTCCCCCACCCTCCAGTGAAGATAGCTGTCCACAGCTACCACCGTTGAAACCAAAAGTAAGTGTTGAAAAATGCACCTTGTACAATAAAAAAGTAGAAACCAATTCAGTTTCCTTTTCTTTTTTTTTACGAATATAAAGTTTCTTGTAAATATGTACAGTCTTTTGAGCTAGTTCTATAGCAGGAAGCATTTCACAAATGAGACACACGATATACATTTTAAGGGCTCAAGAAGCCCATTTCTCATGGAGATCCTAAATGAAATGCCAAGACTGAAAAACCAATTTTCAGTGACCTTTCCAAATACTGTGGACCAAGAGACAAAAACTTCAGCAAACATTCAGTCAGATCTGCCCCGGGGGGAGGGTGGGGATGCACGATGATCCCAAAGACTCCAAGCAACACGTAAAACACGACAGCGTGACATTTGTCAAGGATGCGACAACATGGAGGGAGGGTCGTGGGCGTTTCAAAGGAGAAAGCACTTAGGTTAAGAGACGAGCAGGAAGGAGCCAGGATTTGGGCCAGGTTGCAATCTGGAAAGTGAACTGAACTGTGGACATGTGGGCTGAAACACGGTCACGTTCACCTGCTGTGGTGAACACAGCCTACCTAGGATGTGCGTTGGTTGCTGGAGGCGCGCCTAAAAGTCATGGAGAATCCAAAGCAGGAGATGCCTTGTGGGAGATTAAAGGCAGAAGTAAGGCCGCTAGTTAGCTTGCCAACTGCAAAGCCTCTAGGTTGGTTCTTTACTGTTTGCCAGGAATTCCGCACTCCAACAGAGGGTAAAAACAGTGTGAGCCGCTCTGCACCTAAGGAGGACTTCCCGACCCCAGCAGAGGTGGAAGAGTTGAGCTGCGGCTGCCTTCTCAAACTTCCTGGTCTTAGTCTAGCCCTAGGGAAAGGCTCATTTGGGAAGTCACAGTTTCATGGGGTAGAACCATGCTGGGTTTCATGTGAACACACAGTCAGTCATCCGCGAGGGAGTCGGCAGGGAAGCATGGAAGTGTGAGGTGGTGGTTTGCTGAAATCCTTCTCTGGTCGTAAGGCTTGAGCGTTTGGTTTTTTGTTTGTTCAGTGCTACAGACTGCAGCTTGTTGTGGCCAGTGAGTTGGCAAGTCGTCAGAGGGTCTCAATTCGGTGGGAGCTATGGTATGGGACTAGTACATTGGCAGAGCAACCCAAGGGGGGCAGCCAGTTGGGGGGCAGCACATGCAGTGAACCGCCATGCAGAACTCCCGGACGGGTCTCTTCCCATCCCAGGGTGGGGATCAGTGTGCCGTCAAGGGCAGGAGGTGGGTGTCCCCGGTCCCCCCTGGACCCAGAGACCCATTAATGCTGGGCTCAGAGCGAGTGTATTGCATGCTTTCCTGGCCAAAGCTACATGGAAAGCGGGGACAGCAGGCTGGGGAGATGATGCTGAGGGGCGGGGAGGGTAAGCTCCTCGAGGTCCCTTGGCCCCAAGTCACTGCCTCCGAGCTGAGGCCCGATGACCTCCGTACATTCTCAGCTGGTGGGAGGGGAAGTCGTCAAGGCCATAAAAGGCAATGAGAACAGTAAACATTTGGCTAAGATGTCACCCTGCTAAAACAGGGCCATCTATGTGGATGGACAGGAACGAGAATGAACCTACGTGAGCGCAGGAGGTTGGCCAACTGGCGGGGACTCTTCTATAATACGTCTCAGTAGCAAAGACCTGATGGTGTGATCTAGCTAAAAATGACTACAACAGGAAATACATTGCTATTCAAATCTATTAAGAATTCTGTCATCTTTAAAAAAAAGAAACGCAAGAAAAAAAACAAAACCAAAAGAAAACCAACCAACCCTATGATCTTAGAGTAGCTATTAATTAGGATGCTAACCACGTGGTAGTTAGCGCCTGGTTGGTTCCCTTGGATGAACTGGTACAGGCTAGAGCTAGGTACAAAAGTTTATGAATGCTTTGAAAGAGTAACAAAGTGCGCAGAGGGTGACTGCAGGAAGCTGCCGACAGCTCCTCAGGCCTCAGCCCCCTGCTCCTCCTGGATGCAGGGTGTCCGTGCTGAGGGGGTCTGGGTCCAGCTATGCCATGGGGTGGCTGAGCAGATGGGCGCTGGGGTCCCCTTCAGCAGAGTTCCGTAGTGGGTGGTGTTTTCCTGCAGATTAAGATGAGGAGTTGGTTTTCCGGCTGAGAATTATACTGAAGACTGGTCCCACACCTAGGGGCAAAACAAGGACGAGGGTTTTTAGCCGTCAGAGGCCAGAAACTGCCCTGGCTCACTTTGCATAACCCAAACAGGAAGCTCGCAGCCCCTGGTCTCTCAGCACAGTGCTCTGTGCTCTGTAGGGCAGCACTGGCAAGCAGAGGCAATTCCCTCAAAGCTTGGGGTCCGTCAGGGGAAAAAATTCACTGGGAAGTCTATGTATGTATTTCTCCTGTTACACATACACGTACACACACCGTTTTATCGGTAAATCCTAAGGGATAAGAAAAAACATTTAGATGGCTTTTCCTCATCTCTAATGGCAAGGGTGCCGACAGTGAACTGCAGATGGCGTTAGGAGAATGCCATCCAGAAAACTGGCTCCCAGTGACACAAAGGTGGCTCTGCTATCCAGAGAGGGCCCTGGAGCCGGCTAGCCTACTAAGGAGGCACCAAACACTCGGGCCTCCCCCTGCTTGTGGGCCCCCTTGTCTTCAATACATCCCTCCATCTCCTCGATTGCTAAGCTAAAAACTGCACAGATAATACAGGCACGCGATTTTAAAATTTCAAAAGGTTCAAAGTTCTAGAAGGCAACCACTGTTACCAGTTTCCGTGTAGGAAAATTCTTGATGTACGTGTGTGTGTACTTGTATGTGTGTTTGAAGAAAGAAAGACACTTGGTATAGTATGTTACGGTTTGTGTTTAAGAAGGGAGAATACACATACGTCTCTGCTTGCAGGATGCACAGATCTCTAGAAACTGTGAACGCTGGTTGCCTCTGGGGAAGGAATACACCCTTCGGTAGCTATTACCTTTTGAGATGCACACACACATTTTCCATTTGCTTAGGAAGCCTCTTCTTAAGCACCTTTTCTTCCTATACTTGTTCTATGTCCCACAAAGTCTGAATGACAGTGATGGAGTGCCTTTTTCACAACAGGGGCCTCAGCTCCCCAGGTCACTCCTCTGGCCTCAGATGGTGCCTCACCTTGTTGACCTGGGACAGTGGGGTTCGCACGGCTCCCACAGGCAGCCGGCCCCTGCTGCTGTCTTCAAAGAGCCTCCCGGGGGACCGTTCCCTCCGCGTGCTGAGCATCCGGCCCGGGGACTTCTCGCGCTCCAGAGGGCGGCCAGGAGACTTGTCTCTGCGCAGCTCCGTCCGCCCCTCTCGGTAGCGGTGGGGTGTGCTTGGCTCTCGCGGGTGGCTGGGGCCTTCGGGTGGTGCTGGGCTGGAGGCCACGCGCTTGGTGATGTGCTCGTTGTATGTTGGCGGGCCTCGCTTGTTGGGGCTGCTGGCAACAGGAGAGGGAGGTGGGGGAGCTGAGAAGTCACAACCCCAGGGGGGCATTCTCCTTCTCTGAGCATCCCCCATGCCCCACCACCAATTATTAGAAAAAGATCACACCTGGAGTTCTTCATGCTTTTTGTTTGATTTTGGTAGCGAGGACAGGGAAAGAAAGAAAAAATGACAACAAAGGAAAATCAAACTTCCTGGTCTCTGTGCAGGCTTTTTACTGAGCACCTACTGTGTGCAAGGCCCTGTGCCAAGCTCTTTAGGTGCTTTAACTCGTTAAGTCATCCTAACAGCTCTACAAGCTAGAAACAAGCTTGACCCTCACTGTACAGACAAGAGAATGGAGACACAGAGGCTGGGCGACTGGCCTGAGCCACCGAGCAGCAGGGCTGGGATTCCAATACAGGTCAGTCTGACGTCATAATCCCCTTACTATATCCTCCTGACCTAGTATTTCCCAGGGACTAGGAGGCACAAAAGGAAGTCTTCATTTAGGGGTGAAGCCTGCTAAAAGCCCCTCAACGCAAGGGAGCAGCTTTGAAAAAGCCTGTACTCAGCAACGGTCAGCTGCCATATCTGTCCCACTCCTGTGCCTGGTGTTTGGTCATCTCTCCTTCCAGGTGGCTTTCCAAGAGTCGCGGTGGCACCTGATGCTGATGCGAGAGAGGTAGGGATCAGGCCTGATGGAATTAAGAAACTGAGCAGGGCAGACAAAAACAGTACAGCTGGCTCAAAAAGTGTCTCTGCCTCCAAAGGTTGATGGTTAATAACCAAACAATTGAAAACACTGGGTCCTTTTTGTATGACCAATCCAACCCACCATCCAGCCCCGGCCTGGATATTTCAATGAAGATTTCAGCAGACATGGCCCTAACCACCTCTCTGAAGAAGCAAGATGCAGAATTACAGAGAGAACTGAAACACAGCCTTCCAAGTCAATTCTTTCCCACCCACGAGGAGCAGAAAAAGGACTCGGGTCCTCATTAGCTGAGCATAATTAGTGCCGGGAAGAGGCAACCTACTTAAAATGGGAACAACATTTTATAGAGACTATTACTTGAAGACATATTTTGATTGATTGGGGCTTTATCTTGGAAAATAAAAGAAGAAATCAGGAAAAGAAATTTATTTTATCCTAGATATTTTTAAAATCTAAATTACAATTGCAATTACATGCTGATTCTAAGAATGAACCAAGTATGACTCACATACTGACTTATTTTGCTCTAATTTTCTCAACAAAATTGTAGGCTAACATGCTAGATGACATCCTTTCCATCAATGCCAGACTTCTGCAGTAAAATCATAAAGTCATTTCTTCAAAAATATTGGAGAATGTCATTGGTTTTCCCAAAGGCCTATTAATCCTTGATATTTAAATCTTTCTCTTTGGAAGGGACCAAACTTGTTTATTTTTTTCCTTCAATTATTGGTCTAACTGCCAGAATCTCTTGCCAATCCCCATAAGTGAAAGCAACTGAGCAGCAAAGACACTGACCCATTGAGGAAAGAGAGACTCCAGGGCAAGCTTGAGGGCCAAATCCAGACAGACGCCTGTTTTTATAAATAAAGTTTTATTGGAACACAACCTTTCCCATCTGGTTATGCACTTTCTGTGGCTGGTTTCACACTATGACAACAGAGTTGAGTAGTTGAGACAGACCATACGGCCTGCAAAGCCAAAAATATTTACTAACTGGACCTTTACAGACAAAGTTTGCCACCTCCTGCTCTAAAACAGGAGAGAGCAGTGAGCAGAGATAATTTTATAAGTGGTCGGTTCATTGTGAATAGTTTCATGTCTTCCTCTTGCTTCCCCATGCAGCTCTAACTGTGAAGATTCCAGGTGACATGCTCAAAAAGTCAGAACCCCTATGTTATGTAAAATTTGAGATATCTCCGATTTCAACATCTTGAAATCAAGGTTTATATTCATCTCTAGTCATGTGGCTTTAAGATGGAAGACAAAAAAAATAAATCCCAAGTAGGAGAATTACATTAAGCCTACTTGTAATGGAAGAGAAATTATAAAACGTATTCACAGAGGCCCATCATAAAGCAAGTGAGAAGGTGCTCACTGCCCAGAGGAAGAAAGATGGCTCAAGGAAGGCCATTTGGGATGTCGGCTTAGATTAATGGGACAAAAGAAAACACCCATCATTCTAGGCCGAGTGGGCAGTCTTCCTTCTCCATACCCATTAATGACCAATGATCTACGACAATGATCTACGTCAACTTTATGTTTTCTGCAAAGAGTTACATTTCCTGCTCTACTAAACAGACCACGGCAACGAGGCCTGCAGTGAATCGCACTGAGCCGAGCTGGCCCTTTACATTCTGACCTGCCCAAAGCAGTCAGCATAAAAAGACCATTTTATAAGCAAAGAGACAACTAAAGACTAATGCTGATTTTCCAGACGTGTCCAGCAACAGCAGGAAAGCAACAGCATTATTTCTGCCCCGAGTCCACAGGAACAGGAACCATTTTAGACCAGAGAATAAGCAACTCTGTATAGAGACACCCTATAGTCTCAAAAGGAAGGTGCCTGGCCAGCTAACTAGTGAGGCAATGGAGAAAAAAATATCTAATTACAGTACTTTGATTTGTTCTTGGCATGACTTGGAAACTACTTAAAGAAACTCTAGAAATTTTCAGAGGAGGACTATAGCCCTTTGAGAAGTCACTCTTGAGGCAGGGTTAAGCCAAAACAGGAACAGCTGGTTATTTGGCACTTCTGGTTTTCCAGCAAGTTCCTGGGATTAAAATCACACTGACCAAACATTTCAGACTAACTCTTATATTTCAACAAAAGAAAGAGGGACTATTCATTAGGACATAGTCCCAGAATATTAAATTGATGATGTTCTTTTCCAAGATCTAAGTATTTTCTATTTATTTAATTTTTTCTTTTTGCTAAGGAAGATTCACCCTGAGCTAACATCTGGTGCCAATCTTCCTCTTTTTGTATGGTGAGCCACTGCCACAGCATGACCACGGACAGACGAGTGGTGTAGGTCCGTGCCTGGGAACTGCATCCAGACCGCTGAAGTGGAGTGCACTGAACTTAATCACTAGGCCACCAAGGCTGGCCCGAAGCATTTTTTAATATTAGAGGTGGTTCCTCCACCAAATTGTGAGTGCCTTGAGAATAAAAGCAGTGTCTTCTTCATCAGTGTATCCCCAGCCCCAGATATTGTAAGTCTGGCACATGGTAGGCGGTCCACATAACTCTTCATAGGATAGACATGTGAGGTTTGTAAACCTGTCCAGAAAATTAAAATCCTAGGTCAATTAAATACTCCCCTGGGTTAAATAATCTCAGACCTTCTTTGCAGACCAAAATCTTAAACTTAACACATCTCAAACCTACACCTCAGCCTGGATCTGGCTCCTAGCCCTCTGCCTTAAGACAAGGCTGGTCCCACTTCCACACACTGCTGGTGGGATTATAAAAGGGTACAGTCTCTGGGGAGGAAAACTCAACGTCTGTCAAAACTACAAACACACATCCAGTGGTGTCCATCAATATACTGACATGGAGCAATCTCTGAGATACATCAAGTTACGGAAGTGTATGCATAGTGTGCTATCACCTGTATTAAGAGAAAAAGGGAAGAACAATTCCAGAATGGTAAAGACCTCCAGAAACCTGTTCCTCCATAAAAGCAACGAGAACACTGGCAAAAATGATCAAAATCAACTTTTCAGAACTCTGGAAACTAACCAAAGACTTGCAACAATTTGAAGAGACTTTGTACAAGAAAAATAGCTGAATCTCAGTAAGAACAACAAGCTTTGTGAGACTTTTAACTTGACCTATCCCCACCCCCCTCTCCCCAGATCTGCAGTAGTTTTGAAACCAACAGTTTTAGAACCACAGGAGCTGTGAAAACCAGCAACCTAGCAGCCACTGGAGGAAGCAGATCAGGATTGAAACTCCCCAAAAAGCCCTATCTCCAGAAAGTTGTTACTATCTGTCTTGTCTGGCTACTCCCTGGAAAAGACCATTATCAGGGCTGGTTTTTATTTGACCTGACTCAGAGCTTGCTCATGAGAAAAGCCCTATCTCTAGACGTTCATTGAAAACAATCAGCGGCAACCGTTTAACATGGCAAATGCCTGAGACAGTAATACCAGTTGGGGAAAACAAGAGGCTGGTCAAAACACTCAAAAGGAAAATCTGAGAATAAGATGTCTATGTGGGGGTTTGAAATGATCCTGCTTATTCCTAGGGATCTAGGCTGTGCACAAGCCCAGGAAAAACCTGAGAAGGCCTCAGTGTGTCAGCTCTGGCTGACTTTGAGTGTGGAAGGTATGCCCCCAACACACACACACAGAGCTCCTCAGCAAAGGATGGGAAATTTACTGGTTCAATGCATTTAAGGAAATCTCTGTCCAATCGAGCTGACCACTAACCTAACCAAGCAGAAACTTCAATGGCCCCACATAACAAAGAATACAAACTTTACAGAATTAGTCCAGGAGAGTCAGGAAATAAACAGTAACAACAAGAACAAACCTGAGGGCAGGGAGGGCAGATTTCCAGAGTTGCCACATTATATTATTTGAAATGTTCAGTTTTCAACAAAAAATTATAAGACATTCAAAGAAAAAAGAAAGTACAGCCAATACCTACGGCCTCATTTCTTCTGGGAAATCCTCCCTGGCCCCCCAAGTCCAGGCCAGGGACCCTCCTCTGAGCTCCCACAGTGCCTTAAATTACCCCAACCCAAGCTTCATCCTTCTAGGCTGCGTTGTAATCTGATTTTGTGTCTCTCTCCCAGTGGGCTTCATCAGGAAGAGGATGCATCTGGCTTATTCACCACTATATCTCCCTTAGCAGGCCCAACTAACAGGGAAGAATATCTGCTAAGCGATGAATGCATAATTCAAGCTCCATTCCAAACAGCCACAGAAAATACCCCCCAGAGAAAGGCTAGACATTCCCTTCTGCCTTTTGCAAAGGGGTAATTTAAAATTCTCCTGACACTTATAAAGGACTGTGTCATTGCAGTGCTGTAGATTTCAAAGAAATGAGTGGCTTGAGCTTGAATACTGAAAAACCTCCAGTCAGTTTAGCAAGATTTCCTTCTGCTTTGCAGAAAAGAACTTTGCCCCCTGTAATGAGGAAGAGGAGAAGTGCAGTACCTGCGGGAGGTGGAGGGGCCCCGGTGGTGGTCAGTGCCAGTCTCCTTCACAAGGTTTCCTTTGCAGCAAATGACCCTTAATTTATCCTGGTATGAGGACGCCAGGTAAATCGCTCCTGAGGAAATTGCAGGGCCCAGGTAGCGTGGGTTCGGGATTTCCAAATATGCTCGGGCGGGGGTCCTGCGGAGTTACAGATGAGAGTTTGCATGCAGGTGACCTCCATTGCTAGGTGGGATAGGAAGAAACAGGTGCCCAGCCCTCACACCCAACCCCAGCACCTGAGTTTTTCAAAGTCTAGAGGGCAATGCTTACCCCAGAGAGGAGCGTGCCTGGATCTCGATTACTTCAAGTGAGTTGAAGTGGGTCACAAACAGATAGGGTTCTCTGTAGGCTGCGTCGCCACCATGGAAGAACAGTGTGGGGCAAAGAAGGATTAAAAGAGAGAAAATCAAAACCTGGCTGCAATGCATCCTTGGACCCAGCAATCCCTCCTAAAGGAATTGACCCTACACCTACATCCACATGCCAACATAATGGGGCATGTTCAATTTTATTCACAACCATGTTGTTAGAACAGAGGATGAGAACCAACTCCAGTGCACATTCTAGGGGATCAGTTAAGCAAATTATGGTACATCTATGGAATTCTACACAGCTGTAAAAATACATGAAGAAGCTCCGTATGTTCTGATATGGGGAAAAAACTGAGGTGTATCTGGTGCATAAAACAAAGGTTCAGAATAATGTGTAAAGTATGCTGCCAAACAGATAAAAAAAGAAGGGGGAGGTGGAGGATAAGAATATATCTGTTTTTTGTGTCTGTATTTGCATACAGGATTGGAAGGATAAGAAACTCCTAAAAGTTCTTTTTTCCCTTGGGGACGTGGGGACAGAGAATCTGGGAGTCAGGTAGCATGGATGAGACTTTTCATTGTATACCTTTTTAAACTGTTTGATGTATACATTTTCAAACAACTTAAATATAAAAAGACTAAGTTCACAGATAATTCGATATCTCTGGTCTTAATATTATATATCTCTATCACAGTGTCATTGAAACTCTAGGATATGATGGGAGCTGTTTTGTCTTAAAGGGAAAAGGGGATTATCACTGTTGATCCTTGTGGTAAACTACTTAGAGTATTAGTCATGCTTCCCAGTACCCAGGCCCCCGTGGAGTCTCCTTGCCTTGAATCTGGGCTGACCCTGTGGCCTGCTTTAATCAGTAGAATGTGGTGGAAGCGAGAAGGCCTGCGAGCTTCTCTTTTGCGCTCTTGGAAGAAGCCCAGGTGGAGAGGAACTGAGGCCACCAGCCCAAGCGGAGCTCTCACCAACTGCACCAGTTGCCTACCCTTCGGTAAGGCCGTTTTGGACTCTGTAGTTGTCCCAGTGCCCCCACTGACACCACATGAAGCAGAACTGCCCAGTCGAGCCACAGACTCTTGGGCAGTGAGAAGCTGCTGTTGTTTTAGTCACTAAGTTTCAGAACTTGGTATGCAGCAATAGATAAATGAAATAGCCTTGAAGGGTATTTTGGCCATAATGGTATTTCAGAACATTCACACAGACACGTAGGTACATATTTGTATGTATGTGTATGCTTATGTGTGTGTGTTTACACTTTGACCCAGCAGTTCCACTTTTAGGACTTATGAGCAGGGGATACTTTTTGACAAGTGTGCAAATTAGTACAAGATGTTCAGCACAGTGTTGCTTACACTTACTAAAAGAAAGGGCATGACCTAAATGCTCTGCCTACTTAGAAGTGGTTCTACTGACAGGTGTTCAGCTAGGCCATGGGACACTATGAGGCCTTTGAGATGATTTAAATACACTCACAAGGAATGGTCTCCTTTCTATCATGAGAGCCTAACAAATATTTCACAAGGCAGCTGGATTTGGTTTACGCAGTTCTTCATCAAGCCTCAGAATCTTTGCCCTGAACACTTATGCGGGTGACTACGACATATGGTGCTTGCTGTCTAATGGAATCCACAAGCAGGGGCTTAGGCCAAAAAGAATTCCACCTGTAATTCTTTCCCAGGACACGAGCTGCTGGCAGAAAAGAGCCCTCCACACCTTGTCTCACTTACCAAAGGCCAAAGGTAAGCGACTCCACTTGAGATCGTCTGTGCGGCTACGTCTTCCGTAAGAATCCACGAACACCCCGAATTCTGCAAGGAGTCAGAGCCAGGGGCATCAGCATACCCAGAGGCAGGGGGTATCACTGACACTCATTTCGATGGAAGAAAAAGGAATGGAGCCCAGGGGACCACCAGCCAGGTTTAACTGGATCGTTAAAACCTAAGGACCTCTGCCAAGCCACATCTCTGTGATTTATTAAAGGAAGAGGGTTCAAGTGAAAGCGGGGAGAGAGGAAAGGAGGGAGAGATGGAAGGAGGAAGAGACGGAGAGGGGGAGGGAGGCACGGAGGAAGGGGGAGAAACAGAGACTCGGAGATAGGAAGGAAGAGACAGAAACACCTAGAGATTTAAAAAAATGAAAGAAGAAATATCAAGGGAGGAAAAAAAAGAAACAAGGAAAGGAAGAGACAGAGAAGAAAACAGAGAGAAAGAAGCAGGGACAGAGAAGGAAAGAACTGCCTGCCCTATGCGGAGACTATGACAGATCAGGACCAGGCTAGTTCCCTGCTGGGGGACAGGGACCCTCAGGGGCCTTGGTGGTGCTGGAATGACATTCTCTGCACTCCCAGCAGGACCCGCCCTTCCCCAGAGCCCACTGACCCCCTGAGCCCCGAGTGGACCCGGTCTGGGACTCCTGGTGCCTGTGAGCACTGAGTTCCAGCCCGGACTCACCGTGGAAGCAGAGCAGGTACTCCTCCCGCTGCCCTGCGCTGTTCACCTGCACGATCGAGACAGGAAAGCTGTTGGAAGAGGAGGCAAACACAGCCGGCGCCAAGGAATGGTCGTTCTTATCCAGGAATTCTGTAAAGGCAGGCGAGAAGCGGGGCTTCAGGAGTGAGCTCGAGCTGGCAGCAGGGAGGAGGCAGAGTGTGGGCTGGGGAAGAGGACTCGGGCCCTACCCTCAAGTGTGTACTGCTTCATGTCAATTTCGTAGAATTTATTGGTTCCGATGAGGATACTGTAATTGGTGAAGTGGATGCAGCTGCAGGGCTCTGAGGTCTCTATCTCCTGAGACAGAGGGCAGAAGAGGAGAAGGTGAGCGTTGACACAGGGCGGCCACATTTCCACCACCATTCTATTTCCGCCTTATGCATCTAACCAAGCCTGGCAGGTGGTCACCACCGGACTCGTTCACGTTGTCGGTCACACAAAGTACAGTCAGTCTTTTCACGACCCTCACAGCGACCAATGATCCCTCTGCTACCTCTGAGTGCCAGGCAACTCTAGACTGATAGGGCAAACCGCAGCCAAAAATGGGTCAGAAACACCAATTCACTGAAAAGAGAGCGCTTTAAAAATACATTTTTATCAGAGGAAAAAGCCTGGAAAAATACACCAACTATTAACAGTGGTGGTTAGAGAGTGGCTTTAGTTTCCTTCTTTTTGTGGCTGCTAAGTTTCTATTTTGAAGCCCCATTACCTATATAATTATCATCATCACTGTTGGCATCTGAATTATCTGCTTCCTAATTACTTCCATTTGTTTTCAGGCCAGACCTAATGGCTTCAAACACCTCAGCATGCTTATTCAAAATGGTGGCCAGGAATTATCAAGAAGCGATGATTTCTAAGAATTTTCCTGAAGCTAAGAGTTCAAACTCTAATCAGCACTGTCATTGTCACTGACTATTTATTGATCACCTGCTAAGTGCAAGGAAACTTTCAGGCAGCATGACACAGTGAAATGAGAGGAAGGTCAAACTTCAGTTTGAGTCTCAACTTTGTAACTTAGGATCTCAGCCAGACAATCATCTTACCCGAAAATTGGGGATTACCACCCCTGCTTTTCAGAACTGTTGTGAAAGGTATTTACAAGACAGCTGGCTCAGCCTCTGGTACCAGTAGGTGCTCAATAAAAACACAAACTAAACTAGCAAGAGCCCCCACAGACTGAAACAGTTTGTCTAACAGCTAATGACCCTTATATATTCGTCCCTCATTTCACTTTGAGACTAATCATGAAAGCACCTGAAATAAGTCAGGCTTATGGTAAGTGGAACATTCTTAGTCAAGGGACAACAGACAGCTTCCTCTAGGAGTGAGGCAAATGTAATGATCTAACGTGTCCCTTGTCCGTACTGCTGTCAGTATCACAGCTCACTCTGCTCCCAAAAGGACCAGCTCCCTAATTACATATCAAAACACAGCTAGCACTGGCTTTTCCAAAGGTTATCAATAGAAATTTCTAGGATCTGAGAAAGATTCTGGTCTGTGCGACCAGGGACTGCTAGGTTCTCAGAAAGAACTCCTTCCCTTTTTCTGCTGGTTCAAAACAAGCGTCTACTCGAGCACCAAATTCCTTTCTCCCTTAACAAAAGGCTGAATTCACTGCCTCTCCAGCCAGCCCACAAACAGGAGAGGGAAAGTGCAGCTACTAGTGGCTCTGGAGCTTCCTCCAGGAAGGCAAGGTGTCTCTCTCTAAGGAGGTCACGCAGGGCTATAGGGTGAAGGGACTACACTGTTCCCTGAGACAGCATGCTTTCCACACCAGCTGGCTGGGAGAGCAGGACAGGCAAGGCCCGGGACTTACTTTCCGAATGCAGTACTTGCTGAGGTTTTCATTGTAGCGGAGAATGACAACTTTGCTGGGCATGGCTGCACAGATGCAGAGCCCGTTCTCAATCTGAAAAGCAATCAGGGAAAAAGAAAGAAAAAGAAAGAGCATCACCAGTGTGTATCCTGGCTCCATAGCAAAACTGGGAATAACACATCAATTTAGAGCAGGGTCTCTCAACCTTGGCATTATGGACACTTTGGGCCGGATAATTCCCTGTGGTGAGGGGCTGTTCTGTGCATTGTAAGATGTTTAGCAGCAACCCCGAGCTCTCCCATTAGATGCCAACAGTAAAACTGCCAGTTGTGACAGCCAAAAATGCCTCCAGACATGGCCCAATGTTTCCTGGGAGGCAGAATCACTCCTGGAAGAGAAAGACTGATTTAACAGAGATCTGGAGAAGGCCTCAGGAAGTCCACCTGACCCCACACACATTTTGTGTGTATGTGCCTTTTGCTGGAGACAGACTCTTTTGACCATCTTGCCCCCAGGGAAGGGAAAGGCAGTGGAAATTGCTATAAGAAGTTAAAGATTTTGGTCCAAAGAAAAAAGTTCTTAGTTAAGATCTGTATATGTAAAGTTCTATGTTAAAATTCTCATTTTCTAGAACAGTTGAATCCCTCACTTCACCTCCACAACTGGATCTTTGTCATTTCACTAATTGTGAAAAGCAGCTCAAATCAGTCCTGATATAAAGGTCAGCAGAGATGGGGTTGAGGGGGATAAGCTGGGATAAGATAGGAAAGAAAAACAGGAAAATGGAAATGGTTGGTAATGTTCTATTTCTTGGGTTCAGTAGTGAGTTTGTGGATGTTTACAACACTATTAGGTGTGATAATTTTATAATTTACATATATATTCTATACATTTTTTGAGTGTTTCAAACATTATAATGAAATTAATTTATAATTTTTAAAAACATTTTTGGAAATAAAATGCACATTTCTAAGTAGCTCGTCATTCACAGGAGAAATCATAAGAAATTTAGAAATATGTGGAATGATAAAAATTTACAAGGTGCAGCTAAACTTGTAGTTAGAGGAAAATGTATAGCCCTAAAATCCTTGTATTTAAAAAAAGACCTGAAAATTAATTAGCTAAACAAGAAATAAGAAAAAGAATAATAGAAGAAAGCCAGAGAAAACTGAAGTAAGGAAAAACAAAGATAAGAATGAATGAAAAAATTAATGACAAATAAAATACTATAATAGAATCAATAAAGCTCAGAGCCACTCCTTTGTAAAGATTAATGAAATGAGAATACCTCTGATGAAATTAAGACAAATAAGAGATATGGCACAGGTAATATTAGCGATAAAAAAGGTAACTACCATAAGAGAATACAATAAAGAACTAAAGGGAGAAAAAAGAAAAACAAGAAATTTTTTCTTTAAAAAGAAAAAAAGTCGTTAAAATTGACAAGGGTACAGAGTTTCATGTTACTCGGTCCCTGTCTGGAATTCCAAGTTCCCTCTGGCAAGGACCTTCTATCAGCCCCTTCAAGATTCACCTCCTCCAAGAAACCTTTTCAAATTAACACCTTTCTAGGACAGCCATTCTCTGACTTTGTATTCTTTTCCCTTCTTATCATTTGCCATAGTTAATCCCAACACTCACCTAAGTAACTAGGAAAAGAATCCCCCAAATGCAGAGGATCCTAAAACCATAAGACCTCAAAGAACGCAGGCCAAGGCCAAGTCCCCCATCCAGAGACTCCTGTGGCTGACCACACCTCTCCCCTACCAGTCCTCCATCCCTCAGAATGGTCAAGTACAAGGCTCAGGCAATTACAAGGACTGTGCTCATTGAATGTTCACTGAGTGACCAAATGAGCAAATGCCCAGTCTTCTGAGAAGGGAAAGGCAATGGCTTTCAAGAGCAGAACTCCAGCCGCCTCAGAGGTCCTACAAAGGCTTGATTCAGATTTCACTGAAGTCACATATGTATGTGTGTATACACCCGTAAGTACTCAACTTTTTTAATGAAAAAAAAAAGCTTTTTAAAGAAGCAGGCAAGCTTGAGGCCAGCCCTGTGGCCAAGTGGTTAAGTTCATGCACTCTGCTTTGGCGGCCGAGGGTTCGCCAGTTCAGATCCTGGGCACAGATCCACACACTGCTCATTAAGCCATGCTGAGGCGGCGTCCCACATGGAGGAACTAGAATGACTTGCAACAAGGACATACAACTATGTACCGGGGCTTTGGGGAGGAAAAAAAAAGAAGATTGGTAACAGATGTTAGCTCCAGGCCAATCTTCCTAAAAAAAAAAAAAAAAGAAAAAGAAAAAAAAAAGACTCTCCAGATGATTGCTTCAGGTAGCTTATATATACATTTAACAAAAAAAAAAAGCAGGGAAGCAAATATATTTATGTGCCAAATTTCAATGTGCAATTAACTACCAAAGAATTCACTTGAGTTCTCATGAACAGACTTTATGTTATATAAATGCCATAAATTAGAATTTGCAAATTTTTAGTAATATAACATCCTTTCATCCAGTTTAGACATGGGGTTCAATGTTATATTTTTTTTAAAAGGAAAAGGTTCCATCAAGAGGATGTGGAGAAAAGGGAACCCTCATATGCTGGTGAGAATGCAAACTGGGGCAGTGACTATGGAAAAAATAGGGAGATATGGCAAAAAATTCAAAATAGAAATACCATATGATCTAGCTATTCCACTTCTGGGTGTTTGTCCAAAGAACATGAAAATGCTAATTCAAAAAGATATACACTCCTATGTTCAGTGCAGCATTATTCACAACAGCCAAGACTCGGAAGCACCTACATGCCCATCAACAGATGAATAGATAAAGAAGATGTGGTATAGATACAGTGGAATACTACTCAGCCATAAAAAAAGACAAAATCATCCCATTTGCAACATCATGGATGGACCTTGAGGGTATTACTAAGTGAAATAAGTCAGATGGAGAAAGACAAATACTGTATGATTTTACTCATATGTGGAAGATAAAAAAACACACACATAGATATGGAGAACGACTGGTGATTACCAGGCAGAAGAAGTGGAGGGAAGGCAAAAGGGGGAAAGGGGCGTGTGTATGCTGATGGATGGAAACTAGACTTTTGGTGATGAACATGATGTAGTCTATACAGAAGTGGAAATATAATGATGTACACCTGAAATTTATATAATGTTATAAACCAATGTGACCTCAATAAAATAAAATTTTGTAAAAAGGCTCCATCACTCACACAAACACACACACTTTCTTTTTTTCTAACTCTGGATCATCCTTTTAGTTTTGTTAATTTTATTCTGATTTTTCTCTCTGACACTTCCTTTAGATTCACAGCCTGTGCAAGTTTCATGGCTGCACAAATTATTTCATGTGCCTAAAGGAAGCCAGAGAAATTTAACCCAGTTTGAGGTCATACAATTTCCAAGGCCAAATTAATAAGCCCTATAGAAAGAGGGGCAGTGCTGATGTCAAGAACATTCCGCCAGCTGAGCCCCGAGGAGAGCTTACCTTGCCAGCAGCGAACAAGTGGCAGCCTTTGACAGCTTCGAAGATGTTGGGCGAGATGTCGGGCTGGGCGGGAAGGTGCGACTGTGCCAGAGACTGCTTCACCTTCTTCACGTCAACAAGACACAGGGCCCGCTCTTCCCCTGAGAGGAAAAGGAACAGCTTCTCAGTCAGTGGGAGGCCGGGAAGCAAACACACGGGACGGCAGTTCTAGCTCTAGTCACAAATAAAAGCCAGCAAGGCCACGCAGATGGACTGAGTTTCCCATAGATTCCTGTAAATACAGTTTAGGTCCAACTTTTGGATCTAAAATGAAAACATTTGCCGTCTTAGTCAAGAGCATGGAAGGAAAAAAATTCTGCAGAGGTAACATCAGAGAACGTGAACTGTACTGTCAAACATGCTCCCCACCAAAGTAAAGACAGAATGTGTTAGGCAACAAGGGGCCATCTTATAAAACAAAAGCCTTGGACTATTCCAACATGTGGATGTCACGGAAGACAAAAGAAAGGCTGAAGATTCATTCCAGATGAAAGGAGACTAACAAGACATGACTAAATGCAATGCACGATCCTGGACTGGATCGTGAATCAGGAAAAAATACTCTGAAGGACATTACTGGAGCCACAGGTAAACCTGACTATGGGCAGTACATCAGAATATTGTATCACAGCAAGGGTTAAATTCTCTGAATTCAAAAACTGCACCGTGTGAAACTATTCCGTGTGATGCTATAAAGGTGGATACATGCCATTACCTATTGGTCCAAACCCACAGAACGGACAACACCAAGAGTGAACCCTCATGTTAACTGTGGACTTTGGGTGATGATGACGTGTCAATGTAGGTTCATCAATTGTAACAAATGTCCCACTTTGGTGGGGGATGGAGAGAGTGGGAAGGCTGTGCATGTGTGGGGGCAGAGGGTATATGGAAACTCTGCACTTTCTGCTTAATTTTACTGTGAACCTAAAACCGCTCTAAAGAATAAAGAAGGAAAGCAAGAAGAAAGAAAGAAACAAACCATCAAAGCAAGAAGCTGAAGAAAAGAGCTGAGAGACCATGAAAAGCCAGTTCCTGACCATACTATTTCAGCCCCTGGATGCATCCGGCTGTGTCTGAAACAAGACCTAACTGTGGAGGTTTCAAACACTGAGCCAATAAATTATTGTTTTTCCTTTAAAAAAAAAACTAGTACCACCAATAAAGAGACAAAAAAATTTTTGCCATGGTTATATGAGAGAATGTCCTGTTCTTAAGTGATATGCTTCAGAACTTGGGGTTATAGCTACAAATGACTCTCGAATAGTTCAAAAAAGTTAATGTCTGTGTGTATATAGGAAGAGAAAGAGAAAAAATGTGGCAAAATGTTAACAGTGGTGACTTTAGACGAAGAGTCTCTGAGACGTCACAGAAATAAGAGACAACACAGGAACAGAGCAGGCAAGCTCTCAGAGGTCACGGCTCACGGAGGTATCGAGGTGATGAAGACAAAGGGTCTGACGTTTATGAGTCTCTGAGGCTCACTACTCTTGACTTGGCGTGATGGTGAGATGTTCTTTGGGGTGTCAGCCTGCACTACACTGGACACCAAGGGAACTGAGTCTGAGCAGAGAGCCATCAGCTCGGGCACCAGCAGGGACACCGAGGAAAGCTTCTGCTCCAACTTGCCACCAGGAGGGCCTGCCTTTGTGTTTCACAAGCACGATATTTGGCTTTCAAATACTTTCCCTTGAAAGTGAACAGAAAGTGCTGTGTCTTTGGCCTCCCACCTGCTATCATGAGTAGCTTCTCCAGGTCCTTGATGATGTAAATTTGGAAGACCGCTCCAATTCCTGGCACATGCGTGAGGGAGTTTTTCAAGACATTCAGTGCATAGAGCCCTTCCTCGGTGCCCACCAACACCACCTGCAAGGGCAGAAGTCCCAAACGGAATGTAAGCAGAACCACATCACCATAACAACCCCCAAAAATAAGCCGCGAAGCCGACACAGCCCTTTCTTGACTGCTTGTGGCGCTAGCCAGACACCAGCCAAGTGTCCAAAAACACCCTAACCTGGTCGCTGAAGGGCAGTGTGCAGTTCATGTCCAGACGGTCATCACCTTCCAGTTTCAGCAGGGAGTTTCCAAGCAATTTCTTTGCATATGTGAAAGAAAAAAAGAGGACATGGTAAGATTGAACTGTCCATGGCAAACCCATCCAGAGAGACACAAGCAAGAACCGAGAGAAGTTTAATGCCAGGAAGAAAGACAAGTCACTCCTAAAAACACTCAGAAACACACATCTGCTCTTGGCTCGCCCCATCTTTTGATTTGAGCTCAAAAGGCAAGACGTGAATGTTATTGGTAACTCGGGGGTGGGTGTTAATTAGCATCGGAGTTATAACACGGCTTGGACTCAGGAAGAAATGAGTGTCGCAGACGTAGAGAGCCGTTCTGTGGTAGGAAATAAGCTGAAGCTAAAGAGATGTCACCTGCAAAGAGTTAATAAGCCACGTGGAAGGCTCCTGTCCCTCCAGGCTGCAGCAAAAGTGCAAAGCACGGTGTCAGCACAACCACCAGCCTGTGAATCTCTTTACCTGAACCCAAGCAGGCAGAAGCTCGGAGAAAATACAGTCGCAGCCCTATTGTACACATACAAATATGGATTTCAGTAACAGGCTCACACGGGTAACAACGAAACAGGTCATCAAAACAAGTCTACCCAGTGAGCAGAGCTCCTCTCAGGAGGGCCCCACGGTTCAGGATTTTCTGAGTGCGAACACTTAAAGTGTTGATTAGGAGCTAAGTGTCTGAAAAGAGCTGTTTCGTCTTTGGTGGAGGAAACGCCAAGGAGCGATGAGTGCTGTTTGTATCCTGGAACGTTCTAGGAGGGGTGATGCCAATCAAGGCACCCACGTTTCTAACATCTTAAGGATGAGTAGGATTTCAAACCTGCCTACGGAACAGCAAATCGTGTGGAAGCAATTGAGAAGGTTATGAAAAGCCTTTCTGAAGTAGACATGGCTGTCGGCAGCCTTTTGTGCTGCTTTGTGGCCAAAATGCTTGTAACTCAAGCCTTCAAACCAAATAAACTCAACAGAGTAAACAAGAGAGGATTTCCTTATAAGTACGTTTGCTGCTGTGTTGCCATAATCAAGATCTGTCACACCCCAAGAGTTGGCTACCGGTGCTGACTCCCCCATTCTAAAGGGCTCTGAGGGGAGGACCCGTGATGCCAGACAAGTCACCTCAGAGCCTGTATCTCTATCACCACAAAAGTCCCAATCATGACAGTCTCCAGCCATCAGCCCTCAGAGAGGGAGCCTGAGGAAAATCACGGCAGCCCATGGGAGTCCCACCAAGTCAGCCCCCTTTACAAAGATGAGCGCCTCTGCCCGTTTTCATACTCACAGCATCAGCTTCTGCTTTTTCCCTAGACACTCTCCCACCTGCGACAACTGATTCTAAGGCGGTGACCCAGCGCTGTTTGTCGGGGAAGCTGGGAGCTAGCAAGTAGAGGGTTCTCCCGGGCCAGCAGGTGGTATGAGGGTGAGATTCCATCTTCAGGATGTATGGGACATCTAGGAGATTCGACAGAGAGCACAGGGTTGGGTTTGGGTTCCCCCAGCTCCCACTGGGAGGGATGGCCCTGAGATAGCAGAGAGAGTGCCAAGCCACATGAGTCCTAGTTACCACTAAGATGGAGGAGCTGAGGAGGTTGGGCCTCCTTTGCAGGCCAGTCACCCCTGTGCCCCCTCCCGCCCTTGCTGATTTGTCAAGCCCCGCCCACCTGCAGAGTGGGGCTCTCCCGCTTCTCCTCACCTGCTTTGGCTGTATTTGCAAGTTCAGAAGCACCGACGGCGCCATGAATAGATACGTCCCCATCGGGAAGGCACAGCTCAAATTCTTCCACCGGCCTCTGTCCAGCTTGGTGCAAAGAGGAAGCGCAGAAAGAAAAACAAAAGAACAGGACCAAGAAAAGGGGAGAAGAGAGGAAGAGAGAGAGGGGGCGAGAGAGAGACAGTATGCATGGAAAGAGGCGCACGAGAACAAAGGAGGAGGAAAAAGGTGTGCAGAGAAGGCGGAGAGGGAAGATAAAAAAAATAAAGTGTGTCAGATGAGTAGCACAGTCAACTTTCTGATGACGATGCGGATTTATGGGCTAGTTGACTGAGGCAGAAGTTCTCTGAAGGTGTATTAGCAGGTAGAATCTTCAGGGCAGCACCCTGCAGGTTCTTCAGAGGGGAGACCTATAGACGTGAGTATCGTACCAATAACCTTTAGCCAAGTCATTTGGGTTTTAGTTTTCAAAAATGGAAAATCGTAGAAGGCTCGCAACGCAGTCCAAAAAACAAAGCCTTCACGCCGACACTGGGAGACCTGGGTCAACCACGTGCAATGAAATTCCCCCTGAATCATTAATTTACCTTCTCTGGCTTCGTTGTCATAAATGAGGACTTTGGATCCCTCCAGGACGATGTACTTCCTGTCCCAGCCTTGCTGTCCTCGTTTGTTATTCCTGGGAAAACAGAGATGGGAATGAAGAAATGTTTGAACTCAGAAGAATCAGGCGGGAGGAAGGGGTGGGCATGGGAGGGAATCTTCTCTAGAAAAGACACTTCCCTAGGAAACATCAGGAATGCAAGTGCCAGGGGAGGGAGGAAAAACTGCCTTCTACTCTTCTAGGTTCTGGGGCTGGCCTAGGAATTCAACTGATCTAAGGGAGATGAACAGGAGAAAAGCACACAAATTTTATTTTACATGGACATGGGAGTCTCCAAAGAAAATAAAGACCCAAGGAGCCGACAGGCTCGGGTGTTTGTGTACCACGTTGAACAAAGAGTAGCAGTTGTGAAAAAGTGACTAAAATGTCCAAGAGGGCCCAAGGAAGATAAGAGTTTCTTTAACAAGGTCTGTTGGCACAGATTTCTCTCGGCCGGTCTTGACTCCTGTCTCTGGTGATAAGAATGTTTCTTTCCTCTTGGTATAGAGAGAGCAGCTTTTAGCTGAGAGTTTTATCTCCTACTTTCAAGAAGAGAAAGGTGGAGGTCAGAGTGTCCTTCTTGCACCTGCTGTTTTTCAAGTGCCTTTAGCTCAAAATAATTTTTAACGCAAAGTGGCATATTTTGGGGTGACATTCTGCCACCATTCACCAGCACCCGCCCCAGGGCAAGCCACGCTGCAACAGTACCTGGGAACCTTCATCCACCCTTCCAGGTGCAAGCTGCTGCTGGGCTCCTTGGTCTGCAGACCCGGGGAGTTCATTTTGTCACGGCAGAAGGCCTCAGTGAAATGCGTGGCATATTCGGCTGGCAGGCCACAAGTGGCTGGCAAGCACGTGGAGCACTTGGGATGACACATCACCTGACATTCTAGGGAGAAGCAATGAACCACCTGAAAACACGCTTGGCGGATCCTGGACCATTCCCTTCCTCTGCCAGCCAACCCCCTGCCGGGCCGTCACTCTCACCCCATCATCCAGGTAATCCCTAAGCTTTCCCAGGAGCCAGGCCCCTCTAGAGAGAGGAAACAAGAGCCAAGCTCCCTGGACCCAATTTTCCTGGCTTCTCCCAGGCTGCCACAAAAAAAGGCGTAAAGGACATATTTGCACATTTCACTCGGAGCCAGCACACAGCCTAAAGGTAGGGAGAGACCAGCCTGATGAAGAGGGGCTGGAAATTAACAAAGCCGAAGGTATTTCACACAGGGGGTTGGAGACAGGAGCTGAAAACATTTATAAACTCACTCCTCTTTCAGGGGAAAAAGGGCGTCCTCCCACCGAAACTAAAAGCTTGAAAATGAATGCACTGTATGATGAGGAATCTAAAAAGAACAAAAAAAACCACCTCCACGAGATAGATTTTTTTAGGTGGAGACGCACAGGTGCTGCCGCCAAGCACAGCTGCTGCTCTTACCGAGACATTTGGATGCCTGGCGTCCAAAGTGCACAGTATCCAGACACACAGCACACTTTGTGGCTCGCATGTTCAGTCCTACATTAAATCGGTGAGGAATATTGTGGTGCATGCGCTCCTTAAGACGCCGACTGAATTCTGGAGGAAAATTTTTAAAAAAATCATTAGAGTGCTATAAACGACACCATCCAGAAGGTGAAAAGATAACCCACAGAATGAGATAAACATTTGCAAATCATCTCTCTGACAAGGAACTTACAGAATCTATAAAGAACTCTTACAATGCAATAATAAAAAGACAACTCAATTAAAAGATGGACAAAGGATTTGAATAGAAATCTCTCCAAAGAAGATAAACGGCCAACGAGTACATGAAAAGATGCTCAACATCATGAGTCATTAGGGAAATGCAAATCAAAACCACAATGAGATGCCAGTTGGTGCTCACTAGGTCATCTAGAATCAATAATGTGGACAATAAGTGTTGGTGGGGACGTGGAGAAACCGGAATTCTTATACATTGCTGGTGGGAATATAAAATGGTGCAGTCACTTTGGAAGTCCCTCATAAAGTTAAACATAGGACTACCAAATGACCCAGCAATTCTACTCCTAGGTATATACCCAATAGAATTGGAAACATATGTAACCACTAAAATTGGTACACAAATATTTTTAGCAGCATTATTTATGATAGCCAAAAGATGGAGACAACCCAAACGTCCATCAATGGATTAACAGATAAACACGATGAGCTATCCATACCATAGAATATTATTCAGCCATAAAAAAATGAAGTATTGATACATGCTGCGACAGGGATGCATATCAAAAACATGATGCTCAGTGAAAGCAGCCAGACACAAAAGGCCACATACGGTATGAGATACGAAACAACCAGAATGGCAAATCCACAGAGATAGTGAATTAGTGGTTTCCAGAGGTTGGGTGGAGGGAAAAATGGGAAGTGACTGCTAACGGATATACAGTTTTTGTTAGGGGGGGAAAAGTGGGGCCAAAGATGTTCAAAAATTAGAATGTGATGGTGGCACAACCTTGTGAACTTTCCAAATGAGTGAATTGTATGGTATGTCAATTTATCTCAATAGGCTGTTAAAAAAACCATTAGAGCAGGTTAGTTACAGATTGTGAAACTATTTTAACACTAACAGATGCATCTAGATTTACATGAATTAACTTAAAATCTCCATTATCCAGTTATTAGGAATGAGGGTTTTTTAAAGAACATATTACTGGTAGGAGATTGGCTATATGAGAGCATAGATGTTTGTGGGCATAAAGAAACATATGCTTTTAAGTCAAATGTTTGTAAATATTTTAGGCATAGAAGCTTTGTCTTCCAGATGAAATCATATATCTAGAGCTTTTCAGAGTTCAGTTTAAAAATCACTATTATGAATCAGAATTTCCAATTATTAAATATATAAACTTACTGAAGAATTTTCCCTTCATGTCCAGTTCTTTCATGAAAAACCTCCTTTTGTTAAAAACCCAACTTTTAAGCCTCAAAGAACTGATTCTTACATTTATATTCCAGGCTGTTAAAATTAACAAGATTGATTTTTTTTCTATTTAATGGGCCCCCCTCTCAACAGTGACCTGGAACTAGTTAAAGGCAGCTTCAAACAGAGAGAAAAGCTCAGGATCCCAATTTCTGAATCCAAAGTGAGTTCTCCATATAACATCGTCCCCCTTCCTTGATCAGACAGTTGCGAGGAATAAATAACACGCATGCACTTTGAAACTGTGAATATGCAACACACCCAAAGCAGGAGCTTGGAGTATTAGGAACGACTCAGGTAGCTGCTCTGTGCAGCTTTGTCGGTGGACACCAGGGCCTCCGTGTTACCATCACCACTTTGATGACTTTAAGAGTACAGCTCTTTGATTCAAAGTGTTGTGTAAACATAGGAAACAAGATGACATCCTCATTGAAGAAAAAACAACAATAAAATGCCATCAAGATTTACAACTAAAGAGGTTTGACACCATGATGCTGACCCACAGCTCTACTCCACGTTCCCTAAGACTTTCCAAACCACCTTCCCTGGCCCTTTTTTTCAGGTCCTTTCCATCTCTAGGTAGATAGAGTACTTTTGAGACCACAAAGAAAACTCACACGGTTGGTAGGAATATAAATTGTCACAAACTACCAATACTCAAAATGCATGTAATCTTTAACCCAACAATTCATTTCCCATGAACTTATCCTATAGCCATAATGCCCACAGAAGTACAGGATGTTCACTACAGGGTGTCTGTGGGAACAAGGAATTGGAAATAACCTAAATGCTCATCAACAAGGGTCTGTTTAACACATGAATCATACACCCGCACCATGGAATATTATGCAGCCCTTTAAAAGGTTGACGTTGATCCATGTGTTAATAAGAAACCCTCTAAGATAATGTTTTAACTAAAAGAAGAAAGGTGTTTTGCAGAGTATAACACAGTGTGCTATGATAATTATAAAAGAAAAAAGGGCTGAGAAAAATACGCTCATTTTCTCATACTCTTTAAATATACACACATAAGATACATGAACAATACGTGGTTACATACATGAACTAGTGCCTGAAGAACATAATGGTTGACTCTGAGTAAGGGAAGTGGGATGGGGTGGAGAGAAGACCTACTTCTTACTCACTATCGCCTAGTTTTATTACTTGTCATTTTTATCATACGTCTGCATTGTAAAAAATTTCAACAAAACTCCAGTGGCCCCTTGAGAACGTACCCTCTGGAGTTGAAGACTCCTTTCTGCGGCTGGAAGGCGGGGCGAGCAGGCTCATGGCACTGGGCTGGTGCTCGGGTGACCGCACGATGGCGGACATGGCGATCTGCTGCCTCGCAGTGGCTGGCGTAGATGGGTGCGGGTGGTCTGTGGCTTTCCGGTGGGCAGCTGGAGAGAGACCAGTCCAACGTCTTTTGGTTAGCTGGGTCACCAGGAGGACCCAACCAAGTGGACTGCCCCTGGGCTGTCTTTCATGGACCCGAGACCAAAAGGACACATTTTGTGCCATATCGGCAACACCAAGGATGCCGAGAACTTTTCGGACTTGGGCTGTCTGGACTGAAGGCGTATGGGCCATAAACACAGATGCTGAACTAGGGCCAATCTCCTTGAGATCGGTCCTCCGCCTTTCCACAGCACTTTGCGTAGTGAGCGCCCCTACCTTCCTCCCGGGCGGACCGGAGCTCAATGCGGGTCTTCTGAAGGGCTTCCTCCAGCTCTGCACAGCGAGCTTTCTCCTTCTCCAGGGCCACCTTCAGCTCATTGTACTGCAGAGGAACCTGTGTGGGCAAAGCAGGGTCCTCTTTCCGTCGACTAAATAAACCCTAGCAATGGAAACAGAGATATCTCCTAACTCCTGGAAACTGGCACTTTAAGCTAGCTAAAGGAGCTCTGACTTGGGAGGAGCAAACCACGAAAGCCGGGAGCATACTCACTGTAAGCAGATTTAGTAAAAATGGCATGCGAAGGGGGAAAAGGGGAGACTGAGCCACAGCCCATTCCAGCCGGCTGGAAAAAAGAGGGGTGCAGAGTTTTCACCAAGAGGCTTAAAGCTGCTTGAATTGCCACCACCTCTTCCTTTAGCATTTCCAAGGAGAGCCATTTCCTGAGTCTTTACCCTCAAAAAATGGAAGTGGAGGATGGAGTCAGGAGAGGTGGTTCAGAAATCACTCTTGCCTTGAATTTGTCTCATGATGCTTAGTTACAAGACACAGGGATGAGTGCTTTTAAAAAAGGAAGCAAAAAAATCGAATACTAAAAGGATGTCAAAACGAGGGGCTTACTCAAAAAAATGCAAATGGAACATGTACTGTACGTGAAGAAAAAAGAAAAACATAGAAGAATACAACTGAAAAAAAATTAACAATGAAAAAAGAAATGGCAACACCCTAACTACATCAAGTGACATAATCAGATAACAGTCCACTGCTAAAACAAAAAAGATTAAATCTCATAGGCATTGCAAGCACAGACAGGCACATGACACACAAGAAAATCCTTCCCCTGCAGCCACCCTGAGTAGCAGGCTGCTCTCATCTCCTTACAGTAGAGACAGCATCAGGATCCACTGGGACCGAGGGCCCACCTCAGTCCACTCCTCAGTATTCCTCCAAAGGCATCGCAGGCCTTTCCTGCAAAACCGCTGCCTCTGCGACTCTGGGGTACAAATGCCTTTAGAAGGAAACGCGAGCTCCTTAGAGGCCCTTTGGAATGGAGAACACTTGGCCAAACCTAGGAGGAGGGCTTCAGCGGTTTAGGGAAGCATGTTTTGGACTTACTAAAAATCTCCCCATGCACGCGGGCAGATACATATAACCCTCTCCATAGGTTTTGCGGGTTTTTTGGCCATAGTTTTTAATATGTTGTCTGTTACAATTTTAAAGGGATGGAGCAGTACTCCATGGAAGGTACAGCTATCCAATCAGGCACTTTAGACGGGCATTTCGACAATCTGGGTCCCAGTCTCTTTGTGAGCCAACCAAAAGGACTGGACCAGACAAGTTCTAACCTTTTCTAGAGTCCCACACAGATGACCTGAGAATCCTTCTCTCTCTAGAGTCCCACACATGTGACCTGCTACTCCCTCTGGAGTCCTGTGCCCCGACCTATGTACAAACCTTTCTCTCCGCATACCACCCCCGCCCCAGCTGCTTAGGGAAAAAAATCACTCCCTTAACAGAGACAGGCACCACAATTTTAAAGGCCATGGACAGAAAGTAGCTTGTTACAGACTTTATAATGATACCCTCTCTTTAACAGCTATTCTGATTATCTCAAAACCTATTTTTCAACCCAAAATAAAACATTTTGTGCATTTTGTTCTCTTCAATGTTCCTAAGATGCTCTATCAACCGTGGTGTACACTGAAACTGAGGATCAAGCCAAACTGTCAACTCGCCACTTTTCCAACACTTTGACCCACCTTTTTCTTTTTAGCAGGTTGGTCCATTTTGGCTTGCAGAAAATCAATGAGTTTGGTTTGCTGAGAAATAGTGCCTTCCATTTTCACCTTTTCATGAGAATACAGAACCTAAAATTCAGGAAAACAAGAATAACCTCAGACCCAGAAAGAAGGATACTTTTAAATTTAGTACTTTAAGAAAATAAAAAAGAAAGTCATTAGGATGCCAGCATAGGAAAATTCAATGCCAATGCACTGGGTCAATATTTGTTCACTTAGTCCTCATCTTAGTGCCAAAACACAAAGAGGGAGGATGGATGGATAGATATGTGAAAAAGTAAAACCAGCAAATGATTAATATTAGAATCTAGGGAGTGATCATTAGAGCAGTTTTCCAACTTCTCTGAATGTTTGCAAATTTTTGTAATGAAATATTGGAGAAAATACACAACAGTGCACAACACAAAGACACTGACGGTTTCCCCAGATGACTTTGAGCCATCATGCTTCGCCTCTGCAGACAATTTTTAAGGAAATTCCCTCGGCCGGTTCTCACCTGAATGTTTTCCAGCTGATATTCCAGATCACTCCTTTCTGTCTTCAGCAGATCAGCTCGATCTAGAGCTTCTTGCAGCCCTTGAGTCAGCCGGAAAATATGATTCTTCTGCAGGTCCATCTGCTGCTGTAATTTGGCTTGCTAGTGGGGAGAAAGGCCGGAGAAAGGCTCAGTACCACACACAATACATCTTGTTCCCCCACTGTTGCAATTACCAAACTAATTTCAGGCACGGCACCAAAAGTTCGGCTTTTGAAACCATCTCATTCCAGAATTGCCAATTGTCACCTTATTCCAAAACGATGCATGCATGGTTAAAAAGAATTTGCACAGAAATCTCAGATGGCCAGCAAGTCACAGGATGTCCACTGTAACAGGAAGTCCAGTCTGGTGGGTCTTCCTTCCGGTCAGAGTTGACAGTTAATTTTGGTCCTTAAGAGTCTGAGCCATCTGAGTTAACATCTAAGGCAGTGAGAGTTACTGCCATGACAACTAAGTTCCAATTTGTCCTTATTTTTTGTTTTTAAGATCTCAGCTGTTACTATGCAGAATCACTTTGCACGGACAGTATGGAATACACAAGGCGAATCACGTCATCTCTAACTGAAAGAGTTCCTCGTCAGGGTGAGGGACCCCAAAAAGCACGCAAATAGCCACAATCGTAGGACATATTTTTACAGCGTGGGGAGGAAAGAAACAGAAGATCCCAGATTCAGTATGAGTGTTGGTAAAACCCAGGAAAAAAAAATTAAATTTAGTATACTGGAAACAGTTTTGTGCTGGAAATCTTCCCCCAATTTTTATAATGGAAGTCAACCAGAAAATAGGGCAGGTTATAAAGAGACTGCTTTTATGGCTCTCTTTCCCTAAAATGCTTCTGTGTCTACAAAGCAGGAGAGAGCAGAGATCCTGACAAAACACTGCTTGATTTCACCCAACCCCTGGTTTACAGTCTTAACCACGCTAGCAGTGGCCCAAATCCTCTCTTCCCTGGTGGCCTAGATCCTCTGCAGACTTAAGGACTGAGAGCTACTGAAGAGCACTAAACATCACCACCGGAGTTTTCCGACAGGCCATGGCAAAGCTCAGTGCTCCCGGCCCCAGCAAGCTGAGAGCAACTGATGACCTCGTGTTGACCCTCTCCATCTTACTTCACTTCCCTCTGTCTATGTTTTATTTTTCTTTCCTTTTCTACTCTTCACCTGCCCTTCCTCTTCAGAGGGCGATCACTGCTTGGGGCATACTGCAGGGTAGTGGAATAAGCCTGGACTTTGAAACGTTAGAAACCCTGGTTGAAATCCTGACTTTAACACATATCAGCCACATGACCATGGGATGCTTACACTGCCTCTAGGGGCATCAGGTTCTTCCTCTGAAAAAGGATATAATACCTGCCCTCACCAGTGACATCCTACACACAGTGCCCAGCACACAGTTGGTGCTCAATGAATTTTAGTGCCATCTCCATTGTCCTTCCTTCTTCCCTCCAACCAGGTCAGCTGCTCTCCTCTCACCTTCTTATCTGCCTTTCCCATCCCAACCTACTCCACCAGCCTCTCCCCTATCAATCCTCCATAAAGCAAGAGATACTGTTACTAACCAGAGACCACCCAGCCCATATGCCAACCTGGAATTTCTGAATCAAACCACAGAACCCCCTAAAATACAGGAAAAAAAGAAAAGGAAAACAGCTAAGATAACCTTTAAAAGGAGCTATCAGTCCCCTGCAGCACAAGTGATTTCTTCCACAAATAACCCTCTTTGGTTTCTTCCCACTATTTTAGGACACATTAATTGCTAGGCAGGAGGCAGAGAAACAAGTGCTGGGCACAAGAATCTGTTTGGTGACAGCCAGGCCCAAAATATTTTTCTAGAATAAATACATCAACTGTCCATTAGCTTTCCAAGAAATAGGCTGCTTATTTACTATAATAAAAAAACAGCTAAGGGGCTGGCTCTGTGGCTGAGTGGTTAAGTTCGCGCGCTCCGCTGCAGGCGGCCCAGTGTTTCGTCAGTTCGAATCCTGGGCGCGGACATGGCACTACTCATCAAGCCACGCTGAGGCAGCGTCCCACATACCACAACTAGAAAGACCCACAACGAAGAACATACAACTATGTACCGGGGGCTTCGGGGAGAAAAAGGAAAAAATAAAATCTTTAAAAAAAAAAAACAAAAAAAAAACAGCTAAGAGTGACATTTGTGCTCAGTGAAATGTTTTTCAAAACCATTTACCTGCTTCCCAGAGAGAGGCAAAGGGAGGTGATTCATGGGTCGGTGTCAGACTGAAAGGAGGGCTTTAGCTATGTGCTTAGACCTGTCCAACAATTTTACAAGGGTGACAGGAGACTGGGAGGAAGCATGAAGGAGCTAGACGACAGAATGAGAGCATCAAACAACCCTGGTGGCTAGAAAGATGGATCAAAACCAACAAGAGAAAGTTCAGTGGGATGGTATTTTCTCCAACATCAACTGAATAAATACAGAACACAAAGATGTTAAAAAAACAAACACTTGTAGAAGGGTAGGTGGTGACTTGACAGGTCAACAGGTATCAATAGTGGGATAAAGCTACCCAAAGAGCCTGGGTCATTGGCAGAGGTTTCCAGAGCCCAGAATGGAGATGGAGATATCCCACTGTATTCCATGCTGTTCAGACCACATGGCCCTCTAGAAACTCTCTTTGCAAAGATAAATCTACCAGAAAAGAACATGCCAAACTTGGAGGAACTTGAAATATTTCATTTAGAAAAGAGAAGATGATTTGGAGTGGGAGAGTAGGTAAGATATCTAATCAACTGTCACGGAGATAATAAAAGTAGTTATTGAGGTCAGCCCCATGGCCTAGTGGTTAAGTTCACGCACTCTGCTTCAGCGGTCCAGGGTTTTACCAGTTCAAATCCTGGGCAGGGACATGGCATCGCTCATCAAGCCATGCTGAGGTGGCATCCCACATGCCACAACCAGAAGGACCCACAACTAAAAAAGTACACAACTATGTACTGGGGGGCTTGGGGAGAACAAGGAAAAATAAAATCTTAAAAATAAAATAAAATAAAATAAAAGTAGTTATGGAATCATCACAGGACTGTATGAGTTAATTCATGTAAGGTACTCAGAAAGGTACTTTGCACATATTAAGCGCTAATTAAATGTTAGTTGTTATTATTCTCAGGCTTCAGTCCAAAATAAAAAAGGACTTCCTAAGAATCAGAGTTGTTGAAAAATGGGTTGGAATGTGAGAGTCACTGTAAGTACTGAGGTGGAGGTTCAACAAGGCTCGCCTATGAGGAGTGCTGGAGAAGGGATTCTCTACCTTGGACAAAAGATTAATTTGACCAGGATCAGCAAATGGACTTTCAGCTCTGGTGTTACTTCCAGTGGACCGATAGTGGCTATAAAGTGCCATATCCAAAAGCTTCTGAGGCCATCTCGGGCTCACGAGGAAAGATTTGGGAGAAAGAGCCATTAGTAAAGTCTGTTAGGGGCAGGGATAAAGGGAACAGTGGCAAAAGTGCTGGGAATTTGGACTAGATGACATAAAAAAATTCTTTCTAACCCTGAGACTCTGATTCCGAACTCATTTTCAAGTCTCTGTCCCTAATGAAGAGGATATCTGAGTGAAGCCCTTGGTCACATGCTTATAAAGTGCACACCACAACCAAGCATCCTAGACATATTTTGGACAATAAAGATCATTCTTTGTTTCACAGTGGTTTCAACCGTCAGCAAAATCTGCCTCAAACTCAATGTCAGCCAGATGTCTGTGCTCAAAAATCTATCTGTGAGGTACAGACTGAGAAACTGGAAATGTTCTCACGTAGTGTAGAAGTGAGAACGAGGGGACTGAAGCCAGCATTCTATTCCGAGCACTGTCACTGACTCACCACGTAACCTTGGACCAAAGTATGGAGCTGTCAGGGCCAACTCTCCTTCCTCGGAAGGAAAATAGGACAGGCGAGATCATTGATTATTTCTGTTCTTTCTGTTTCCAACAAGTGCCCAAAGTGGGAACGCTGTCTATTCATTCCACATCAAAGACCATAATTCTCTCATTGACCACCAGGTAGATTTTTAAATTTGTATTACAGTGATCTTAGGGCTGCCTTTGGTGAACTTCCCATCCATGTATACCTATAATTAATTTGATTTTCAAAATTTTTTATTGTGGTAAAATATATATAACATAAAACTTACCATTTTAACCATTTTTAAGTGTACAGTTCAGGGGCACTAAGTACATTCACACTGGTGCGCAACCATCACTACCATCCATCTCCAGAACTTTCCCAAACTCCCACTCCTATTTTTTAAAGTATCATTTCATAAAACATTTCATACTCACCTGTAAAATTTTCACCAGACTTTTCAAACTTAATAACATGGCAATATTATTTCTACTAGCAGAGTTCCTCGGGAGTTATGGGTATCATACAGTAAACCCTCAGTTAACCAGAATAGGTAATCTGGTTAACTGAACTGTCAGGCTCCCTCCAAGAGAACACTCCTGGAGTCCAGCTTCTCATTAAATATCTTTATAAAGTGTGTTTGTCCTGGTTGGTCAATTCTAATGAACAAAGCAGAATCATCAGTGATTCAACAGACAGGGCTTTGGTTGGGAGCGGGAAGTAGTCATCAATTTAAATGGAGATTTTCAGAATTCTGTTAAAAGGTACAGGAAATAATATAAGGGACGGGTTTAGGAGATCCATTTGAGCTTTTCATTTTATGTCTCAAAAGCAGGGCATAATTTTTTTTTAACTGAATTAACTGAATGTTCAACGTCTTCATGAAATTTGGTAGTCAGCATAATCTGATCAAGTCTCTGCCCTGTGCACAAAGCTAATTTGCATGGATGTGCTATCAGCCTGAAACTTAATATACTTTGGATGTTAACTCTAAAGAAAAATTTAACTTAATATTCATTCACCCGTCTATTTAATAAACTTCCATTTGGCACATACTCACTATGTGCTTCTCACTCTATTAAGCACCATATGGGAGGACACAAACGACAGGGATCCTCCGGTCTTCATGACACATTCTTTAATGTGTTAAATACCTTCGAGAAAGTATCAAGTGACCACTTTACTCTTCCTCGAAAATTCTAATTTCAAAATTTGAACGTCTAATTTGGATCTGACTACCTGAACGTAAATTTTCACTTTCGAAATTCCAGCTGGCTCTATTTAGCAGGTGCGTTCACTCACCTCTTCCAGAAGCCTTTGTTTGAGCTCTCTTTCGGTCTCCAGTTTCTGTTGTAAACTTCGGGCATTCATTTCCAGCATGGCGTGTTTCTTCTCCAGGTCGTTGAGCTGGACATTTGGAAAAATTGGCCATGATACCACATTTAGGAATGTCAGATGCTAATAACTTTTGGAAATATCCACAAACCTTCACATGTGAAGAATAATCAAGTTCTAACGGTCAGAATATAAATATTGTTTTTTTAAAAATTTACCACAAAAGTCCATGTCATAGACAGTCCTTATGTAAGTTATTCTATGAGGTAGGAATTATTGCTAAGGGGTGAGTCATATAAACAGCTGTGACAAGTTTGAAGCGGATGATTGCTTTGGCTGGATTTAATTAAAGAATCATGCTGAATGCCTGCTACTTGCACAGGATTCTATCAGGGGTTTTTGGGATGAAAGGATAGATGAGCTCTCTCAAGGAACCTACATGAAGTCACAAGCAGAGGGTGGCCCATAACTAGACATACACACAAAAAATGACTGCTTTGTCACATGATAATTTAGATACGGAGAAGAAAAACTGATCTTGAATGACCAGTCATCAAGAAAAGATGGTATGAGAATGTCTAGAGTCTTAAAGGAGGGGTGGAACTTGACTAGAGAATACTTTAAGAACAGTCAAATAGAAAAAAATATTCTTCAAGTTGAACACAAAAGGGTTTATTTATCTCCAAATAATATATTTATTTTCCTCATGAAAAAAAAAAATAGCAAGCCAGTATCAAGGAAGTCAGGAACGTTCCTGAGTGGCAAGTTCTAGCCTTGAATTCAATCATTTTATTTCTATGATACTCTGGTAAGAAAATAATCAGATGTCTATAAAGACTTATGTTCATCACACTGTTATTTATAATGGCAAAAAATTGAAAGAAGCTCAAGTTTCCAACACAAGTGGAATGATTAAAATAGGTACTTCCGTGCAATTGATGTTTTTAGAACTACATCTTCAAAAAATATTCAATAACTCAGGAAAAGCCCCTAGTTATATGATGTTTTTAAAAAAAATACATAAAGCTGTTTATATAGTAAGAACCTAAATTTATACAAATATTTATGTGTGTTGTGTGTGTGTGTACACATAAACATATTATGCAAAGAAAAAACTACAAATAAATTCACCAATATAACAGTAGTGACAGATTACCAGTCACTTTTTCCTTTACTTTTCTGTGGTTTCCATAGCACCAGAATGACCCCAAATAATTACTCTTATAATCAGGAAATAACAGAGTTATACAAAACTCAGATTATTACTCTACGTGTGTGTTTGTGTGTGAAAAAGAGTATATGTGCGAGGCTACGTATATACATAAAATTTCTCTAATCTTCACTTTTGTTTTCCATAACATTGAAGCACTTATTCTAAATCTCTTTCAAGACTATTAGATTAAATCTCCAAAACAGTGGTCCATCACCTGGTAAATATAATATGGAGTGCTACATGGACAGAACACACGTATTTCCAGTGTGAAATACTGAGGACTAGCATTGTCGTCAGACCCTATCATGTCCCTGGACTTGGAACACAGGGAGGCTGAGCTGCCTATTACAGTAGCAATGGAATTAGCATTAATCCTTGCCACCAAGCACTTCCCAAGGATACTCAACATTAAATCCATAAATCCTTCTAGAAATCAAGTGCCAGAAAACGAGAGTTGTGCACGCAGATCAAAATTCGGACTTCAGGGGCCCAGAGAGGTGGATGTTAAGAAGCCATTGACCGACTGTGAGACCCCAGTACCCACCACACCAACTCACACTATTATCTACCAAGGACATCCCACAGTAAAGCATAACCATGTGACTCTACTGGACTGAGTAAACGTATGTTTATGAAATACGTTGACCATGGATTGCATTTGAATTTGTGTCAAGCATGCCTTCCAAAAGATGGAAATGAAAATGTTTTCCAGAAAGGCAGAAAGGATGGGCACTGACCTTGTCAGAGAGGCTCTCAGCTTTCAGCTTCTGTTCTTTGAGAGCCTGCTGCAGAGCGAGAATCTCGGCCTTGTGTTCCTTCACTGCCAGCTCCACCACCTGGCGCGACTCAGTGATGCGCTGATCAGCTCTTGCCCTGATGGAAAAACACAGGCCCATTTCAGAAGCCCCACCATCACTGACCCAGAGAAAGGAAGCTGGCCCATCTCTAATCCTGATAAGCAACCAAACTGGCTGCAGGCTGGATAGATGCCCAACCCTGACTCCTACTTCCAAGTTACGTCCTGCTTCCTGACCGCTTACTGAGTGATGATTTGACCCACTTTAGGCCTTGGGTAAAAATATTCTTCATAGGTAACGTTCTCGTGCGTACTCACTTGGAAAGGCTGAAGGGGAAAAGGCAATTTTCCAAATACAACCGGGCTGAAGAGGATGTGTCAAGACTGTCACAGCCTCCCTTGGGAGTGGAAAGGAAATGAGGTCCCACTGAAGGACTACAGGGTGCAGAGGACCATGGGAGATGCCATTTGAGCAAACATTTCTTCTCCTTAAAGTACATGCAGTAAGTTAAGTGTTCGGGGTGCTCATCAGGAAACTGAAAATTGAATCTGATGAATGTGTACATAAATAAGGTTAGAGACTAGAAAAATTAGAAGCAAACTAGAAAAATCACTTCCTCTCACCCATTTAGGTCTTACATTTTACTACTTCCACACCTGGGCTTGCAACACTGTCCTTCCCTACCCTACAAAGCCCGATCTGACTCAGCCTTGAAGGACAAACTCAAAGGTCATGTCCTTCATAAAACCTTTCTTAATTTCCCCTCCCAGAAGTAACCTCTCCTTGCTCTGTATCCAGAGCATAAATGTACTTCTCTCCTGGCACACCCAACTCTCTGTTTCAGACAATAAATATCTGAATACACAGTTTATCTCCACTAGACTCTTAGCCTCTTGAGGACAAGAATTAAGAATTATATTTTACTCATCTCAGTATCCCACATAACACCAAGACAGCAGGAAAAAAAGGGGGTAAAGCCAAGATCTTTCACAGTTGCCCTTGAAATTATACATGAAATGTCTTCCTAGGCACAGCCCATAATTTTACCTTCCACGTGTGGTTGTGTATCTCTTGATGCTAAAGCCAGCTTCTGATCCCTAAAATTTTCCCTGAAGGGCTCTAGAAACAGCTAGGATAGGAGCTGGACTTGAGGGCAGAAGGAGGGGGTCTGTGTGAAAGACCCAAACAAACCATGAGGACTCAGGGAGCCCAAGAGTTCAGAGGGCAGCAGGAGCAGGTCTTAAACCAGCAGCCCCTCACAGCAGCAAACACCTTGCCCAAGAGGATGCCCGAAAAGGGAACATTTCTACTAGTTTCTCTTGAAATTTAAGAGTCCTCATCTTTTGCCTCTAATCTTTTCTAGTTTAACTGACTTAGCATAGATTAAACATCCAACACATTGATGAGTCTACCATGGCCAAGGAAATGTGGGAAATGCCCAAATGAGTCTGCTGGAGTCCAACTAAATGATAGATATTTCTATGTATAGCTTATCTTGCTTAAGGAGTTTAGAATATCACAGGAAGGTGAGTTTCAGAAGAAGGTGACATTAGTGAGGTTATGAAGGATGGACATGATTCAGTTATGCAGACACGAAGTCATGGGGCTAACACTAGCCTATACGGAGCCTTTGTGCAAACTGGAAAAAGGCACCTGTTCTTCAAGACCATTTATTTCCATCTGCTGGTAAACTGTCGTAATATACCAATTTTGTTAGAACAAAACACTTTCCTGCTGCGAGCTGTAAAATTGTCATAATAAAGCTTCAAATCTATGATGTCTTCAATGTGAACGGCACCCCCTAGAGCTATGCACTACACAACCTGCACTATCGCGGCCTTGGCAAAAAGGGAACTGTGGAAACCAAAGCAGGAAAGCAGACGAAAGATACTGCCTGAACCTATTATTACTATTTCCTACCAAGAAAAAAGAAAAAAACCACTATTCTTCTAGAGCAGTTGTTCTCAAGTGGGGGCGATTTTGCCCTCCAGGGGACGTGACGCAATGTCTGGAGACATTTTTAGTGTCACAACTCGTAGAGGGAAGACTAGCATTACACACAACCAGGATTAAAATGGTGATGGTCTTGCTACACGGTCACAATGATAAGAAACCTGAAGAAAGAGTTTCTGCAAAGAAAGCACTGAGATACTTGCCCTGCTCTCCCCCCAGGCCTCTGCACAGGGGAAATGAACACCAGCTACTGCCACAGAATCCAACTGACACTGACCATATTTACAAGCAGGATGACCAACCCATCCTGGTTTGCTCAAGAGTCTCCCAGTTCCAGCACTGACAGTCTGGTGTCCCAGGAAACTGCTCAGTCCTGGGACAGTCGGTCACCCGCCTCATAACTCTCAGGTGATCCTGCTGCAGTGGCCCATCACTGGCTTTCTACAAACAGGAAGTCCCACCTGCTCTGCTTTTCAGTGTCCAGCATCCTCTGTAACTCTCGAACCCGACACTCAAACTGGGACTTCTCATCGCCAAGGACGCTCCTCCACGCCTCCCACTGCCGCTCTTTTTCCAGAAGCTCGTCGTTCAGGGCCTCCAAATCCATGACCTGTTCTTCCAGCATCGTGCAGGTGGTCTTGAGAGCCTCCATAGTCTGCAAATCAGTACCACTGAGTTGTGCCTTGTATCAAATGAGGATCTCCTGGATGTTACTTTTGTCGGATCAGTTTTAGAAAAGCGCAAGTTTCTAACTACAGTCTGAAATGCAGCTTATCTTCTTCTACAGACTGAGGGGACCAGAAGAGAATGGATGAAGGGCCATTTCTGCCACCACCTTATAGGCAGAACCCAAAGCAAGGCCAGCAGGAGGAGACCACACTTAAAAAGTCAAGGGGCTCATATTGCCTCCCAGAGCATTCTATTTCATTCGTAATTTTTCTAAATCAAAATTAAGAAGAACAACACACTTTCAAAAGCCATTTTTTAAAATGCTCAAGCCTTCAAAACACAGACATGATTATAAAAAAGAGTCCATTTAATGGACAAGGCTCAGTCTTGGAACCCTTGGGAGAGATGCCCCAGGCACTCACTCTAAAATCTAAAGGGGACCAAAGTGTTCTTCGGGATCTCTAAAGGGGATCTCTAACATGGTTTACCGTCCTTACTTGCTTCTGGCTGGTGAGCTGCATCTCTCTCTCTGTGATCTCACGGCGGAGATGGTCCACTTCACTTCGCAGCTGTACTATCTCGTCGTTGGCACCGGAAGCCTCATCGAGTTGTTTGGACAAGTAGAAATTTTGGTTGTTGAGCTCAGCATTGTCCTCGGTCAGCTGGTTCAGCTGCTCCTCCAGGTCTGTGATGACCTAAGAGAGGACAGGAATCCAGTTACACATCAAGCCAGTCAATTTTAAATGAGAAATTGCTCCAAGAGCCATTGGTTTTGAACCTACATGATACTGATAATCACTGTGCAGCTCACGTATTTGCCCATCCAGCCCCAAGAGCCAAACCCAAGCTCCCCACATCCACCCACCTATCACTAAGACACACGTGCTGTGGTAGGAAAAGAGAAGTCTCTGATTCCTTCTAACTCAGGATTCATCTGGAAAGTATGGCAAAGGCCAATCAATCAAAAGTGACTGCCATATGGAAGGGGCAACTTTAAATGAGATCAAGTTAATGGAAGATAATATAATGTGGAAAATGCAAATTGAGGAAAGAGGAATAACAAAGAGACTTGTATCACAATCAGCTAATTAAGCGAAAACACCCATGACACCATCTATAGGACATTATAATTGAAGATAGTCTTAGGAGGCAAAATAAAGTTCTTATCAAGGAAGACTGACAGCAAAGGACACCAAGAGTTACTTTAATAAAATCTCAGGCAATGAATTTAATTTCACACAACGAAGAAAAGAAAAATTTGAGGAAGCTTAGAATAATCCTGAAAATACAATATTATACTATAACATCACTTTAATGGTTTTTATTATACAGTGAGCTATCCGAAAATGGAAAGGCATGTATATGAAATTGTCATTTTATTAAGAGAGATTTAATCTGGTTTTGCTAAATTATTTCCCTGCGCAATGGCAGAATGACTCCAATTTCAGTACATTTAGCATTCTTATTCTCTTGGCTGTGGTTTAGTATCAGTGCTGCAGAGAGCTTTTATATATAATACTTCAGAAGTTTAAGGGCAATTTTCTAATAATAGTTGGAATGAGGCACACGGGCAGTAAATTAAATTTTATGTTAAAAAAAGTAAATTAAAAGGAAATGCCTTGAAGCCTACAGTTATTAATTGTTTCCAATTATCAAAACTAGAGTAGATTTAGTTTATGAAATGTTGCCACTGTTCCCACGACTAATTCCCTATTTTAACCCCCTTTGATTATCAATTAAAAAAAAAATCTTTCCAGGCTTGCAGAATTAAAGAACATCAATTAAGTACATTTGTTCAATGTGGTTCAGAAAACACAGCTTTCATTTTGTAACTGAGCTGACAAGATTTTAATGTAGTAAGTGGGCTAGCAATTTGTATTTTAATGTCAAAAGCCATGTTAATTCCTAATGCACTAGTCTGAGGTACAGTGTCAGCTACAAGAGGGAAAATAAAGGTTGTCTGGTCAGGTTCTTAGCTAGGACTCCCTCTTTATCAGGGGGGAAGAAAAGGAAAAAACTGAAAGTTTGTCATTCCTAGCAGGCAGTTATGCCTCATAGATCCCTGTATCACTCACTCTATGACATGGTCAAATCTCCTAAAACCAGAAACAATAAATGAACAATGCCAACAGTTCAACTGATCTCCTTCGAATGCAGTAAACCCGATCCTGAAGATAGTCTTCATCCTACACTGCAAATGTCTCCATTTAACTATTTTGCCTCCTTCTACTCTTTCCCAAAGAAAAACAAGACTGAGGCAAACTGGCCTGGGAGTTATGCTACAGCCTGGCTTCTGGAACTCCAAAGAGGCCACCTTGAACTTTGTTGGGTTGACTTCTCCATCTGTGACATGGAGGTATATACTAGATTTACCATCTCCTCTGTTTTTACCTTTTTAATGTTTTGAGTTTTCTAACATACTATTCTGTCTTAAAGTATCATGTAAAATACAGGGGACAAACATCAACGACCAAGATGAAGCTTCATTTGAAAGATTACAGTGGTGCCTCTTGAAGAGCAGACTACAGAAAATCAATTCACATAAGAATATATACATGGCCAAAATAATTTACTGCCATTCGAAGACATATTTAAGCCTCTGGTACCCACTTCCTTTCTTTGATTCATGAAATATTTATTTTCATAATGTGAATTATTATAAGTCCATTTCTACCACTTCATCTTCTTCTCCCAAAATTAGATTATAAAGTGCAAAAGAAGAAACATTTGAAAAAAGTCAATGAGGTGCCAAGATTATTCCTCTCACTTCAGTTGAGATGGGCCCATTGAAATAACAAGGGTCCCTCCATTTCCCTGTTGTTATCCGGCTTTCAAGTGGTCTCACATCTCTATTTACAATTTGTGACTGTTGGTTCTATATTTTGTCATCATCTCTCTTTAGCACATTTGACATGAAGAGGATTACATGTTTGTGTGAAGCACCCAAGTCTTCATTAAAAGCATTTTAACTCATTCAGACTTTTTATATATTCCTTCTGCCCCAGCCATACCATGTTTAGCTCGTGACTCTGTTTCAAGTTGCTGGAGTTGTGGTATTAAGTGTTAGACAAACCGACAAACACACACAGTATTGAGTTTGCAGACACTGAACTGACTTGAAACACAGGCAGTAAATTAATGGTCTCCATGGTTTAAAAAAAACGTATCAGAGGAAATCTGTGAATTTGACCCAGGTCATGTGCAAGGAGAATTCTTAGGTCTACTCTGTGGCCATCGGTATATTCTCTCCACACCAAGCACAAATGATCTTTTTACTATATTAGAGTCTGTTAACCTTTCAACGCCAAGGATAGAGAGCAAAAAAGATAAATTGAAAGCCTGATTCCATCTTAGCAGTAAAAAAGATGAGGGAAACAGCTTCATAATGCAGGGGCCAGCAGAGCTTTCTTATACGCTGTTTTTGCAGATAAGAGATTGTGGTACAGTTCTAAGAGAAAACAAAGGATATAAAAAAATGATCTACTCCCAGTGTCCAAAAAAAAAAAGATCTCTGGGGTTATCTGTTGCTTTCCAAGCAAACCTCATGGTTCTGAGAAATAGATGTTAACCCCTCCCACCTTACTGGAAGACCAGCAGAGGGAATGTTACCAGGTAAACGTTTGCGGCATATTGGGGAGAAGAAACCAGCCGGATGACGAGCATCAGGCTAAAAAGACACAGGACTGAAGTCCTATTTTAATGCCTAGTTCTTTCTTGAAGGCAGCTATTTGCATATTATTTATTTTTAATCTTATAGCTGACAGATTGATTCATAATTAAAACCATGTCATATGTTTGCCCACCAACTCCCCTCCAAAACAGACTTAGGTAGGGTTTTAGGTGCCAGATTGAATCAAATCCTTTTTTTAAATCTCTTCAAAATATAGAAATGGTCTGAGCTTGAAAATCTCACTGTTCATGGGCTTTACAAAAGCCGCTTGAGAGCTCCTATCAACTGAGTTATCAGAGGAGTTCCCACCAGTAACGAAGATGACATTGCTCAGTGGAGACAACCTCGGACAGCGCCAGCAAGAAAGGAACATCCATCATGCTCTTCGGAAGTATCTTTAAAGCAGCCTTTGAACTTGCAAAAGTATAACTGAGATCTACTATTGCTGCCAAATGTTGTGCCAAAGTGGTGGTTTTCAAACTTTTTTAAGGAGCAGAACCATTTTCTAAACAATAGATTAGGTCATAAATCCAACATAATAAAATAATAATAGTAACTGACATTGTTTAGCCCTTTCTATGGACCAGGCTCCGGGCAAGCACTTCGATGCATCATCTCATTTAGTTCTTGCAGGAACCCTATGAGGTAGGTATTATTACCAAGTTTCTGGTTCTATGATTCAGTGTTTCCTAAGTTTTACGGTTTCTGGAATTTCAATGTATACTGGAACTAAGCAGCTGTCTCTCTTCCCTCACCCAGCCCCCGAAGAGCAGGTATTAAATGAATTATACATCTTACAATTGATGGCATATTGGAACTAAGGATATACAATGTTATCCCTATTCTACAGGTAAAGAAATGGAGGCTTGGGAGGTTAACATCACACAGGTTCCCAAGAGGCCAGTTTGGAATCCCAACATACTCTGCCTGACTCCAGAGGGCATGGTTTGGACCACTAAGCAACCCAGCTGCTCTAGCCGAAGCGGGGATGGGGGTCACTCTCTCGGTTCCCCCTCCCACTGGGAGAGGCCCCCAGAGGCTTCTCCACAGAGTGCCAGAAGTAAGTAAAGTAAGGAGTAGGGGTCACTTTTCCAGAAAAAGCAAATGTGAGAGATAAAGAGAGTATAAAAGTTATATTCTTAACCAAATTCATTCTACATACTGGCATGTCCTATTAAAAACTAAACTTCCAATTTTAAAAATGTAGGGGAGGGTAGATTACAAAGGGGTACAAGGAAACTTTTGAGGGTGATGGATATGTTCATTATTTTGATGGTTTCACAGGTGTATACATATTTCAAAACACATCAGCTTATTGTACTCCAATTATATCTCTAAGAAGCTATAAAAAATGCTTTTAAAAAAGTTCTTATGCCAAAAGACTAAAAATGGGGAAAGATTCTCCAGATAAAGGATTACTGATGTACACATTTGAAATATATCCAAGTTTATTTTAGGAAAAAATATAATATAAAAGTCACAATCATAAAATGATCTATATTTTATTCAGTGATCATTTATGAATATGTGTATAAGCAAATAACTCTTATGTAGAATAAGAAACCAAGACGAGAAGAAACTAACAAAGTAGGCAGAAGAGTACATGAACTGAATGCACCAACTCCTCAAGGAAGGGAGGCAAGAATGGAGGAAATCAACAGGCACATCTAAAGAGGGCCCACCCTGGTCCGCCATCAGCGTCAGGAAATACAGACGAAAAATCCATCTGCCAGGTACCTACTAGAGTCAAACAGAGCCACGTCTCATGACCAAGCCATTCCACTCCTGGGTGTATGCTCATCAGAAACAAGTGCTTATAGGCACCAAAGGGCTTGTACAAGAAGGTTTGCTAATAGCTTTACTCATAATGGAAACAATCCAAGGGTCCAGCAACAGGAGAATGGATAAACAAACTTCAGTTCTATTCATACACTGGAAACACTACACTGTAGTGAAAAAGAACAAATTCTTGACAGATACAACATGGATGAACTTCAAATGATTTAAGTCAAACAAGGCTCAACCCAAAAAGAGCACATCCTCTACGATTCCATTTATACAAAGTTCAAGAACAGGCAAAACTAACGTGTGGTATCAGAGGTCAGAATAGTGGTCACCCTTTGGGTAAAGGATACTGATGAGAAGAGGACATAGGGGGCCTGCTGGGGACTGAAAATGTTCTGAATCTTGATCTATGTTGTGGTCACGCAGTTCTCTATACGTATAAAATTTCATTGGGCTGTGTACTTAAGATTAGTGCACTTTACTGCATGCATTTTATACCTAAACTAAGGGGAAAAAGCATCTACCATCAGACTTCTTGTCCCATTTATAGTAGGTAAAGAGGAAAGAGAGAGTTTCATTTCAAGAAAAGAAAACATGTATGTGGGAGGTAGGGATGTCTCTGGAAATTCACAGATGCAAATAATACAAATGGAGACAAGCTCACTGAGGACTGACTAAGGAGAGAATAAAGGGATGAAAGGACCAAATAAAGAAAGTGGAACCGTGAATAAAGATATCATCCCTAACTTCTAAAAGGGGCCTATTTCAGTCCTTTGTTCTGTTCAAAAATAGACTTCAAGTTTCTACTGACCCTACCTTATTACATAACCTATGAACGATGCTTATCTGCTTATAGTACTTACTTCTCTCAATATAAATAACATCTCCCAGAGAGTCATAGATTTTGAATTTGCATGTTAGGAACCCAGATTTTGCCTGTTAGGAAGTTAACATTTCTAGATCCTCAGGAGAACACGTCGGCCTTTCCTCTCTGCAGAGGCAGCCGGCTGGAGAGCCACACAGATATCACTGCTCTACCGTCTGGACAATCTCTGGCTTGCGTGGCCCCGGAACCTTCTACATTGGAGAAGGAGCTGCCTTGGGACTTCAGTTGTAGCTAGTGAAACCTATTAGGGCTTCTGCTGTGAGAATTACTTTGACCATTCCAACTATCCTCCCTCAAACATGAGGAATGGTTTTAAGTCTTTAAAACTGGCAGAAACCCAAGAAACTGAAGTTATCTGGGGCTCAGAAACTCCAAATCAGCTTCATTGCATTAACTGATTCAAGTTGAAAGTTCCTATCAAAAATCAGTCACTCATAAAGAGATGTCCCCTTTTCCTTCTCGGTTTCAGTTTCATGTTATTTTAATCATCTTTGGTTAATACTCACAGTACAGCTGTTACGAAGGGCATCAAATTTGCGCTGGATTTCATCTCTATGTGCCTAAAAGGTAAGAAGTTGATTATAAATTTCTCATAGGGTAGAATACAATTCTACATGCTACGGGTCAAATAAAGAGAACAGCATTTGCCTAGAAAGCCAAGAAGGCTGTTTGTTGCAGGTGTCCCAGCATCTGGTTTTCAAAGAACTAATTAATCAAGGCATCCCCAACGTGAGAAGTCAAGTCACAGGAATACACAATGCTATGTTAATTAACAATTAACTATTTAGACCGCACATGGATACCCTGTACAAATATATTTCACATTCATATTAACACCTTGGGACTAGTGGAAGAAAAAAATAAAGGATGACGTTTTTACTCTCCTTCATTTGTGTTATTTTCTATTCTTAATCTTTCCCTCTTCCCTCTAATTGACACCCGCCCCCCTGTCAGCCTGCTCCCGAGAGAGACACACACACACAGACACACATACAGGACAAAAGGCAGGACAAAGTAGGGGCTTTTTTTTTTTTTTAATCAAAAGCTGCTGAGATTCAGAAACCCCACAGTGACCTTGAAGTAAATATAAAGGCTTTCTCCAAGGCTGAGTGGCTCTAAGACAGCAGCATGCATTCAGTTGACAAGGATTTTTCTGAATGCATACTATAGGCCAGACATTGCAGGAAAGAGCATATATGGCCCACGCCTTCATTCTGGTGAAAGAAGATAGAAAATAAACCCAGGCATGATTACCAATAGTGACAAATGCTACAAAGGAAACAAACGTGGCCCAGGAAAAAAGAATAATGGGGACAGAAAGGAACTTACTTAGATGGAGTGGTCAAGGTGGGCTTCTCTGAAGAGGTGACATTTAAACTGAAACTTGCAGGATGATGAGGAGACAGCCAAGCAAAGAACAAGAAAGAGCAGAGGAAACAGCGTGTGCAAAACCCCTGAGGCAAGAAAGGATTTGGTGCATTCAATGAACAAAAAAAAGCTGGAGGGGCTAGAGCAGTTTTTCAAACTTCAAGCTGTGCACCAATAGCAAGCAAGTCGAGTGGGGTTTTTTTGGTTTGTTTCATCCAGTAAAATGGAATAAACCAGGTAGAATAGAAAACATCAGAATGTACCTTGGATAGTAAGGTAAGCACTGTCGTACGAAACTTGGCCAGATACTATAATTCATCAAGTTTAAGTTGCTATCAATTGTAAGACTTATGGAAATTTCATGTAACATTAAGAAAAAAAAGTGCTTTCAATTACACTATGACATGTTCATGTCTAAATGACTATATAATCATATATAGGCTACGACTATAAGATGTATCCTGACTTTAGATACCTTGGAATCAGTGAAACATGGTATATGTGCTCCCTTGTTTTAGACTGGAAGGTAAAATATATTTTCTGTGGGTTGTGGCCAAACGATTTTTGAAAACCACTTGACCAAAGCACAGCGAGAGAAAGAAAAAGTGGCCCAAGATGATGGTAGACAGACAGGCAGGGACCAAGAATCTTGAAGGCCCAGAAAACTATTTGGATTTTGTTCAAAGTGCAATTAACTGAAAGCCAATGAAGGTTTTAAGAAGCAGAGTGACATGATCTGACTGTCATTTTGCGGATGCTGTAGGAAGAATAAATCGAAATAGGACAAAGGTGGAAGGAGCAGTGAAACCATTGAGGTTGTTGCTGTCATTTAAAGAAGAGAGGATGGTGGGTGGGAGTAAGACAGTGGGAAAAGATGGAGAGAAATGGATGGACTTGAGATCTCTTTTGGAAGCACAGGTAGTAAGACTCGCTAATGGACGTGGGGGCCGAGGGAAAGGAGTTGTTGAGGGAGCCCGAACAGACTTTTGATTTGAGAGACAAGGTGAATTATGGCACCATTGGCTTAGCTATGAAAGCCCAAAGAAGAATCCAGTTTGGGGCAGAGGCAGAGGCAAAAGTGGTCCTTCTCTTAAAAGAAAAAGAAAAAAAATTAGTCTCCATTAGAAGGTCTAGAAGATAATCAATTCAAAAATTTTAGAGCTGTGATGTATTCTCTAATCCAGCTATTTTACCATAAATTAATATTATAAGTTTATAACAGCAGCTTAGACACTGCAGAAAAAAGATTAGTAAACTTGAAGACATAGCAATAGAAATGATCCAAAATGAAACACACAAAGAAGAAAAAGAAAGACTTTAAAAAATAAACAGAGCATCAGTGAGCTGTGAGACAACTTCAAGCAGCCTAATACACATGTAATTAGAGTCCCCAAAGGACTGAAGGGGTAAGACAGAAAAAATATTTGAAGAAATAACGGCCACAAAGTTTCAAAAGTTGATGAAAACCATAAACCCCCAGATGCCAAAAGTCCAATGAACCCCAAACACAAGAAACATGAAGAAAAGTAAGCTAAATCACACCATAATCAAACTGCTTAAAACCAGCAATAAAGAGAAAATCTTAAAACCAGTCAGAGAAAAAGACAAGTTGCATATGGAGGTATAAAGAAAAGAAAGACAGATTTCTCACCCAGTGGGGTCAGAGGAGGTGAGGGTGGGAAGCAAGCTAGAAGACAGTGGAACAACATCTTTAAAGGACTGAAGGAAAAACAAAAATCTGTCAACCCAGAATTCTATATCCAGCAAAAATCATTCAAAAATGAAAGTGAAATATAGACTTTTTCAGACATACAAAAGCTGAAGGAATTTGCCACCTGCCCATCTGTACTATAAGAAATGTTAAAGAAAGTCCTTCAGGCAGAAGGAAAATGACAACCTGAAATTTAAATCTACACAGAAGAATGAAGAGCACTGGAAAATGTAAAATAAAACAAAAATAAATAGTTGCATAGACAGACTCACAGATTCATAAATAAAAAGCTATTTAAAATTAATTTCCCAAAGAAGTAGCCCATGTTTTTATAGACTAATTTAATATATTATAATTGTTTTTCAAAAGCTCAACCTGCTTTTTGCCCAGCAACAATACAAGAGATTTATTAATTTAACTGGGCAAGAATACTACTTGTCCAAAGCAGGAACGTGGCTATCTACGCTACTGGTGAAATCTCATCTGTGAGCAAGCAGCAGCCTGGCCCCAAAGACCTCCAACCCTCTTGAGCACATTTCACAATCACCAAGGACAAAAGGCAAGGATTCCTCCTAGAGGAAGAATAAGGCCCTTAGGTTAATAAACTCGAGAGTAGGAGTGAGCACGTTTTTTTCTTTAAAAGACCAGACAGTAAATATTTTTGGCTTTGAGGGCCATTCAGTCTCTGTCACAACTATTTGACTCTGCCCTCACAGCGCAAAAACAGCCGTACACAGAATGAAAACAAATGGGCATGGCTGTGTTCCAATAAAACTTTATTTACACAAAGCAGGAAGCAGACGGAATTTGGCCCACTGGCTGTAGCTTGCCGATCTCTGCTCTAAACGACTATTTGGTGTGAAATCTCTCAAGACAGAAACAGGAAACTGAGGGTGGAGTTAACTCCTTCAAAGACTAAGCAGTGATCATAAAAATAGCTCACTGGCCAGGATGTAGGGAGAGAAGCCCTATTCCATTTTCTTATTAATAGCAAAGTTTCTGAATAACCCCACACCATTAAAAACTTGTTTAACTGTCCCATTGTAGTCTGAAATTTCAGTCCCTGATACTGTTTCATTTCCATTAAAATTTACCATTACAAGGCCTTTGGATCATTTTGACACATCAAATGGCAATCCTCTCGGAGGGTATAATGTAATAAACTACCATCATTACAGCTGTTGATTTATTATTGACTGTGAAATATAAACACAAAATGTAAAACCTTTGGTCCAAAGGCTGTTGTGACTGCTAGAAATACTATAAGAATTTAACAGTTATTGAACTGAATTGAGAAAATGTCAAGAAACATATGTTTTATGTTTCTTTGAAATAAGTTGTAAAACAAATAACAAAAAAGCAAAAGGTGGAGCCAGCCCAGTGGCGTAGTGGTTAAGTTCATGTGCTCCACTTCAGCAGCCTGCGGGTTCAGCTCCCAGGCACAGACCTACACACCACTCATCAAGTCTTGCAGTGGCAGTGTCCCACATACAAAATAGAGGAGGACTGGCACAGATGTTAGCTCAGGGACAATCTTCCTCAAGCAAAAAGAGGAGGATTGGCAATAGATGTGAGCTCAGGGCCAATCTTCCTTGCCAAAAAAAACAGTGCAAAAGGTCCCACAATAGTATATATGAGGATAATAAAATACATAAAACAAGCTTTGGAGTGTCTCAATGAAATATTTGAGTGTTAATTAGGTATTAGGTGCTACAGGGAATAGATATTTACTTTTAAAAATTATCGAGGACCCCAAAGAGCTTTTGTTTATGTGGATTATATCTATCTATACAGTCGTGCGTTGCTTAATGACGGGAATATGTTCTGAGAAATGCATCATTAGGTGATTTCATCACTGTGGAAACATCACTGAGTGCACTCACACAAACCTAGACAGTATGGCCTACCACACACCTAGGCTATATGGTACTAATCTTACGGAACCATCATCACATGTGTGGTCCATCATTGACCAAAACGTCATTATTTGGTGCATGACTGTATTTACCACATTAGAACTTAAAACTGAGATATTTTTCAAATATTAAATTTCTTTTATAATAACAATAACATTGCTTTGCACCATCAGTGCAAATGTTAACACAATGAAAAATGCCAAATGGCATCTTAGTATTATTATAAAAATAATCCGACCTTGGGAACCCCCAGGGATCCACAGAGCCCACTTTGAGAACCACTGACTCAGAAGCTGGGTGGCAATAAGGTAGAATATACAGGCTGCAGCCTGAAGACCAAAGAGGCACTGTCTTTTGAAAGTACTTATATCTTCATTAATTTTAAGGAAAGCTACAAGAGGAAGAAGGGAAAGTGAATTATGATGCAGCCTTGAGGTGAGAAAACACCTGCCGAGCTGAGGAAAGGAAACCAGTGTTTAGATGTCTGACCACCTTCTGGGATCCATGGTCAGGATTCTAGAACACTCAGGCTTCCACGCATCCGTCCCTTTCCCTCTGAAGGCAGGTACCAAGCGAGACTGTCAACTTCCATGCCCCAATTTCACATCTTGGCTATCATGCCGATGGCTTACTAATTAAATACAGGGTTTGATATTTATGTAAAAAAATAAGAGTGTACACTGGCTAATGATCTTAACAAATCAAAGAGGATGACTCTGGGATCTCCTAATCATGCAAGGCTGGAAGGAGTCCTTTCATTAGTGTCTCTAGCTTTAGACTCTTAATTATTCAACATTAGTCATTTAACCAAATCAGTAAAAGAACGTGAGGGCAGGGGCGCGAAACGTGTCCGTGGGGCCTTGCTGGTATACACAGAGCCCACGCCACATCCCTACCCTGCAGCCCCGTTCAAAGCAACACTTACATCGTGTCACGCACCTTAGTGCTCTAATGTGTGCAGGCTCAAATTCTCTTCCTTAGACAGAGGGATTCCATGGAGTCTTAAATACCAAGTCCAGGCGGAAAATTCTCTCTCCCACAATAAGCATTGAAGTATCTTAAAAGCCTGGCATTTTGTTTAAATTTGACTCTCCAGTTGGTCTCTACTCTGATTCAGTCTCAGCTTTTAAGGGCCAGTGAATTCAATGCAAATGCAATTGACAGGATGGGTAAAGTGAGACTGGGAAAAAAAGAAAGCGTGAGGAAGACCAACAACGGCTTCCCAGCGGGCCCTGCCATGCTTCTTCAATGGACAGCTTCCATTTAACTGTGCCCCATCTAATTTGGCCCAGGAGCAGAGGCCAAACAGGGCAACGACTCCCTTCCCAGGCTAGGAGATGGAGCTCTCTTAGAATTAAACAGTAACAACCCACTTGCCTACTCCCTGTGATTGATAAAACAGCCTGCTGTGAAGCCCAAAGACCTCCTAGGAGATCATTTTAGATCCAGCTGACTTAATTTGATGGATGCTTACATCGGGTCTGAACTTGCGCCTGAACAATGAGAGAGTCAGGGTACTGCATTTGTGACCATTTCCTCTTTCTCTCAAGAAATACATTCTTCAGGACAAATTCAGCAAACCCACTCAGGCAACAAGCACACGCGGTCCATAAGCAGGGTTCTGGCACATAATCAAGACAAGGGGCGGGGAAAAAACCCACAGCCTCAAAAGAGAACTGAAGCAAATTGATACGGGGTTTGAATTCCTACATGACGGGCTCACAAAGAGCTGTCTGACCAAAGGCACTTTCCTGCCATCATTTTGAACAAGCCCTATTTTCCAAAACATCTTCATCTGCGGAAGTGGTAGAGTCCTAGTTTCTAGACCTAGGGAGGTTTGTTTCTTTCTCTTTAAAAGAATAGATGCTCTCAGGCAGTGATCTCATCTGACTAAATTAAGTCGTGACTTGCTGCTGTGCTAGGCTCCCAGCAGCCCTTAGACACAGCACATTCCAACCAGCAGCAAGACAGGATTTAAAGACTGATTTCCCTACAGATAAACAGCAATGACACATGCTCTATTTCATACCCTCCTCCTTCCAAACGGGCAGGATAAGATGCACGGCCACCACCCTCCCTCCCAGTTCCAACAGAGCATGACGATAAATGTGTCCTTCTCCACAGCTCCAAAGTAAAAGGATTTGAGGAATTATAGGGCGATCCCCCGGGGAGAAACAGCTAAAGACACGGCGCTAGGCACACAGTGAGGGCTCATTAAATACGGATTAAATCACTGATGTCTCCTCTTTCAGAGCTTGAGAGTTCATACAGGAGGAACACATTAATATACAATGTATTAAATATAATACTGGTTGGATTTTTTGATATCTCCTTTAGCAGCTAAGAAATGCTATCTGACTATCTCCTTCCCCATCCACCCAATCCCAGAAAGCATATAAGCCTTCTTGACATGCACTCATATATTCATTTCATTCCTACCACCATTTTTTTCTCTTATAGACTTATTTTCTCTTTGCCTTTTCTTTCTTATTTTATCCTGTTATACTGTTTTGTAGCTTTCCAAACTGCTTTCAATCCATTTTGAAACAAGGCAGAGAATAAATAAAGAGATATCATGGCTATTTTTTTCCAAACCAAATATTGAGGACACATGGCATCATGTAATGAGTGTTCTCATAAAGACAATGGAAATTAAGATTGTAATCAATATCTGAACTTGGCGTAAGTCCTGGAAAACCTAGGATGCACGAGCACGTTCTATATAGGAGTTACTCTATACCCCTAGAATCCTGAAAGCCCCTTTGTCCTAGACTGGTCCTTAAGGACCCTGGCACTGTCAGATCACATTCCCAATTTGATTCAGATAATGGGCTCCCTAAACCCAACAATGGGAGATAACTTCTAAGAATGAAATTATTTTAAAAAAAAAACAAAAACATAACATACATTACTTTTAAACAGGGTAAATCATAAGCAACAAATGCGCATAGCCATCTGTAGAAGTAACCTCACTCTAAGAGATATTTAGAGATGTTTGCTGATGGAGATGGGGACAGCATCCAAGATGAATCAGAATGAATCAGGTACCCACTTAAGTACCTTATTTAAAAAAACCCATACCACAACTAGAAGGACCTGCAACTAAGATATACAACTACGTACTGGGGGGTTTTGGGAGATAAAGCAGGAAAAAAAAAAAACCCAGAAAGCCAATCAGCTGCATTGTGCCCTGCCCACGGGAGAGGGTACCCTGACCAGCAGGCATGAGGGTGCCCATCTGCTTGGCAGGTACAGTATGTTACTATTATAAATGTACGTGCTTGGTTGACACTAGCCATTAAACTCATTCAGCTTTCTATGCCCAGCATCGAGGTCCACCAAACAGCCTTACAAGAGTAATGAGGTTTTTCAGGAGACTTCCCTGAAGGGGAAAAAATGCGAAGATTAACCCACCCGGAGTATCCTAGTCGACTTGGCAGCTGTATTTCCCATTGTACATTGATAAGATGGCATTTTATATATAAGATTCTGGTGAGTTTTGTTAGCCTGGGTCAGTCCCCATGAAAAAGATCAACAGTGGGCAATTTGCCCCAAAAGTCACATTTTCAGACTTCCAGAAAGAACTACGGTCTAAATCCAGTGACCCCTCCTCCTACTCCAAGTTTTACCGCCTAAGAATACTCTTCAGTTAAGTAAACGAGTCTCTCAGGGAGAAAAGGGAAGCCAGGTCCCTTTTAGAGAAAGAATCTCTCATTTAGAAGAATCTTTTCCATCTAGAACATACCAGATGCATGCATAAGACTTGAAGCAGAATCAACAGCTTTAAAAAAAAAAAAGTAACACAAATGAGGTTAACCAAAACCAAAATAGAAATATGGTAGAAAGACTATTGTAAGATATAAGATTATCATCATTTTAATGATTTTTGAAAATTAAAGTAGAAGACCCAGGTAAATGGACTTTGGCCAAAACTAAAATTTAAAATATAATGATGATTATTTTAAAAAGAGGGAAAATAAATAAAGGAGGAACTTTTCAAGATACTAAGAAAAGTTCAGCTATTACCAATCAATCTAGTATATTAATTCCAATGATGGAGAAGCCTATGTAAGCCAATTTTCTGCCCATAAAACATCTCTATAAGTTGTTTTTTCTCTCTTGGAATTTCTAAGAGTGAGCCAATACTATTAGCACCACACTTATCCTAGCAGAGGCCTTCAGTGAGCTGAAGGTGCCACTCCCCAGGCCTACCGTGAGTGCCTGGATCTCTTCTTCTGCTTCTGCTGTTGTCTCTTCCAGCTCCGTCTTTGCCTGGCGAAGCTGGCTCTCCAGGGCCGCCCGCGCGGCCTGCAGGGCTGTCAGCTGGGACTCACGCTCTTGCAGGGAGAGCTGCAGCTCCGTGAGCTGACGCTTTAGCTCCAGCTTCTGCTCCTCATGCTCCAGACTGACCTGAGAGAGAGAAAGAAAGAAATGCTAGGTTGACCTTAACTAAAGAGAAAGCCAAGACCTGAACTGTTCAACCTGCATCTTAAATTTGGTCATGGAATCAAATTCTCGGCACTCAGCTGAGAGGGAAAAAAGCAATAAAACAGGTCTGACTTCTATGAGTCTCAAAAATCAACAGGAATGAGAACATGTAAGAGTATATACAACGTATATACAAACCATCCCTTACTTTTAACTACTCAAATGCTTGGGAAGGTTTCAAAAGAAAAACCACACAGCCAGAATCTCCTATGAAAATTATGACAATTACTCTTATTAGGAAAACATTTAAAATTAAATGGATATAAATAACATTGTGTCAGTAACGGGGACACCAATTTACAATTGGAATACAAATGGAAGAACAGATTGAATTCTATTTATTTTAAATATTCTCTCTCTGATTTGTTCTCATTAGGTAACCGTCATTAATGTCATATTAGGAACTAATCATTCTTCCTTCCATCTGCCCATCTATCCATCTGTCTACTCAACATTTCATTCATTCATTTAAGAAAAATTTACTCAGCAATTTCTGTGTAAAAAGGATTATGGAGATGAAAGACAGTCTTTGCCTTCACATTGAGGAGAAAAATGAAAACCAACCATTACCAAGTATTGTGGTCAAGTGCAATGGTCAGGACATGTAGGGATGTTGTAGGAACACAGCAGAGAGGTAGAGAAGGTAACTCTGGATCTGTGCACCGAAGAATACAAGAGCCAAACAAGCAGATAAGTGGGGAAAGCAAATTCCGAGCAGGGAAAGCAAGATGCCCAAAGGCATGAAGATGAGGAAGCCCATGGCACTTCTATTGACATGACAAACACTGACAAGCTTGTCCCAGGGACCAGACCCTGTGTCAGACATTGGGGATGCCAAGCAAATAAGAGCTTACTGTCTAATGAGGACTGCCAAGAGGTACACAGGGTGATGAGTTAAACATGGAAGGCCATGGGGACTCAAAGGGGACATCGCATCCAGCTCCAGAGGGTCAGAGAAGGCTCCCCAGAAAAGGTGACATCAAAGTCCCAAAGGCCATAGGAGTGACGAGAAGAAAGAAGGACAAGATCTAGCCTAGAGGACCAGCCGGATTTAGTGGTCAATTCAAGGTGCGACAGGGAACAAAGGACAGAGGGGAGTCAGAGGTGACGCCTGCATTTCTGGGCAAAGTGACTTACAAGAGAGTGAGACCATTAGCTACGACCGGGAAAACGAGAGGAAGAGCCAGTCTGAGAAGAAAGATGAAAATTTCAGTCTTGATGTGTTGAACCTGAGCCACAAGGGCGACATCCAAGTGAAGATGTCTAATGTCTATGGGGACAACGGGTCAGAAATTCAAGAGAAAGCTCTAGGTTGGTAATCCAGATCTGGGAGTCCCTAACAAGTCAGTGGCAGCTGAAGCCAAACCTGTGGTCTCTTTCTAATGAGGATGAGAAGGATGATGATGACGACTATGGAGGTGATGATGACGATGTGACAGCAGCAAATGCAGTACTCACTTATAACATGCCAGGCACTGTTTTAACTCATTTCATCTTCAAAACAACCCAGTGAGGGAGGTACTAGTATTACCTCCATTTTACAGATAAGCAAACCATGGCACTGAGATAAAGTAACAGAGCAAATGTGACATAGCCAAAAAATGGCAAGAACTGGCTTTGAAAAACCCAAGAAGTCTGGCTGAAGAGTCCACTACTTATTGTTTATCTTATTAAAATGCCAGCAGTCAGAGCAGGCTGTGACTCCACTGGCACCCCTGAAAATTCTTCTGATGCCACTTGGCAAAACCATGCGAGGCGAGTCAAGTGGAGGTTACGGAGCAGAAAGCTGTACAATGACAGGAGAACCCCGGAGCCCTGCACCTTCACGACTCCACACACTGAGCTAGAGACGAGCTAACACTGCACAAGGGCGGGGGGCGGGGGTTGGGGGTGGTTTGGAAGCCCAGGGCGCTTTAAGGTGGATCAAGCCCCCAAGGCTGAGGCCTCTGCCCTCAACCTCAGTAACACCAGGTGGCAAAGAGACGGTGGACGGCCTTGATATACTTAAAGCCAAGCTCGAGAACTCCCAGAAAGTCTCTACAGCCCTGAGCCTCTCAAGAAGCATTCTAAGTTTCTCCCACCATCCTAGAGGGGAGGACAGCTACACTGACTCAAGAACAAAGCAACATGCTTCCCCTGGGGCATTTTAATTGCCCAGGCAGCCTACAGCTGCGGGGCAGTGCTGTAAGAGAGACATCTGTGGAAAAGGAAGGCAGAAGACAGCCAGCCAATGTTCCCAGCTCAAAGAAATCTATCTGAGTTATTTACACTCACACTCTTAAGGCTGACACTATGGGGAAATGCTGTTAAACTTACTGAAGAGTAAAAATACAGCCTGGAAAATAAAAGTTAAACCACCCCCTAAGGCTTTTGGACAACTTAGAACAATGGTTCTCAACTCCGGAAGTATAAGAATCACCCCGGGGCGCTTGCTAAAAATGCAGATCCCTGCTCTTCACCTCCCTCCCCAATTCCACTCAAACAGCTGAGGGAGAAAGATGCCGGGGAATCTGCATTTCAACAGACACGCCATGTGGTCCTAATGAAGGGGTCCACACCTTGCCAACTCCTGGCCTTGGGAGAACTGGCCTCATTTTGACATTCCAGTATGAACTAAGACATGCCTCTAACTGCAAGCCCTCCAGGACCAGTTCAACTGACTCCATCTCTTAGCAACAGAAGGATTAAGAATTGCTGAATGGACAAAGAACATGTGGTATATATATACAATGGAATACTACTCAGCCATAAAAAAGACAAAATCGTCCCATTTGCAACAACATGAATAGACCATGAGGGTATGATGTTAAGCAAAGCAAGCCAGACAAAGACAAATACTGCATGATTTCACTCATATGTGGAAGATAGCAAATATATGGATAAAGAGAACAAATTAGTGGTCACCACAGGAGAAGGGGGTTGGGGGGTGGGCAAAAGGGATAAAAGGGCTCATATGTATGGTGATGGATAAAAATTAGACTACTGGGGGTGAGCACAATGAAGTGTGTTCAGAAAATGATAAACAATAATGTACACCCAAAACTGCACAATGTTATAAACCATTATAATCCCAATAAAATGACTTGGGGAAAAAAAAACATTGCCTTTCAGAAAATCTGCAAAGTCATATACCCAGGGCATGCGCAGAAGAAGAAATCTTGGCCTGAAATGACCACAGAACCAAAGATCCTCCTTTCCATGGAACCCAAGCACCAGGACACAAGTGGAACTTGAAAGTCAGACTCTTCTCAGAAGTGAGAGGTCCGTCGTTCAGGAAGATCTGATGTTAAAATTCCTTGCCCACCTCATATGAATGCTCAGAGCCCTGTCATAAATGTCTAAAACTTTACTGTAAATGCTTGAAGCCCACCAACCAAAACCTGTCCCACTAGAATTTCCACGTGCCAGCCTGTTCCTTCTAACCTCTTAAATTTCACCCCAAATCCTGAATCAGGGAGACAGATCTGAGGGCACACGCCCCCTCTACTCCCTGCAGATCGATCTCGCAGAATAAAGCTGATTTCTTTTCCCAAAGGCTGATGCCGTAATTAACTAGCTTGTTTACGTGCATCAGGCAGAGAACCCCAATTTTGTGCAGTAGCATGCCTACACATGAGTATTCCTCAAGGTTTAGTCCTCAGACCTCTGCCTGCTTCAGTCTTTTCCTTAAGGTATTATCTGTTATTTGCAGAATTGCATCACAAATATTTGAGCACCGCCCAGATGTCCTACTTCCAATGACCACTCTCCTGAACTCCAGTCCTGACTCTGCCAATACCAGCTAATCCTCCCTGCTAGGCTGACACCCTCCAGGTCAGAGACTCAGTTTGTCTTATCACCATTGTATATCCAGACTACTAACTGGCACACAGCATGCATTTAATAGATTCATAGTCAACTTCAACATGTTTATAACCAAACGTGTTGTACTTTCCTCCCAAAAGCCTGGCTGCCCTTCCCAGCTTCATTATCCCTCTGAAGAGAACCACCTTCCATCAAACAAACCTGAAGCTGAGATTTGTCTTTTAATCTTCCACTGTCATTATGAGATCTTCGCCATATCACGTACTCAACACTGTGCTAAACTCCGTGCATGGACTTGGTCACGTGACCCTCGCTAGACTGGGATAAAGGAGGAATCACTCTGCCCCCATTTGAAGATGCACCAATTTACATAATTCCCATAGGACCCTATGAAGGAGATACATTTTCATGGCCATTTGACAGATGAGGAAACTAAAGCACAGAGAGAAGGTGGCCTGCCCCAGTCACAGAAGAAGTGAAGGTGGAATTCTCACCCAGATCCCTGTGGCCCGGTCTGCGCTTCTCACCACCATGCACAATGCCTCTCATGCAAGTCTTGATTTACACTTGACACCTGGCTGTTTGGGGCCCGAATCCTCCAGCAAATGCTCTCGGGCAATCACCCCTCACTCTCACCTCCCTTAACCTCGTCTCCAACTCCAGCAGACGATTCTTGTCGCTGTGGTCTTGGTGGCTGATTTTTTCCAACTGCTCCTCCAGCTTTCGGTTCTGGGCCTCCAACTTCCCAGCCTGAGTCTCCAGGTAAAATTTTTGTTGCCTGAGTTCTGAAATCATCTCTTCCTGGGCCTTCCTGGTGGGGGTGGTGGAAGGAGCCAAGCAAAATCATAGTCTCATTAGAGGTGAGCATGTCCCTCAGAAGGACAGACAGAAACAGAGCAAAAGATGTGTCTTAGTGAGTATACCACAGTCATTCCCAGGTTAGCTCTGTCTTGTCCTGGCCTCATGGTCATTTCCAAGTTAGCTCTGTCCTGACCTGGCCTCATGTGCATGATCCCAGGATGGGGACCCGGGTCCCATATAGTCCTCACTGCTCAGATTCCCTTGCCTATGGGATTAAGTATGGTCAAGGGGGATGCAAGAGACACCTACATTTCACTCCTCTGGTATACCTTGTTTTTGAGTCTATAGCAGAGCAGAAAGTAACCTCCTGAGAGTACTCCCAAAAACTCATTAAGGTGGGCCCTTGGGAAGGAAGGGCGAAGAGGAGAAAGAGTACTATTCCTTCTATTTCTTTGTAGACCTTGCTTACCTCTCCAACAGACTGCTCAGAAGTCAGAAACTGGAATGACTCAAAAACCCAAAAGCAGTCTACCAAGCTGGTTTAAACTAAGACGGGAATGTTTTAGAAGATGAAATCTAAGGGGAAAAAAATCCTGACGACTGTAATTCTTTAGGGGAAAAGATGAAGATCAAAGTGCTCCTGGAACACAGAGAATCCTTGCTGAACCCCAATCTTCATCCATCCCCCCAGGGTCTAACTTTAACAACAGCAAAATGGATGGCCCAGTTGGGGCACCCACAAGATCAACCTCTGGCTAATTACAGGGGGTAATCTGGGGAACAAGGAGGCAGCTTTCCCAAAGCAAACTATAAATAGCCTCATTAGAGAGAGCAAAACACTCTGTAATCTGATGGCAATCTGAAGCATCTAAGAAAACCCAGCTCAAAAGAGAAGGCACGGTAGAGTGAGACCACTTAAGAGAGGGCAAAATTACATAAGGATACAGGAGGCTGGGTCAAACTACAGAAGTAATTGAATCTGCTCCAGCTCCATTAGATAGAAGAATGGAGTTTATGCCCCAGGAGAGAAGACCAAAGTGTAATCATGCACGCAGTTAGAATTTGAATACTTACATGTTCCTCTGGGTAAAAAGACTGCTGTTGGCCGCAAGTTTATTGGCTTCCGACAATTCCACAATCCTCTGTTCCAGGGATCTGATCTTGGAATCCATGGCATTGATCATCTGAAACACAGGGAACCTTTGAAACCTCACACACAGACAGTTCTACCAGAAGGAGGGTAATGTAAGCCATGTGGGCCGGGGTGGAAGTGTCATCTGAAATGCAGGCAATTTGACCAGAGGTAACAAGGGACTCAGCTAGTCTGTACCCTGAGGACCACACATCTTACTGCTCAAAAGGATGGCACTTACTTGTTTTATCAGAGACACATTAAACGTCCCCACATTAGCTAAGTGGCTTGCATTAGAAACAAGCCAAAGGACTTATTGAGGAGCCTGACGTTCTGCAGGTAAGCAGGCCTCATTAAACCCCCGTGTCATCTGCATGTGACATGAGCCCACAGGAGCCTCTAACTGGAATCTGCAAGTTCATATTTCTCATCAACCATGGGGTTGTAATTTTCTGAGTGATTCTTTCTTACCCAGCCACTATTGTCCTAGATTCTCTACATCAAAGTTTCGCCAACTTAATGAATCATAAGACTCAGGGGGGTGCTGGTGAAAAATATAACTCCCTAGGACCCGCCTTGAGATTCTCTGGTGGAAAGTCTCAGCAGGGTCCGAGATAATACGTAGATTGACAAGCACCACAGGTGAACCTTATGAGCAGTAAGTTGCTGAGACATCTGCTTGCGTGGATCAGAAAGGAAAGAAGTGAGTAGCAAGAAGACACGCGAGGGAGACCTGGGGCCCCTGGGCGTTTCTTCAGGGGGCATCTTGAAGGACAACGTTCTAGCTGATGGCAGATCAGCAGTTCTAAAAGAAGAGCGTGAAATGCAAAATTGAACACCCTGAGCCACCACCTCCTCTGCTTTCAGAGAGGAAGGAGTTGCAGAGAGAGCTCTCTGTCAGCAACCAACTCCACAGGATTAAACAGAAAGAATAATTCATCGGATGAAATGGACTCTTCTCAGGTGTGTGATTCCTGGCACGTCTCACAAACCCCCTTTGAAAGCTGGCTTTGCGATTCTTTCTACCTACCGCCTTCTGCTCGCTGAGAATTTTGCCTTTCTCATGGGCCTCCTCCTCGTGTCTCTGCATCAGGTTCTCCAGAGTCTCCTTATCAGCCAGATCTTTCTTTATCTGATTGTCCAACACCTACGGGAACAGAAGAAGTTAGTGTCCTGAGGAGTAAAGTGGAGCAGGAAAGACTAACCAGAAGCACTTGAGAAAGGTGGGGAAAGGAAGAGAGGAGGGGAAGAGCAGTGGAGAAGCCAGGCCCTCCAAATCCTCGGGCAAAAAGAGGGACTGGGAGTCTCTTGATCCACCGGGATGAGGTTAAGAAGTCAAGTATTACCATCAAACGGCAAGTACCCAGTGGACTTAGAACTGAGGACTTACTTTAAAATCAGTGGCCAAAAAGACCCAAGAGGTACATCCAAAATGGAGGCAGACTCCAAAATGAGATGAAAAAAGATCTTTCTACAGATCTTAGAATTTGCAGATGTTACCTGGGGACAACTTTATCGTAGCCAATGTACCAGTAGTTTTCAGAACATTGCTGGCTCTTAATTTGTACAAAATTAATCTAGATGTCTCTGAGCTGTGGACGGAGGGACAGAAAGCTGAAGACGGAGGAACTCTGTGTAACCGAGGCTGCCGTTCAGAAACAGCCAGGGACAAGAGGATTCTGTCCACCAATGAAGCAGGTGGGGAGTCAACAGATTGAAAAGACAAAATAAAAGAATGAAAAAAGATGCCTCTGTCCTCCGCTCTTTCCTCTGATCCGGCTGGAAAATAAAGTCACTGGAAAGAGAAACCTTTCCCAGGGGAAAAGAAATCATGTGTTCTCAGTGCTGAGAACGCCACACTGTAAGCACCTACCGTTCCCAAGAGGAGGAAATAAAATAAAACAGTAATGGTGTCACCATCCACCAGCTTGATCTAATGTTCTGCGAAGCACATACAGCCCAGCCAGTTGCCAAAACAACAGGCAAAAAGGAAAGGGAAAAAGGAAGACATCATCATAACTTGTCCAAGCCTTTGACCAAAACCCTGAGTTTCTCATCACAGAGAATCCACTCTGCTTTTCTGAATGACACCAACTGCCTCTGATATTGGGAAGAAAGCTGAAAGAACTGGGGTCACAGATGGGATTGAAATCTGCCTTTCCCACAATGTCTATTGTGAAGGGACATTCACAGCTCATGGGGACATCATCCCTAAAAAGAGCCAGTCAGCAGGGAGGGGATCCACATGATAAAGAAAGGAAAGTACAGATTTCAAAGAGGGCTTTGAACTAGAACCGACCGATGAATAAAATAGAATGACAGTTGGTGGAGAAGAACGAAAGGTGGAGGACAGGGTCATGGGAGGAGGGAAGAAGCTCAACAGGATAAGTGGCCCTTTTTCTTGGATGTCAGGGCGTGATTCTAAAATTATGAACAAGAAAGGGACAGAATCTAGGGTATGATCATCATTATTACTAAAATGGCCTTGGAGAGGCCAGAACAGGAAACACAAAGCAGAGCAGGCTAAAAAGAAATGGTTTCATAAAGATTCCAGGAGGGAAGACAGAAGAAAGCAGATCTTTCCCTAACACTCACTAGGATCTATAAAGCCAAGTTCTCTCCATCTAGAAGATGGAGAAGATAACACCTAGACCAGGCATGCTCCTTTTCTACGAGGTGCTAAATCAATGAAGCACATTTTGAGGGTGACTCTGCTCAAAATAAGTCCTCAACTTTGGTAGTGATGGATACCAATGTGAGGTAAGTGTGGCTGGAAGGAACAAGCCTCCATCAAGAAGAATGTATGCAGGGGCCAGCTGGGTGGCACAGCAGTTAAGCTGGCATGTTCCGCTTCGGTGGCCCGGGGTTCATGGTTCAGATCCCGGGTGCAGACATGGCACCGCTTGGCAAGCCATGCCATGGCAGGCGTCCCACATATAAAGTAGAGGAAGATGGGCACAGATGTTAGCACAGGGCCAGGCTTCCTCAGCAAAAAAGAGGAGGATTGGCAGCAGATGTTAGTTCAGGGCTAATCTTTCTCAAAAAAAAAAACAAAAGAAGAATGTGTGCATCTCAGCTTTGATAGGGTTAATCTGGCAGAAGAGTGAACAAGAAGATATGGGAGGGAGAAGCAATAAATGTGAAATGAGAAATTCCACTGTAGATATTTATATCAATTTAAGATAGAACATGGCTTTTTGACAGGAAAGTCAATATAATCATGCAAATCACAGAGCAAATTTTGCAAAGGCTTGTCTCCCTCATGCAAAGGTGCCAATGGACTACTGTATACATTCTCATAATTTGCCGAAAGTTAGTTTATTCCAAAGATAAAAGTCTGGAAGCCAGTAAGAATTCAAACCAAAAGGATTGGTAAATAAAATTTAAAATGCAGTAAGCAGGAGGTCATGCTAAAACACTTTGAAGTCACTTCTGGGTTATTTTCCGATAGTTCTCTTAATGAAAAATACCCAAAAGTAACACCAGGGGTAAAAGAAAGAAGGTGCCAGGGTGGTGATGGTGATGCTGTGTGTGCACGTACGTGTTCAGTTCTCAAAAAAAGGCACAGTCAACTCTCTCAGAGCACCAGCCATATCAAGAACAGGATCATCACAAAAATTAAAAGCTTCCTTCAATGTCTGATTTGGAAGGAGAAGAGACAATATTTGAGATGTAATGACCAATGTCTGATTCTCAAGAACGTAAGAATTGAGTTAAAGGCTTGGTCCAAAATCATAATGAAAATGTGATGTGATTTTAAAAGGAAATAGATAGGCTGACATCCATTTCTGATCACCAAATTTATTAATAATAACTAAAATAATCATTTCAATAATTGAAATGATAATCAGATTTATTATTTTATATGGTGGGATAGATTATTTAGGCCAGCTCTCCTATGGAAAATAATTTAAAATGCTAGATAAAAATATGGAAAACTTTTTCCTAAAAGCACCTAAAAGCTGGAAAGAATGTGAGAAATTTCAGACTAAAATCTAAGCGAAAGCAGAAACCCAGAGAGGTAAGAAGGGCACAAAGCTGTCTTTAACTTGAGGCATATGCTGAACCCAATAAACTTGAGCTTCATTTTTAATAGCCTCAAAGAGTAAGAAGACAGAAAGGTCAGAGCCCGGGGCCACCCACTAAGGTGGGCACACATTTTCATTCAAGCTCTCAAAGAATTCCCATTAACAACTTTCCAAGGAAAATGAGCAGCTGACCAAGCACACAAGGAGACAGGTACCATGAAGAAGAGAACCAAGAGAAACAACAGAGCTGTAACAGACCTTCAGATAATTCAGATACTGGAATTTTCAGATATAGATCATAAAACAACTATACTAATATGTTTAAAGAAATAAAAGACAAGCTTAAAAATGAATGCAGGGGATAGAAAATCATTTTGTCTTACATGATCTAGTAAACTTGGGAAAGAACCAAATGGAATGTCTAGAAACAAAAAATACAATAACTGAAATTTAAAACTCAATGGGTGAATTTAACAGTAGATTAGACAGGTAAGAATTAGCAAATCAGTTGGAACTTACCCAGAATGTAGTACCAAGAGATAAAGAAATAGAAAATAGGAAACAGGATAGATTGAAGGTGATCTAACACATGCCTAGTCAAATTCTCAGAAGGGAAGGAAAGAGAGAAGGGGAAGAGACAATATTTGAGATATAATGACCAATAATTTTCCAGAACAGATTTAAAAAATACCAATGTATTCAAAAGTGCAGTAAATTCAAGCAGGATAAATAAAAATAAATCCACATCTAGACACATCACAGTAAAACTTCAGAAAATGAAAGACAAAGCAAATTTTAAAAGCAGCCAAAGGGAAAATAAAAGATTACTTTCAAAGAAAGCAACAGTTAGACTGACAGCTGACTTCTCAAAAGCAATAATAAAAGCCAAATGTCAATGGAATGATATCTCCAAAGAGTGTTATAAGAAATAACTGCCAACCTGGAATTCTATCCCCAGTCAAAACAACTTTCAAGATTGAGGGTGAAATAAGGACATTTTCAAACAAAACACAGAGCTTGTCACCAGCATATCTTCACTAAAGAAAGTCCTCAAGGATATATTTTAAACAAAAGGAAAAGGATTTCAGGTCTGAGATGTAGGAAGGAAATTAAAAGCAAAGAATGTGGTGAGTCTGTGGCTCATGGACTGAATGCCAGTGGGTCAAAAAATATCTTAAAGATGGGGGGCCAGCCCGGTGGCATAGTGGTTGGGTTAGTGTGCTCCACTTCGGCAGCCCAGGGTTCGCAGGTTTGGATCCCAGGCATGGACCTGCACATCACTCATCAAGCCCCGGTGTGGCGGTGTCCCACATATAAAATAGAATAAGATCAGCACAGATGATAGCTCAGCAACAATCTTCCTCAAGCAAAAAGAGGAGGATTGGCAACAGATGTTAGCTCAGGGCCAATCTTCCTCACCAAAAAAATAATAATTATTATACACATATATGTATCTTAAAGATGGAATTGAGATATGTGACAACCAAATTTTTTCTTTAAATGTTTTGTTGAACTTCTGATATCCAAACCCCTACATGGATAACACCTCAAAACCTCCCACCGTGGCCTGAGGACAGCAATTACCCCAGACAGTCCTTGGGTCTAGCAAGAAGTGGCCCAAAGTGCCCAGGAAGAGAGAGAAGCTATGTAGTGCTATAGGAAGAATGTGAGGGAAGATCAGAAAGCGTCTTTACTTTAATTTTTTCCTCGTAGTGCTGCTCTTTCTGTTTCAGGTGCACCTCTAAGTGCTGGGCTGAGACCTGGGCCTCCCGGTGCTTCTCCTCCAGCTCCTGGACACAAAAGAACAGACAGTCAGGTGTGCAAAAGGAAGGTCACAGCTGGTGTACGTTAGACATTCACAGGAAACATGACTTTGGCACAGGCACCACAGGCAACAGGCATCTGTTCCTTCATTACTAGCCCTAAGGCTCTTGGGAAGGAAACAACACCAATCCTTGGCCCTGGGTTTTCCAAGTCCAAGAATTCACGCACATACACACAGCTGGTGGGCTGGGACCAGAAATCTGGCAGTGTGACAGGTCACACAAAGGCAGCTCTTCATCTCTGCACAGAGAAATAACAGTAACAAAAGCAACATTTGAAAGTTTAGTACACCACAAAGCCCCTGACCACTAGCTTGAGCCTCAGGACATTTTCACTGCTATGAGAGCCTTAAATGAGAAAAGGAATTTTAATTTATTTTAAAGTTAATTTATGATGATGATAAAAAATATTTTGTATTTTCCTCATTAACAAAATGATTGCTCAAGAACCCTAGCTAAGAAGGAAAACTAATGTTACAATTCAAACACTTTGAGTTTTGAATGATTATTTTAACTGACTGGTATGTGGAAGATGGGAACATCTGGAGATGTGCATGATATGTTTATAGGATGCAACGTTAATGGAAACAAAGCATAACATAAAATACACTGATAATAATGATGCAAATATGCATATATATTAAAGATGGGAAGAGAATGTGGAGTAATATAAATGGCACAAATTTAACGTTCTCTTCTTTCTTGTATTAATATTTCTGCTTTTAAACAAAATTGTAATTCATTTGGAAATTATACTAATTCATTTGCCAAATGTATTATAAACTCATCTTACAAAAGGCAGCACTCAACACACTGAAACGTTCTCTAAATGCAGATTTCTGCATCTACATTAATTCTTAGGAATCTGGACGCATTTGTTAATTACTAATATCAAAAGTTATTACTCCAAGTTTTCATCTCTTCACGTTATTATGAAATTTTTCTCTGAAGTGGAAGTAATTATGAGAATTTTGAAGAATGAGGAAATTATACAGGATATGTCCACAAAATGGAAAAAAAATACTTTCAGATTCACATGCACATAAAATGTTACTGATTAAGCTTTTAAAATTCTAAAGTCTACAAGCATTGACTGTGCTTTGGGGGCCAGTAAAGCGTTCAATTTTAAGACCAGGTGCACAAGATCTATTACAGGCTAACAGATGTGATCTTGAAAAGTTGATATAAACAGGATTTTACTTAATAAAAACATACTTTCAGGGCTGTATGTGCACTAAAGGATCCCCTGCAATGACTTCCTTTATTAAAGCAAAAGACTTTGCTATAATGAGAACCCCAATTATCTGTTTTGAAAGGTCTTATCAGAAGAGCAAATATTTTAAAGCAAATGACATTATAAGATCTGTCTCCAAGCTTCATCATTTTATAACAGTATTAAGGACCACCCTTAGCCCATGTCCTAGATACTTTGCAGCCTAAGCACAGGGTTCTTGAGCAAAAGGCACCTTCCGATAAATGAAGTCACAACCACAAAGGTACTCAGGCAGGTGGCAAGATACACTTGACAAGAAATCACTTGATAATCATCTTTTCTTAGTTTCATTCCTCATAAGACAGCACAGGAATGGAAATCAGAATCTAAAAACAGGTCGAAAACCCAGACCCTGAGACTGATGACTTCAAGACCAAATTTCTGGTCTATATATAAATGGGAGTTTACAGCATATACTCCAAGAACGGAGAACTCTGTACTCCCACATTTTAACTGCAAGTGAACCTTTGGAAAGGCAGAGACTCTAAAATCTGACTTGTTGGCCGTTTGGCATTTTTTGTTGTTGTTGTCATTTTTTTCAATGTTATCTTTTCTACATGTATTCAATCAAACTCTTCAGTCCTGGTATGCAAACACTGCTGTTTGCTGCTACGTTTCCAGCTCCTAGAACAGTGCCTGGCACATAGTAGAAGCTCATTAAATATTTGTTGAATGAATGAATGAACACATCACCATTAAACAGAGAAACACTTTGCAACCACAAAAGACTTAACCACTTTGTTCGCACCAAGCAAGGGAGAACGGTGGTGGGATCTCGGTAGGATCTAATTTTACTCACGTAAAATTCACACACTTGACAATCGCCAAGAAGAACTCTGATGACAGAACAAGAGAACAGAAAGGGTAGACTAACAGTCACATTTGCCTTTGTGTGCAGACGTAAATATGAAGACCGTGTGTCAAAGTAAAGCAATTTAACCAATTTCTCTTTCACCTATTTGCTCAAGAGCATCTACATACTCATGAAAATATATATATACACAAACATAGAAATGTAAAGTTTTCAAGGGTTTGTTGTTGCTATTAAGTATAGGCCTACAAGTTGGCCATTCTTGAGTTCCTACAGTTGCTGGTGACTCATTTCCCAGAAGTGATGCAGAGAGAGCGAAAGAGATGAAGCGACCTGCTCACCACCTCGCCTCCTTATGGTGGAGAGGAGCAGCTGACTACTCCAGAGTCTCTCCTGGGGGCGGGGGAAGAGGAGGCTATGAACAGACTCCAAGTTATCACTAAGTCTCCCAAACGTTGCGTCAAATTCCTGGCTTTGGGACTGAGATGCGAGGAGAGTCCTTCAAAGCTTCACCTGCCTTCCCCTTTGGCAGGGGCAGACCTTCGACACATCTAAAAGTGCCACCCGAGCCTTCCTTGATCAAGCTAATTTGGTCCTCAGAGCCAAAAACAGAATCATGACAATTACATACCTAAAAAAAGACCTGCTATATCTAAGGAAACTGAAAAAACAATAATAATAATAACCAACCGGAGCAGAGAGAGTGAGTGGGTGAACATGGATCTTGAACAAATACTACTCTGAGAAAAACAATTCTGCATGACTAATTTCTTTCTTCTCCAAAAGCAAGAATCTGGGTTTTGGTCTTAGTGCTAAATGCCTACAGTGTCTTAAATTGGCATTGAAAGTCAACGGCCATACAAAACTCTGCTGATGGAAGTAAGTAAATGCTCCTGTAGGAATGTATCGGAAATGACGGAATATGTACGTTCATATTAACAAACGTCAGGCAGTATAGCAAATAGAGAAAAAAATAATATTTATGGACCTGTTACCAGTGCTGAAATGTCCAACATTTGGTTTTTCACACTAGTCTGTGATGTGGAGTACACTGAAACCACTTCTCTTAAATTCACCTACGCAGCAATACCGCCCCTGTGATGGTGTTTAATTCTCTCTTTTACCCCCTTCCCTCTGTAACCTCTAACCTGTTATCTTTTAACTTTTCAACTTTTGTTCCTGCTCACCAGAATTTTATCAGCCATCTGCTGGATCTGTTGGGATTTTGTCTGGATGTCATCCTTCAGTCTGTTTTCTCTACGCTCCATGGTCTCTAGCCTCTTTACCTTGTTCTCCAGAGAATGGCGGCGTTCCTGTAGATCGTGAATCAATCAGAGAGTTTTAATGGAGTAACTGCTATGGGCATAACGCCTGCACCGAGGGAGAGAGCCTTCAAGAAGCATACACTCGAGGCAGGAAGAGAAGTCTCAGGCACCCCGAAGCAACAGCGAAGAAAAGAAGACGCTATAATTCAATTACTCGGTTGTGGAGGTTACAAGAGTGCATTCATTCATTCAAATATTTACCAAGCACCTACTATCTGCAAAGTACCACACTAGGCATCACGGAAAATACAGAGAGGAAGCCAACATGATTCCTGCCCTTGGAAAAGATAAGACAAACACAAAGAAATATTATATAAGTTAAGAAGGGAAAGAGCCAGAAAGCAAGTAAATAAGCACAGAGTGCTGTGGGGGGTTGCAGGCAGGCAAGGGGACTTTTAACAGAACAGGTGAGGAGGGGAGTCACAGAGATGTGAGGCGTGGAGAGGGGTTGGATATGGTGCGCTGGAGTGCAGAGGGCAGGAGAGGAGGGTGGAAGGCCTTTCAGACAGGGGCAGCTGCATTGGCAGAAACACAGAGGTGGTCATGAGCCAGTTTAGGCCCCAGGTGGAGGGGCTGCAGCATAAGATAGGTTACGGGAAGGGGCAGGAGAAAAGGTGAAAGGGGAGCATTAGTGCATCAAATGGTTCAGAGTTTAGGTACCAGGCTCAGGGGTACACCTAACATGCATGGAAGCTCTGATAGGTTTGGGAAGGGGCAGGGGTGCTGACGAGCCTTGTGTTTGAGGTCCAGGGGTCTTATAGTAGATGAGTTAGCTGGGAGAAAGGAGACAGGAAGGAGAAGGTCAAAAAATTACTACATTTGCTCAGTTGAGAGGAAAAGGGCCTGGACCATGGAGGCCTACAAACATGGCAGGCAGGGAATGAATGGGTGAGACAGCGCGGCCGTATGTGTAGGACTGAGTAATTCACTGAGTGGCAGGGTCCAAGGAGAAGCAGATGACATCAAGGTTTCAAGCCTGGGGTGACCAGGTGAATGACGGCAGCCCTGAGGAGCATGAGGAAGTTGAGAAGGGAAGACACTGAGGTCATTCTAGATTTGACGCACTGTTCAGATGACCAGTTGAGATGCCAGGGGAGCAGTGGGAAATACTGCCTGGAATGCGGGTGAGGATGGCCCCAAAGAGACATGTGCAAGTAGGTTCATGCCAGCACTGTGATACGGAGAGCAGAAGGCCCAGCGACAGGGAATGGTTCAACCAGCTATGGCTTTCTATGGAACAATCACCCGGGTGCTGGGGGAGGCGGAGAGGAGTGAGGGGAAGTGTCCCTTTTTGTTCTATTTCCTCCAGTACTGTTTAAGTTTTTGACAATGAGAAGACACTCATGTATATCCTGTATATTATATAAAAGATTTCAACAACAACAACAACAAAGAATTTGAGGGAGAGAAGAGGCCCAAAAGTATAAATCTGGGAGTCATCAACACACAGGTAATAGCTGAAGCCTTGAAAATTAATATGTTATCGACACTGTGGGGAAAAGGCAAAGAAAAACAAGGGTACAGAGGGAAGAAAAAGAAAAACTCAGGGATGGCATCACAGCTCATCTATATAAACATAAATCCTCCCAGATTAGTGAGCAGGTCAGAGGAAAACAAACAGAAAGGAAAGCTTTTATCAAAACATCTTTCTACTGGAAGCTGCTGTGACAAATCCTTCTCCCCTTTGGGGAAAACATTTCCAAGCTTCTCAAGTTTCAAAGGGATTTGCAGAAGGGAAAGCGGTTTGGTCAAACATAAGCAAGGGGTGGTTTTGCTGGTTCTTTCCCGTGGTACAAAGGTGGGTCACAGTGGCTCACATGCCGCCACGCCAGGACCCCAGGTCAGTCCCACAGGCTGGAGGTCCCCTGCTCACCTCGGCTTCAACCAGCTTCTTTTTTATGCCTTCAGATGAATCCTCGCGGTTCTGCAGCTTCTCCAGCTCACGCTCGGCTCGCTCCTTCGCCTGGCGGATGTTCTGCAGCAGCTCGGTGGCCTCAGTGCTGGCTTTGACAGCCTACCAGGAAAGAAGGAACAGGACAGACGGCCAAATTTATTCATGTAAAAAGACGGTGGCAATATAGCCATTTTTCAAAACATATAAACATTCATTTTATTCTGTATTTTGTCTAAGGTACACTTATATATATATACATATTTTAACATCACTGAATTTGGAATGCATCCTATGATTAAAATCGACAGTATTTTTTCTATCATGGGGTACATAAGATAATGGTGTATCTGACAATCATTAGTATCTTAGACCCAAGGCAACATAGTAAATGCAAACAAAAAGGTCTGGAAGGATTCATCTACCCAGGTATTAATGTATTTACCTTGGAGCATTCATTTCCTCCTTATTTAATGATCTCGTTTGCTAATTTTCCTATGGGGAATTTGAAGTACTTTTATAAGAAAACAAGATAAAAACTATAAACTTTTTTTCAAATAAGTGCCTTTCAAAGGGCTCAACCCCCACAGTGTTCACGGTAGTTTACAAGGTCTATGTTTAAAAACAAAAAGCTAAATCTTTTGAAGTTAATTTTTATTTAGGTCTTAACTATAATGCAGCTCTTATAGCATCATAGTAAACATCTAAGTTTAAAAGACTAACAACTTCACACTTACTTGCTTTAAAATATAATTTTAAAAAGTGGAAACTGCAAGAACACTCCAACTTCAAGACCAGCACTAACATGGAGCCGCTAGCCACACGTGGCCCTTTAGTGCTTGAAACGTGGTTGATGTGACTGGGAAATTCATTTCTAATTTTATTTAAGTTTAATTCATTTAAAACCTGAAGCAATGTAAATGTCATATTGATACACGCTGTAATGATATTTTGGATATCTTGGATTAAATATATCATTCAAATAATTTCACCTGTTTCTTTCTGCTTATCTTAAGGAGACTACTAGAAAATTTAAAATTATATCTGTGGCTGACATGTGTGGCTTGCATCACACTCTATTGGAGAGCACGGTCCTAAATGGAAACATGAATCCTCACACAAAATTCAAGCTGAAAGAGGGCAGTAGAGGCTTTCATTAGTGAGTGGAAGAATTAGGTAAGAAGGGGACAGATGAATGGGTAAAGAAAATGTGGTATATCCATACAATGGAATATTATGCAGCTTTAAAAAAGAAGGAAATCATTTCACATGCTGCGACACAGATGAACCTCAAGGACATTATGCTAAGTGAAATAAACCAGTCACAAAAGGACAAATACTATACGATTCTACTCATATGAAGTAGAGTCACGCATTGCTTAACATCAGGAATACGTCCTGAGAAATGCATCATTAGGTGATTTTGTCGTTGTACAAACATCATAGAGGGTACTTACACAAATCTAGATGGTCTAGCCTACTACACACCTAGGCTATGTGGTACTAATCTTACGGGACCACCATCATATATGCGGTCCGCCATTGACTGAAATGTCATTAAGCATCACATGACTGTATTGAAGTAGTCCAAATCATAGAAACAGAAAATAGAAAGGTGGTTACCAAGGGCTGGGGGGAGGAGGGAAAAGAAATTAGTGCTTAGTAGGTACACAGTACCAGTTTTGCAAGATGAAAAAGTTCTAGAGATCCCTAGCACAACAAAATGAATATACTTAACACAACTGAATTGTACACTTAAAATGGTTAAGATGGTAAATTTAATGTTATGTGTTTTTTATCACAATAACAAAAAAAAAACCACAATAAGTAAGAAGGGGCTCTATTAAACTAACCCAGTAAACACATTCAAACATTCCTGACGTGAAAAGCATGTCTCAGAACCACGCTCATTCCGGCCTTCCATTAGCATTTCCAGCATTCAACTAAAGGGAGAGTCATCTGCACAAACTTCGCAAGATGCTGTAAACCAAACCCGCCCCGCTCCCAACCACCAGATGACTCCACGGCTCCTCCAGCCTTCCAACGCGCACGAATGCTGCCCACAGAGTTTCTGATTGAAAGCAGTCTGGGTCATGAACAACACATGCTTCTCTTACAAATGTGCGAAGTGGGGAGCCTGGCCCCGTGAAGGGAGAGAAGCCGGCCTCTTGGGTTCTGTGATAGTATAATTAGAACTTTTACTTGAGAGTCTCACACAGCTTGGCTTTTAAAAATAAACACTGCTGACACCTCTCAAAAGGAAAAAGTATATTCAGAACTCTGATATTTTCAGGTAATGGCTCTCTCCCCCTTCATCTTCCTTGGCGCTGGGGAACTAATTCTATTTCTTTCATCTTTCACACTCTGGGACAAGAAAAAGAAAAGTATTTAAAAATGGGGGGTAAGCTCCCCAGAAAATCACTTTGGGCTTACCTTTTCCAGCTTCTCTTGGAGCTCCTGAATTTTAAGCTGCTGCTCAGCATTGATCTAAAATTAAAATCCCAGGAAATAAAGCAAAAGGCAAATCGGCATTAAGGTCTTGCGACATTTACTGCAGTCCTATTTTCTTGAGGTTTCTGTGGGGTCTTTTTGTTTTGTTTTCCAGTACCTACTAACGGACAGGAAGAACAATGGCCTATCAGAGAAGTCTTTGAATGTCCCAGTGTAAACCTCCACGTTGACTATTTCTCTAGAACCAGCAACATACAAACGGCAAAAAGAGAATCAAAGTCGCCCAGTGTCTTAAAACTATAAGAATTTTTACATATGTTTTACTCAGAGTCTGGGTTTATTTGTTACTGTGAGCAGGCATGACAGAAAGAGGTGTCTTTTATCTTTGTTAGAACCCTGGCTGAAGCTAAACGAGAAACAAAACAAACCTGGAAGAAAGTTCTCTATTCAGTGCAAGAGTATTCTGAACCAATGACTGGCCACTGATAGTAACATTTAAAAGATTATCTACCAAAAGTAGCAATACCAATAATGGAAAATACCTTCTCCAGTTTGGAATATTCTCCCACTTCAGGCTTCCCTTGATCCTTAGCCTGTAATTTAAAAGATACAACATAATGGGAAATCTCAAGAACCTAAAAGTCTTATAGACAACACTACCTGCTGTAGTTTCCTGGTCTCTGTGGCCGAGATGATGATGATGACAAGTTATGTTCTATAAAGACCAGGAGCTTTTCAGCGTACCCTATTATTTCTCAAATGTATACTCATTAGGCTAGTATTCCCTTAAATCTTGCTGAGATATTCCGTGATTCTACCCCCAAAAACACTCTCCTGGCAGGTGGCTGGCTACCTTCATCAGTTTATGCTGACATTCTGTCGCTTTCCGCTTGAACTCTTCGGCGGCAAGCCGAGACTCTCTCAGCTCAGATTCATAGAGATCACTCCGTCTTCTTGCCGAAACAAGATCCTCTTCCAACTGATTCATCATCAACCTCATTTCTTCCACTTGAGCCTGGTACTCCTAAAGAGCAGGCAACGGAAGAAAGGTGAACTTTAGAACTCCTAAAAGAAAGGACAGGCAGTGAAGATGGAAGAACATCAACCAGAGGGAAGAAGCACAGTGAAGAGAGATCAGCGGAGAATAGACCTAGAGAGATGATGAGTAGAAACAGGGGCAAAAGGGACAGGTGTGGGGAGGATGAAGAGAGAGAAAAGAATATTAAATCTTTAAACTGTTTTAATGGAGATCATGTATCATTACAACACCTCTTGGAACACATGTGCCTATGCAGAATAAGATCCTTTGAGCAAATAACACTGCACAAAAAGCTCAGAACCTTAAGGCATTTGTAATACAGGAGAGCTCAAAGGGATATTCCTCAAACAACTAGGATAAACTGCTTATGTGTAGCTTCCTTCCAAGGGTAATCATTTATATGGATTTGTCCTTTAGAAGTCATGTGCTCCTAACACAATTAGATATGGTACTAGTTTTAAAATTAACCTTCCAGACGGCACAAGGGGGTAATTGGATATCTCGGTGGAAAGAATCTTGGAAGGTGAAACTCATCATGTCAGTTTCTCACCATTAACTTTTCTGGGCCCAAAACTGAATGGTGAACTTAACATTGCTCTTGAAATGCAAGTCACGCTGAAATTTTCAAGAGTCAGAAAACACTGGCTCCGGTCAAAATATCTCGTGAGAAAAACTCCCAAGAAAGTATTATCTTGTTGCCACAAGCAAACCCATTAAAGTGATCGAAACTGCCCAACCTTTTCCAAAATGAATTTCTGAAATCAAAACAGAGGATTCGAATCAAAGCGTTTCATGGATTTACAAGAAGAAATGGGCGATGATTTTGAAAACTTTGGGGCAGAGTATGAAAATATTCTCTTAGCAAAATCAAAACTTATACATACAAGGATTATGAATGAGCGTTTATCCAACCCAAAGTGTCTTCGGGGGTGGGAGGAGATATAAAACGAAAAGGACGAGGAATTGAATCAAGACTGTCTTTGACATTCACAACCTACAGTGAACATCTCTAAGATCCGTTCTTCCAAGAAATAATTGATGAGGTATCAGTTGAGAAAGGATATGTTTTTAACCAATGAAATGTCATTGATTTTTGTTTTATTAACAGGGTATAAAGTAAACCTTTCACCTCATTGTAGCAGGCAATCCCCTCAACGCACACTAAAGAGGAGGTGATGTTTTCATGAAAATTGGATAGTTTTCATGCAAGCACACCTTCTCTATATATCATTGGTAGAAGGGAAAAATGAGCCCAGAGTGGAACACGGTCTCATTTCACTCCCTCCCCTCAAAGGCACACTATTACTGAAGGTCAATCCCAGAACTCATGGGCACCAGGTTTGCTGGGTGGTGCATACTAAGTGGGTGACCCTGGGTTATATAGCCAAAGGTCTTTATGACCTGCTCACAATTATCTGAACTCACAGAGTGGAACATGAGCTGATTATGTGAAACAGTACATCCTTTACTTGAGGTTTTGCTAGACCCCTGGGCCAGGGTCACCTTACGACTTTCGTGACTCTGGGCACTATGCCCACCTGGACCCCTTCCTTCATTAAAAAAAAAAAAGAAAGAAAGAAATATTAAAAATTATATTTTACAACTGCATTCACATAATATTATCTACGAAAACAATTTCTTTGACCTAAATCTCAATTTTTTCTTCCAATTAAAAAAAAAATTGAAACATTTTATGGGCCCCTCAAAGTACCATCGGCCCTGCCCACAAGCACAAACACCAAAATGAAGAGGAAGCAAAGATCCGGGAGAAAATCTCAGGCATCTTTTATCCTCAAGCTCCCTTTTCTGTCTTACGTCAGCGAGAAGAGAAGGTAATTTTTGTGTTTTGTCAAGAAGGAGGACAGAGCACTGTTCCTTCCCCACCAACATCTCTCTTTCCTGAGCTGTCAGCACCCAGGGGGAGGAAGGCAAGAATCAGGCAACATCTCTGTCAGCTCTCTGAGCTCTGGGGGCACCCAGCCTGCTACAGCATCAAAAGTTGAGCCGCTGTTATTATGCTGAATACTTCAAGGAAATCCTATAAATCCAACAGCTAACCAAATCTCTGCTTCAGGAAAAATCTGAGAGAAGATAATCAGGCCTGTTTCCACGGACAGCTGAGAGAGCTGTCGCATCTCAGCATGGACGGAGCTGAAGGTCGGAGCTGAGCGGGATCAGAACATGGACAACTTTTGAGGCCCGCCTCAAGTAGGTCCTCCGAATGGAGCTTCCGAATTTAGTGGGAAAGAAGTTTCAGACATGGTCCTATTCAATCAGAAATCCCAAAACACAAATGCCTCCTGTGTCACCGGAACTCCTGTTTCCTCTCCTGATGAGGGGGCAAGGGGAATCAACACCTCCAGCAATGGTGTATGAATCCATCATGTGAGTCTCTCAGGTGTTTTTATGTTAAACCAAATCCAAATGCTGAATAGAGGCTAGCAAAGCAGAAACAGAATATTAAAAAATAATAAACAAGTAGCTGTACAGAAATTAGCTTTTGAGAGAAAGAATGGGGAATAAATGCCGAATCGGGGAGGAATCAACATGCTGCAAACCAAGTACTGGGAGTTTGCTGAAAGTATTAAATGCTTCTTCCTGTATTGCAAACATCCTGCTCACACAAACTTACCAAAAGTCATTTTAACAAATCTTTCTTCCAATGAGAAATAAAATCTGAAGTTTTCCTCCCCCCCATGGAACTTTCAGCAAGATTAAATCTAAAACTCCACAGGCATGCCAACTGCGATATGAATCATAAAAGCCATTTCTTTGAACTCAACCACCAGCATATACCTTTTCAAAATGTCCCAATAATTCTGTTTCTATGGAATTCGCGGACACCAGCTGCTCCCTCTGGTGGTCAAGCACAGCTTTCATTTCCCCAGGATGTCACCAAATGTCAATTTCCAAACACATTGAACTAATGGGAGAAAAAGACTCCCAACCTCTTGAAACTTTTGGGATGAAAAACTATGTTGATAAAAGAGAAATGAGTCAACCGTCAAAGCAGATTTTTCAGACTGGGTGTGTGGCCTTCACAATCTCTAAGATTAGTATTGTTGTTCAGAAACCTAATAGCCAGATTGCAACATTTCCTATGCACGTTTATTTATAACATTTGTAGCAAGGAAGAGGATATTAACCAATCATTTTAAATATGATGGTGATAAATAGATTGTGCCAACAAAACCCCCAAAATAATTCTTTCTTTAAAGAATAGTTAACAGATCAAATTATTTGCAGGAGTTTGCTTTCCTTAGCACCACCCAGATGGCTAAGTTTGTGCTACTCAGAGACAAAAATGTCCATTTTCATCACTGTTTCCATTAGATTTTCTGAAGTGAATGAGAGTTGCCTGGCAGCTGATAATTCAGCTCTCCAATTGCTCATTGCCATCTCTTCATTAAAGTTTCTATTTACAGTTTCTTCAAAGGACAGAAAAATCCATGCCAAAAAGGAAACAATGAAGTGAAATAAAAATGAACCATCTAGAAAGAAAACCCTTTTAGAAAGGGGAAAAAAAAAAAGAGTATGCTTTTTAAAGATCTCGATTCTTTTAATTAACACACAGGGATGGCTTTCTGCACTCAGATTTGCTGCGTCAATTCTGACTTGGCCTTAACTGCTCAAACTCTTCTAGAATATTTCTTTATATAAGTAAAACTATGAATTAACCTGGTTTCTCTCAAAAACTTAAAGTACATGTGAAAAGCTATAAAAATATTTGACTTTTTTTCTAATGGTCTAAAGCAGAGGCTGGGAAACTTTTTCTGCAAAAGGCTAGATAGTAACCAATGTCAGCTGTGCAGGCCACATGGTCTTTGTCACAACTACTCACCTCCACCATTACAGCGTGATAAGTAGCCACAGACAATATGTAAATGAAGGAACGTGGCTGTAATAAAACTTTATTTATGGACACTGAAATGTGAATTCCATATAATTTTTACGTGTCATGAAATATTTTTCTTCTTTTATTTTTTTCCCCAACCATTTAAAAATGCAAAACCATTCTTAGCACGTGGCCACGGAAAACAGGTGGTAGGCAAGATTCACGCCAGAGACCGCAGTTTGGCCTCGCTTTAAACCTACAGCTTTAATCGAAAAGAGTAGCCATCTGGGGGCGCAGACTTCAAAAAGGGGCCAAAAGAAGCACTCTACTGTATATAAAAATCATGAGGAATCTAAAGTTTCCAAATGACCTACATACCTCTCTCCCCACCTCCCTTCCTTTCCCTCTCTCTGTGTCTCAAACACGCCTCTCCTGAAATTAGAGGTCCGGCTTGCCTCCGTGCTCCCGAGCAGGCTGTCATACCTGCTCTTTGATTTCTTGGAGCTTCCGGCTCTGCTCTCTGATATCATGGAGAAGCTGCAGTGCTTTGTCATCCTCCTGGGACACCTCCATCCGTGCTTGCTCCAAACTTCGCTTTAAGCTCTGCAGAAAGCAAAAATTTTAATAGGGATGCCCTGTGGATCCTGCTCTGTTTGAAAAGATTCATTAAGGGAACGGCAAGCTGCTTCGTAGACACCAAGACGGTTTCGGGTGATGGACCAAAGTAGCCAACCTCCAGCTGGTTGCGGATTCCAGTTTCCATCCTGTAAAACCCCCGGGTTCAAGAAACATCATCTCAACCTTGTGACCTTACGGATCCAGCCTGAAACTGCATCAGCCTGTCTCCTACCACCATCTACCTGTCCTAGGAGATACTTACTTGCATATTCAGGACTAAACACGAGTTAAGATCCCTTAGCCATCAAACCATCATTGGGATGGCTGCAAAGTCTTTTCTGGAATACCAGTTATTCGAGGACTCTCAAGTATATATCCCTCTTTCAAAGTAGCAATGACTTCATTCTCTGCCCAGGTGTCATTTAAGACTCTGAGCAGTCTACTTCCATCTCCTGGCTTACGTTTCCTGGACACCTTGCATCCATAAGGTTCCCTCAATGCTTCAGTGGCATTGAAATATATATCTGAAATTCATAGCTGAATAGCTTCACCCACCACTGAAAGGCAGCCAAATCTGGAATGGAAACATAGCAGTTATTCTTAATCAGCCACGTTCTATAGATTTCCTCTCCCTTGTGAAAAAAACTTGAAAAATGTGTGATTCAACTTCTCAAGACTGTTTAATTGAGCACATTAAAAACACCTGAATGAAAATTTTAACGAGACAATGGAGAAGACAGTCTACTCTTGTGAAGGAAGGAAAAAAAAAAAGTCACATGGTAAATAATGACAGAGGGTCTGGGTTTTAAAGGCTGAGTTTGCTTGTCCCTACGCTGGTTCTAGGCAATGGAAAACCGATTTCGGGCAGATTCAAAATACATTTTCTTGATTCTCGAGGCTGATCGTGTTGGACACGATGTAGACCAGAGAGGCTGGGATGGAGGATATTAGGACCCTTTGAGACTCACTGCAATGATGACTACGCCCGTCTCCAGGCTCTGCGGCCTACCTGGGCTTTCTAGAGGTCAATCCTATTTCTCTGGGACCTCGCGCCTGGCTCATGCTACTCTGCAAATCACAGATGTTGCTTTTCTACTCTCCCTCTCTCTCCTCTCTGCCATTGGCTGTGATGTGCCTCATGAAGCCGTCATGAAACAGGATGAGACACACACAACAGGAAGTGCCACCTCCACGGGAAGGGGACTTTGGGGAAGGCTCACACTGCATTCTGTGATGTAGGTAGCAAGGTCCTGCTCCAGGAGGGATCTCTGAGTCTCAGAGGCCTTCAGTTCCACCTCCTTCTGACTAAGCACAGCCTCCACCTCTGACACTCTCCGATGTAACCGGGTCATTTCCTGCTCCATCTGAAATAAACACATCGACACGTTAAAAAGGCCCGTGGAGGTCCGTTAGGAGCAATCAAATCTCAAGTAGCCTCCGAAACCACCTAGTGGTCTAGGTGGCGCTAACTCGCCAAAGGTTGGGATGCAAATACCATTGTTTCTTCGCCCAGGAGCACACAGTTCTTCGTAAGGAGAGTCACCAACGCTAAGTCACTCCTCTCATTCAAGTCTCGGTTCACACTTGATCACTTCTCTAACCCAGTGAGCAAGGAAGCCACAATCATCATTTTTCACCTGTTTGCTTTTTTGGTTTGGTTTGGTTTTTGCAGACGTCACTTTAATTTTATCCCAAATCCATCTTGATCCCCCCCATCTCCTGGCAAAGATCTAGAGGACAAATCCAGGACGGGGCAAGGAGATAAGTATTCGTCTGCACTCTTAGGAGTCCCAGGCAAGTAGTGACTTTTACGAGCTTCCAGAGAGCTGCCCCTGGGCAGGAACAGTGAGTGTTAAGAGACGTTGAGCATAATCAACACAGTGGCCGCAGTTACATAAGCAGGAGTTTTAAAAGACTAGGAAGAGAGACTTCGCATCACTCAAAGCAGATGGGCTGCATCTGGGCCACAGGTGAGGACCCACGCCACCTGCCGGAAGAAGCAGACATCTGGCTGGGTCATGCTGAGGAACAGGCCGTTTTAAATCCAGGGCCTCCTCTCGTTAAGATTTAAAGGATTTACGGCAGCGTCAAGGCCCGAATTCATCTCCCTCTGAGCTGCCGGAGGCTTGACTTCAGCGAGGGAGGGAGCGCCTCGCTCACTCTGTATGGATCAGGTGGCTCAGCGCCAGCAGCAGCCCCAGGCGGATCCCTTGGCATATATTGACGGGAGGATCCTGGAGCAAGGAGGGAGGCCGGCTTTGGAAATAAATACCTTGTGACACTTGTCCTGGGAGTCTTGCAGCTCTTTGCTTTTGATGAGAAGTTTCTTTTCCATGGAGCTAGTCTTGGCAGGGGAGTCCAGACTTGACACAACAGACCTGGACAGAAGAAAATTAGCGTCAAGGTGGCCAGGAGGTGGGCCTGAAAAGCTGCATTCAGAAGCTGTGGGAGAGACGAGGGACCTGCCAGAGTTCTGTGGCCGTCCACAGAGCTGGCTCAAACAGGTTCTAATGACATCGAGGCCGTGAGGCAGCACAGTGGACAGAAGCAAGAACCCGGGAAACAAGCCGACCGGGTTGTAAATTCAGTCACCTTTGACCTGAGGCAACGATTCAGCCTCTCTGAGCCTCGCTTTCCATATCTATGAGGTGGAATGATAAAAGGACCTACCAGGCAGGAACCTGTAAGCATTAATGCACAGCACTGTGCCTGCATGGCTTCATTCACTAACTCACTCTACAGATAGGTACCGTGCACCCACTCTGTTCCAGAAACTGTTCCAGGCACTGGAACAGCAGTGAACAAGACAGACAAGGTCCCTGCCCTCCTAGAGCTGACATTCGGAGAGGGCAGACAGAAGGCATCAGGCAGACACACAAATAAAAAGGTTACAGATGATGGTAGCCTCTATCAAAAGAAGGAAACAGGGCGACAGGATATGAAGAAATGGATCAGGGGCCTGCTTTAAGCAAGGGTGATCAGAGAGGGCTTCTCTGAGGGGGTGGTAGGTGAACTGAGGCCTGAAGGATAAGAAGGTGCTGCCCATCCAAAGCTGTGGAAGGAAACAAGCTCCAGAGAGGGGGCATAAGAGATGCAAAAGCCCTGAGGCAGGTTAAAGCTAACACAGCAAGTGCCCAATCAATGTTATTAGTTCCTATACCCATGAAATTATTATTTATTCCATCCCTAAGCTAGCCAGGCTGGTTCTGTTACATTTTATAAAAACAGCTAAGGCTAAAGACCCACCCCCAAGATGTCCACAGAGGAGGAGGGGAGATGTGATGACAGAGGTAGGGTCAGGGTCAGAGAGAGACTTGAAGATGCTACACTGCTGGCTTTGAAGGTGAAGGGGCCATGAGCCAAGGAATTCGGGTGGCCTCTAGAAGCTGGACAAGCAAGGAAACCGATGCTGTCCTAGAGGCTCCACAGGGTGCCACCTTGTCTACACAGTGGAACCATCTCAGACTTCTGACCTCCAGGACTCTAAGACACTAAATTTGTGTCGTTTTAAGCCACTAAATTGGTGGTAATTTGTTATAACAGCAATGGGAAACTCATACGTTTATTGAGCACTGACTACATGCTTGGTTCTGTTCTAACACTAGACAAGTTTTAACTCTTTATTCCCCACAGCAACTCTATGAGGCAGATTCGATTTATTATCCTCATTTTTTTTTTTGAGGAAGATCAGCCCTGAGCTAACATCTGCTGCCAATCCTCCTGTTTTTGTTGAGGAAGACTGGCCCTGAGCTAACATGCGTGCCCATCTTCCTCTACTTTCTCTGTGGGATGCCTACCACAGCATGGCTTGACAAGCGGTGCCATGTCCACACCCGCAATCCGAACCAGTGAACCCCAGGCCACCGAAGCAGAACGTGGGCACTTAACCGCTGCACCACTGGGTTGGCCCCAATTATCCTCATTTTATAGTTGAAGAAATTGAAGGAAGTAACCTGCCAGTTAATAAATGGTTTCTGTTGGTCTCAAGAGAGAGCTGGGGTAGAGAGGCTGATGTGATGCACCTGATATAACTCAGGAAAATATCACAAAACTACCATAGTGTGGCCTCCTGAGAGTGGGCTAGAAGGATGCTCTCCCCACAAAAAGGACCTATTACCCACACATGTGTATATAACCCACACCCTCTGCCACACCCCTAGAAGCAGTTAATTATGGGTGGAGACGACAGTCCTCATCCAGGGCAGCTTCCCTCAGTGACTGGCACCCTGAGCACGAACACTGGGATCAGGGAAGGGCAGGGCTGGAGCCACAGCCTGCAAAGGTTCTTACACACAGAGGGGCATGTGGCAGAGCCCACCACTGCCCCACAGCCCCATCTTTGTTGCCTTGGTAACGGAGCTGCAGGAGCTGGTTGCCAATTAGCATTCAAGTCCTACCAGCAGGTGAAAGTTGTGCTTTCGGCTGCCCCAAACGACTTCCCTGCCTAAAAGAGGCCAGTTTCCTGCAGCATCTCTGAACACCTTCTTCCCCACGGCTCTTGGCCCAGGGACGGGGGCTGGTGTGATAGTGCTGGCTTGCCAGACCCAGGTGACAGCTCCCTACATACACATTATCGGGCAGCCAAGTGAGTTGACATCCAGAGTCAGACTGCTCCACTCAAAATCTGACTCTGCCACTCACTAGCTGTGTGACTCCTGAGTCTCAGTTTCCTCATCTGTAAAATGGGGATAATTCTCAACCTACTTCAAAGAGCTTTTGCAAGGATTAAATGAGATAACCCGTGTAAAGCCCTCAGCACAGTGTCTGGCACATCACAAGGATTCAACAAACGTCAACTATTACTATTATCATCGTCGTTTGTATCATCAGTACCCATGCAACGGCGTCAATAGCAATGCCTTGCAGGCCTAAAACAGTTGCTTGAAATAGGAAAACTCAGGGGGCTGAATTTGCTCTGTGCTATTATTCACATTACAACAAATGTTGATTATTCATAGAAATGGGCAACAGGGATTGAAATCCAGAAATAAATCTTTTTTAAAATCTCACTTTGGGCTAAAAATTTTAACCAATTTCTACACTTCTCACTGCCTGTTTTCTACCTAAATCTAGACAAAACACACACATACACACACTTTTTTCTTCTTTTTAATCTGAGATGAAATGGGTGGCTCAGCACAGCCTTGGGCTGCCCCACCTATTTCCTCCATTCTTAACTCCACTCTTGTGGGTGGGCTAGAGAAGATGGCCCAAACCACTCAAGGAGGGAGGGACAATCCACAGATGGGGTCCTTGGTCCTTCAGTAATCAAGAGTCACTCATATGTCATTAAGTCACAGGCACTGACATGAGTCAGGGGTGACAAAAGAGGCCACAGCTCTTTGTGCCCAAGCACAAAGCCAGCACCCTTTTAAAAAACCATTACTGGGGTGCATGATGATGGTGGGAAGTGGCTCCCCAAACCTGATGACACAGGGAGAACAGGCTCCAGCAGTGTTTAATGTTTAAAGTCTGCTGCTATGGATACAAAACTGATCCCTTATTCATTAAAAAAAAAAAAGCTTTTCTAGGTCACTCATTAATGGGCACAGAATCGAGGAGACGTGCAGCCCCCATCCGCTGGCACTTGCGGGAGACAATGCAACAGCCCTCCTTGTCACCCAAGGTCCAACTCCCTCATTCTGCTATTTTGATGCTTGACAAATGTTCACATTTAGAAGTTCTAAGTACAGTAATTAAGAGTTCTTCAGAATAAAGGTGCTAAAGAAATCATTTTTTTTTAGAATAAATAAAAATCACAACTAAAAAAAGCTATGGTAAGAATGCTGTGACTAAACTTGGCTTACAGCAACAATCCCATAGACAATAATGGGATTGGAGCATGAGGCTGGAGGATAGAGGGGGAAAGGTCATCCATCACAGCTTTCTAGAACTTCCCTGGTCTTCAACCCAGCAGCATTAGAATAACCTAGAGAGCTTTTAAAAAACACAGATGTCAGAGGCCAGCCCCGTGGCCTGGTGGTTAAGTTCAGCAGGCTCCACTTCAGAGGCTCTGGTTCAGATCCCAGGCGTGGACCTACACCACTCACTGGCAGCCATGCTGTGGCGGCAACCCACATACAAAAATAGAGGAAGACTGGCAACAGATGTTAGCTCAGGGTAAATCTTCCTCAGGAAAAAAAACCCAAACAAACATGGATGCCAGGCAATGAAAATACCCCATGTGATACTATGATGCAGATACATGTCATTACACAAATGTCCAAACCCAAAGAATGCACAACACCAAGAGTGAACCCTAAGGTAAACTATGGACTTTGGGTGATAATGACGTGTGAGTGTAGGTTCATCCATTGTAACAAATGCCCCACTTTGGTGGGGGTGTTGATAGTGAGGGCAAGGGGTATATGGGATATCTCTGTACCTTCCTCTCAATTTTGCTGTGAACCTAAAACTACTCTAAAAAAATAATAATAAAGTCTTAAAAAAAACACAAACTGATGTCCAGGGCCCAGCCAATTAAGTCAGAGACAGACAGACTGGGAGTGCGGCCAGGCAGCACCATTTTTATTAAGCTCCCAGGTGATTCTAACATACAGACAGGATTGAGAACTGTGGTACCAGTTAGAAGAAAATACCGGTGATTTAGGGTCTGGTAAGACTGTCCCCAGCATTTGGTTCTAGGTGGCATTTTGGCCACACCATTTGGCACTGGTGCCTTTTGGTCTTTCTTTGAGTAGAACACAATTTTGAAGTTAATCATGGTGGGCTATGAATTTCAAGACAATGTACAGGTTTCAGACAATGAGGAAAGACTATTCTCATCCCCCAACTTTAATAAGTCAATTAAAATATACCATTTCCATGAATTTCTATAAAAGAAATATACTAAAGAGAGATACGGTTCAACTTAACATTTTTATATTCTACTAACTTTTCATGTAGAGACTTAGGCCAATTCAATCACCAGAGCCAATGATAAACTCTCAGTATGTGTTTCTTTAAAGAATAGATTCTTCCCCAATAGTTATTATGAAATATTATCACAACTTATTTTCTTTTTCTAGGATTTTCATTGGCCATCCTTCTGACTTTCAAAGCAATGGCAAATTATTGCTGCCATCTGCATTAATCTAGAATTGACCATAACATAAACCACAGCTTGAGAGGTTTGATCCAAAGCTGGCCTCCGAGCCACCAGACTACTACCAAATACAGCCCTGTCCTGTTCAAGCAGCAATTCTGCAGGCCTAAATCATCCTGAAAAGTACCATTTCATCAAGAGTGGTATCATTTAAAGAGCTGGTGTTACTGTTGCTTTTAGGAAAGTTTGCAAAAAATCCCGTAAGTGGTTGGAACTCTAAAGTTACGGATGATGGGCACAGAATTACAATAGAGAAACTATGTAATCATAAAGTCCTGCTGACTCTGGAATGGAACAGAATCTACCTGGCAACTAAAAAGTATTCCAAGAATTTTCCTTTGTTCTCAAACATCAACTATTGTTTTTTGACAACCTTCTATAAGTGAGTGTGCACGTGTGTTAGATAGATAGATGGATAGATAGAGAAAGAAATACATACACATAGACATACATACACACACACACACACACACACACACACACACACCACATATAGGAATATAAAAGCCCTGTGATCCCATGAGAGGCACCTGCAAACCAGTGGTTCTCAATCAGGGACAATTTGGTTGCCCAGGGGACATTTGGCAATGTCTAGAGACTTTTTTGATTTTCATGACTGGGAGTGCTAATTAACATGTAGTGAGTAGAGTCTGCTCAACATCCTATAATCCACAAAATAATCTCCCACAAGAATGATCCAGCCCAAAATGTCAGTTGTGCCAAGGTGAGAAACCCTGCTGCAGAGGCTATAAAGTTAAGGAAGACACAATTCCTGTCCTCAAGGAAGTAGCAATGTAGGACAGGGAACAAAAGCCGCTACCTTTTATCATCAATAATCACGCACATTTACTGAGGACTAAGTATGTACCAAGCACTGTGCCTGGTGCTCTCCAGGTTACCTCATTGAATCCTCCCAACAATCCTATGAGATGGGTATTATTACTCCATGGCACTCATGGTCAGGAATAGCTTACCCTCTGGCCTCTACATCCTCCTACCACATTATGATGATTGGGGTGTGGATGCAGGGCAGTGGAGCTGGGGGTTCAAAGTTGGACTCTGCAACCCAACACTCACAGGCTCAAATCCCAAATCTGCTAACTTCCTGGGTGGACAGCCTTGGATAAACCCAAGAAAAGTGCTACAGAGGTTTTGAGGAACAAGGTCATGAAGGGAAGGGAAATGGACCACTTGAGGAAAGGTAACTTCTGTCCGGGAGTGGCTGCGTGCAATGCTGGGAGGGCAATTCCGAGCCCGAGCCCAGGACAGCCTGGGTACCAAAGAAGATCCATATGCCAGGTCAGTCCACAGCCACCCCCAAAAACAGCTCAACCCACACACAAGAGCAACTCTTCCTCCATGGTCTGGTGGCTCAGGGCGGGTAATTAAATAGGAAAAAGTACAGATTTTAGAGGCCCAAGCTGGTTCATGCTCCGGGCTCGATGAGATGCAGTACAATGAGGATGCTAATAAAAGAACATGCAGCCTGCCTACACTTTGCTTGCCTACTCCTCCTGGCCACATCTCTGCTACACAGCCAGTTATCCCTATGGAGAGAGAAGGCACTTCTGAGCAGCGGGTGCATGCAGCCACCCACCCACACACAGCAGTGCTGTCTCTCCAAGCACGAAGCCAAGTTTGGGTTTTCCTTTTTTTCCAGCTTCTATTTTCTAGAAAAATTTACTCTGAAATCAACATCTCTTCCTGATATATACATCTGCTTTATAATTATAGAGGTCCAAAGAGTATTAATAGAGGTAATGGTACATGACACAGACGGAAGGTCGGACTTGGTCATTACTGCTGCGGCATAAAGAACATGTTTTCTGAAAATGTGTTAGATGTGACCCAAAATTTGCTTCACATGTAACCTCCACTTTTAAGTAAAAATGATAAAAATGCAGTTTCCCCAAAGTCTATAAATAATCCACATAACTCAAAAAAATCTAATAAAGCTATTAATAGAACATTGCATATCAAAAGAGAATACAATCTGTACTTCCATCCTAAAAGCAAGGAACTGTGTTGGGTACTAAGCACTACTGTAATGATTAAGATCACGCTTAAGCGTCAAGACACCCATTCCTTCCCTTAGGAAGAGGACCCCAAGACTGCAAAAGATGCCACAGATCACACAGACCACAAACCGCAGATATTCTTGAGATACCCAAGAGTAGATACTTAGGGGCCAGCCCGGTGGCGCAGTGGTTAAATGCCCACGTTCTGCTTCAGCGGCCCAGGGTTCACCGATTTGGATCACGAGTGCAGACATGGCACTGCTTGGCAGGCCATGCTGTGGTAGGCGTCCCACATATAAAGTAGAGGAAGATGGGCACAGATGTTAGCTCAGGGCCAGGCTTCCTCAGCGAAAAGAGGAGGATTGGCAGCAGATAGCTCAGGGCTAATCTTCCTCAAAAGGAAAAAAAAAAAGAATAGCTACTTAAGGCTAAAACAAGAGAATCAGAATTAGCTCAGCTGAAGGCCCTACCTCAGTTGTGGCCAATGGCCCTCAAAGTACACACAACTGTAAGATGTAACATGGTGCAAAAAATAAAAATCTCATCAGCATTATATCCCAAAACTATATTGGCTCTTATGATTGAGCATTCTGAAATTTATGAACTAACTTTATAAACCCATTTAAAATACAGACTGGTGTCCATCACAAACACTTGGAGATATCAAAAATATCGCTCTTCTGAAGAGTTTCAGAATCTAGCTCGCTTTGGGCCCCCTCACCCCCCACCCCACACACACCATCTACTCATACACACATACACACACACAAACAGCAGTGGTCTCCAGGCAAGTTAGAGCATTAGATTTGGAATGATTAATATGTAACTCAAGAATCATTTACTAAAAACCACATAGCTACTCATGCGATTTCTAATAAAGTCCCCACCTCTTAGCCAGCACCTAGCTTCGCGGGTTAACTTCATTGACATACGTCCACCTCTTGCCTGAGTGGCTGCAGTAACCTAACTCATCTCCCTGAATCCAACTCTCATCACCATACTATCCACCAGACAACGGTCAGAGGGACCCTTTGTAAAACAAGAACCAGGTATTCCATGCCCCAACTCAAAATCCTATAAAGGCTCCCTGCCCATCGCAGTTCATTCAAAATCCAAACCTAATGCCCTGACGACCTCAACTCAGACCACGTTCCCCATGCTTCCCGAAGCTCCAGTGACCTCAACGTGCTTTCTGTTCACTGGACACCCACAGGCTAGTCCCGGCCTCGGGGACCAAAGTGGTCATCCTCCGTCATTCCTCATCCCAGCTCTGATTTCTTCAGAGCCCTCACCACCATCTGAAACGCTCCTATTTGTGTACCTGCATAGCCTCCATCTCCCCCCATAGGATGCTAGCTTCTCGAGGCCAGGGAACTTATCTGTCTTGCAGACATGCCACAAGGCCTAGAACAACGTATTTGTTGAGTGAATGAACGAATGAATGGTGTGCCAAACGCTTCGGGGCCCCAGGCAGCCTCAGTTTAAAGGTCACACTGGGACAGAGGGATCCAAAACAGGAAGTTGCTGGCACAGGAAGGCTTTCTGGCCTTTGCACAGGAGATGCCCAGCATTGGTTCTGGAACAGCAAGGTCATGATGACACACTGTCCCATCCAGGGGACACTCAACCACTTGAGGGTGCGTGGCAGTGTGGGACATCTAGGCTGGACCCAGTGTACTTCCTCCTTCCCCAGCACCGAGTTCCAGACCCCACTGGAACTAGATCCTACCAGAAGCCTCGAGTGTGTTTTCTGGAAGATGTGGGTTTAGCTGACACGTCACAGACTCCATTCAGAGTGAAAAATTGGATGGCGCTAGTAGGACATCTGTCAGGCACCCCACGTGGAGCCTGGTTCTCTCAATGGGCAAAAACCAGAGAGATGTCTTCATAAAGTGGAAGCAGGAAAGAATGGAGAGTGGAAAGCATCCCCAGGCCCATCGTCAGCCCTAAATAACAATAACAAATATGACATGAACACTCGCTCTGCTCCAGGCACTGACGCCACGTGCTCTCCGTGTCCCCACAAAAAACCCAGCAGATGGGCACTGCAACAGCCCCAACTTTACAGATGAGGGAATTGTGGCTGAGAGAAGTGAAATGCCTCCTCCACACAGCTGGTGAGGGGTGGAGCCTAGATTTGAACCCATGTCCATCTGACTCCAAAGTCTGGACTTTCAATGAATGCGCAGTAGTGCATCCCAAAGATTAAAGAATGCTTTCATCAGATCTAAAGTTAAAAGGTGGAAAATGTGGCCATCCTCTGCCATGTGCAACGTGCATGAACTTAAGAAGTGACCCAAGCTTCTTGATCATAAGTTACCTTATCTGTAAAACAGTGAGTTGTTGCTGGGATTACATGAGAACGCTTGTCAAGCACTTAGAATAGTACCTGGTACAAAGTGAATTCCCAGCCCTTTCACCTTTATTGTTATTATTCATCTCTATTATAGGCTAGTCCGACGGTACTGCATAATCTACAAAGTCACGACTGTTAGAGGCAGGGTAGGACAAAGGTCCTGGAGGCAGCCGGTTATGGGTCTAAGCCTTAGATCTGTTACTACCTGCAAAACCTCGGGAAAATAACTTAACCTGGCTGAGCCTCAGTGTCCTCATCTGTAAAATGGGGATAATAAACCAGCTACCTCATAGAGTTATGATGAGATTGTGAGGACTTAATGAGATAACACACGAAAACAACTCAGCCTAGCTCTGGGCACACAGGAAGTACTCAATAGATGAGGGCTTCCATTAGCAATTGTATAAACTGTGCAGAAGGAATTGGCACTTTAGTCTAATTCAATTTGACAAATGTTCATTGAAGGCTTGCCAGGGACAAGGCGCTGTTTCAGGCAAAAGGTAGGACATGGTCTCTGTTCACAATAGGTGATGAACAGCTTGGCCAAACACAGGGGATGAGAAGGAGGTATGACTAAAAAGGCAGGCTGGGGTCTCGGCAGACCAGGCTTGAATACCAAGTTCAGAAGCGGCTGTTAATTCTGTGCACACTCTGATGCTGTTGAAGGTCTGAGCAAGAGAATGACATCATCCAGCCTGTGCTTTGGAAAAATTCCACCCTCTGTGGAGAATGGATTAGAGCCAGGAAAACTGGACACAGAGGAATCAGTTAGGAGGCTACTGCAATAGTCCAAGCAAAAGTCAATGAGGGGTGGCAGTGAGGACAGAAGATAAGCATAGATGCAAATATCATCCTAGAGGCACAACTTAGAGGACTTAGCAATGCACGGGATGGTGGGGGAGGGGGAAAAGAGTTTAAGATGACTCAATTTTCTTGCCCAGAAGAGTAGGTAAAGTGGTAGCTTCTTAAAGGAAATGAGGAAGCCAAAAGTAAAACCAAGTGGCTTACTGAGTGAGTGAGTCTGTCTGTGTTGGGAGGAACAGAGGTCAGGGATGGTGAGAAACGGGTAGAACATACTGGCAACAGCGAACACAGGGCGTGCTGAGAGGAAGGCCATGGGAGAGAGTAAATGTCAAGGAAATGAATGAGATCATCAAGAACAGCCTAAAAGAGAACAGAGGAGGGTACAACATTTCAAGGGCCTGAAGCAGAAGATGATAGCCAGAACAGAGTGAGAATGGCAGTCACAGACGGAGGAGGAACACCAGGTTTCCATAAGGTGGAAGAGAAGAAAGTAGAACGTTTCAAGACAAATGTGGTCATTGATAATATCGTGTGGCAATTAACGGTATCACGTGACAAGGTGGAAATCACTGGATTTGGTGATTGGGTGGAATCAGTGGCTTCTGAAACCAATTTCCATGGAGTTGCAGAGGTTGAAAGAGAGGCCTTGAGGGGCCAGGCCCATGGCCGAGTGGTTGGGTTCACGCTCTCCGCTTCGGCGGCCCAGGATTTTGCCGGTTCAGATCCTGGGCACGGACATGGCATCACTCATCAAGCCATGATGAGGTGGCATCCCACATGCCACAACTAGAAGGACCTACAAATAGAATATACAACTATGTACCAGGGGGCTTTGGGGAGAAAAAGGAAAAATAAAATCTTTAAAAAAAAAAAAAGGCCTTGAGTATAAGTTATTCTCTCAGGGAGTCCATCAGAGAAACGAAGGTGAGAGGGCAGGCGACAAAAGACAAGTAAAACAGAGAGAACTGAGAGAAATTCACTTAGGCGAAGGAAGAGCTGCCAAACTGGCGCAGAGCTTGGGAACATATAGCACTATTTAGTCAATTACTGTCTTCTTAAGAGATCCGAGGCAACCATGCAAATTAGTGTGTGTAGGCCAGCAAAAAAACGCACTTGACGGATATTTTGGAGCCTCATCTTCAAGACTGGGCTAGGATCGTTTGGATTAGATTTCCTCAAGGTATCTTTAAGACAAATGAGAAGGCGGTGGAATGGTCCTGCCAGGCCTGCAAAGCAAGCATGCACAGTCTAAATAGAGAATCAAGTAAGGCAAGGAGAACAAAATGTGCTGGACTAAGAGAAAGAAGAGCAAAAGGAGAGAAGCCAAGGCAATACAGAGGTGAACGTTTAACATCTGGTCCGGAAAATGGTGGAATGGAATCAACACAGGGCCCCTGAGGGCAGGAACCAGGGGCAGGAGTTAAAGTTTTTTAACTCATTTGAGAAGTACAGGGGATGCATACATAACTCCATGTACCAGAGCAAATTCTGTTCCTGTTGCTCACTATTTTAAAAACTCAAAACACAGATGAGGCTCTTTGCACCAGGGATCTGGCGGGAGTTCGCACAATGACAAACAGCCTTAGGCTGGGTGTGGAAAGGAAAACAATTTTTAAGGGGACATCCTCCATATTCCCAAGTATTTCAGTAAAAAGGAAGTGGGACTGATTGGAGCATCTAGGCTGTTTTCCACTGGAACAAGCCATCCCAGGATAGATGACAGGAGGCAGCTGCAAGTACAAAACACAGATTTGAATAGACACGCATCATGGAGTCATCAACAAATTGAGAGCTGCAGCCATAAAAATGATATGGATCGATTCACCAAATGCTTATCGAGCAACCTGCATGTGATCAGCCTGAAGACACGGTGGGAAGCAAGGTCAATGCATTCCCTGTCTTCGTCAAGCTTACACTCACGCAGATAAGAATCCTCGGGGAGAGAGTATATATGCGTGTGTTTATGTATACACACACACACCAGGTAAGACTCTCTAAATGAGAAGAGGAAGAAATCAGAAAAATCCAAGAGCTACACAGTCTAGCTACTCAATAAACTTGCAGAGATTGAAAACAAAACCCAGCATTTAAACTGCCTGTCAGCTCTCGTCTCACCCTGCCCCAACCCCATTGCTTGTCAATCCCCACAACGGGCTTCCACTTCTCACAAGCACGTGAACCTGGAGACGCCACACAAATTTCCTAATTTCTGTCTGTGGCATTTATACTTGACAGGACAGCCCAGTGGCAAAGAGACTCTGGAGCCACCCTGCCTGGGGTCAAGTCCCACGTGAGCCACTAGGAGCTGCGTGACCTTGGGCAAGTTGTTTATCTCTCTGTGCCTCAATTTCCTCACGTGTAAAATAGGTACGATGATAGTACCTTCCTCGTGGGCTGTCGTGCAGTTTAAATGAGTTAACGTATGTGGAGTACTTGGAACAGAGCCTGGTCCAGAGTTGGTGCTCGGTGAGCATGAGCTGTTATCACTCTACCCACCCGAAATTCTCTCTACATTCCTCTCCACTCATCCAAATCATTCTATTAAATGGTCAAGCCAAACATTTTACCTTCCATTACTATGCTGATAAGCTCAGTCTCAACACATATATTTACTCAGGGTCTCCATGTCCCATGCTCCAGGAAAACCAGGATGAATCAGACCCAGCCCTGCCCTTGAGACCTCAGTCAACTTGGGGAAACAGACAGACATTCCAATGAAGATCATCACCGTAATTTGGCAAGAACTGTGAGCTGGCATTACCCATTAAGTGTCCCCCGCGTCGGATTTGGCCTCTCTCTCCTGACTCTCCTGAGGCTGTTAAACATCCCATTTGTACCGTGATATTTTGCAGCAAAGACAGTTGTTCTGTGTCCTCTGAATTGTTTCACACGTATATGCTTTGACTTGTTCAACTTGATGGAAAGGAGCCCTTTCTGGGACTGGGTCTTCTAATTCTGTCCCCTAATCCACTCCACTCCAGTAACCACCTTTTACCTGCAAGTATTTGGCAACTGCATATTAACTTGTGGTTCATCAGGATGTTTAAGCTTCTCTAGCAGAAAATTCCCAGGGCTTGGGAAGCGGGGTTTCTGGTCTGGCACGATTTTGGACTATTTAATTATTGCTGAGTTCTTTCCATAACGTCTTGGCATAAAAGGTAGGACACTATGCATATATAGACGAGCGGATTAGTAACAACAAAAATAATAGTGAATATTTAATGAGACTTTTCCACGTGCCAGGTACTAGACCAAGTGCTTCATATATTTCACATAATGCCCCCAGCAGCCCTAAGAAGCAGGTATCATTATTACCCCGCTTTGCAGTTGAGGAAACTGACATGCAAAGAAGGCCCAACAGAGCAAAGAAGAGGCAGCAGAAACTGGTTCTCTAAAAATCTGGGAAGGCAATGGTGGCAGCCGTTCTTCTTTCCTCCACAGTGTTTGAAGGACTGGTTCCAAAATGAAAGTTCTACATTCAGCCGAAAGGAAAGGAAAGAGCCTTGAGTTAAAAGGAAGAGCGAGACCCCTTCGTAAAAACTGCCTATTCAGACACTGTCATCCCACAGACTTCAGTCTCATTCCCAAGTTCTCCAAAACCTTGTAAAACCAGCATGGGTAAAACTAATAGAAAATATAAACCAACTAGTTTTTTCCTTCTGGAGTTTATACTGAAAGTTTGCAGAAATGCGTTGTTTCAGTAAGAGCTTAAATGAGAGAGTACCTCAGATCTAGGAGGAAGGAGAAAGGACCTACAGAAATATACCCCATGCTGACAGGGGAGGGAAGAGAGCTGGGATCCATTTTATTTTTAAAACTTTAAGACACTGATTTCTGTTACTACCCTACTATTGTAAAATTCAAGCACAGAGGCTCAGAGGAACACCCGGGCATTCAGAGCTTGGGGATCTGGTTCGGGTTATCACTGGTTAAAAAGGCAAAGACGCACCAGATAGATACTCACTCATTCTCTAACACTAACTTCACCATAATCCCACTGCAAAGACAAGCAAAACTAGTTCTGTAGACTCTTTCCTGCTCCCTCCAACTCAAGCTGCCAGGAACTCCCACTATGCCTCAAACATAGAATGCTGAGATCAGGATTCTTGTTAAACCCAAAATAATGATGCATTCAGTGGTTGGCTTAGAAACAGTCTGGGGTCCCAAAAAAGGATCCTAAAAAGTGATGAGCGATCACAACAATTAAAATCAATTTCACTGCCAGAGTCTCCACGAGAATTCCTCGTTCATTCATCTCCATCTCTGAACATTTCATTCAACTTACTGGTAACAGATCTGGGGTCAATTTACCCAGCTCAGTACAGCAGCATCTGCAATTTCCTCCATGGTGTGAAGAGTGAGTAACAGCACAGGTAATCAACGGGTGTAAATAAAAACCTGTGATGCTGAAAACAGGGAGGGGAGAGAGCACAGCTCAGGAAGAAACACCAAGTCCCTGGTGGCAACAGTGGTATCCCCGGAAAATGCCTTCCCCCACCTCCAGATGAATTTTGTAACTATATAGCAACAAAACTGCAGGGACTTCTAAGTAATTTCATCACTGCATCTCTTTTATTGAATTTCCAACTGATGATAATCTAATACATCCAGAGTCACCTACATCCAACAGGTGGAGTGAATTTCTAAAATTGATGTTGTAGGTTTCACCCGTAGGGCTGCCCATGGCAGAAGAGTCAAATCCCACAAGAAGATCACATTAAAACATAGGATGAAAGAAAATCTGTCTGATTCCAACCCCAAATTGCCGTGGAAAAAGCATTAAAGTTCCCCCAAAGACAGAAATTCTCCCATTCCATCTTCCAGATAAGAAATACAGTTTTGTTTGCATGGACTTTTTTTTATGAGAATCTTATTAAGCATTCTGTTGGGGCATGAACTGAAGCTCATTTTATGCTCTAGAGATATGTTTTGAACTAGCAAAGGTGAAATAGCGTATCTTCAAATACAGTAAGCAATATAAACACAATCCAGAGGAAAGGACCACGAGTAAATTAAATCAACAAATATTTATCGAGCGCCTGGGCCTTAACACTGAGATGCCCCTGTCGGAGAGCTCCGACAAGTGAGCTTTCTGTGAGAAGCAGAAAGATGCAATTACAGTCTTCCTGAAAAATAAGCAATTAATCACACACAGCCTCAGATTAATTGCAATGCCTAAGATCCCCCACATCATTCTGCCTTTGCCCCTGAAATCTAATTCTCTCAAGTCCTCCTTGGCTTTCAGATCGATGAGCACCTCAAGCAAGCTTTCATTCTGATCGGGCCAGCCCACTACTAGCCAGAACTAGAACTCTCCACACACCTCCTTCCAGTTCGATTTGTGACCTTCACTGTGCCGTGTATGTCAAGGTTACGCTGCCCACTAACCATGCATCTTTAACATCAGGCCGCCACTTCTGCCCTGCTCTTCAGCGCCAGTGTAAAACCTCCCAGCCCTGCTGGGCCATTTCAAATCCATCCGATGGCACATTCAACAGCTAGTTAGCTTTCTGCCTTCCTCCTGTCATCTAGATTGCTTTGGGGTTGCAGAGCAAATTAGCCAGAAAGAGCCAACACTACCAAAATCCAACCCCAAATTTTAAACCCAGCCCCCAGAGAGGGAGAAAAGAAGGACCACCTCAACATCTTTCAACACAAAAATCTCTCTCAAAGTCAATCACAGCCCATAACTCTATTTCATGTCAAATGCCCCATTCCCCACAATTGTCTGAAATCTTTTCAGGAACACTACTGTCAAAATAGCACCCATGGGGAGACACCATCCAAGAACCAACATGACATCCCTTCAAATCGATATCTAAGCTGCAAGCACGATAAATCCAGAATGAATGCTGCCAAGGAGAAAATCAAATTCTGCTCATCTCCTAAGTGGGCAGCAACTAATTACCCAGCAGTACCCCAAGAGCCTCCAGGTGGGAAAGCCAGGGCACGGGGGGAATAACACAGCGTCCAAGACCTTCCGGGGAACTTGCGCCTCTGAACGCAGAATGTCATCAGATCATGAGAACGAAGCAAGACATTGAGCTCACACCCACAGAGGCGACTGCATTTTAGAGAAATTCCAGGAGGCTGGAAGCCAGGACCCTCCAGTCCCAAGTGCTATGTTAATGCATTTTTCCTTAGCTTTTTCAAGAATGGAGAAGGACCTATCAGGTCAAGAGGTTTATGGTGATATCTATACTTCCATTTTCTCGTTTGTTTAGGTTTTTTTCGCTGTGAAGCCCAGTTTCTGTGAATCAATGGCTCGGCTGCATCACGCTCCCCTCCCAGTAGCTCTCGGTAACGGGGCTTCCTCCGGCCACCAGTGCTCTGCCAGCTCAGATCCCTGATCTTGCAGCAGACTTCCAGCGGAGCAGAGCACCATCTATCTGTTAGAGCTCCGGCACAGCCACTTGCAGCACAGCTAAACCCATCGGGAAACCTTTAGCTTGTGAGAGATGGTTTTTAGGAATCTTTAAATACAGCTAAGATAGCATCCCCCATCCACTCATCTGAGAGAAAGATGGATACACAGATGGGTAAATAGATGGACAGCTCATCTTAACACCGCACATTTCTCCTTCCACCCAAGATCTGCACTGCTCGTTATCTCCCAGTATCTCCTCCCCTCTAAAGAAGACCGAAGACTGAAAAACTAACGCGAAGTACCCAATTGACAATTACGATGCTACGGACGGGAAGAGGCACCTTAAACACAGCAAAATGAGAATATTCACAGTCTACCCGACCAAAGCCCAAACAGGTAAACTGCTTTCCAAACGCAGGCTGATTAACAGCTTCCCTCCACCGCACTCCCCCCCACCCCCCCACCACCACCTTTGGGCTCCCTGCCTTGCATCAATGCAGGTCCCTTTAGAAAGTCAAATTTTCACTTACTCAGATCTACCAAGAATCCCCAGTGCCTTGCTATACGAAAACCCCACAAACGGCAGTTCTTCGCCCGAGAAACCTGAGGGGTTCAGCTGGCACGGAGAGGATGAAACCCACGAATTCTTCTCTGGTTCATCAAAATTGGAGGTGTCATCATCAGACTTGAGGGTGGGAACGAACGGGGGAGGAGCTGGTTAAAGAAAAACAAGAAGGGGGGGGGGTGGTAAATTCAGACGGGTTCAACACTGTTGCGGAGAAAATCGTCTTACTCCTTCCGCGTTCGCGAAGGCACTGCAGCGCCGGCTCTCAATCTGGCTCACACAGGCAGACCCAGCCTCGGCGCTTACAGCAACAAGAGATTAACCCCTCCTCTGCCAACATGGCCACCAACCCGCAGACAGCCTTCCCTGCTGGGGTAAACGGAAGGATAAACTCAAACAGGTCACTTGGTGGAACGAAAGCACTTGGAGAACTCGTCTGAGCTGGATGCTCGGTCCTGATATTTCCAGAATGCTTCTACAGAGCATCGGCTGGCTGGTGCCAGCGTGCCAGATGACTTAAACCTATTTATTTTCTCTTCCAGCCACGTATAAATTATGAATATTTAGTGCTAATCACTGGAAGAAGATGGAATTTCTACATCTCATGGATTGACTGGAATGAGAGGAAGGTGCAGGAAAGATTTGGGAGGGATGTAACTCGTGTTAGGAGAGCACTGCAGTCTAGCTCATTCATATCCAGATGAGTATACTTGGAGCTCTTATTAACCACTTCTTTTTTAGTTGATTATCCCTCCTCCCCAGCTCGATCATGCCCCATGAATCCACCGCAGTTTAATCAGCATAATGAAACACCAGCCCAATAAAGTTCTTCGTGATGATTTACAGCACCCCTGCGTGTTGATGGTGGGAATGCACCGATGGACATCAGCGTCCTACCTCGTTAAGGCATGACTCCCGGCTAGGAGCATCTTACATCTTCTCCACTTCCTGCAGACCTACTATGCTCTCTCGGTCGTCAGGGAGGTGGACACTCGTCCATCAGTCACCAGGAGGCTGCCCATTGTGGTGGGCTCCCGGGGGTGTAGCCAGCCAGAAGCGTTACCATGGATGCCGGTTTAAGCGTCTGTGGCGGGCCAGCCTGGCGAATTGGCGAGCTGGGCATCACATCGCCCGCAGTGCAGGCTTCATGCTCGCCACTCCGTGCGTGCTCTGGCTGTAACCCCACCTGGCCGCCTGCGTGGCAGGGGCCAATGCTGATCTGAGTGACAGAGCAGCATGAGTCACTCCCGGAGCTCCCTAGAGCGCCCCCTAGGACAGTTGTCACAGCCGTTCACAGTCCAGACTTCTTTTTAACTCCTTGTTATCTGGAAAAAGCTGTGTGCCACATATGAGCAGCAATCTGTTTTCTGCTTACAGACTGAAAAGAATCTGGCTGTTTCCAAAATTCCCCAATGACAACAACATCCGAAGCGGCGTTAGGAAGTAAATGGAGTGGTAAAGGGATGTGGAGGGGAGAGGAGTGGAAGCCACAATGAGGACGTCTGGCTGCTCCCGGGAAGTGCAAAAGAACATTCTCAGAGCTTCAGGTGCAGAGACGAAGTGGGAGATGGAAAATGTAAAATGTGCACTACCGGAAAATTATTTAACACTTCCAAGCTCTCAAGAGAATTCAAATCTTCCCTGTTACTATCAGAATCTACTTGCTTAATACTTTAAAAATTAGCTGGTGGAAAGAAAAATTCCATTGAATGCTTCAGCCCACATCCCATGTGTACTTCCATCAACATAGGCTCAAATCCAGTCTGATTTCAATCACCCAATATATTTTTTTAAGCAAAAAGTTTTTAATGGAAATTACATTTGATAAAAATAAAAAAGAGAAGTTTTCCATCCCAAAATAAGGCAATGCAGATAAAGACTGAGGAAATGTATGGAGAGAGATTTGCAGATGATACTAATATGGAAGCATCATGGTTAATGGCTCACACTTTGAAATCTGGGTTCGAATCCTAGCTCCACCACTTACTAGCTCTGTGACCTTGGGAAAATCACTTAACCTCTCAGTCTCAGTTTCAACACAGGGATAACTTCCTCAAAGGGCTGTTGGGAGGTTTAAATGAAAAAAATCTATACACAGTGCTTAGCACAATCCTTAGCATAGAGTAAAAAGATTACCTGCTCTTATTACTATTGCTCACATAAGATACATGTTTATGACAGATCCTGCAGTTATTGAAAGCTAGTGAGATACAGCAAAATCTATGCTGAATATTCTTCTTTCCTGCACAAGGCACAGCCACACTCCTGTGGATGTTTGTGTTAATCATATCATTTCATTTCTAGCAAAAGTTTAATTCCCTTTCCATTATATATTAATTTATCTTTAGGAGACTAAAATAGAATTCCATTTCTGAGTAAGGAGTATGATTAATAAGGGGGTAGGAGCCACCCTTTGTGAAATAATTATGATTTACAAATTCCGTACTATAAAATAAGATTCCTCTTTAAAACTCCTTCATGCTCAAAGCTAGCCCATGTGGTCGGGATTAGAGAAAGGGCCAGATAATCTTCAATCAAAGGAAGGTGAAGTCAACATAAAATATACCAGCTGTAACAGGTGAGAAATTCACACGACAGATTAAAAGCTAGGGATCTAAACCTCTAGACAGGTAGTGAGTTGAGTCCAGCAGGAAACTGTGAAAAGAACGGCTTCTAAGGGCCACATTTGAGCAGGGAAAAGAGCCACAGTCTCAAGCCAAAGAAAAGTGGGGGAAGTGGAAATTCTCTACCCACCAGAATGTGATGGATGCTCACCGTTGCCTACAGCCCTTTAGGGGGAAAGAAATAGAGTGGCTATTAAAATTGTAGTCCCAGGTGGGTGTGTGCATTTATAGTATCCTGCATGGCGTGGGAACTACAAGCCAAGAAACAGACATCAATACTGGTCCAGGATCACTGAGCCTTTAAGGCACTGGCAGACACAGGTGGAGAACAATTTGTAGGGGCACTTGCACAACTCAGGGCACACAGGACTCTCTTGCTCTCTCACACTCACACATACACAATCCCTACTGAAAATGAGTTCACAATAAAAAAAGTAAAAACCAACAACTACACATAACAAGGAAAAAGAAATCACCTAAACTACCATGAAGAAGCATCAGCAGATACAAGAAATGGGAAAATTAGCCCTCCAAAGATCACAGATAAAAGAACGATCTAAAATGGACCAGAAAATTTAACTTATTATCAAGGTAAATAAGTAGAAGTTCTAATAAAAGAACAAGATACTCTGAAAAAAGACAGAGCACATTGGAATCAAATACAACTCAAAAATGAACAGTATGGTTATTGAATTTAAAGTTTACAACTCGCTGGATGTGTTAAATAGCAGATTAGATACAGCTGAAGAGAAAATTAGTGAATGAGCCATTAGATCTGAGGAAATCACACAGAACCATGCTTCTCAAAGTGTGATCTGTGGACTGGCAGCACCAGCATCACCCAGGAGTTGGTAAGGAATGCAGGATCTTAGGCTCTACCCCATGTGCACTGATTCAGAACCTGCATTCTAGCAAGACCCCCAGGTGATTCCTGAGCACACTGCAGTTGGAGAGGTGCTCATACAGAATGCAATACACAGAGACAAAGAGACAGAAGCCGTGAGAGGTTAGGAGACAGACAATGAGAAGGTTCAATACACATCTAATAGGAGCACCACAAAGAGAGAGTACAGAACTAGCTCAAAATCTGGATGCCACATTTTAAAGGATTATGCAGTCTAAAGACTACCAGGTGTGTGACCACATCTATCTTGGGGGCCTAATTCTCCTCTTTCTTGTATCTTATACATGTCCCTTTTCTGATCCTCATAAAATACCTTTTTTTTTTTTTTTTTGCTTTAAAAAAGGTATTAAGTCATTGAAATCATTAGATTTGCACCTGTGTTGATGGAGGTATATACTGCACCTGAGAACATAGCATAGTGCCAGGCACACAGTTGGTGCACAATTAATATTTGCTGAACAGCTATTTAATTAAATGACTAGAAATGGCTCTTGCAGAGAGAGCACCTAGCATAACACAGGCCATGAAGAAGTTACTTGGAGTTTGAGTTAAATGAAGAGGCTTTAAAAGTGGAAATTGTTCTGTCTGAAAAATATGTTAATGAGTGCCTATATTAATATTTTCTGATACAGTATTATGAAATCATCTCAGCCCCTCCACATACCCACCACATTCAATAATGACAAATAAGGAGTCATATATTAAGATCCATTATTCATTGGTAAAAGCCACTAAGAAAAAGGAAAAAAATCTTTCCCTATATATTTTTTAAATAAATCAGCCTATGCTTGAGGTCGCATCAGGACACATCCTCCTTAGTGGCAGGGGCTATACAAGTAAGTTCTGGAGGGTTTTTTTTTTCCTCAGTTATAAGATAGATGGCAGAATAAGGCTTTCAGAAACAAAGAGCTATTTTAAGAGCTGTAGTTAATCTCTCGCCTATAAATTCTCTTTTTTCTTTATCCTGACATTCATTAGAAGCTTTTGGGGGGAAAAAAAACTTATTGCCTTCAAAAATATTCAAAAAAATTTAAAAACAAGGAAAGGAGAACCAAATGGATTTGTCCTCTTGGTCCTACTTCTTTCTAACATGCTCCATTGAGCTCCATTTACCTCATTTCCACATTTAATTTTTCAGCATACCAGACAAACACTAATATTAAAAACATAAAAGATTTTCTAATTTTGGTATAGTGTTTATGATCTGCTTGCTCCACAGGAACACAAGCTCCGTGAAGGGAAAGGCTATGTTGTGTTCACCATTATATACCTAACACCCAGAATGGTACCTGGCTGTCCTTATTCAATGTTTACTATCTACTTTGTTAAAGGAATGAATGAATACCAAGAACCTTAGATGTGGGATAATTTCTTAGACCTGATGGGTTATTTCAAGGAATATGCCACTTTAAGAAACCCAGAGTACCCAATTTAGTCATGAAGAATTGGCACATTAAAAACAAAGCAAAAACCTGAGCCTAGATATAGCTCATAAAACTCCTATGACTTTTAATCATCACTATGGGTTACAGACACTGGTGCTGAGTTGTGTGTGGCAGAAGTTGAAGATGAATAACAACCAACAAAGGGTCATAAAGGACAAAGGCACATGAACAAATATTGTGTAATGATATAACGAATCAGGACTGTGCCTGGAACACAGTGGGCATTCAATAATATTAAATCAAAAATATTTTGAACTTCATTCTATCTACCATGATGCCCTATTACCTTTTTAAAAAAAGTACTTAATTGATTAATTAGGTGTTATGTTCAAACCTAAAAGGCAAGCCACCAAAAAATTAGCTATCTTCCTGTTCCTTAAAATCTGAGGCACCAAAGTGATTGCATTTATCTACCTTTTGAAGACAGAACTGCAAAATAAGTGAAGGGGAGGCTATTTATGTCGTTTAGAGGTCAAGATGTGGATGTGAAAAGGAGAGAATACATAAACGGAGTGATGGGAAGTTTTGCTAATGGGGATACAGTGAGTTTTGTGTGTTCCTGCAAGAAAGTGTCATGGAGGTGATTGAATCTCAAGAGTTGGTTAAAAGGCATCTTCGTGAGCTGAGTGCAGAAGAGTGCTACTTTACAAAAGCCACAGAACAGTAGCTCAAGAGAGCTGCGAGTAAGGAGGCTGAGAGGTAAATGAAAATGAAATCTTGGCTGGACCTTGAAAGGGTGGGATCCCTGGATTGGATTGACAGAAGGGATTATTAGCAAGAGTTTTAGAGTGCTGGGTTGATGTCAGTGCCAGAAACTGATACAATCGTTTCAGTAGTGATGGTCGGAAGAAGTCAATTCTAGAAACCTCTAAAGGACAAGTCTACAATAGTCAACATGACAAATTCTATACGAATTCTATATAAGGAAGTAATAACAGAAACAGAGAGGACGTGGATTAACAGGAGATAGGCTATAGAAAGATGTGGCAAAATGTGACAATTGATGCAAGAGCAGAGATTTCAGGAATATCAACGACCAACTCCTATCATGGGAACAACTCCCAGAGAAAAAGGATGCAACAGAAAGAGCAAGATATCCAACATTGGAGATCTCATGGGAATGAACCAAGAGAATAAGTTAGGGGATGGGCACATAGAGCCAGTTCCTAAATATACCTCAGGAATTTAGCCCATGAGATCAGATTATATTCCCTAGAGACTTAGGCAAGTCCCCTGCTTTCTCCCCTTTGGGGAGGAAGTGGTCAGGTATAACTTGTCCAAACACCACACTGTATAAGAAATTCAAAAAGAAGACAGATCAGATCCAGTTTCCAACAGACTTAAGGAAATAAAAAATTATCGCATGTCTTTGCTTCTCAAGAATCATAAAAAGACTTTCAGGTCATGTTGATTTGGCTAGTGATAAATTCTTACAACAGTATCTTCAAAGTAAATGAATAAGGAAGTTAGGAGGACTAAAACATGCTTCAATCAATCAGTCTCAAGGATGCTAGGGTCTGGCTGCCAACAGCTAAGCAGAGTTCCTCTCTGGTGGCAGATAAGAGGTCTCAATGGAGTTGTGTGCTCTATCAGAATCTCTCCATTCTCAAAAGCCATTGTTCCTACAAGCCTGCTGAATATCAAGTTTTTGGTAAACGTCTTATGTTTCCCCATGAACTTATACTTTTAGAGATGCTTTCCCTCAGTTCTGGATTGTACTTTAACCAGACTTCTAACATTTTAGCTTTACTTTGTTTTTCCCCTCCCTCTCGGTCTAGGTATTCGGTGACCTGTGAAACACTCAAAGGGAAATCTTTTCAAACCGCAACTAGTCATGACTGCATTTTTCTGCAAAGTTGGATTTAGATATATCCAGTTTTTCACCCAGGTGGAGGCCCCCAGAACATATTTAAATAGCAAAAGAGCTAGTTCATTGGCTTCCATTCCTAGGACCTGCTCACTCCAGGCCCCAACAACTCTCCCTCTCTGGACCGTCCCAGTTGAATTACCTACACCTGAGAACTCATCAAATTAGATTCATTCTTTGCTGCCCTCAAGATCTCTGTAGTATCCTTTTCTCTGACATTTTGTAAATTCATTTTTAAATTTTTATTATGAAAATTTTCACATGCCCAAAAGTAGTAAAATGAACTCCCAAGCGCCCTTGGACCAGCTTTAACAACTAGCAACTCCCATTCTCATTTCATCTAACCCCCACCCCTATCTTGTTTGCATGTTTGCTCATTATTAAAAGCAAATCCCAGACATCACATTTCACCCATAATTACTTTGGTGATCTCTAACACAAGGTTTCTCAACTTTGGCACTACTGACATTTGGGATTGGAGAATACTTTGTTGTAGGGGGCTGTCAGATGTAGTGTAGGGGGTTTAGCAGTATCCTTGACCTCTACACACTAGAGGCCAATAGCACCTCAAGTCATGACAACCAAAAATGCCTCCAGACGTTGCCAAATGCCCCCTAAGGGACAAAATCACACTCAGTTGAGAACCACTGCTCTAACAGAGAAGGACTTTTAAAAAGCCATTACCACAACACCTTCATCACACCCAACAAAATTAATAGTAACTCCTTAACCTTATCTAATACCATGTTTGTGTTCGATTTTCTCCAGTTGTCCCAAAAATGTCTCTTTACATGGATTGGTTTGAATCAGGACCCAACCAAGGTTCACACATTGATTTTGTCAGTATGTCTCTTAATCTGTAAGACTGACCTCTTTTTTTTTTTAATGCCCATTTATTAGTTTAGGAAATGAGATCACATGTCTCATAGCATTTCCCACATCCTGAACTTGGTTGACTGTATCCCTGTGACATTACTTAACATGTTTCTCTATCCCCCATTTTTCTATAAACTGGCAGTTAAATCCAGGGCCTTCCATACATTCATATTCAGTTCTTTTGGCAAGAATACTTCCCAGGGTGTGTTGTCTACTTACTATTGCACGACATTAGAGGGCACACAAATGTCTGCTTGTCTCCTTTCTTGTGATGTTAAGAATGATCCATGGCTTCCGATGATATCAGCCTGAGCCTTCCACCATAAAGTTCACTCCAATTTTTCACTTAATGATGTTAGAAGCCATTGATGATCATTGCCTAGAGCCATTATTTCATTAAGGGCTACAAAATTTTATCGTTCCTTTTACATTTATTAGCACATCAACTATTTGGTTACCCTAGAATATAGTTCAAATAGGAAAGCAGGATAAATGCCTGGTTCTTTCTCCATATTTAGCAACATGCAAGTAATGAGTTGGGGGGCCTTAGCAACCACCAGAAGTGACCAGTGAGATTTCTTTTTCTGTTATCATTATGAACTCATGAATTTTTATGTATTTGATGTGTTTCAACCCACTGCAGTCTTTTTGATATTTATATTGTACCATCTCAGGCCAGGAGAAGCTGCTCTGTTAGGTATTCTTGCCGGAATAAGTCAAATCAGAATCTATTTTGGCCTTTGGAGCTACTTTCCAGTTTACAGGAACTAGAAGAACAAGTACAAAACCACCACCACCATCAGCCCCTGAGGAGGCAGAGAGACAAATCCAGGATATGGGAATATTCTAAAAGACAACAACCTAGCTTCTTCGTCAAGTAAATGGCATTGGGGGGAAAAAATATATATATATATATATCTCTATATAGAGAGAGAGATATAGATATGAATGTTCAGAATTTTGGGCAAGATGTGGAAGAGCTGGATCTCTCATACACTGTCAAATGGTACAACCACTTTGAAAAAGTTTGGCAGTTTCTTAAAAATTCAAACATACACCTACCGTATGATCCAGCCATTCTACTCCTAGACACTTACCCAAGAGAAATGAATGCATATGTCCACAGACTTGCACACAAATGTTCACAGTTTTATTTCAAATAGCCAAAAACTGGAAACAACCCAGATGTCCGTGAGCAGCTGACTGGATAAACAAATTGCACTATATCCACACAGTGAACTACTACTCAGCAATAAAAAGGAATTAACTATAATACGTGCTACAACATGAATGAATCTCAGACTTAATACGTTGAATGAAAGAAGCCAGACAAAATAAGTGCATATTGTTTGATTCAATTTATATAAAGTTTAGAAAATAACAAACTAAACTACAGTGACAGAAGGCAGATCAGTCATTGCCTGGGGACAAGGGAAGGGATGGCAGGGGAAGGAAGGGTTACAAAGGAGCATGAAGAAACTTTTGGGGGTGATAAATATGTTCCCTATCTTGAGTGTGGTGATGGTTTCACAGATGTATAGACATGTCAAAACTTAAACTGCACACTTAAAACACGTGTACTTACTGTATGTCTATTACTCCTCGATAAAGCCGTTCCAGTTCTTGGGAAGGGAGACTATTTTGTCCCCAATCCTTCCCTGGTCTAACGAGCTTTCACTCAGGCCCCTTCACCCCAGGAGGCAGAAGTGGTGAATAAACACATCCAGGCTCACCCTTTTACTCACTCCTTCCCCAAAAGAAGGAGGAGCTGATCTGACTCGTCAGAGCCAGACATTCATCCAGCCATGTTTTATTGGAAGACAAGGTTACCGTGCATCGAAAACAAGAACTGGGCTCAACACTTCCTGTTCTATTTGCCTCCATCTAGATTTGACAGGCCACTCAGCCAAATGACTCCTTATTTCCACGAGGCCCACTGTGGCAAGGCCCCCCTGTCCATGAGGGGAGGCCCACCATTCTTCCCTGTTCAGTAGTGTGGGTGAATTTACCAGAGTGCTGCATCAAAGGTTAAGGAATGCTTAGCTTCCCAAGAATAAAGTGGATATTTTGGTCCCTATCTGGCTATCACTTCTTTGTATGTGCTCTTTGTTAGTCAGAATTTTGAAGGACTGGAAGGGTGGGTCTTAGACCCCAAAGAACCAATGCTGCAGTTGAACGTTATCCTTTCTTTTCCATTACCAGGGATCAACAGAGTTGGCCACAATTATTTTCTCCGAAGTGCGACACTGAAAATCGTTTCCAAGCCTTCAGTCATGAACCACCTGGACCTCATACTTTGTCCTCAGGTTTTAATCTCTTTTGACTCCTGCCAACCGCCCTCTTTAGTTCTGTCCAGACTTCACCCTCAGAAAATGAGTGTAAATGCAATCACCACACTTCACAAAATTGACTAAAAAGTTGGCTGCTGAATACAGTCCCAGATGTTTAATATAATTTTGAATCTTTGGCCAAATCATTTCCATGTTTGCTTGGTTGTGAAAGGGTTTCCAGCAAGGGAGAATTTAAGGGTTGAGGACTCCAATTTATGGGCTCTCTAACAAACCTATTCCCTGTTTCCCCAACTTCTCTCAGGAAAGGCATTAATTTATCTCATTTAGAATTGATTTACCGAACTGGAATTTAGCATTGCATCACTGGCTTACACTAATAGGCACTATAAGAAGCAGTCTCAGGGAAATCCTCAGGGCATGTACTGGAGGGATGTGGTCCATCATGTCACAAGGGGTCTCATTTATGGGGAATCCAATGATGAAATTCCTCAGGACTCGGGATCCAGAAAATTGAGTCTTTTCTGAGCCAACCACTCTGGATTTTTTCTCATGTTCTCCTTTTGCTTTGGCCACTAGAAGGCTGACAGTCTCAAATCCGTCCTCGTCTAACCACTTGATAGACTTTATTTCCTTACCCTGATCCTCCTTTCACCCAGATTTCTACATTTATTTATTTTTATCCTTTTAATTTTGCAATTATCTCTAAAATAAGCTGTCTCAACTTATCTTGGAATAGAGTAGAGTATTACATATTTTTAACATCTCTGGATGTAGCTTCTAAATTCAGACTAGAGGGGGGAAATCCCATAATCTTAATTCATAAGCATTTAGCTCTTTCTAGCCAATTTTCTCCTACCAATAACTTAGTCTCTAAAAACAGAACAGCCCCCAAGAGACAGATAAATATTCACCTTTAAGACTATAACACCTACTGACTACCGTCTTCATCATTCCTTTTTTATGTTTTAGCAGGTGGTGCCCACACGATCCTGGCCTAGTAAGTTGCATTTCTGCCATCATTCCTGTAGCATCCCCTCTCTTCCTACCCTCCTCTCCCTTGTGCTAATTCCCCAAACAGCCCCAGCTCCTCTTGCTGACTTCCTCGTGCCCCTGAAGTGACTGGGTGGGTGTCTGACAGAGAGATACATTTAAGGGCCATCCAAAGCCAACAGAGAAGCACATCTCCCATCCTCCTCAAACCAATTGAGAAAACAAAACATGGCCAGATACCTGCTCGAATGATAGGAACTCCCAAACAAGTGGACCTTTAAAAAGCCCAAAACCAAAATACACACACAAACACACGCATACACAATGCACAAGCTATTGAGATAATGCTACTCTAAAAGCAGAACACTGAAATAAATAACTGAAACATTCATATTATAGCCGTATTAAAGCCATGAGGGGTTTCCATTTGAGAAGAGAGCACCGCTCATCAGAAATCGGTGTCAGAGTGACAAATTCAAAGGATAAATACAAAGATTTTACAAAGAGTTCTTCATTTATTTCAATGATGCAGGAAAATAACCTGACCATAAAAACTTCTAAATTCTTGGGAGGCAGTATAACAATGTTGTTAAGAGTACAGCCTGTGCTGGTGTTACTATTACCATAGAATATTCTGGAAAGTTACATAAGAAACTGACAATCGCAGTTCACTTTAGGGAGAGGCACTGGACATGTGGTGGGAAGGAGACATTTCCTGTTTAACTTTCTGTGTCACTTGAATTTTTTTGGACTGTACTACTCTTTCAAATAAATAAAAGCTAGGAGAACTTGAAGTCAGGGAGACCTGAGTTTGACTTCTACCACTGGCAATTACTGGCTCCATGACCTTTGCTAAGTGGCTTCATCTCTTTAGGCCTCGTGATCTCTTCTGTACTGTGGGAATGATCATAGTACCTGCCTCACACAGTTTGGGGAGGAGTAAATGGGACAAAAAGTGCTGTGCAGAGCTCCTGGCACATAATAGCTGCTCAATAAATGGCATGGCAACTTAATACATGCAGAAAAAGTGTTAATGAAGAAAACTAAATCCATCCTTAATTAAGAGTAAATATGGGACAATAGTAAGTTGGGGGGTGGAAAGGCATAAAAATGCCATTTTACAACCAGCTATTTGCTGTCAGCAGAAGGAAATGAAGTTAAATCTTGAAAGATGTGAATGATGTAAAGTCCATTTGAGAGAAAAGCTTTAGATTCCTCGAAAGCAGAATCTAAAATCCAGCTCTAATTTCTAAGCAATTCCATCCACCCATGAAAGTCCTTCGCCAAAAAGCAGTCTCCCCTTACTCTAAGGACAAAATGAGAAAGACCCCACAAAGATGAGCAAGAAACTCTAAGGTGGACAGATCTAATTTCCCCCCTCTTCAGGACTTCACAAATGCTAATATGCACAGTAAACTTATTCCTGGGGATCTTATTCAAATACAGCTTCTGACTCAGCAGGTCTAGGGTGGAGCCTGAGTCTCTGCACCTCTAAGAAGCTCCCAGGTGATGGCGATGCTGCTGATGCTGCTGGTCCATGGACCACACTCTGAGTAGTAAGGTCCTACTCATCCCAGGCAACAGCTCCACTGCTTGTTAGTAATGGCAGTCTTAAGGGATTTCAATTACTGTAGGATTATTCTCTTTCCTGGTAACAACCCAGGCAATTTCTTCCAAATCAATGGTTTTCAATTAGGGGCATTTGTGCCCCCAAAGGACATCGGGCAATGTCTGGAGACATGTTTGGTTGTCACAACTGGAGGGGAGAGGATCCTACTGGCATCTACGGGTAAAGGCCAGAGCTGCCATTACACATCTTGCAACTCACACAACAGCCCCCACAATGAAGAATTATCTGATCCCAAATGTCAATACTGTGATGGTTGAAAAACCCTGTTCTAAATAAACAGGAAATATGAATCAAGTCCTCTCAATTCACCCCTAGACTACAAATCCCGATTTTAGAAGTTGGGTCATCCATCTAACATTGTCCTTTCTCAGCCTAGATCCAAGGCATGGGAAGAAAGAACAAGATTCCACATGTGGGGAAGGGGTCACCAGACCATAGCCTATTTTGTGGAAAATCAAGCATATGTGGTTCAGTGAGCCAGTAGGTGATCTATTAAGCATTAAACTTTCTACCATTTTGAAGTACAGCAATTGAATAGGACCACAGCTCTATGTAATCAAAAGACCTACAGCTTAAACCATAAGCTTCCAGAAGCCCAGAAAGATCAGGCTGGGTACCACCAGACTCTTGCCCAATATCTGAAACATCACTGGAATTGCACAGCCCAGGACTGCTAATACACTTAAGAAACCCCCTACTGAAACTTGGACAGCAGCCTTGAAATAATGATAATAATAAGCAGCTAAAAACTCAATCTTACATCTGATCGTGTGAGGCTGCGATTGAAACATCAGGGTTAACGGACACCTGGTGACCCGTAAGTATGGCAGTAACTCATCACAGAGCTTTTGACTTGCTAGGAGAATAAGCATTCCCGAACTGGGTCAGATTCCTGGTTCAGGTGGCATTGCCCACAGCAACCCCACGGGGCAGGACCTGGAAGGGTGCAAATCCTCCGTCTGACCTCAGTGTCAAAGCCAAGGCATTTCCCAAGTTTCTCTCAGTAGACACTCCCAACTCTGTCATTCATAAATTTGCCCAGACCCTTCTTAAATTGCATTTATATATCCTGCCAGGACCACCTCTTGAGATAATGAGTTTTAAAAGATTATTCCTTGCTGTGTTAAGCAGCACTTCCTTTCATTGGTTGCAACAAGAAAAAGAAGAATTAGGAGTGAAACAGCAGAGAGGCTAATGTTGCTTTCATCAAGGGATGATCTTGTGTGTGGAAAGTGGAAATATTCAAAAGCCTAGAACTACAAGGCATTTACACAGCAACCAAGAACTCAAGAACTTTAATGAATTCAAGGGTTTTGGTTGATGAAAGTCACTCAACATGTGTTTACGAAAAACAGGACTGGACAAAGGGATAATTTCTGTTAGAGTCACCTAAGTAGAAAATAGCTCAAATGACATGGAGTCCAACAATGTTTTCACTCACAAAACCCTGAGTTGATTGCAAATATGCGGGGATTGGAGGTAGCAAAAAACAGGAAAATCTACTAGGAGACACTGAAATGAATACCATGGCTTTCTGCACAGAGAGGCCACGGAACCGCCAGGAAAAGGCACTAGCAATCCTCAGTGGGCATGAAGATCGCACCCATTGCCTGAGCTACATTAAGTATCTCAGTCAGGATTAGTCCCATTGACTGCAAACATTCTAACTGCAATATGGTTCCCTGGATTGACTCCTGGAACAGAAAAGGGACGAGTGAGGAAACTGGTGAGACCCAAATAAAGTCTGAAGTTTAATTAATAGTAATGTACCAATACTAATCTTTGTTTTGACAAATGTGGAATAGTTATGTAAAATGTTGACATTAGGGGAAACTGGGAGAAGGGTATCAAAGAATTCGGTACTATCTTTGCAACTTTTCCATAAATCTAATATTATTCCAAAGTAAAAGGTTTATTAAAGTTAAAAGAAAGTTTTTTAAAGCAAACATATTTCATGACTCTTCACAGCCACTGTACTGGGAATTGGGAGTCAATAAAAACCATTAAGAACTTTAAGAATCAGGATTCAGGGCAAAGGAAATAAAACGACATTTTTCCAAAGAAGACGTACAAAAGGCCAACAAGTACACAAAAAGGTGCTCAACATCACTAATCATCAGGGAATGCAAGTCAAAACCACAATGAGGCATCAGTTCACACCTGTTAGGATGGCTATTATCAAAAAGACAAGAGATAAGTGCTGGCGAGGATGTAGAGAAAAGGGAATCCTTGTGCACCACTGATGGGAAAGTAAATTGATACTGCCACTATGGAACACAGTATGGAGGTTCCTCAAAAAACTAAAAATAGAACTACCATATGATCCAGCAATCCCTCTTCTGGTTACATACCTAAAGAAAATGAAATTCGTACCTGCAAGAGATACCTGTGCTATGTTCATGGCAGAATTATTCACAATAGCCAAGATATGGAAATCACCTAAGTGTCCATCAATGGACGAAGGGATAGAGAAGTTGTAGTGTATATATACACATACAATGGAATATTATTCAGTCTTAAAAAAGAAGGAAATCCTGACATTTGCAAAAACACAGATGAATCTGGAGCACATTATACTAAGTGAAATAAGACAGGCACAGAAAGAAAAAAACTGTATGACCTCACTTATATGTGGAATCTAAAAAAGTTGAATAGGAGCAGAGAGTAAAATGGTGGTTACCAGGGGCAGGGAGGTGGGGGAGATGAGGAGAACTTGGTCAAAGGGTATAAACTTGGAGTTATATAGGATGAATAAGTCTAGAAATCTAATTTACAGCATGATGACTATAGTTAATAATACTGTATTGAATACTGGAAATTTGCTAAGAGAGTAGATTTCAGGTGCTCTTACCATACACACAAAAAAATAACGTAAGGAGATAGATATGTTAATTAGCTTGACTATAGTAATAATTTCACTATGTACATGTATATCAAATCATCATGTCATACATCTTAAATTATACATAATTTTTATTTTTAAAAATAAATTTTAAAAAAACGAATCAGGATTCAGTTGGGTAAGTAGAATTCCCTGATGTGAATTGGGGCAGGGAGGTATGTGTTAAATATAAGGAAGAACTAAGTGGATATTTATTAGGATATGGAAAAATTAAGCAGATAGCCCTGGAAGGCATGGTGAGTCAAGTACAGAGGCTCTAAGTGTGAAGATGAGCAAGACCATAGTGATCCATCACAAAGTCATGTCATCCCAAAGATAACCATGAACTTCCCAAAGAAGGGCCTCATGAGGGACAGCATGGGCCATATTCTACACTGACATGTATCCTCAATGGCACTATATAATTTAAAGAACAGTCGTTACACTTGCAAGCCCAATAAGCCTAAAATCTATAAACAGCCTGAAAGGAAAAGACTAGAACAAAATCAGAATTCTGACACAACACCAAAAACAACGTCAAGGTTTACTAAAACACAAAATAAAGTTACTCAGGTAATTATATCACCATTCATTGACTTACTTGAGTGGAGATATGTTGTTAGACATAATCAGCAAGGGCATGCATGAAAAAATTAACTGCTTATTCAAGACGATTACAGAGATAAAGAGGCAAGGCAAGAAAAAATTAAGTATTTGAATAGCATCTAAAAGAAATTGTATCAAATCTTTCCAAAAGCATAAAAGACTGCAATGAAAATATATTGCTGATTAAAAGCTCTGAACCTTGGAGATTTGGGGGGTGATGGCTAAAGATCAGAAAAATAAAGCAATGTGGCTACCAGAAGAAAAAAAAAGTTGCCAAGACAGATTTATAGAAATACGGCCTACTTAAATGTTTTGGCAAGAGGTTACAGAAACCATCAAAATGGCTTTCAACTGGACAATCGTGGATCTTAACCCAACTCACACATTCCAGCTGAAGGTCCAAGAGGTCATAATTACAAATATGGCTCCAACTAGAAGCCTGGTTTTGACACCTAGAAATGGGTTCCACTTCCCCACCTCCCCCCATCACCAAACATAAAACACACAAACAGGCCAATTGCTTTCCTACTGGCTCTAATCTACGCTAATCATCGGGTCAGGTCATTAGATCACGTTCAATAAACAACACATCCAAGAATAAAAAACGTTTACAAAAATAACCAATTTGTTAAAAAAAAAAAAAAAAAAGCAAGCATTTTGGTTTTGTTGCTAATAAATCAAGTGTCTGTTTTTAATGAATTTAGTTTGCACTAATTGATTACAAAGTGATGTATAAAGGAATCCACTGTGCCTATACCTTATAGGTTTCACACGTTTGTGAGCAAAGACAAATATTTTAGAAGGAACTGAACGAACCCAGAAAGGAATTTATGGTTTAATGCAGGCTTGGTCATAAGTAGAGCAACCTGGACACTTTGTCTAATCTCCAAGTCTTTTTCTTAATCTGTGAATGAAATACCTAGGTCCACTTTTCCTCTGGGAAGAAACTCTGTGAAACCAAGGGACAATCTTCAAACTCCATCAATCTGTACCTCTTAACTTCCCGAGGGATGATATTCTAAAGGCCACATAAACAGAGTTTGATGAATGACCCAGTTCTATGCAAACGATTTTAAAGTAGAATTATTACTCAAAGACAGCTGCATCATTAGCCTTTTCTATTCCCGTAGATAATTAAAGCCCTTATTTATATAATTTATGCGAGTTTCTGTAGGCCAGAATAATTTCAGATCATTCCTACATGTTTCTTAATCCCAAAACAAGAATTTAAGGAATGGGGTTCTACTTACAGTTACGAATGCTATTCCAGTCGATTCTAGAGAAGAAAGGATGGCAGCAAAGGCCTTCAAACTTCAGTCTCTCTTTCTGGCCACACAACAAACTCTGAATCAGATCAAGTAATTCACTGCTAACTTTGGGGTCATCTGGAAACTTCAAAAACCGCTATTCCAAAAAATAAAATAATCATTTCCTTAGTAAATTCAGCTTCTCATGTCCCAAAGTTAAGAAAGTATTTCCCATATATGCAAGTTTCTTTTCTTTTTAAAGAAGGAAGTTTTGTGCCCTCTTAACTTTGGACCAAAGGCATGTTCCCAAAATAAATGTCCTGTTCACATGAATAGGCCTAGTTCCTTTGCAAGGGTTCGATATTCTTCACGACTTGACCCCTGCTCCCCTCTCCTGTCTCATCTCGCTACACTCCCCATCTTGCTCTTTGCTGTCCAACAATGATGAGCTATTTAAAGCTTCCTGAACAAGTCACGCTGTTCTCTCTGCCTAGAAATCCCTCCCCAACCCAAGCCCCCACCTTGCCTTCTCTGCCTACCTCTTCCACTCTATCACTCCCTCCTCCATGCTCTTTCTGTACAGTCATGCACTGCATAACAATGATTCGGTCAATGACAGACCACATGTACAATGCTGGTCCCATAAGATTAGTACCATATAGCCTAGGTGTGTAGTAGCCTATACCTTCTAGGTTTGTGTAAATGCACTCTATGATGTTCATACAATGATGAAACTACCTAGCAACACATTTCTCAGAACACATCCCCATCATTAAGTGACGCATGACTGGACTCTACTTTTGTGTATAAACAATGTATTTTGATTTCACTGTGATGATGGAGAAAGAAGGCAGAGAGAGCCTTCTTCATATTGCTCATCACCATAAACTCAGTACTAATAGTAACTAGTGGAATTCACTCACTATTGAATGAGTGGATTGAAATGAGGGAAATAAATTAGCCCCAAGAATGATCTAAGGGGAAGCTTAAACTCAAGAATAAAAAATAATATATGTATATATTAAGCATATATATAAACATAAAAATATGTATTAAGCATTCCAGAAAGATTAAATTGGGTAAGATAAAAACTTGTGAAATAAGGTCTCTTTTTCCTTTTGGTTGAAAGTGAAACACATACATTTATCACATCCTTAAGAAATGGGCTTAGTATAGTAGAAAGTACAGTTATGAGAAAATGGTTTTAATTCTACTTTGTATATTACTGTACTTCTAATTCATGTCCTCATTCGATTTTACTACCATGTTTGATAGCCCCTAGTACTAAGAAGCAGTACAGCATAATATCAAGAGCATGGACTTCAAAGCAAGACTGCCTGTGTTATTTTGGGTAAGTTACTTAACCACTCTGTGCTTTGGTTTCCTCATCTGTAAAATGAAAATAATAATATCTACCTCACAGGGTTGTTTGAGGATTAACTGTCAATAAACTATATTTCATCAATTCACATTTATTCACATTTAACAGTTCTGAAGTCAAAACGCATTTTTTAATCAATGAAATATCACAGATTAATTGGCAGCGGGTTTTTTTTTTTTTAATGGTACATAAAGTAATGGCTTACAATTACTGGCAGCTGAGAGTCAATGAAATTCAATTAATAAAATGTTTAGAATGGTTTTTGGCACAAAGTAAGTGCTACATAAGTATTTGCTATTGTTACTATCCAGGACTGCTGGTTGACATCATCAATGTTCATTCACACAATTTTTAAATGACCTTTCTCAACATTACTTCAAAATCTTTACCTGGAAATTCATGATGTTATTGAAGGTTCTGGCTGAGGTCCCCTCAGTGAATGGGGACCTTCCATAAACCATCTCATAAGCTATGACTCCCACCGACCACCAGTCACAGCCTAGGCTGTAGACGCCTTTTCCATCCCCGTTCATCACAGTCAGTACTTCAGGGGCCATGTAATCTGGGGTCCCGACTGGGAGTCTGGCACTCACCTGGAAACCCACAAATAAAATGAACACAGCAAACTTTCAATTATCCTCAAATAGATTGTCAACAGCCACATTTCAGACACAAGCTGATTTGCCACTGATTACTATTCTCCCAGGCACTTAAACCTTCTGTCAAGTGGCACACCATCAGGAAATGCAAACGATTTACTAATTAGAAAAAAAAAAAGAACATAATATAATCCAAAGGCAAAGGGGCAAGTGTTGTTGCTAATATACACCCTTTGGTTACACAAATGAGAGTTCCATATATACCTGGAATGGAATGTGTCTTTCCTGATACATTACTGATATGAAAAAAGTCTCTTACTTATGAAAACAGTAAAATGATAATAAATCCCAAAGATGAATCTCTAAGATCAATCTACCCATTATTGAAAATCTGGCAGCTAGCTGGCAACACAATATTACAAACGTGTTGTATCTCAAGTTTCAATATTTGGAATCAAGATTCTACTTCGGCCTACCCACAGGGCAAGGCATGATAAACAACTTACACCAAGGGCCAAATGTTAATGAGTTCCTTTTGCTCAACCCCGACTCCTGTTCCTGTGGTTTCCTCCCCACTATTCAGAAATCCAGGGCCTTCCCATTGAATGGCGCCCAAGCACCTGACCCTAGCAAAGAAAGATTAGGACATGTAGGAGCTTTTTATGAAGCTAAATACATTCCATTTAAAGAACTGTCCTTTTTTTCTGAGAATTTGTCCTTCTGACTGTTTTAGTGTTTGCATGCCTTTTGTTTCCTGAAATGATGCTGATGAAAGAAATAAGTTTTCCATCCCTCATCTCAACCTCTCACTAGGCAACCTAGTAAGCTGGCAACCTTTTCGCCTTCAAGATTGTTTTGAAGTTTCACTGAGGCATAAAATTTGAAGTCTAACGATCATCTCTCTAACTTCTTCCCCATCAAAACAGAGAGGGCCTGATGTTAGTCATATACTGTGTTGACCAGTTGCCCAATAACCCTGCATCTAAAAAGGCTTCTCACACGTCGGCAGTTACATAGTGCAAAAGAACTTTCTCCCCATTAAAGGCTGCTACGGGCCCCTGAGTGAGCCGAGAGATTTTATAGGTATGGCCACACATTTTTAAGGCTGGGCTTTATATAAAGAAAGTCAATTTGCTTTGCTTTGATTTGATTGGGGATTGAGAGGAAAGTGAATGTTTATAGAGGACATTATGATGTCTCCTTTCCCAGTGATGAAGACCCCAGACCTTCCAGTCTGTAACTTTAACCTTTTCCATTCCTCTGCCCCAAAGACCATTGTTATAGGAAACAAACTCATTTTCCCTACTCCCTTTTTTCTTTTCACCCCTTTACTGAGGCCCACCGTAGGTTCTTCCAAACCCTAAACCCAGAAAGCAGTGTGACACTGTTATTCCTGACACAGTCATCCACTGCTTTGGGCAGTAGGATTTCCACTGCAAATTTCCACTTGGGAAAGCTAGATGGTCACACTACCCAGGAAACCCACAGGCAGGTCTGTGTTGATGGACAAAAGTGGGGAGAAAGGAGAAAATATTTGGCCCAAGACAGAACAACAGGGCACCTTAAACTTGAGGAACTAAAAGTAGCTTAAGTCAAGGGGAAGTCTTGACGTCAGGAAGCCTGAGCCACCTCATCTGTCTTTTCATCTGTGTATAAATGTTAATGAGCTCGGCACAGGATTAAGATTCAACTCCAGGGTTTTGGTAAAAACCCTCAATACTGACAATGGGCAATAGATATTTTTTAAATGACAAAATAAGAGGAAAAAAGCTCTAACATCCCAGTTTGACTAGGTATTGGTAATGCCACTGTACGCTGATTAAACGCTTACCCTTTATGCCTAATTACCTTGCAGAACTATTAATACACAATCATCAAATACGCATCATTTGCACTTGCTGGATTTTATCACCACACTAGATTGTTTGAGAATATTCAGTTCCTGTTTGCAGCCACAGGGCTTGGTTCCTTGTTGACAACCTTGAAAGGAACTTGACTAGGTCATGTTTATCAGCATGACCTGGCAAAGGGTATAAACTGTCAATGCCTCATTTTCAAACTAACGATTAGATTTATCAAAGGGAGTCCGATAACTCCCCAACTAATTCTTGCCCCTTAACAGATATGTGCTGATACACATTTACATCTAATCATTTTGTAATTTTATAAATTTGAAAGAAAAATACTCCCTAGCTTGCTTTTACATCTCCTACTATAGTACTTAACACTAATTAACAAAGGTTTCATTGACAACTTAATGACTGCTAAATTTCCATTAGTTCCTGACCTCTAAGCACATTAAACCTGCTCAACACGTAATCTCACACATCCTGATAAGGATTTTGCAAGATGCTTTCACTCTCCTCTGGTGACAATTCACAGCCAGCTAATCTGAGTAGGCTATTAAAAGCGGAGCCCTGCGCTAGAAGCCCTGCCTGCCCGCAGTACATCATCTGACAAGTTTTACTAAACTTTAGTCAACTTTCACTGTATTGGCAGGCAAGAAAATAAACCAGTTCAGCAGAAGACAGTAAGAAAATGATGAGGAGACAGAACAGTCAGTCATATTTTGGGAGATAGAGAGGTTAAGAAAAGAGAAAGAAAGAAAAGGATTAATTTAGCAGATTCCTTTACAAGCAGAAAGCAGAGAAGAAAGTAAGAAAACCACTGCCTTCCTCCTCCCCATCCCTTTCTCAAAAAATGTTTAAACATAGAACCATTTCAACCTGCCTTTCCCCATCTAGCTGCCCAGGGCATAAACACACACTCGCAGAAGCAAGGGGGAAAAAAATTCTTACTATGTTGCTCCTCGTGTGGAAAATAAAATCTTTCACTCCTATAGAAATCTCAAAAAAGGCTATCTCCTATGGTTTCCAACTGCTAAATGGGGCTGATTATCACATAACATGCTACAATGCTCTTTATTTACAGTCTCCTTACAATTGTTCTTGTGAGCCCTGAATGAGACAGGTTGAAACTGTTAACCACTTGCCATTCTTTGAGATTCTAATAAGGTGAAGTGGATGACCTGAGTCACACAGCAGGTCTATCCAAACCTCCAGGCAGCAAAGTCCACCTGTGTTTCCTAAGGAAAATACTCCAAAGCAACATTCTCACTAAGAAGGGAAACACAGATGATGGAAGATGGAAAACTCAACAGATCTAAGATTCACAAATATCCAAAATACATAAATAATATTTGGGAGCGGTAAGGAAAAGGACTAATTGATTTGGAGTAACATACATTAATTTCTGTAAATGTGAATTCTGTTTTATATACTAAATTTTGAGTACAAAAAATATTTAGAACCTACTTTAGGTCTTAAAATATTCTATTTAAAAGAAACACATGTTGAATCAACACCATTCAGCAAAAATATCCCCCCAAAATGTATAATTCTATATCCATTTTTATTTTATCTAGATTGCAGGTTAGTGGTCTTCTACAATAAAAGGGCCTTTGCACTTAAAATAACGCCAAAAATACCCTTCTTATCTGCTTGTCACATTCTGGCCCTATAAGCACAAAGTTCTGGAGAAGCGATTCTCTCTCCAAGAGGAGAGGAGGTACAATATTCTCAAGTGTGTAGGACTGAGCACCATATCTCCTTGACCAAAATAATCAGGGGTTGAGTGTTGAGCTGCAAAAAACCTGAGTGCCTCCAGGAGGCTCCCCACCCGAAGTGAATGCTGCTACAGTTAGAAGAACTGAAAAGGGCATTTTGAAGCACTGAAAAATAGAAATCTGAAATGAATAGGAGTCCTGTCTCCACCAAGGGCCCTGAAGAGAGGGACTCCAGATACAGAGAGAGGGCCTTACTCTTTATTCCCATTTATTTAGCAAGCAGTGACATTGGATCATAATCTAGTCTCCCAAAGTAGGTTCTCTTACTGCAAATACATATTGATGGCTCTAATTAACAAGCTTTCTGATGCTTCTCAATCTACTGCAGTGGTTCTCAACTGGAAATGCTTTTGTCCCCCAGGGAACATCTGGCAGTGTCTGGAGATATTTCTGGTTGTCACAACTGGAGGGGAAGGTGCTATCGGCATCTAGTGGATAGAGGCCAGGGATGCAGCTTCACATCCCATAACGACAGCCCCCCCACAACAAAGAATTATCCAGACCAAAATGTCAATGGTGCCATGTACCTATGCTTCAGTTATTATCAGATTATGTACCCAGGCTTCAATTTATTTCTGGATGCACAAGTTTATTAAGGTCACTAATGCAACATATAAGTTTTTGAACCCTAGGTGATAAAACTTTCGCATTATTTAACTTTTTTTCTGTGCTTTATTCTACAAAATTCAATGCCTAAGTTTTCGTGCCTATTTCTGAATTGTACATAATTGTTAAACATAAAATGCTTTGACTCTATAATCTAATTCTTAATGTAATGATCAAGAGGAAAAGATTATAAGAACATAATCTGGAAAAAAAAAAAAACAGTACTGAGATTGAGAAACCCTGACCTTGCACCCGCATACGGAGCCTGAATACCAAGTAAATTATCTCAAGAAGGCCTCAGGTCTGCAGAACACAGAGGCCGCACCCTACAGTGCACGGAGTTACCAAAACTCCAAGCCTTTTCCTAATATCAACCTAATAATACCCACCTTTCCTCCAAGAAACTTGAGAAAAAATGGCAGTTTTACATATTGCCCTTTATAAAGACTTAACTCTCAGAGCCAGGGGCCATTTTGCAGAGCAGCCTCTCCAACTTCTTAATTTATGCATTTTAACTAGAATCAGTATTTTTTAGAGAAAGAATAAAAGGCCAGGTTGCTAAGGATTTGTCCAGGTCACCAAGTGGTTCAGTTGTGAAATTAGTCTTAAAATGTAAGTCATTTTTCTCTTAGACCTTCCATTTTTCGCACAGTTAACTTGCAAATTCACATTTTAGTATGTACCAACTTTATCAGATTTTTACTTTGTCATCTTTTTCCTAAAGTAGTCTCACTCTTGATTTCAATAGTCGCCTCTTGTCTTCCTAATTGGAACATGAAATACAGCTTAATTTTTACCAGAGGTTCAGGTCTCAGAATTGACATTTTGAGCACTTGGTTCTTAACACTTAAGGATATTTGGTCTAAATGCTCCGGTGATTAATTTCAATTTTGCTGCATAGGAAATAGAGGATATCAGATAAATAAGGTTACTTTTCGTCAAAATATTTTAAAGTAAAAAAGATAAGGTAGCAGAAGACAATCTGCAACAAGCAAGGAAAATGAAGGAAAGAACAAAATAAGCATTTTCCCTTCTTTTTAACCAAACTATAAACATATTCCTAAAAATATCTTGTGGGGTATTAGCGAGTATCATACATAAAAGGGTGCCAAGACCAAGTAAGTCTGGGAAATAGCTCTGTGCCCCTACCCCTACTTCCACCCCCGGAGAAACCATTTCATACACTAGGAGATGAAGACCTCAAAACGACACTCAACATTATCCCATATTTTCCAAACTTCTGAGGACCTCAGAATAATTTGTAGCATAACCTCTATTAAGCTATCTTATTACATCTTGTTACCATTTTATTTGAGTTCATTTTAGCAGCTGATCCAAAATCCACCAGCTTGATGTGTCCCATTCGGTCAATGAGAATGTTCTCAGGCTTGATGTCTCTGTAAGAAAATCAGGGCCACAAATTAGTGTTGTCTTCTCCATGCCAATCAGCAAGCAACTGCTAACCTAGGATATTGATTCGGCCAAAATGTTAGTGTCTGTTTTCTGCTATACAGACCCACTGACGGACATAAATAACAGACAAACATTTCATAAAACAAATTTAAGTTAAAAAAAAAAGAAGAAGAGGAAAGCAATGAAGGAAGGGAAGGAGGGGAGAGACAGGAAGGAAGGAAGCAAGGAAGGGACAGAGGGAAGCAGGGATAGAGAGGGAAGAAGAGAAGGAAAGGGAACAAACACATGTTGTTAGATGGATTAGTTCTCCTAGAGACACACATTTTACATTAGGTAAACTAAGGCCACAAGAAGCTCTGGGACTTGTCCAAGGTCAGGCAGCTAATCACTGGAAAAGCTGAGACTCTATTCCAGATTTCGTGATTCCTGGTCTATTGTTCCATTCCCACAACATCCTCAGATCTACATAAAACATCAGATGAGTGAGGATGCAAAGAAACACTTTTTGACAGAGGATTTTGTGGAACTCCTTTGTAAATTACTACTGGGCGAGGTCAGAAGTACAACTCCATGGTCTTCTGTTCCTATGTGGTATGCCAGTTCTTCTGCAAATCAAACCTGCTTTTCCCACCATATAACCCAAAGAACCCATGCAAGAGTTCCCAGTCTTATTAGCAAACTTAAGAATGTTACAATTCTAGATCCATTTCACTGTTGAATGGGTAAGCTGAAACGTCTGCCATTCTGAAAAATTTACTTTCAGCCAGTTTAAGTAAAGACTGCCTAAAAACTGGATGGAGCATTCTTTTGATGTTGAAATCACGCACCCATTCACTCTGTTGTAGGAACTCTTAGGCGATGCAGGTAAATTCTCAGTATACTCACTTACCGATGTACATATCCCATCTGATGAACGCTGTGAACAGCCAAAATCAGTTCAGCTAGGTAAAACTGAATCATATTTTCATCTAATTGGTCCTCATATCTATTCAAAAGTGACAGCAAGTCCCCTCCAGGCTGATATTCCATGACCTGTATAGAATGCAAAGGCATTAATTCTTCATATACTCAAAAAAAGGAAATGTCTCAATTAGATCCTCAAATACTGCCTGACGTGTTATAATTACAATGTCTCCACAAAGCTATGAAGATATGTGAGAGTATTGCAAGTCACGTAGGATGAGGTCCCTGCCCTAAGGAAATTACATCCGTTACCCAAGAGACCCAATATAATCAAAGAATAGTCTCAGACACCAAGCCCAGTGTTTGCGAGGAAAGCTTGAAACATTGAATTAAATCTACCCACTGACCCACCTGCCCAAGGCGACACCCCAGACACTCCCTGGGATTAGGCATACTGCATAGACGGAAATTCCTGGAGGGCAACAAACCCTCTTGCGTCCTTTTTGCATTCCCCTCAGCACCCAGCAGAACATAGGAGGTGTGCACTAAACGTGATACAATCTTTTCCCTTAACAGTCAGTGTGGAAGGCAACCTGACCATCTCTATTACAAATTTAAATATGAACATATACCCTTTGACCTAGTAATTCCACTTCTGACTATTTATTTTACAGGAACTTATAATAGTTTGTAGATAGACAAATAGATTCACTGCAGCCCTGTTTATAACACAGAAAAAAAACCTTGGAAATGACCCAAATATCCACCACTAAGAGACTGCTAAAATATGATATATCTAAACAAAGGGATAAGATGCAGATATTAAAAATAAATAGACTTGATCTATTCCTACTGCCATAGAAACTGTCCATGAAAATATACAGTGACATCCTATACAAGATAAAGTACAACCCCTTTTTGGATTAAAAAAGAAAACAAACTACTACATTTGTTAGTACATATATATATATATATATAGGGAAAAAAATCTGGAAGAATTGAAAATACAGCCTCGGGGCCAGCTCCGTGGCCGAGTGGTTAAGTTCACGCTCTCCGCTGCGGCGGCCCAGGGTTCGGATCCTGGGCGCGGACATGGCACCGCTCGTCAGGCTACGCTGAGGCGGCGTCCCACATCCCACAACTAGAAGGACCTGCAACTAAGATACACAACTGTGTACGGGGGGGTGGGTTGGAGAGATAAAGCAGGAAAAAAAAAAAAGATTGGCATCAGTTGTTAGCCCAGGTGCAAAAAATACAGCCTCGGGTAAAATGTTTGACTAAAAGAAATTTTTCATCCCAAGGAACTGAAATCATTCCTCCTTTTGATGATACCAAGTGTCATATTCTCGAGTCAACATGCAGCTTTGAGGTCAATTTGCCTGGGTTGTTTCAGGCTGGTGACTTCACCTCTTTGCCTTCCAGTTTCAGCCTTTGGAAAACAAGAAGACTAATTTCATTGCAGCACTGAGCCTGGCACCAACCAGGTCCTCCACTACCCCTCAAGTCCTCTCCTTTCCCTCCCTTTACCGCCTGATCCTCTCTGCTCTGGCTGGGAGAGGCTGGGACCATTTTGAGCATCTCTGCAGCCATGTCAACCCTTACTGAATTCTCCTGTCCTTTGCTCTGATTTCCCATTTTATGAGCCTCACTATAAATATCTTTTGTTCTTAAATGTCTCAAATCCTTTCTGGAAAGAGGCAAGACCTGAATGAATGGCTTAAACAAAACACTAAATCTCTCAAACTACTGCATTCCAGAAGCCAGCACTGGGATGTGAATTTTCTCCATCCCCCTCCATACTCCTGTTTGCTTTTAGTCCAGAATTAGAAGAAAGCTCTAGTCAAGTCAGACGTGGAGCATCTGCACATATCCCCCAGAGAACGCAGGCTGGTCTAGTCAAGACTCCGTCCAGATCAGCTCAACCCCACACCAGAGACCCCAAAGGAGCCAGTAACTTGCATGTCCTCCTGGAAGGCTCCATGTCACCTGGGAGTCTCGCTCGTTCACTTGGAATCTTACATATAGCAGATACTTAACGAGATATTGGACAATTTGAAGGGTAAGGTTCCATTTGCACTGAAATTGCTGGAAAAAATTGATTTATGAACTAACAAGAACACCAACACTTAGAAGGGGTGGCAGCTAAAACACAGACTTTATTTCCCCGAAATTCACAGCAGAAATGAGCTACTTGTCCCAGTCCTAAACTGCAACCTGGCACCACCTGGCAGCCTATAGTTCACCCACTCATCTCAACCTGGTTCTCCACGGGCCTCGGGTATGTGGGTGAATGTGAATTTTTACGTCTGTTTTAAATATATATTGCCATTAAAAAGGTCTTAAACATCCAAAAAAAATTCACAGATAATAACAGAAGTACTCACACTTTTAGAACCGAAATGTCTTAAAATAAGAACAATGCATATTTATGACGACACGTCGCAGTTATAAATTTTCTAACCTGGCTCTATTAAAGACATGAAGAAACAGAACAGCTTGTAAGTTCAAGGATAAGAAAGTCAAACACATAGCAGCCACTGGCAACTTTTAAGAGCTCACAAACTGACCACTATTTAGTACTTGGCAGCTACTCCTGAAGATTCTATTTGTAATGACCAGGAAAGTACTTCAGAAAATAAGAACCATCTCTTAGGCAAAAAGATATGTATTCTTTGCTCCTATTCAGAAGATCCAATTTCCTGAGCTGGAAATCACCACCCAAACTAGATTAGTCCTTTCTACGAGTCAAATAACATTTCATTTCTTCAAAACCAGGGCTGATTGAGAAGACAAGCAATAAAAATTACAACAGCTGCTCGACAGCATGCTCCACAACACGAGGCCAAAATAGACATACGAAATGACAAACCTTTAAATAGACTGGGTCCTTATCAAAGAAACTAATCAAACTTGACCTACCAACACGATTCCATATTACTTTACTAAAAATTCCAACTGTGCACCATCAGGAGAACTTAGTTTGGCCATTTATTGAGCAAATTTGGCTATCCCAAGATGTTACCCCTATCCTGAAACCATCCTACCAGAGGATAGTTGCTCATTCTGGTATGAATGGAGCTAGCCCATTGGTAAGATGACTTCTGTGTGGCCAACCCAAGCTTAATCAACCATCTCGCTGTTGAGCTTAGAGATACAATAAAGAACCAGGACGTGGGCACTTTCAGAAAACACTTTTGGACTTTTAAAAATGGTACAAAACCAAGAGGTGCCAAAAGCATCATCAGAAGTCACAAACTGAGACTCTTCAAGTCTTCACACCGGAAGACCTACTGTGAACCAAAGACAAAGGTCAGCAGAACTCTACGAAGATTAAGGTCAACGTCGCCCCTAAGGCTGTGCCAGACGGTCCATTCACAGAATCTGGTTTTGTCCAAAACTGTGACTCTGTCCCTGACTTTTACCACTCAGAGATGCCCAGCGAGGCTCTGATCCCCAAAACATGTGGCTTCTAACCTAATTAGACTGTAAGCCCTCTGGGGCAGGACTTCCCAAACCTGCCTGCCCACCAGGATCACCTAGGGAAGCACTTTTTTTAAATGGATAAAACACAATCATCCAAATAAATATTTGAGTGCCTACTAGGTGCCATACATTGTTCTAGATTAGGAAAATAGCAGTGACTAAAACAGACAAAAATCCCTGCCTTCACAGAGCTGGAATTCTAGTGGAATGAAAAAGAATTTAAAAAAAAATAATTAAGCAATATGAAAGGATAAAGTCTGTCTCCTTTGCATCCTACCCATCAAGGGAGCTTGTTAAAACCCAAACCCAGACGTCAATAGTCAAGCTCCATGGGTGGGGTCCAGGAATCTGCATTTTTAAGGAGCTACAGGGATGATTCTGATGCGGCCAGCCCAGCACCATATTGAGACCCGCTGCTGCTGAGGTTGTGGCACCAATGGGCTCCCTACTCCATCCAAATGAAAAGTTTCTACAGCAGAGGAACCCTTGTATAAAACCTGGCCTTAATACAGGCATCATTTCTGCTGCTTACATTTTTTCAATGACTACTTGGAGCCTTTTTGCATATCAAAACAAGATCACTGACAAGGGCTGGAAAATAATCCACCCACCAGAATGGAAGCAACGATCTTCCATCCTTCCAAGGACGGGAGATGTCCCTGCATGCAATGAACAGCTGCAGGTCAGCCAAATGGTGATCAGCAAGGCATGGTAATCAAAGGCCGGGGAGAAGGGAGGAGGAAAAAGAGCCCTACAGTGAAACAGCCCTAAACAATGTGACAACCCTGCGGATGGCAGAGAAAGCACAGCAGCTGACAGACGAGCCTGGCTTGGAGCTATAATGGACTTGCTCTTTTAAAGCAAAGACGTTCAGGCCAACAGAGACAGACCCTTCTGATGGCAGCAGCTGCAGATGCTAATTAAAGGGCAAATCTTACATGTGTTTGGTTTGGAAGGAGCGGCTGCTTCTCTTTTGGTGTTTGCATCTATACCCCAAGTACTGGGATGGCAATTCCCCTCAGTTGTGTTGAGTTTGAAACAATAGGCAAACGTGTGTGTGTATGTGCGTGTGCATGCATGAATACATTTGCACATGCACATACATGCAAGTTTGCATGCACAAGCATGCATGTGTGGGGGGTGGGAATATTTAATAGTTCTTTAGTACTCTATTCCAATTTGCATAGGGCGCCATTAGAAGCACGCGGTGCTGGCCACCTCTTAGAAATGTGTCCTTGAAATGCTTGTACTACAATCAGCATGAGTGAAAGTACCATGAAAATGTAATGACGCTAGCAGCATCATTATCCGCTCTGCCCAGTGTTCCTGAGCTTTGATGTGGGGGAGGAGGCAAGGAATCCTCTAAGCAGAGTGACCCCTAGCAGAGACCCTAAATTATTCTTCTTGAAGGACAAGGTGACCAAGTGAAAAGGCCCACTATTCCAGAAAATATGAATCCTAGCCTGATTCATCCATCTATTCAAAAAATCCTCACTGAGCACTGAATCATCCAGGGTCTTGGCAAGAAACAGGCAGCACATTCAAACTAGGTAATCGAGGACATTAATTAATGAAAGGCCTATTTACAAAGGTGTGGGTAAGGTTAAAGGAAATAAACATTGGATCGTGAAGCATCCCAGGGCTAGTAACAGCCAGGGAGTAGGTACCATTTCTTGGTCTGAAAGAATAAGGGAAAGGATCTCAGATGTGTACATTATTCCTGAGAGAATGAAAGGAAGAAGCAGTAACCAGAAACTAACTATGCTATAGGACAATGGTTCTCAGTGGGGCCCCCCCAACCAGCAGTAGCTGGATCACCTAGGAACCAGTTAGAAATGCAAATTCTGGGGCCAGCCGGTAGCGCAGCAGTTAAGTGCACACATTCCACTTTGGTGGCCCAGGGTTTGCCGGTTCGGATCCCGGGTGCAGACATGGCACTGCTCGGCAAGCCATGCTGTGGTAGGTGTCCCACATATAGAGGAAGATGGGCATGGATGTTATCTCAGGGCCAGTCTTCCTCAGCAAAAAGAGGAGGATTGGCAGCAGATGTTAGCTCAGGGCTAATCTTCCTCAAAAAAAGAAGAAAAAAGAAATGCAAATTCTTGCACCCCAGCCCAAACCTGCTGAATCAGAAACTGAAGGTAAGGCCAGGCAAACTGGGATTATGTAACTAAACTGTGGCTCCTAAAACGGTAAAACTCTAAATACATTCACTTGAAATATGCCTCAAAAGACCAGGACATAAAACAACTATTTCCAAGGCCCTGAGAACTCAAAGAACCCCCAAGGCAATAACACACTCAGCAATTGAATCGGGGTCAATAAGAGATATTAATATCTCATTTCACCAATGAGAAAATTGAAGCCAAAAAGGCCAATGACTCTGGAGAGACCAAACAAGGAACAATAACAAAATAACACTATATTCTAAGTAACAGCTTCCTTCTGATGGGCGGCCAGCTTCCAAACCCTGGCTTTGGAAGCAGCAACACATGAACACCCTGGCAAGTTTGGAGACACGTCTGAAAACTGGATAATCTCACCCAAGACATCAAAACAGCACATGTCTCACTGTCAAAACTATCATAAGCTGCCACATTTCAGTGAAATAAACGATGAAGTTGTACTCGTTAACCCTCTCCAGTCTCCCAAAGACAGCATAGGCTGGTGCTCAAACAGGCCATGGGTCACAGCCTGGAAACAGCCCACCTCCAAACTGTTCCTACACAGGAAGGAAACATTGTGCGTGAATTGCACAGTTCTGTGTTGAAAGCAAGACAGAAAACATAAAGAACTAATCCCCAGTAGGATATAGAACAAGGGTCATGTTAGAAGTGATTCTGAAGATGATAGTATAATGTAATGAGTGAGGGTATGGGAGATGGAGCTGGGGAGCCAGACTTCAAACCCCAGATCTACCTTTTATTACCTACAAAAGTAGGTGTTTTAATCCTATGGCAGACTATTAATTGTCCCCCAAATCCACTCTTCCCTACTTCCATAGTAACAAGAATTTTAGCCAGGTATAGGCCACACAACTAGACAGTACAGATGTGTAGTCATGTAACAAAGTTCTGGTCAACAAAATGTGAGAGGAAATGATGTAGCCCACTTCTACATCACACCGTGTAAAAGGAATTTGCTTGCTCTATCTTTCTGTTCTTTTCTCCTCCAAGCCAGATGGAACAAAGATATGAAATAGCCCAGCTTCAAGCATGTCAAAGAGGACAACATCCTAAGGGACCAACCGTGGAGGAGCCACAACATGGAAGGAACCTGGGTCTCTGAATTATCACATATAATAGAGTTGCTCCACCAGCTTGTATTTGGGGGTCTCTTGTTATAGTAGTTTCGCCTATACCTTAACTAATACATTCCTGTGTGCAACTGGGAATGAACAGAGGAAAGTCTATATAAGGTCACAGTAGGGAAAGGAGAGTCACAGGTCAGTTATAGGCTCTGAGCAAGGGCAACCTGAAAAGACCTGACAGGTAAAACACTAATACAAAGCCAGCAGGCTTTGAGAATCTCACAGGGGGATGGCCCTATGGCGAGTGGTTAAGTTCACGTGCTCCACTTTGATGGCCTGGGGTTCACTGGTTTGGATCCTGGGTGCAGACCTACACACTACTCATCAAGTCATGCTATGATGGCATCCCACATAGAAGAACTAGAATGACTTACAACTAGGATATACAACTATCGCTGGGGCTTAGGGGGAAAAAAAAGGATGACTGCCAACAGATGTTAGCTCAGGGCCAATCTAAAAAAGAAAAAAGATATGAGTAAATGTAGTTGTATTGATCGTTTGAAAAAAATAAAGAATCTCACAAAGAATTTAGATATAACAATACTACAAGTGGTGAGTTGTAAAATAATGCTTTCTTTGTAAAGATCAGCTCCTTTATTGAAGGACACCAGTAAAGGCATGTTATACAGACTTGAACAGATTTCATCATGAACCAAATCAACAAAGCACTGTTTCCATTGGCCACTTGCCAGAATACAGGACTAACTTTGCCATATAGAATCAGACATTACAATAGACTTTGCTACAATATTCTATATACCAGAAAAAGGTAAGCAACATTCATTGGTATGTAACTACAAATGGGAAATTTTTAAGCATCAAAACTCAAAAGGACCCAAGTTCAATTTCCTGGCACTACACTCCAGATTTTGAAATTCTCACTGGGTCTATCTTCAACTACATACTTTAGAGAGCAAAACTCACACTGCTAACATGATATGACTTCCATAACACAGTAAGTAAATTTGTATGGAAATCAAATTTCTATGAAATTAATCATGCATTCATCCAATACGTATTTCTTAAGCATTTACTTCAGGAAGCTCTACTGGAAGCAAAGGGAGATAATCACTTCCCTTATGGAGAGAATAGCCTAGTGGAGGCGACCAATACCCGCTAATGAAGAAGTACAGGGTGCTATGAACGCACAACAGAAGGGCACTCCTCCCAGGAGTAAAGGGTCCAAGAAGCATTTCTAGAAAAAGTGAGATCTGGCCCAAGCCCAGAAGGAGAAATAAAAGTTAGCCAGGGAAAGAGGGGAGAGCACGAAGAAAGGTCACAGGCATGTTCAAAGAAGCAAAGGAAGTTCAGGATGAACGAAACGTGAAAGAGAGACACGGTTGGTGACAAGGCTGGAGGCACATGAGAAAAAGTCCTTGGAAAGCCCTTGGAAGAGTCTGGACCTCATCCACTGGGCAGCAGGGAGTGCCGAAGGGTTTTAACATCAGGATGACTTGGTTGCAGCATGTAGAAGACCTGGGGGGAAGAGCAGGACAAATGGCAGGGAGAACACTTAGGAGGTTACTGCAGCGATGCAGGCAAAAGAAGATGGTGGCCAGAACTCACACAGTGGAACAGGATGGAGAGAAGACATAGCGCTGAGAAACACAGAGGAAGTGGGCTCCTTTTTTATTCATTGATTTTAAATGTATCTTTAATTTACCACATTTGCATTACAAATTAATATTCAATTGCCAGGGGAGTGTACTACGATTTGTATGTTTCCCCAAACTCAAAAGGTTTAGTGGTCTATAAGTGGTCACCAGGTACAATGGAATTGCAGTACTTTATGACGCCAATATAGATCCACGGTCCCAGTATCTTGTGGCAAAATGTGGTTCCAGATTCAGAAATGTGCAGATTTCAGGAAGGTAAAACAGTGTGTATTACTTTATATTATGTAAAACCCTCAGGTAGGGCCTGGGATAAGACCCTGTAATTGAACATATTCATAATTTGCAGCAAAATGTATGAATAGTCACACTCAAGGGAATAAAAAAGCGAGTTTGGGTCAGGTCTTACTGCCAAATAAGTAACAAAAGAACTTCAGATTATTCGAGCTCTGGGTATTCCAGAATTGCCGATAAGGGATGGTAGATCTATAATCATATCTTAATTCCTGTGTGAGTTTGGATTTTTATATGAAAATTGTACCCTCAGCAAGCATTTTACTCCAAAGTACCAAAGTACTTCAGAAGAGAATACAGACAAGGAAATAATTACAAGATCCCATCAGTAATACCTAATTGAGCCACTTAAGAAGGGTGTGAAAATGTCACTGCAGCCAGGCATCAATGTGCTGAGGCAACCAGAACTCCAGAAAACAGCTATTCTGAGATCATTCCTGTCTTGCAAGATGGCGAGTAGAAAAACTGAGAAGATTGTCATTAAGCTAAGGATGCCAACGCCAGTGTCGAAATCCAAAGGGAAGCCCACAGCCAAAAGGCCCAAAAAAGGAAGCCCCCTGCAGCAGGGAGCCTGTTCTAGCAAAGAAATGGGAGATAGTCCCAATACATGAGGTATTCCAGAACATTCCAGAAAGGCTAATTCCGAGCAGAAGTCCACAGCAGTTAAATCCATGATTAAAAAGAAAAAGAGAGCCAGCCCTGACGGGCTAGTGTTAAAGTTTGGCACGCTCCACTTTTGCAGCCGGGGTTGGGTTCCCGGGCACAGAACTGCACCACCCATCTGTCAGTAGCCATGCTATGGTGGCAGCTCACACAGAAGAACTAGAAGGACCTACAACTAGAATATACAATGATGTAGTGGGGTTTTGAGGAGGAAAAAAAAAGAGAGAGAGAGAAAGGAAGACTGGCAACAGATGTTAGCTCAGGGCGAATCTTTCCCAGAAAAACAAAAAAACGAAAAAGAAAAGGAAGGTTCTTACCACTGTGACAAAGCCAACTGGTAGAGATAAGAATGGTGACAACAGAGGGTTTAAAATTCTCAAAATGCCCAAATATTACCTTCCTAAAGAGGGTATTATTGCATGTGCTTTGAAAACCCTTGAGCTGTGGAGGAAAAAAAACCACTGCAGACAAAACAGGAAGAAAACTGTGAGGGAGTGTCATTCCCAGGGCCCCTCTGATCATCCTCACTGGCCACCATGGAGACAAGCAGTGGCTTCCCTGAAGCACCTGGGCAGCGGCTTGCCACCCGTGCCTGGACCTCTAGTCCTCATTCATCTGCCTTCCTTTACGTAGAACGCTCAGAATTTGCCATCATCTCCACCAAAACTGACCTTGATGGTGTGAGAGTCCCAGAGCATCTGAACAACGCTTACTTTTAAAAGCAGCAGCTGCATGTGATTGAACATCAAGAAGATGAACACTTCAAGCCAGAGGAAGACAAATGAGCCCATGGAGCAGGGCAAGGCAGACCAGAAAACTGCGGATCGCAACTTTCGCCAAAAATCAGAGCCCTTCCTAGCTCCAGGACTGCCTGTGGTGCCTCAAAAACAAAGCGTATCCTTACAAGCTGGTGGTTCTAAATCATTTGCAGAGCTCCAGCAAAAATACCCAAAACAACAGCAAACAAACCACAAAAAACCCTGCTGTTCCAAGGAAATTTCTTTTCTGAGAGCTAATGAAGTCTGTTCATCTACCCAAACATGAGGGGCTCTGCAAGATGCAGAGAGCACAAGGCAAATGCTGCGCATGCAGCAAATGTCCTAGAACACCACTGAGGCTAGAAATACACCAAGGTCATTGGTGAAGGTCAGGGCTCCACGCCTCAGCTCTCACGGAAGGAAAGCTTCCAAGACAATATTCAAGAAAAGGAAGTTTCAGGCCATAAATACAACAGGCGTTGGTTCTGAACGAGCTTGTGGCCAGTGCCAGGCCAGTTTCCCAAGGTATTTGTATAAGAACGTCCTCCCTTAGAAGGCTGGGTGGGGCCAGGGAAACTTCTCTACCAGCATTGGCTTCTCAAGTAATATGAAACCAGTGCAAATAAACTTGGTTTATTCCAGGTCAGAAATAAAGGTAGCAAAGTCCCCCAGAAATGGCCAGTGGAAATTCAAGATAAATAGGTGTCCACCTCTCTCTTATCCTCTTCTCTTACATGAGTCTCTATAAAAGTTCATCTCCAGGGGCCGGCCCCATGGCCAAGTGGTTAAGTTCACACGCTCTGCTTTGGCAGCCCAGGGTTTCGCCAGTTCGGATCCTGGGTGCGGACACGGCACCACTCATCAGGCCACGCTGAGGTGGTATCCCACATAGCACAACTAGAAGGACCCACAACCAAAAAATATACAATGATATACTGGGGGAATTTGGGGAGGAAAAAAAGCAGAAAAGAAGAAGATTGGCAACAATTGTTAGCTCAGGTGCCAATCTTTAAAAGAAAAAAAAGTTCATCTCCATTCAAGGTAACAGAATACTCTTGTTTTAAAGGCTGAATCAGGAACAAAAACTGTTTCTAGGATATACTTCTTTAATTTAGGCATCTAAAACCCAAGAACCTAAACAAGGCCCCCAAATGAATTTTAGCGTTCTATAAGTTATGCCACATCAGGAGAAATGATGGCACCATTCAAAAGAAGGAGGCAGATCTGTATGTACTGACATGGAAGGATGCCCGGGATAAACTGCTGAAAGGCAAAAAGCAAGCTGGAAAGCAAAGTAGAGAGTAATATACCATTTCTGTGAAACAAACTATATACAAGTGTTATAAATATAGACATAGAAATATCTATTTCCACGAGGCATAGTTAAGGGTCAGAATGAACATATACAATCATTAATATTTGCTTCCCTAGGGAAAGGGATTAGAAAGGTAGAGAACTGGGACCAGCCCAGTGGCATAGTGGTTAAGTGCGCACGTTCTGCTTCAGCGGCCCGGGGTTTGCCAGTTCAGATCCCAGGTGCGGACATGGTACTGCTTGGCTCGCTATGCTGTGGCAGGCGTCCCACATATAAAGTAGAGGAAGATGGGCATGGATGTTAGCTCAGGGCCAGTCTTCCTCAGCAAAAAGAGGAGGATTGGTTGCAGTTAGCTCAGGGCTAATCTTCCTCAAAAAAAAAAAAGAAAAGAAAAGAAAGGTAGAGAACTTTCCCTTCTATTTCATACAGTTCTGCAGTGTTTGCATTTTCTTCTAATAGCCATACATTATTATCCCAATTTTTAAAAATTAAAAACTTTAATAATGTGAACCAGACTGAGTGTGGTGATCATTTCACAATATATACAAATATCGAATCCTTATGTTGTATACCTGAAATTAGTATGTTACATGTCAATTATACCTCAAATAAAAAAAAAGTTAAAGCAAGATTCTATTAAAGATAATATGAGACTATTCCCAAACCAATGACTTCTCATTATTACCCTTTAAGCCATAGCTACAACCCCTAACAATAAATGGGGCTGTTTCTAAATGGGCTATCACTTCATCTGTAGGACAAGGAGAACAGGAAGACACTTGAAACTCAGGAAGGCAACTGAATGAATAGGAGGTGTCATGGACCGCAGGGCAAGAACCACATTCAGTTCTACGCCTGTGAATCTGAGTATCACAGCACTAGACTAATTCTAGAGAGATGGATGTAGAGACTCACCAGATAGAGGTTATTTTTGTCCTGAAAGGCATACTGTAATTGGGGGATCCAAGGGCTTGTGCTCCGAGATAATATGTTCCGTTCTTCCTCAAAAAATGAAACCTAGGGGGAAAAAAAACCCTTTAGACAATTATAAGATAAAGAATTAAATGTCGGATGGAGGGCAGATGGCCTTTCCTCTCTCTTTAAGGCCTAACTGATGTCTTTAGTTTAAAAAAAAAAAAGTCATTACTTAACCCAGCATTCCACAAATCTCATTCATTCACTTACCTTGCTCACAATTTTGCCAGCTCCATATATATCTGTCTGATTATTTACCTAACGCCTTTCTTTAAAGTCACCTCACTTCTTTCCAGTCTAAATCATTCTCTTTCTCTTCATCTTCCCTTCCTTAACAATTCAGTCGTAGAGCCATTAGGTGGAGCAGAACAAGGTAAGTATCCATGCCAGGTGGTAGGGAGAGAGAGCCCGGTGACCCAGAACAGGGTGCCAGGACCAAGGAGGGTGAGGAGGGCAGCAACCATGTGTGGGGCAGCCCAATGTAGTGTATCAAGGGCCACGGAGGGTGAGGAAGACATCCACATGTAGGGATGGCCTGGAGCAGGGCATCTGAGTCCACCAAGGGGAGGGAGCAGCAGCAAAGACAGCAGATTGGATGCACACAGATGCATAAAATCAGGAAAAATTTTAAGGGTAATGTCAGAGAAGAGAGTTACAAACATGGAAAGGGTGAGAACTAGAAGGAACTCCATGAAGTTGGACTGGACTTGGAGGTACTGGCGTGAACACATTGTTTTCAGTAATAGAGATAGATGTAGAAATAAAAACAGATGTGTGTGTATGAGTGTGTAGGTAGGTATATTGTATATAGATTCATGTGTTCTCTAGCTCTGTCCATTGACACGGGTCTGGGAGCAGTGACATCCCAAATTGCAATGAAAACCCATAGTGCCCAGATCTTGACCCTAGAGCCTGAACACCTTGCTGTACCAGAAAGCAAGACAGTGGTTAAAGACGGGGATATGGCAAAAGAACACAAAAGCCAACCTAAGGAGATTCTCATTGGCCAACTTAGAGACAATCTGAGTACAAAAATATATGACAGTAACAAATTGTAACACATTGACTAAAATGGGAAGACACAAGTCCATACAGATATCAATAAATGAATAAACTGAAAGTTTTATGAGGAATGAGTATTGCCATAGTTTGAAAGTACTTCCCTACAAAATGCTTATGTCATTACAAAGAGGAAAGGAGTAACTCCACGGTGGAGAAGCATGGCAGACACCATCTTAATCAGCTGATCAAAGTGAACACCATCATGAATGTGACAAACTGAAATTGAGTCACCTGGGGGATGCAATGAGAAGAACAGAGCATCTCATCTGTGACATTCCTGCCAAAGATCTACAGTCTGAATCTAAACTTGAGCAACGCCAGACAAATCTAAATTTTACAAAATAACTGGCTTCTAATCTTCAGAATCGCCAAGATCATGAGAGTCCAGGAAAAATAAAGGAACTGTTCCAGAGTGAATTAGACTAAAGAGACAGGACAAGTAAACGCCATGTGTGATCCTGAACCACATCCTTTTGCTCTCCAAGACCATGGAACAGTTGGTGAAATTTGAACGGGGTCTGAGGATTAGATGGTGGGAATGCATCATTGTCAGTTCCCTGATTTTGATGATTGGATTGCAGTTCGTAGGAGAACGTCCTTGCAAGAAACACACACTGAGGTGTTTAGAGGTAACAGGGCATCAGGCTGGCAACTTATTCAAATGGTTCAGGAAAACAAGTTACTACTACTGTGTATGACAGTTTTACATGTCAATTTGGCTAGGCAATAGCACCCAGTTATTTAATCAAACACTAATCTAGGTGCTGCTGTGAAGGCGTTTTTGTGGACGGTTACCATCTACAATCAGTTGACTTCAAGTAAAGGAAATTATCCTTGATAATCTGGGTGGGCCTCCCCAATCTGTCAAAAGGCCTTAAGAACAAAACAGGTTTCTCTGAGAAATTCTGCCTCAAGATTGCATTGTCAGCTCCTGCCCTACAGATTTTAGACCTTCCAGCCCCCACAATCAGGTAAATCAACTTCTTGAAATAAATAAATTTTATATATGTGTGTGTGTGTGTGTGTGTGTGTATACATGCATGTATACTCAGTGTATACATGTACATATATATTTTACATAATGTATAGTATATATACTATAGAACCCTGACTGATACACTGAACTTGCAACTTTTCTATAATTTGTGATTGTTTCAAAATAAAAATAATTTTAATTATATCTTCTTCTGGTTAGCTCGAACAATAACATCTGTGAATGTCCCAAGTTTTGATCTGCTGGTTAATATTAAACTATAAATGTTTTAAAATAGTTTCATCCAGGGACTGCCTAAAATCACCTTGCACGCCACCAGTGGCCTATCGAGCACATTTGGGAATCACCAACCCAAACCCATAAAGCTCCTGCACCCCATTTGCTGATCCTCCTTTTTCCCTGGCACATCACAGTTGTTCGGGGAAGGCTGGCTGAACCGAGCAGTCCACACCTTTCCTTGCTCACCACTGACTCCTTGTCTGCCCCCCGCAGCTTCCATTAAAATAAACGGTCTCTGAGGACCTCTTCCGGCTCTCACAGAGCTTGGGCAGGTGTGCTGGCCTCTCCGAGGTGACAGGCCTTGTTTGCAGGACACTACCTCTCCCTACCTGCTCTCTGGCATGTCCTTTCACTCACGCCCTGTGCTGGCTTCTCTTCTCGTGCCCTTAAATTCTGCAGCCTCGCTATGGCTCAGTTAAGGACCCTACTTTTCTTTCACATTCACCCTCTTAAGGAATAGATGTGTGGCTTTCATTAGCTCCTATATGTGTATGATTTTAAAAACCCCAGCCCACACCTCACACACAATCATCTCCGGCCATTCACCTGGAGGAAGGCACACCTATTTGAATGTCTCTACTGCTTGCCTGCTTTATGGCATGTCGGATTATTTTCTTTTTACATGCACTACTTCCCATATGAAACATAAACATCATAAGGTCGGGGCTGCATCTAATGTCTCTTCTCAAGGACCTAGAAACACACCAAACACGACAGGGGCTCGGTAGGTGTGTACTGATGACAGATGGTTCTGAGGTGTTGGGAGGTTGAGTGAGCATCCTCCACTCCTGTTTTTCAAATGATGTGCAACGTCCTGTCATGCTTCCTTTCTGAGCAGTTGCTCACATTTCATTCCTAAACACAGGGCGCATCATTCTTGGACTCCGACAAGCAGCTTCCTGCCCTCCGCTGCTATTTTGATCAGAGGCCCCACAATGTCACTGAAGTCTTTAGACTCTGATCCCAACCTCCTTCTTCCAAAAGCCTATATGATCCCCAACCACCTCACAAATTAAACTGCAATTCCAAAAAACGGTTCTTGGAGGAATGGTGAGTTACTGCTTAATGGGTATAGAGTTTCTGCTTGGGATGATGAACAAGTTCTAGAAATGGATAGTGATTACGGTTGCACAACATTGTGAATTCACTTAGTACCAATGAATTATACCTTAAAAACGGTTAAAGTGGTAAATTTTACATTACATATATTTTATCACAATATCAAAAGGTTGTTGAGATTTTCCACCAATTACCCTCTCCCCACCTAAATGTCCTTATTTCCCCCCCCCATTTCCCAGTCTATTTGTTCTAAACCACTAAAAACAAAAACCGAAAAACACATCTGCATAGCATTCTAGTACTCAACCCTCCGGAACGTCCCACATGCCATACCTCTATCTGGCACATTCTCGTCACTTCTCTCTGCCCAGAACCCACATTCCTCTCAGCAGTGTGAACTTTCCCTAACTCACCCACATCTCTCCTCACTCCATCGTTTTGTGAATATGCTAACTGCTCTTCCCTTCTGGGATGCTTTAGCTCGTAAATGCCTGCTTTACGTATTTGCATTTTTCCTCCACGTTCCAAGGTTGTTTTTAAACCCTGAAACTAACAGCTATGGAGCTTCAATTCCGCTTGCAGGCTTCCCACAGAGCCGGGTACATTATGAGACACATGATGTGCACTCGAACGTCTGTAACTAATAAATCACTCTCTGAACTCCGCGGCTGATGGCTGTCTCTCTAGAAACACGGCAAATAAATCAATATGTCTGGAGCAGCAGCCTTGTTTAAAAGAAAGAAAAATACCACAACCAAAAAGATAACTTCTTCCCTGCTCTCAAATAAGCAACTCCCTAGCCACATAACAATTTTATTTAATTTCTTCAATGGCCTGTTTTAAAATCAAATACACACACCCACAACGCAAATACATAAAAATGTGTACAAAAGCAACCGCTATCTGCTTCACCCCACAATATGCATATTTCTGAATCCCCAGCTGATGGTCATGAAAGATCATCTTAAATTCATTAGTTAAAAGGCCAAGTTCGCTCTGAATAAAATACAACTACAGAACATGACAAAGAAACCAAGGAGAGCTTGTGAGCCTTCAAAATGAGTCAATATCAGGTCAAGAAGAGCTAAGAACGCAAGAGACCTTTCTGCCCGGGCAACCGTAATTAACTAGAGAGTCACAGAGGAAAATCTGCTCCATCCCAGGCTCAATTCAGCAGATCGTCGTCTCTGCAATGAACATTCTGGTACAGAAAGGGGAAAGGGCGGGATGTTAAAATGGTCCTACCTGCTCCTGGGCCAACAAGGCCTGCTTCTTCATGACTTTCATGGCATAGATATCCCCGGTTGCTCGCTCTCTTACCACCTGCACTTCGGCAAAGTAACCAGAACCTACGAGACTTCTGACTTCAAAGTCCTTTGCCGAAGGCTGGAGCTCCTGTAACTCAGCTATGGTGTCAGAATCTGCAAAAGATGGAAGAGTTACTCCCAGGTAAATAAAGCACTTCAAATACTTGCATCCTTAGGAAAGCAGAAGAAAAAAGAAAGAAAAGTGTTATGTCTTCCCTCACTGTCAAAAGACATTTAGTCACTTTCTCATCCGTCAAGAATAATTATAAAATCAGCACAAAAGTGTTTTTATATGTTAAGTTAAAATTAAGGGCTCCAAAAATTCCAAAGCACAGTTTCCATGGTAGCTATAATTTGAATCCTGTAGACTTAGAAAATAGGAGGAGAACACAAATCATGCTTTTCTCCCTCCTCTCTGAAGGTAGCAGGACAGTGTTTGGCCAGACAAGCTCATCAGCATTTAGACCAGTTTATAATGTGATGTAAGCAACCTGCTTCCTGTCTTAATCAACGCTGGAGTTGACTTCAGATCATTCTATTCTGATTACCTGTGCTCTGCTCAGTTTTCTCCCACCAGCCGGTTTTATCTCCCTTGGATTGTGTCATGAAGAGTAATGCCTTCCTTGCCTTAATATGTGGCAGTGCTACCAAAAAAAAGCCTTAGCCCAAGGAACCAAATGGAGCCCTGACATTTGCTCCGCAGAGCTGGCATGTCACACATCTGGAAGGGTTTGCAACCATCTTTTTCTTAACGTACACTTTTATTCCTTCTCCCAGTGCAGTCTCTCAGTTGGTGTCTTAGTCTGCCTGAGCTGCTACAACAAAATACCACAGATGAGGTAGCTTAAACAACAGGCACTTAATCCTCATAGTTCTGGAGGCTGGGAAGTCCAAGACCCAGGAGCCGACAGATTCAGTTCCTGGAGAGGGCCCGATTCCTGGTTTGCAGAGGGCTGCCTTCTCACTGTGTCCTCACATGGCAGGGAGAGGGGGTGCTCTGGTCTCTCTTCCTCTTCTTATAAGGATGCTAATCTCATCATGAGGACCCCACTCTCACGATCTCATCTAAATCTAATTGCCAAAGGCTCCATCTCCAGATACCACCACATTGGGCGTACAAACACTCAGTTCATAACAGTTGGAGATCCTCAGCGTATGAAGTATGGACTAAATGGATGGCAGATTTGGAATCTAACATACATTTTTTAACACTCGAAGAACACTAAGCTGGCGCATTGCTGGATAGGCAATGACTCTAATGACCCGCAAGAATGGAAGGAAGTGGCTGTGGCTGACCAAAAAATTCAGTCCTGCACATTACAGGGCAACTGCATCATATACAGGGGTTACACTCCAGAGGAAGACAAGAGAAACACATAATCAAGATTATCCTGGCAAACCCCTCAGAAAGGTGCCATGTTGAAGACCAAGAGACTTGAAATTCCACAGGCACGGGAGCGGATCGCCATTTCTGTCGTTGGGCTCCAGATAAAGTTGGGAGCTACATTCTCTCAGCAAGACGTTCACACAATGAGAGGGACCGAGTTGAACAAAGGCAAAAGCCATTTTATACCCATGGTCATTGAGCAGCATATTGATGAATTAGCCAACGCAATTTTAATTGTTACCCATCCCTTTCTCTATTGCATGGGTGGAGTTGCATTAACTTGGATCAAAAGCACACATGATGAACTCCACTGCACAGAGTGTCTTCCCACCCACAGACCACACCTCTCACTTCAGCTAGTCATCCTGAAAACACCTTCCTTTGGTCCCTTGGGGAATCAGGCGAGAGCAGTGGGTAGATCCACATTAATTCATCGTGACCACCGTAAAAAATAAATCTAGAGCGCCTACACGGAGAATTCCATGCAGAAACAAACCTGAAAGCTGTACAATATTTTCCTTTTGCCCTGACATCACTGTGCCAAGCCCTGTCTTTCTTCCCTGTCCTTTTCCAAGTTTCTTTCAGATCAAGTGTTTGAGTTTTAAATTATAATTCCCCATATATGCTGGCTTGCAACTTTCTGAGTTGAACCTGATTTCATTATTGCTTTCACACGAGGCTAATCTCTCCTGATTCTCTGTTAGGCTTGGGGCCCCCAAGTTTCTTGCAGCCTTGTCCAACTTAATAACTCTAGGTCAGTGACTGGCAACTACGAGGCATCTCAATCACACAAGTAGACAAATTGCTCACAGGTAAAACCAGCCTGATGTTCTCAGAATTCCGAGACGCCATTCCAAATCGCAATGTCTTTTCCAAAGGCTTTGGATTATTAAGTTGAACAGGTGAGACACTAAACTCAAGTCTATGACTATAAAAAAAAAAAAAAACCACCTTCACAACTTCTCTCCATACCAGCAGCTTCTGTGACTCCAAAAACCACATCTCCCTTCATCCCTGCACATTGTTAGTCACAGTATTTAAGAGCCCAATGGGTACTGAACATTGAGGTGGAGCTAAAGACCCAAAGCACAGTAATGAAAACACAGTCAACAAGTGACTTTGGCAGATAAACATGTGGACCCACAGGGCAAAAGCCAACTCAGCTGAGTGTATTGCTTCCTTTTTTTGAAATTCAGAAATCCAACATCTCGACTTCTAGGAATCCATCCTTCACAGAAACACTAGCACATGTGCTCAAAAAAGAGACATATGAAGATGCTCATGATGAGCACTGCTTGTAACAGAAAAATAATCAGAAACAAGCTAAAGGTCCATTAATGGGAAAGTGGAATCAACCTGAAAGTCCACCCACATAAAAGAATATTAGGCACACGTTTAGAAGAATGAGGTAGCTCGTTCTCCACCAGAACACATGTTCTTTAAGGGTGGGGATTCTTGTCTGTTTTGATCACTACTGTAAACCTAGTACCTAAAACAAAACCGGGCACAGAGCAAGTGCTTCATAAATATTTGTTGAGTCAATATATCGCTAAGTGAGCAGAGCTGGTGGCAAGACATTACACGCATATGATCCATTTTGTGTAAAATTAAACAAGAGTGACGTTAGAACATGCATGGAAAAGGGGTGATAATCGCTACAGTGAGCTGATTGGTACCCGGGGATGCATTACACCGGCCCTCCGTATCCTCAGTTTCTGTATCTGCAGATTCAACCAACCTTGGACCAAAAGGACTACAGCGGTTGCATCTGTAGTTCTTGTCATTGTTCCCTAAACAATACAGTATAACAACTATTTGCATAGCATTTACATTGCATTAGGAATTATAAGTAATCTAGAGATGATTTAAAGTATACAGAGGATGTTCATAGGTTATATGCAAATACTACAGCAGTTTACATAAGGGACTTGAGCATCTGTAGATTTTGGTATCTGCAGAGGGTCCTGGAACCAATCCCCTGAGGATACCGGGGGACGACTGTCCTATTCTCTTTACCTTTAGATATGTTTGAAAATTTCCATAACAAATATTTTATAAAGACAAAAAAAAATTGCCACACTATGCGCCAAACTGTTAACAGTGGTTATCTCAGACAGGTAAGATTTTGAGGGATTTTTCTCTCACTTTGACCTTTTATGTTTAACTTTGTATTATGTTTACAATTAGGAAAAAAACCTTAAAATTATAATTTGCCCATAAGTACTAAAGTTGTGAGCATACAGAAGTTTTTGCCTACAGTGAATGGAGCTGAAAGAGGGTGGAATTTCAGCTACTGTCAAATCACCAAGAATAGCCCAACTTTGACAATTATCAACACTTTCCTTTGCATGTTTTAATATCACACTTGTTTATTTTTTACACAAATTATAGGATATTATGCTTGAGGCTTTGCCACTTACTTTGTTCGTTTAGCAATATAATCATTCAACCAATATTTATTGAGCATCTACTATGTGCCAGATACTGTCTTAGGCACTGGGGATAGAATAGTAATTAAGAAACAGAAATCCCTTCCCTGGTTCCCAGATGCTGGTTCCCTGCCCTCCCTTGGCCGGAGCCAAGGACGTTGCTTCAGGGCTATACTCTCTGTCTCATTTCCTCCAACAGTCCCCAAAGAAATCTCCATCTCTACCACAAGACTCAAGAAACCCAGGCCATAGCAGCTGTTGGACCCTTCTTCCCGTGGAAAAACGAAGCTTACTTTCCAAAACAGACACTCGAAAGGGGGAAAAAAATTACTAATGCAATCACCCTTTTTCAATCATAGCCTCTCAACCATTCTCTCCAGGAAGCCTCTTCAAAAATATGAAGCAGCTCCCTGAAAGAATTCTATTACAAAAATCTTCCTTTCACTAAGCCTAGCCCCCTGATTACTGAATGAGCGGAGAAGATCAACAGCTTTAAAGTAAGTAGAGGGCAGTCTCAAGACTAATGAAGGCAGCTATCGATGGCTCGGTCAATTGGCCTCTTACACAATCTCCCTTTCCTTCCCACTCCGTGCTTGAGAATTTAAATATTCAAGAAAATAGGTGGGAGTTTATTCAAACAAATATGGAATAACGAACAAACACCCCAAGTACATTTTAAAATTAAGGATAAACAATATATTAAATGTTGGTGAAGTTTATAGCTATCCTTACCGGGTAACATTTAGCGAGTGTCTCCATGTGCCAGGAAACACGCTAAGCCTGGTCTGTGCACTAACTCATCCAATCCCCACAAAGCCTTATTAGATACGCATTTTGCAGATGAGAAAATTGAGAACAGAAGGGGTACGCATAAATATCAAAGGTCCCTGGAGTGGACATACATCAATTTTACCTACCCACAACTCCCAGCTCCTCTGGGTACTTGCATATCCTCTATTCCACGAGGCCCTGGTAATCACAGTGCCCTGAACCCCCAGGCACCCAGATGAGGCTGATCACAATACTTCACATCCTGGCCCAGCGATTACTCAAGGGGTGGGCAAAGGACCCAAAGCAGAGCCAATGAGAGTCCTCTCTGGGATTGTTATTAATATAGATAGTGGAAGATAAACATTGGGCAGGGTGGTAGCCAGTCTCCAAAGATGGTGCCCAATGAACCACGCCTCCTGCAATTCATGCCCTTGTGTAGTTCCCTGGCACATGGAATCTGGGCAGCCCTCTGACTCATTTCAAACAATAGAAAGTGGCCAAAGAAACCCTATGTTCCTCCCAGGCCTATGCCCTATAAGGCCTGGCAGCTCCCACTTTCCTGCTTGTGGAAACCCTGAGGTACCATGTAGGAAGTCAAGACACCTCTGCTAGAGAGACCGTGTAGATCAGAGGTCAGCATGATTTTTCTTAAAAGCGCTAGACAGTAAATATTTCAGGTTTCGTAGGCCCTATGATCTCAGTTCAGATTACTCAAATGCCTTGTAATGTGAAAGCAGCCACAGCAGTGCATAAACAAATGGGCATGGCTGTGTTCCGGTAAAACTGTTTACAACGCAGGCATTCCAGGCTGTAGTCGGCTGACCCCTTACGGAGAGACCACATGGAGGAGCCTCATGGAGAACAAGAGGCTGTGAGACTTCAAGAGAGAAAGGCCCAGTCGTCCCAGAGTCCCAGATAAGCCCAGCCTTCCAGCCAACATGCCAGACATTGAGTGAGCTATCAGAACATTCCAGAAGACAGCGCCACCCCTCTCCCGTCCCCCATGGCTAGAATCATGGCCTACGTCTCAAGAAGCAGAGGAATCCCCAGCTGAGCCCAGCTAACCCACAGAATCTGGAGAGGTAACACAATGATTATCATTTCAAGCTACTAAGTTCAGGGTGCTTGGTTGCACCACAAAGTCATATATGGCGGGGTTTCTCAAATTTGACATTATTGACATTCTGGGCAGATAATTCTGTGTTGTGAGGGACTGTCCTGTGCATTGTAGGATGTGCAGCAGCATCTCTGGCCTCACTCATTAGATGCCAGTAGCAACGTCCTCCCCAGTTTTGACAACCAAACGTGTCTCCAGACATTGTCAAGTATCCCTGGGCGCACAAAATCAGCACTGGTCAAAAAACACTGGTATAAAGTCAAAAACAGCAGCCTCCCCACCACGTGGAAGTCAAGCACAGTTAAGAGCAGGGCTGACTTAAGACCTTCATAGGCCCTCCCCGGGCACTTCTGCCTGGTCAGCCTCTTCACCCATAAAGCAAAAATCAAAAATTGTATTTTATGACTGCATTAGGATAAAGATGAACATATTACAGAATCATGATACATTATTATTATAGCCATATTTTTCTTATGATTTTAAAATAGATCAAAATTAAACTAAAGAAAATAAATTAAATTTATTAAAATTCAATATTGTGAGACCTAAGCACTACGCCTACTATACCTAATGGATAAGTCAGCCCTGCGTGGATGGACGGCTGGGCCAAACGACGTCATTTAAGTCCCTGGAACCAGCCATGCCTAAAGTTAGACCCATCCCTGGATTATTCAGTTTCATGAGCCATATTCACTTTTTGGCCCGAGCTAGTTTGAGTCGAGTTTCTGTCGCTTGTGACCCAGGGGTCTGACTTTACCGGTCTCCCAACTGCAACACGTGAAAACGGACCGTGAAGGTGGGTCTCAGACCAGAGTTTTCACCCACTCCACTAACCACTAACGCATTCTGCCTCTGGCATCCTGCCAGTTTTCTCTAGCAGCACAGTTTTCAAGAAAAAGTTCCCCAAACTTACACTTCCGGACAAAGTTGCTCACGTGTTTAATCTTCATCAGAGCAGGCTGACTGCATTCTTCAAAGAGAACAAAGAGGGCATCTAATATTCCTTCTCGGGAAAGAGACATCTGCTGTTGACTCATAAAGGGTGGTTTCCCCTAAAAACAGCAAACAGCAGATGGAGACACTGTCAATAATGAAAAGCTTTGATCAATAACATCCACACAGAGTAAATTACAAGCCACCAACTCAACTAGCTGCTCACGACACACGCTAACAGCACAATTCCGTGGCTTCATTCTTTAGAGCGACATCAACTGACGGTCATTAAGTTCTCACTTGTACGATTCCATTACTGTGGGTTCTTTCACCAGCACCCAGGAAGAAAAACTTCACAAGCACGCTGTTAATAAGAAAAGGCCCTTCTTTCTTAAGGGTCTGAGGCTCGTGGAAACACTTACTCTGGACCCTGCTGGTCCTGACATGTCTCCACGTCTCTACAACAGGAAACAACGATTGCCACTTCTTTCAAATGTGCCCAGAGGTCTGTTATTACGACTTCAGTTTCTTTAACTCATTCAAACAATCTAGAGTAGAGTGAATGGAGTGACTATATTAAAGCTGAATTTATTCAAGATCTGGAGGAACAGTTGAAACCGGCAGACTGTATCTAGCCCACAGACATGCTTTGTTTGGCCTGTAGTATTTAAAATAATTTGAATTATCTGCCAGTATTGAAAAATCAAGAGGTTTCACCAAAAATGGGGGGGGGGGGTTGTTTGGCTTCTCTTGAAACACTGGCAGATCTAGCAACATGGCCCCACATTCCTGCCTGTTGATGCTGAGCTGAAGCTGAGTAACACTCCTCCGGGTAGCGAATGTGTTCTGCATTCCACCGCAGCCCTGACCTGCAGTCTTCCATCTGGTCCGCTTGACTCCTTTATACTCACTGCCTGGCCCCCAAAGATATGAGTTTGCAACTCCTGGTCCAGAGCAATGGTTCCCGTGTGCCAAGCCATGGATTGGGGCGGGGGTGGGGGGGTCTCTCTGCAAAGATGGCCATCAACAGTTTTTCTAACTCTGAAGGCACTTGCTGCTGCTCCATCATCTAAAGGAGTCTGTCTCCCTCCCCTTGAATCTGTGCTGTCTCTGTAACTCACTTCAACCAACAGAACATGACATAAGTGACACTGTACCAGTGCTGGGTGGAGCCCTTAAAAAGTATGGCAGCTTCTGCGTTTGGTCTTTTGGGAAGCCAGCCACCACGTAAAGAAGTATGGGCTAGAGCAGGGATCAGCAAACTATGATCCATGGGCCAAATCTGGCCTACTGCCTGTTTTTATAAATAGAGCTTTACTGGAACACAGCCACGCCCATTAATTTACATCCTGTCTATGGCTGGTTTTGTGCTACAATGGCAGAGTTGAGTTGTTGCAAGAGACCATGTGGCCTACAGAGTCTAAACTATTTGTTATTCACAGAAAAAAATTACAAGCCCTGGGTTAGACTTACTGAATAATGGAAGAGCTCATAAAGAAGAGAGGCCAGGGGAAAGAACTCTGAGGTGCCCCAGCTGGCAGTCAGCACCCAGATGTTCCAGCCCCAGCCAAGCTCCAAACTCAAGATGGCCCCTTGAGTGACCTCAGCTGACGTCAAAGGGTGGAACAGAAGAAGCGCCTGGTTGAATCCAGCAGCCAACTCACAGAATCATAAGTAAAATTAAATCATTGTTGCTTTAAACTTTGTGAGTGGTTTGTTACACAGCTCTGGATAACAGAAACAGACTGGCTACATTTGAATCATCTGGAGAACTTAACTGGAAAAAAACACAAAAAACAGACTCTCTGATCCTATCCCCAACCTACTGAATTGGAATTTTCCAGTTTGTAGCTTAGAATCTGTTTTATTAACACGGCCGCCAAGAGATTCAAACCTCAACTAGATTTGTACAGCACTGGGTCGCAAGACCACAATATCTGTCACTTAGTAGTTCTGCCACTAACTCAGAAATACAGTAAGATTCTTTGTTTCTTCTCTTCTTTAATGAGTTTAGACTAGAGCAGCAATTCCCAAATACAGTACTGATTCTTTTTTTTTTCTTTTTTTTGAGGAAGATTAGCCCTGAGCTAACATCTGCTGCCAATCCTCCTCTTTTTGCTGAGGAAGACTGGCACTGAGCTAACATCTGCTGCCAATCCTCCTCTTTTTGCTGAGGAAGACTGGCACTGAGCTAACATCCATGCCCATCTTCCTCTACTTTATATGTGGGATGCCACCACAGCATGGCATGCAAGCGGTGCCATGTCTGCACCCAGGATCCAAACCAGCGAACCCTGGGCCGCCGAAGTGGAACGTGCGCACTTAACCACTGTGCCACCAGGCCAGCCCCTGAATTTTCTTTTTCAAATTGTTTTTTTTCCTTTTTCTCCCCAAAGCCCCCCAGTACACAGTTGTATATTCTTACACCCACAGTTGTGGGTCCCTCTAGTTGTGGTATATGGGATGCCACCTCAGCATGGCCTGATGAGCGGTGCCATGTCCACGCCCAGGATTCGAACCAGTGAAACCCTGGGCTGCCACAGCAGAGCATGTGAACTTAACCACTCAGCCACAGGGTTGGCCCCTACAGTACTGATTCTTAACAAAGTTTTCAAGGCTGCCGTGAAATGAGAAAAAATGACCACCACATAATGCCTCTTTTATAAAGCTAAATGTATTCACATTTTAAAATGGCCCTTTATCTGGAATGATGTCCTTCCTCTCTTGGTGTTTCTTAAAATGTCCTTTCTTTATGAAACAAAAGGACCAGAAGATAATAAGGTTGTTTTTTTTTTATCTTTTTTTTTTTACATCCTTTACTTGGCAAAATAAAAAGTTGGAAAACCTAGATCAGCCCTGCAAACTTGTGAAATTTCGCTGGCTCGAAAATCTAAAGTCTGTTAACTACTGACCTAGAACTTCTTGGAAAATAGTTTTAATTAGCAGGGGAAAAGAGAAACTGAGACTCAGTCTAAAGAACTTCCCTGACGGAAAATCAAATCACTACTCTATCTAACCCTCATTAAAATGGCACTGTTTGTGGCAAAAAAACAGTGTCCTCACCTGTCTACAGGAGGCAGATGTTAGGTGTACACTACACCTGCAAATAACAGATTTCCCGGGGACACGGAGGAACTCATCATTAACAAGAGATGAATTGAGGACTTACCCACAATCCTTACTGTTACAGTGACACTTAAATATAAGATACACTTAAACTCTGACACATGCTGCCAGTATTGCCCAGTGGTTACACAACCAGCCTTTGGAGTCAGAGAGACCAAACTGGAGCCCAGCTCTGCCATTTACAAGCTGCGTGATCTTGGGCAAGTCCTTGCCTCCCTTGGATCTGCCTCCTCTTTAAAATGTAAATAAATATAGTCCCAAGCCAGCCTTAATGGCCCCATGGTTAATGTTCAGTGCTTTCACTTCTTCAGCAGCCTGGATTCATTTCCTGGGCTGTCAGTAGTCATGCTGTGGTCGTGGCTCACATAGAAGAAGTAAAGGACTTACAACTATGATATACAACCACACAATGGGACTTTGAGGGAAAAAAGAGGAAGATTGGCAACAGTTGTAAGCTCAGAGTGAATCTTACCCTGCAAAAAAAAAAACATAGTCCCTACCTCTGCTATGAGGCTGAAGAGAGATAACCAGGAACATGCTGGCTCTGTGCCTGGCACACTGGAAGCCATAGCTATTACACAATTAGCACATTTTAAGCCCTTAATAAATGAGTGATTATTCTGTAATAAGTTGGGAACGTTTTAGGATAAAACAATAAAGCAGCTAAAAAGTGGCAGCACTCCAGTCAACTATGGTTAGAGATAGACTAGTCATCTGTGAAAAATATCTCAACTTAAAATGGTGATGGGGGTCCAGCCCCATGGCCGAGTGGTTAAGTTCGCACGCTGTGCTTCAGCAGCCCAGGGTTTCACTGATTCGGACCCTGGGCGCAGACATGGCACTGCTCATCAGGCCACAGTGGGGTGGCATCCCACATGCCACAACTGAAGGGACCCACAACTATAATATACAACTATGTACTGGGGGGATTTGGGGAGAGGAAGCAGAGGAAAGAAAGGAAAAAAAAGATTGGCAACAGTTGTTAGCTCAGGTACCAATGTTTAAAAAAAAATTAAATAAATAAATAAATGGTGACAGGGATCATCCCCACAGAACAACCTAAGCTTTCAATTTGTCCCTATTCTGATCCATTTGAACACTCCCCAATGCCAATATTTTGATCAAAATGTCATCAAGAACATATTAGCATTTATTATCATACAGGTATTCTACATAAATACCTTCCTAAATATAATTACTGCTAAGTGAACATAAATTTATTATTACTGTAACTAATACTATTTCTACACTTAGTATTAACAATAGTTACCATTAATAAAGGGCTTACCAAAAGCTGGGCAAAGAGCTAAGTGCTTTACACGGATTATCTCATTTAATCCTCACAATAACCCGTGAATTAGGTGCTATAACCTCTATTTTAAAGAGTGGCAGGGGCTAGCCCCATGGCCGGCCGAGTGGTTAAGTTCTCGTGCTCTGCTTCAGCGGCCCAGAGTTTCACCGGTTCGGATCCTGGGCATAGACATAGCACCGCTCATCAGGCCATGCTGAGGCAGCGTCCCACATAGCAGAACTAGAAGGACCTACAACTAGAATACACAACTATGTACTGGGGGACTTTGGGGGGAAGAAAAAAAAAAAAAAGATTGGCAACAGATGTTAGCTCAGGGTCAATCTTTAAAAAATAAATAAATAAATAAAGAGTGGCAAACGGATTCAGAGAAGGCAACTGACCCACTCAAGGTAACACAGCTAACAAGTGCTAGGGCCAGGATTCAAACCTAAATCTTCACCACTGCCTATATAGTCCCCCTGACTTATGAACACATGAGTCAAATAAGGATTTCTACATCAACAATATTTCGTCTACATCAGAAACAGAAGAATTAGAAATCGACTTGGAAATAATCTCCTGATATTGTTTTAATATTTCTGGGATGATGGAAATGTTTTATATCTTGAGAGGAATGTGGGTTTCACAGCTGTGGTATTTATCAAAACAGTTTTTTTAATCTAGAAAATAAACATCCCTTGAACGAAAAACAAATATGATTACACCTGCAGCAATTTTGGTCAAAAGAGTGCCTTTGTTCATTTTTCCTTCTTTAATAAAAGGACAAACTTTAGTACAGAAGGATAAAGTGTGAGAAATGATTAAAAACTATCCCTTCAAGGGCAAGTTCAGTTATCCACTCCTGTCTGCACAGTGGCTCCTTTTTCCAATACTATGAGCGCATATAAAATATCAAATGGGACTTCTCTTAGAAGATTAGCCTCAGTTCTATAATAAAAGCAAAAGTGAGTGACAAGGAGGGTCCAAGGAAACAAAGGCAGGTGAGCAGAGCTGGCAGCCTGTTACCTGGAAGAAATGATTCAGCCTGGAGGCCCGGCTGGCGATAGGTTCAGCAGCACCAGCGTCCAGCAGGTTCCGAGCCCCATACTTGAACTTCAACATCTCCCACTGGTGCTGAAGGGAGACAGGAGAAGGTCAAGTGTAAAGCGCAGCTTTGAGGAGGAAGGACTTGGGAGACTCCAATCTCTCAAGAGATCAGGGATAAGGAGGTGAAAATCAGCCACCACACAAGTCCTGGGAAGCTCAAACAGGTGATGGATATTAAAAACCAGATTTCGATTCACTGTAACAGGAGGTGGTACACTTACCTGATACTCTTGCTTACTTACAAGTTTGTTTATTATCTGCCCCCCTTAGAATGTAAGCCTCACAAAGGCAGGGAATTTTATCCTCACATAGTGGGGACACATATAGCCCGGGCACATAGTAGGTGCTGATAAATAGTTATTGAATGAATAACTGAAAATACGCAAATTACATAATAAGTTGGAGGGTGATAAGAGCCATAGGGTTAAAAAAAATTGATCAGGGTGAGAGCAATTGGGGCATGAGTGTGTGTGCACAATTTTTAACAGTGTAGTTAGAGTAGACTTCACTGGGAAGGTAACATTTGGACCAAGAACTGAAGAGAGTGAGCAGCAAGTGTTGCTGATATCTGGGGAAAGAAAAGAATCTGGGCAGAGGGAACAGCTGAAGCCAAGGATCTGGGGCAGGACGGACCGGGCCTTCCCTAACAACAGCAAGAAGCCCTAAGGGGCTGGAGCAGAGTGAAAGAGGTGGAAGTAGGGGGTGACGGCTGGGGACCGAGAGTATGAAGACACTAAAGAAAACTGTTCGCATCACGCAAATAAGCAGCTGCCGGACTGGACAGAATAATGCAGGTAATGCGGACATGAGGCAGGGCAGAATACACATAGGACCCCACCCAGTTTAGGAGAGGGACAATTCCTCCTGCCCCGGGCACCACCTGGCTGACCTTCCGCTCCCGAGGAGGGGGGCGCGCGCCCCGCCAGCCCGGGAAGACCCTCCGGGCCCCCAGCAGCCCTGGGGCGGGACCGCCGCCCTCCCGCAGCGGGAGGGAAAGCCGGGATTGGTGCGGGCGGACGAGGCCCTTCCCCCGGCCTCGCAGAGAGGGGTGAGGGAGAATTCGGGGTGGGGGGACCACACTCACGCTCAGCCGACCCCGCCAGTCTGCGCTCTGCTCCGCCCAGCGCCTCCCGCCGCCGCGTTTGAACCCGGGGAACGGCGCGGGCGGGGCCCAGCGTGTCTGAACCAATCAGAGTGCCTGCTCCTATGATGGACAACTGCACTTCAGCCAGGCCCCGCCCAAGCCCTTAAAGGGTCGGAGGAAGTGAAAGAGAGAGCCAATCAAATTGCCTCTTCCTTTGACTCGTGACCAATGGGAAACCGGGAAAGGCAAAACCCGGCAGGGCAGGTCTTGAAAGTTTGAAATTGGCGGTTAAGCAGGATGCTGTTTAGGGACGCTTCTGTTTGTGTCTAGGGTCCCTGGAGAGTTCGCCCGGGCGGTGTCCCCTGTTTGCATGGCTACCTATGAGGAGGAAGACAGCCAGGCCACTCTGCTTGGTCTTCTTGTTCCTCAATCCTGGCTAAAGTCGAAGTACTTGTTACTTTGGTAAACCAACTGGTTCTCTGCTACAGCTGAGACAGCAGATGTTTTGAGTTTGAACTTCCACCTGCCTCGGCGACTGCCTCTCCCGGCTGATTGTCCCGCAAGGAATAGGTGAAGGTATGGGGACTGTCTGAAAGGACAATTTAAAATAAAGACAGAAGTCACTTCACTAAAGAGGACAAATGGCCAACGAACATATGAAAAGGTACTCAACATCATTCGTAATCAGGAAATGAGAAAACTAAAACCACAAGGAGATGCAATAACGTGCATCCAGATGGGGGGGCGGTGGGGACTGATGGTGTTTAGAAGATATGAAGCTGCATGCATTCATACATAGCTGATGGGAGTGTAAATTAGCACAGTCTCTGAAAAAGAGTTTGGCGCTGTTTCCTAAAGTTGACGATAGGCACATTATGTGACTCACTCCTGGGTATAACATGCCTTAGAGAAGCTCCTAATTATGTACACCAAGAGACGTGTACAAGAATGTACAAGTGGCGTTGCACAACATAATGGCAAAAAAAGATGGAAGCAACCCAAACGTCCGTCAGCAAGAGAAAGGAATGAAAAGGAATAAACCACAGCTGAACACATGACATAATGAATTTCAAAACAATACTGAGTGAAGGAAGCAAGACAACAGAATAAAGTATGAGTCCATTAACATAAATTTCAAAAATGGACAAAACAAAATAAGGTTGTCTAGAGAGAGATATACATACAGGTGAGAAAACCATAAAGAGCAAAAGTCAGGGTAGTGGTTACCTGGGGCTGGGATGGTGGCCTTTCAGGGTGTCGAGGTTCTGCTATGATCTAATTCTTATCCTGGGTGGTAACAATATGGATGTTTTATAATTAGTAAATAGTGTGTATATATATTTATATATATATATATGTTCTATTTATGTATATAAAAATTTTTAAGGGGGAGGCAGTTCCATTTGTGCTTTCCTGATCCCTCCCTACACTAGATAGAACTGGAGATGTCTTATTACACGCAGGCACACACACACGTGCACACATCAGTGCAAAACCAGAGCTATAGACTTGCTCAATATATTTTTTCCCCAAACATAACTTGCTATTCATTCCTGGGACAATAATGATAGCTACTATTTATAAAGCACCTTCTTTTTTTTTTTAATCAAGCACTTTATCTCATTTAATCCCTACCACAACCCTGAGAGGGAGGAACTGTAATCCACATTTTCCAGATGGGAAACTGAAGCTGAGAGAGGTGGAGTGACTCATCTTGGGTCATTCAGCTTTAGGGGGTAGAGCTACTCTGGACTGACTCCAAATCCTTTCCTCTACACAAAACCTGCTTCTCAGAAGACATTAGAAATTCTCCCAGCCTCTGCTTTTGTCATGTCGCAAGGGCTGACGCAATCCAGAAAAATGTATAAAAATAAGAAATGCTTCTAATGACAGGAGAGGGTTAACCAAAGTTTAGGGATGGCAAGGTGAGGGGAGACACAAAAAGGGTTGTGGCTGTTGACTTGATATAAAGCATGTCAGAAAAGCTGCGAATGTGGAGGTAGTCAATACTTCTGCTGATTTTTCTAGTCTGGCCAAAGCTGTTAGTTTCTAGGTATCAGAAACAGAAGGCTTTACCAGAATCTTGGGGCTTGTTCATCATAAATTAGAATGCAATGTTAACAGCACCATTTCACACTTCTCTGAATCCTGCCTAGATATCTTTCTAATTTCCCAGTGGAACAATTACTGGCCTCTGCAAATCCTTTGTGAAACAAGACAGGGAATAAACAACAAATAAAATGAATAAAGAAACATAAAGCAAAAACCACATTAATCCCTCAATTTTCTTTCAGGAGTGTAACAGCACAGAAAGCATACGAGGAAAGAGAATAAGGAGGGACCAAGGATGGTTGTGCCGATGCTAAAAGGATAAGAGGCTGCCAAATAGAATGAAATGTCATTAAACTAGACTGACAGGAAAACTGAGACCTTATGTTTGTTCTTGAAATATGAAACAATGACCAGTTCTATGCTGAACGTGAATCCATGATGATTATTGTGTTGGGGATTCTGGAAGAAGATCATTATCACTGAGTCATAAGTTATGATGACTTATGACATTATGATGTTCTTGCATTCAATTATTCATTGATTCAAAAAACATTTATTGTGCTAAGCACTGTGGGTACTAAAATGAAAAAGATACCTTCCTTGTCTGTTTTTGAAAAGCCAAGTATGGTGGGGAAATGGGGCTGTAAGCAGACAATTGTGAAACACTGTGATGAGTTCCTGTGGCATTGAATTCTACCAAGTGCTGTGGCACTCAAGGGAGCAGAGGGCAAGTGGTACGTGAGAGCAAATATCCAAAACTTGAAAATAAAAGAAATGTGATTGCCCTCAGAGCGTTCAACTGGGAGATAAAGCTAGCAGAGATACTCCAAGGCACCTTAAAGAGACTGGAGGATTGACTACAAGACTCAAAGTGGCCTTAGTGGAACATTAAGAATTGTACAGGGGCTGGCCTGGCGGCGCGGTGGTTAAGTTCGCATGTCCTGCTTCGGCGGCCCAAGGTTCGCTGGTTCGGATCCCAGGTGCGGACGTGGCAGCGCTTGGCAAGCCGTGCTTCGGCAGGCGTCCCACACATAAAGTAGAGGAGGATGGGCACAGATGTTAGCTCAGGGCCAGTCTTCCTCAGCAAAAAGAGGAGGATTGGCAGCAGATGTTGGCTCAGGGCTAATCTTCCTAAAACAAAAAAAAAAAGGAAGAAAGAAAGAATTGTACGTACTGTCCCTCCAAAGGACAGATCAAGTATCTGAGAAGCTAACCCTTTCTAGATATAAAGAGACAATGCTATTCTGGTTCCTTTGGCAAGAAAGAGTTCCTCAAGCTATTTTAGCTTCAGGTAACTTCTAAATCATGAAAATAACCACCATTAGCTGAGTGCTTTCTAAGAGCAAGACATATCCCAGGCATTACCTGTTTCCCAGAGATGTGCCCCCACCACTGGTATGAGAAACACTTTCAGGTCACATACAAATGTCACTTATTTTTTAAATTATACATTTTACTGTGTGTTAGGAAAAATTATAGTTAGTCCATCAAACCAGGTATTGTAGGATGTTTAGCAGTATCTTGGCCTCCACCCATTAGATGTCCCACCCACCAGCACACACTCCCAGTTGTTTCAACCAAAAATGTCTCCAGGCATTGCCAAATATCCCATGGGGGGCAAAATCGCCCTGAATTGTAACTGTGTGACATGAAAATTCCCAATGAACACATTAAATATACTTTCTTTATTTAAACCAACAAAGCTCACAAACAAACCAAAATACGTTTTCCAGATTTTAAAGGTTATGCGAATTTCTGATTGTTAGAACTTTCATTCTGACAACATTACTTTCCAAATGCTTTTCTCCAAATTTGAATGAAGAATTTCCTATCCGTGTTCTTTTTTTTCCTTCTTTGACCTTAGACAAAGCTTGTAACAAGGAAAGAGAAATTTTCAAAATCCAATTAAATGGCAATTAGCCTTCCTGCCATTTGATTCCAGACAATTTCTCTATGATGCTTGGGCATGTCGGTTAATTGTGTTTCTTCAAAAATGTTATAAACTGTAAAACATACCTCTAATCCTTCAGCCCACTGATTTCAGGAGTGTTTTATAATCCCCAATCCATTTATAATACAAGAGATTCAGGCACCCAACTCAAAACAACTGTGTTCTGAGGACAGGTAGAAAAAAAATGTCATCAGATCCCTACAGTGTTCAAGAGAATGGAAGGAGAGGCCATAGATGGGCAGAAAATATTTGCAAAAGATACGTCTGATAAAGGATGTTATCCAAAATATACAAAGAATAATTAAAAGTCGCAAATAAGAAAACAAACAACCCAATTTAAAAATGGGCCAAAGACCTCAACAGACACCTCACCGAAGAAGATAGACAGATGGCAAATAAGCATATGAAAAGATGCTCCCCATCATATGTCATTAGGGAAATGCAAAGTAAGACAACAATGAGATACCACTACACACCTATTAGATTGATCAAAATCCAGAACACAGACAACACTAAATGCTGATAAGGATGTGGAGTAACAGGAACTCTCGTTCCTTGCTGGTGGGAATACAAAATAGTACACCCAGTTTGGAAGACAGCTTGATGGTTTCTTAAAAAACTAAACACTGTTGCCATACAATCCAGCAATTATACTCCTTGGTGTTTACCCAAAGGAGTTGAAAACGCATGTCCACACAAGAACCTGCACGTGGATGTTTATAGCAGCTTCATTCATAATTGCCGAAACTTGGAAGCAACTAAGATGTCCCTCAGTAGATGAATAGATAACTGAACTATGGCACCCCAGACAATGGAATATTATTAGCACTAAAAAGAAATGAGCTATCAAGCCATGAAAAGACATGGAAGAGCCTTAAATGCATATTATGAAGTGAAAGAAGCCAATCTGAAAAGGCTACATATTATATGATTCCAACTCTATGACATTCTGGAAAAGGCAAAACTGTGGTGACAGTAAAAAGATGAGTGGTTGCTAGGAGTTCAGGGGAGGAGATGAATAGAAAGAGTACAGAGGATTTTTAGGGCAGTGAAAATACTCTGTACCATACCATAATGATGGATTCATGTCACTAAACATTTGTCCAAACCCAGAGAATGTACTATACCAAAAGCAAACAGTAATATAATATTTAACATGATTATTGGACTAGAAAACACATACTTGAAAGAGACTAGATGATTGTCGATCTCTCAAAATTAATGAACTCATATACTTATTGTAAACCGTGTCTCATGCCTTAGCTGAGCTCCAAGAAGACAAATACTTTGTCCTGGGATATGATTAAATATGTCCCATATTCTTTCATCTGGATTTATCCTAGGTCTGCATGTAATAATAACCCTCTTTTTAAATTGACTCTACCTTTCTTGTCAACCTAATATTTACTGTTTTTAAACCCATCTCCTACGCCCACCCACGCTCTAGCTGCATGAGGGCGAGGATCATCCTGTCTTGCTCCCAGCAAGAATCTTCAGTATCTTGCACAGTGCCTGGCCCTTGGGAGGCCCTCAGTAAATTTATATTCTCTGAATTAACATGTGAATAAATGAATGAATGCACCTCTGCATTCAGTAAAGTGTTAGATCTAAAGTTCAGGTGGAAAAGCCACTCTGATTTAAGTTTTACTTTTGCAAATTTTCTGACTGTGGATGGATTTGAATCAGGACATGGAAGCAGCCATCCTGCAAGAACAAGAAGACACCAATAGAAGACATTGCAGAAATAAATAGAAAATGCAGGGATTAAAGTAATTTGATTTATGTGTCAATTATATCCCAATAAAGCTGGGGGAGGAAGTAATTTGATTATTTCTTTAATAGAAAGAGTAGAAAGACTTCATCAGACTTCATTCATTCATTTATTCACTCAACAAACATTTATTGAGTGCCTACTATTTGTGACTCTATTTTAAGTGTTGGGGAGATAGCAGTAGATAAACTGAACAAAAATCCTTGACCTTGTGGAGTTGATGTTCTGGTGGGCAGAGACAGGCAATGAGCAAGATAAATAAGTAAATGTGCTATGGAGAAAAATGACCCAGAAGACGGGCTCACAGAGTGCAGGAGAGGTGCTGCGATCTTAAAGTGGTCAGGAACGGCTTCATTGAGGCGGTGACATTTGAATCAAGACTCCAAATTTGGGAGAGAGCCATGCAGACAAGAGGGGAGGGGCTCTCCAGGCAGCAGGATCAGCAAGAGCAAAGGCCCTGAGGTGGGAGGGGGCCTGGCACGTTCAAGAAACAGGAGGCCAGTGTGTGAGTTTCCTATCGCTGTTGTAACAAATGACCACGAACTCAGTGGCTTAAAACGAGACAGATTTATTCTCTTGTAGTTCTGGAGGTCAGAAGTCCAACAAAGATCTCACTGTACTAAGATCAAGATGTCGGCAGGATTCTTTCTGAAGGCTCCAGGGGAAAATCCTTTCCCTTGCCTTTTTCGGCTTTTAAAGCCACCCATATTCTTTGATTCATGGCTCCTTTCTCCATCTTCAAAGCCAGCAACGTAGCATCTTCTCTTCTCTTGTCTTCTCTTCCCTTCTCTTCCCTCTCTCTCCTCTCTCTATCTCTCCCCTTCATTTGTCACATCTTCTCTCTCTGATCCTCTTCCACTCCTCTTATAAGGACCCTGTATTTACATTGGGCCCACCTGGATAATCGCACCCCCATCTCAAGATCCTCAATTTAATCACATCTGCAAAGTCCCTTTTGCCATGTAAAGTAACGTATTCACGGGTTCTGAGGATAGGACGTGGACATCTTTGGGGGGGCCACTGTTGGGCCCACCACAACCAGCAAGGTTGGAGAAGAGTTGGTGCAGGCAAGACTTGTAGGAGATGAGGTCAAAGATACTCCTTTTCACTGACTAAAAGCTTATTCATTAAAAAGAATGGTGTTTGCAATTTCATTCTTTAAAACTAACTGGGTTGGCCTTTTCCACAAGAAATAATATTGGGTTGCACTTTTCTACTCCTTCTGCTGTCAGAGCGCCTTTGTAATGTTCTCTTTATTTCCCAACTTCTAATAAAGTTAAAACACTTGGAGAGACTGCGGTAGAAATTATTTGAGCTCTCCGTGTGTGGGTGTTAAGAAAGGCTCTCCGATCCCAAAAGGCAAACCTAGCTGAGAGGACTTTGAGAAGAAAGAAAACACAAAACGTGGAGGGGGTAGAAAAGAGTGTATTCTGGTGTTCATTAACATCCCTTTGCAGAAAAGCCCAAGATCTCTATTTGGGGGCTCGTATATATTGGGGAGGACACTGTCCAGCCTTGCATAGCTTTTTTTTTTTTTATTTATATTTTAATCGTGGTAAAATACACATAACATAAAACTTACCATCTTAACCACTTTTAAGTCACAGTTCAGTGGCCTTAAGTCATTCACACTGTCGTGCAACCATCCCCTCCATTCGTCTCCGGAACTCTTAATTTTGCAAAACTGAAACTCTGTATCCACTAGACCATAACTCCGCATTCCCCGCTCCTCCCAGCCTCTGGTAACCTCTAATCTTTCTGTCTCTATGAATTTGCCTATTCTAGGTGCCTCATACAAGTGAAGTCATAAAATATTTATCCTTTTGCATCTGCTTTATTTCACTTAGCATAGTTTTTTCAAGTTTCATCCACATCGTAGCATGTATCAGAACTTCATTTTTATAACTGAGTTTTATTCCATTATACAGATATACCACATTCTGTTTCTCCATTCATCTGTTGATGGCCCCTTGGGTTGTTCCCACTTTTTTGGCTATTATGAATAATGCTGCTATGAATATTGGCATGCAAGTACCTGTCTGAGTCCCTGCTTTCAATTCTTTTGGGTATATACTTAGGAGTGGAATTGCTGAATCATATGTTAATGCTACATTGAACTTTTTGAAGAGCTGCCAAACTGTTTTCCACAGTAGCTACACTATGTTACATTCCCACAAGCAATGCATTAGGGCTCCAATTTCTCCACATCTTCACCAGTGCTTGTTATTTTCTGTGATTTTTTTTTAATAGCCATACTAATGGGTAACAAGTGATATCTCATTGTGCCTGTTTATTTTTACTTTCCTTGTTTAGTTATAGAAATTTTTCATATGAAATGCAGGCGTTTCTCCAGATCACACTCATTCCACACTATCTGTTGAACACCTATACTTCACTTCCGACAGCCTTTAGGCTCCCGCTTTCAAAATTACTTCCCTCAAGGGCTTCCTTGTCTTTAAAACACCTAAGGCACCATTGCTTGCTTTGCATTTTGCCTCACCGAAGCCGAGGCGCTATCTAGCGGCCTAATGGAGTAACTGCAGGTGCAGCCCCCGCTTTTCACCAGTGCCTGTCCTAATAGGTAAAGAGTGCTTGATTATATTTTATTTCCCTGGTGATGCCCCTCTGGTAATACCATGAAAGGGGAAATCCAAATCCGATTCAGAAAGGACTGTTTTTCCAAAGATTATATAAATGGGCTTTCGCCACAAATGGCAATGCCTTCTCCAGTGTCCTCTTAATTGCACCCCTTCCTAAAATAGGAATAATAGAAATGCAGCTGACATTTTAAATGTAACTGGGTTGTGGAACAATCTATCCAAAAAAGAAACAATTTTATTTTCTTCCAGTCTGTTCCTTCCTTCTCGATTAAATTTCCCTTTTCCACCCTTTAAAGACAGCCCTAGCTTTCAGGTTTCCTCAGTTTTCACAAAGTCCCTTGCAGTGCCATCTGATACTTGACCTCCTTCCTCCCCAGAATAGGCCGGACTTTGGGGTGGGGGTGCGGGGGGCCACTGGTCTGCTGTTTCATGCTGTTCCCTCCCCCCACTTTCTTCCTTTAAAATTCCCCTGATGTTTGGAGCGGAGACTAGAAATTAGGCGGAAGAGCCCCACCCTACCATGCCCCTCCCCTCACACATCCAGTTAAGTTCCAAGGTGGCCACTCACTTCGTTTGTGCCCACTCAACCTCGAGAGTTCAAGCTTCTCCATTTTGCCCCCATCTCAGCCTCTCCACCTCCACACTCCAGCCATCTCCCTCCCATTTTTCTCCCTTTCCTCGGAGATCACAAGAATAAGAATAAGTATCACTCTTGGAAAAGGAGATAATGTTATCATTAGCTAGGACTGTAAACCTGAAAAACCCAAAAGACTCAACTAAGGAATTATTAGAACCAACAAGAGTTCCAAAAGATAGCCCAATAGAAGAGGAATGTATAGAAAAATCAATAGCTTTCCGTTATACCAGCAACCGCCACTGAGCTAATGTGAAGGAGAAAAGATTCCGTTCCAGGAACAGCAACATATCAAGATCCTGGAAATAAACTCAACAGGAAAAAGAACAGAGATCACATAAAGGAAACGATAAAGCTTGACCACGGACGTAAAAACAAGACATGAGTAAGAAAACAGAGAAGCATGGCAGGTCCCTAAACAGGAAGCATCAACATTGTAAGAATTCTTCTTCTTCCCAAATTAACATAAAGACGAAAAGCAGAATAAATAAATTGTGGTCCATCCATACAATGGAATCCTACTCAGCAATAAGAAGGAATGAGCTGTTGACATATGCAAGCACATGGATAAGACTCAAGACCATTATGCTGAGTGGAAGAAGCCAGACACAAAAGAATACATACTTTATGATTGCATTTATATAAAACTCTAGAAAGAGGAAAAATTGATAGCAGCTGGAGTTGACAGTGGAGGTGAAGATTAATTGCAAAAGGGTATGAGGGACCTTTTGTGTGCGTGTGAGAAAGCATGGCCCTGAGCTAAAATCTGTTGCCAATCTTGCTCTTTTTGCTTGAGGAAGATTGTCGCTGAGCTAACATCTGTACCAGTCATCTATTTTATATGGGATGCCACCACAGTGTGGCCTGACAAGCGGTGCTAGGTCCACGGCAGGGATCCAAAACTGGAACCCCCAGGCGCCAAAGCAGAGTGTGCGAACTTAACCCCTACGCCACTGGGCCAGCCTCTTGAGGGACCTTCTGAAGGTTGATGAGAATGTCCTACATCTTGACTGTACTGGTGGTCTAAACATTTGTCAAAACTCATCTAAATGTATCCTTAAAATGGTGCATTTATTGTATGTAAATTATAAATAATTTTCAATGAAGGTGAAAAAATGAAATGCAATTACAATTGAAATGTGACTCAAAAAATCCCCAATGTTAGATTTTTGGGGAAGGGCTTGGGAATAATAAATGCATGAGACCAGCCAAGAAAAAAAAGCGTAAGCTCAAAAAGCCCATCAACAAGTCCACTGCCCGAATAGGTCACACTGGGAACAATACGCCTCCAGTTTCTCCGTTCTGGCAGAACCATCCATCCCTTCATCTCTAAGAAAGTTTCCCCCATGGGGAGGGGAAGGAACAGTCCCAGCCCTTGCCCTATGTCCACGCCCCCCCATACAGCCTGGGGTGGGAGTCAAGGGCCAGAGTGAGGCTGCAGATAGCAAAGGAGTTTGCTCCCTTCTAATAGAAGAGGGGGACCGCCATTGTTTTCTTTTGTCTTTGGAATGTGGGGTCCATGAAGCTTTTTTTTTTATCTCAGCTGCGAGTCCTGGCTGCCTCCCCCAGAGTCATCCTATTACAAACAGCAAGCAAGAGGTTCAAATTCCTTTAGGACGCTCTTTTTATCGTGGAGGGCTCCAAGAACATATTATTTCATGGCATAAAAACAAGGGCCACCTGTAAGCCCAAATAAATTCTAGGGATTTAAGAGAGGCAATGTGCAAACATCACGTGGTGGATTCCAATACGCACCAAGCAGGAAAGAGGAGCACAGTGATGAATTGATTTTGTAAACTCCCACGGTTTGCTGTTATTTAGCATGAAACGCTTGAAAAGGGAGAACAATGAATTGATGCATCAACATGCTCTGTGTTCATTGCAGACAAAAGCAAGACAGTGCCTTACTGTGACCAATTTTTCTGGGCATAAAGATATTCCACGACCATTAAGACATCTCTCTTTCAATTGGTATGCTTGGCGGTATATTTTTAGAATTGGAATTTCTCGTTAAGGGATGATATGGTTTGAAGATGATCCACTCTTCCGAGCTAGTTTTCTCTCTGCTCCCCATTAGTGGGGTCTAAAAAGACTTAGAAAATAAAGGTCTTATGCCTTCGGGAGCACAATTCCAAGCTCACTTTCCTCTGCCAAATAAAAACCATTTCTAGCACCAACAAAAAAGTATTAGGTCTGAGATCCTTTACCAGTTTTTCACTCTGTGTAGCTAAGATTCTTCAAGGAACAAGAAATCATCAAGATGTGAAATTTATTGGAAATATTCTTGACTGCCAATCAATGACGGATATCGGGATCTACCTCTCCAGGATAACTTATGGAGATAGTCTTTCATTTTCTGAGCCACTGGAGTGTCTCCCTATTCACCACTAGTAAATAAAATGAGAACAACCCTATCAGGTGCTGCTAATGCCTGCTGCAAATTAAATGGAGCCTATCACTCAGATCTGTCAATATTAGTTATCTGATGCTGTGTAACAATATCGCCACACACACAGCAACATTAAACAACACACATTTATTATCTCACAGTTTCTATGAGTTGAGAGTCCAGACACAGCTGAGCCAGATCCTTGGCAGAACTGCAATCAAGGTTTTGGCCAGGGCAGCAGTCTCATATCAAGGTTTGACTGGGGAAGGATCTGCTTTTAAGCTCATGTGGTTGCCAGCAGACTCAGTTGCTTGAAAGTTGTAGCTGTAGTTTCTTCCTAGCTGTCAGTGGAAGCCACCCTCAGTTTCTTGTCACGTGGCCCAGTCCATAGAGAAACTTACAAGACAGCAGCTTGCTTCCCCAAAACCATCAAGGAAGAGAATCCTGCAGCAAAACAGACATGACAATCTTATGTAACTTAATCACAGATGTGACAGCCTATCACTTTTGCCATATTCTATCGGTTAGAAACAAGTCACAGGTTCTGCCCACACTCAAGGGGAGAGGATCACACTAGGACATGAACACCAGGAGGGAGAGTTCACAAGAGTCACCTTAAAGTCTGTCCTCCACGTTGTCCAAACTGGCTGTCGATATCACTTTAGTTTAAATGGGGATGACTTGATTGAAATGGGATGACTCCATCCCCATGACGGACAGACAGACCATCCTCTGCCATGAGTCCTTTCATTCAAGGATAGTATTTACTACACAATTGAGGGCAATTTGGGATGATTCTCTCCTCTTCTTACCTGCTCTTTCTTTCTCTTTCTCCTGTCTACCTCCCCTCCAAATAATGAGAATCCACACTGCTACTCTACTGGGCACATCGCCCTGAGTGCACCTCTTGGATACCCCGCAGTGGGGACTCGCCTGTCTCTGGGAATGTAACTATGTGTACATAGAAGTATCTACCGTCATCAATATCATTGTCACAGTTGCTCAGTGCCTCCACTGTGCAAAGCAGTGGTAGCCATGAATGGTGATGCAAAGAAGAATGAGGAATGATCTCCAGATATTTACGATCCAGATGAAAACTGCTCTGCAGTCTTACCCAAGAGAGGATAAAGGGACCATAAACCTAAAGGGCATAATGCACAGCTCTTGTCCGCTGTGTTTGAATTTTTTAAAAATGAGCATGGAGGAATTCAGAATAGACATTTCTTATCCCACCTTCTAGAAACAGAATCCCAATCTGGAAACACAATCCCAAATATCCCTTGTGAATGCCCCCTCCCTTCCACATCTTCTCAACCAGAAGCCTTGGGTGGAATTGATCCAACCCCTCCTCCAGAGAAGGGCCTCTATCAGTCATCAGCCAATCAGTTTCTCCCATACCTTTCCCCTACAGTGATTGGTTCACAATTGAGGCGGCAACCCAACCAAAGCCAATGAGAGATTAGGAGAAGATTATCGTGGTCCCTGGGAGTGAATTCCCTCTCTCTTGAGGAAGTTTCCAGAAGAGTCTCTTCCTCCATACCAGTGTTATCCAGTAGAAAGATAATGTGAGCTTCATATGCAGTTTTTAATTTTCTAGTAGGCACATTTTAAAAAGCAGAAAGAAAAAGGTGAAATTGATTTTAATAATATATTTTGTTTAACCCAATATATCTAAAATATCATCATTTTAATATGTAATCAATATAAAAATTATTAGTAGATATTTTACCTTTTTTTATACTAGGTCTTTCAAATCTGAGGTATGTATTTGATGCTGACAGCACGTCTCAATTCGGACTAGCCACATTTCACAAGAGTCACGTGTGGCTAATGGCTACTGTATTGGACAGCGGAACCCTGGACAGTACAATATAAGGATGTGAGACAAAATGCTATACTCATTTCGATACCACAAGTATGTGGGACGGGGGACAGCTTAGGATGAAACTGACCACATCTAAGGAAAAGAAGAGAACCAGAAATAAACTGGGTCTTCAGTGACATCATATGAGTCACCTGATCAAGCAGCACTTGAAATCAGTGCAACCTCAGAACATTTCAGTTACGTAAGCCAATAAGTTCCCTTTACTACTTAAATTTATTCAAGTTGAAATTTCTGCCATTTCCAAACAAAAGAATCTCAACTGATACAGAGGGTAATTATTAAAATAAAACAACTATTAATGTGCCAAAACTGAAGGATGGAAAGTAAGCATAAAGCGGTCAAAGATGGGAGAAATCAGCTTGGAGATATCAAGGTTTCTCAACCTGTGCTTTCGACATTTGGGGCTGGATAATTCTTCATTTTGAGGGGCTGTCCTGTATTGTGGGATGCTTAGCAACATCCCTGGCCTCAACCCACTAGATGCCAGCAGCACCCTCTACCTCCAGCTGTGAAGAATGAAAGCATCTCCAGATATTCCCCAGTGTCCCCAGCTGAGCGCTACTGAGCTAGAGGGGAGATTTGTCATAAATCTGGAGGAAAGGGTGGGATGTATTTAAGTGAGAAAGGCATTTCCAGTGGGGGTAACGACATGAATGAAGGAACCCGAGAGAGAAAACAAAAGGCTCACAAGGAAATCAATCAAGTCATCACTGCTCCGTCTCAGCTGTGGCTGCCAGCGACAATCAGAGCATTAAGTTTTATCCGGAAAGTCATTTTTTAAAAAATTCTATCATACCCTGTTAGTGGAAACCTAAATCAGTGCAAACCTTTTTTGGAGGGCAATTTGGCAATATCTATGAAAATGAAAAATGTTTTTACCCTTTGTCCCAGCAATTCTTCCTCTAGGAATTTATTCTACAGGAAAAATTTTACCTAACAGAAAATAATAATAATAACCGAAAAAGACAAATGTCTATTAATTGAGACATGGTTAAATTAATCATGGTAGAGCCACATAATTGAATACATGCATCCACTTTTTAAAATTAACTCTGTGTGCACAAAGAAAAATATCCAAGATATCTTGTTAGATGAAAAAAGAAGCTAAGATATAAACAGGATGTATAGTGTAATCCCACACACGTAACATGAATATCTGTTAATGTATGCCTGGAGAAAATGAGGGAAATATATACAAAACCTAACGGTGGTTATTTGAGGAGAATGCATGCTGTGAGAGAAGAAAGAAATGAGAATTACACTTTCTATGTACATTATACATATAACAATATGGAGAAAATTCTCTTATTTTCTTGGCATCGAAAATGATCCCCTGGCTCTGCCTTCTGAAAAACAAAACCTACTTTTGTTTGGTAAAAATTTGTATATGCATCTTGCAAGGTGGTTCCAGTTGTGTGATGGAAAGTGTTTAAGAACCAGCTGTGGCCAGGAGGAGCCCTGATTTATAGTGTTTGCCAATTTCTGTGGTGTAAATACTCCAACCACAGCCCATTTCACTGAATGAGCAACTGGGAAGAGAAGCACACAATTAGGTCTTCTAAGCCTGAGAGAGCCAGCTTCAGTGCTCATTCCCAGCCAACCTTGATGAATAATTGATGGATATTGAGCTGCTTTCCTTAAAAAGAAAAAGAAGGGTCAGAGTAACATCGGCCATCTACTGAGCTTTTGTCTTTTTGAGTGGGGTAAGCAAACTGAGAGCCAGTACTGAGTTGTTCCAGGCAAATGGGGGGGAATTTAGGTTGTGATGGGGAGCAAAGACAGACAGGGAGGGAGGAAGCGGAGGCAGGGGCAGTGGCAGACATTTAGAGAGGAAATTTTAGCAGAACAAAGATGTTCAAAGGGAATTGCTGTGAAGTTTGCCATGTAGTATGAAATGTAACCCTTCTTCTATGTGATGTATAACAGACCAGAGTGAGGAAGATTGGCCCTGACCTAACATCCATTGCCAACCCTCCTCTTTTTGCTTGAGGAAGACTGTCCCTGAGCTAACATCTGTGCCAATCTTCCTCCATCTTGTATGTGGAACACCGCCAGAGCATGACTTGATGAGTGGTGTGTAGGTCTGCACCTGGGGTCCGAACCAGCAAACCCCCAGCTGCCAAAGCAGAGCACGCAAACTTAACCACTACGCCAACGGGCCAGCCCCTGATTTTTTTTAACAATGAGCATGCATTATATGAGTTATCAGCAAAAATATTTTTTTAAGAGTTACCTGCACTTAAGAACATGGAGTTGAGAAAGTTATTTTCTTACCTTACTCAGTAGAACATGGCATAGAGACCTTTGCACCTAAAGGAGGAAATCAAGTCCTAGAATGGATTATAAACCAGTTGGGTCTGTAGAGAAGAGGTTTTGTCACAGAAAATAAGCTTCCTAAAACTGCTTGTTTCCTTCCATGGTATTTTTATTACAAAACTTTGACAGAACCTTTTTGCATTTGGTCAGAAACCTCAAACATACTGATAAGCCTCCCCAAACTGTCTGTATAAAGAGAAGACGTGGCCGCAAACTTGCCTTGTGATTCAAATTCCTGAGATAATGCTGATCCTGTGGACCAGAAAGCTGGATGGAAAGCATTCAAGTGTCTGACATCTTCCTCCAATGAGGTGTGAATAGGGTTTCCTATTACTGCTCAAGTAGGAATGCCAAGGTCTAGGGCCTGGAATGAGAAATTGCCGGAGAGAGAGAGAGAACAAATCTTTATACCTAGCTACAGGAGCACACTTCCTGGCTTTGGGTACTTGCTTTCTTTATGTCAGTATCTGCTTTTACCCTTCCAGTTTTCTCCCACTAAGAAGCATCCTGATACTTCTCAAGTTCACCCTCTTAGCTGTTCCCAATGATGGATATCCTTGGGGCTGGCACTCCCCCCGCAAAGCAGTATGGGAGAGAGGGTGCCCAAGTTTACTGCAAAGGCACAAGAACTTGATGCTCTCTTCCTCTATCAGTGTATTTTCTAGTTTCCAACCAGCCACCCAGCCTTGACCACTTTCCTTCTTTTGGCCTCCTAAAGTTTCTGCCCTTCTGATTTCTGCATGCTGGCCTAGATTGATGCGCAGTCTTGCCTGGGTCCTCAGCTGCAGCTGTAGGGTTCCATCTAATACTTGCTATCTGCTTCCCACCCACTGCCTAAGCTCCCTGGTTGTGGACAACTTCCAAGCCTCCAGATCCCTGGCACAGCACTGATGGCTAATGTCAAGACTAATTTGCTAAGTCAGGTCACTGCCAGGCCTAAACACTTGCTCTGTATCCTTCCTCTCTCAAAGGTTCTGTTGGCCTAATTTGTGCACCCAGAAGGGGCAATCAGAGCCAGTGCAGAATAACGGGTCAAAAAAGCATGAGGTTAGATACCAACTGCGGTGTACACATAGAATACAATTTGAATTGTGCCCTCTGGAGGAAAATTCCAATGCTGTAGTTAATGCCAATGATTTCCCCTCCCCTTTCCCCAGGGTAGTGCAAAGAGGGGGCTCTTCTGAGCTGTGTGACTTTGAACAAGTCAATTCACCTCCCAGTGCCTCAGTTTCATCACCTATAAAATGGAGCTAATATATAATACCTACCTCACAGGACTGGTGTGAGGAGAAAATGAAATGCCTTTGTAAAGTTAGCATACTGCCTGATACATTAAAAGTCTTTGTATGTGGTAGTAGTTATTATTTTCCAAGTATAAACACCATGGCCAGCCCTTCTTTAATCTAAATTCAAGTTGCAGCAGAGATGCTGTCTTTGTACTTATTGGTGGAACCAGCAAGCAATACTCTTGGGTCTTATTAGTATACAGATTGGAGCCATTGTTTTGCTGAAAGTTATGCTTGGATGGGTTTGGGTTCTGCACATTTCAACCAAGACCCGGTGTAAATGCAGCGCTTCTCAAACTTTAACATGCATATGAGTCACCCTGGAATCTTGTTAAAGATGCAGATTCTGAATCAGCAGATCTGGGCTGGGACCTAGGACCCTAGGACTTCTTTTCTGACCAGCTCCCAGGTAATGCTTATGTTGCTGGCCCACAGACATACTTTTACAGCAAGGTTTCATTGAGGTATGCTTGTGGATCATAACATTTACCCATTCTGAGTATACAGTTCAATACTTTTTGGCAAGTTTATCAAGTTGTGCAACCATCACTATAACTCAGTTTTGGGACATTTTCATCACCCCCATGAGATCTTTCATGCCCATTTATAATTAATCCCCACTCCCACCCCTGGCCCCAGACAACCACTAATCTACCTTCTGTCTTTATAATTTGCCTTTTCTGGGCATTTCATAGAAATAGAATCATATAATATGTGGTCTTTTATGTCTGGCTTCTTTTGGTGGGCATAATGTTTTTGGGGTTCATCGACGTTGTCGCATGGGTCAGTACTTCACTCCTTTTTATTGCTAAGTGGTATGGATAGAACACGTTTTATTTTATCCGTTCGCCGGTTGATAGATTTTGAGTTGCTTCCAGGGTTGGGCTATTACGAGTAACGCTGCCGGGAACATTAACGTGCAAGTCTTTGTGTAGAGGTACGTTTTCATTTCTCTTGGGTAAATATCTAGCAGTGGGATTGCTGGTGAGCAGTAAGGTTTTAGAGCATAGTAAAATGTTAGACACAAAGCTGTGTTAGATAACAGGGCTTTGTTGTTCTTTATGACTATTCCAAGGCCCAGAGATGTGGTTCTGATGCCTGGTCTCGCTGACAATTCTATTTCCATTAAATCAGGATTTCTCAACCTCAACACTATTGATATTTTAGGCCAGATGTGCTTTATTGGGGGGAGAGGGGAGGGAGGTGTCCTGTGCATTGCAGGATATTGAGCAGTATCCCTGCCCTCCACCCGCTAGATGCCACATGCACGTTCCCCACATCAGCCCCAGCTGTGACAACCAAAATTGTCCCCAGACACTGCCAAGGCTCCCCTGGGGGGCAAAATCACCCCTGGATGAGAATCACTGTATTACAGTTTACTTAATAAATGAAACTTGTTCCCGTCCTGCTTCTGACCTGGGGGTATTTAATGATTGAACACGTGGCCAGTCCTGTCTTCCACACTCAGAATAGGTGTGTGGGTCCTGTCTTGGAGCGCTCAGCGTTGACATCCTACATGTTGCTTTATTTAATTTGTTCTAAATCAGTAGTTCTCTTGTGGTTTGGTATGTATGCATTTGTTCTCAAATTGGGCCAGGAGAAGTAGAGGATTGCAGATGGCACAGGCTGTAGTCTCCACCTAGTTAATTCAGATAAGGCCATCCTGGTGGAATTGATCTGAAAGTATGAGTTTAAGACGACATGTTATAGGTACTCAGAGTGTTTCTGCAAGAAGCACAAAGCAAAATAGAGTGGATATTTGTTGTTTTTTGACTGCGAGATGATATACATGTCTCTCTTCCAAACAGCACTCTGCTTGTATTTTGAAGACCTTCTCCCTGACTGTGGGCAGTTGGTAGACCAGAAAATCCAGGAGGCGGCCCTTGCACTGTGGAAGCCAAAGGGCGTTCCTGGAGGCCTCTCCTGGCAGATCCTTCCTCTCCAGCTCCAGAGGGTGGGCACGTGTTTCAGTTATCCATCACCGTGTAACAAACAATACCAAACTTAGAAGCTTAAAACAACCATGATTTGTAATTTCTTATGATTCTGTGGTTATCCGTGCGAACAGATCTGCTGGTCTCACCTGGGCTCATCCATGTGGCGGCCTTCAGCTAGAAGGTTGGCTGGGCTGGCTAGAAGATCCAAGATGGTCTCACTCAATATTTGGCCGTGGGTGCTGACTGTCATCTGGGGAACCTCAGTTCTCCTCCAAGTGACCTCTTATCCTCCAGTAGGCTGGCCCTACAGAGGGTGGTCTCAGGGCTCCAGGAGGTGAGGGCAGAAGCTGCAAGGTTTTTGAAGACCTCAGCTCTGGAGCTCACACAACATCGTGTCTGCCCCATTCTGTTGGTCAAGGCAAGTCATACAGCCAAATCCAATTCAAGAGGATGGAAAAATAGACTTCATCTCTTGAAGAGAGAAGCAGCAACATCACATTACAAAAGGGAGTGGGCAGAGGAAAGTGTGATTCACTGAGGCTCATTATTATAATGATTTAGCACAGCATGTGACCCAGGCCACTCCAATTGGATACTCTCTTCTGGGACACCAGATGTGTGTGCGTGCGTGTGTGTATGTGTGTGTGTGTGTGTGTGTGTGTGTGTGTGTGTGTATCCGGCTTGGGTTGGCCAGAATTGACTTCTGTCAATAGCAACCAAGAAATCTTAATGATACTTGTATCAGGTCTATTGTGTTGAAGACCTTTCCCAGATTTTGATGTATAAGGGCAGACATTCACTTTCCTGCGCTGGTTATAGGGGGTAGGCACCAAGCACTGAGAACTGTCTTATCCCCTTTACCAACTCCAGCAGTGGCCCCCTTTGTCCATGTCTGTATGATGTGATCCCAGCTCTTCGATGATACTTACTGAGACCAGGAGTGGAAACTGACCCTACTGAGTTCACTCAAACGATTTCTCCCAGGACTCGAAATCAGGACATGAGAATCCATCAGGCTCTACTATCCCTTGAAGGAGGCCATGTAAACTCAAGGACTGAGGATGGTCACCTTCCACCCTATGCAGAGGAAAATAGAGAAAGTTGATGTACAGAAAGAAAGAAGTGGAGATGCTGGGAGGAGAGAGATAAGAGATCATGTGGCATCTGAAAAAGGAAGCCTGAGAGCTGTTTGAGTCCTAAGAGCTTTTTAGTCCCTGGTTCTTGTCTCCTGACCATAGAAATTGGTTCAGGAATTGGCAAATGGCTGGATTTAGGTCAACAAGAGAGAGTGAATTCCAGGACTCATGTAAGATATCAGAAGATACATTCTTTCTTTCCCTGGAGGGTGTGGTATGAAGATGAGAGATGTAAAAAGACATCTAAAAGGAGCAGAGTCTGGAGCAGCCATAGGACCACTGAGTAGACTCTGAAGATGATATCAATACTATAGGAGTTAGAATGGAGAGGCAGAAAGAAAGACCGTGCTTGGTGACATTCTGCAAGCCACTGCATCAAGCCTTCCCTGAAGAGAGCCCTACTTACAGACTTTCAGTTATGTGAGCAAATAGGTAATAAATTCCCTGTTTTGTTTAAGCCTTCTGGAATTGGGTTGCAACCAAAAGCATCCTTACCGACAACTATCTCTTATAAGCATAACCTGCTACTTCTATAGGGGGTAACAGATGGGGGAACCTCAGGCCATGTGCCATTGAAGAGGACCTAACTCCCAAAGCAAGCTCTGCAGTCTCTCTTGGCACTTTAAGAGTATTCACAGATACTCCTTGAGCCCCTTCGGTTATAGAAACCATATATCTGAGTCCTCCAATAGAACCTATTAGAGTGCTCTACGCAAGCAAAAACTCAATAAATTTGCTGATTGACTGGAAATTTTCATTTTGATTGGGTCCTTGAAAATTATCCCTATGGTTTGGGTGTCTAATTTTGAAGAAGTAGGCAAGATCCAACAGCAAGTGTCTTGGGTTCATTCTAGGCTCTTAAAATCATAAATCTCAGAAACTCATTTTTTCATATCTGGTCATTGATAAACCCAACTCTCCTCTGCGTGATGTTGACCCAATGGCTCAGGATTCAGAAATGACTTGGGACTTCCAAAAGTCATCAGAAGAGCAGCTGAGCTTGTGAGACGGAGAACTCACTTTATTCTCTTACTGCTGCTAACTTATGAAAAGGAAATGTGAGCTCCATTTAATGGATAAGGCAAATTGAGGCATATGGAGGTAACTGATTCAGCTATAAGCATTAGCGAGGGCGCTCACATTTGATGCTAGGCTGTGCTCTTACATCACCTTTGTAAATCACATATCATCCACGTGCCTAGACACCTACAAATAGAACTGGAGGCTCCTGAGGAGCTGGAAGGAGCAGTCAAAAAAAGCAGAAAAAAGGCCAGCGGCATTTTTAAATTGTAAATCTAATTTAAATGATCAGGACATGCATTATAGTGACACAGTGCAGGGACCTCATTAGCAACGGACTTTTAAAGAGTTATTAGAATTGTCCCAAAATGAATATTGATCCTTCCACAGTCCACGGGTAGAATCAAATACCATGAGTAAGTACGCAAATTGACAGGTCCCCATATACCCAGGGTCTAAAGAAAACAAATCAGGGAGCTATCCTAAGATAACTTTCAATAAATTTTGCTTTTCCCTTTATTAGCATTTGGTTCAGTTTCGTTCAACGAGCATTTATTGAATGTCTACTGTATGCCCAGTACTGGGCATTTCATCTCCTTTCATGTGATGGTCAGCTGTCACCTTACTTTCTTCGTTTAGCTCTTCCAAACAGGATACTGTATTAGTTTCTTAAGGCTGTACCACAAACTGAGGGGTTTAAACAATGGAATTTTATACTCTCACAGTTCTGGAGGCTGGAAGTCCCAAACAGAGGTGTCTGGAGAGCCACGCTCCCTCTGAAGTTTCTAGAGGAGAATCCATCCTCTACTCTCCCCGTTTCTGGTGGCTCCAGGTGTTCCTTGGCTTGTGGCTGCCTCACTCCGATCTCAGCCTCCGTTTTCATGTGGCCTTCTGTGTGTGGGCCTCTTTCCTCATCTTGTAAAGACACTACTCATTGGATTTAGGGCCCACCCAAAATCCAGGACAATTTCATCTCGAGATCCTTAACTACTACATCAGCAAAGACCCTATTTCCAAATAAGGTCACATTCTGAGGTTCTGGGTAGGCATGAATTTGGGGGGAGGGGCAAAGCTAGTCAACCCACTATAAATGGTGTCTCACAAAAGCATGAGTGAGCAATGCCAATTTCACCAAAGCTTTTGACAGGGAGGAGGAGGAGGGTTAGATTACTCACCCACAGCAGATACCTTGAAATCCCCGTGTCACAGTTTGGGTTCCTGGGAAGCAAACTCTGAGATGGAAATCAGCATGAAGGCTGTTTATTCAAGAATGCTCTTGGGATCACAACACTTGGGAAGGGAAGAGAAGAAAGCAGGACTGTGAAAAGCTGAGCTGTGCTGTAGCCACATCAAAGGCTGACCCTATGAAGAACTCTGAAGCCAGGGTGGCCCTTCAGAGCCTTTGTGCCCCCCCCCCCATTGATTATTGGATGTGGGCTTCGCAGGAAGGAGGTGTGACCTTGAATGACGGCTCTCTTTAGGAAAGGCAATCCCCGTAGGGGGCTGACAGCTGAGGACTGCCAGCCAGCAGTACGCCCAGCAGCTGGGGGAATAAGTCTTTCACCCCGAAGCGGGATCTGAGTAGACACTGTTGTCTACCACACCTCCTTAGTCATTTCTCTCTTCGTGCACCTGCCCTCGGGGGGGGGGGGGGGCTCCCTTTTTCTCCCGTCTCCTTGCAGTGCTGAGGGATCCTCACGTTTCTTACCCCCATTGAGGCTTCTTTCTCCAAACTCATCCACAAAGATGCAAACCCATCCACAAAGAAAGGGTCTGAGAGCTACCCCTAACTACGAGTTACCTCCTCAGAAGATATTAAAGGGAGTAATAAATAACAACCAAGGTGTTTATTAATGTTGGTCATTGCATAACGGAACGAGTACTGGATTTTGAGTAAGAAGATGCAGATTCAAGTGCTGGCTCCACCACTAGCTACGTAACCTCGAGCAAATTACTAGTTTATGAGACTAGAGAGCAAGGATGATGTCTGCTTTGTCTGTCACTGATTATGCAGAACCTGGAGTAGTGCCTTGCACATAGCAGGGTTTTGGTAAATAATCCCTGAGTACGTGAACGAATGAACAAGCTTTGCCCGAGCTTCGGTTTCCTTGGGATAATACTGAATTGGTAAGGATAGGCGAGGTAACGATGCTCAAAGCTTAGTTCTGCACCAGCAGTAGCAGCAGCATCACCTTGTTAGACGTGCTTATTATTGGGCTCCACCCCAGGTCTGCTGAATCAAAAAATCTAGAGAAGGGGTCCAGCGTTCTGTGTTTTAACAAGCCCTTCTGCTGATTCTGATGCAGGCTCAAGTTTGAGAACCACTGGGGTAGGTTATAACAAGCGACAAGCTCAAAATCTCAAAGGCTTAATACAACAAAGGTTTATTTCTTGCTCACACTAAATGCCCACGTTGGGTTGACAAGAGGCTCCGTTCATCCTGGTCACCCAATTCAGGTTGATGGAGCAGCTTGCACCTTGAAAGCTGTTAGTGGTCATGACAGAGGGAAAAAGAAGGGGTGGTGAATCATGGACTGGCATGTGATGTCACTTCTGCTCACAATTCATTGTCTAAAGCAAGTTGCATGGGCACATCCAACTCCCAGGGAGCAGGGGAGAGCCCCACAGTTTGTAGGATTGTTGAGAGGATCAAATTAAATAGCAGACAGAGAAGGCTTCTGGGAACTGTTAAAAGCTATTCCAATTTCAGGCGTTATGTCTATTATTTCTACTCTTGGTATAAAAGGGTTTGCTCCCTGGCTGTTTCGGTCACTGTTATAGTTGTTAAGGGACGGCTGAGAATGGTGGAAAGATGACGTTGAGTTCTAAAGCAGAAGTCACGACCTCTAAGGTTCAATGCAAAACGAGTTTATCAGCTCTTTTTAAGATCCTGGCTTTGAGGGCACAAAATGAGAGGAATGTATAAAAAACACGATCCACACAATACTTGGCACATAGAAGTTATCTGATACGTTTTTGTTACGCAAGTGATTTTTCCAACTATTTGTGCAAATTATTTGTATGATCTCACAGTTGCAAAGATTGGGTTGTGTGAAACAAGCTTTATGTTGCTGGTCATACGATTGGCTTATTGGACATTCTGTAGGTAGGAGTCCAACCAGAGTTCAAACCCCAGCTCAGTCACTTGTCACCTAGGTAACCTGAGGCAAGTTATTTAAGTTCTTTATGACTCTGTTTTCTTCCCTGAAAAATAAGGATAATAAGAACCCTTGCTTCACAGGGTGCTGTAATGATTAAATGTAATAATCCTTGTAAACTTCTTAGAACAAGTTCCCACTCATAGTGGGTACACAATTAAGTGTAAGCTATTGCATTGTTGTTGGTTTTAAACTTAAAATAGAATGCAACCTCTTCACCAATAACTTACAGACTCTGCTTGAGCACTGGCAGCCTTCCCCACCTCATCTCCTCCACTGCTCCTCACTAACTTACCCCTCAAAAGCCACACTGGCCTTCTTTTTCTTTCTCAGATATATCAACCTTGCTCCTGCCACAGGGCCTTTGGACTTGCCACTCCCTCTGCCTGGGCTCTTCCACCAGCCCTGCGGATGGTTAGCTCCATCTTGTAGTTTATTTCTCAGTTCAGACATGCCCTCCAAGTGGGAGACCACACAATCCCAAATTAGCAGCCCTAGTTATTTAGTTATTCTCTCTAGCCACCCTGGCATTTTTACTCCCTGTAACCATCCTGTTCATCTGCTTACCAGTTTATCTTTCCCGCCACCTATATAATGTCATCTTCTCAAGAGCAGGGACAGACTTCGAATGCCTCCTTTACCACTGGAACTTAAGCTTCTAAAATAATGCCCAAAGCATAAGTCGGCGCCCTATAAATGTATGTTGAATGAAGGACTCAGCGTTCCGCTTCCCTTTTGAGATGTTGGCACTCTGCTCTGTGAGAGGAAAATATCTTCTCTCTAAACTTGGGATGACAATGAATTTCTGCAGCAGAAACATTTTTCACATTCAATAAATGGCTCCAGAAATGCGGTGCGTCCAGGAGCCATGTGTTGAAGAAGTGCCATTTTTAACAGAGGGCTTGTAGGGTCATCGTTCCAGCTGATCCACTTCACAGTCTCGCCACAGATGCCCGGCAAAAGAGTGTACTCACAGCCAAATTATTTTCGCACATTACTACACGAGAGCTATGTGCAATGTCCTAGCAGTCGTGCGTAGATGTACTTTCAGGAGAAAAATAGCATTATTGTAGGTTTTAAAAATTTCTAATTTCAGAAGAATCACTAGCTCGTTGTAGAAATTTTGGAAAACAGAGGGAAGCACAAAGAAAACACCAATCTTCCAAACAGTAAACATTTTGAAGTAAGTACTTTCCAGTCTTTTTTCTGTGAATGTTTTAAAAATGAGTCTGTACCATAAAAACTGTTTTGGAGGCAAATTTTTCCCTTAGTAGTATATCATGGATGTTATTGTTCATTTAATATTATTCTACAAAAATGTTTATATTTTACAACGTGTTTAAATAATTTTGAGTTATGTAAAAATATATGCCCATGGCAAAAACTCCCAATAATACAAAGAGTAGGAAAGAAAAAAATTTCATACCATTCTTACTGGAAAAAGCATCTTGTGTATCCTTCCAGAATATTCTATGTTTATGTATACATGAAAGGAATCACTGTATTATTGTTCAACAACTTATTATCAAATATAACAATATATTTTAGATATCTTTTATGGCATGGTGTTCTGTTGTATAAATATGAGATAATTTTTAGCTAGTCTCCACTTGACACTTTCATGATTCTTAGTTGTTTGACGTTAAATACGATGATGAAATGCTCTCTCTGTCTCTCTCTAGATATAAATATAGATATAGATACACATAGGTATATAGGTATATAAATATATCTATGTATTTATAGATCTCTATCTATCTATCTGTCTACATGTATCTTGTTAGTTGCTTAGAACAGTGCCCGCACAGAGTATATGTGGTGTGTGTGTGTGTGTGTATGTGTATATGAGGCCAATTTGGCAACATCTATCAAAATTTTAAATGTACATCTCCTTTGACTTATAAATTCTGCATACTTTGCAATCTATAAGTTTTTACGTACAGAATTAATAAGTTGATAAGATACAGAATGAATAACGTATTTTAAATTTTGCTAGACACTGCCAAATTGCCCTCCAAAAGGATGTGCCAACTTATGATTTCGCCAAGAGTTCTGGAAAGTGCTTATTTCTTGACTCTATCCAACACTGGATAGTATCAATTTTTCAGATGGTTGTTAATCTGATAGGTAAAAAATTATATTCCACAGTTGTTTTTATCTGCATCTCCCTATTGTTAGTGAGCGTGTTTATTTGACAGATAGACGATAGATACACAGAGACATATATATCTACACTAAACATAGATATATATTGCTTGTTTGTTGTTTTTCTTTTTTCTGCAAATTGCCTTTTTGTGTCCTTTTGTGTCCTTTGTGCAGTTTTTTTATTGTGTTTTTCTTACTGATGTCTAATCTCTTTGTTGTACTACAGAAATCATATGTCATTACAAAAGTGCCAAATTTATGTAACTAGTCTCTTGTTATTAGCTGTATAAGTTGTTTCCAGTTTTCTGAAAATAAATCCTAGAGATTCTCAATTCTGGTTGCAAAGCAGTCACCTGAAAGGTGGTTGTTGTTATTCAAATACAATGCTCTGAGGTGGGACCCAGACATCGATATATATGGCAGGAAGCCTTAACCTCGGCACTTTTGACATTTTGCACCGGATAATCTCTGCTGCAGGGAGCTTTTCTGTGCACTGTAGAACGTTTAACAGCAATCCTGGCCTCTATCCATTAGATGTAACGGTAGCACACCCCTTCCATGTTGTGACAACCAAAAATGTCTCCAGACATCGGCAAAGGTCCTCTGGGTGCGAGATGCTCCCTTACCTGCCCACCTCCCCACCCTCAGTGGGGAACCACCAGTATATTGTTTTTAAGCCCCGGAGTGAATCTAATGTGGAAGCAGGGTTGAGGATCACTGGTATAAATGATGCTGTAGTGAGCATTTTTAAGCATATTTGGTGCATGCATCTCTAATTATCTCCTTAGGATAAACTCAGAAAGCTTGCACATCTTAAGACTTTCGACACAATTTCGTCAACCGTCCTTCAGAAGTAAAGTACTACTTACTCTCCCATCATGAGTGCTTGAGAGTGTCCTCTCCCCCTCATCTTTGCAAAATCGGGAATATTATCATCATCCTTTTAAACCAATCTGATAGGCGAGAAATGATATCATATTTAGAAGTTGACATTTTGTAGGCTTGCATTAAAAAGAAAACCTAATGTGGAATATTCCAAAGGTGACACGCAGATCAAAGTTTTTCATCACGTTGGCTGGTTGATTCATCACTTGTGAAAGCCTGAAGGGTTTGGACGAATTTCTATGCTGACCTAGCACCAGTGGCGTGCTGGTAAATGTTTAACTGGCTCTCTGGGGGTTAAAAATAACAGCAATAAAACCCTGATTTGTTGTGTGTTTGCCAGTTTCTGTGGGGTGGCTGATTTCCAATCATCAACATGATGTCATTGAACATGGAGATGGGAAGAGATGTAAACAGTTGGCTCTCGGTGGCAAATACGGTCTGGCTTCAGCTGACACAGCCTTGTACGAACGTTGAAGTGACTGCCTAATTCAGGTCCAGGTCCCACCTCTGATAGTGAGAACTTAACCTATTTCTGTTAGATTGGGTTATGTGAGCAAAGCAGACAGCAAGCAATTAAGTGATGAATTTGGCCTCTGAGTTCAGCTTGTATCATGAAAATTTTGAAAGGGAACAGGGTGACAGATGAACTCAAGGGCCTATGTCGTCCAAAAGACTTATCCTAAATGCCCAGTTGCCTAGAATATTGCACAAATATTATCACTTTGTCCCATATAATCTGGTTTCAGAGACTCTGTGCTTGACTTTGACGCTTGCAAGATATCCAGCCTTGAGCAGCCCTTAAATTTCCGGGCCTTATTTTTCTCCCATGAACTGAGGAGGAAAAGAGGTATATTATTTCACAAAAGAACTGTGCAAAGCAATCCATCGACATCAAGTATTGCAGTAAAGCCATCTGTCCCACTGATTAACAGGAAGCCACTGAAAGATAAGTCAGCTGACTCCAGCTCTGCCCACACTCAAGACAATTTCACGACCTTAATAATCATCGCGCCTCGCGCAGAATAGAAATGCATGACTTGACTTGCTGAGCAGTTTCCTACTGACAGCAGTCAAAATAAGAACGGGTTTTCCTCCTTTCCAACATAAAAAAGGCAACATACAAGATCAGATTCCAGAGGGAAAATTACCTATTGACTACAATAAACATTGAATTCCATTGTTCAGAGGCTGTTTAACCAGTTTAAGAATTTCCTAAACCAGTAGTTCCTAATCCTGACTGCAAACAAGAATCACCTAGGGAGGATCTGAAAAATACAGAGGTCTGGACCTCACTCCAGGGTCTCTGCTTTAAGTGTTTTGGGGCAGGGTCTAATAATCTATTTTTTAAATTCTCCGGGTAGTTCGAATGTGCAACCGGGTCTGAAAATCACTGACCTAAACCAATGGTCCCTCAACTTTCGCATGCATTGGAATAACTTGGGGGAAATTTATCAAGCATGTAGGGTCCTGGTTCCTACCCAGAGAGCAAAATTTGGCACGTTTTGTCTCTGCCGTGGGACCCATAAATCCGTACTTTTAACAAACTCCTCAGTTCAAGACTCATTGTTAATTTAGACAGTGGGGAACGGTCCAAGGATTGAGCAGTGATGGTCAGGTGGTCAGAGCAGATCAGGATCCCAGTAAGATGACTGGAGAGGAGAGAGACAGGCAGACTCATCAGAGAGCTGTGGGAGAAGTTCAGGCAAGTGGTTCCAGCCAGAAGTTGGTCGTTGGCACTGAGATGGAGGGTAAGAGCTGGAGCTGGGACAGACCTAGGAGGTGGTGCTAGCAGGATTTGGTAATTGATTAGGCATGGAGAATGGCAGAGAGGAAGGAGTCACAGATGACCCGAGGTTTCTTCATCCGCGACTGGTTGGACGATGGTGCAAATAAGGATATAGGAGCAAAAGCAAACTTGGAGAGAAAAGCAGTGTGTTTGGTTTTGGACCTGAGGCATTTGAGATGCCTCTGGGACAGCTAGTGTGGATATTCAGTGGGTGACTAGAGGTCAGGTGTGCTATCAAGAAAGATGATGGGTGGGGCTGGCCCCGTGGCTGAGTGGTTAAGTCTGTGCACTCCGCTGCAGGCGGCCCAGTGCTTCGTTGGTTCGAATCCTGGGCACGGACATGGCACTGCTCATCAAACCACGCTGAGGCAGCGTCCCACATGCTACAACTAGAAGGACCCACAACGAAGAATATACAACTATGCACTGGCGGGCATTGGGGAGAAGAAGAAGAAGAAGAAAAAAGAAGATTAGCAACAGACGTTAGCTCAGGTGCCAATCTCTAAAAAAAAAAAAAAGATGATGGGGCTGGAGATGGAGACGCGAGTGTCATTGGGACATCGGCAATAGTTGAAGAAATGGAAACGGATGAATTGACTCATGCTGACTTCTCCATCAGGCACAGCAGGCCCAGAACCTACGACCCACAAAAATGTTTTACTTGCTTTTGAAAGCAAAAGAAAACAAATAAATAGAATAATGAATCCAGTCTGGATTATATTCATCTTTATACCCATGCATGCAGTCGTAAAATATAATTTTTTAATATCTTTTATGGAGGAGGGGCCCCTGGAGGCTGAAGTGCCTCAGGCCCACAAAAGTCATAACGCAGCCCTGAGTCCACCCAGAGAGAGGAGAGCCAAGGCCAGGTTCAAGGAACTCTGAGGTTCTGCAGAGGTTTCTCTCCTTCCGTGTGCGTGGTATCTCTTGGGCATTCCTGTGAAGCTAGGGGAACTACAATAAGACACAGGGTTACAAAGGAACCAATTACATTGAAATAGAGTTCTCAAAGTACTTTAAAAAAGTAATTTGGGATAAAGTAACATCCAATTAATTACTTGTCCAGTATTTGCCTCCCCTTTCTCTGTGAAGATTGGGACTGTATCTGTATTCCCAAACCAGGAATAAATGTTTGTTGAATGGATGATGGGTGGATGGATGACCCACCTGGGACAGGAACTTAGAGAACAAATTATCTGTTTAAATAATTTCATTTTTCCAATTGCCTCATCAATTTTCACCCATTTTGCCTGAAGTTTATTTCATAAATTTAATCCCCATTGCCGATTCATATTAACTTCAAGCTCTGACCACAAATTTTGCTATCACTTCCAATTTGTCCCTCAATGCATTTTATTTTGGTACCGCCCGCATGGTAGGAATTGAGAGAAAGGGGAAAAAAAGGACACGTGTGTGCGTTTGGAGTAGGGAAGGGTTGGTGAGGGGGTTAGTGAGCGAAGGAGAATCAACTTGATAGAAATCAGGAAGAACCATCAGTTACTCTCCCTCCAAAGCCAGCGGCTGTCCAGAGGGAGCCTCTCGGGGGAAGCTTGCTCTTTGCTGCCATCTGGTGGCTGTTACTGGAGCAGTCCCCACAGGAAAAAAATTCCACCCAACACTTAAGCCGCACCTCCAGCGTTCAAGCCTCTGTGCCAGACAATCTATAAAAAATTCCTACGTTTTTATGTTCCTCTACCAGTTATGACACATTTTCACATACAGTATTGCAACTCAACCTCATAGCAACCCTGTGCAGACGAGGGTTCCATTTTGCAGACGGCAAAACTGAGACTCAGCTTGCGCAGAGCCTGGCAAGCTGTTCTAGAGCAGAGTTGAGGAGAGGCTGGAACCCACGTTTTCTGACTCCTAGTTCATAGACTACGGCAAAACAGATATTACATCTTTGGTTTTATTCAAGATAGAAGACCCAAAAAAATACTAAGTTCGCCAGTACTGAAGGCACAGAGACCATGAAAGGTGACAAAGAAAAGGAAAATGGACCAAGAAGAGAGAGAAGGAAGTTTTGGCATCTCTAAATTTTTTTTCCAGCTCTAAATTTATTGATTTCAGGTAATATCCCCAAATTTTAAGATTTCAGATCAGTGGGGGACAAATAAGAGTCAACTAAGATAAATAAGTCCTGGGGATGTAATGTACAACATGATGGCTATAGTTAACAATACTGTATTGTATATTTGAAAGTTGCTAAGAGAGTAGATCTTAAAAGTTCTCATCACTAGGCCAGCCCGGTGGAGCAGTGGTTAAGTTCACGCCTTCCGCTTTGGCGGCCTAGGGTTCTCAGGCCCAGATCCTGGGCACAGACCTACACAACATTCATCAAGCTATGCTGTGGCGGCGTCCCGTACACAAAAGAAAAAAAATAGAGGAAGATCGGCACAGATGTTAGCTCAGGGCCAATCTTCCTCACCAAAAATAAAATAAAATTTAAAAAGTTCTCATCACAAGAAAAAAATTGTAATTGTGTGTGGTGATGGATGTTAACTGAACTTATAGTGGTAATCATTTTGCAATATAATATGTTGTACACCTAACACTAACACAATGTTATATGTCAATTATATCTCATTTAAAAATAAATTAATTTCAAAGAGAAAAAAAAGGAAGCAATTAAGTTCACTTGAAGCTCAGCATTGGAAGGAACGCTGAAAGTCACATAAATGACTCTTCCTTCCGAAGCAAGCGTCCTCCACCCAGTGTTCTCCAACCTTATCGTGCACACAAACTCCCTCGAGATTGCGTTAAAATGCAGCTTCGGCTGCAGCGGGTCTGGAGTGAGGCCTGAGACTCTGCATTTTAACCAGCTCCCAGGTGATGCTGGTGCTGCAGGTCCAGGGTCCACACTGTGAGTAGCAAGGGTCCGGGGCAGGGGCCAGCAAGCTCGTTCAGTAAAGGGCCAAGTAACTTAGGCTTTGCAAATCACACAGTCTCTGTTGTGACTACGCCACTCTGCCATTGTGATTCTTGATTCCGCCACACAGCACCAAAGCAGCCTTAGATAAGACACAAAGATGGGTGTGGCTGGGTTCCAAAAAAGCTTTATTTACAAAGACAAAGTCTTGCTGGATTTGGCCCACAGGCCATAGTTTGCCAGCCTTGCTTTAAATACTTCTATTCCTGAAGGAGCTTTATGTGTATGTGGGAAATATGTTGGCTGAGTTGTATGTGGAATACTGTCCTGGTTGCGATCTCAGGTTCTTAAACCCAAAGACCTCACCCAGGACTCCATACTCAGCAATAACCATTCATTTAAACCTTCGTATTTGGTATCAATCTGATACCAGGTTTTGATAAAGTAGAGAATTGAAAACAATCTCACTAATCTAACAGAGTGCTTTGATGTTCCAGGCACCATTCAGAGGCCTTTATGTACATTAACTATTTAATTCTCACAATAGCTCTATGAGGAGGTACCATATTATCGGCTCCATTTTACAAATGAGGAAACTGAGACAGGTTACGTAACTTGCCCAAAATTGTATCAAAAGTAATCAGTAGAGTCAGAATTTGAATCCCAGCAGGTTGGTGCCAGAGTCCCTGCTCTTTATCGCCTCATTATACTACTTCTCAAAAGCAGCAGCAATTGGTCCTATTAGCTGGGGCCGATGGGTAAAGAGAAGCAGTGACTGGTGTGGAGAAAGATGCAAAATATGGAAGCTGAAAGTTGATAAAGTATTTTCTGTTGTATAATTTGTTGAGAATAGACCTTGTTAGTTGGGTCTTCTTACTATTCTATTTTGTCATGCATTAAGTTTCCTTAATGATAGTATGTGACTATTATTTTCCAAGAGTCAGAATAGAAATAAACCAAACACTGGTAATTCTCACATTCAATTCTAATCTGAGCTATCCTTCTTTTGCTAAAGTGCTTTAAAAATTACCCTTAAAGCAGAAATGCAAATCAAAACTACACTAAGATATCACCTTACGCCCGTTAGAATGACAAAAATATCTAAAACTAATAGCAACAAATGTTGGAGAGGTTGCGGAGAAAAAGGAACCCTCATACACTGCTGGTGGGAATGCAAACTGGTGCAGCCACTATAGAAAACAGTATGGAGAGTCCTCAAAAAACTAAAAATAGAACTACCATACGATCCAGCCATCCCACTACTGGGTATTTATCCAAAGAGCTTGAAGTCAGCAATCCCAAAAGTCCTATGCACCGCAATGTTTATTGCAGCACTGTTTACAATAGCCAAGACGTGGAAGCAACCTAAGTGTCCAGCAACAGACGAATGGATAAAGAAGATGTGGTACACATGTACAATGGAATACTACTCAGCTGCAAAACAGAACAAAATCATTCCATTTGCAATAACATGGATGGACCTTGAGAGAATTATGTTAAGTGAAATAAGCCAGCGAGAGAAAGATAATCTGTGTATGACTCCACTCATATGAGGAATTTAAAACTATGGACCAAGAACAGTTTAGTGGATACCAGGGGAAAGGTGGGGTGGGGGGTGGGCACAAAGGGTGAAGTGGTGCACCTACAACATGACTGACAAACATTAATGTACAATTGAAATTTCACAAGATTGTAACCTATCAATAACTCAATAAAAAAAAATTACCCTTAAAGCAAAGAGTCCAGCAGAGCTTGGAAGAGCGAATTTTCTGAGCAGTTCAGTTGGGCACCTGGATAACTTTTACCTACCATGTTCAATGCCCTCCTCCCAAATTGGGAAAATAGGACCTCAAGGGCACCTCAATATACCAAGACCAGCCACAGAGGGTCTACCAAAGCCTTTCAGGTGAGGCAAGTCTTCTTGATGAGACTACATCACATCCAAAAATAAATACCAAATCTGTTTGTATAGATCAAGGATTCTCGACCTCAGCATTATTGAGATCTGGGGCCAGAAAATTCTTTGCTGTGGGTAGCTGCTATCTGTGCATTACAAGACGGCTAGTCCCATCCTGACCTCCTGCCCACTGGAAGCCAGTACCATTGCCCCAGTTGTGACAATCAAAAATGACTCCAGACATTGCCATTATCCCCTGGGAAGGCAAAATCGCCCTCGATTGAGAACAACCAGTATAGATCAATGACGGTTTATAATTCGAGAATGCCCGCCACCATCTGTTTGTGGGAGTACACATAAACCTTTTGAAGAGTGCTTTTGAAAGTAGGCTTTGGAAAGCAACCATTAAAATATTCAAAATATTTGCATTTGGAAGGAAAAGGAAAGGATTTGCTATTTATAGCTCTGGAAATGGAATAGATTCATTAGGAATAGAAGTTTGACAATGTATGAGACTTTATTTTCCCTGAGTGATAGCCACAGATCCGGTGGCTGCCAGCTTCCAACAAGCCCTGAAGCAACCACGTATGGGAGAAGCCCCTGAGTAGTTGATCTGAGGTATGGGCATCTGGCTTCACTGGCTTTGTCTACACTTTACTCCCCAGACCATGGTGGTCCATCCAAGGGTGAGTCAATCAGAGTACTTCCCTAGGGTTCTTCTAACTGAACTGAGGGGGCAGGGCGGGGAAAGAGGGTGTCTCTCCTCTCTGGTCACAAGGCTGTAAACATGGGAACTCAGCATTCAATGGCCGTGTGCCCCCACCGTACCCCCCAGTGAGGAAGTTCTGAGAAAATGAAGCCAATATGTAGACAGCAGTACAGTCCAGAGGCACAGAGAATCCTTGTGACAGGCACCCCTGCGGTCAGCTCCAACCAGGACATTCCCATGGTTTCATTCTGTAAGCCCATTTGTTCAAGCTAATTCATATTGGATTCTTGTCTCTTACAACCATTAGGTTTCGACTAATACATCTTAGCAAAGGTGTAAAGATCAGGAGCCCTGGTAAAATTTTGACTTATAAATGTCCTGAGGAAAAGATCTCTGTGCAAACTAGGTGGGTGCAAATTCACCTATGGGCCTATTTTGTAAATCCTAGTGTGGCTTTTGAAAACTCTCAGCAGAAATGGCTGCTTCCTGCCATGAATAGATAGCCACCACGACGGCTTCCATTTGTTCAAAGGATTTATACTTCCCAAAGCTTTCACATTCATTGCCTCATTTGCCTTCCACCATAACTCAATCAGACAGGGAAGGAGATCTTAGCATCCCTATTTCCAGGTGAGAAAATGGAGACGCCATGTGGCTAAATGACTTTTTTATGTAATGCAGGGGTTTGGAACAAGATCAGCAGTTCTCAAATTCAATCAGTCATGAACTGTGTCATGAGTGATTTGATGCTAATGGTTAAAGTACCAAAGCTTGAGAATGATTCATCTGTTTTTAAGTAACACATTATCCCTATAATAACCTTATTCTCACCAGCGTTCACTATGCTTTCCCGAGTGGGAGAAAAGGCATGGAGTTACAGCTGGCAAATTGGGGATTCCCATGGGATCAGTATGCACGTGAATGCCCCACCGTGTGCATCCTAACAGAAAAAAAGGTTGAAAGTCGATGGATTAGTCAGGCCTGGAAGTTGCTTCCGGCTCTAAAATTAGATGATTTACCCAAAATAAACAATGAGTTGATTGCATTCGAGATCAAAACTAACCACTTTTCCCTGTTCGTGCATCTTATTAAGGATCACTCACTTCAGAGAGTTGTAGGATGATCATAAAATGTTTCATCCAAATCAAGATACTTTCAAGAGAAAAAAGGGCACCAATGGAATGGAATATCAGGGCAACAGATTAAACAGGAATTGTG